>NC_073744.1:2220000-3540591 GCF_029784135.1 Toxorhynchites rutilus septentrionalis
CGTACACAAACGAACACAACATTTTTATATATATATTGATAAATAAAAAAATATATGCATAAAAAAACGAATAAAAAAAATTTTTTTTGACTCGATTATATACAGGATTCGATTATACAAAGTGAAAAGAAATCGGAGACTGTATATAAACGAGTCCGCGCTTAGCTAGTTGGATTAATTTGATATGTCGATCATAATACAAAAATTAAAAAATACTGGTCTAAAATTTTGCGGTAAGGAACAAAAGTATTACTTTCACAAAAATCTGACAGCCACTACATCGTTTTGGCATGGAATGGCTGTAGTTTTTTAAACTCATCCCTTTCAAAGGTTGGTACATAAAAGTCAAATTCGTTTTGAAGAATTTATGATATATCCATTCATATTAACGCTTTCAATTTTATCCTAAAACAAGATTTGAAATTAGGTTCTTTGGTGCATAACCTCATGGAACGGGGCATAGAACGAGAGTTCATCAAGTAGTGACTCCGATTTATGCATTTTCAAAATCTCACGATTCAGGTACGATTAAAAGTCTCACTCACGTCAGTTTCCGATGTAAAAATCACTGTTTCTTAAGCCGCAAATCACGCAAGACACGATTTTTCATTAACACTCCTATACTCGCGAATTGGTCTGTCAGACCGAGAAATCAAAAATTCGTTCATTTCTCAGAAAATATCAACACTAAGACTTTGCGATTCTTTCTAGCTTCGTTATTCGTCGTTCGTCCTCGTTTAGCGTATCGCATGTGTTGGTACAAAGGGGACGTGTGCCACTTTTTTAACACTTTCGGTCTGACACACCGACGCGAGTATAGGAGTAACTTTTTTGGACAAGTGACTTTTTTCATATTCTAGAATATTGTTGAATGAAATGTATAAATTAATGTTAGTGGCGTGGAATATTTATTGAATATAATGTGTTGTTCGTTAAAATTAAGATGTTAGTATTGGGCCATAGTGGCCCAACACGGCTTTCGGACTAAGTACTAACTCCTTCACGGTCGGTTTTAGACTGAACTGTATTTCCTTAAATTTTACATTGCTTAGGTCACTTGGGTGTTTCTTGTTTCTCCATGTCAGCACAAAATGTGCGTTTGATTATACAGCATTCACACTATCGAGTCGGATCCTCCGCTGCGCCCCTTCCAGTTCGCGCAGTCGTTTCGTGTTTCTCCTCCAATGGTAGTAAATGATGGCGATCACCATCGCCACGATGAATGCCCCGTCTATGGAATATGATGCGACGTCGTGCATCGATATGGTATTCTCGATCTTATCGCTGCCGAACATTATACTTGTTTTTAATTGTCGCGTTTTCTTGGAACTCGTAATGTTCCCTACATTGTGGCGCATTTTATTGCATCGAGGAGGGTCTTAATCGCTGACCCAAGCACTCGAGCGTGTGAAACCACTTCGTTTGGAATTTCGGGTCTCGCTATTATCAGCGGAAATTTGCATTGTCAATTTTTTCATAGGGTCGTCACCCAATCTGATTTCGTGTACTTCCATAATGTATAAGATCATTACCGGACTATTCTTATTTGATTTCAGTCCCTTCTGTAACTGGATTGAACGGATCCATATATTGACTATTCGTCGTTAGACTCATACGTTCAAAAGCGAAATATAAATGTTTGGCTTTCGTATAGTTATTCGCTAAATATAATGATCATACATATACACACTTGTGAAAGAATTTCACTTGTGGGAGAATTGTAAACAGTAAACTATAAACTAATCGGTAACTTATGGTAATTTTTAACAATTACAGTTTCGGGGATATTTCTTATAATGGACAATATCGACAAGAAAACAAGAAAAAGAAAATAAAGTTCCTAGAAATCCTTTTATATCATCTTTTTATGTCCTATCTAAAAAGGTATTAATGCTTAGATTACCGAAAAATAGAGACAAAGAATATTAGAAATACGCAAACTTTATATTCCAGAACCTTTATCATCTGGTAATTATCTAGAAGGTCGTTATACATTCTTCTATTCGATAAAAGACCTGAAAAACACACAACAACTGCATGAAATGTAAAAAATATGTTTGTTTCGAGCATGCAGTTATGCTATGTTCTGATTCTTACTCCAATGAAATCACAGTCGATTAATACGTTTTTATGTTATTTTATAGCTCTTTATACTTCCATGAATTGTGCTCCCTTGGCCGAGTGGTTAGCGTCATAACTAACATGCCGGGTGTTCGGGTTCGATTCCCGTTCTGGTCGGGGGAATTTTTCGTCAAAGAAATTTCCTCCGACTTGCACTGTGATCACGCGTATTCTAGAACTTGCCACTCAGAATGCATTCAAGGCGTGTTATTTGGCATAGAAATCTCAACTAAGTACTAATAAAAATGACGCAAGTAATACTACGTTGAGACGGCGAAGTTCCTCTAGGAACGTTAGTGCCATTGAAAAAGACGAAGAAAACATATTTTTTGGAGTTTTTTCATTCAATCATACCCTCTTCTTCAAATGAATGCCTACAAAGCCTGAAAAATACACAATGGCAACATTACAGAGAAGTTCAATTTTCGGTCTGTGACACCGTGCGCGAGTATACGTGTTATAATTTTGCGCGCGAGTACAGGAGGGTTAATAATAGACTCACCATATGTATTTGAGAGTATTCGGTAAGCTTCAACTGCAGTTTTCTTTATCATGAAGGATTTTTTTCCATTAGCTGACATTTTCAATCGAGATGCAGATTCGAATCAACCAATATGTTCTTATGTTCTATTCATATTTCTACTTCGATCGCCACTTAAAGATAAAATTAGGAAATTATCGGGAACAATTTGTATACCTCAAAAATATTTTTGAACAATTGATTCTCTAAAGCAGGGGTTCTCAAAGTGGTTGGGCCTTGGGGTCGATAATGATTTCCCAGGGGTCGATATGAACGAAAATTGATTTTGGGGGTCGACGAGGTCTAAAAATTTGACATTTGCGTTCTAGAATTTATTGGAACTTGAATACACTCATTTACTAATTTAATTCAAGAGATAACATTAGTAGAAATAGGAAAAAAGAAGGTGATTTTTTTAATAAAATTTTATCATTAACTTGCGATTTTTATATATATATTTTTTTCAAAAATTAATTGTCTACTCCAGTATATGTGAATAATTTGTATCAACTTATTTACAATTAAATGAATATTTATATAATTTTACATCTATTTATTTTGTTGAATTAGATAAGAAAATAATGTCAATTTTACTAGCTTAACCAACGCTCGCCAGACTTCCAAATTTGTCTGTAATCTTCCCGACTTTGGTAAAGCATCCAGATCCATCCTTTGTCTAGTTCAGACTTTTCGCACTTTGCCCAATTTTTTCCAGATTAAAAAAAAATATTGCAATCAAATTTGACTTTATTGAGTTCGTTTGGAAGCTAGTTGTGCTAGTTTTATTGAAACAGTTATTCAAAATGGCATCACTGATTTTACCAAAGGAGTTGGGAGGCCAGACTGAGCTGGCTTTCTCAAAGCACCGATTTCTACAAAGTATGTTGTAAAGACATAAAGTGTCTTGGAGAATTGTAGGATTTCTTGAAGCATGCTACAACTGAGAAGCACAAAAGGAACTGCACGAATGTTCTCGGAGATGGTCAACACGAGGAGCCCATTAGTCATTTATGAAGCAATCCGTTCAGTTTGATTTTCAACGAAATAGTCACTAGCCTCAAGATAGCCGAACACTGTTTGTCCGGAGGTCAAACAATTGACACTTTTTGACAGAAATTTGTATAAATACTATTTTGTTTGCCACTCTTCAATTATCAACAGTGGCAAACAATGTCAAACATCGAACATGAAAAAATTGCATACCAAATTTATTTAATTGGATATAGGGCTTATGGGGCAAGAACCATGACTTTGCCAGACAACCTTCTTGGTGCATTGCTTAAAAGAGATTGTCCATCGCTCTTAATTTTGAAGTATATTTGCTAGGTTTCTTGTTCAGCGTTCAGTCATGTCGTCACACTGGCCATAATGCAGAAGACCGAGTCCGGGGGTCCCGGTTCGCCGCGCGGGCCGGCTCGTCGCGTTCCGGTGCGGGGGTGGCCGGGGTGCTGGCGTGCGGCTTCGAAATGCGTGCGTGCAAGCGTGCCAGAGTAGCAGTCCCGCTGGTCCCGCTCATTCAAAGCTCCCGCACGTCGGGGGCGCTGGCGGTGCCCGTCACTCGCGTGGCACGGCCCCGGTTTGCTCAACGTTCACACAGTACGCCGCGCTGACATTCGGACATCTGGATACTCCAAGTCATGGACAGTGCCAGGTGCGGAGTTTGATTGGGGCGGTACATCTCCAAAACAATAACGGAGGTATCCAAAGGTCAGCTCAGTGTGGACAGAAACCACACGCTGAGCATAAGGACAAAAGCTGGCTTGATCTCAATGTTCAGTACGTGTCGAGACAGCGAAAGCTAGGCCTCACGATCCTTTTGGTCATAACGAGTTTTTAGCAAGAGGTGTCAGAAAAGTTACCACAGGGATAACTGGCTTGTGGCCGCCAAGCGTTCATAGCGACGTGGCTTTTTGATCCTTCGTTGTCGGCTCTTCCTATCATTGTGAAGCAAAATTCACAAAGCGTAGGATTGTTCACCCTTTCAAGGGAACGTGAGCTGGGTGTAGACCGTCGTGAGACAGGTTAGTTTTACCCTCCTGGTAAATCTGCCTAATGCTCTTCGATTCGAGTATTTCACGACATTTCATGGTATTGGATATTGTTTTTACAAATGAGTTCATACAAACGCTAAAAGATCTGATTGAAGTTGCGTTTCATCAACAAAATTACGAGAGCTTAGAAAATGTGTAGGTTGGGTCAATGGCTCAACAACCCCTTAGGGAGTATCAAAACGATGCAAAATATCTGTTGATCGGCTCAACGAATTAAAGGCTAATGTAATACATCAACTTCAACTTCAACGACTCGGTTATGTTAAATCGGACTATTCGGAACCCGTCCAATGTCATCAGAAGAAAACATCAAACCATCGCTTACTGAAATTTTTTCCTAATCTGGTTCCCAGAGAAATGATTCAGCCAATTGAATTCAGAGTGCTGCGCAATGTTGATTTCTCAGATTATTCTTCGGATGAACGAACCAATGTAGTCATGTTTTGGGGTAAAGTTTTATCCACAACTACCCTACCACCACGGGTAGGTAAATAGCATTCACGCAATTAAGAAATTTGTTCCCAAAAATCAACTGAACCCCGAAGAAAGTGGTTCGGTGCACATGTCTGCAACCATCAAGTTTAAGTATAATGCTTCGATAAGAAAATATAACTATTAAACCATGTTTTACACATCAGACGTAAATATGTTGAATGT
Organism: Toxorhynchites rutilus septentrionalis; assembly: GCF_029784135.1. Lineage (NCBI taxonomy): Eukaryota > Metazoa > Arthropoda > Insecta > Diptera > Culicidae > Toxorhynchites > Toxorhynchites rutilus. The sequence goes on from NC_073744.1 coordinate 2,225,350, forward strand.
GTTGAATTATATAGAATTGAATTTTTTGCTGTTCTAGTCCTGAGTATGACCTTTGTGGACAAATTCAATCCAAACTCCTTCTTCACCTGCCTTAAGAAAGCCACTTCATTGCCATTGCTCGTCAGCAAACCGTGTCCGCTTCCACAAATATCAAACGACGTTCTCGTAAAAAATGTCGAAAAAATCCAGACAAATCGAGACTTTTGATTTTCCAACATCCAGATTTCTGTTCAAAACACCTTGCCACTCTGGCTTAACTCTTCATAAGGTCGTAGAAACTGGGCATGTAAACGACTCAAACACAATATCTTTGAAAAAAATAAACTATTGAAACAGTTAAAAAAATTGGTGGCAATATAGTTGTCACTGCCCGTTAACCCCAAAAAGTCATTAGGAGGCGATCTGGCGTAGTGGTAACATCCATGCCTCTCACGCTGAAGGTCACGAGTTCAATTCTCACTCCCGACATTCTTCCAAAAATGGAAGTAAAAAGTGACGAACCAGCCAAATGAGTTGAAAATCACTATAATACAGATAAAAAAAAAAAAAAAGTCATTAAGCTTATTTTATTTTGCCTTTGGTCATACAAAAATTAAATCAATATCTCTAGTGCAGTGAAAAAAAATTGTTATATAGACTTACTAAGTAAAAAATACATAATTTTCATCAAATACACCATTTTTTTTATGCAGTTTATGAACTTAGACAGCAGATTCTAAATAGAACGCTTACAGTGAAAAACTTATCAACTTGTTGCATATTCAACAAATTTAAACAGAATTTTTCGCCGGCGCTTTAAAATGGTTTTTTTGACGTAGGACTACGTCTAACCGGAAGATATAGGGGGTGAAATGGAAAACTAGGCACTGAACAAGTAGGAAAAAATGCAAGATTTGGAACGCTTATAACTCGAGCATTTCTCAATAGATCGCAAAGGTTTTTGCATCAATTGATAGGAAATATATCTACGCATCTATCATAACGAATAACATTTCATTTTTCTCGAGATAAATAATTGAATAATTGTGAAATATCAAGCATTTTCAAAATGCACTATGTGCCCATTTTTGATTGGTCCATTTTGTGCTCCTCAAATCGTACCGACCAAAACGGGCAACCAGAGCAGCAGCGAAATAGAATGAAGCACGATTGGAAAGGAAAAAGAAAAAAATGAACGAAACATTGGTCGCAGTCTCACACATACGTATATCTCGAGCCAGCCAGTCAGCTTAAAAATCCCCGCTCCGCTGCCGTAACGATCATTCTCATCCAAACCGTACACCACATCGGTTCGCATCACAACACATCAACAAACCAACCCAAGCAGCCATGTCTGGACATGGTAAAGGAGGAAAAGTGAAGGGAAAGGCAAAATCCCGCTCGAACCGTGTTGATCTGGAGTTCCCCGCAAGGGTAGCTAGGCCGAGCGCGTTAGTACCAGTGCACCAGTCCACCTAGCCGGCGTTATATAGTTTCGGCCGCCGAAGTGATCGAGTTGGCTGGTAAAGCTGCTCGCGACGATAAGAAAAAGCGCATTCAGAACAGAACACATCAAGACAACAACAGGCAGTTGCAGCGAGTGGCGAGTGGCAAACGCAATCGCAAAACGGCATCAGGTAGCAGAAGAAAAAAGTTTGTTCTTTATACAAACTGCTTTGGTGGCAAATCCAGAACAAGGCGGCATCGAGGGCGTTCGAAATGGTTTTTTTCAAAACCACGAGTACTAAGTTTTCTAAATTGGAACCATTCCATAAAACAAGGCGCTTTTCAGGGCCATTAAACCTTCCAAAAAAGAGTTTAGGAAATACAGTTCAATGCTTTCTAAAACATTATCCAAAATAATAATAAAACACAAATTGATTTTTTCATAATTTGTTTGCCAGGATCTGATGAGTATGTGAATTTGGCAGTTGTTCTGAGCTTATTGATAGTTGGGGACTTTCCTGATTATTCAATTTTCACCAATTCTTAAATTGTTTCCAGATTGAAAGTACAGTAATTTACAATTAGTTCGAAATTTAGCTAATTGGACGGACATGTAATGCGACTTATTTAGTTGGACATTTTTGTAAACATAGAGTTCGTGGTCCAAATTATGACCCCACATTGAAAGTCGACACTGTACCACTGTCATCGCAAATGTTCAATTACAGGTTGAAATCATCTCCAATGCGACACTGAGTGGTGCTTCGGCACGTCGCATTGAATGTAATTTACTGTACAACATGACACAAAGCTGGATGGGAAGAAATTTTCCAACTGTGAAAGCTGTGGCGAGTGGCAACAAATTGCTAAACAGGAAGGTTTAGCCGAACAAGATGGGGATATCGAGTGATAACAAAACAATAAACTCTTTAGATTGAAGATAATTTTGTGATCCTGAAAAGGACCCTTTTTAGCCTGCATGTGAATCCAACGAGCGAACAAATCGTAATGAATGTATTTTTTTTGCTATCGCTCCCTTTTAACGCTCATTCGTTCGTCTCGTTGGACTCGCCCCTCTGGCTGAGTCTGCCGATTTGTCTCTATCCTGTGAGTGTGTACCGCTAGAGTATAAAACACGCGGACCCCAAAAAAATATCTTATTTTCTTTCAAACCGTAAACCCGTGTGGTTGTACGGCATCGGCATCGTGGACGTAACAAAGGAGGACAAGTTAAGGGAAAGGCAAAGTCTCACTCGAACCGTGCAGGTCTCCAGTTCCCTGTTGGTCGCATTCACTGATTGCTCCGCAAGGGTAACTAGGCCGAACGGATTGGTGCCGGAGCACCAGTATACCTAACAGCGATTATAGAGTTTCGGCCGTCGGAGTGCTCGAGTTGGCTTGCAAAGCTACTCACGACAATCAGAAAACCCGCATCAAGAACAGAGCAGCTTCGGTTCGGCGCTCATCAAGGCAACAATTAGTTTCAGTGAGTGGCAAAGTGTTTCTCCGGCACGTCGCATTAAATGTAATTTACTGAACAACATGTCACAAGCTGGATGGGAAGAAATTTTCCAACTGTGAAAGCTGTGGCGAGTGGCAAACGCAATAGCTAAACAGGAAGGTTTAACCGAACAAGATGGGAATATCGAGTGATAACAAAAACACAACACCAAAGGTTCTTTTCAGAACCATCAACATATTCATAAACAATAAACAGTAAACTAATCCATTTTTCAGGTAGATAGGTAGGTATTCACGTAGGAGAAGAAAATAAAACAATATATTTAAAATACATATTTAACAAAAGCTGTCCCCTTTGTATAGTCCTACGTCACTCCGGTTATGTCCCCGACATTACCCACCCGTCTTTTTTTACATAAGAATGACTCCCAAATCAATATCGTACTTTTTTAGCAGCCCTACAAAATGAGTATTGCCAGAAAGAAGTCTTTGGTTGAGAAAAATATTTAAATAGTAATATAGTAGTATAGTAGTAGTAAGAATTTTGTATGAATAAGACAAAAAGCAATAAATATATATTTTTTTAATTTGGCTATAGGGGTCTGAGGTATTACTTAATCCTGGAAAAGGGGTCTATTGCCCAAAGTAGTTTGAGAACCCCTGCTCTAAAGTGAACATTCTCCATACGGTGTCACAGTGCCGGAACTTTCAATCATAACGTAGTGAAAGGCTTCTAATATCGACTAAGCACAACTTACTCCTAGCAGGGGATCCATTCTCTAGCCAATCGAATGATTCAGATTTACCTAGGCAAATGGTACGATTTTGGCTCAAGGGTGGCCATAAATAAGCTTCGCACTCTCGGGTCTAAGGTTTTGCGCGACAACTATTCAACAAGCTTCTATCATTTCGCTCAGCTCGACAATCAGCATTTACGTGAAGTATTCCACCACTTCGGGAACGGGGCATATCTTATCCGAGCCACTTTCCCCATTTTTCGTTTGTTATTCTGGCAGTATAAAACCAAAATAACGTACGCCGTTCCAGGCGTGTTGTTTATTATTTTCACTTTTTTCGGATAGCACAACCTCGCAGCGCGACACATAGCTGCGCGCGGCCACTCTTGTGGCGATCAAGGTTGATCAAGCCCTGCCGCGAGTCGTTGTGCTTGGGTTTGTGTTTGTAGCCCCCAAAAGAGGTGCGGCGTCAAACGCTAAGAATGCAAACTCCCGGATACCAGAGCCAGCCAGAGCGTATGTTATGCTGCTGTTGTTTTTGGAAGGTGTGTAAGGTATTCTCCTCTCGCGGAGGATTAAGGATGAAGAAATGAGAACAGTGGGAAGCTTGCTGTGACACGCAGAGGTGAGGTGAACCCAAGCCACCACCCTAACGGGTTGGTTGAGATTAGTTGTTGTCGTTTGTTGTAACGTGCAAAATTGAAATTCAGCTATCTCGATGAGAGCAAAATATGCGCGATTAACACGTACATACATATGGCCGAATCCGACAGGTGGGGAAAACCTGTGCGCGCTGTTCGTACGGGAATGTTCAAAGTCGGTTAGTCAGTGGTGAAATAGCATAGACTCGGAGTGGTGACAATGGTTCCATAAGTGAGGGCTCTTAAGAATTAACGGATCGATTACAACTTAGTGTGCGAAAGCGAACCTAAGCTGTAGACAATCGTAAGCCGCCGAGCTGCGGATGGAATCGTTGGAATGGAAATCTGAGCTGCTCTGGATGGGAAATTGGTGGAAAATTACGATTTAGAGGTTTGTCATAGTCACAGTGGTAAGATTAACGCCATTTCACCAGCTACCAACACAAAGCCAGTTAGGCGATGACGACGACGACGACGATGAAAGACCTGGCCAAGATATTGCTTTGGTGGTGCGATTAAGCTGAATTCTCCGACGCGCGTATAACATCATTGATGGAAGGAATGAGTGTTGAAGCGGAATAGGGGGAGTGAACGAGTGAATGAGTGAGTGAGTTTCGCCCGCTGATCGTTGAGAGCTGTTTGTCCGTTGGGAGGAGAAAAACTTGTTTCAAGCCGAAGTATAGGTAGTTTAGTTTGCGCGTTCGGTTAAGTCAGATGTGCGATCTGTCCGCTCGTCGGTTCAGCTTTTGAGCTCTCAGAGCTCTCGGAGTGTGTATATACAACAGAGCAGTGCTATGCTGCCATGTACGAGAAGGAGAAGCGAGAGGGAAACAGCAAAATAAAGTCCATAAGAAGAAAAAAAAAATAAATAAAATTATACAGCGAGGGATCCGATTACCGGTGTGCAGCAGGGATGAATCAGCTATGAGTAGCGGCTGCTGACGAAGATCGGTGCGTATACGGTAACTCTACGGTTTTTCACCTCTCTTGCTCTCTTGGTCGTCACCTTCCCAACCAAGCTCTACAAGCAGCCAAAGCTATGACGACGACGGTTTGTGAGTTGTGTGTGATGAGGTATGGTATTACCTGTTAGCTGGTGGCAAGTGACACGTTTAAAAAATTCTCCCATTAGCTTATTAGATTTGAATATTGAAGCTCGAGGAAATCGGCACTGTTTTCACAGGAATTTGCATGAGTCGGAGAAAAGCAAAGTGATTACGTAGTGCATCCCGAAACCAAAAGAAATTGAAGAAACAAAAAGGTTGTTTATCCTGATTCCATTGCTGAGTGTGGGTTACAATTCCGAGAAGAGAGAAAGCTGTGGCATCAATCCAAAGTGCAGTGGAAACAAAGGATACCGTTCAAGATCCCGAATGGAATTGGGGAAGGAATGTGCAAATGCATGTGTTGATTAAAAGAAGTTCTGTTAAAGTTATTGAATAAATACTGATTAGAGGCGAGCTTTGATTGCTGGAACGGGAGGAAAGTGAAACGAAGCAAAATGATATTAAATAGGCCAGTGACTTTGTTAAAGATCAATGTGATGTGTATGGTCACATCGATACCAGTTTGAAAGGAATGCCTGATGCTTACACGGAGTCGAAAAGGTAGGTTTAGTATTCATATGTGTACACGAGTGCCACACAAGAATCAGGCGAATGAAACAATCATGCTCGATGTGTATATCTCGCGAGATGGAGAAGGAAACCAACACAACATCAAATGGGTATTCGACACGAGGGTTGTTATTTTTTCTCGTTTCTTTCACTCCGCCATTCGGCTCGACCGCCAACGGTCGCGCTGAACCAGAATCAACAGACCAAATCCAGCAGAAGTGAGTGAACAAAATCGTCAAGTGTCCACGGAAGATTCATTACCCTTCTTCCATGCTTGGGGTGACGACTACCGAACCGTTGCCGACTTTATCAACGACAAGGTCACTGAATTCATCTGTTTGTCGAAGCGTGAAACCTACTGCAGCCAGCGTATCGCGTTCCCACGGCCATGGTCACCATGCTGGGTGCCAAAATCGACCTTCACCTGTACGATCGGCTCCTATCGCTAGAAGGCAAGAACAAACGAAGATATGCTGCTGAGTTCTTGGAACAAACCTCTCTGACACCTGTCGTTATCGCTTCAGTCAGGCAGTCATAGGCGGTAGAAAGAAAGGAAATATTCAGTCGACGAAATAAAACTATACAACAACATACGGATAGAGAAGAGCACGATTGAAAAGTAAAAGCATCCCTCCAAAACACAGAAGACTCGTTATAACAATTTCTCTCTTTTTCCCATTCGACTTCAAAAGCGCAACCGTCACGTAAAATCCCATCAACGAAATTGAATGAAAAAGGAAATGGGCTGCAACACGCTAAACAGAAATGTGTTACTGTTGCCTTCCATCTTCCCCTCCTCCCCCTTGATCACTGCTTGCCAGCCGGATAGTTGTGGTCAGTATTTTGTGTACGAAGAAAAGTGCGGTGTGTAATTAAGTTATTATTTTTGAGAAAAAAAAACATAAAAATTGAAACGAAACCGAAGCGGTCTGTAACCCGACCAAATTGGGGTGTTTGTTAAATTTCGCTTAATCGCGGACGGTATATAATAGTGTGCGGTCAAATGCGCGAGGGCCCATAAAGTAATTATTCCGGCGATTTTTTTTTCTGTATTCTACCGACGGTTATGTTTTCGGTTTTTCTCCTCCGATTGTTTCTGGGCCAAAACTACTAGGGATCGATTGTGGAAACAATAAATGAAAGCGAACGAACGCGCTATTGTGGCGTCTATTCGACCGCTGATTGAGCACGAATGCGAAGGAAGGGGGGGGGGATCATTGTTTACCTTTCCACAGAATGAGCAGCTGATTGGTTAATGGGAAAAATTTGTATGTTATTACTTGCGCGTGCTGAAAAGAATTGAATAGATTGGATGGGAAGGGGCTCCCATTCATACGCGAGGGTCAAGAATCTATACATTTGGTTTTAATCTATCCCAACTATTTCCCTTGAATGTTTAAAAGAAATTTCATAACAGCATCACCGTTATAGGCGGAAACCTGGTGGACCTTTTTTTTAGAAAAGATGTTCTTCTCGTCGGAATGCGTTTCTGTCATTTTTTGTCATCAATTAAAAATTTACAAGATAGGTGGAAATACACTGAGTTAGAAAAATATCCCCAAACCTAAGAGCTAACTGCCATATTTGTTACAGTGGGTTCTTGGAATAAAACATATTATTTTGCCCACTACAGGGAAACTTCGATATAACGTACCCTCGTTATAACGTACCCTCGATATAACGTACATTTTACCTTGATGTAACGTACACATTATCAAAGTCCAAAAAATATTTTTTTGGATATTTTTTTTCTGAAACAAAAATAAATTATCTCTATTTTGATACTACAGCTTGTGTTGTAACTTTAACCAATCCCGAAATACAACTGTTTTGTGATTCCGGATTCTAAACGAATCAAACTTCAATCAACAGAACGAAGGGAAACATCATGAGAAAAGTTAGCTTCGTCTTCTAATTTAGTCCTTACTCAAACAACAACACAATAAAAGAAAATATGAACTACGTTTCAGAGTTCTTGATTATGCTTCGATATAACGTACAATTTTGAAAGTAAAATGTACGTTATATCGAAGTTACCCTGTACCTGTTATATGGGATTTTTTTTCAAGATGATGTAAATTCAAAAAACTGCTCATCAATTGTATGTCATTTCCTTCATTTCCTCACGAAAGGTTGATGAAGTTCATATCTATGTTACGTTATTTTAATAGGGATACCATTTGTCCTGATTTAGCAGGACATGACCTGATTTTGAGATGCTTTTAGGGCGTCCTGATTTATTTTTCATATTCTAGCATTTGTCCTGATTTTTAGAAAAAAATAAATTTTGTTGAGGAATCATAATCAGGGCCTTACAATTTCGCTTCAATTGACACATCCTCCCTCACTTATGACCCTATCGCCTTTCAATTTGCTACAAACAATTAAAAACATGCTTTCTAATAGTAATGTTACTCTTTCTCTCTCTTCACGCTCAATAAAAAGAATATCACTTCACTTCTGAACAGTCTTGTTCCATTTCACGTTCATTTGTTTCATTCTGCACACTGAAGCGAAGTTATCAAATCATCAAATGAAAATGAAAGAGTCTTATATGGTCGGGGTTCTGCGAAAACGAACCAAACGCCATTTTCTTTCAAAATTGTGTTACTTACACCACTGGATACAGGGAATAATAATTTATCAACTGTGAAATGACCATGTCATTTGGACAATTGACAACAGCTCCAGAAGAAAAATTCTGTGTAGCAGACTGTAAAAAAACCAAACTGCATTCAACCAAAGCGAACCATAAACCCACAATATAGCATCGGACGATCGTGATCGTTTTCTCCAAGGAGGCATCAATGTATTTTTATTTATTAGAATATTATTTTGTCAAAAACAGCAAAAGTGAGTCAATATATATACCATCCATGATATTAGTCCGGAGCCGTTACAAAATACTAACGTGTTGTGTAATGATATTATGTTTATAGTTAGCATGTATGTTGATCACAGCGACAATGAAACAAAATTCGATGAACTTCTATCTCTAGGTGGTTTATTTCAATGAACAGAAGTTATAAAATTCCTGTGTATAAATTAAGATAGTTAAGCTAGGCTAATTAATTATAATTTCAAATTTACTTTTAGTGTTTTTCGCTGGATTAACCTTGTATAGAAATGTGCGTTTTGTGATTTTGTGAGCGGTTTCGGTACAGGAGAACTTGTTTGTCTACATATATCTGTTTAGTTGTAGGAATATATCATAAATTACTTTTAGGATTATGCTTTAGTTTCACGTATTTCTCACCTTTCTAGTCTTAGTATAGCAAATAAGATAGATAATAAGATAAATTGTATATAAATTCACTAATTTCAAGAAGTAGTTTCAATGTAGTTTTAAGGAGTTAGCTATTTCGATTGTTTCCTGATGTTTACTTTTTACTTTCTTTGTGTTTTTATATGTGTTTGTAAATCGGGCTTCATTGCACAATAGTCGCGTGAGATCCCTCGCGTGTGAATAGGTGTGGTACGTTCAGCGGTCGATAGTGTAGATTGGCGTAGGGTGCAGCCGGAGCACTTTCCGACGTGGCGTAAATAACACTCCCCCCCGGAATACGCGAAGACTACTTCTGAAGCGTGTTCGTCTCAGCGCCTACGTCGACTACTGCTAAGGACACCGCAGGCCGCTCGTAGATGCCACCTGAAGCAGTCTGCACAGTGGCCCATCTTACCTGACCGTCTGGGGCCTGACACGTAGCAATCACTCGGCCTTTCGGCCAGCAATTTCGAGGAAACTTTGGATCAACGATGATTACCACATCTCCAACTGTAATCGGTTTTACTGGTGTGAGCCATTTGGTCCTACGAGTTATCGTAGGCAGATAGTCGCGAACCCACTGCTTCCAGAATAAGTCCGCTAGAAATTGTGATTGCTTCCAGCTGTTCCTAAGCAAGACAGGGCTGTCATTCAGAGGAACCCAAGATCTCAGGCCATTAGCTGACCCCACTAGGAAGTGGTTGGGCGTCAACACCGGCGAATCGTCGCCATCAATTGGAATGTTGGTCAGAGGACGAGAATTGATAATATTTTCGATTTCCAGCAATGCGTTTTCCAGTACTTCGTGTGTCAACAGCCTGCTAGACTTTAATCGACCAAGGTTCTGCTTGACACTCCGGATCAGACGCTCCCACGCTCCACCCATGTGGGGCGTGACAGGAGGGTTGAAAAACCACTCGGTGTGACTCGAGGTGAACTCCTTCAATAGTGCATCGTGATCAAGGTTTTCTATTGCACTCTGCAACTCTTTGCTTGCAGCTCGGAAATTAGTTCCACGGTCGCTGTAGATCGCCGCCGGAATACCCCTCCTAGCCATGATGTTGCGAATGGCCATTATGCAGGAATCAGTAGTCAGTGTATGAGCGATCTGCAGGTGAATGGCACGAGTGGTTAAGCAGGTGGCGAGAACCCCCCACCGTTTCTCGGTTCGTCTTCCAATCGACACCAATATTGGACCGAAATAGTCCACACCCGTGTGAGTGAATGGACGAGCGAAGGCAGCTAGACGAGCAGGAGGAAGATTGCCCATTTCTGGAGGTTGTGGTTTTGCGAGAAGGATCTTACACTGTTGGCAGTCTTTCCGCATTTTTCGGTATGTTGTTTTCAGATGAGGAATACGGTAGCGTTGGAGTATTTCGTTCATCGCTGTCTCGTGATTCTGATGGTTGAATCGCTCATGTATGGCGGAGATGACGAGGCGGGTTACAGGATGGTCGCGGGGAAGTATCACCGGTTCAAATGCATCTCGATCGACGAACGCACAGGCCTTCGTTCGGCCTTTGACTCTAAGAACATCATTCTCATCCAGAAAGGCACACCACTGGTAGAGCAGGCTAGATCTGGGAATGCTTTTAGCTGAACTCTTCAGCAAACGGTTCTTCTCGAAGATAGCTATTTCCTCTGCGAAAACGGCGGACTGAGCACAGCGAAACAGATGGTTTTCCGCGTCTATAAAGTCTTGCCGTTGCAGTGGCCCGAGTACTCGTTGTTTTCCGTAGCAACTAAGCTTTAGGTTGCGAATGTAGCGCATCACATAGGCCGTTACGCGTAGAAGAATGATCCATTTGGAATAATTCTGGGGACAAATTGGCGAACCCCTGGGTCGAGTATGAACGAGGAGATGCGGTCGAAGCTCCTCATTGGTGGTTCTTCCAGGAAATGGATTCTCAGGCCAGTTTTCTTTTTTGAGCAAAAGGAACTCCGGTCCACGGAACCAGCGACTGTTACTAGCCAAGTTAGGCGCTCGCTTCCACTTCGTTCCTTCATCAGCTACGTTGTGTTTTGTCGGAACCCATCGCCACTCGAATATCTCTGTCGTTTCGAGTATCTCGCTGACCCGAAATGCAACGAACTGAGTGTATCGTCTGTGATCCGAACGGAGCCAACAGAGTACGTCTTTGGAATCTGTCCAGAACGTCCGCTGCGTAACGTGGATTGAGAGCGATTTTGAAATAGTATCTGCAAGCCGCACGCCTATAACTGCCGCTTGCAATTCGGATCGAGGAATCGATAAAAATTTGAGTGGAGAAACTCTTGTTTTGGCACTTACTAGCGAACATTCAACAGTATCGCCATTCTCGAATCGTAAATATACCGCCGCAGCAAAGCCGTTCTCACTTGCATCAACGAATGTATGCATTTGTACATCGGTACCGGCTTCTGCGGGTGTTAGCACTCGGTAGCAGCGTGGTATTTCAACGGTTGTTATCTGCGGAAAAATTGCCAACCAAGACAGCCACTTGTCGTACTGCAAGTCCTCGATCGGATCATCCCACCCAACAGACGTTCTCCAGATCTCCTGCAGTAAAACTTTCAGGAACATCATAACGTGTGCAATGAGTCCCAATGGATCGAAAACCATCATTAGGGTGCGTAACACTTCTCTTTTCGTTGGTCGACGGTGTCCTGAGATGAGTTCTCTATCATATCGTGCGGATACCTTATAGGTGAAGCAGTCTTTCGAAGTATCCCACCACATACCAAGGACTTTTTCGGTTACGCATTCGTCTCCGATAGCAAGGTTCTTCTCATTCGTTATTTCCTCACTAACCGCTGCCAGAACGCTACTAGAATTAGATATCCAGTTCCGCATTTCGAACCCAGCTGCTGCGTGGATCTTTTTGACGTCCTGTACAAGCTGGATTCCTTTCTCCACAGACTCCACGCTCACAAGCATATCGTCCACATAATGTCGGTTGACTATAGCGTCGACAGCTTCGGGATGATCTCGTTCGAAGCTCTTGGCATTTCTGTTCTTTACATATTGTGCGGTACTCGGCGAGCAGCAGGCACCGAAGGTCATCACCTGTACTACGTAGATGTTCGGCTCCGTAGCATGATCATTGTCTTTCCAGAAGAAGCGTAAGCAGTGCTGGTCCTCAATTCTCATCATCACCTGGTGAAACATCTCGCGGATGTCACCACACACTGCTATCCGAAACTCTCGGAACTGCACCAACACGGATAGAAGAGATGTCAGCTGGTCAGGACCTTTCAGCAAGAAACTATTGAGGGACAATCCGTGGACGGTGGCTGCTGCGTCTCAAACGAGCCTAATCTTACCCGGTTTGTTTGGGTTGACGACCGGGAAAATCGGAAGGTACCACACACGAGGCCTTGGCGATTGCAACTCTTCAACGGTTAACTTCCTTACGTAGCCTTTGCTAACGTGGTCATCAATTTTTGCCTTTATCATCTCGGCTAGAACAGGATCCTTCCTCATACGATTGTCTAGACACCTCCACCGCTTCAGCGCCATCGATTCACTATCCGGAAGTCGGACGTCATCATACTTCCAGAGGAGCCCGGATTCATAGCGGCCAGCTATACGTCGAGTAAGCGTATCCAGGAGCATTTGTGCTCGTTGGTCTTGATGTGACACCAGCAATTTGTCTGGTTTTATGAGTCCAAGACTGTCGAGTGAGAAGTACGTTTTCACCATCTTATGTAGGTCATCGTCTGGATGCCGGTTGCACTCGCACGTTTGTACGCTGTGGTAGTTCACGTACTGCTCAGCCTTCTCTTTGGCGGTACAATTACCAAAGAGCATCCACCCTAACCTTGTTTTGACAGCGATTGGCTCGTTGTCGCCTCCTTCTCGACTTTTGATGGCATGTCCCAGTCTAGCATGGTCCAGACCGATAAGGATACGAGGACTGACATCGTAGTACGACTCGAGAGGTAATTTTGCCAGATATGGGTACTTTCTCTGGATCTCCGCAAGCAGTAATGTTTGAGGACGAATTTGCAAAGAGGACATAGTGTAGACACCAGACAGATCATATTTTTTCGAACTATGCACGCCTGATATCTGCAGGTTTATCTTCTGCGACTCTTTCTCCATTTTCTGCGTACCGCCGGTCCACTTCAAGCATAACGATTTTGTCGGTCCTTGCACACCCAACTCATCGGACAGACTCTGCTCCACTAGCGTGAGCTCGGACCCATCATCAACGAACGCGTATGTGCGTATCGTCTTCTTTGGTCCATACAGCATGACAGGAACAATTCTGAATAGTATGTCCGACTGACCTTGGTGAACATTACAACTTTGATCGGTTCTCCTCGTTTCTGTTTGTGCGGTACTAGGAGGTGTTGGCTTCGACGCTATACTTCTTGAGATTTCATGTTTTTGCATATTATGAAGCAGCGGAAGATGCAGGAATTCGCATCCGTTCATTCCACACGGTTTGGACTGTTTACAAGACCCATTATGTTTTCTCAAGCATTTTCGGCACAACTTGCACTCCTTGATGGTTGCCCACTTGGAATCGTAGCTAAATTCCTGGAATCTCTTGCACTTTGCTACAGAGGGGCAAGTACCTTTGCAAACTGTACATTGATCCCTAACGACTACACCAGATGATTTCGTTTTGAACGAAGCTTCGGTAGATCTTGTACTGGGGGATCCCTCCTCGGAATGAAAATTCAGAAAGCCATCCTTCTTGCCTCCCCGAACACGCTGCTCGCTACTGCTACTGATCATGACGGCGCTGGCATCTTCCGCGGTTGTATATAGCCACGCGCTGAAATCGATGAGCGTTGGACTCTGTTTCCCACGGGAATATCTTGCCCAGTCCATCTTGAGTGACGATGGGAGCCGTTCTACCAGCTCGTACCTGAGTGATGAATTGTACACAAAGTCGCCAACTTCACATGCCTGAATCGTGGCAACGAGATTTTCTACCGTGAGCGCGAAATTCACAACTGTTTCCAGTTTATCCATGTTCGGTGGAGGTAGTGAACGAACCTTCAGAATTATTGCTTGAACAATAGCCTCCGGTCTCCCGTAGAGCATCTTCAGCGTCGATATCACCCCGGCTACGTTAGTTGGGTGGAGTAGTCGACACCTCACTGCCTCCAGCGCCTTTCCCTTCAAGCATTTCCGCAGGCGTAACATGTTCTCTTCGTTCGAGAACCCACACATTTGGGTTGAGGAGTTAAACATCGAAAAGAACAGTGGCCAGTCTTCTGGATTCCCACTGAACTCTGGTAAGTCCTTGGAAACAGCTTGGCGTGCGGCAAGTTGACTTCGATTCAATACACACACCGTTTCGTCATTAACTGTCGCTGCGGGTGGTGCAGCCAGAGATGGTCGATGAACTGGAGTTGAACGCTGTGCGGGAATGAAATCGTTGCCATCTACCAATGTGCCTGGATTCATCGAAGGAATGATCGATGGTCGGTTTCCAGTGGAACTAATGTGGTGCGTGTGTGTACGCTGCGACGGTTGATCCTGTTGACCCAGAGGAATCGATGGTCGGATATTGGGCTGAGTGATATTTGGAGCGGGGTGCTCCTGTGACTGCTTCGCGTTGTTCGATGCATGTCCATTCGTCTCCTCTTCCACTAAACCGGAATCGTCCTCCTCACCATGGCGTTCGGTTTCTTCGACCCATTCCTGAATCTTAGACATTTTTTTCCAAATCACTGACGACAGTTGACGTATCGTTAACGCAATCCTTCAGGATCACATACTTTTTCTCCAAATACTTTTTCTCCAATTGAAACTCGTCATTGAGTTTTTGAAGCTCCAACTCTCTCAATCTCTTTGCTTCACTCCTGCCTGAACATGCCTTACTCTTTGGACATTCCAAGGGCACATCCTTTGTAGCCGGCTCGGTTTGTCCTTGCTGCTGCTCTTCTGGAGTGTTATGAGTGCTCTGCTCTGTGTTGATACTAGTGGGGGGATTAGTCACTACTGGCCCTGAATCCTTCGCTGTATTGCAGATGGGACAGATCCAGGTAACGTTCGCAATATCATCTGTAACTTCCACACATTCGTAGTGGAACCACTGTTCACAACCATCACACTGTACCATCTTATCGTTATCCCGCTCATTACATAATCGACAATGAAAATCTTGTTTCTTTCGGACAACGCGTATGGGGTTTCGCCTCGTGTCGGACACTGACGGAGCTGACTTTGAGCTTCCACCAATAACAATGGAACTTAGCACTTTCGGTTTGGTTCCGGTATTCTGGCCTGGATGTACCAATTGAGCCTTAATTACTTTAGAATTTACCTGCGTTCCGCTAGGAGGGGGAACTATGCTGACGGAGTTTTTGGTTGCTAACGTTTCAACGACACCTGCGTTACCTGAGGCTACGTCATCCGTCGTAGGTAATGCGACGCTTACCCGTCCAGAGTTGGTTGATTTCTTCGACATCTCGGGGTTGATGTAAAAGAATTTTATAAGATGTTGATCACAGCGACAATGAAACAAAATTCGATGAACTTCTATCTCTAGGTGGTTTATTTCAATGAACAGAAGTTATAAAATTCCTGTGTATAAATTAAGATAGTTAAGCTAGGCTAATTAATTATAATTTCAAATTTACTTTTAGTGTTTTTCGCTGGATTAACCTTGTATAGAAATGTGCGTTTTGTGATTTTGTGAGCGGTTTCGGTACAGGAGAACTTGTTTGTCTACATATATCTGTTTAGTTGTAGGAATATATCATAAATTACGTTTAGGATTATGCTTTAGTTTCACGTATTTCTCACCTTTCTAGTCTTAGTATAGCAAATAAGATAGATAATAAGATAAATTGTATATAAATTCACTAATTTCAAGAAGTAGTTTCAATGTAGTTTTAAGGAGTTAGCTATTTCGATTGTTTCCTGATGTTTACTTTTTACTTTCTTTGTGTTTTTATATGTGTTTGTAAATCGGGCTTCATTGCACAATAGTCGCGTGAGATCCCTCGCGTGTGAATAGGTGTGGTACGTTCAGCGGTCGATAGTGTAGATTGGCGTAGGGTGCAGCCGGAGCACTTTCCGACGTGGCGTAAATAACAATGTACATGGTTCGCTCTGGCTGCAAAGAGAACGAAATTTTGCGTGTCTAGCAGCAACGAAATTTAGTTTTTTTCATTTTCATAAAGGTTCTGAATCAGAAATTGACGAAGATGTGTGCTTACAGCATGAAAGGGAGTATTATGTTTGACATCCTGTTTGTAACACGTGTGCGATAAAATGATAGATTTGATCAGACACAGTCAATTAGTGGGAGCCCAAACTTCAAATTGAAATATCTCAAAATAATGTTTTGGTCGCTTGGATCATTTTGGCAGAACCCCGACCATATCTAAATGAAAATTTGCAGTATGCCAGCAGGCATAATCAGTTGCTGGCGCTGGTTATAAGACTAAAATCCCCTCATATGGCTCATTTAATTCAAATTTTCCGGGAAAGACAGTCCAGGAATATTCAGTTTGGAGAAATGAAATCGAATGAAACATTCAATTGAAAGCAACGTTCGTTCTTTTTGATGTGAAACTGAAACTGATATATAGCTCATTCAAATGATAATAAATTCCCGTAGATTCAATCTTCAAGAGAAAGCGTTTGCCTCAAAGGAATCGACAGCAGAAAAGAACGAAATTGAAGAATCGATGATTCTGGCGAAAGAAAAAGGAAGAAGTAAAGAACATTTTCATCTTCTTCTCATTCTCATTCTCTTAAAATTTAATATAATGAAGAAAATTATATATTTTATGTAACTAACTATCACAAAATTGAGAAATGTCGAGCATTATCTACACGAAAATCCCGCATTCTGATTGGTTAATTAGCACAAGGCATCTGTGCTGTCCCAGCTGCTCATTCAATCCGAATACGGGACTGTGCAATGAATTCTATGGTTGGTTTGATTGTCTGCTGCGGTAAAGGTTTTATTATTCTGAACCATAGAATTATATTATTTGAACTTTTTTCAACTAGAAAATACAAGCTACCCAAATTACAAAAATTATTTACCCAATTTTAATGATTTGCATACCAATCGAATCGGAAACATTCTAAGATTTGTTTGATGTATACATTGTGATTCTCTGATCTTCAAAGGTTTTGAATTAACGAAAATTGGAAACACCTGATGATTTTCTTGATGTTGAGAGGTTTTACAGAGATTTTGACTTTGAGATTTTGAGAGACAAATTTCTTGCGCGTTGCTTTCGCAAGGGTAATCTTCACCTATTTCTACCAAACTATCCATCGGTCCTTTTAAAGTCCCTATACTTTGAGTTATTTGAAAATTTTCGGTGCATTCTAAAGTAATATCCGACATAATTAAAAGTGAATTAATTTTTATAACTTTTTTGTCAAAAAAGAGTTTTTGTGAATTCAGGGGACTTATTGGTGACTTTTTCCGATCGATCATTCGATTTCCGTGAATTCGAGCATTGTTTCCGGGTTAAAGGTGGCTTCAAAGTGCAGCGTATTTCAAGCCGGATGTGATAAAGGTATTATTATTATAGCAAAGAAAAGTCAATGATTCTAGATATGTCCTCATAAGAAATCAGTTGTATATAAAATTGGTCATCTAATAATGAAAGGATGATGTTAGTACCTGCCATCATACGTACAAACTGTTTTTTTAAGGAGTATCGGGGCAATGTCCGACTGATTTGTCGTGGAATCGTTCTATGTATAATCCGTTAATATAATCCGTCCTTACGGATTCTTACACTCTAAAAATTCGTTTCCATCTCTGTAAACATCTGATCCTTCCAATTAGCAACAAGCACGAATTCTTTGTTGCACATCTCATAAATTATAACTTCTTCAATCATTGTCCACTTATCAAACGAAATATATTCATCTATTTGAACAGGAATGAAGAAATCTAATAAAATGATCAAAAATAAAAACAACTTCAGCAACATCGTTTCTTCCAACAAAGCCGATTAATGTCTGAAAGGTCACTATCTGATCTCTGATAGAAAGCAACCATAGTTTGCAGCACGAGTTTTTGAACAAAACTTTTTTTTCTCTTTATACTCAAAATACGGTACAGATTGATAAAAAGACGGGACATTAAAAATAATCGAAAAAACGCTACTGTCCCGTTTGGTCAGCCTACCCAGGTTAAAACCCATCAATTTAATTATTGATTACTAGGATTTCCCAAAATTGTCTTTTTTTGTCTTCTTGGCGATGTTTACTTTCCTCGCTTGCTCAATTCCTTTTTCGGATGAATTAAAGCTGAGTGTTGATTGAATGGTCTTCTTCTATAGGAGTATTTTACCACTGCGACCATTAGTCTGATCTATTGTAGTGCAAATTGAATGGTAAATGTCGCGTTTGGTGAACAGCTGCACTCTTCTAAATTCTACATCAAAACACATCTTGTAACAAAGCTCCAAACATTCTCGTTAAAACTTTATCTGCTTTACATCGGATAAGTTCTGTCCTTTTTCGCTAAAATTTTCAATTTGGCCATCAAAAAGATAACCGGTAAAATAGTTTTGGCACTGACTGAAATTATGCTAAAAAAATCGACAGTTCATATTTGATGGGGCACTAAACTAAAGTTGCACAATCAAATAAACTTTTTCTTGAAAATATTGCTCTCAAACCAAACAAACCGGCTTCGATGTGAAGATGTGTGATGGAATAATGCGTTCCGCAGCTAATAAATCCTCTAAGTGCATGGTTTACCATAACACAATAACGTTATTTTGATTGAAACGAACATTCGGAACTCCAATTCATATTATTGGGTTTTCTGAAGCGAAAAATTGTGCTCCCTTGGCCGAGTGGTTAGCGTCATAACTAACATGCCGGGTGTTCGGGTTCGATTCCCGTTCTGGTCGGGGGAATTTTTCGTCAAAGAAATTTCCTCCGACTTGCACTGTGATCACGCGTATTCTAGAGCTTGCCATTCAGAATGCATTCAAGGCGTGTTATTTGGCATAGAAATCTCAACTAAGTACTAATAAAAAATGACGCAAGTAATACTACGCTGAGACGGCGAAGTTCCTCTAGGAACGTTAGTGCCATTGAAGAAGAAGAAGAAGAAGAAGAAGCGAAAAATAATTTCTCCCGCCGTGCTGGATGTTACCTTTACTCCAAAATATTCGATGAGTTGAAGACATTGACATTTGATAAATCGTGATTTTTAGTTTCAGACGGCTGTTTCTGTTTTTTCTGTCAACCCTCCAGACCAGACATCAACGGTTGAAATTTCAAGTCACGAATAATCATTAGCTGCTGGTATGACTGTATAAAACGATCATATAAACCGTTTGTTTCGGGTACAATTTGAGCTACCTATGAGTTCCCTAAAACTGCGACTCCGTCGAATTTTGCGTCTCTGCTCGGACACCACTTGTGATTAGTTCGTGCCGGACTCCATCGAGGTTTGACGTTCTACACGAAGCAAAATTGTTTGCTTGCTCGAATCTAGCGAAAGTAAATCACAAAGAGTGATCGAAGTGAATCTCGATTGTGGAGTTAAATCTGCGTGAGATGCGCATCCATTTGCATAGGGCACTTTTGGCGATCTGCGGCTGTCGGATTAAAGTGCTTTTCATGAACACCGCATGTATATATACAATTCCGGTGTCGATCCAGTATGACGCATTCTTCTCTCGACTTCTTTTTTCGTCGGTCTCGTCGTTAAGTAGGTATTTCCGTCAATCTTCATGCATATGCAATTGCCACCCGAGCGGAAGAGATAAATACATCGAACGCGTCCGTTTATTACCAATACGAGATCTGACTAACGATGGATGTAAGGGTCAACCAATACATTGACCGGTTTAAATCTTCGTTTTCAAACTGTAAGATGCACATTTCGCGAAACATTGTTGATATATCTGTTCAAGTTCGCTGCGTCCGATGATAACTGTATAAAGATCCGCTAAATAACGTTCTGCGAAATGAAATGAACCTTCTTCGTCGGCATATCACTGTGGTATGGTTTTATCGCGCTTTTAGTCCCTCGCGGTTTCTCCGAATCCGTAGCTGAAGCTCAGAGCAGTTTGTTTTTCGGCACTGCCACCCACAATCACGCTCCAGTGAACAACATCTGCGCAGTGAAATTATGCTCCATGCTGACTATCCCCTTTTTATGCCCTCGCCTTTCGGACACCAAAACAAACAAACAAACAAACCGTCACATTTCCCTCGGCACATACATTCCAACTGCACCAAACTATGGTATCGAATTTGTTGTGTTTAGCTACAACATATGCGCGCCTGCACGCAATCGAGCAATTCCAAATTAAATCGTCCTAATACGAACGATGGTTTGTATTCCGTTCGGGTTGAAGGAAATATGAGTTTTCCACAGCAATCGGGAATATTTTGACTCAAGTGTAACTTTTCAATAAGGCGTATCGATTTGAGTAAGAGAAATCTTTGATAATTTATATCTCAAAAACTATGAGTCGTACCGAAATAGTGTCTTAGAAAGAGTTATAGAGTATTAAGAACTTGAAGAATATACGCTGAGAAAAAAAATAGTACTCTTTCTATATTTAGGAAAAAAAACTTTAGTTTGCAATATCTAAAATATGTATTTTTTTCATATAAAATAGAAGTCATGTAGAAAATTCAAAAAATGACTTCAAGATGGTAAAACTATTTTTGATGAACTTTGTGGAACATCGATTTTTTACGGATTTTCGAAACTTCAAGTTATGAATCCTGATGTGATTTCAAACAAAAAGCTCAATATCAATCCCCTTCTAAATGCTGCGATTCCCGAGATATTTAAAACATAAGTTTCTAATTTATTGTCTCTTTTATAGCAATCAACTTCATCAACTTTCTCTTTAGTTAATAACTCAACTGCAAAAACGTTCCTATTTGAGTTTGCTATTGAATCCGATAGACGAAGTTCTGACCTATCTTCCACTCTGTCAAATACTGGGATAGCTGGGAAGCTGGGAATGTGTTTGCAGCTAAGTTATGACCAAAAGAGAGAGTCGATGTAGAGAAATCGATGATGTCACCCTGAGGTATGGGTAAAATCGCATCGAAATTCGTTCAACAACACTCATTCACAGATAAAACCCACCCTTCTATTCTCCGTTTATGCCTCACTTTATTTGAGTCAAAAAACATTCACCTATCCTGTTCGCAAAGTTAATTTTCGATTAGAACGGAAAAAAGCTGTCTCGATTCCGCTCATCTATTCTCAGAATAGATGAGCGGAATCAAATGCATTCTCTCTTTTGCCTCTCAGGATGACGTTAGATAGTGAGAGAATCAAATTGAAAACTTTTGCTTGCGCCAGCGAGTGTCTCTGTAAAATCATTCGTTTTTCACTCAAATAGCAATCATTGAGCCTCGATTGCGGCAGTAAAATATAGGTAGATAGTTGAAATCGAGTTGTTTCCTGTGCGCTATTACAATGACATTTTTTTGTTTCTAGTATGAAACGATCTAAGCCAACGTAAAAGACCATATTAACGCAAGCTATTGGTGAGCGGGAAAGTGGATTCATGTGCACTTGAATGCTGACAAGGAAAAGAGTATAAGGGAAAATAAAATCATACATACACGCAGATTCAGTCTATTTTGACTCACATGTTATTTTGTTTCTTGCGATCTTTCCAAACCCAAAATTAATTTTTAGCACATGTTTTGTCATCCCGATTTATTACATTAAATGAGCTCAAAAATAACAGAAAATGCGCTACTCCCCGATACGTGTATATCATTTGTATAATATAATATACGAGGGCAGTCCGATAAGCACTTAGCCTACAAAAAAGAACAAAAATTTTGGAAAAGTGGCGATTTATTTCGCAACATAGTCTCCTTTTAGCTCGATACACTTGACCCAGCGATGCTCCAATTTCTTTAATCGATCTGCAAAATACGTTTTCTCGAGGTCTGCAAAGTAGGCCTTCGTGGCAGCGATGATTCGACTAAAATTTCTGGTCGGCGAATGACTTTTTCAAGCTTGGAAACAAAAAAAAACCGCACGGGGCCAAATCTGGAGGATACGAATTTCCATTTTTCCATTTTTCTAAAATCCGCGGACACGCCCGCTTCCACATACGGTCAAAACAAGTCCGATTCGGCTGAGATTTTGACAGTAGCCGTTTACGAGAATGTACTACACGATATGTAATCCCTCTTGCGATACTGACACCATCGGTCCATGAGGCTAAGTGCTTATCGGACCGCTCACGTATATTCTTCTTCTTCTTGGATGGCACTAACGTTACCAGTGGAACTTTGGCCTTCTCAACGTAGGTATTACTTGTGTCATTATTATTAGTAGTACTTTAGTTGAGATTTCTATGCCGGAAAACACGCCTTGAATGTATTATGGAGTGGCAAGCTCTAGAATGCGTGACGCGTGACCACAGTGCAAGTCGGACGAAATTTCTTTGACGAAAATCACCCGGCCAGAACGGGAATCGAACCCGAACCCCCGGCATGATAATGTGGACGCTAACCATTCGGCCAATATGAGCAAGCGAAACAGGAGACACATTGAAATGGAAGCATATGAAAGCTTTTCGCATAGTTTGACAAATATAGGCCCAGACCGAGATGGATATAGATCTCCTTTATGCTCTCCTTTTTACTCTTAGAAAACACTTTCCAACTTTATAACATCTTGTAATGAGGTGTAATATTATCACGCATTCACGCAACAACACCAGTAGCTATATGAACAGTGTGGTCGTGTAAAACAGCCTTCCATTTTAGCCGCCTTTGGTTCGATCCCCGTTGACATCGTTTGTACTTTTTTTTCGGGTGCAATCCCAAAAGAGATGAAAAAATAAAAAAGAAAGAGATGTCTGCTCCCATACATACAGAAATTTGAAAGCTTTCGAGACAGATGATCAGAAAACTCATTGATTTTTTGCGCACCTTGCCCAAAAAGTTATTTGTATTGTTCATTAAACCCCTATTCTACATTCATACATTTCGATACATTCTACATTAGCATTTTGATCGAAACCATTATTTCGTTCGAGTTATAATTTCGTAAAACAACTCGAACGGAATACAGAATGGAATTTTATCAAATAGTTCGAAATATTTCGAATCGTCCGAAGTACAGAATAGGGGTGTTAGTTTCCCTCCGCTTCAATTCGTATCAAAACATCGTTTATAAAATTCGAACAGTTCACTAGACAGCAATTCAACGCCAAATTAATCAGCCGCTGCCACGATTCTCCCAAATTGTTTTTTAATTTGTTCATTTTTCCCAAAAAATCATAGAAACCTGCCGCCCGATTGAAATAAGTCAATTAACTTTCTATTAAAATTTAAAGTAATGTTTAAACTGTTGAGAAAACTTCCTCATAAAATAAGTAAAATATTGAAAACTATTATATCGGTTTGAAGTATTGTCATATACAGGTTGTTAGGTAGCATGGAAAATCTCACGCAAATGTAAATATTGATTCCTAAAAATTGACGAAATTAAAATACTTTGGAAAAATTTTGTATGAAAAACCATACAGATATTATTATCCTAAGACTAACTGTTCCCGAGATATAACAAAATCTATAGAAATTTGTATTTGATGAAAAAACCCATTTACACACATCATGAAATAACAACATTACAGAATCGTTTAATTTTTATGGTTTTGAGCTATGAAGGTCTATGCATACCCGGTAACTATAAAAGTTCGATCATAGGAAATAGCTTGTTTGACATAGGAAGGAATAGGAATAAAGTGATAATTACCGATAAAAATTGAAAAAAACACGAACCATTCCTCTTGTTATTTCGATGTATTTCATTAACGAATCTGACATGTTTGTGCTCGTGAACACATCACGGACCCAATTTTCCTTTAGATTTTTTGTTTTGAAAGTGTGTTTATTTCACTCGGAAATTCATAACAATTTACGCTTCACAGAAATGGAACACGAAGCTCAATGACGTCTATATCGCATTGCGTTTCATGGTTGCCACATTTGCACAATCCGTCGAAGTCGAACGGATGACAGAATGCGATATTGCAATCGATTCGGGTAATTTAGACCCGATCGGATTTCAGAATACGTGTGAGTAGTTGATCGATAGACGTATCTGGAATTTTTGAGGAAATTACACTATCGATATCCTCAGGGCGTATCTTGTCGACTATCCAAATTAAAGATGTGCATATGATGTAATTCTCGCTTTTGTCATCCAACCGAATACATCCAGCAAGGTGTGGGACCGAATTCGTGTAATGTTGCAATGAAGCTCATTCTTATAGAATCACACTCTTTCGCTCTCTCCCTCTTTATCGTTCACAAGTAATTCTACGTTGAGATGGTGAACGTTAGGAACATTAGGAACGTTAGTACCGTTGAAGAAGAAGATGGAGAACATCGTTTGAACGGTGTATATCAACGATGAACTCCAGATTCTTCGAATCACAATTTCTCGCGTCGCTGTGCAGTCGCCTACCATGACTCCAGCAATGTTCTCAACAACATACGCATTAAATGTATACACGTGTTCTCCAGTCGGTGTTTCATTAAGATTGATGACAATAACGTGATTGTCACCTTGCAATCTGAGCATGTATGATATGTAGAATTTTAATAGTCATTATGTTTATTCAAAAATTCTTCCAGCTCACCGGGAACACGCATGGTTTTAGCTGAATTGAGATCATTGGCACATGTGTGGATGAAAGTTCGATGAAGCGAACTTAGCGCCATCTGTCATTTAACAACGTAAATAAATTCGTTCTCTTAGAAAACCGAACGAGGAGTCGATTGTTTGTTTATTGTTTGTACCAAAATACTAAAATCGCGATAAAAAAATAAGAAGGGAGTGAACCTTTGAGGTTGTATGTACTTTAAACTGACCAGACGTCCCGCTTTTCGCGGGACAGTCCCGCGTTTCAGCAAAGTGTCCCGCGTTTGTCAAAACTTAGTCGCTAGTTCTAGATCGTTTTCTCTATTAGCCAAAATTTTTTCGTGATCTGTGAATCTGGGAATCGTTACCGATTGAAACGAATGTTCTGATTCAGTGTTCTGTTGGGCTATTTCTCGTATCTCGTATTTTTTTTCGATGCTTTGACTCATCAAGACAAAAAACTTCTTCCTCTGTTTTTGACTACAACCGTTAAAAAAAACATACGTCTGAAATCATCGCGACATTAATTTTTGAAATTTTTATCAAATAGTTATGCACATTGCTCTTCTTATTCGGCAGATAATATGAACACGAACTTTGGCGGCCCTCTTAGGGAAGGCCAAGACGTCTATGACAAGCTTAAGGATCAACTTAAATACCGACAATAGTTGTCGGACGCGTTGCTTATATCTTCAGCAACACAATTCAGGCGGCTGCGGATCAACTTCCCATAGATGTTGAAGGGATAATTATCAAGTTTTAGAGTCATTTTAATAGTTATACCGTCGACGCTGAAAGATTTTCATGAGGAAATAGAGGTGGAGTATATGAAAATTCTGAGTAACCGAGTTTTCAAAATATTTTAACCATTGAAATCCAATGTTTTGTCTATTGATAACAGCCCCAGAGTTCTTTGAGACTTTTTCGAAGATAAATGATCTGAAATGTGGTTGTTAGGCTGCAGTTTTCCATACTGATGGAGAGTGGCAATATTACAATCAGTTGTAAGTTGCGTCTGAAATTGACGATCTCTGGTTTAAGCACCGTGAAAGCGTAAGTAATCAGTTTGTACCATTAAATGTACAAAATGAACTGAAAGTTCTTGGGGAAAAATATATGTATACTGAAGGTTTTTTTGGAGCTTATCGCATTATCTGTCATGCCAAAAATTTCACGAATAAACGAGACTGGTTAAATTATTTTTGTATATTTTTACAGCTCATGTTTCTTCTTCTTCTTCTTCAATGGCACTAACGTTCCTAGAGGAACTTCGCCGTCTCAACGTAGTATTACTTGCGTCATTTTTATTAGTACTTAGTTGAGATTTCTATGCCAAATAACACGCCTTGAATGCATTCTGAGTGGCAAGCTCTAGAATACGCGTGATCACAGTGCAAGTCGGAGGAAATTTCTTTGACGAAAAATTCCCCCGACCAGAACGGGAATCGAACCCGAACACCCGGCATGTTAGTTGTGACGCTAACCACTCGGCCAAGGGAGCACACAGCTCATGTTTACATAACTTATATACACAACGTTGTTTTTTTTTGTTGGTGTCCCGCGTTAGACCAATGGTCATATGGTCACTTTAATGTACTTTCATGCCAAATTGAAGAAAAAATAGAAATAAAAATTATTAAGAAAATTTTTCTGCATATGGTCACCCTAATTATTATTAAACATACGGTAATTGGTACCTTAGCGATGTCATATATAGTTTACGTCCTATTCTCAAGCATACACGAGATTTATATATATATATATATATATATATATATATATATATATATATATATATATATATATATATATAGAGAGAGAGAGAGAGAGAGAGAGAGAGAGAGAGATTTCACTGAAGAAAAACAATGATATGAAAAAAAGTATATGAACGATTGGCTGGGCAGTACTCCCAGGCGGTTTATTAATAAGTACGGATAATTTTTCAATTCTAGAACATGTGTTATTTAATTTAATTTTAATGTATAGGTGGTGTATCTAAAAAATATTCTTCCTGTCCACATGGCCTCGGTCTATTCCCCTTCCACCCTCTCGTGGACAAACGAAATACAAACATTCATTCGAATCAAAAATACCCATGTTTTGTCATTTGTCAACTTCATTTGGAATTGCTCAATGCACAGAGCACTTTTCGACGAAAAACCAGTGCAATAGCCTTCCGCACCCCTTCCGGTTCACTTTTTTTTTCGTTATGCTCAAGCTATGCAGAGCATGGGGGCTATGCTTGTGCGTTTAGGCCGAGCTTTTTCGAACGCCGCTCGTGCGACGGTGGCGACAACAGACAGTTTCGAAATCACAATCGGAAAATTCAGCGCTGTCCGCGATTTACTTTCTCGCTGGAGAGTTTATGTAGGGTACCAATCAAGGAGCAAGCACGAGCGTGTGAGAGCACTTAAAGAGCGGCGACACCACCAAACACAAACCAGCTAGTAGTACGGCTTGGGATCGTCATTTAGTCTCGATTTCCATTCAAAACGCAATCATCGCCGCCGCCAGTCGTCGTCAGAAGTCGGGCGCAGAAGTGATATACAATCTCTCGCGTAGTATAGTTTTTTGAGTGTAACTTTTTTTTTGTGTACAGGAGGTGTGAACTATATAGCCTAACCTTCGCCTATAGCCAGAAATAGTTGATATTTTCGGTAGTCTGCTAGAGCTGCGAAATGCTTCAGCCTATTATGCCCTTTTATTAATATCATGAGCCAAAGATTTTCTTTCCGTGAATTATCAGTTTCGGGCTTGGGCATTCCTGCACAGCATATATAGTACTACGTTAACGCTTCCGCTAGCAGAATATCGATTTATGCTCTGTAGGAAATTTTCTACGGCTGGAGTGATGTTATGCGTAGTAGTGCTAGTCGCCTGGGAGCTACGTATACGCGAGAGGAGGCTGTCAAGTGATCGGATATAGATTTTTAAACTCAAAATGTCAAGGAAAATTTTATTCTGCTTGTGAAATGTGATAAAATTCACCGAAAGAAAAAATAGCATGAGATTTTACACGAGAGCGATTTATTGAAGTGGGTCATGGACCGGGCGTTAACTTGCTGGATGTTAATATTTTAAAGTTTAGACATCGATGGAGCAGCAGCTTCAAAAATCGTGCGATCGCTTTTTAATTTGC
The DNA here is from genome assembly GCF_029784135.1 of Toxorhynchites rutilus septentrionalis. NCBI lineage: Eukaryota > Metazoa > Arthropoda > Insecta > Diptera > Culicidae > Toxorhynchites > Toxorhynchites rutilus. The sequence continues at coordinate 2,253,218 of NC_073744.1, forward strand.
ATTCCAGCACTTTGACGCAAACAAATTTTCCCCCATGAAAGGATGTGATGGAATTTCAATTCGGCATTCAAAGTAGAAAAAAAGCGCTTAGTAGTATTGTACAAATAAATGTTAATTTAGAAATCAATTTTAAAAGTGACGTTAACGTGAAAGCTCAAAATGTTTAGCTGTCTTTGGCAATTATGGGATTGGTAAGCCGCTGCCGACGACACAGCCTACAAAATAAAACTGTCCGGTGATGAATACTAATTCGACAACTTTCTCTCTCTCTCTCTCTCTCTCTCTCTCTCTCTCTCTCTCGTTGTTCATTGCTTGCAGGATCGATCCACCCACGTTCACCACAATGGACAGCAAGAAGCTTCAGCAGCTGCAGCAGGCCAACTCACATCTAGCACCAATTCCGCAAACGAAGCCTCCAGCATTTCAGCAGCAAAACAACGACTATCGACCTACACGGTCGCCAGTGTTTCAAAATCATCCACAGTATCAAAGCTTTGCATCAAATTTTGCGCAGATCAACTATCCGCATCAAATACGACCTCAACAGCCGCAGCAGCAGCAGCAGCAACAGCAGCATCTAAGCGCACACAGTAGCCCTAAATCGAATAGCAACAGTTTGTACCTTAGCGAATACTCTAGTTCGAGCCATGTCGGACCAGCGCAACATCATCACACAATCGGAAGTCATTACCATTTTGATCAAATCTACCAAACGAGTTCGCCCTCGAGTGGTAGCGGCGAGAGGGAGCGGCTATACCAAACGGCCCCCAGACCGACACAGCATACACACGCAACTCAACAGCAGCAGCAGCAACAGCAGCAGCAGCAGCAGCAACAGCAGCAGCATCAGCAGCCGCTCACCAAGTTGGAATTGCAATTCCAACAATTACAGCGGGAAAAAATCCAAGCACAAATTAAAACAGCTACCGAAGCCCTGGCACACCAACAGCAAACATTTGCCCTTCGACAGCAGCTCAATCCACCTGTTCCGAATTATCATCTGAAGCAAAATTTACTTCAAAATCTTTCCCAGCAACATCAGCAGCAAATACAACACCATCAACAGCAGCAGCAACAACAACAGCATCTGAATCGGAATGCGCCACCTTCGAGCCTAAATCTTACCAGCCATTTTCAACCGGCGCAAGGTCCAATGAAAATGACCAACCAAAACGTTCACGATTACGGTGCAACCGCCACAAATCAGCATTCCATCAATGAAACCCTCTACCAAGCCGCTCAGCAGCAGCAGAAGCACAATCATACCAAACCCCCAAACAATCTCCAATCGCCTGCCCCTAGCCAAATCATCATCCAGCAAAACAACCCGGGTCAGGTGGTCAACCAAGCATGCCAGACGCAAATTAGTGGAGTAAAAAATCAAACTCAGAACCAAAAATCTCCCAATTCGGACTCGCTCTCGTCACCATATCACGACGGATTGGAACGACGGAAAAGTGGTCCTGTGCACACCCTGAAATCACCCGTCACAAAACGACCCCAGAACGCACCCATCACGATGTCCGGCTGGTTGTACAAACAGGGCTCCGATGGGCTGAAGGTGTGGCGCAGACGGTGGTTTGTCCTGTCTGAATACATTCTCTATTACTACAAAAGTCAGGAAGAGGAGAAACTGCTGGGAACGGTCCTACTGCCATCGTACAAAATTTCAGCCTGTTTCCCGGAGGATAAAGTGTACCGCAAGTTTGCCTTCAAATGTGAACACACCAACATGCGTACCTTTGTCTTCGCTGCCGAGACGGCCGAGTCGATGACCGCTTGGGTGCGATTGTTGACGCTGGCCACTATGATGCAAGGGAGCAGCGAATCGGAAAACAGTCCTCCATCGAACAATGCACGGAGCGGGGACAACAGCGATTCCGGCATACAAACCTACCAATCGCAGGTATGCAAGTCCGGTACGGTTCAAGCTCCGGTGACGCCAGCTTCCGACAATGGCGGAGGATCACAACCGCTGTATGCAAATGCTCCACCAAAGCCGAGGAGAGCGAATGACGGTGGTTATTCGTCGCCTAGTCCTGAACACATACCGGAGAGATATGACCAGGAACAGCCACATTTGAGACCAACCGAAACTATCTATGGGGTGAAAACTCCCGAGATGATGAACAATCCGAATCTTCTGCAGGCACAATCACCTCTCATCAAACGAGGACTTAACGATCAACTAGTGTATGATCCCACAATGCATCCCAATCCCCAACAGGGAGGTCCTAGTTATAACGATTCGATATACGGTAACGCCAAGCGTATAGAGCGAGATTTGTACATACAGAAATTAATCCAGCAGCAGCAACTACAACAACAACAACTCCAGCAACAGCAATTGCAGCAACTTCACCAGCATAAGCAACAACAACAACAACAGCAACTGGCAATGACGCAAACGCCCCAACACCAACAGCCGCAGCAACAGCCCCGTGTTTTGTCCACCAACCCATTCGCAATGTATCCGAATACCGACCGACGGACTCCGGATACGTACGGTCCACCGCGGGCCACCCTGGAGAAACATATGTCCGATTATGAGGATATCTACAACCTGACTGTGCTTTCGAAATCCCTGCCGCCAACGCAGAAGATCAGCAGCGCCGGTGGATGTGAGGATGTGGCAGGTTCTGCGGCCTATCGTCGGCCGATGAGTCCACTGCGTAACGAAGGCGGCCAAAACTCGGCGATGCCGATGCGCTACACGCCCAACTATCTGGAAGTAAGTGTAAGTGTATCCATGCTATAAACCTATGGTTACTTTGTGTTTTTGTGTTGGCTAATGATATTGAATGTCACGTTACTAATCTACGATCCAGGCCGACGCTTCACATCGGTCATCGTGTTTTACATTATCGAATACTACGCCGCTTTTTGAGCTTTTCATTTACCGGCAGAACTGAAGGTTCTTTTTCACAAAAACATAAATGAACTCAAATATGTTTGTATAAACAAATTTGAGTTCACAATTTGCTTTTCTTATCATCTTTAATTTCCCACGTTTCCGAGTTGAAGTGAATCAAATAAACTGACGGTCTATTACTGAGCAATTATTAGGGAAAGGGTGGTAACGTTGATTTTTTTCGTGAATTTCACAAAAAAATATATAGCTATTTCACCACAAATTGATAGTCTAGGTCTTTTTTTTATAATAAAATTTGTCTTTAAGGCAGAAACTTTGCAAAAAAAAAATTTCCGACGTTTTTGAAAAAAATTAGATTGAGTCGGGAAAGACAAACACTTGGCGAAAAAACAGGAAGTGGGTTATATCTATGGTATAACCGCAAGGGTGACGTAGGACTCTCGTTGATATAGAGATCATTTGTATGAAGTTGAATCTGAATTCATTCTGAATGAATGAATATTTGGAGAACTTCGAAAACGAGAGCGTTACGTTGGAGGCACAAGGTTTTATGCATCCAATATTGGATACGGAAATATCCTACTGATGGGGAAGAATAATCTTCAGAAGCTATCCTGTTGATTGCGATTGATTGAAAAATCACAAAACCAAATGTATTTGGTCACAGTGTTACATGGATAGAAAACATTCAATTAAACTCTTTCACATGAATATATTTTGAATATTCCCAAAGGAACTGGCAGATTATTTTCAGTAACGATTAGATATTTCCACATTTTCCTCAATACTGGAAGCCCACCAGTGGTTAATGCCAACTCGATAACCACCTGTTAATAGCACTTGATTGAAACATATTTGGTCACAGTGTTACATGGATAGAAAACATTCAATTAAATTCTTTCACATGAATATATTTTGAAAATTCCCAAAGGAACTGGCAGATTATTTTCCAGCAATGATTAGATCTTTCCGGAACTTTCTCGATGCTGAATGGCATCCTAACGGAAAGAGTTCTGCGCGTGTATGTGTCGATCCTTCGCCGTCCACCTCCTCCAGCACGTTAGGCAACGATGTTGTCTTGTCGATGTCCTCACGAAAAATGAATGTGTCTCACCACCAGAATATCGCTTAAGTATGCTTTTTGTGTGTGATTGAATCGAGAGAAGGTGTGGTTTACAATGGCAATTTGGAAGGCAAACTAGAGGGGAATGAACTCTCTGAGCTCGGAACTTTGGGCGACTGAGCAATAATCGATTGCGGACGCATACAATATTGGATACGGAAATATCCTACTGATGGGGAAGAATAATCTTCTGAAGCTATCCTGTTAATTGCGATTGATTGAAAAATCACAAACCAAATGTATTTGGTCACAGTGTTACATGGATAGAAAACATTCAATTAAACTCTTTCACATGAATATATTTTGAAAATTCCCAAAGGAACTGGCAGATTATTTTCAGTAACGATTAGTTATTTCCACATTTTCCTCGATACTGGAAGCCCACCAATGGTTAATGCCAACTCGATAACCACCTGTTAATAGCACTTGGTTGAAACATATTTGGTCACAGTGTAACATGGATAGAAAACATTCAATTAAACTCTTTCACATGAATATATTTTGAAAATTCCCAGAGGAACTGGCAGATTATTCTCAGTAACGATTAGATATTTTCACATTTTCCTCGATACTGGAAGCCCACCAATGGTTAATGCCAACTCGATAACCACCTGTTAATAGCCGCGCGTGTATGTGTGTGTAGCGATGTCTTCCCAGGGAACCGTTTGTGGCATCACTCTCCTCCTGATAGATTCCCTTCTGGCCTAGGGTGCACAAACAGGCTCTTGGTGACACCGTTCATCCGCGCTTTCATGATAAATAAAGAGCTTCACCGCAACAGCGACAACATGTTCCAATCGCTGTTCAATTAGAACTGAGTGGATTTCCGAGCGCCGCTCGCTTATATACCGATTGGTGATTTCAATAGCCTGTTTTGAAAGCAATTTTAAGACTATTGAAACAAGTTTTTGGATCAAAAAGTAACAAGTATATAACGCGTAGACATTTTATCTTTCGAATGAAGTGTTTATCATACCATTTCGTTCAGTTGTTTAGGAGCTATTAACGCTCAAAATCTCGGTCTCCGGCGTAACGCTTTCGTTTTCGAAACTTTGATTTTACACCCCGGTATAGAAATGAAAGACGTAGTCCTACGTCAAAAGGCGGACTGTTGGGGTGGGAAAGATGGACACCAACTGAAAATTCAAGTTTATGTACTCAATAAGTTTTGGAAATCTTTGAATAGGCCTTAAAAGTGATCGAACAAAAAGGCTAGACTAAAATCATCTAGAAGGGCTTGTAATTTTTCTCATTTTTTTTTATATTTAAAATAGCTTCCTGCATTCGGGATGACAAATTCTAAAAACCGTTCTGTTAATTCGTTCATATCTGGTTGCACTTGCAAACGTAGTTGGTGGGCAAAAAAGAAGGAGGAGTTATTCAAATTTATTTCAAAACAAAATTCCTTTTCCTTCGGTGGACTGTCCGTCTTACCCGACTTGATTAATATTTTATTTTCATCAATATTTATGGAGTAAAAATGAAAAAATAATACCGCTATTTCGAGAAACTGGAAGAGACGTGATGGTAAAACACTCACGTTACGAAAAATTACTTGATAACAATGCACAATGGTCCAGGAGGTACATTTAAGTGGAAATTAGCATTTAGAGCTCAACAGTTATTCTCTAGACAGAAACTGTCTTCGACAAAGTTGTTACATATAATAGAGCACTCATTTTCATGTTATCAAAAATAGGTTGTCGATGAAATAAAAAATCAAATTTTCTTATCTTTATAGATAAAGGCAAACATAGTTCGACAATATTGTAGTCCCAGTTATTTGAGACATCTTTGTAGAACAAAGTTTTTTTCGATCTCTTGAAATAACCGATATAGCGTCTTTTTTCTAAGTTGCGTTAGGGTCACCATGAAAAAAAAACTTTTTTTTTGCTCTAACTTTGATATTTCTGATTATACATGAAAACTGTCTTCAAAAGACTTTTAGTGCTTACATTTTGAGATGCACAAATTTTCAATATCTCGACTTCTGATATTTCTTCCCAAAAAATACTCTCTCTTCAATGGTTTGTCATTTTGTTCTGGGACAAACAGAAACAAAGTTTATCAGCGGCATTTGAAAGAACATATTTCACTCTTTATGATGTGTGATTTTCAAAACTATATTATTGTTCGTGTTTGAGTAAATTAAAATTGAAATCATGAGTTTTTGGATAAAAAACCATCAATAACTTTGAGTAGGATTAATATATTGACAAGTTCTGCATCGCAAAATGTTCGTATTGATTAGCTCTAAAAGTCATACGAAGACAGTTTTGATGTAGAATTTTAAATATAAAAGTTAGAGTATAAAAACCGGTTCCGAGTGCTCTCGTGGCCGAGTGGTTAGCGTCACACCGAACATGCCGGGGGTTCGAGTTCGATTCCCGTTCTGGCCGGGGGAATTTTTCGCCAAAGAAATTTCCTCCGACTTGCACTGTGGTCACGCGTATTCTAGAGCTTGCCACTCAGAATTAATTCAAGGCGTGTTATTCGGCATAGAAATCTTAACTAATTACTAATAAAAATGACGCAAGTAATACTACGTTGAGACGTTGAAGCTCCTCTAGGAATGTTAGTGCCATTTAAGAAGAAGAAGATTTCCGAGAAGAATTCATTTCTTCTTTGAGCGTTAATAATTCAGCTCCGGCTCAACAAAATGATATGGTAATCATTTTATTCAAAAGATAAAATGTCCAAGAGTTATATGCTTGTTAATTATTTACCGGAAAACTTGTTTCAAAAGCTTAAAAATTGCTTTGAAAACAAGCCAGTGAAATCAGAGAAATCTGTATATGAGCGGGTGCCTGCTCGGAATCTATCAAGAACGTCGTTTGATATTTGTGGAAACGGACACGGTTTGCTGACGAGACAGGTGAAGAAGGAGTATGGAGTAGAATTCCTAGTGCCGAATGAACTAAAGAAGTCTAAAGCCTCTTAAAACCAAACATGGAATGGAATGGAAATCCATTTAGTTATAATTGTGATGCCGGTGTAGAATGTTCTCGCTCACTCACCAGAGCACTTCTTCGCGTTTTTATTCTACTGCCGATATTATCGGAGCCTCTAGTGAAAAGTGAACTATCGATGATAATATAATATAAAATAGATTACGTACAAATGGTGCCATTTGCTATATGTTCTATAGCGGAGAATACGAAATGTTTAATAGAGAGAATATTTCACCATATCGAGGATTGATTTTATACGTTGACAAAGATATATAATGGTGGTCATTGAACAAATATAAAATCGTGTGTGAAGAAGAGATACATACTGGCAATGAGGACAAATATCTCGTGTATTGTTCTCACGAGAATCAAAAATAATTTTGCATCAACTATCTTTAGTTGCTTCTACAAAGTCAACCTTTGATCCTTTTCATGAGTCAAATTGTATGTACTTTCCTGTATAAATTATAATTTAACATTTATACTCATCCAATCAAACGCTTACAAGAAGAACATTCAGCTTATTCTTAAAATGACCATTCAGTCATCGTGAATAACTAAGCCAACAATAGTCTTACGTCCATCTTGCGGTTATATCACTGTTATATCCCACCTCTAGTATTTTTTTGCAGAGTTTCACCAGCTCTGGGCTTCCTAATGCCAAGAGTGGACTAGACTCTGCGCAATGCATGTATTAGCATGTTCGTATTTTCGACGTAGGAATACGTCTTTCATTTCTGTACCGGGGTGTAAATTCAAAGTTTCAAAAACGAGAGCGTGACGCTTGGAGTGCAAGGTTTTGAACGTTAATTTTTCCTTTCCGGCTGAACGGAGTGGTATGATAATCACTTCATTCGAAAGATAAAATGTTCAAGAGTTATACCATTGTTATTTATTGACGCGAAAACTTGTTTCAATAGCTTAAAAATTTATTTCGAAAACAGGCTGTTGAAATCACACAAATCTGTACATAAACGAATGCCCGCCCGCAAATCCAATCAGTTATGACTGCGCAGCGGTTGATTGTTAACAACCACGGATGTGCTGAGGATTTTTGGATGCCTGCACCTTCAACACCTTGAGCGCTTCCAGAAGAGTCTTCGGGACAATTCCAGTTCCAGAGAAAACGACTCGAACAATTCTAGAACCACCCTCAGTTTTTTGAGTTTTACGCCCAATGAACGGCTTTTGTCAAAATTTGCAATCGTGGATCTTCTTTAAGTTTTGTTTCAGCGTAATAGCGACATCGCTATCCCATTGTATCTGGACAGTTGTGTCAGCGAAACAGCCAATGCCAAAAAAAATTTTTAGTTTTCACAGTTTTATCCAGCCTCCTCAAAATTTTTTTTTTCTTCCAGTCGTGAGAATCCCACTCCGGTTCACATCATTCGTGTTCGACTGGCTTTTAAAGATCATATAGAAATAAAAATAATGGAGAAAAATAAATCAGTCATTAGTTAGAATGACACTAAATGTGAAACAGAAGTATAATGTTAAAATATATTATCACAAACAGGATAATCAAAAATGCTATTTACTGACACAGTCACTGTATATCGTAAGTTTCTTTGATTCTCTCTCACAGATACACTCCAAGTTAAAGACTACCTCTACGACTTGATTGAGGTTATCGAAACTGATTCCAAAATGCTCCACGAGACTGCGGTTGCCTGCTTTAATAGAGACGAATGCCATAGAAGCAGAACCTTGTAGGATATTCTGCCGATCGAGCCTACAACATGACCGGTCCCGAGAAGCTTTGTAAGGACATGTTTAAATCATATCTAAGCTAAATTCTGTTGAAATTTTGGTGCTCTTAGAGTGGAACCCCTTAAAAATGCTGCATCCACGCGGTGGTTTTCATTAGAAAGTCAAACGTATATTGGAACGTTACGAACCGCTTCGAATTTATGTTGGATTCATTTTGAATGGTGATCATGTAGAGAAGATCACAGAAAGATCGATCTATGGCGCTTTAAATGTTGTTGAACGTTGAACGTTGAACGATTGTTTCCAGGATACAATTTGAACAAAACAAAAGTAAGAAATAGAACAGGAACAAAAACTGTGCAAGGAACTTTAGAAACTGTGTAGAGATGCATAAAGAACAGTCAGGATTATTTAGAATGACGCAAATTGTAAAACAAAAGCATGATGTTTATCACAAACTGGATGAGAAGAATAAAAAATTCTACGGTACTTACGTATTAACGCCACCGGAGCGCATTTTTTATGAGTTTAATTTTCTTTTCGTTCTGATGTTAATGTAATGGGGGCGGAGTTCCCATCTAACGAGGATAAGGAACCGAGGCGGCCCCAACATTAACATCAACATCAATTTCATTACGAAAAAAATAAATTCATAATGAAAATGTTGCTCCGATGGCGTTAATACATAAGAACCAATGCTACATATCGACACTGTCACTGTATATCCAAATTTTTATTGCTAATAAAAACAAAATTGAGGAAAAATTAAAAAATCAATTCTTCCAGTTTTTTTTTAATTTTTTCAACTTTCTCCACTTTTTTTCAAATTTTTCCAGCTTTTTCAAAAATTTGGATCTCTGGTCAGAATAGTTCGACCCAATACAGTTTGATATGATCCTTTTCTAGGACAGGCGCCGTTGGTAACGTTGTCTTCTAATAGACCATATTGGAGCCCCAGTTGTCGATGGATAATGCGGGCCACGTTGTTGTGGCGCTCGGTGTAGTCTGTGTTGACCAAAACGGGGTATCCTTTCCTATAATGTACTAGAATTTTACTCAGGGTTGATGGTACATCCGGAAAAATTCATCAATATCCTGATGACAGACGAACGTCTTGTAAAGTTTTTTTTTCAAAACGTGCTCCCCAAACATATGATTGGTTTGGTTTGTTTTACTAACTGTTATTAACACGATGAGTGCCACGGTTTTATAGCGATTCTATGGAAATCTTTAAACGTATGAGGGCCACCGTTTATTATCGTAGTGGAAGGTATTTTTGTTCGAAAGGGAATGCTTATAAGCTTATATGCTTATATTAGTAACATTTATTATCATATGTTATACTGGCAGTCACCAGTGACTAATGCAGCCTGAGCGAAAACTCGGTGTCGGTCACCGGTGACTGACCAGGCAGTCGTCGTGTTGAAATTCCAATTCCAGTAATGTCGCTACATTCCGTTTGGTTGCCATCTGGTTGACATTTCGTTGAGTCGAATTTTTATTTCCATTTATTTATTGTGGCTTGATCACCTGGGCTGGGATCTTCGTCGTCTCGGATTCCCGACGATCGGCATTATTTCAGGATAGTTGTCCAGAATTTTTGTAACATGTTCTGCCCAACGTATCCTTCCAGCCAGGGCTCGGGAAAGTCATATTCAACTGAGGATAGTCAGCGAACTATGAAGAAATTCGCCTTCGTATTCAATTGAAAATGAGTTTTGGTTTCTTCAAGCAGTTTCTCCGTCATAATGGCTCAACTATCTCATTTCATTCTTCCTCTTCAAATGAACTTCAATACATAATGAAGTGATTCACCCCCCCCCCCCAAATGAATTCGTTCCTCTCTCTCATGTATTACGTATGCATGTATCGATGTTTGAGTTCAACGTGGTTTGAAATATACTACAGGTGAGCTAGTTTTTTTTTAATCGTACACAAAAATTACTCACACATATAAAATAGCGTACAGTGTTCGACAAATGTGTGACAAATTCGTGAATTTCGTTGATATAAACCCGTTTTCCTGTGTGTTTTTTTTTCACAAAATTGAGCTCGAAGACAAAGTGAACTAAAATTTTGTTTAAAATTCCTTCCAATTTGCACGCTATTCACTAATACTAACGCGAGGACGCGAGGTTAGACCTAGTGGAACATGACATAGTGAGCACTGAGTGCCCGCGGAATTTAGAGGGTGTGTCACATCAAATTGCATCACGGAAAAAACGCTGTAGAAATTTAATTTTTAGGAATTATATCTTCAGCTTTCGCTTATAATCAGATAAGAGTGTATAGATCACGTTGGCCATGCTTCACTGTCAATTTTTCGTAAATTTGGAAAAATGTCGTCGAACGAAAAAGAGCGCCGTGAATTAATCCTGCGCACTCTTTTCGAGAATCCGGAGTTGTCACATCGGGACATCGGTAAGATGCTGGGAATCGTCCAATCCACGGTCAGCAGAGTACTAAAACGATACTTTGAGAACCTAACCATCGACCGGAAGGTGAAGAACGGCAAAAATGGATGCTCCGTCAGTGAAAAAGATCACAAGCGCGTAGTTAAGCAGTTTAGACGTGATCCGAGAAGTTCGGTCTGGGGTGTCGCCAATAAGCTGAATTTGTCAAGTTCATTCGTCCAGCGGACCAAGCAGCGGGAGGGCCTGCGTACATACAAGGTTCAGAAGGCTCCTAACCGCGACGAAAGGCAAAACATGGTGGGGAAGACGCGAGCCCGGAAGCTGTACACCGAAATGCTGACGAAGCCGCATTGCCTGGTAATGGACGGCGAAACCTACGTCAAAGCGGACTTTCGTCAGCTGCCGGGCCTGTTGTTCTTCTCCGCAGAGGACAAATTCAGCGTTCCGGAGGAGATTCGCAAGCAGAAACTATCCAAGTTTGCCAAAAAGTACATGGTGTGGCAAGCGATCTGCTCTTGCGGAAAGCGGAGCGCCCCCTTCGTGATGACCGGCACGGTAAACGGGCAGGTTTACCTTAAGGAGTGCCTACAGAAGCGCTTACTACCACTATTGAAGCAGCACGAGGGCCCGACCATCTTCTGGCCGGATCTCGCTTCGTGCCACTATTCAAAGGACGTGTTGGAGTGGTACGAAGCCAACGGGGTCACCTTCGTGCCAAAGGAAATGAACCCGCCCAACGCGCCGGAGCTTCGCCCAATAGAGAAATATTGGGCGATTATGAAGCAGACCCTCCGGAAGAACCCAAATGTTGTCAAATCGGAGGCGGACTTCAAGAGAAAATGGATTTCTGTTAAAAAAAACTACAACCTGATGCTGTACAGAACCTTATGGACGGGGTAAAGAGGAAGGTGCGAGCATACGGGCTTGGGCTCGAAGTATGAATAAAAAGAAAATGCCAAAAGTTGTTTAATAGTTTTTATTTTACTGTCTAAAATTTTCAAAAGGATCGGTCTACTGGTCGAATTTCTACAGCGTTTTTTCCGTGATGCAATTTGATGTGACACACCCTTTAAGAGAAATAGCCACAAACCGAGTTAATTGGAGAAAAATTGTGAATCAGGGCATGTTGTAAAGGCGTTACGCAAAAAATAAAAATAAATAAAAAACGCGAGAACCTTTATAGCATACCTGATAACTGCCTATGTTCGTTGGTTTGAGTTTACGGTGGGTAAACAATAAACCGTCCATTAATGGTGTAACTACTTTTTTACATAGGAAATCAAGTTTCCGTTTCACTTTATATGGACGTAAACATAGGATTATGTACGCGGATAACTAGATTCGTGTTAGGGAGAGTAAAAGTGTGGATTGAAGTCAGGTTGAATGAAGAGGCAGATTTGTATTCATTAGTAACGTCAATTAGAATAACCATTTGCTAGATAGCTCATCAATTATCCTCGCTCTCAACGCTCGTTCATTCATTTTCTATTCTATTCAGATTCTGTTGATGGTGAATGCCGAAGTAGTCCTAGTCGAAACGAAGCTACTGAGAAGAGAGTCGATTTTCATTTTTCATTTTCGAAGATTTCGGGCCCTGCTTCCACCACAGTGAATAAGAGAACTTATTTTGATAACCAATGCCTACTGTGATTCTAAAAAACTCAAAAAATGCCGCAATGACACCGTTGCCACTTCGCTAAGGCGATGTATTCGTGATAAAAGATCATGACAAAAAAAAATAACATTATATATTTTTTTATCAATTAACCGCATTTGTCTCGTGAACACTCAATAGGAATTCTTCACATTATCTTATTTTCATAAATGCGCACACTAAAAAACCCATTCCAAAGTCAATAACTGCATCCACGATTCTAACCTCTAAATGTTGAACCCCTTCTCCTCAACATCACTCATTAGAGTTCGCCCGCACAGCAACAGCACGTGCAAATGCGTGCCCGACCCGTGCAGTCGACCATTCCGCGACCCCATTCGGCCGACTTTCTCGACTACGAAGCCCGCAACCCTACCAAAACAAAGCTCAAGGAAGAGCCGGCTCGGGCGCCGCGACCCAAATCAAGCCTGGACATCAATCGTACCCCGGACAATTACTACTACTCGGAAGCGAGCTACGCTGAGAAAATGCGAATGCAGAGTGCGTCCTATCTTCAGCGTACCAATCCCGGTGGGATATCTGGAAAGATGAGAGGTGATGAGACACAAGGTAAGCGAATATCTCATCGAATAGCGCATTACCTTCATTCAAAAACCGATGACCGATGATTTTCGCAGGAAACAACTCCAGCACAGTCCCCCGGGATGCGTACTACTCTGGTCGGATGGATTACGGAGACGAGGTGCATCAAGGATCGGCTAGTGTTCCCCGTACCCAACGGATGACCGTGAGTCAGCTGAAGAAACATCCCTCCCAGCAGGAACAATTTCTACGCTCGGCAAGCGCTCGACTCCCTCGCAAAGAGGACGATCCTTCGGTAAGGGATGGCGAGAGGAAGCGTGAAGAATCGATGAAGCGACTGCTGGAATGGAAGCAACGAATGTTGCAGTCTCCGCTAACTCGCAAAATATCTCAGCAACAACAACAACAGCAGTTTGGAATGGCCTCGCCTGGTTCGACCGGGAACCCTTTCCTAGCGAAACCTAGCCATATAGGAGTAGACGCCAACATGTACATGGAGCAGGATAAGCAACCGCCGAACCAACAGCAACCACAGCGATCTGAGAGCAAATCTAATCTAGAGTACAATAGCTATTCGTCTGATGATGAAGGTATGTTTTCTAGCCTTTTACTCCTACCTATTGTAGAGCATCTTTTTCTCTATTCTCGTCATATTCAGTTAGCATTGATTATTAACCCAACGCAGATCATATTTATTTCTAGTGTATATTCCGCACTAATCCAGGTAACCTTTTTTGAGTTGCAGTACCAAGCCATCTCTATTACGTGTTTTGGACTACAAGTTGTTAAAGCTCCACTCTAGATCTTCCGCCCTATCGAGTAACACTGCTTAGTCGCGGCTTTCTTTCTTCGTAGCTAATACCGTGACAGACAAATATTCTGGATTTGCTTTGAAAAGCTGGTTGTTCGTTTATTGTAATGAAAATTTTAGTTTTGCTTCCCTTTCACTGCGTTCTTTTGTCACTTTCTAGTACTGTACCAATGGACTGGCGAACGGATTAACAAAATGACCTTCCTGCCGCGTAAAAGTTGTTCTGCGTAAAGCCCTCACACAAACAATCATCCATACTCACAAAACAACAACACAACTGAAAACATTGCTGCCGGTACGGAAGTACACACGCACTAAAACACGAAACCATAGCTCCTAAAAGCAAATCCTGAATCCCGAATTGTTGTAATCGACGATACGCGAGTTTTCCTCAAAATTCTACTCACAACCACCTACCCTGGCTGACATAACCGTAGTTCTGATGGTTTTTTGTTTGGTTTTAGGGGGTGTATGATCCTTTTATTCTGTCAATAAACCAAAAAAAATACAACTATTGCCAAAATAACGTTTTCCAATCACATACGTATGTACTCCTCTGTAGAGCCAACTGTATTTTCCAGCAATACAATTAAAAAAAACAATTCACAAAACCACGCACAACCAATATCTTAATACTCTGTATTATCTGTATTATATTACCAACCCCTAGATGGAACAGAAATTACGCCGGCAGGAAGGTCATCCCAAGAAAATGTTTCCGCTTTCGCGAGTGCAGAACTAGAAAGTGGTGAAACTGTACCCGCGGCTGAGGTGTCCGATTTAGCCCCTAAAGAACTCCTCGGCGAGAACGACACGGTCGATAACTCCTCGCACTCGTCGTTTCCGGTACTTCCGGACGATGACTCAAATATCTACGAGAACAATTCGATCGCGGTAATGTCTCCCAACAAGAATGTCGAACCTTTGGCGAACAGTACTTTTAAGGAGCGCATGCTTCCACTCGAACCAGACTCGAAGTACGTTCCGGTTTATGACCACAACGCAATACTGAAGGCACCCTCCGCCCAAAGTCCGGAAAAAATCAATGACAAGAGTGAAGCAATGACAAATCTACCGGACCGACGAATTACTCTGGCCGACGACGATGACAATGACCCTGACAACGAGGAAGCGTCTTTTGAGTATACCGACGAGGACTTGGACGAAGCGCTGCAAGCGGATACCTCCGAAGAGGTTGAGAAAAGTCGACGTGAAGAAGATATGCAACTGCTTGACGTTAGCAGTGACAATCAGTCGTTTTATATGCCAATGGCTCCCAAAAAACCGATCCTGAACAGCGATGCTTCCGACCTGAAGTTGACCGCGATGGATATTTTGAACTCGATACAGAAAGGTACCACTGCGGTAAGTGGCTATCAGGACGAGAACACTTACATAGAGATGACCAACGGGTTGAGTGGGAAGTGTGTCTTTGGTGATGATTTGAGATCCACCTATGAAATGATCATGGTTCAGTCCAGCAGTCCTCCGAAGGTGGATCAAGAACCGCTGTATATGGAACTATCGCAGCTCCGTAGCAACAGTCTGGAGAAGAAAGAGAAACAGCCTGATGGGATGGAATCCGCCACAAGTACGTTGAAGAAGAAGCATTCCGAGAGAAGTACACTCACCAAAAAGCACAGCAAACGTAACGATCTTCCGGATATACTGAAATCCAATTCTAGTTATCTGAAAAATGACGATAGCTCGGATGGTGACGATGAGCCGGTGAAGGATGCGGAGAAGATCAAAATCAAAGCGGCTCGATCTAGATTCAGTCTGTCGGACACATTTCGACCGGCATCGTATTATTTAGGTGCGAGCACCGGTACACCTATGGGCGATTGCATGGACAGTTCGGACAGTGAGATAGTCTCACCGCCACCGATCCCTACCACTGCGCTACCTCTGGATGAGCACAATAGTGATGAGATATTTTTGTCGGAGAATTTTGACACGGTTAAACGACGCGGCGACAACAACAACAAGGGTTCCAAACCAAACTCGCGCTGCTCAATGCTCAGCGCATCCGATCATCGTCAGCCAAGCCAGACTAGCCTCTCCGGATCGATCGATAACAAGTCCCAGTCGGGGAAGAATCACTACGACTCGAATCGGTCCAGTTTGCAGAGTAACCTTTATCTGGGTAGTTGCTACAATATGGAACGTTACGATAATGGGTCGAACACGTCGTCCGATTATGATTTGTACAAGAGAATGAAGGCGGATACTTCGGGGGATGATGTGAGTCGTAGGACTTCCACATCGTTATCGGAGACTGAATCGATCGAGTTGAGGCGGAGCAGCTCAAAAATGGATCTGCACAATCGATTGAAGCGGAGACCCATTTCCGAGGATTCGTTGAATGAGATTCGAGCGCTTGGAAGTTTCGCTATTGACGAGACCATCTCGAATGCTAGCTTCGATCAGTATTTGGGCAACTTGGAGAATGTGTACGTCAACTCGGAGAAGGACAGCAGCTCGTGCAGAATGAGTTGGATCAATGATAGCTTGACGAATCTTCCGGCGCTTGATGAGTACAAGAATGGTCACGATAATAATATTTATTATGAAAATGTCGAGATTCAATCGCGCTGCAAGTCGACTACGGGCAATCGGACGGACGATGATTCGAAGGCGTTCTACGATTCACTGGAAGACGTTGCGTCCTCGCATGAAAAGATCACTTTATCACCGTTGAAGGAAAGAAATCTTTCGATCCACGATGCACGGTGCGAATCCGAGGATCTGATGGCAGCCGGCAGAAGTAATCTCAACATTGAGATAGTGGATTCGGTGACAACGATGTCATCGATGGATTTGGACCAGAGAAGTTCCTGCACGGTGTTTGATCTGACGCAGACCACCACTCCGGCGCACAGCAGGGGTAATAGTAATCTTTCCGATTCAGCTCCATATTATTATTCGGACTTACAGAGTCGAGATTCCTCACTGTCAGATATTAGTAAATTGACCGATATGAGCAGAATTAAGTATCCGTTGAAGCTGAACAATCAACGGGATGTTGGGGTGAAGAAAACGGGTATTTCACATATCCATAATCCAATCAGTCATGTGAAGGCGGCCAATATTCTTACGGCGGCGGAAAAGGATCATGAGATAGATCAGCGAAATATCTATGAATCGGATCGAATGATCGATAAGAATGTCAATAAAATGTTGGAGGTGTCTCTCTCGAGTGGAGGTAAAAACTATTACGCGAACAAAATGACGAACAATAGGCCGCCTAGCCAGCTCGAGGAAACGGCTCGAATTAGCGGGGAGGTTAGTTCTTCCACGTCGATTTTAGCATCGATCTTGAAGTCAAGCAATAGTGCGAGTAGCAACCAAGTGTTGGCTGCGCTGAGTAATCAAAGTGCATCGTCCAAGAGTAGTTTGAATATTGCCACCGATATGTCTGCCAGTGGCGATCAGTTATGGGAGGAAGACAACTTGTGGCGCGATAATCTCCGTAGGGCTTCTCACATGCACGCGAAGTCGATGGAAAGTTTGGATCATTTGGGGGCGGCAAGTTCGTCGATACAGTCTAAGATATCGACGTTGAACAGAAAGCATTTGCAGCGACAGATGGGCAAAGCAATCACACGTGACGTGACGTACGTAAATGACGAGCTCTTGACAAAGACACAACTTTCGAAGAAACAAAAACATCCAAACGATGATAATGACGTTTATGTAGAGTTAGCAAACACCGTGAAAGTGACCGACTCGGCCACATCCGACGCTCACTCGGATGTGTACGAAGTGCTTCGAGATGAGACAAAATACGACATTGACAGGGAAAACATTCGACAGTGGGATCTAATGTCTAGTGGACTGGTTAATAGTGCAAACAAATGTCTGGAATCGTCGGAGGAAAGAGACCTATATCGGAATCAATCAAACAAAGAGAAAAGTACTAGTCGGGAGAGTACGCTGAAGAAAAGGAGGAAGAGTTCTTTGGGGATGGATGGGTCATTTCAGTCCGTCAAGGGTATAGTCACTAGTGCACCTAAACCTGGCACGTTGATCTGCCCCACTGGTAGTATTGAAGCTGCTAGTTCCACCAACATCGTCGATAGCAATGAATATACGCCAAGTCCTGGGTCCAGCCATGTCTTTGCCACGTCGTCGGATGCACACGTTCACAAAAAGCACAGTAACACGACACACTAACGTAAAAGCAAATTTTTATTTTTAAAAACAAAATTTAGACGGAATGCACAGATCGTTTGAAGGATAGATTCATAAGATTCATACTTAAACTCTAAGCATTCCATTAATCCGGTAAGGTTAACAATATTATGTTGTATTTATATGTTTTTGTTTGTAAATTAGTAAATAAAAAGCCAAATTATCATATCGAAGCAATCACAAACAAATAGAGAAGAAAAATGAAACGATACAACGATAAAAAAGAATCTAGACAAGCGTACGTAAGTGATATGTAACTGAAGTTAACTTTTTCCAGAATGTATTGTAAATACATATGTAAACTACAGATATAGCGTGTTACTTTTGAATTCAGACAAACACTGAACAACTCACCAAAGCATTCGACGACAAGCTCCGCGAGTTTCAAAGGGGAATCTTCTTAATACTTTCAGCCTCTATTTCAGTTCGCAACGTGAAAAACATTCCCAAGGTGTCGTTGACGGTGAAGCCCGATCCGTCGGATTGCCGAAACGATCCGAGAGTGCGCCGATATTACGATCCCGCACAAACCGAATATTTCTACAAGGAGCAACAACAGGAGGCCTACATTCGGCCCGATATAAGTTTCGAGTCAACCCACGATCTTTACACACAGGCTCAGTTACAGCGAGCGCAAGAAATCAATCTTCAGCAGCATTACCAACTGCAGGACATCGATCGTAGCTTAGCTGCTATGAGTCAAGAATCTCCCGGAGATAAATGGCCTCCGATGAATCAACAACTATTCACACGAGCTCCCTTGACGGCCAGCCACGACAAACTGGAGCTACGGGTAAGTGTTAAAGTTATGATTGAGAAATTGCTTTCCACAACACCTCCTCACATCAACCATCACAGGAATTCCACCCACCTAATGAACCGTGTTTTCTACAGACCTTGGAAATGTCCGCAGGAGACTTGCTAAATCGAACGCACGAAGAGCTTGTCTTGCTGCTGATACAGCTGCGACGACAGAACAGCAACACGGCACGCTCCATTGAGCAGTGTTGCACGAATATACACGATATTCAGGTTGTTTTGAACAATTGTTTTGTTGTTACAATTTTTTTTCTTGCAATCCACTGGCTTCCACTGGTTTCGGGACAAACTAACACACAAGACTATCAAAATTACACACTAACCACGTCACAAATGATCACAGATCAAAATTTTGTTGGGTCTAACTTTTACGGGAAACAGCACCGGTATTTTTTGGCAGTTGAACAAGACCTGAACTAATGCACTAGCAACAAATGTCGAATATGACGCGTGGAATTCAAAGAGCGATTCAGCACTGATTTTTCCGATACTTCCAGAACTCTATACGCATATCTGATGGACCGACACGGGCGGAAAACCTTGCCCGGCTGGAGGCTTTGAAGAAACAGCTAGCGGAGTTGGAGAAGCAGTACGAAAAGGAGAAGCCGCTAATCAATTTGGTGGACAATATGGTAAAGCTGGGCACACTGTATCGGGGTGCTCCCGGTAAGAAGAAGACCCATTCGTCCGAATCGGCTACACTCGATCGGTTGGAGTTCAACCAGCGAATCCAGGAGCGGCGATTGCTACAAGAAGAACAGCGCCAATGGGATAGACTCAGTCCAAACCACGTTGAGTTGCAGGTAGAAAATTATTGTTTGACGAAAAACATATTTCATGACAACTCGTCCTAGGAGTTGGCAATACCATCTGAGATTGCAGTAAAACTTTGTGGGTGTATGAACATTATCCACTAACCAACTTTGCATGCTTGAAATCTACAAGAAAAATCTAGAGGGCCTTCTCTAAATTTTTTTCCTCAAATTTTCACAAAAATGTCTGGCTTAAAAACAAATTATTTTAAAAATCTGAATTCATGGTTCTCACAAATGGTTTTAAATTTTGGAAAAATATATGAATAGCACAAACACTATCCAACAAGTCATCCACACATCATAAATGGATACGTTTTTCTTACAACTTTTTAATGTTTTCTTTGAAAAATTGAAACTGATCCAAAATTTATTTAACCGTTTGAGAGTGGTTTGTTACATGGCAAAATTTCCAAATTTATCAGTCTCGTTCAACATTCAAAGCAGTGGACTTCTCTTGTGCTGTTTATTTTGGGTCATCAAAAGGATTTCGTTTCTTCTGGTTTTTCTTTCGTCGTCGGCCTTACGCGCGGGAACGTTATTGGTGATTTTATTTCTTACTAGTTGACCCGGCGAACATCGTCTCGCCTGATGATTTTTGATATGAATACATTCGAACATTTACATTTTCTTACTAAGCACGATCTTGATTTAAATCTCAGAACCAGTCTTCAGAATGCAACGCGGTGCTGATGTGTAATATATTTTTTGTACTCAGTTGAGCTCTCACTCATCGTATAGACATGCGCTCTGGCGAATGAGCACGCTCCGAAACACAGATCAAATGTTTTGTTGTCAGCACGTTTTGTGCTCCGAGTTTTGCGTCGTGATTCGCGCCGTAATTTGCACCGTAATTCTATACTCATTCTGCTTCTCTGTTGAGCTATTTTTCTCCACACAAGCGCATACGGTTGGTATGGACGCGCACTGTTGTTTTCATGTTTTGCTTAGAACTTCGCTTTGGGCCTTCCATTTTTTATATAGATAAGAGATATAGGAATGCGTTACTCCGCCAGAAAATCCATTTCCACTTTCGAACAAAGATTAATTTTATTAGCACAAACTTCGAATAGACTAACAACGCTTGTCATGATGTAATTGTGGAACATATGGGAATTCAATTTTCCGAATTTTCTAATTTCTCTTCGGACAAAATGAAGACGGCTCAAATCAGACCATGCCTTCCTCGGATTTTGTGCTTACCAACACATTTGGCTTCCATTTTCATTTATAAAGATATTGAACACGCTTGTCTCCGCGAGGGATGACATTTACGCTAATCTGAAGCATATGGAAACAACTGCAGCTCTCCAAATCATCAGCTTTTTCAAAGCCAATCATCTAAAAAAAATTATAGGAAGTTGTGTCCAAGACACGACCGCATTGTTGACGTAGGACTACGCTGTTATTTGATTCAAGTCGCGTGTTCATAACTTTGGGTATTGTTTTGAAACATTGGTGACTCGAAGTGACACTTCTCACCATTTTGCGCTATTCGCAAAAGAAACGTTAATATTACTGATGCGTCCACAGATCAATCCGAAACGAAGACATGTGATGACGCAAAACAAGCAAGAACAAGTTATGTTCATTGCTTCGAATACAGAACGAGACTGAAAGTGTGCCTCAGCGAGATCCAACATTTATACTCTAGGCAAATATTCCCCATCGTTGCTCGTCGATAAGTTGCTCGTTATGAGAAAATGGAAGTGCTTCTAGTTTTCATTAATTTAAACCATTTGCACACCAAGGGATTGTAATGTATAGCATGTCGAACAAATCTTAGAGAAATTCCGGTTAGTTTGGTATGTAAATCGCCAAAATCTGTTCGCGGCAAAAATAGTTATCAACGTTAACTTTATTTCATAAAAACGTGACCTGTTTTCTGATTTGACACCCTTAACGAAAGACGTAGTCCTACGTCAAAAAAAGTTTATTCTAGAAAAAGTGGGAAATGGTGAGACGTTTGTGTAAATCTATGCGTGTCGTTCCAAACTGCCATAGCTCTGTCGCGTACAATGTTGTATGTCTCGTTTTCCATCAAAATGCAGTGGTTGGGATTATCAAGAATACGCTCATAAAGCTTTCGTACCCTCGTTTTAGCACGATGTTCCTGTTCCTGAGTTTGTAGGTTTCTGCTACTTGTAGGTTTTCAAATCATGTCACTTCTTAGTCCTCTGGATCATGTCTATGCTGGTACCAAATTTTTTGGTCGAGTCACGAATAGAGGCAGATTGTTCATTGCTCATAATTCACGACTTTTTGGTCCAATCCGGGCTCAATAGAACCAGGTTTACGTCCACTTCTTGGCAGATCCTTCGCGGAACGCATTGCCAAACTTTTCAATTATTCGTTTCGTATTCCCCAGGTGAATTTTAGTTCTTCTCGCGATTTGATTTGATTGTATGTTACAGCTTTCCAAAAATGTTTCAATCTTTTTTTCAGCTTTCAATTCGCAGGTCACTTGTTGCAAACGTGCTGTTATGTTTTTGCCAAGTAAACAACACATGCTGTGAATACACGTCCAGAAAATATGCACCCGCTTGTGAGTGATAACGTATCAAATGTTTGAGATTACTTTTCGATACACTCCTTAGGACTTTTTTTTTAATAGTCGTCTAGAGGTTTTTTTTTTGAAGAGTTAAAGTATGTAAAGTTTCTTGAATGCCCAATGTTCTACACCTACAAAGTCTGAGATGAATTCGTCAAAACCAATTTGTTTCCGATACTGATGCACGGTTGATTTTCCAGACAAAAGTTCAACAACTCTATCAGATCGATCAGCTGCTGCAAGAGGAATCTGGCACGCTGCAAAGTCTACAGCGGGACAAAGAGGATCTAGAACGTGCCCTTGGTGGCTTGAAGGCCAAGCTAATGAAGGGTGATGCACCGCCTATGGCGGTTGAAGCCGCCCGACAGCAACAATACAGTCTGGAACGTGAGCTCTCCCAAGTTCATCTACTTCTGGCGGAGAATTCGAAGGTACTTCCGGCTCATGCTTCGGCGAAACTCACACTGAATATATTTTTTTTTTTGCAGAAACTAGAGAAAACAGTCGCCGACAATGCTCGGTTGGAGCAAGAGTTACTAGTGTTGCGTCAAAAACTGCAAGCTTCTCGGGATATTCGTGGATCGCAGGGTACACTGGCTAGTGGACAGGACGGGCAGTACGTAGGGTCCGCCACTGCAGTGTTGGAGTCCGAGCTAAAGAGAGTTCAGCGATTGGTTGGTAATATGCAGCGCCAGCGACAAGAGTTGAGCCAGGCGGTTCGACAGCTGACCGACAACTCGGATACGCTGTACAAGCAGATCAACAAAAACGGCGATAGCAGATCATCTCTGCATGGAACCAAGCGATCACTGAGCACTTCGTGGATCGAGACCGATTTGGACTCGATGGTCAGTGCGGATCACAGCAGGAACGAGAGTACT
The DNA here is from genome assembly GCF_029784135.1 of Toxorhynchites rutilus septentrionalis. NCBI lineage: Eukaryota > Metazoa > Arthropoda > Insecta > Diptera > Culicidae > Toxorhynchites > Toxorhynchites rutilus. The sequence goes on from NC_073744.1 coordinate 2,276,553, forward strand.
TCATCGCTGAATGTGTCAACAGATAAGCAAAGTTCGATGTACGGCAGAAACGAACATGATCGCTCGGAAGGATTCGAGCTGTGCAGCGTAGAAAGTGACGAACTGTTGGAAGAGTCCACCGGTGGACCATTTGGCTACCAAGACAAACAGGAAATCAAGACAGTGAGGATTGTGAAGCGTGAGTCTGAACGAAGACATCGGGATCGGGAGAAAGATCGGAATAACACTTCGACGCATAGTTTGGATCAGGTGCTGGAGGAAGAGGCCCAGATCTTTGAGGATTATACCAACTATCACAGATCAAAATCGTTACCTAGGGGTTACGAAACGCACGAAGCTTTCGTACAGAATCAGGATGTTCAATCGTACGCCAATAATTTGAAGGATTATTACAGTATGACTGCTAACAGTAACAACAGTTACCCAGTGTCAATGATCGATCGTAAAGCGGATCTGTACTCGGGATGCGATCGACAGGTAAAGGCGGCATCCACAAAACCTGGCAACTATTCGTTGAGTAGGACCGTGGATGGGAATCCCGAAATGCCAGGATTGCGTAATAAAACCGAATCAATACAGAGCTTGGCTATCTCCGAGCAGAGTCCTGTATTCCAGAGTGAAGCGGCCAAGCAAATCATCCACGAGATGGTGAGTAATGGGCCAGAGCAGCCACAACCGCCGATCGGTGGAGGTGGTAGTGGTGCGAATGTAGATCGCCAAAAACAAAAGGCAGAGCATGTGTCCCAACAGAACAAACACCGTCGATCGATCCCGAAGGAAAAGCGTCGACATCACACGGCACCACATCACGTCAACGCGAAGCAGATCGAGATTATGCAGAGTGAGAATGATATGAATAAGAATGTAACAGTGTTTGTCATATTTGAAGTTCGAGAGTTATTGTTGAGTTTATGTTTCAGAATATCAACTGGCGTGCGCGTGACGATGTTGACTTGGAGGTGACACTGAGGCCACGATCCAACGCTCCGGACGTTGTTCGATCTGCCATAGGACCACGGGAGAAGATTTCCGAGCACACGATTGACAAGTTGCTCGCAGCGCCGAGTAAGATCTTGATTCCGGAACGGTACATTCCGGAGCAGGCACCAGAGCTATCGCCGGAGGAGAAACGTCGCCGCCAAGAGAAAGTGGAAGCCATCAAAAAGATGCTCTCGGAGACTCCAATGGCGGGCAACGTAAGTGTTTTGAAGGAAGCGCATCGCACCAACACTGATCTGAGAACATTCTGTTTCGTTCATAGGACACTTCGCCGAATCAACCGGCAAACGCGGAAAAGAGACAACGAGAGCACCTGCTTCAGCTGAATCAGATTCTAGCTCAGCAGGTTATGCAAATGAGTAAAATTGTGGCTGGTAAGTGTATCGAGCCGCGAAGGTCTCTGCACTAGTAGCGTTTTGGGTCGCTTACACAAGTTGTATTCAACGCATTAATTTCGATGTTTGTTTTGATTCTCATGAAACGACTTTATTGTTTTATTATTATTTATCATTCTTTCGTTTTTTTCTCATTCATTAGGTAACCCCCCGTACCATGCTACTAATGCACAAAAGTAGTACTCTTAGTGCCAGCCGCACTTTATATTGTACAATTTTTAGTTGTTTATTGGATGCCTTCTACATTTTATGTTTGTAAGCGGCTTCTAGTTTTGTGTTTGACGGAATGCTAAGCCAAGTATTGATTACGTTGTATTTGTGAATTACTATTGCTCCTCTAATGCCATCTAAATGTGTATCACTCATAACAATCAAACGAATCAAATATTTTCCTACGCTCGCTCCACCAACCCTCGAAACAATCGCCCCCAACGAAACACAGATGATAGCCCCAAGGATCCAAGTGCAGGTTTGTTTCACGTTTTTACACACGAGCAGTTCCAAATGAAATCGATCAATGACAAAACATGAGTATTTTTGATTCGAATGAAAGTTTATATTCCGTTTGGGTTGGAGGAAATATGAGTTTTCCATAGCAATTGGAAATATTTTGATTCAAGGGTAACTTTAGAAAGGGCAAATCGATTTTAGTAAGAGAAATCTTTGATAATTTATATCTCAAAAACTATGAGTGGTACCGAAGTAGTTTCTTAGAAAGAGAAAGAGTATTGATGTTTGAACGTGGGAAAAATATACACATAGAAATAAAATTAGTACTCTGTTTTCATTTACGAAAACACTTTTATTTGCAATATATAAAATGTGTATTAGTAAATAGGAAATTTCTTAGAATTTTTGTTCGGGGTAACTAGCCTGTCCAAGTCTCCTCGATTATCGGTAAAACGGTAATACCGGCGATTCCTTTGTTGAATATCGTTTGCATAAAAAAATGGACTTTTTTCGGATGACAATAAAAAAACTAAGATAGATATTAGAGTTTGATAAATTCCCCATGGAAGGTAATTATATTAGTTTACTTGCTAAAAAAATTCTACGTCCTTGCAGCCTTCCGGCAGTTAACCGGAACATTCGCCATGGTGGACGAAAACATGCGTGTAGGCATGTTTTTGAGTTGTTTCTTTGTTTTATTTTTCAATTCCTTCTCAGTTTTCGCGACAAAATTGTTGGAGTAGATCTTACGCTTCAGGTTTGCCCAGGAATTCTCGATGGGACGCAGCTGGGGGACGTTGGGCGGGTTCGCCGACTTGGGTACCACATCAATATTCAGCTGCTCCATCTCCTCTAACGATTGCTTCGAGTAGTGGGCCGACGCCAGATCCAGACAGAACACCGCGTCTTCGTCCTTATGGTATTTCTTGATGAACGACGTAACTTCCGGCAGGCACATCGTACTATAAATTCCCCGTTCACGGCCAGTCCGGAGCTAAATAAGAGTGGCTTTGATATCCCCTTCTCGCTGCTTGTCAGCCTCAGCAGCACCATTTTGGGAAATTTGGTGTGTGAAATAAACTTCACTTCGGAGCTCACTTCCTTCGTGGGGGAAATAAAATACGAAGTGAGATAGTGAGATAGGTTTCGTCATCCAACACCATCGCCACGTCGCGATTCGCTGGGAAAATCGACTTGACCATCTCATTCAGCCGTTGCTCCGAGACCAGTGGACGTGACTTCCGCTTCCTGACATGTATGTCCATGTTCGCCAGGTACTTTTTCACTGTTTGGCCGATTACACCGACCTCCCGGCCAAGCGCACGCAGCGATGAAGCCACTTTTCCCTCGATCTTCCTTTTCAGCATCCTTTGGAGCTTCTTGTTGCTCAGGGTCGTCGCGACCATCGACGCGTCGGCCGTCCGGAACCAGGCTTTCCTTCGATGCTCTGATTGTTGTCCAATAGTGCCAAGATGTTGTAAATGCCGGAACTGGCGTATCCGACGTCCACAAAGTGCGGCACGATCGGAGTGGCTTCACTGTTTCCGCCATTACAGTTAGAGTTCGACTGATAGAGCTGTCACTTTTTTTCTGCTGACTCATGGGTTACTATGATTGATGCTGCATGGGTTGTTTCGTTAGTGCGTGTGAAGGTAAACCCATGAAAAATCTGCATTTTTTGTCCATTTTTTAATGTAGGGGAAAAGGGGGGAATTTGGACCACCTAAGCAAAAAATGGAAATATTAGTCCAAACCAATACGGTCTAAATAAAAAATGTCACATTGTATATTAAGCTGCACTTGTTTTCTCTCAATAAATCAATGTTTAATCATTATATAAAGCTTCAATCTACCAAATATATCATAAAATAAAAGAGATGATTTTTGGACATTAAAATTTGATGCGGGGTGATTTGGACCGTCTGTGGGGTGATTTGGTCCAGTGTGTGATTCATCGAAAAAAACATACTTATGTTTATGTAAAGTATTTTGGGATAATGTTACAATCAGTAACAATGTTTTGGGATCGATACCAGGTGTTTTGGCCAGATTCCAGACCAAAAAAAGTTGGATTGAGACCATCTCGAATTCTGCATGAATCTTTTCACTGTTGGTCGAGCATTTCCAAACATTTTTGATGCTTGGTCAAAGAAAATCTGTTCTCGATGGCCTTAGTTGCTCTTTCAAGCTCCTCCTTCTTCCAACGTTATCTGTCCATCCTCTTTTTGTAATTCAGCGGCATCTGGAATCAACTAGACCAAAAAAAAGGCTCAAACCTGTAGGACCAAATCCTCCTACAGAAACGTGTCCATGACACCCCACACAACACGCAAAAATTAAAATGCAATTAATTTCATTTACTGTTATCAAACTTACAGTTTCACTACATCAAATTGTTTCTCTTCTGTAGGCGAACAGAACTGTACTGCACAATACATGGAGAGTTTGTTTAATTAGCGGGAAAACCCTTAAAACCACTATCGGAAAACTTGCTAAAACCACTATCGGAAACTTGCTGTGTTTATGCTACCGTTTCCCTCTACTTGTGAAGTTTTACCAAAGTTTTTTTACTTTAGGTACATACGGTTCAAAAATAGAAGGAAATGGCATTATAGAAAATCCAAGTTGAGTCGTAATTTTTGAAATAAAGGGGTGGTCAAAATCACCCCATATGACCAAATCACCCCATGTTACCCTAAACGTTATTTGTGTTGTTTGGATTTCAACTCGTATTGATTGTGTAATACGAATAATATGTTAAAAGTTTGTATTCAGATAGAGGAAGATTTTTCAATATCGCTACGTTTTGTATTCGGCCTGATTCTACGCGGCGTGTGATGTGAGGTGACAATTGTCACGTATGTCACGCGATCCCACCAGGCTTATGCCGTGAGAAATCTCACTTGAATGAACTCTCACCGTATTCCCGCTCCCAAATCTACGTGACGATTGTCACATGAATTGGGATTTCTAGGTGACAATCATCGATATGATTTGAGGTGTCGACAGCGCATGAAAACTTATCAAAAATGGAAAGTAAGCATCATTTCTGGTCGTAAATAACCCAATAGTATTGGTATTGTATATATTCCATTTTTATTTAATTTTCACAATACGTGTGACGAATTGCGAGCAGTTTGTATTTCTTGTGAAAGCGGTAGTGAGTATCTCTCGATCGGGCTAATGAGCACTCCGGAAATCTTTCCATTATATGAAATGAATTTATTTTTTCTACAATATATTTATTACATGGGTGTTATGTTTAATCTATCTAGTAGCGAGCCATCAACACCGAACTACATATCCATTCCAGAAGCCGTGGTAAACATCGAAGCCGGAGCCGGAGCAACAATTAAACAGTGAGTACGCAGGAAGCAGCAGCAATTACGATCAAAACAAACGAAAGCGTTAAACTCTGTATGATGCTAACAACCGTTTCCGTCTGCTTGTTGGACGAACTAAATCCTAAACAAATGGTCTGATCTCTCTGAGCGAAATAAATAAAATTCTGGGATGCCAGGTGTTTTTTTCTCCAATTTATGCGATGAAAATCTGAAATATCTGTAAATATGTACTAGCGTCTGCAAAACTGGCCTGTTTCGTTTATCATTTGAAACCAATAATGTTTTGTTACTATTTTAAACAGCCTAAAGCAGGAATAAAAGGTTGTGACAAAAGTTAAATGTTTGCAAATTCTTAGACATATGTGCGAATGCAGCATCTCTGATCTGATTTGGCAACCAGCAGAATGAATACCTTGTCACTTGCTGTTCATCCTCTCACATACATAAAATGAACCTCTCACGGCATCCGATACGACTGTAGGAATAGAGTGAGGAAAGTTGCGTGATGGTGATGTGACAATTGTCATCTCACCTCACACGCCGCGTAGAATCAGGCCGATTTACCTATATGTCTTCAAATGTTTTTCAGCAGCTACGATGTGTGTGTGTGTGTGTGCAAACGAGTGCGTGCGCGTGTTTACAGGTGTGTGCGTGCGTGTGTGCTTGTGCATGTTCGTGTGCGTGTGTGCGTGCGTGCGTTTTTTTAGTGTAATTTTATCTATGTAATTTTTACATGAAAATTTAAACAATTTCCATCATTGAATTCTATGACATTCTATGTTGTTTGTCTTAAAGTTTTTAAGTATTTTTTTTCGAGAAAAGCTAAAAATGACATAACTACATAATTTTGGACAAACAATGAAGAAAAGGAAATTGTCAAAGCTTTCATTAAAAAAATTTTAAAAACATTAAAAACTATTTATCAAAAAAAAAATCAAAATTATTTTGAAAATTACCATTTAAAAAAAAACATTAATACAGCCATTCCATGCCAAACCGATATAGTGGTTCTCCGATTTTCGTGAAAATTTGTGATTTTTTTCTTTTTTGCAAAACATTTGACCAGTATTCTTTTGATTTTTTCATTAGGGTGACCTTTTCTATTTTGGGGTTGTCCGAAAAATCAACTTTTTCCTCTTTTTTCCAAAAATGACTTTTTTCAAAAATTCATAACTTTTGGAATACTAAACCGATTCAGATGATCGACATATCAACTTATAGACAATCACCTGGTCTTTTTTGAAAAAAATGCTATACATGCAGAAAATTCGAATTCTGCTCACGTTATTAATGATTGCATTCGTTTTTTTATTGTTTTCATAATCTCGGGACCAAAGGTGTTATATTTTTTAATATTTTTTCTGGAAAGCTGAGGATTTTTCACATAACATATGTCAAAACCAGAGAGGCGTTTTTTTTTCGTTTTTGAGTTATGATTTTTCAAACTTAACCGATGGTTCGAAAAATCATTTTTTTCTTCTTTTTTCCAACACAAAAATTCATAACTTTTGATCTACTGGACCGATTCAGATTATCGACACATAAAATTATAGCCAATTAGTTAACCTTTTTCTAGAAAATATTAGACTTTCGAAAAAAAAAATGGATTTTGATTTCGTAATTATTGTTTGTTGTAGTTTTTTATAGTTTACATGGTTTCGGGAACAAGGATGCCATATTTTTTTTTTTCTTGAAAGCTGAGGCTGAGGCTGAGGCTTATTAGACATAATATATCCGAAACTCAGAGATGTGTTATTTTTCGTTCAAAGTCAACATGTTTTCAGTCTTCGTTCAATATTTCTATGCGACTAGAATTCAGTTAATTGACAAATGTGTCATTTTTTTCAAAAAAAAAAAAAACTAGCTAGCTAATTGGCTTTAATTTGATATACCGATCATCTGAATCGGTTCAGTAGTTCAAAAGTAATATTTTTTTGAAAAAAAAAAGTCATTTTTGGAATGAAAGTGAAAAATGATTTTTGGATCATCGGTTAACTTTGAAATATCTTAATCATAAACGAAAAAAAAACGCCTGTCTGGTGTCGACATATGTTATGTGAAAAATCCTCAGCTTTCAGAAAAAATATAAAAAAATATAGCGCCTTTGGTTCCGAGACTATGAAAGCAATAAAAAACGAATACAATCAATAATAATGCGAACAGAATTCGAGTTTTCTACAGGTGTAATATATAGTAGTAAAATAACCAGGTGATTGGCTTTAATTTGATATGTCGATCATCTGAATCGGTCTAGTAGTTCAAAAGTTATGATTTGAAAAAAAAAAGTCATTTTTGGAAAAAGAGAAAAAGTTCATTTTTTGGCCAACCCTGAAAAAAAATTTAAAAAATACGGGTCAAATGTTTTGGGATATAGAACAAAACTACCACTTTTCACGAAAAACTGAGAGCCACTATATCGGTTTTGCATGGAATGGCTGAATATACGAATATTACACAATACCCACAATTCTCTCATACATAGGAAGGAGGGTACTGTAACTTTTGGTAATTTTTATAAAAATTTTAAGAAAATATGTTTTATAATTTCAAACTTTTAAATATATTAAAATATTTAAAATAATTAAATTTGTGTATTTTTGTGTAATATATAAAAATTCGATGTTCCACAAAGTTTGTCAAAAATAGTTTTACCATCTTTTTATTATTTTTTTCGAATTATTTTTTGAATGTTCTACATGATTTCTATTTTATATGAACAATAAAAAAAATTAAAAATACATATTTTAGATATTGCAAATTGAAGTATTTTTCTCGTGAATAAAAAAAAACATCCCTCCCTGATTGTATATTTTTTTCATGTTTTAACATCAATATTCTACCACTCTTCCTAAGTCATAATTTTGGTACGACTCATAGTTTTGAGATATAAATTATCAAAGATTTCTCTTACTCAAATTGAGACGTCCAATTGAAAAGTTACACAGTTTTTAAAATCTGCATGTTTAGATCGATTTCATTTGGAATTGCTCACACAACAACAGGTGGTATTACATTGATCGACAAAAGGACAGCACACTAGAACAGAATTGTTCATTTAATCTCAGAAAATCTCATGCGCATTGTTCTGTTCCAAAATTGAATTTCGTTGGCATGTTTTTGAATTGATTCTTTTCTCAATTGTGTCCATCCGAAAAGTTCCGCGTTCTCGCTATCGTACGAGCAAATCGGGCAATTTTTGGTAACATGGAATCTCTTTCTCTTTCTAATTTAACTTTGAAACACAGAAAACTCGATGGCAGTACTCCCATCCAGCATCAGCAAGCTAAAGAAAACACGTGGTTTATTCAGAAGCCACAGCCGCAAGAGCAGCGCCTCGAATGATGACGATGACAACTATCGCAGCGACATGGAGGACGAAGAGGACGACGATGATGCGGAATCGCCGCCGGAACCGTTGCCACTGTATCAGCAACGTGAAAACTATTTCACATAAACACGGCACAATATTATGCTACGACACCAACAATCGCTTCCAGATGCGTAGAGTACAACTAGAAGATGCTATAATTGCTGTTGAAGTGTTTTAGAACTAAAGCTGACCACCATAAACGTAACCGGTTGAATTGATTTATCCGTCCATCATCGGTTTGCAGATAATTTCGCCACATACATGAGAGAACACGCAGAACACTTCCACAACCACGCATATCAGAGAATAAATCGAAGGGACACCAACTCTTACTTTGCAAAGCATAGGCCGCGTTTTAGAAACATTACGGAATGTATCGTACTTTTAAGTTCAAACCGAAATCCAGTGCAAAACAAACGGAATATTTTAACAGCCAACCAACCAAACTGCAGCAATAATCTCGTCTCAATCGATCAATTATAGCATTTAAAGTCGCGATCAATCGAAGAATATAGTAGTAGGAGCAGAGATAAAAAAAACAATAGATAAGCCTAAATACTGACGTGCAAATTTAGACAAAATAAAACGTCAATTGTGGTGTACTTACCGATACAACAGCATATTTGAATGGAATTACCTGCTGCTTATATACTGAATTAGCAAAACATTTCATTGCGAATGCCGTAGAATAGGGTTTATCGAAATAATACCAGTAATATAACCAAACATTACAAGAATAACAAAGTTATCTTCAGGCTAACGTTTGCTGCCAGATGCATGTGCGGTGAGAAATTCGAGAACGTGAATTTGGCTGGCAGCTTGACTTGGCTTTGGAATTGTTTCGACGAAGGTTGGCAATCAACGAAATGTGGCACAAGCGTTTGGCAGCAAACCAAACTAGTATATTCGTCAATTTGAAGCAATTTGAATACTAACCGATTACCATTTGCTCAATTCAATCAGTACTAAAAAGGAAACAACCAAAACAATTAGGCAATGAAAATTAAACTACACACTTGAGTAAAAGTAGCTTAATCCCATTTATACAGAGTAGTGTAACTCTTGATACCTTACCCTTCATGTAGAATCCATCAGTATTAGGTTCATGAAAAATTCGCCTGATAGATCTGAAAGGCATTCAAACAGTAAACAATATACGCTGAAAAAAACACACACATCATACACATACACAGAGATAACCAAAACAGGGCCTAACTTCGTAGTAGCAGCGAATGTTTGCATTTACAGGGTGTAATCTTTTTTCTAACTAAATTTTGATAGCTACTTATTACAATTGGATAGGAAATGATTGCGAGAAGCGATCTTAACAACAACAAGGAAAACCATACATCATTATGAATCTTTGCGAAGGCTGAAAGAGATGCCACAGAAAAAAGTAGCTCAGCTCGGCTTTAAATGCATCTTTAAATGTGCGCGCGCTATTAGACGTCGATAACGACAGAGAATGAAATCCATGCATATCATCATCACCATCATCAATCGTACACACGAAAAATAAAAACACATAATCAATTCATGCTTTGCCCAAACCGCGAAGCAGATTGATTACCGCTTTGTGGTTATTGAACCGTTTAACGCATTCAATTATTCGGCCATATGTGGAACAACAAGGAAAAATGAAATCAATTAGCAAACTTTAACCTCGTTAAGAGAAAATCTCATCCAAAGTGTTTTTCTTGTTTTCGAGTGGTGATGAACTCAAGTGAGAAACGCGATCATGTTGATCTTTTTTTTTGTGTTTGCCCCCCTCGTTTTTGCTCACACACAAAACAAACAATTTGCCATACTTAGCATGAATGAAAGATTATTTTAATATATTTGTTTTAAGGTGCTACGTAGATGATTCGAGCGTTTTTATTGTTTTTCCTTTCTGTCCTGTTTTAATCACCTAGAGCTAGGCTCGACATACAAATATCACCATTCCGAGAATATCGTTATGCGGAATCTATCGTTGAATAATGTTAATTAAGTAAAACAAAAAAAAAACAAACAATACAGAGTTAGTATTATACGAAAATTACTGTTAAAGGAAAACATGAACATCTAACTAATAGGGTATAAAGCTATGTAAAATTTGGAACAGAAACGGGAGAGAAGATCATGAACCTCGTTTTAGCTTAATTTATATGCAATCAAATAAGCTAAGTTACAAGCAGCGAAAGCTCACACATTGTTCATATTTATGGTTAAACTTGAAATATGGGAAATAAATGAGATAATAAAACCAGAGAAATAACGATAAACATGCACACATTCACACGTTGCAATTACCACATTAACTTGAAAACCACAATAAAACGTCAAGAATGGGAGACAACAACGATGCAGAAACATTTCATTGATGGAAAGCCGTTTGCAAAGGCAAACCATAAGCAAATAAATTACTCACTTCAGAGATTGTTTCCCACGGTATGCGTGCACTTGGTGAGAAATTCCCGCCTCGCGTTGCCAGACAGAAAGGGAAACAATAATAGGTGTGATATTGTCGGGTGGGTGCGTGGAAAGCGTTCATTGTGTCACGCATCAATCATCGTGGAAACGATGTGATAAAATTTAGCGTAATGCACATATCATACCATTCTTTCCGATAATAAATTACACTTTTTATGTGAAAGTGAAAATGATTACTAACTATTACTAATACGCTATAAATGAAGTATGTGACGTACGAGTACAAAAAGAGAACGGACAGGTTCGAATTCGTATTCCGGAAGTATCCTTAATCAATCGAATAGAACTAGATTTCCGACAACGATCTGCTAATGCGATCGTTTTCACATTTAGACAGTTCAGCAATCCTAAACCTGATGCTGTTCGACAGTGCAGGGTCTCCATTCAATCTGGAAAATGAACGCCTGCTATAAAAATTAAATTTTCAAAACTACACTGAATTAAGCGAATTAAGCTACGAGTGTGTAGAATCACAGTAAACATTGGTTTTCAGGATAGATGCACGGGCCGAAGGTTGTGCAGTCCACTGATCATTCAACAAGAACCAAAGGTTGTACCGCTCATGACAACTCTACACGAGCTGATGATTGCGCCGGCTAGTGAACTTCTATCCTGGATTCCTCGAGTCGAGAAAGACGCACAACGCTAGATATGGGGTACAGACTAGGGGGGCGTTGCTGATTAATGGTCAGCTGCATCCCAATCAGGGTTGCCAATAATATTTTTCAAAAAAACTGGAAGATTACTCTTAAAAAACTGGAAGAAAAGTGGATCTGTAAAAGTGTTTTATTTTAGGAAGATCGACTAAGATTTATCTAAAATGATTTTTTTACCCATGCTTTACCAATGCTTGAGAAATAGAATTTTCTTTGAAGCTTCGTGTAGTATTTATATCTTCTTCTTAAATGGCACTAACGTTCCTAGAGGAACTTCGCCGTCTCAACGTAGTATTACTTGCGTCATTTTTTTTATTTCTCTATGCCAATAACACGCCTTGAATGCATTCTGAGTGGCAAGTTCTAAAATACGTGTGTGACCACAATGCAAGTTGGAGGGAATTTCTATGAAGAAAAATACCCCCGACCAGAACGGGAATCGAACTCGGCCACGGGGGCACGTATTTATATGTAGATCATAAAACTGTAACTGTATTTACTGTGAAATAATATTTAAGAGACGGTTTTATTTTGGGCAAAACATGAAGAGTCTCGTATTTATCGCTTCATGTCCATAAAATCGTTGATAGAAGATCGTCACAAACCCGCGAATAGTTCGATACATCAAAAAGGTACGGATTAGCATGAGATACGAGGTAAAGTACCAAAGAAAAATAACATAAACAACTTCCCACAGTATTGTTTCAATACTCGAATAAGCACATTCAATGCCAAAACAACACTGCTCAAGTATTACTTTGGTATTGAAATTATCATTATCATTTTGGTATTAGGCTATTGAGCGTTGTAGCTATTTCTCTCAATCTTTTTTGGTATCAAGATCAAAATGAGGTATCTTTAAATATTTCCTCTTAGTCGAGAAACTATTTTTGAAAAAATACTATTTATGTATGAAATTCATGATATTTAGAACTAAAATTCCTCTGAGTGACCATGAGAAACTAATATTCATTTGATGTAAACGGAAGCAAAGTCAATGGAGACCATTCACTCTATGACCTTCTGAACTTTAGTAGGATTTGGAGGACCTAGAACATCTAATATTTATATTAATCAAAACACAGTTTAGCTCGTTGCTTCTTGGGTAAGCTGTTGAATAAGATAAGACGATTCCAAGAAAATGGGAAGAACCAAATTACAACCTCACCTGTCGCAGAAGTTCATGAGGTAGATGGAACACGACTGAAAAACAGTAATTTTCACCACACGCATTGCATGCTGCCCGTATTGAATTCGGAAGTGTAAGTAACAGTGAGTTGACTGTGTAAGAAAAGAGAGATCGTCCCAAGGTCGAACGATAAATGGTAAAAAATAAAATTGCTCAAGGGATAGGAAGGTGGAGGGAGAGATAATATTTATCGTTGTAAACTTATTTCACAAAAAATGGGTATAAATAGAGCAAACATATAAAAAAAACTGGATAAAACTGGACGATATTCCAAAAAACTGGATGATTTTAGGGTTCAACTGGATGACTGGATCGAGAAAAAAAACTGGAAGTATCCAGTTTAAACTGGAATATTGGCAACGCTGATCCCAATAGGAAGTATCCCGTGTCGGGCACACGTACAGAGCATCGAAGACTGCAACATACCAATTATGAGAACACTTGTAATTCTAACCTCGAGCCAACCGCGAGTAATCGGTTACATATTACTAACATAGTTGTAAGCAAACATTGTCGAAATATTGAACTCCTGGCCCCGTTAGGCTGACGCCATTAATAAAATATATATTTTGGATAAAAAAAAAATGGTTTTCAGGATAGGCTTATTTGTTTACATCATGGCTTCACCGGAGCAAGCGCGTTGCGATTCAACTCTACATACTTAAAACGAAAATCTCGGTCTTTTCACTCGTGAGCCAGTGAAACTTTTTAAATTTCCGAAATCCACGATTCGTGACGTTCTGAAACAGTTCGGCGAAAGTCTAAGCATCGCCCGGAAACCTGTGACTGGCAGTCCGGCAAAGCCAGCGGATCCTAAAATACCCGCAAAGTAGAGGGTCATTTCAACCATACACTCTATCCAACTTCTATAAGACCAGGCAATGATCCTGGTGTTTTGTGTTAATGTAAACAAACAATGCTTCAATTTATATTCTAGTGCATAGGTATTGGTGATTACCACAAACTGCAGGATTTTCATATGTGTGTGTGCAAGCGCGGAGCGTGAACGAATGTTTTTGTATTTTTCAAGTGTCAACTTTCTATAAGACCAGTTGTTTTAGTTGTTTTGAGCAATAAATCTGGAAAGTGCCGAAGGGAAAAGTGTCCACGTAGAAAGAAGAAAGACAAATCGATCGATTTCACCAAGAAAATGTTGGTATCAGAAAATTATCTCGACGGATTGGACGATCCCATCAGGTAGTGCTCAATTATTTGATGAATCCTCAAGGATACGGTAAGAAGGCGCCAATAAACTTTGTTTATGTTTACCCCAAAAAGAATGACAAACAATCGCAGAGAACGTATGTTTTGGAATGAAATATCTATAACTTTGAGTGAAGTTGAGATATTGACAAGTTCTGCATCGCAAAATGCTTGTATCAGTATGTTCTAAAAGTCTTTTGAAGACAGTTTGTATATAGAATTTGAAATATAAAAGTTAGAGCAAAAAAAACAGTTTTTTTTAATGGTGACCCCAACGCAAATTAGCAAAAACGCGCTATATTAGTTATTTCAAGAGATGGAAAAAAAACTTTGTTCTACAAAGATGTTTCAAATAACTGGGACTACAACATTGTAGAACTATGTTTACCACTATCTAAAGAGATAAGAAAGTTAGATTTTTTATTTCATTTCATTATTTCATTTCAAAGACTATTTGGAAAAAAATGATGGGAAAAGATGGAATAATTCAGAACAGTGTATAAAAAGTTCTACGCATAGTTGTCTTATGTTACTTTTAGACATTTTTCACTTTTCCTAATAAAACGATATTGTTATGCCTAATCTTCCGGAAAAACACAAAAAACCAATCTTTTAGAGAACCACATCAAGCTCTGTTTATAAAAAAGTAGAAGGGTCTGAGCCTGGGAGCACGGACGGAAGTTTGACGTAGGACTATGATTGTTTAGAACACTCGATTATTTGAATGTAATTCTTTTCATTGTTCAGAAATCTGTTAGTTTAACTCTTTTGAAACTCTAAATAGTAGCCCTGAAAAGGGCCGTTTGTATGTACTCATATCCTTCAAACGGTTTGTGACGAACAAAGAAAGACAGTAAGCTTCTGGCAGGAAGTTCAACTGTCTAACTGAAAATGATTAATGAATATCAGTAGGACACATAACAGAATGGAATGGTAAATGAAGTATATGTGAAACGGTAAACAAAAAAAAATATATCGTCATTGATTACATTGAATATGAAATTTATGGGGAAGAAACGAAAAAACAAGTTCAAAATACTCACGATTTCATGATATTTTGAGGTAAAATACACATGAAATCATGAAGTCGCTTTATTTTTAATGAATAGCTATGGTATTGTGATTTCTTTCCATTGTCTTATTCTTATTATTAGGCATCGGGAGCAGTATCGTATTGGTTCTACTGCTCAATTTATCATAGAAGGAATTAAGTAATTGAGAATAACATTTCATTTCGTTTCATTTTCGCGATGTAATGCGGATCTCAATGCCTCCTCCTAATTAATGAACGACCCCCCTATATAGAAATTGAAGACGTAGTCCTACGTCAAAAAACAGTGTATGGCTAAACTGAAACGCTTAAAGCTTCTGGTAGAAACCTTTGATTGTGGTTTTCTCAGTTGCTGACTTTGGAACATGGGACAACTATGGGTAAAACGGCAGTATGGGTAATAAAGGGTGTGTCACATCAAATTGCATCACGGAAAAAACGCTGTAGAAATTCGCCCAGTAGACCGATCCTTTTGAAAATTTTAGACAGTAAAATAAAAACTATTAGACAACTTTTGGCATTTTTTTTTTATTCATACTTCGAGCCCAAGCCCGTATGCTCGCACCTTCCTCTTTACCCCGTCCATAAGGTTCTGTACAACGTCAGGTTGTAGTTTTTTTTGAACAGAAATCCATTTTCTCTTGAAGTCCGCCTCCGATTTGACAACTTTTGGGTTCTTCCGGAGGGCCTGCTTCATAATCGCCCAATACTTCTTTATTGGGCGAAGCTCCGGCGCGTTGGGCGGGTTCATTTTCCTTGGCACGAAGGTGACCCCGTTGGCTTCGTACCACTCCAACACGTCATTTGAATAGTGGCACGAAGCGAGATCCGGCGAGAAGATGGTCGGGCCCTCGTGCTGCTTCAATAGTGGTAGTAAGCGCTTCTGTAGGCACTCCTTAAGGTAAACCTGCCCGTTTACCGTGCCGGTCATCACGAAGGGGGCGCTCCGCTTTCCGCAAGAGCAGATCGCTTGCCACACCATGTACTTTTTGGCAAACTTGGATAGTTTCTGCTTGCGAATCTCCTCCGGAACGCTGAATTTGTCCTCTGCGGAGAAGAACAACAGGCCCGGCAGCTGACGAAAGTCCGCTTTGACGTAGGTTTCGTCGTCCATTACCAGGCAATGCGACTTCGTCAGCATTTCGGTGTACAGCTTCCGGGCTCGCGTCTTCCCCACCATGTTTTGCCTTTCGTCGCGGTTAGGAGCCTTCTGAACCTTGTATGTACGCAGGCCCCCCCGCTGCTTGGTCCGCTGGACGAATGAACTTGACAAATTCAGCTTATTGGCGACATCCCGGACCGAACTTCTCGGATCACGTCTAAACTGCTTAACTACGCGCTTATGATCTTTTTCACTGACGGAGCATCCATTTTTGCCGTTCTTCACCTTCCGGTCGATGGTTAGGTTCTCGAAGTATCGTTTTAGTACTCTGCTGACCGTGGATTGGACGATTCCCAGCATCTTACCGATGTCCCGATGTGACAACTCCGGATTCTCGAAATGAGTGCACAGGATTAATTCACGACGCTCTTTTTCGATCGACGACATTTTTCCAAATATACGAAAAATTTACAGTGAAGCATGGCCAACGTGATCTATACACTCTTATCTGATTATAAGCGAAAGCTGAAGATATAATTCCTAAAAATTAAATTTCTACAGCGTTTTTTCCGTGATGCAATTTGATGTGACACACCCTTTATAATACTAAGATCGCGACTGCTTAAGCTATCATGATCTTACTTGTGTGAGTAAACTGTTTCGAACCTTTAAATCAGCAGCCAGTTAAATTCTTTAACTGCATTTTTTACATAATTTTACATTTACATAAATCGCAATAACGGTTTTGCGTAATGTGCGTTTGAAATTTCTTAATGAATCGATACATGCCTCACCCCCTATATAGAAATCAAAGACGTAGTCCTACGTCAAAAATATTTTTTTCTATTTCAAATATGACTTATTTCAAGCGAAAATTCAATATTTCAACGTTAAAATGAAAGTTAATTGGCTATTATTAGTACAGTGAAGAAAAAAAATCTTTATTTAGGTAGATTCTAGTTGAAGATTTACCAGGAATTGACGAATTTCATGCCAACTCGACCGGCCGTTGGCAGTGCCATTCCAGATAGCAGTGAAACGTTGTGGGGGTAAAGACATGGGTCATTTAAGCAACTTTGCATACTTGAAATATTCCAAAAACAATTAGACAACTTTTTGGAAAATGCCAAATTTATAACTTAAATAACTTAAAAACTATGATACCTACAAAATTTCTGTCAAAGGATAATATGTAGGAAATTGTGTAAATTTTCACAAAAAATATCAAAAATTTTTTGGGAAAAAATTTCGCTGAAAATTAAAAGTTATTTTTCTGAAAAACGTTTTTTTTTTAAATTCCCAAAAATATATATGAGGGGCTCAGAATGCAAGGGGTGTAAGTGACTTGATCGATTTCTCTTCATCAACTTTTTATTTAGTTAATAACTCAACTGCAAAAACGTTCCAATTGAGGTTTGCTATACAATCCGATAGATGAGGTTTTGACCTATGACCAAAAGAGAGAGTCGATGTAGAGGAATCGATCAAATCACCTACACCCCTTTCATTCTAAGCCCCTCCTATATGAATAGCCCTTACAATTTCCAACAAGTCATCCATATATTGGAAGATGGGCACTTTTACAGGGAAAAACTTTTTCATAGTTTCTTTGAAAAAAAATACAACTTATACTAATTTTGTTTAAAGTCAAGATAGCGATATAATGTATTCGACAAAGTTTTAGACCTAGTTAAAATATGAACTTTTGTCGAAGACATCAACTTGGAATATAAGTCATTTTTGTATGAAGGCTCCTGAAAAAAAAATGTTTTGCTCGTAACATTTTTGTGTGTAAATTCTCACGTTTGACATGTTTCTTAAAAAAAAGTTAGCAGAGCATTTAAAATGCGATAATTTATACATAAAAATGTAACGAATTGAACATTAATAGTATTTTTTCAAAGAAAACTATGAAGAAGTTGTTGTTCGTAAAAATTTAAACAATTTCCTACATTTCATCCTTTGACAAGAATTTTGTAGGTATCATAGTTTTTATGTTATAAATGTTTGTAAAAAAAATAAGGAAAAAATTTTGGCTTTTTCCAGAAAGTAGTCTAATTATTTTTCGAAAATTTCAAGTATGCAAAGTTGCTTAAATGACCCATGTCTTTACACCCACAACGTTTCACTGCTATCTGAGATGGTGTTGCCAACTCCTAAGACGTGTTGGCATGAAATTCGTCAATTGTTTCAAATTATATTGCAAAGAAATGAAAAAAAAAATCAAAGCTGGGTGTCAAAGAACGTATTATAGAGCGTTAGAGAGCTTCAATTTGGTTGAAAGAAATATTCAAGTTTATTAGGTACCTTAAAAACTACTAACTTTTATGTTTTTAACTTCTAAAATGATACTCAAATTCTCTAATTTGGAAGTTTCACAACTGTATCCTGTAGAAAATTGTCTAATCTTTCAAATGAAAGTGACCGAATTGTCCTACGTAGCGTACTTTTTGGATTAGAGCCAGTCAAAGGCAAACAGAGCCCGAAACTGAGAGAATGTTCAATAACTCCGTCATGGTTGAAATTCGAACATATGCGTAGAAGGATTTCTTTCATCAAAAAAGATCCTCCATCGCCTTCTGAAAAAATTCAGCTTTTCTATACGAGAAAGTTTTTTTTTCTAATTTAAGGGGATAAATCAAAAATTAAATTATTCTTTTATAATCAAAAAACGAAAAATATATGCATAAAAAACAAATAAAAAAATATGTTTTTGACTCGATATATAAAGAATTTAATCAAATACAGAAAAAAAGGAAGACTGTATTTAATCGAGTCCGCCATGTATACACAAGAAGGAATACAGTATTTTATGTCAACCAAATTGGCATAAGGGAGCATTACGATACATACGTTTGCAAAAATGCACCGATTCGGTGTTAGATAAATCATGCTATTTTCGCCGGAAGTTATCATCAATCAATCAAGACTACGTTCAAGAACAAATGTCGAAACCATCATAGTCCATATAACAACAGCAATATCAAAACACTTTAAATATTGCCTATTGTTGGCATACCTTATATCGTGGGAACCTATAACGGCTTCGCAACATTTAGATCACGCTGCAGCAATGCAGCTTCCACTTCCATTCTTCTACTCTTACTGTACATATGCACTTCCGATCGTATTATATGATTCAGTAGCATTTTGACCTGCACACATAATGGACTTTTGGAGGATACTGTTTTTCGCGTTGTGTCTGCTAGCAGTGATATGTTCTCCGGGGGACTCGGCACCTTTCGGGCGCAAATTAAGACGACAATCAGTAGTAAGTAACGCATCGAAACCCATCATCTGCGATGTAATTGAATCTGAAGGTTTTTCTTCCAGAGAATAGGCCGCATTTTCAGCCGAACTTTCAACCACGCTTTCACGACCATATTTGGGCGATGATATCGGCACTCGTCACGAGATTATTCCTTGGCACCCCCAATTATTGGTTTGAGTAAAACGAGTTTATTTGATAAATGTTGTATCAGTGATATTTCAGTAATAAAAACCTAATATTAAAAATCAAAACATAAAGTGTTTTCTGCTGGGATATACACACTCACTAATGCGTAATATCGGAATTGATGTCGCGCTATGCTGTCGTGTTGTGTACTCATATAGATCTGCTATCAACGGTATATTGGCTATTCTTGAAGCAACAAAAGTCCCACACTTACTATTGTTTACTTTTAGTTACTCCAGTGACTCCGCATCTGGAGCTGAAATGCAATTTGTTCAATATAAGATTGAGATATTTATTTGCTGTGCAACCCTCCGGCTCCGGCAATTAATCACTATCGATACAATCGATCTTAGTACTATTGCCAATTTTGATCTCGTGCTTGACCAACCCTTCTACCGACGAATCGACATTGACCGTAACGTGGGTGGGCGTGTCATTAGCGGTCACGGACGAGAGCAGCTGTCGGGTGCTAGAGCTGGACGAGTAGCTATCGCCAGAGCTCCGCGTGGAAGTGTGGGAATTGCCACTGATGGGGCTGTCGGGTAGCGAATTCTGGGATGCTTCCTTCAGCACTGTCAACGGTGTGGACAATTTCTTCACTCCTTCGAGCTTCTCTTCGCCTTTCAGTGGACTAAGAATCGTGGTATGTGGATCTTCTGGCGTGTAGTAGTCAGAGTCCTCCGCAGCTGCCAGCACTACGACCGATTTTTGACTACGAGCATCCAAATTCTCCGCCTCCTCTTGGGCCATTCTTAGTATGCTTGGCAGTTTCTCGTAGGTCTCGCAGCTCAGTTCAACCCCATCGTGATCCGCTTTCTGCAGCAATGGTGACAATTTTTCCGCTTCGCTATCATCATCCAGATCGGTTAAATTGGGCATTTGAATTTTCTCATTCACCAATTGAACTACCTCGTGGTTTAAGGGGGGCGGCTCCTTAATCGCCACAGACTGATTGGATTGGATACGAAGGCTTCCCTTTTCGCGTGGATTTTTGTCACGGCTAACAGGAGCCCTTTGCATTAGAGGCGAATGCTTGGTGAGAAGTTCCTTCGTGACACAAGAGACCGAACCGTCTTCCTTAGATAGCAGAACAGACATCCGGAAATCCACCACATTTTGATTCAGCTTTTCACGCGATCCCATTGTACTTGCGTCCTTGGGCGGATTCTTCAGGGGGTCCTGCTTATCTGTGGTCTTCGATAGTGGAAAATTGGTTACGAACGATTTCGATTTGCATGAAAACAACAATTACCTGATTATTTTGAGTGGTTTCGTTAGCATTCTCCGTTGCCGTTACGTTCTCTACAATGCTCTGTGACTTTACCGGTCCTGTTGGGCCATTGAGAGCTTCAATCAGTGACACTGGAATATATCCCGAAGGAATGTTATCCGTGCTCTGCAAAATGTTTAACCGTTAGAATAGGCATCGAAAGCTTAACCCATATTCAGACGCACATCCTGTGGACTTTGAACCGAAACCACATTCGATCCGGTGGTGTTTTTCTGTACTGCACGAATTTGCAACAGAGCTCGGAACGGTGCCCGACAAATTGGACAGTTGTTAGCCTGATATCGCAAAGAATCGGCACAAGAATTGCACAAACACAAATGTCTGCAGGGCAGAATCAGCGTATCGCGGGTGTCACACATGCAAATGACGCACTCGCTTCCGTTATCGTCCGTGTCCTCATCGCCGATAGGCTTACTGACAAGTTTGTTTTCAATTCCATAGATCTCCTGCAGTAAGTAGCATAAGCCATCGACGAAAATCTTCTGTTTTAGGGCACGCAACGCGTAAGTACCATCCGAATGGTGATCCACTACGCAAATTGTTGTGTGACTCTGCCGGCTCTCTTCGTTCCCTTCCTCGACGGCGCAGTGAATGACCACTGGAAAAGTGTCCTTTTCGGAACTGAACGCGAGCTCATCCTCAGAGAACAGAGACGGATTGAAGACATGCGATGGAGCTGAGAAAAGCTGATTCACTCCCCGCTTGAAGTGGAATGTTTCGGACGACAGTGACGAATCTCTTGGAATATAGCTGACCCCTGCACTTCCAATGTCTTCGATGCAGAAATAGTAGATTGTGATAGCACAGCGAGCGTCTGCGTCGAATACAAACTCGATATTATACGCACAGGTTTTTGTTCCATCTCCGTGAATTTTCGCAGCACAGTCGGATGCTTTCACAAACCGTACCGATTCTTTTCGTATGTTTATTAGACTTTTCAGCGTTTTCGTTGGTTCTGTAGCTTGCGGTGGTGGATAAGGAAACTTGAAGGGGTACGAAAATTGTATTTTATTGCGTTTCGTTTAAATATGCTTGAGCTTACGGGAGTAGGTTTGCAACCCAGGAAATTGAGGTCCGCATTCTCACCGAACAGATAAGCTTCCGGCTGAGGAGTGTCGAATCGCTCCCCTCCCATGATGAAGTGGGTGCCGAAGTAATTCCCTACCAAGAAAACATATTGAAAATTTACCCAACATTGTCAGCTAGCCAACTATACACCTAGTTGGCTTACTTTGTTTACCTGATCGAGGAGGATACTTGTACTGATGGTTTGCACTCATGTCCGCCTCTTCTACGGTTGCATTCTGTCTGCTGGCTAGTGCACCCATAATCTTTCAACTAATCTCTGTGTTGTATTATCTGGTTCTTCCAGGAGATGTTTTCCCCCACTGTTTCAGCACTCCCACCCAGATCCGCTCGGACACAGGCGAAACTTGCGAACTTTTTCTGCCTTGCTACAATGTTTGGAACCTGTTTTCCGCTTAACACTGGACGTAAAACGTAAAATTTTTTCACTCCGACATTATGTATAAGTAAAAGTTGCCCATTTGACACAATTAGAGAAAGAAGATATTCAGACACTGCCCTCCTGACGTACTGCACGAGCCCCCTTCTCTTTTTGTTCGAAAATCATAACTTTTCACCACACAACACTGTGTGACTTCTGCGTTTGACATATGTGCATTGGATGCCATAAATTATAGCACGGTCTAGAGAAAAGATGGGAATATTTCAGAACAATTGTAGAGAAATGTGCCGTTTTGTCTCATATTCCGAACAGTCTCGAATTCCAAACACTTTATTTTTAAATGTAAATTTACTAAACTTTTAAGTTATAAATAATTGAATAATGAAAACACAGACATTCTTTGAGGTATAGGCTTCATTTTGACATCATTCACAGGCAAAAAAGTGACAGTCAAAAACAATGATAAAATGTTTACGTTAGCAAATTCCGTATAAAACATGCATCGTTCATTTCTTATTTTTTGTAGTTGTTTCAACTATTTTGTTCGCTGTTTTCATGTCAAGTGCTAGAGAATGTATGACCCTGCAATAAATGGGTGGAAAACATGATATTTTATGCAGAAATCTCTATTAAAATTAATATCGAAGTAGTGTTCGGGATTTGAATCGAGTTTTTACCCATGATGAAATTCCGAACACTTCATTTTCAAATGTAAATTTACTGAACTTTAATGTTATAAATAATTGAATAATCAAAACTGTGAAATTCTTTGGGTTATAACCTTCATTTTAACATCTTTAACAGGTATCGATACAGCTTATAATTTATAATGTTAAGCATCTGCCAAAAAATGACAGTCAAAATGTTTGCGTTAGCAAATTCTGTAAAAAAACAAGCATCGTTAATTTTTCAGTTTTTATAGTTTTTTCAACTATTTTGTTTGCTGTTTTCATGTTAAGTGCTAGAAATGGCAAGAATCTACATTAAATGGATGAAATAAAA
This sequence comes from Toxorhynchites rutilus septentrionalis, assembly GCF_029784135.1. Lineage (NCBI taxonomy): Eukaryota > Metazoa > Arthropoda > Insecta > Diptera > Culicidae > Toxorhynchites > Toxorhynchites rutilus. The sequence continues at coordinate 2,300,002 of NC_073744.1, forward strand.
TGATATTTTATGCAGAAATCTTCATTAAAATTAGTGTTCGGAATATGAATCAAGTTTCTACGCATTATTCAAATTGTGAACACTTCATTTTCAAATGTGAATTTACTGAACTTTAATGTTATAAATAATTTAATATTCAGAACCCTGACATTCTTTGGGATATAGACTTCATTTTAACATCTTTTACAGGTATCAATACCGATATAGCGCCCTTGGTCCCGAAACCATGTAAACTATAAGAAACAAATACAATCGATAATTATAAAAGCAAAATACATTTTTTTGATAGATGATTTTTTTTAAATTGCATTTTTGCTGTTCGGATTTTGAGACAAAAGTTTTCGGAATATGAGTCAGTGACAAAAATGGTGTTCGGAATTTGAGACAAAAGTGATTGCACATATTTTTAGTTATTCTCCATGAATATGTATTTTTAAATCAATTTTATTGTAGTCAGATGAAAAAGAAGGCTCTATTGTATCTAAAAATCAATTTAATTTCGCGAAATATTACCTGTCATACAAATGAAACACAAATTTCTGCATTACTCGGAAATTAATGAGGCGTTTCTAAAGTGGTTATACACCCCACTCCCCCCCCTCTCTAAGGGGGAGCTGCCATACATACGAAACACGAATTTCTGCATGACTCGAGAAATAATCAAGCAAATAAAACCAAATTAGGCATATGGAGATTTTAATGGGCACGAAACGTTTTTATGGTGAATCGACACAGAAGAGGGTCTGCTATGCAAATGAAACACAAATTTCTGCATTACTCGAGAATTAATCAAGCAAATGAAACCCAATTTGGCATGTGGAGGTTTTAGGGTGCAATAAATCTTTTTACGTTGGTTAGACACTCCACCTCCCTCTTTAAGGGGGTGCTGCCATACAAATGAAACACGGATTTCTGCATAACTCGAAAACTAATCAAGCAAATGGAGCCGAATTCGGCATGAAAAGGTTCTTGGGGTCACGAAACGTTCCTATGGTAGATAGACGCTCCTCCTCTCTCTCTTAAGGAACTGATAGTGTGATAAAACGCACTTCTATATCTTCTTCTATCTATATACATAAAAATGGATCACAGAATGTAATGACAAGAGCAAAACTCGAGAAAGGCATTGTCCGATTTAGGACTGTCTTTATTCTATCATATTTTCTGTATCAAACATTTATTCCATGTAACGAAGAAACATGTTATTAGCAAGTGGTTGAAAAATCTTAAATGAGAATTGTGTCTGAAAATAATCTGATTTTATAATGACGAGTTTTGGTAGAAGTACTAGGAATTTTATAGTAAAAGGTAATTTTAAAAGGTAGATTAGAAAATCAATCAATGAACAGTTCTGCGATTAGACCCATTAACGTGCGCTTAGTAAAAAAAAAATAGGAAGTTGTGTCCAAGACACGACCGCATTGTTGACGTAGAACTACACTGTAGTTAAATTCAAGTCGCTTGTTTATAAATGCGAATATTATTTTATAATGCTACGAAATTTTAAAAATAGCCATTCTACCAGTTTGGTCGCTCTGAAATATTTTTTTCTTGTAGAATCATTTGACGACTATTGTTTGATGAATCATTTTTTGTCCTCACAGAACAATACATGCTCGAGATAAGCGCAGTTATCATCCTTAGGCTGATGTCACATTAGGCGGATTCGCCGCCGCGGATATCGCGACGGTTTTTTTCTCGATATGAATTCGCTTTCAAAACCGCCCCGCTCTGTGTGACATGGCTCATTCACAATACACTGTAGATCCTCCGCTACGGTTTTACTCGCGGAATCCGCGGCGGCGAATCCGCCTAATGTGACATCAGCCTTAGTGGAGAAAGTTTTGCTGCTGACAAGCGAATCCAAATCACATACAAAATTCCAGAACGACATTTACTTTCTCGGTGACTAAATAAACGAAATAAACTCTTTCTGTTAATCTCAACAACCTAGAAAAGAGTAGCACTGTCATTATGATCAAGATTAGCGCAAATACAATCCTAGTTGAAGGGAGTTTTGCAACTGGCACGCGAACCCAAATAAATAAATACTTAATTATTAAAACTTATTGAAGAACTTGGTATTCCCTAATAATTTTTTGGTGCACAACCTTAATACCTGCTTCACCATAGCGTCAGTTCAATGCATTGAATGTCAAAGGCACCAACGAAGTCTTTATGATGACGGAAAATAAACAATGTCAACTGCTAGGAAAAAGGCTGAATATTTGCCTCAGCAGAGATTCATTACTACTACCCTAGTGCAAATATTTCCTTTCCGCTATCTCCCCTCCTTGTCACCACGTTCGGATCGACATGTTCTCCGCAACAGCACAATACGTTAAAACGCACGTACGTACACACACAAATATCCATATATCGATGGCTTGAAACAATTGAATATGCACGCACTTATCTCCGTTTTGCGCTCAACAGAAGCCCTTTTTGTTAATATTGCCGGTCTAGATCAGCTTAGCTGTCATCCTTTGTGGAGAGAGTTTTGCTACCGTTATGCGAAACCAAATCACAGACAAAATTCCAGAACATTTATGTTCTTGGTGAGCTGACGATAGCCTAGCTTGATGATTCCCCACACAATTGTGTAGCTCAGAACCTTAATGCAATGGCGTCAGTTTGATGCAATTATTGCAATGCTAAAGACATCAGCGAGTCAGTAATTTGGTCGCGTCCACAGCTCAATCCAAAACTAAGACATGTGAGACTTTCAACTTCTTTAGTTCATTCGTCTCTAACCTTCAAAAAGCCTCTTGGAAAACTTTACTTTTTCCTCGTATTACTCCTCCACTCCTCACCGTCCAGCTTGCCCAGCAACGATGTTGTTCAGTCGGTGTCCTCACGAAGAATGAAAGTTTGCCTCAGCGAGATCCACTGTTTATACTCTAGGAAAATATTCCACTTCGTTCTTCTTCTTTTCTTTTGTTCACGGAGACTTTAAGTCTTGCGATTTCCCCTTCGTTGCTCGTCCATAAGTTGCTCATTATTGACAGCTCTGTTCGGGAAAGCACACAAATGGACAGAACAAATGTATGGGAAAATGGAAACGCTTATAGTTTTCATGAATTTTAACCATTTACACGCCATGGAATTGTAATGTATAGCATATCAAACAAATCTTAGGGAAAATTCGATTCGTTTGGTATGCAAATCGCCAAAATCCGTTCGCGGCATAAATAGTTATTAACGTTAACTTTATTTCATAAAAACGTGACCTGTTTTCTGATTTGGCACCCTTAATGAAAGACGTAGTTCTACGTCGAAAATGTGAATGTGATAACGAAAAATACGTTTTGGGCGGGACGAAGTTTGCTGGGTCAGCTAGTCCATATATAAATCCTGATCTTTTAGTTGTTCAACATCAGCATTTTTTGCAACCCAGCCGATGACTACCAGGCTTATCTCAATTCAAAAGAGATTTACTATCAAGTCAATACTTGTTATACGGTAAATATTTTCAAGATTCATTCGTATTACAGCTAGTACTAGCTGGAACCTTTGTAAGATTGCAACGAGATAGTTTATGCTATGATATTTCTGATGGATGAATCCTCCTAGTCGAATGCTAATCTTTCTTTGTTTTCGTTATTTTATTATCGCTTGCAGCGAATAATCCCTTCGACGTATAACGCCCCAACAAAACCAATATAATTGCTTTTTGCCCCTGGATCGTTTGTTGCTCTTTCATCTCAACAATTGTGAAACGAAATCTAGCGAACTTTTCATTACGCGCCCGGTATGCCGTATCCTTCCAGCAAAATACGACGTTCCATTCATACCAAGAATAATCCTACACGCCGACAACGGTCGCATTTCGTGATCATGTTCAACATGGAACGACCGCCCGACCGCCCGCTTCAGTGTGGGTGGAAATACGTCAACAAGCAATGAGAAGCACCACGCGTTCCATTGTCATGAATATTTGCTAGGTTTTCCACAGAATCCTCCATACGCACATATACATACACACTCAAGCCGAAGATTCTGATAGTACAACTAGAACAAACACGCACACACACGCATAGACGTTCACCACAGCCAATAATCGCTCTCATCCCGAGAGTCAAAGTGCCGTCGGATTCCCTCTCTCCCAGATATTCTCACACACATGTTGCTTCGGATACTCATCTCATGCATCTTGTGCAAGCGTCTCACGGGAGGAATGTGAACATCCTGAAGCTTTTTTTTTCGATGGGAAATCATACCCTTTGGGCGATTATCATGGCCGTAAGATAAGGTACAAACAAGCAAAAAAAAAGGGGTGGCATTGGGTGGCTACGAGCTCTTAAGTGGCGGAAATATTTCAAACTGGGTGGTGGTGGGTGATAGCGTCGGTGTTAAATATTCAACTGGTTATCATCTCTCACGGTTGCCGCTGGAATCTCTCTCAGAACACCAATCGTTTTGTTCGTGGCTCGACGAACGAGTCCTTTTCCACGACGACGACAAACGACTGTTGCACACTAGAGGAGCTTTGGCGATTTGGCAGGAGCAACAGCGTCCAAAAGTGTGAAAGGACTGTGTTCAGGCTTCCACTCTGCCAGTGCCTGGATATCTTTCGAGTCGCTCGAAAGCATTTTTCTTTGCGTAGCGCTGAGACGCCTTGTATCCCATTGTTCTGTTAGGGTTATCAGAGACTTTTTGCAGAAATTGGTGGAAGAAAAAAAAACCAGATTTGCTTTTTGTGTATTTGGTTTTAGAAACAACTTAATAATATCACTGTTGTACGAATGCTACGCGTTTGGGAAGTTTCGCGAATTCGAGTGCACGTTTTCTGTGAAAACACTGTTGCAAGTGTGAAGTGAAAAGTCTACAGTTCAAGAAACAGCTCGGTTTAATCTTTGTGCAAATATGAGTGAAGTTTTGTGTAGCGTAATTACCTAGAAACAAAGTTCAGACGTAGGATATAAATTAAAAGGTAGCTCGAACAAGTTTTTGGAAGTTCTTTTGTTTCGTACGGGAAAAGACAGAAGAAGTCCGTCAAGAGCTGACGAGAGTACCCGGGTCTGCGAGATTTTGTCAAGAGGGGAAAAAAAGGAAGAAGAGCACATCGTGAATTCTGTGTACAAGCCTTGTGAAGCATAAGCAACAAGTTTCTCATATAGAGAGGTGTATATTTATTGATCAATTATCTCTGCCTGCCTTGGGTCTGGCTCTACGTGCGGACAGGCCAATATAGTCCCCGTTTCCTTCAGCACGCTAGCTAAATCCAGGTGATATGCCTATGGAAATCTTTGTGGCCTGATCGAGAACACAAGAGCAATGATACTTTTCTTGGCGTGGATAGCTACTTGTGTGAGAGAAATATTGTGCGAAGCGGAATGGCATTATTCTTCGGAAGAAGCTGAAGCATACATCTATAGCTCATAGACTCTCTTTAGGAAAGCCACAAATAAACCAGAGTGGTTGAGCTCCGCCGTCGGGAGGGAGGAAATCACCATCTCTCAAAAATATTATACCACATAAAACAAGGGGTAATGGGAAAAATCCTCTACGTGGAGAAACATAGGTACTAAAGCTGCTCTTAATTGCTTTGTGGTGCTGAAAAGCGAGCAAAACCAACTGGCCAATCCTGCCTGCTGACACAAGAGTGAAGGTGAGGTATATTTATTGATTAAAATATTGTGTGAATCGACAGAACAGTCCCAAAAGGGTTATAAAAGGATGTAACAACGAAGAGAAAGAGTGGATACACATCCACAGCATATGTCTGTTGCTCCGGATGGACCCCCTGAAAGAAGCACATGTTTATCTGGAAATTGTTTTTTATGTCGTTATTATTTGTCTTTCATTCCGCTTAGAATACCAATGGTTGAAAATTTAGATGCTGGGAATTGATTTCCCATCCCTTCCGATAGCTTGGGAAAAAAAGCTAACGACAGACCGCAAGAAAAACTTTTAAATTACCAAACCATAGCCCATTATTGCCGTCATCGGAAAACCAATACAGAAAAAGGATGTTGTAACGTTGCCATTAGCTGGCGGTGGTCGAATTTAGTCAATCATGTAATGCTTTCACCCTTGGTCAGCAAATTCGAGAAACGTGCTGCCTCTTGCTGAGAACAGGATGTGTACTTTCGTGTTGAGGGGAAAAAAGTTCGCTTGGTCAGTAGTGGGCCTGGATGGATCATGAGCGGAAAGGAAATCCAATAAAAATTTTATATAAACTAATCATACATTCTAATTCGGCTTGGTTCGGTTGTAACATTTTTTTTTCGGGGGGGAAAATTAGTATTAATCTAGATAAGAAAAGGTGTACTGCCCATCATAACACTGTCGTAATAAGAAAACATCGATTCATTCTGGTTTGATGCTATCGATAGAAATATACGGAGAGCCGCAAAAATAGCAATCTAGCTGGAACAAAGCGGCTGGAAAAGAACATTGACGTTGGTTGAATCTGGCTGTAGGAAGTAGATTAGTTTCAATAGTACGCTACAGTTGTGCTTCAGGAATTACGTTAGGAAAGACTGAGAGATCATTCATCGTGATATGCTTCTTTGACAAAAGGGATACCACTCGACGGAAAAGTTTCATAAAATTTCAATAGTTATATGTTTTAATCAAACCCTGTTTGTTTGCATCTTGGGATGGTTGTCTGCATTGTGTTTAGAATGAAAATAACGTGAAATCCATGTTGTTAATGCAAGTTAGTTCCTTCTTTCTCAATTTTAGATAATACAGTAAAACCTGTTTTTGTGCGGTTTTTTTGTGCGCATTTTTTTGTACGATTTTTTTGTGCGGTTTTTTTTGTGCGATTTTTTTTTGTGTGGTGTATGAAAAAAAAATTTGACGAAGTTATCGTCCATTTAGTTTTTTTTCGATGGTTTATATGCTTTTCAGTGCGAAAAAAGCATATTTGCGTCTCAATTATCCATTTCTAAAATCATTGCTCTCCTCTCATCAAATGCTCAAAGTTTTTCTAAGTTTTTGCATGACATGATCTCTAACAGCAACACGTTTCGTCGTGCAACTAAAAGCACAAAACAGCCATGCGCAACCGAAAAGGCATAGTGTCCCATCGCAAAGCAGGGAAACAAAAGGAAATTGAGCGGTGAATGGCGGGGATTTGAGTTATTTTCTTGGGGGAAACTTTTTTTATACGGTCCCTATCTACCGCACAAAAAAAGTTTTTTTTTTTCAAAATTTGTATCGAACACGATTTTTTAAAGCTGCTGGTGAAGTTTTGCACGATTTTTTTGATTCGACTTTTTTTGTGCGGTCCCTATCCCCCGCACAAAAAAAGGTTTGCCTGTACTGAGAAAATATTGTATTGAATATCCTCCACAGTTCATGCAGTTTCGACTTAGCACCGGTAAAGTTTGTGACATTGAAAGATTGTTCTTAAAAAACTGGAAGAAAACTGGATCTAGTAAAAACTGTTTATTTCAAGAAGATTGGATTCTATTTATATAATACAGGGATGGCCAATGGTACAGGGATGGTAGTCCGCGCTCTACCGGTCGATCGCGTAGGTATTCCTAGGCGACCGCCAGCTGGTCTGGACTAGTCTCACCTCCAACACAAGGGATTACATATCTCTCCATCTTTTACCGTGGTGTTTAAGCTAACCTCAATAAGATATTACTTCATTAAAGTTTCCGTTTTAATATTTTCTTTCAGATAGTCCATTAGAATTTGTTAAAATTAAATATTGAGCCCTATTATGTAATTCTAGTTGAACAGAATTTTGCTCCTTAGCTCAATTTTGCTATGTCTGCATAATTTTTCGAGCTGTTTGATTTGCTTGTTGCATTCATGACATTTTGCTTTGGGAAATATTTCGACAACGCATTAAAATATGCAATTCGCAACACATGACGTTCGAGAAAGAACTCGATTCGATAAGATTCTATCGATTTGAAAAAAAAATACGAAAATTCGCTCGGTGTGATTTCATACGTTATACGGATCGAATTGGCCGTTCGATTCAATTCACACAATCGGGGCTAATATTTTTGATAGATAGTTCTTATTAATGATGAAACGGATAGTAGTATTGCCGGACACTGGATACCAGATATCCGGCAAGCTTCGAGGAGTAACTGCATGTGTGCATGAAGCAAATAAAGTTTAACATTTTAGGGAGTAATAAACGCAATTTAATTAAAAACAATACATTGTGATGAAATTCTTCATACAGAATGAATATTTCCTGATAGAGTATCAAATTTTCAGCAAGGAAAATTGAACAGATTTTTGTCTGTTAAGGATTTTCTATTAAAATGATGAAATGTTTGTAAATATATTGAAATAACTTTAACACTAGTCGAGTTAGAGTAAGTCCTTCGAATTCAAATAAGCAAAGAACATCAATCAATTATTTTTACATCCAAGATTTAAAAAAATTGAAACTGTCTTCAGGGATGATAAACTGAGAGTGGGTACACTTACTTTACCAGAAATCGAATAAAACGAAGCAAAATAGACGAAACTGAATTAAACCTTACACGCGAAGCTCATGACACTTTTTGGTACTGTTCCGACGAAGTGGCAAATGAAAATGATAGTAAGCGTCGCGTTCACGACAAAATTCTATTACTAACCAAATCGACTTGTTGTGCGAAAACATTTCGAATCGATCGCAATCATTTTTGGTGGTCGTTAAGCTCTAAGCAGTACCCCCAATTGGCAAGGTTTGCCAGAGTTTATCTTTCAGCTCCTTGCAGTAGTGTCTACAGTGAAAGACTGTTCTCTGAAGCTGGCCTGGTGTACGAAGTAAAGCCTAATGGTTCGGATAAAAAAATTATAATAAAAGTAATAGTGTTAATGAAATAATGCTATGAGTTAATACTAACTAAATTTTGAGAAAAATATGATTTATCTTGTGTTAATGAGAAATTATTGATTTTTTCTAATATCAGGTATCCGGTCGGATAGCAAATACTGGCCGGGTAGGCCGGATACCGAATAGTTACCGGATATCCGTTCCATCAATAGTTCTTATATCTCTAGGTAATGGAGGAATATAATAACCATCTTGGGTGTATTTTTATGTAAAACAAATGCTTGGTATGTTCATAAATTACAATTTCCTTGAAGAAATCAACGATATTGGTTAATTAAACTTTACAGAAAATTAAGTATTACTTATCAATTATTTAGTAATCGATAATTATTTATATTTTATAGAATAATTTATCATTGAATATTTATTAGTATGACTTATGATTTCCCTTGAATTAACCCTCCTATACTCGAGCATACGGTCTTACAGACCGAGAATCAATAATTTTGTTTCGAGGAGACAGAATTGAAACTGAATAAAGTTGAAGAAAAAAAGATTCTGGAGTTTTTTCATTTAATTATATTTGTTTTTACTTCAAATAAATACAAATAGCGCCTAAAAATAAACAATAGCAAAATTACATAGAAACACACAATCTGTGATACCGTGCGCGAGTATAAGAGTTAAGATTCTGCGCGCGAGTACAGGACGGTCAAATTTTATTTCATCGTCGGGTACTACATACATTTTATAATGACTATTTGATACAGTCTCGTTTCCTTCAAAGTTTCCTATAGTATGAACTACTATAAAATGTAGAAGGGAACCATTAATGATTCATATTATTTGAGTAGATCAAAATTTCCCACCACTCGCACATTACTGTAAAACAATTCTAGAACCTCTGGAAAATACGGTTTTAGGTACAGGGACACGGTCGGTTTATGTTTATAGATCACTTCATCGCACCTCATAACGTAACCATTCTTTTGGTTTGACGGTTTTGTATGGTTTGTTTCAGCTTCCATTTCCTACCATTTCAACATGGACATGCGGTAATTGCAATGAACGTGAAGCCGGTCTGGCGTAGTGGTAACATCCGCACCTCTCACGCTCAAGGTCACGAGCTCAATCCTCACTCCCGACATTCTTCCAGAAATGGAAGGTTAAAGTGACGAATCAGCCAAAAATGTTGAGAGTCACTGTAATATAGATAAAAATTTGCAACGAATGCGAGCTGAAACAAAACACACAAAACTATCAAACTGCAGTCTTCGTGCACTGATTTAGGCAGTGATCTATGTGATAGAATTCTGGAATAATTCTTGAGTAGTTCCAACAATATTATTTCAATACTTAAATAACAGATTTAATACCAAAACAACGTTGCTCAATTATTACTTTGGCATTCAAATTATCAAATTTTCTCATTGAAAAGCTATTTCTTTTCAATTTTTTATTCTTATTTTTTCGGTATTTCTCTTGTTCAAACCAAACTTTGGTATCAATATTAAAATAATGTATTTCCTAAGTATATCCTTCTGTTCGAGAATGTGTTTTGGAAAAAATATACATACAGCGCGGACTCGATTATACACAGTCTCCGATTTAATTTCACTGTATATAATCGAGTAAAAAAAACATTTTTTATTCGTTTTTATGCATATGCATATTTTTCGTTTAATGGAAGAAGAATTTGATTTTTGATTCATCCCCTCAAAGTCAGAAAGCTCCTTTCTCGCCTGAAAAAAAATTCCAGAATCTCTCAGAAGGTGATAGATGATCATTAGGGTGGCCGAAAATGGTCATGTCAAATTTCAAAAACCGACCATGTACATTATGTTTATTGGCCCAAAAAACATATCTGTGTAAAGTTTCAGCTCGATCGGACATGATTTAGGGGGTCCTCAAAGCGCTCAAAGTTTTGATTTTTTGATCCTCGAAAATCTTCCAAGGGGGGAGTAAAGGAAATTTGGAAAATCGATTTTTTTTTTCGATGCCAAATGACTTGTAAATGCATGAAACGTCTAGATCTGGTGTTATCTCGAACAAAAATTTTTGGCCGAAAATCTACCTTTTGGGACTTAGCCTGAGAGGCAATGAAGGTATGAAAAAAAATTATCGAATTTAATGAACCGACCATGTACATTTTATTTATTGGTCCAAAAAAATGATCTGTGCAAAGTTTCTGCTCAATCGCACATGATTTAAGGGTGCCTCAAAGCACTCAAAGTTTTGAAGGAAATTTAGAAAATCGAAATTTTTTTTTCGATGCCAAATGACTTTAAAATACATAAAACGTCGAGATCTGGTGTTATCAGGAAAAAAAATTTTGGCCGAAAATCGACTTTTTGGGACTTACATGACATTTCTACATGACTTCTATTTTATATGAAACATATTTTTTTTATTAAATACTACATATTTTTGTTTTTTTCTGTAAATAAAAAAGGGTACCAATTTTTTTCTCAGTGTAAATTTTTTTTCACCTTTAAACATCAATACTCTAAACTCTTTCTTAGACACTATTTCGGTGCGACTCATGGTTTTTGAGATATAAATTATTAAAGATTTCTTTTACTAAAATCGATACGCCCTATTAAAAAGTTACACTTGAGTTAAAATATTCCCAATTGCTGTGGAAAACTCATATTCCCTGTAACCCAAACGGAATACAAACTTTCATTCGAATCAAAAATACTCATGTTTTGTCATTTGTCGATTTAATTTGGAATTGCTCTATACGAAACAAACAAAAATCCAAATAGTTTCTTCATTAGTAGGGGAAATCAGGGTAAAACCGACACTCTAGGGATAACCACACATTTTCAGGGCCTCCCATGTTTCTTCGACTTCATATCTTTACAGAACCTCTCTTCAACTATTCATGAAACATTCTACAGTATCTGTTGATCATGTTTTTGTAGTAGAACTCGAATTGTTATTGATTACAAAAATTATTTTTTTCAGGTGAATTGATGCGGGTAAAACCGACACCTTTAGAGAACCGAATGAAAAATTGTTACAATGATTTCTAAATATTAAGAGGCTATCCATATACTATGTGAACACCTTAAGAGAGGAAAGAGTGATAGTTTCAAATTATATGTAATTGGATTGCTCGAATTTGAATGATAAAAAAAGCAAACAAATTCATGTATTTCGACTGCAAGAAAAACTGTTCACTGATGGCTTAATGAACCCCACAGCTATCGCTGTCGATGTAGTCTCAGGTTTGCGGAACGTTTGATTCGGATTCCGGCCTAGACATCTCAGACAGTAGCCAACAAATTTCTAATATTAAAAGGATGTTTCACATTGTTTTTTTTGTCAATTCAAAAGCCAAGCAGGTGATGGACAAACTCATGCTCCTTGTCCGGAGTATATACAAAAGTTTTGATTCCAGCATGGGAGAGCATCCGTTGAAGATGTGCCGATAAGCGTTGAACGAAGAGATACCATAAGTTCTAGCAGGCTTTTTTGTTGGCGTGTAGCTAAATATCGATCTAGTTCTACCGTTCTGTCTTCTAACTATAAACACGAGGCATCTACAATAAGTAAGAACGCATTTTTCCAGTCAGTGAAACACAAAGTGGGTGTCGGTTACACCCCGAATGATTGGAAACTCCAATAACAAAGTTTTTGAGCATCTATAAACAACAAAACCATTTACTATCTCACTAAATACATTGAACAATGAACTGAGATGAATTAGGTTTGCAAAAAAAAACTAATTTTACTAAATTTTCCGATTAAAACGGCCCATAGACGTTCAATATTATTGATCAATAATACCAGCAAACAGGAAACAGTCCGTGTAGAATTACTTTTTTTTACTAGGGTACCCATTTCCATTTTAGGGTGGTCCGAAAAATCGACTTTTTCCTATTTTTTTTCCAAAAATGACTTTTTTCAAAAATTCATAACTTTTGAACTTTTAGACCGATTCAGATGATCGACATATCAAATCGAAGGCAATCAGCTAGCCTCTTAAAAAACACTTGGATTTCGGATTTTATACGAATACAAATGAAATAAACATTCTGCATAACTCGATAAAACGCACTCCTATATCTTCTTCTATGTGTCTAAATAAAAATGGCGCTGTCTTTATTCTATCATTCGGAGAAACATGTTATTTGCATGGTTGAAAAAATTTGTACGGAAATGTGTCTGAAAATTATCTGATATTATAATGACGACTTTTGGTAGAAGTACTAGGAATTTTACAGTAAAAGGTAATTTTAAAGGGTCAATTAGAAGATCTATCAATGAACAATTCTGCGATTGAACCCATGAACGTTCGCTTAGCAAGAAAACGTGAATGTTTGAAGGTATTGATAGCAAAAATATCCATTTTGGACGGAACGAAGTTTGCCGGGTCAGCTAGTGTCTTATAAAAACGATGCTCTTGTTTTCTCAAAAATCGGCACGAACTTTCCGGACAAACCAACATGCGCTATCCTGATTTCTTCCTGATTTTTGAAAATTATAGTTGGCAACCCTGAACAAATGGATCGCTTTGACTGCATACTATGAGGGATTTTCGTTGATCATTCCTAACAATTTCGTTCCGTTATTGGTTCTGTATGTATGATTTTTCGAATCTGATAAATGTGGGATGTAGCTAACGAAATGCTTAATCTAATGCAATCGATAACTCGATCTTTTAAATTTTGCGACTTGGAGGCTAAAAAATGAAGATGCTGCCTGACGCCCAGAGAGATCCGTCCTTGATGGACGAGAAAATTAAAATGCTCAAAAAGTCTTGAAAGTTGAACTACATTTGTAATGAGAGATAACATAATACGATTAATTAATTATTATCTCTTATGGCCTTCATATGGCATCCAATAGAAACATTCTATTTTGGAGAAAAATGTAGTTGATAGTTGAAATGTAGATCCAGCATACGGTTCGAAACTAGTCCTTGAAATGAATCAAGGCTCTGGAGTAAAAATTGGCACATTTTAAAGAAAAAGGAGTCAGATTCAGAATGATCAAAAAAGTACTACTTCGTATTGTTTACTTCATCTTGTCTCATATGCTCCTATTCCTATTGTACATTTTTGTCCAGTGTTATTTTAACAAGACAGGTTTTCTGTGTAATTTTATTTGCGATAGTTAATGAAACAATTAAGCACAGGTTATATCATAAAATAAATAATTTTTGTTTATTCTGATTGTTCAGCCATGCGGATGAGATTTGATTCGAGTAACTTAATTTCTCAATTTGACATATCTACATTGAATTAATACAGCCCGGACTCGATTATATACAGTCTCCGATTTCTTTTCACTGTATATAATCGAGTCAAAAAAGATTTTTTTTTCGTTTTTTATGCATATATTTTTCGTTTATTGAAAATAAAAGAAGAATTTAATTTTTGATTCATCCCCTTAAAGTCAGAAAACACCTTCGTCACATGAAAGTAATATTTTTTCCAGAATCTCTCAGAAGGTGTAGATGATCATATTTGATGAAAAAAATCCTTCTACGCATACGTTCGAATTTCAATAATGACAGAGTTATAGAACTTTTTTTTTTGTTTCGGACTCTGATGCCTCAAACTGACTCTAGACTAAAAAGTACGTTGCGTAAGCCAATTCTGTTGACTTCATTTGAAAGATGAGAAAATTTAGTAAAGGATATTGTAGTGAAACATGTATGTTAGTGGATTTTAATAACATTTTGGAAGTGACAAACTTCAAAGTTAGTAATTTTTAATGTGCTATTATTAATTTTATCCCAAAAATTTATACAGTAAAACCTGTTTGTGCGCGGTTTCTTTTTGTGCGATTTTTTTTTGCGATTTTTTTTGTCTGGTGTATGAAAAGAAGCATATTTGACGAAGTTATCGTCCATTTAGTTTTTTTCGATGGTTTATATGAATTTCAGTACGAAAAAAACATATTTGCGCCTCAATTATCCACATTATTCTCCTGCTCTCCTGCTCTAAGTTTTTCTAAGTTTTTGCATGACATGATTTCTAACAGCAACACGTTTCGACATGCAACTAAGAGCACAAAATAGCCACGGGCAACCGAAAAGGCAAAGTGTCCCATCTCAAAGCAGGGAAACAAAAGGAAACTGAAGCGTGGATTTGAGTTATTTCCTTGGGGGAAACTTTTTTTATGCGGTCCCTATCTACCGCACAAAAAAAGTTTTTTTCAAAATGTGTACCGAACACGATTTTTTAAAGCTGCTGGTGAAGTTTTGCACAATTTTTTATGCGACTTTTTTGTGCGGCCCCTATCCCCCGCACAAAAAGAGGTTTGCCTGTATAAAACTAAATTGTTCCTATCAAATGAAGTTCTTTAACTTCTAGTTCTTGTTCTTTGACGCCAACTTCTATCTCTCATAATTTCGCTGCAATATCCATATAAACAATTCATGGTGAAAATTCAAGCAAAATCTTGAAAAATCACAATTTTTACCCTACTGTACATATAAAAGTCACTTTAACGTTGAAAGGTATCATTTTTTCATGAAATAAGTAATATTTGAAAAAAAAAACAAAATTTCAGACTGTACAATTACTGTACATACAATTTTGGACTCGATTATATACAGCTTAGAAAAAAAAATATTTTTTTTAATATTTCAAATATGAATTATTTCAAGCAGAAATGTAACCTTTCAACGTTAAGGTGTAATTTAAGTGGCTAATACATGTACAGTGGGGTAAAAATCGTGATTATATACTTGAATTTTTACCACGAAATGTTTATATCGATATTGCAGCCAAATTAAGAAAGATAGAAATTGGGTGTCAAAGAACAAATTGTAGAGCGGTTAGAGAGCTTTAATTTAATTGATAGTAACAATCTAGTTTAACCCTCTACAATCCAAGCCCACCTTTAGACGGGCTTTGCGAATACCCTCTTCAAATTATTCAGACATTATTTCCAATGTTCACCCCCACTAGAACGTCTTTAGAATATTTTCATCTATCATACATACACATTGTTTTTATGCTGGCAGCGTCCTGCTAGGAGTATTTTATGTTGAAAGTCGGAAATTCGAGATAGAAGTGGAGTAGATTTTTTCAGATAAATAAAAAACTTGGGCGGTAGAGGGTTAATATCATTTTTTAGGATAAAATTAATAATGACACATTAAAAATAAATTATTAACTTTAAAGTTTTTCACTTCGAAAATGTTATTAAAATCCACTGATTCAGTTGTTCCACTACTAAATCCTGTACCAAATTTTCTCATCTTTCAAATGAAAGCATTAGAGTCCTCTTACGTAGCGTACTTTTGAATGTAGAACCAGTTTGAGGCAACAGAGCCCGAAACAAAAAAAAAAGTTTTATAACTCTGTCATTGTTGAAATTCGAACATATGCGTAGAATGATTTTTTCATCAATATTCGTCTATCACCTCCTGAAAGAATCTGGATGGGGATGAATCAAAAATCAAATTCCTCTTTTATTTAAAAAAAAAGAGAAAACCATGCGAAAAAAAACCAAATAAAAAAAAAATTATTTTGAATCGATTATATACAGGATTTGATTATATACAGTGAAAAAAAAAACAAAAACTGTATATAATCGAGTCCGCGCTGTACTAATAAAAATGACGCAAGTAACACTACGTTGAGACGGCGAAGTTCCTCTAGGAACGTTAGTGCCATTTGAGAGAGAGAAAATCAATATTTAACCCTTTCGTTACGAGGCGACATCCGCGCGACGAGCTGTGTGTACGAGCGTCGTCTTTAGACGACATGAAATTCTCATGCTCTTCGATCAAACCAGCGCGATGTGCATAATTTTCGGCGCAGTGCTCCGCACAGGGGTAGGACTTCGGCGGAGCACACTGCCGTAATGAAAGGGTTAAGCCTTACTTCTTATCTATCTTATCTATGTGGAATAGAGTGTCAATGAATGTATGGGAAAAACGTGACTTTCGAATTTTCGAACGGGACTTCCTGCAAAATGTTGATTAAAGTCTGCTTCATTTAATATTGGAACACAAACAATTGCGTGTAGTTCAGTCATTTATTAACGAATTCATAATTTGTTTTTCATACAAATGTAGCATTTTCTTTACTCTTTCATAAAAAAAAAAATTATTCATTGCTGTTTCGAAGAAATTCTCGTACTTTTCCCGTAATACGGCACATTAGGCGGCGCACACCCTTTTCGTCCACCGTTTTGGCGATTTGATTCCACCAGTTCTTCATTTGAGTCATGTTCCTAACAAGTTTTCCCTTTGCCTTAAGCCTCCGCTTCGTGATTGCCCAGTATTTCTCTATCGGCCGGAACTGGGGGCAGTTTGGGGGGTTGAGGTCCTTCGGTATTACGCTGACCCCGTTCGTTGCGTACCATTCCATAACCGTTTTGCTGTAATGGCAGCTTGCGAGGTCCGGCCAAAACATTACTGGACGGTCGTGGGCACGAATAAACGGCAGAATCCGTTTCTGTAGGCACTCTTTTTTGTAGACTTCTGATGTCATTGTCTTGTCAGTGAGAAAGACTTTGGTTTTCTGTCCACAACTGCATATCCCCTGCCAAATCATGTACTTGCGGGCGAATTTATCCGCAAACACAAACTTAAATTTTGCAGGTACATCCCCCCGAGCCGTCGCCAAATAAAATTTTTGACCTGGGATTTGCCCAAAGTCCGCCTTCACGTAGGTCTCATCGTCCATCAGAATACATCCGTCGAACTTGGTCAGCACTTGGTCGTACAGCTTTCGAGCACGGATTCTGGCCACATTGTTCTGCTTCAGCGTCCGATTTGGCTGTTTGCTGGCTCGGAATGACCTTATTCCTTCCCGGAGACGAATTCGTCGCACCGTACTGTGAGCGGCCTGGAACTTATTGGCCAAATCGCGGTCTGAAAGATTGGGATTCCTCTTGACGGCCTTGATGACTTTCCCACGCAGTTTCCGGTCGACAGTTCCACTCCGACGCTTCGAATGCGGCTTCCGAGCCGTCGTCAATATTTCCTTGTACTGCTTGATAACACGCCATTCGGTATTTCTGGGCATTTTAAGCTGTTTAGCTAGCTTAGATGCCGACAACAATGGATTTTCAAGAAAACTGTGCACAATTTTATCTCTCCGTTCGGCTTCCATGGCGGTTGTTTACAAAATGCTATCGTTTGGTGTTATGACATAAATACATGGTGAAAGGTAATGAATTTACCGACTCGTGGGTGAAAAAAGTTTCCAAATCCGTCCACTAGGAGCGCCACAATGAGCAAAAGAATTTGTTCCAATATTAAATGAAGCAGACTTTAGGGCAAAAAAGTACCATATTCAAAATTTCAGCCCAATCGGACTTCATTTGCTTGTGCCACAAAGACGTCAAAATTTGTGCTTTTGAAAACCGAAAAATCGTGCAAGGGTCCTCCCTTGAAATCAGGGTTTAAAAAAAATGATGTGAAATGTCTTAAAATTGCATGAAACGTCGAGATCTAGAAAGTCGCAGAGAATCGATTTTTGTCAGGAAAAAACTTTGGAGTTGACAGTAGACAGTATTTGGCATCCAATTTTCTTTTTTAAAACCCCGTTTTCAAACTCAAACTTTGGCGTCTTTGCGACACTCGCCGATCGTGCTGAAATTTTGCACAACGATTTGTCCGCAAGAATAAACATTTAGCGTGAAATTACGTTCGAAAATTCGAGATGACCATCTTCATAGGCACTCTAATGTAGACTAATGTCTAATGTATCAAAAAAATGGTTTGGATCGACCACTCTTCCATGTATTTTGAATAAATTTGATTCCAACTAACGACGAGGGAAAGGTTGTAAATCGGATCATCAAAAAGAAACTGAAGCTGACAGATCGCAGTGAATGCAACCTGAGACGAGACATGACAATAGGGGGCCGATTCCGGACCACTTTTTCTGTCAAACTCGGACCACTTGCAACTCGCCTTCTGATTGGCTAATGAGTAAAATAATTAACAAAGATAAATATACAAAAATGGGATTTCCAACATTTTCACAGTGTTGCCAAATATATTCAAAATTGAATAATTGTTGCATTCACATTTCAATTTAGCGATAATTTCTATAATGGATTTTTTTTGTATATTTTCGTTTCTATTACGTCCGGTGTTCAGTTCCCGAAGAGAAGGAAACATTGCATCGGAATTTCCATCCTACATCTTTTCGGGATTATTTTGCCATCTAGCATAGCATAATAGCAGCGACCTAACAGAGAAGAGCATTCAATTATTTTCCAACCGTAAAGCAGTTAGCAATATAATTATAATCTAATAACAAATAACAACCAAGGCAGCAGAAAAGTATTTAAAATCATATTGGAACTTGAATAAACCATACATACCTACAGAAAAAAACCTGAATAAACGCTATGTTATTATTTGGGAATGTATGATTTTATCAATATTTCAGTACTGTTAGTATTTGAACGATATCAAAGTTAAATTATAAGGCCTTATTTCCGTATACACTCCACGGTAAAAACGAATTGAAGTTTATCCGCGATGACAGAGATACGGTGTCGATATCTGGAAACGAAATAAGCTTTTAACAAGTCTTACTACTCGGCCCGAAGGCACTTTTAAATTGTTAAACCCCGAATGAAAATTTTTACTTGGCGTTATTTATTTACTTGAAGAACGTCTTTCTTACCCTAACTTGACCTGTTTTCTATACACTTATTATAATAGAAAATTATCTTCAGATACAATTTTTGTGCGAGATTATTTTACCAAATGAAGAAAGCAAAGTTTTCCATTCACAATCAACACTAATATGATACGGAGAAGTTAATTTTCATTCATTATTTCTATTTGAAGAGTGTTCATTCTACCTGAAAACCCATCATTTTCTCTAACTCGTAAAACGAAATTTAATGGCCGTTTTCATCTTGAAGTGTAAACGGTAAGGCCCGTAATCTCTTGATAAATAAAATGAACTTTGAATTTAATTCATATATTTCAACATGTCATACTCCTACTATCAAATCTACGTTTTCTAGTTTTCTTTATCTCTTCACATTTGATTTTTTGGATACCAAAATAACAGGAAAATACTTATTGTTTAAAATATGTGATATTCGGTTGGAAGATTAAAATACATGATACGAAGAACACATGTTCTTCATGAGAAAATAATCTTCCGAAATTTTATAACATTTGGCAACCTTCACATCTCGCTTCCCTGTTATCTAGCACTTGGTCGAAGAAAATGCAGAAAGAAGAGTAAGAAGCCAGTTGTCACGTCTTGTCTTAGAATGCAACTAAATAAAATTGAATCACCTATTTTCTGCTTCTGCTACGTATACGTATCTGTTAATATATCTTCCAATATACAAATAGGAATCTTGAATCAAACCTTTTCCAATAATTAAAGCTGACTTATATTAAAACCGAGGACCGGAGTCTATTTTAAAGTGTATAACTTTGTCGACCAAAAAACATACCTCCATTACGATACATTTATTTTTTTCCGTCAGCATGTTTCTCGGTTTTATTGTGTCTATACGCTATAGTAGCTATGTACACAAGCCCACCCCCAATGTAGCAGTCATCATTTCGATACAAAAGGTGTAACGAAAAAAAAAATCTGTATACATCCGTTTCGTGTATCAGCACAGCTCGGCTCGTTCGCACCGCGTGCAAAAAAAAAGCTGTAGCAGATTTTTCGCCTCCGCTCGCAAACCAAATAACTTTCACAGAACGTGAAAATGCTCACTTTCAGCCAACCGTAATCAGTTTATGGAGCCTCGTGGTATCGACGCCTAGTCATACACCACCCAGACAATGATACTGCTGCTCCCTCATCCTTATCTTTACCGTATTTCAATGCGTATGGTTTGCTTTCGAAAGGACTATCAATGCAGCCTCTGCTTTTCACAACGTTGGATCGTGTTTTTAATCGTCAAATATCAAACAATTTTTCACTAACCGTTCAACCTGTCTGAAAAGAAGCTAGAACTAGCAATACATTTAGTGGAATCTGAGAGGATTAAATCACAAACTCATACAATCCAAAATCAGCATACATGATGTCGGTATCGGCTACTAGCAGACACCAAACCGTTCTCTCCAGAAGGATTGTTATGAAATGGTACGAAAGACACACAATTACCGCATTTATTTTGGCATCCGCCCACAACGGGCAGAGCACTGGCAGTGCGTGGTCTCCCCCCAGTATAAACGCCATAGAATACATCGAGTAGGTGCTGTTTTGCATCCCTTCTGGGGGATGACCGTTCTATTTTAGTACTGGATTCTGCCAAAGTTTATACAATTTTAACGAAATTATTGCCAGAGGTAAATTTCGTTACTGTTTGTAGGAATGAATGTTGAAATGAAAATAATACGAACGCTTTTTTTTTGTCTTCTTCAGAAGCCTGGCATTGAAATTTCCGTGTTTCCTCGAACACATTATACTCCGAAGCGGTCTCCTACGAATTCCGAACAGTTTCCGATCCAATTTCGAAACTTTTTGACTAATCAGAAGTAGCGCTTTTTCGCGGGAGGGTCATACTGAGAATACCGTACAAAAACCATGAGCGACGACCCGTCTTCTACATTGTAGCTTGTAGCGGAGAACAACACATCGAAGGCGCTACACATTCGAAATCTCGTAACAATTCTCGATGCGTAGGTTTAGGCAATACGCTGCTATTTTTTTTTATCATTTAAAAGCGTTTGATCTACTGTTATAATTCATTAATCATGATGATGAGCTTTGTTCAGAACGACCGTTCTCGATTTGTTTCTCGACATTCGGTGTGAGGAAGATATACAGAGCTTTTGATTGGATTGAGAATGGAAAACACAGTGCCAGACCATCGAAAACTGACGAAAAAGCGACATTCCATTTATGTTGGCCAATGATTATAAATTAACCAGGAAAAAATCAAAGATAACTCGAACATTGAGTTGGTATCATGTAAACCAACATAAATCAAATGCATCGTTACTTGAGACGAAACTTGGGTTTATAAGTACAACACGCAATCTTCAGCCAATTAGTCAGTCTTGTTTGAAAAAATATATGATGGGGAACTGGCTCCGAATTGAGTTTGGTGAGTTTGGTTGGCAACCAAGATTTTCCATCAACTTCATTAAAAAACACACACTATTTGAAAACATCACTTTATATTAACAAAGAACACTACAATTTCACATTTATTAAACTAAATACAATATTTGACTACACTTAATTTTTTGCACTCAATACATAGATAATGGCAACCTTTTGCCTTTGGTGGTCGGGATATATGAAAAATCTGATCTACCAAAAAAGCCTGTTTCACCCATTTCGCCCATGTTTGATTGCCTGCCTGCTGTTGTTTATTTAGTACACAGTAGACTCCTACAGGAAAACGATACAACGATGCGAGGGGTTCTTGCAGTTTCGTCTAGTAATAACCAACATCCTCCCCCACCCTGGAATTCTACGAATTTCTGAAATCAAACGAAAAACATTCCTCGCGAACAACATGTGGGTGACATCCTACAACATTAATTTTATTTTGATGTGGACTGAGCAAGTACATCATTATTCAGAAACGGCAAAACGCAAATTTTCTCTACTGGTCTTTTCAGCATTCCAGAAGCTGTCTTCAATGTTACGACTCGAATAACTCCATCAACTCCTGGGTGGACCTGATCTATACGACCCATTCTCCATTTCATTGGGGGGATGTTCTCATCTTTGATGACTACCAACTGTCCAATGCCTATTGGGACTGGTGGTTTCCACCTCTTATTTCTTCCCTGCAATTGTGCTAGGTACTCAGTTCGCCATCTCTTCCAGAAATCCTGCAAATTTTTTTGAATTGCTTGCCAATGTTTAAGTCTATTCATAGGAACCATTGTATAATCTGGATCGGGAAGTTGCTGCAGTGAGGAGCCAATCAAAAAGTGTCCTGGCGTCAGTGGTTCAAAATCATTCGGGTCATCTGACAAAGCTGTTATTGGTCGAGAATTAAGGCAAGCTTCAACCTGCACCAGTAACGTGTTCATATCCTCGAGGCTAACAATATTCGTACCCAGAATTCTTAAAAGGTGATATTTTGCAGAACGAACAGCAGCCTCCCAAAGCCCTCCAAAATGAGGGGCACTAGGTGGATTAAAATGCCATCGTACTCCTTTCATGACACATTCCCTCGATATTTGATGGTTATGCTCCTTACTTTTCAGAAGCTTGAATAGATTTTGGAGTTTATTGCGGGTTGCGGGAAATTGGTTCCATTATCTGAATAAATATCTGAGCTGTGACCTCTTCTCGCGAAAAACCTTCGTAGCGCTTGCAGGAATCGATCAGTGGATAGATCAGTGACAAGTTCTAAGTGCACGGCCTTTGTGCAGAGACATACAAATAGACATACGTAAGCCTTGACTGCTGTACGCCGAGGTCCTGGACGAACATAAACTGGTCCAAAATAATCGACACCACTTCTCAAAAATGGTCGTGCTATATTAACTCTGGCCGCTGGAAGCTCTCCCATGAACTGTTGTATTGTAGTGGGTTTAACTCGAAAACAACGTTGACATTGATGAACCACAATACGGGCTAAATTACGACCTCCCAACGGCCAATACTTGAGACGTACCGATGCTAACAGCAGTTGAGGTCCAGCATGAAGCAATTGTTTGTGAAAATGTTCAAAAATCATTCTAGTTAATGCATGTTTTGATGGTAGAACTACGGGATGTTTGGTTTCTTGGTTTTCCTATGAGTTTTCCAATCGTCCTCCAACACAGATTACATTTTCGAAGTGGTGAACTTCGGGAAACTGGTTCCATTTTATTGAGAGCCTTCCATTCGTGCTCAAACTCCTCTCGTTGTATGTGACGGATCAAAATGAACTCAGCGTCCTTTAGTTCCCTAGCAGTAAGTGGGATAACTACATTCTTTTTATCAACCTTATGCCGTAATACCGCAAATAAACGCAACCAATATGCTGTACTTCTCAATAGACGACAGAAGTCCGAAAAATGTTTGATATACCAGCTACTGAAGGGTTCTCCTTGTTGAACTGCATTATGTGTCGTAGTTTGGCGAATTTCTATCTCAGCTTCTCGTGTCTGCAACAAGGATGTTTGATAAGGCCAGGAACCTTGCGTTTGCTTTAGCCAAGATGGTCCTTCCCACCAAAATATGTTCATCAGCTGGTTTGGTGGTATTATCTGCGGGGTTATCAGCTCCAGGAATATGTTGCCATAGTCGGTTTTCTGTAATCGCCTGTATCTTCGCTACTCGATTGGCGACAAACGTTACCCATGAAGTCGGCACTGCTTTAAGCCACTGCAACACACACGTGGAATCGGTCCAAAAATATAAGTCTATTTCTTGTTTTATTGATTTCATAATTAGCTCCGACAATTGCGCTGCCATCAGTGCCCCACATAATTCCAGCCTTGGCAATGATTGGCACTTCAATGGTGCCACCTTGGATTTCGATGCTAGAAGAATCACTCGAACAGTTCCTGATGAATCACAACTCCTCACATATGCACATGCCCCATATGCCTTTTCAGAGGCGTCCGAAAAAATATGCAATTCTGTCGAAATTGATTGCGGTATTATAGCACATCGGTCGATCGAAATTTCGTTGAGAATTGGTAGCTGTCTTTGAAATTCTTGCCATTCTCCTTTCAATCTTGAAGGCAACGGATCATCCCAGTCGTATTTGTTCCCATTTCGATCTTCCAAACATCATAGTCGCTGCATGAAAATTTTTGCCGTTGTAATAACAGCTCCAATCAACCCTAAAGGATCGAAAAGCCTGGCGATCATGGACAATATCTTCCGTTTAGACACTTCTTCCCTGATATCAACTGGAGGAATTTTAAATTGGACTTTTAGGATGTCTGTTCCAGGTATCCAAATCAGTCCCAGTGTTCTCACAGCTGGATCAGGGTCAAGTTGAACCTCAGTAGTGGAGAATGCTAGGTTTTCCGGAGGCACACCTTCTAAAACCTGTGGGCAATTGGAAGCCCACTTCCTCAACCTGAATCCACCTTTCTGCAATAAGGAATCGAGCTGGTTTCGCAATTCACTTCCCATATTTACGTTGTCAACACCTGCTATTATGTCATCCATGTAGACGTCTTGGATCAACGAATCAGCTGCTAGGGAAAATTCACTTCTTTCATCCTCAGCTAATTGTTTCAGGGTTCTCGTGGGCAGAAAAGGAGCTGGCTTAGTACCATAAGTTACAGTGGATAATTCATAAACGTCAACCTCTTGCGATGGATCCGTTCGCCATAAAATACTTTGGAGCGGCACGTCTGTGGTATTCATGTTAATTTGACGGAACATTTTCTCTACATCTGCTACCAGCATAATCTGACGAGTTCGGCATCGTATAATTAAATTCCTCAAATCCTCCTGTATAACTGGGCCCACCATCAGCGAATCGTTCAAGGATATCCCTGTTCCTGTTTTACACGACGCATCGAATACTACCCGTAACTTGGTCGTAGTACTAGTTGCTTTGATTACTGGATGATGGGGCAGAAAATACCGTTTAACCTTATCAACGTTATCCATATCCACTTTCCGCATGTGTCCCAATCGCAAATATTCCTCCATAAAATCGTTGTATTGTAGACGCATAGCAGGATCATTCTGTAACCTTCGCTCCAAGCCTTGGAGCCGACGGAATGCAATGTCCCTTGACTCGCCCATCCTTTCCAGCACGTCTTCAATTTTAGGTAAAGAGAATGTATACCTGCCATTCCTCTCCCTTTTAACCGATTTTTTATACAGATCCTCACAACGCTGTTCCTCGGGGGAGTAATTAGTAGACTTTTCAACTTCCTCACAGGCCCAAAACCGATTTATCAATGCATCTAAGTCTATGGACGTAGCCGAGTTACAGGTAATTCGTGGACTAGCATTCTGTTTCCCAACGGTCCCCGTTACCACCCAGCCAAAAACTGATCGGGTTAACGAGGGTAATTCTGCACCCAAGTGGATTTCATTTTCATTTTTGAAGAATGTGAAGAAGTGTTGAATGCCCAAGATGATGTCTACTGACTTAGATTCCGTAAATGCTGGATCGGCCAAATCTAAGACTTTCGTAATTTTCCAGGTCATCAAAACCACATTTTTCGTCGGAAGATTTGCTGTAACTCTTGGGAGCAAAAGAAAATCCATTTTGCATGTGTAATTCCCAAATCGTGAACGGACTGCCGCAGATACTGTGTGTTTTACCCGAGTGGTTTCTTGACCAATGCCACTGACAGCCACGTCAGCCTGTCTTCGCTTGCATTTCAAACGCTGATTCAGTCCTTCAGTCATAAAATTGCACTCTGACCCTGAATCTAGCAGAGCTCTGGCTGGAACTACGGTACCATTATCATCTTCCAGCAAAACGATAGCGGTAGCCAATAATACCGAGGACGCACAATACGATGCTGTGTTGGATGTCGATGCAGCGAGTACAGCCGACACTTCCTTGGGACTGAAGGATCGCGAAGATTCTCTTGATTTTACCGGTGAACCTTCAGCTGCTTTATTGCCTTGAGAGTTCTCTTCGCGAAAACAAACTAACGTGTGGTGCTTTCCCTTACAAACACGACAAACGAAACGGGATAAACAATCGACTGCCTGGTGACCTCTTTTGAAACAGTTACGACACAATGAATGACTGCGGAGAAGCCTATCACGAGTCGATATCGTCATGCGTCTAAACTGCGGACACTGATACAGAAGATGCGTATCTGAACAAGCTACACAACGAAGCCCAGCTGTTTGCACTGCATTATAATTCGTTAGCGTAAGTGGTTGTCTTCTTCTCGGCGGTTGTGCTACCTCAACCCGGGCTCCTGTTCCCTTTGGTGGTAATGAGTCAAGTACCCGAATCCGTCGCTGCAAGAAATCAACCATGTCCTTGATGGTATCTTGGTCTTTGGATGCAGAATATTCCTCCCAGCCTCTTCTTGTAGCTGGGTCCAATCTGGAACCTAATATATCCAACAGCAACAAATCTTTATACTCTGCTGGTTCTACAAGTTGATCTAAGGTATGAATAGCACGCTCAAAATGTTCCAGTAATGCTTGTAATTCTGCGCCAGATTCTTTCACTAGATTTGGCATTCTAAACAATGCCTGAATTTGTCTCCGTATCGTTGTATCTTTTCATCAGTGTTTCCCATGCTACCTGATAGTTCCCCCTAGTGATTGCGAGCGGATCTACAAGAGCCTTTGCCTCTCCTGCTAAACAACCTTTCAAGTAGTGGAATTTCTCAACTTCTGGTAAATCGGTTTTGTGGTGTATTAACGACAGATATAGGTCTCTGAAACTTAACCACTCATCAATATTGCCGTCAAACGTTTGCAATTTGATTTGTGGGAGACGAACATGTTCAATAGTCGATTGTTGTGTCACGTCCAGCCCTTGGGTAGTCGCATTCATACCAGACCCACACTCTAAGTCCTTAACCTTCTCTAGCAACATGGATTTCGCCTCATAATATCTATTACTAAAATCGGAACGTTGTCTAGAATAGGTATCATCTTCTGCGGTATAGTCGTCGTGCATTTCGATGTCTATTATGGCCTCATTAACCTTTTCCCACAATTCCTCAAGTTTTTCCAGCTGCACTGTAACTCGAGTCGCAATCGTTTCCTCATCCAGAGTGTCCAAAAAACGGCAGATATCGTTGAACATCTCTTGCAGGGACTTCAACCTCGTTTGTAGCGCCTTCAGAGAATTACTCCTTGTTGTTGGTGGCATTTTGAATACTCGTTTGTAGTTATGTATATAAATGAAACAGCTTATGTAGTACCAAAAGTAGAATCCAGCTCCGGCTGGACATATACTGTTCAAACTGACCTGACAAAAAATTGATGCTACTGAATTGCCAATAACAGTGTGCCGGTTAATTCTCGTGTTCACAAGCTGTTGCTCCTTAATAGTGGTGTTTGTAATAACGAGATATGTGGGCCCCTCGTATTACAATGTACCACAAAATGAAAACAAATGTTGCGTGTTGCACCAATACAAGCGTTCGATGAGGAAAAGGTGAAATGTGTAGAACCCACCCGGGTGACGTCTTTAGAGAACCCCTATTGAACTGACAGTAGCCAACATATCGAGTATCCCACTGACACTTCTCAGTTTGGGTTCCCCACTGACAGGTTCGATTGGAGAACAATATTTCATAATGGCGTATTTAGTAATTGATTCCGACTTTGTATTTTAACTGTTATGTTCATTAAATAGGTCGTAACAAAATCTGATGCCAATAAAAAATATAGCTATAATTTCCATTGGCCTGTGGTTCAGTTCTCAATCTTTTTATAAACATATTTCATTAAAAAGAACCAAATTTATCATCACTTTGAATTGTTCTTTATTAGATAAGGCATTTTCATATGTAAGTCTTGAATTTGACTGAAAATTGTAAACATTGTCAAATTATTCCTTGTGATGCATAGCAATGTCGGCGATTACTTGCATTTTTTTAAAGAAATATCTTTTGTGTAATGGAAACTGTTATTTAAAGGTAAGCGTCGCAAAAGTTATCGTTGAGTTATTTAAATCTACACTATTTTCTGGATGTGACAATATCAGCTTCCATCATGTATCAATTACGGAAAGCGGAGTGCTTGATTATTCTTGTTTCGATTATCAGTTTTTGTTACTTTAAACTAGCACGTATAGCATTGTAATTTTAACATTTGAGTTTTAGTTGATGGGTGACACCTGTACACAGGGGAGTCGTTCTTGCAGTGCAAAAACTGCTCGCATACTGCGGCCACTTGATCCTGACGAACTAAAGGAAACAGCCACCGATAGTGCATCCTGGGTACTGGACTGCATCGTGCTAACATCAGTAGATTGGGATAATCTTCCTGCTGGGTGATTTGGAATGAGTAAAACCAGTAATCTTGTTACAACTCGATGTGTATGCTCATAATATTGAACGGTCGAAACGCTATGGTCACGAAAACCTCGATTATGCTGGATCTTGGGGAAGCAAATGACCAGTTCGAGTAAACAACGAAGGGTGATTAATTTGTTGTAAACACTTGTAGAACACTTGATATAGACAGACATATGGTCGTCAAACAACTAAAATGATCGAATTGAAAATGATTTTGTTTCTTCTATAGGTCTCCACTCCATCGGCGTCGATTGTTTTCCTCTATACTGCCAGCGGGCCACTTGTACGAAGCTCATGCAAGGCGGGCGAATTTTTCATAACAATCATTCTAAAGAACAGGGCTGAGGAAGCAGAACGCAATAAAGAATAGGTGGCTTGAAGCCTTCGTATTGAAGACCAAGCATTTGTAACTAAATGAGGCAACTTAGTGATTATGTTACATAGTGTATCTGTGTTGCAATTCTGAAAAAAAAAGTTTATTGTATGATAAGTACATCCTGTTTTACATTTCATGTAAATACAAAAGTTGTTTACCGATGTCTTGAACTTTGAAAATATCCAGCTCATAAGTCGATTCACTGAATATATATATTTTTTAATATTTTGTTATCGTATATGAACTACCAGGATCTTCCATAGGTTAAAAGTGGTTTTATTGTTGGAGCTCTAATATATTTGAAAACTACTGAACCGATCAGAATGAGAATTTAGAGTATCGCACGTACTTTTGTGCTATTAAGTGTTGCGGCATGTATAGCGGGATGAGTATTTTTGTTATCTAGCTGCACGATTTGAAATCCTAATCTGTGTACCCGATGGTATGAAAATATACGGGAAAATTGTTGTACGAATGATCGGAAGTAGCAAGACCATTTGATGGCATTTTCAGCTAAATAATTTACGTTATCAACAAGACATTCTGCCCTATTATGCGCGGCGTATCGGATGTGAAATTAGAGTAATGGAGCTAGTTTCGAGAGGACTCAAAATGGAACTGAAGTGAACAGTCAGGAACTATGGAATGTATAAAAATGCCTCTTTCGAATGATAACCTTGAACTCATTAACTTTATTCAATTTGTTTATAAATATTTATTAATTTCCTTCGAAAATAATTAGTCTGGTAAGTTTTTGCCTGTTTGTCGGCTTAAAAGATACAATGGTTTTGCTGTATAGTTTCATTCGTATGTTAAGGTAAATGTCTACAATTAGTTTAAGCAGACTAAATTTATGGTCTTCCGCACATAGTTCGCTTTCAGGAAAATCACCGTATAAATCATAAATATCCGATTGCACTCTTAAGAATGCGTTCGTCGCAACATGATTGTAATATTTCTCAATATTTACATTTTTCTGATCGTCGACAAGTATCTGCAAGTAGAACATAATTTGAAAGCTAAATTTTACCTTTATTATTAAATGAAGGGAAATATAATTATTTTGAACTCGTATTCTGCAGCCTTGCATACAGAAGCAATAATCGGCGATCCATACTTGCGCATATAAATCGCACAAGGTGTACATTTTAAATTGCTAAGAACCTTTTGCTCGACAATTTTGGCATGTTCTTCGATTACCATACACAATGCTACATCTGTCTTAAAATAGTCATAATCCTGCAAATACTCTGTGTTCCAGCCATCTGTTTGATCGTCGTGATGCTCCTCGTAGTTCGGATATTCTTGAGTGAGACTCTTAGTTGAAAGCGTGTCAACTTTCCCGAAATTCAAGCAATTTCCTGTTGTTGGATTCATTACAGCGTTGTTAACCAGCAGCCTTTTGTAGCTTGCCCTAAATTGTGCTGCGTTGGGGTTGTTGTTTGATCCGCTTTTCGATCTGATAGCACCAAAAAAGTGTTCCAGGTGATCTTGGCTAAACCAGTACGTGAAAATACTTTCAACAAACCCCAATTCTTCAACATATATTCTATACAATTTCCGGAAGCTCTCAATCGCTACTAGAAATCCCAAAAATCCTGTTTTGCTTCGCGAATCCAAAATGCTTGATCCATCTGATAATTTCATATTGCGGATAAAATATTCGATATACTCGAAAGCATCATGGTAGAGGTCAAAATTTTGTTCAGATAACGGTTTTTTAAAACCCCTACCATTTTTGTCCATGCTGTTGTTCAAATCAAACAAGTCGTTGAACAAGTGAAGGAATTCAGCTGTCGCTGAGCAATCGCTGAATTCCGGCTCGATGCTAACAAGTTGTTCAAGAGCGGTAGCAACGCTGTTGCTAAGCACTTGAACAGCTAACACCACCTTCAATTTTGAATTCTCAAAATTCACATGTTTATCAGACAGCTTCGGCGCCAACTTCAAACCAAGAGTTTTTTGGTATTGATTAAGCTTCTCTATATATTCCCATTTAACTGCTCCATTGGGAGTGATCAACACCTTCTGTTTGTGGAGCGTGTTTCGTATGAGCTTAATCATATGAACTGGATCCAGGAGGACATAAACGTCATGGTTGGAAGTAGGGTGTTTGAAGCATGTCTTCAAGGAATTCGAATTCCCACGTATGTCGCATCCCAGAGCATTAACAGTTCCTATGTTCGTGCACGTTCCATCGAAAGTTAAAGCGACAATCGTGACGCCAACTTCGTACAAACTTTCCAAAATTGTTTTAATAATGTCCTTTTTTTCGATGGAGTTAAGCCCTTTAATAAAAAAGTAAGCTATTGGAATTTTCCACGGATCCTGGACACCCGTGACCATGAAAACTAGAGCCTCTTTGGCAGCAGTTACAGTTACTGAGAATTTTTATCCATTATTTGAACGGAATGCAAATAAGCTACTCCTTCCAGCTTTTTTGTTTGTTGATTCCATATAACCTGCTGGCGCACGGCCATCTCATCCATTATGAGGCATCCTAGTAATGGTTTTCCTTGGGACTTCATACTAGCTGCTTTAAACTTCAAAGCCTCTAGGCTTTCTCGCGTGATACCAGGTTCTCCGTTCATACTTTCGTACCAACGTTTGATGGTACGGGGATGTGGCAAAATTTTCCTGAACACATCGCGTACATAAGTGTACGCCTTCGGTGAATAAAAATGCAAGGTTATGGCGAAGCTGCGTAGAGCGTCACTGTATGGCTGACCATGGGTATGTGATTTCAACTCCTCAAAAAGCGAATCATTTGACAAATAATCCTTAAATAAATAAAATAATAATCAATTACAAAGCCATTATTTTGATTTCTTAGGTCTACCTGGAATATCGGATGGGTAGAGTCCGATAAAAAATGTTTCTCCTTCAACTTGTCCAATAGATCTTGCATGCTGCTCATACGATCTTTCAACCGTTTGACCTGTCCTCGGAGTAACTTAATCGTCTTCTGAGATCGTGATAGCTGCGATTTGATTTTAGGTACAGCAGTTAAGAATTCTTCTGCTGTAATATCGTCTTTGACATCTCCGGCATACCGAATAGTTCTAAAAGAAGAAAGCTACGTAGAATACCAAATCTGAAATCTGTCCTATAAAATACCTTCGACGTTTTTGTGGAGATAGACTCTGCTCGTCAGTCATGCATCCAATCCGAAGCGACTCTGCTGCTTGATTGATTTCGGAATCATGAGATTCAGAATTGATTTGAAAGTCATGCAAGGTTTGCGATTGACTTGAATCGACCAGATCACTGCGATTGATTCCGATGTCATGCAGAATGTACGATCCGCTTGAACCGGCGAGATGGCTGGGATGATAGGTTCTTTAAAATATTCCAATAAGTATATATTTAGTACAACAAGATAGATATTTAAAACACTTCGTTATAACACCTTTCATAGTTTAAACCAGGTAGAGCACGTGAAATGTTTTCTTTTGGTTCAGACGAGTGTACATGTGTCTTCGGCAGTAGTTCCTCTGTCTCATTGGCATCATTGAATCCGGAATCATCAAAAATTTGCAACGAATTTCGATCGATAGAAGGCACGGAGCTGTGTAAGGTATTTTTCAAGACTATTACATTTAGCAAACTACTTATGCGTCGATAATATTCACTTTGAGCTTGAATAAGCACCAAAAACGGAAGGAATTGCTGTTTTGTTTATAGTTTTCCGTCCACAGCAATAATAAAAATCGCTTTCCAAAAAATGTTTCGAACATATTCGATCTAAAGTGAAGTTTATTGCATCAACGTGAATATTTCTGTCCTCAGCATTACATATGGCCTGTAGCCAAGCCATTCGACGTTGGACATTCCTGGGGAACCTGTGCACTGAAAATCCGGCCTGCATCGGTTCACCAATATATTTACGACAGTGGAAGTCACTTTCACACTCGGATACAAAACACTTCATGTCTATAACGAACTGAACTTTTGCTTTTGAATTTATCTTTTAAAACCGTACACAAACCAAAGTTTTGTTTTCGTTTTGCTTTCAGTTTTTGTTTATATATTTCTTATTCTTCTTAGCAGCATGACATTTTATATCTTAGCATCGACAATATGACAGCTTAGCACCCTGCTGGTAGAACCAAACAAACTCCAGCTTCGACTGGACATATACTGTTTATAATATTTTTCCTGGAGAAATATTAACGGTGCTGATGAATTCTTGTTGTGGCTTCCGGTAATCAATAATGATATGACGAAAGAAGGTGATATGTTGCAGTGTGTTTATCGGATTGTTTATTTTGGTTCCAGGGATAGTGACGTTGAGTATGTTTTGTTTACGTCTGCTATGATGCGCCGGCAGCTCAGCTCGAGGTTCGTTATGGTAGGGTTATGAATAACAATAGAAAATGTGTAGATATGTGTAGTTTCCCAGCAACGGCTGGACATAGACTATTGTGTAATTTACCTGGACTAACCAGGAAACCTTGCCTGGATTGTGTTGAAACGGGATGTTTAATATTGAGGTTTGGTGGTGTGTGTGCTCAGATATTCTCAGTGCTCATAAACCAGTTTGTCCGTATATGGATGTTGTCTATGTCTAATGTTGATCCTCAGTAATGTCGTAGTAGTAGTGATGTTGTGCTCTTTGTTTACTTCCAAATTATGTGCTCCAACATGCAAAAGTAAACAGTGAGTGTAGGAAACAGATAGCCCAACAACGGCTGGACATATATCTGTGGTTTTACCTGGACAAACAAGGGCAGATCGCCCGATTATGAATCTTCGCGATGGAAAGGTGAATAGGCCTTTGTGTTTTCACCATAGAGTCAAAGTTTTGCCCTTGAGAGAATTTTGTTGTTCAGTTGGAGGAATAACATCTCTCTGCCAGAATCCAAAATAATTTGTCCTGTTGTCGAAGAGAAACGAAGCTCGGCGTTGCTCTGATGGAACACAACGCCTATCACAGTACCAATACTCAGTACCGGCATTCAAAGCAATCCAATATATTTTCTTCCATAAATACTACACTTTTAATGATTAATACATTTTAATTAGAAAAGATGCTTACATATTCCTATTTATAAAAATCTGATACATCAATTTATTATATTTGGAGTAACAGCCGCAAAAAATGTAAAGGAAGTTGTATTTAGTTCTAACTAATTCATAGAGGCTAATATTCCTTTAATTGTATACGTTTCTAGTATATTTCCAGCATTTTTTTATTACTTTTATTACTTGGTTTATATTTGAGAAAATTTCCGCCTGCAACTGGCGCTTGTCCTTTTTCAGGCCTTTTTGCAGCTATGCGTTATTGGTATTGTGATTTGTGACATTATAACTACGTCAATAAAAATAACTCAGATAACGGTGGTATAGCAATTATTATTTAATTAAAATTTAAGTTTATCTGCGCTTTTTAAAGGTTTGATAACGATAAATGAATTCAACTCGTAGATTATTTGCGAAATATTATCGTTTTATTTTTTAACCATTGGTATAATCTATAATTTTTGAACATTAGGGTTTCTTGAACGCCAACTCAAAAACCCCTAATGTTGAAGATATTTTTTTCAATCTTCTATTTTCGGTACGAGTCAAGAAACATTGGCCAGAACCAGCATTTTTCTTCCCGTAAAAAGCTCAATCCAATGTTTTTTCCTACATCACAATGTGTGTTCTTTTTCAAAGTAACCTTGTAGAAAAGATCACATGTTCTTGTATTTTATTTGGTTGTTAGGTTATGTTAGGTTATGCACTTTCCGCACTTACATGCTGTTCTGTCTCTACACAACACAAAGTCGCTGACGATCGCACACACAGATCGTTGGCTTCTCTACTTCGTCGAAGGACCACGGCGCACATTCGCCGTAAAAAACAATGTCAATTTTCACCTAATTTTTAGCAGCACACAGCAGAACCATTAGAGAAAAAAGGCAAAAGGACGACAGGATCGAACACGTTTGTTGGTAACTCACAACACAACAGAGGAAGGAATTACGTTGGTCGCTCTGTTGACCAAATTGTATTTCACTGCTGCTGCTTTACCAGGATGATTCTTCAAAAAAAAGGCAGTTTCAATTTACGATCCTTTAATTGTCGCAAACAGAATGAGAAAAACTTAAATCTACACATCCTTACACACTACCAAAATAGGGAAAAAAAACTTAAAGCTACAATTATTACATGACATGTGCAGGGTTGCCAATAATATTTTTCAAAAAACTGGAAGATTACTGTTAAATAAACTGGAAGAAAACTGGATCCTATAAAACCGTTTTAAGTGCGATTCACATACAACATACACGTCACGTTCACGTCCCGTCACGTCACGATACGTCAATGATTCTACAATGCAATTCTCATGAAAACATTCACATACACCAGCAACGTAACGACCCGTCAGCATACGTTCAACGAAAACGACCGGCAGGGTTTGTAGAAAAGAATAATTGACAGAGACGGACGGCTCGTTTGGTTTTTGTCTGGGCTTTGTGTCTCGGCTTTTGTTTTGATTTGGTTATACAGTAATTAACATCTACATCGACATAAGGCTAATTGAACAGATCTGTGATGCAACACGTTTAATTAGACATTTTTACCTCTAGTTGGACATTTTTGTAAACATTGAGTTCGGGGCCCAAATTATAGCCCCACATTGAAAGTCGCCACCAGTCGCAAATGTCCAATTACTGGTCAAAACCGACTCCAATGCGACACTGAGTGGTGCCTCAGCATATCGCTTTATAAGTAACTAACTGTACTTTTTATGCCAACATATCTCTTAGCTCCAAATTTCGGAGTGAAAATCATTCGCGATTAGTTGAAAGAATTATTCTATTTATTATTGTTATTGCATAAGGGTCGGACTACGGGGTTTAAGCTTTTAAATAATTGAATTCAATGATTCACATTGAATTTTTCAAAATTTAGAACTGATTCTAGGCATGCTGATTTGAAAGAGGGCATTGCAATTTAAAATTGTTGTAGGTGGCGACACCATGAATAAAATTAAATAAATCATTCGTTTGGCATTTGACGTGACGGTGCTGGTGGAAGCATTGACTGCATGTGTGAATTGGTGGAGACGTTGACGGAACGTAGACGTTCTTCTCCGTAACGTGCTATGTGAATCGCACATTATTAATAAAATCGGCTTTGATTTATCTAAAATTATTTTTTTTACGTATTCCAATGCTTCTGAAATAGAAGTTCCTTCTAAGCTTCTTATAGTATTTATATGTAGATCATAAAATGGCGAATCAAACTATTAATTAATTAATTAATTCTAGCAGATAAAAATGACGGTTTCCACCTCCTTAATATTATAGTGAAACAATTTTTAAGGATCTTCTAAAGCTTTTTAAAGGTTTGATAACGATAAATGAATTCAACTCGTAGATTATTTGCGAAATATTATCGTTTTATTTTTTAACCATTGGTATAATCTATAATTTTTGAACATTAGGGTTTCTTGAACGCCAACTCAAAAACCCCTAATGTTGAAGATTTTTTTTTCAATCTTCTATTTTCGGTACGAGTCAAGAAACATTGGCCAGAACCAGCATTTTTCTTCCCGTAAAAAGCTCAATCCAATGTTTTTTCCTACATCACAATGTGTGTTCTTTTTCAAAGTAACCTTGTAGAAAAGATCACATGTTCTTGTATTTTATTTGGTTGTTAGGTTATGTTAGGTTATGCACTTTCCGCACTTACATGCTGTTCTGTCTCTACACAACACAAAGTCGCTGACGATCGCACACACAGATCGTTGGCTTCTCTACTTCGTCGAAGGACCACGGCGCACATTCGCCGTAAAAAACAATGTCAATTTTCACCTAATTTTTAGCAGCACACAGCAGAACCATTAGAGAAAAAAGGCAAAAGGACGACAGGATCGAACACGTTTGTTGGTAACTCACAACACAACAGAGGAAGGAATTACGTTGGTCGCTCTGTTGACCAAATTGTATTTCACTGCTGCTGCTTTACCAGGATGATTCTTCAAAAAAAAGGCAGTTTCAATTTACGATCCTTTAATTGTCGCAAACAGAATGAGAAAAACTTAAATCTACACATCCTTACACACTACCAAAATAGGGAAAAAAAACTTAAAGCTACAATTATTACATGACATGTGCAGGGTTGCCAATAATATTTTTCAAAAAACTGGAAGATTACTGTTAAATAAACTGGAAGAAAACTGGATCCTATAAAACCGTTTTAAGTGCGATTCACATACAACATACACGTCACGTTCACGTCCCGTCACGTCACGATACGTCAATGATTCTACAATGCAATTCTCATGAAAACATTCACATACACCAGCAACGTAACGACCCGTCAGCATACGTTCAACGAAAACGACCGGCAGGGTTTGTAGAAAAGAATAATTGACAGAGACGGACGGCTCGTTTGGTTTTTGTCTGGGCTTTGTGTCTCGGCTTTTGTTTTGATTTGGTTATACAGTAATTAACATCTACATCGACATAAGGCTAATTGAACAGATCTGTGATGCAACACGTTTAATTAGACATTTTTACCTCTAGTTGGACATTTTTGTAAACATTGAGTTCGGGGCCCAAATTATAGCCCCACATTGAAAGTCGCCACCAGTCGCAAATGTCCAATTACTGGTCAAAACCGACTCCAATGCGACACTGAGTGGTGCCTCAGCATATCGCTTTATAAGTAACTAACTGTACTTTTTATGCCAACATATCTCTTAGCTCCAAATTTCGGAGTGAAAATCATTCGCGATTAGTTGAAAGAATTATTCTATTTATTAATGTTATTGCATAAGGGTCGGACTACGGGGTTTAAGCTTTTAAATAATTGAATTCAATGATTCACATTGAATTTTTCAAAATTTAGAACTGATTCTAGGCATGCTGATTTGAAAGAGGGCATTGCAATTTAAAATTGTTGTAGGTGGCGACACCATGAATAAAATTAAATAAATCATTCGTTTGGCATTTGACGTGACGGTGCTGGTGGAAGCATTGACTGCATGTGTGAATTGGTGGAGACGATGACGGAACGTAGACGTTCTTCTCCGTAACGTGCTATGTGAATCGCACATTATTAAGAAAATCGGCTTTGATTTATCTAAAATTTTTTTTTTTTACGTATTCCAATGCTTCTGAAATAGATGTTCCTTCTAAGCTTCTTATAGTATTTATATGTAGATCATAAAATGGCGAATCAAACTATTAATTAATTAATTAATTCTAGCAGATAAAAATGACGGTTTCCACCTCTTTAATATTATAGTGAAACAATTTTTAAGGATCTTCTAAACCTCTAGAAAATACGTTTTTAGTTGGATGAAACTTGAAACATCTCGAATTTTGGGACATGCATGAGGACACGATTCCTAGTTATAGAACACTGCATCGAACCTAATCTCAATTTCTTCTAACGCGATTTTTTTTCCTGTTATTTTAACCATCTTCGTTGCTATCTATTTCGCACTCACTAACAATATAGAGTAGAAGAAATCAATAATTCCATTCACGGCGTCTAACCTTACCTTCGACATTAAGTTTTTGAGTAGTTTGTTTCAGCTCTCATGCATAATTCTTGATTAGGCCCCACAATATCATTCCAGGACTAAAATGAGCACATTCTATACCAAAATGTTTCTTATATCA
The DNA here is from genome assembly GCF_029784135.1 of Toxorhynchites rutilus septentrionalis. Classification (NCBI taxonomy): domain Eukaryota; kingdom Metazoa; phylum Arthropoda; class Insecta; order Diptera; family Culicidae; genus Toxorhynchites; species Toxorhynchites rutilus. The sequence goes on from NC_073744.1 coordinate 2,338,590, forward strand.
GGCTTGCCCAAACCAAATTTTGTTATCAAAATCAAAATGAGGCATCCTTAAGTTTTACCTCCACCTCGAAAAAATATTTTTGGAAAATATATTCATATTAATAAACAAAATAACAAAAATGTATACATATTAATAGGTAAAATAAACATTATAGTTGTTCCGAACAGAAACTAGCAGTGGGTCATCAAGCGTTACAAGAACCCATAACTGAAAATATTAGTGCGCCGGCAGTGAAACAATAGATTCACAAACCATTAACACAGAATTGTCAAACACTCACCAATTCATTTTACTAATTACATACTAAAATAGAATAAAAATTACAGCTCAACTCAAAATAAACATAAAAAGAGTTTTGCTAAACGGTGATTGTCGGTTGTGCCAACAATAGTGCAAATGCATTTTATGCAAAGTATGCATAATAACATATATCTTTTCATTACGAACTATGCGTTCGATAGGAGAGTTTAGATCATACGTAATATTAATGCTATTTAGAATTTAAAATTCAAGAAAGTAAGGTTACTTGGAATTTATATTCATATCAAATAAAGTCAATGGATCAAATTGACTCTATGATCTTCTGAACTTTAGAATTATTTGGAAGACCTACATCATCTGATGTTTATATAAACCTAAAAAGACCACATAGCGGGCTGTACAAACCATTTTGGGTGAGATTTCTTGCTATGAACATTGCACCGGTCGTAGTGGAAATGGTAGATCAATTGATCTGAACTTTGGAATGTTTTGGAGTACTTAGGACATCTAATATTTATATAAATTCAAAGACACTACACACACTGAGCGCTAACCGTATTGAATTCGGAGGTGTAAACAGGAAAAATCTAAGGTGGGTGGGTAAGAAAAGATTCGACCTTGGACCAATCAAACGATAAATGTCAAGAAACAAAACTGGACATGAGATAGGAAGGATGAGGGAGGGATAATGTTTATACTTTCAGAATTTATTTTACATAAAACTGGTAAAACTGAAGTACACATATAAAAAAAACTGATATATGGATAATATATCAAAAAGCTGGAAAGTTTAAGGATTTAACTGTTTGACTGGATCGAGAAAAAAACTGGAAGAATCCAGTTTAAACTGGAACATTGGCAACGCTGGCTATGTGTGTGTACGATTGCATCGCCGAGTGCCGCCGATTGCTTCTTCGTTTCTGCCGATTGCATTTTGTATTGATAACCTACTGCTCAAGCGAGAGCCGATAAATATGAAACAACACTATCAATGAACACCAGTGGAATGAACATCAACATCAGCTTGCCATGGAGTTCATTTTTTCATTTGCATCTTCATTTTCGTCATGATATTCGTAACGTAGAAATTGAAGATCATTGCGTGTTGGTGAAAATCAAAGCATAAAATTCAACGTCAACTAATTGAGAGTGAAATCGTTTAATGGTAAAGCATGTTCATTCATCACTCAAAGTTCTTGTTTTTGGCGACTTTGTTAATAGAATGCATAGATTCCTCTTGCTATGTTTCATGAATTTACTTCCGATTGGCCGGAAATGGCATACACCCCCTATTATCTGGGCAATGGGTGAGCGGAAAACGAATATAATCTTGTGTTGATTTCCGGATTAATGATACGCTCAACACCGAACAACGGTCTACGCTCGACGAAAACTAATGTTGCCTTTTCCGGATTCCTTATCCTTTCTTTTGTTCTAAATATGGAAATCAAACACGTTTTCAATAAAAATTCACTGCGAGCGATGAAGATCAGCTTAACTTTCGTAATAATCACATGAAATTATTTACAGTAATGAAAGTGCCTGAATGCAGGCTTTCCGAAATTCGTTCATGCTGTTTTCGTTCAATATACCAGACAAAGTTCACGCGTCTCGACTCATGTGTTATACTCATTATGACAAAAATGTTGTTGAGTTTCAACAGAAGAGAATTCATGCGACACTGGGAAAAAGCTAATTCTTTCATTCGTGAATAAATTTTGATAATTTGTGGCACTGTTAGCTAACACTTATAATAAATAAAGCTATCATTTGGTGCGAAAACATTACCATAAGGTTGCTTGCAAAAAACATGGAAAAATTTTGTCACCGATTTTTAAGACTGTTATGTATCAGGGGGGTTTTTTTTTGTAAGCTTTATGCACCGCAATGCATTTCGAGAGTATTTCGATTTTTCATTGCTGTCGGTTAGCTGATTATATATTACTCTATATAATGTGCAGACAGAGCGAACCATGTGTCAATCAGTTGTATATTGAATTTAAACAATTTCCATGCACCAAATTCAAACCAAAAATAAATTTTCTTGAACCTTGTTAAAATGAGCTTCAATCCGTTAGCGCAGAAGAGACACATTTTGATTATATATAAAAAAATGAACTTGATGCACTCCGACTAAACGGATCAGTGAGAAATGCTGGTCTTCAGTGTTAGTGATCACAAAATGAACTATTTCAGAGTGCGATTTAAGCTGTAGCGAGACAATGAATTCGAATTTGATGATTCTATTGAGGAATACTGCCCTAAAATGATTGAAAATGGTAAGTGTATGCTTTATTATGTAAGCCGTGCTATCATGTTGTTGCCTGTAGCAGATGGCAGAGACTATTATACTAAACGCAACTAGATGTTTATACAATTTCAACCCCACACCTCTCCTCCCTCTAATTTTCATAACAGAATGGCGGAAAATTTGACTCACAATTTTTAATTGATTGAAAAATATTTTTAAATTGTTCAGTCATAGTGAACCAAGTTTTAAAAAGTGTTTGATTGAGTCAGTCAGAGTGTACGTATAGGAAGCCAAATTTCTCTTTTTTGGGCATGAAACTTGATGTTTTCGCAATTATCATATATCACAGTATTGTCAGAGAGAACTAACATTGCTGGGAACAATACTGAACAAAAAAAATTGAAAGGTTCGAAAAATGCAGAAAACTAAACTACAAATTCATTCGTAAGAATGTCACATGGTCCGGTCTGACTTAACACCGACCACCGACATTTCGGAACAAATTCGATGAAAACAAGACGTTCTTCATATTCGTATACTGCCGTTCTACGCATAGTTGCCCCATGTTCCAAAATCAGCAACTGAGAAAAACGCATTCAAAGTTTTCTAGCATATTTGTCTACCAGAAGCTTGAAGCATTTCGGTTTAGCGATATACTGGTTTTTTTCATAAGCAGAAAACTATTGTTTAACGAAATGTGAAAAGATCCCCTCATTTGAGTCAAACAATCTGGGTTACGGGCTAAAAATTCATGGTGGGACGGTTGTGCCTAGAATATCAACATGGGACAATTGAACTTGATGTGGTTTTGTGAAGTTCTGAGAACCAACAAGAAGTTTTTTTTTGTGTTTTCCCGAAAGATTATGCTTGAAAACATCGTTTTATGAAGAAGGAAGTGATCTGCAATACTTTGCAGAATATAAATCTCGTTGTTTTTAGGCATTCGCTAACAAGGTGTACACTTGTTCTGTCAACCTTTTTCTTCATTTGTTAGAGAATTAGTTCGTTCTTCCAAACCAGAAACGAGTGCATTAACCCTGCTGAAAGCGTGGCATAATATTCTTGTACTTGAACCGATTTATTTGATATGGATTTACAAAAATTTACATGATGGGACAGTTATGAATAGAAAATCAACATGGGACAATTGATGGGAACAAACTATAACTTTTTTGTGTTTTCTGGAAGATTAGGCATAAAAACACCGTTTTATGAAAAAAAAAAAGGGAAAATTGTCAAAACGTAACATGAGACAACTATGCGTAGAATGGCAGAATACCAGAAAGAGAAAGTTGTTGCATCTAGCGCGACGTTTTAGCGCACTAAAACGCAATCGCAATCCCGACTTCATGGAGCAATTCCCGACTTTTTACCGCATTTTTCCCGATTTCATACGCAAATATAGACACTATTCTACGATTAATTTACGATATTATCGAACAACAACATTGAAATGTTCGTTCGAATATAAACTGCTCGAATGAAAGAGTGTCTCGATTCGCTTTAAAAAATAACGATTAAAAACGTCAGTGTGAAGAATGAAACAAATGAACGTATAGCTTCACGTTCTTCTCGTATAGCTTCACGAGGGAGAAGAGTTAGTTCCTTTATTGAGAGTGTAAATGGAGCAGTAATATATTGAGCCAGGGTGATTAAGGTGCAACATGAAATGCAGTAATTTCATTATTGAGTGACAGTTTATCAACGGCAGTGATTTTCTAAGGTCTTGGATGATGCTGTTCATGTTTTACGTTACACTTATTGTTATTATTGATTAAAATCTTTTTTTTTATTTGTTTATCCACAGAGAATTGAAAATCTGATTTTTTATTGTCAGATAGAACCAACTCCTCGTAGCCATTCAAAGATTCCCCGTAGTCAGTAGTAATATCTTACGACAAGATTAAGGGGTAATTGTGAGTAGCAAATATTTTTTGCATTATTACTGAGCATTACAGAGCTTCAAACTTTAAATTCTCAAAATGCAAAAAAAAATCCCTTGGTCCGCTCTCACTCAACGCCGACTAAATAATCATCGATTTCATTGCTTGATTATAGGGTCGAAATAAGATCGATTCATCCATACAACTGCTCTGCTCTGCAAGAAACATCGGGCTGCTGTTCCATAAATAACTCAACAATGGATCAACGACTGTCTCCGCTGTCCAGTCTTAACTGTGGATAATGGAAGAACAGATAGAAAACTCTTTCGCCTAAATGGCTACTGTGTAAATGTGTACCATTTGCAATGGTATAGAAGGGAATACTCTAACGCCGAAAAATGGCAACTGTGTAATGTGCTAATTATAGATATGATAAATATGTGACATGTACACGATTAAAATTCGGCTCTGTTACAGCTAAAATGCTAATCAGCCTAAAATAAACAAAAGGGATAAAAAAAAATGGTTGATTATAAATTTTCTCACACTACTCGTTCTAATCTTAGTAAAATTAACTCATGAAAGACAACTTCAACGTAATAAAATTTCTAATTTTGAAAATTGCAATCTTAAACCAGACATCAAACCTTTTCTAGGTTGAGAGAGTAAAGCAAAACTTTATTAGTACCTTCCTTCGCAATCTGATTGCCTCCCGATTCCGCGAACAGCAGCCGAGATGAGGACCGCCCATACATCGTAACGAATATGTTTTCATCCTCTTCGCACGGAAATCCTGCGTTGTGAACAACATGTGTTTGATTTTACGGTCTGAAATCGAAGTTTCGACTTCCATCCGGACGGCTTAGCTATAATCCGCTTGTTAGCGCGCGCCGCACTCTGAAAAAATTTGGCAGTTTGTAAATCGGTTCCATCATCGTTCAGTGAGCTGATCTTTTTTTCGTCAGGCAAAGTTCTATAATTGACTTGCTAAAATTTGTCACTCCCGCGTTCAGTGAATTGAGAAGCACAGCCTACGCGAGACTCGGTCTCATAATAAACCCCGGAACAGCAATGACCTCCGGCGGTATAAGTATCACCTGTTGCATTACGCTCATTGCTGCTAGAACGCAACCAATTTTGTCTTGATAGCCAACCAAACCTAATAATATTATTCGATACTACCCACTTACTTGTTAATTGCTTTCTTGCATAAAAATGGCTTTCGATTGAGGACTGTCTCGTTTTTATACATAAATAAAATGAACGAACGAGATGAAACGTATGGAAATGTTATACAAATTGCATTTCTCTCTTCAGGGAAAAGGTCTTGACACTCGGTTAAAGAAAATGTTCCATGTGACAAGACTATCTCCACGCTGGTCACACTGATACATTTCGTTCGAGATTCAAGAAAAGAAAAATTATTGAACACCGTGTCTTCCTCTTCGTGCGTGATGGGATCGGATGCTGGGGAATAATATGCTTCTGATGGGGTCCACTAGAAGAAAGTGCATCGGAAATTGATGATTTCCGTTTCACTGGAAGAGAACACAACACGTGTTAGTGTTACGCTCTATCTCTTTCTCTGCCGTGTGTTCAGTGTGGGATTTGTATCAGAGACTAATGCCAAACGAAATGAGGAACATAATGCCATTTTATCGTAACTCTTATCTTTCTGCTCTCTCGTCAGCAGCATCTTCTTACACACAAACGATATTCAACGCGAGGGAGAGAGGATAGCAAGGCTGGAGGGATGGCAAGTGGTCGAGCCCGGTTGCCACCAACTCCACAGGTCAACAATGGAAGCAGCAGCAACGGAAGCGGAAGCAGCTCACGGCCACTAGCCGAAATGCACACGAACAATAATACATATTCGTCGTCCCTCGGCGGAAGCGGCGGCGATAAGACCGGTTCTATACAGGAGATGGCCACCTCCCAGATGCTGGAGAATCTAACCGACCAGGAACGTCAGATCATCCTGAATGTGCTCAACCGGGACGAGAATGTGCGCCAGGCGGATGCGGCACGGATCATGTAAGAGAGTTTGGCATGTTTTCTGTTGATCTACTTTTTTGTATTCTATCGTCACACTCTCCATTTACCTATTAGAGATCAAAATATCGCACACTCTTCCTCTCCGGTTGATTGCTGAGCTTTGGTATGAATTTTATATCCTAGTATTGTTAATATATCGCTTTCTTATACTTATCGATAAAATGGAGGCTGACACAATATAACGTTTTGTTCCAATTTCCGATAAAGAATATTGGAAATAAACCACGACCTCCATTGTGTTTTCTTAATACAAAAACAACTTTTGAATGTAGACACATATTTTTGCGCAATATATTTTACGTGCACGAAATAGTACTAACCAGTGGAGGGACAAACAATTTTACTGTATTCAACTTGTCTGTTATGAAGTGAAAGTCACGAGTTACGTACTGCCCAGATAAATCCTCTGAATTTTTCAGAGTAAATCGAAACTAGAGATATATATTTGGTTGCCCGAAAAGTGATTGTCGATTTTTTTTTATTACAGATAAAATACATTTATTGTACATATAATGGACGCATAAAGATGGGATAAACATCATTTTAAAGCTCAAGCTCTTAAGTTTTACAGATAAAATACATTTATTATACATATAATGAACGCATATAGATGGGATAAACATCATTTTAAAGCTCAAGCTCTTAAGTTTTGGAATATTTTGCGAATAAATTTTTATATTAGTGTGTGTAGATTTTTTTTATCCCATTTGTTTATTTTAGGCTCATTAGCATTATAGTTGTAACGGAGCCGAATTTTTATCGTGTACATATAACATGTTTATCATATCTATAAATAGAACATTACAAAGTTGCCATTTTTCGGCGTAAGAGTATTCCTTCTATACCAATGCATATGGTAAATTATACAGAGTAGCCATTTAGGCGTTTATGTAGTGGATAAAAATATTGGGAAGAAATAAAGAATCGATTTTTTTCCCGTTTTTTTCAAGTATTTTGTGGACTAACATCAACTTTTTTGCCAACTAATTCATTAACAAATCCAAATCGCATCGCAATGAACTCAGTCCTCAGTGATTGTCCTGAGAGCACCAGGAGATACTGGAAACTTAACTTCCTTGTATTAAAGAAGCTTTGAACTTTGCACTTAATTCTAACTAACATATGTTGACCAATAAGATATGAACGAATCCAGTGATGATGATAGCTCAAGATGCAGGAACACTGGTCTTGAAAAAGACCATTTAAATTTACAACATTTGGAAAAATGAAACAACTCTAAAAATGGAAATAACTCCAAAAAAGTTTAGAGACAGCACATAAAGCGGCAATACCGCGATAGATTGTAACCGACTGCTTATAATCTTTCTTAAAGATTTTTGGAGATTTCAAAGAATGGTTGAAGATGCACGTCAATGGTGCGAACAAAACTCTGATGCTTGCTTTAAGTATGCCATTACCCGAAATTGACGAATGTAATACAATAGTACGATGTATAGAAACCTTTAGTGGAGGTCAAGGTATGGTCGTTTAATCAATTCTCGTGACGGAAATACAGGGCGGACTCGATTATACACAGTCTCGGATTTATTTTCACTGTATATAATCACATCCTGTATACAATCGAGTCGGAAAAAAAAGCTTTCTTTTAATCGTTTTTCATGCATATATTTTTCGTTTTTTGAAAATAAAAGAAGAATTTATTTTTTGATTCATCCCCTTAAAGTCGTAACATACCTTTCTCAGATAAAAAACCCGAATTCATTCGGGAGGTGATAGAGGATCATATTTGATGAAAAAATTCCTTCTATACATATGTTCGAATTTCAACAATGACAGAGTTATAGAACTTTTTGTTTGTTTTTGACTCTGTTGCCTCAAACTGGCGTTACATTGAATAGTATGTTACAGAAGACGATGTTGTTGCTTCCATTAGAAAGAGTACAGGATATAGTTGTTAAACATCTAAAATCTACAATTCAAATAAAATTTTGAAAGTTAAAAAACTTCAAAGTTAGTAATTTTTAATGTATTTTTGTTAATTTTATTCTAAAAAGTCCAATCAAACATGGTTGTTTCTATCAATTAAACTAAAGTTCACCAATTGCTCTACAATTTGTTCTTTGACACCCAACTTCTATCTATCTCAGTTTCGCTGCAATATCGATATAAACAATTCCTGGTGAGAAATTCAAGCAAAATCTTCAAAAAATCGCGATTTTTACCCCACTGTACATATAATAGCCACTTAAATTTCACCTTAACGTTGAAAGGTTACATTTTTCCTTAAAATAAGTCATATTTGAAATGCAAAAAAATTTTTTTTTCAAACTGTATATAATCGAGTCCAAAATTGTATATAATCGAATCACATATAATCGAGCCTGTATATAATCGAGTCCGACCTGTACTGCTAAACTGCGAATGGAAAAATCAGTAATTCTCACCATATCAGTTTTTTCTCGATCTGCGTTGAGCATTGTAGAAGGCAAACTCGACTTTTCCTGTTCAGCAAAAATTCTTGTGGTGAACTTTTGCGATTCATGAATCGATGGATAACATCAAACAAAGAAAGGCTTCCGCCTTCTTCTAGGTGGACAGCGCGTTTAACAAAGCAAATGAACACGTCTACCGGATGTCAATCCAGCCTTCCTCGTTGTCGACATACTTCACTCGATCACTTTGTTTGCTTTGGTGTTCAGGTTTTGAACTTTTTGTGGTCGTATATCTGCTCTCAGCCACCACCGCAAGGAATCATTCTAGATACTTTATTTAACCATGTAATAGTTAACACTTTTTCTACCAGAATTTTAATGTCTAGTGAAGCTGTTCACGAATAAATATGGATCTTCTGTGAATAATACATAACGGTACTCGGTATAAACAAAAGATTATTGCGTGGAAAGATAAGATGATCTTGTTCAAGGGAAATTATTTGTAATAGATTGTTAGGAAGTGTTCGAGTCGATTGGTGCAAATTGATTGGTGTGTAAACCTATCAAGAAATACCAAAGCAAAAAGTGCTCAAAATTGGACGTTTTTTGTGACGCTATCGGAATTTTGTTTTTCAATTTGTACTCCCAATATATGCCGACTTGAACTCCGAGAACACACACAAAAGCTCGATTGATACGTCCGATGTAACGGTAGAGGACTTTTCTTAACATCATTTTCTAGCTGTCCGACCAATGAGACCGGCGCGAATTAAACGGAAAATTTAGTGTCAGTCCCTATGGACCGACGCGAGGTTCAACGTGGTAAATGAATTGGCTTCATAGTCAATTAAAAGTGAATTACTAATGCCTGTCGATATTCATTTTTTGTTCAGAAAATTTGCTGCTGCTAAGTCTAGGCGCGTGAAGATATTATGTTTTTTTGTTCCTTTCATCTAATATTAGAATAAATAAGTTTCTGGGTTCGATAAATTTGACTTCTATTAAACCCCGAAATAGAGACTCGATAACAAGGTTTGATTTAAGGGGTGACACCCAAGATAACCGCCCCGGGTGTCACCCGGCCACGCTACGCCACTGCTTCCAGCGTAAGGAATCTCGCCGAAACATCGCGAGACATTGCCACAGTGCTGTTCAGCCGGACATTCGGATCAACCGGAAAGGGCACTGAAACGTGAGACTGATGCAAGAACGGATACGCTTATCAACCGGGAAGTGAAGAAAACCTCACGAGCGATCATTAGGGCGATTAAAGAATGGTTGGACCTGGACCTATCCAATCGCACCATTCGACAACGATTGGTGGATGGAGGCGATCTGGCGCAGCGGTAACATCCATACCTCTCACGCTAAGGGTCACGAGTTCAATTCTCACTCCCGACATTCTTCCGAAATGGAAGGTAAAAGTGACGAACCAGCCAAATGTGTTGAAAGTCACTATAATACAGAAATAAAAAAAAACGATAAGTGGAACGAGTCCTGAACAACTACTTCGCCAAAAATCGACCAATGATCAGCAACCCCAACAAAAAAAACGACTTCAGTTAGCGAGGAACTATGTCAACAAACCGTTGGAGTTCTGGAAGCACGTTATTTGGTCGGACGAGCCCAAGTTCGAGCTATTTAACAAGAAAAGGCGAACCCGAGTGTGGCAGACGAGCGACCGACTATGAAGCACGGTTGTGCAAGCATCATGACGTAGGCTGTGTGGGAAACTTAGCGCAGATCAAAGGTATTATGACTGCCGATGGTTACGTCGACGTTTTGTCAAAGAACCTGGAAGAATCCATGCTGAAAATGAGACTGGAAGATAACTACATTTTCCAGCAAGATAATGATATGAAGCATACTGGGAAGAAAACAACAGCATTCCTCTGATCGGCCCAGATCAAACCAATGCTGTGGCCACCCCAAAGCCCCGACTTGATTCTATTGTGAATTTATGGGCGATTTTGGACAACAAGGTGGACAATACTGACATTACGAACAAGAAACACTTTTTTGATGCGTTGAAGAAGGCTTTGGGTGACCTGGACTCCGAACACCTTAGGAACATCGTTACTTTTTTGACGTAGGACTACGTCTAACCGGAAGATATAGGGGGTGAAATGAAAATCTAGGCACTGAACAAGTAGGAAAAAATGCAAGATTTGGAACGCTTATAACTCGAGCATTTCTCAATAGATCGCAAAGGTTTTTGCATCAATTGATAGGAAATATATCTACGCATCTATCATAACGAATAACATTTCATTTTTCTTGAGATAAATAATTGAATAATTGTGAAATATCAAGCATTGTCCAAATGCACTATGTGCCCATTTTTGATTGGTCCATTTTGTGCTCCTCAAATCGTACCGACCAAAACGGGCAACTAGAACAGCAGCGAAATACAACGAAGCACGATTGGAAAGGAAAAAGAAAAAATATGAACGAAACATTGGTCGCAATCTCACACATGCGTAATTCTCGAGCCAACCATTCAGCTTAAAAATCCCCGCTCCGCTACCGTAACGATCATTCTCATCCAAACCGTACACCACATCGTTTCGCATCACATCACACCAACAAACCAACAAGCAGCCATATCTGGACATGACAAAGGAGGAAAAGTGAAGGGAAAGGCAAAATCCCGCTCGAACAGTGTTAGGCTGATGTCACATTAGATTCGCCGCCGCGGATTCCGCGAGTAAAACCGCAGCGGATGATCTACAGTGTATTGTGAATGAGCCATGACATACAGAGCGGGTCGGTTTTGAAAGCGAATTTATATCGAGAAAAAAACTGTCACGGAATCCGCGGCGGCGAATCCGCCTAATGTGACATCAGCCTTAGTCTCCAGTTCCCCGTAGGTGTATCCGCCAATTGCTCCGCAAGGGTAGCTAGGTCGAGCTCGTTAGTACCAGTGCACCAGTCCACCTAGCCGCCGTTATATAGTTTCGGCCGCCGAAGTGATCGAGTTGGCTGGCAAAGCTGCTCGTGACGATAAGAAAACCCGCATTCAGAACAGACCACATTCGGTTCGGTGGACATCAAGACAACAACGGGCAGTTGCAGCGAGTGGCGAGTGGCAAACGCAATCGCAAAACAGCAGCAGGCAGCAGAAGAAAAAAAGTTTGTTCTTTATACAAACTGCTTTGGTGGCAAATCCAGAACAAGGCGGCATCGAGGGCGTTCGAAATGGTTTTTTTCAAAACCACGAGTACAAAGTTTTCTAAATTGGAACCATTCCATAAAACACGGCGCTTATTAGGGCTATTAAACCTTTCAAAAAAGAGTTTACGAAATACAGTTTAATGCATTCTAAAATATTATCCAAAATAATAATTAAACACAAATTGATTTTTTCATAATTTGTTGCCAGGATATGATGAGTATGAGAATTTGGCAGTTGTGCTGAGCTTATTGATGATTGGGGACTTTCTCGATTATTCAATTTTCACCAATTAAATTGCTTCCAGATTGAAAGTACAGTAATTTACATTTAGTTCGACATTTAGCTAATTGGACGGACCTGTAATGTGACATATTTAGTTGGACATTTTTGTAAACATAGAGTTGGGGGCCAAATTATGACCCAACATGTTCCAAGCTGAATGGGAAGAAATTCTGCAACTGTGAAAGCTGTACCACTGTCATCGCAAATGTTCAATTACAGGTTAAAATCGCCTCCAATGCGACACTGAGTGGTGCTTCGGCATGTCGCATTAAATATAATTTACAGTACAACATGTCCCAAGCTGGATGGGAAGAAATTTTCCAACTGTGAATCCTGTGGCGAGTGGCAAACGAAATCGCTAAACAGGTTTATCCGAACAAGATGAGGATATCGAGTGATAACAAAACAATAAACTCTTTAGATTAAAGATGATTTTGTGGTCCTGTAAAGGACCCTTTTTTGGGTTTGCTTACGAATCTTTATTTGGTGCAAGTATACTTCTTCACCGCTTTGGTACCTTCGGAAACCGCATGCAAGTTCACCGGGCAGCAACAGACTGATTGCGATCTTCCCACGCCGTAATGGTTAACCACTTATTGTAGTGGGTCAGACGCGAGGCTTCCGCTACGATACGCTCAAAGATGCATTGACGAAGCTCATGACGCTCATCGCCTTCGATGAGAAACCGATGTCGGAATGATCCTAATTCAGCACCTTATGAAGTAGATAGCATATGATTCCTTCTCCTTCTTCTTGTCGGTTTCCGAGATATTCTTCTGCGCCGTGCCGAACTTTTTGGCGGCTTTTCCACTATTCCTTTTCCACTATTGCCTTCGTGTTTGTTAGAAATACTGCATGTGAACGAACAAATCGTAATGAATATATTTTTTTGCCATCGATGCCTTTTAACGCTCATTCGTTTGTCTCGTTGGACTCGCCCCTTTGGCTGAGTCTGCTGATTTGTCTCTATCCTGTGAGCGTGTACCGCTATAGTACAAAACGCGCGGACCCGCTGAAAAATATATCATTCTCTTTCAAACCGTAAATCAGTGTGGTTGTATGGCATCGTTTCACATCGCATCGCATAACATCAACAAAGCAACACAAGCAGCAACGTGGACGTGTGGACGTGACAAAGGAGGACAAGTTAAGGGAAAGGCAAAGTCCCACTTGAATCGTGCAGGTTTGCAGTTCCCTATTGGTCGCATTCACTGACTGCTCCGCAAGGGTAACTAGGCCGAACGGATTGGTGCCGGAGCACCAGTATACCTAACAGCGGTTATAGAGTTTCGGCCGCCGGAGTGCTCGAGTTGGCTTGCAAAGCTGCTCACGACAATAAGAAAACCCGCCTACAGAACATACCACATTCGGTTCGGTGGCAACAACTAGTTCCAGCGAGTGACAAACGCAATCGCAAAACGGCAGCAGGTAGAAGAAGGAAAAAGTTTGTTTATACAGACTGCTTTGGTGGCAAAACCAGCCACCGTAAAACACGGCGCTTTTCAGGGCCATTGACCCTTTCAAAGAAGAGTTATTAAAAGTTATTCACAATACCAATGCATTCTAAAGTGACATAATATGACATATAATATGAACTGAATTATTTTGTTTATGCTTGTTTTTGAGATTATTGGTGGTTAGGGTCTTTTAAATTGATCATTCAGTTTTCACAAACCCATATATGGTTTCCGAATTAAAAGTGGCTTCAAATTACAACACATTGTATGCAGGATTGCATTAACGAATTTTCTCAATAGCAAGAACTGCTTTCTTTGGTTGATAACTGATGTTGAAAATTGACTGACGTTACATCTGCATTGTATAGAAAAAAATAACTAAGGAGCAACATGATGAGCTATGTATTTCGTGCTACTCTGTTCTTATTTTAAAGGACTTTAATCCGAAGGTCATCCGTCCCTGTATTTACTGTTGGTTTTTCAGAACGCTTATAGCTCGTTTATTTCTCAACAGATCGTAGAGTTCGTCTCCAAAACCTCAGTTCTTTTTCATTTCTATTTACTTTGTTCGCAGAGACTACAAATCTTACAATTCATTCGTCTCCGAAACCACAGTTTAAGGTACGGTAATGTGCTCAATAGTGAAATATATGATAGTGAATGAGCTGAGGACTACCTATGCATTCCCTATCACAGCCATCATTTTGATTGTACGATATGTGTATACGCCAAAAGATGCCCGGCGTTGAACATTTAATAGGGACAAAGCCTTCAGAAAAAACAATATATTTAAAATATATATTTAGAAAAAGCTGTCCCCTTTGTATAGTCCTACGTCACTCCGGTTATGTCCCCGACATTACCCACCCGTCTTTTTTTAAATAAACCATGAAGTGGATTTTTTTTGTCATACTGTCATTGTCATTTGTTTTTCTAAAAAAATAAATCAACGATACTGAAATGAGAAAACGGTCTACTAATCAGTCACTTTTACGTAGTATGGACTGGAATAGTGAAAAGTTTGAAAAAAAATTGTGAGAGGTTGTATCTAGGACACCACCGCATATTTTCGACGTAGAGCTACGCAATTATATTATGCAATCCCCTTGTTTACCACTTCGAATATTATTTTAGAATGCATCGAAATTTTTGCAATAGATTATGTTCTTCGTTACAAATAAATTTGATGAACGTCCTTTTAGGTTTGATATGATCCCTAGGACTACCAAAATATGGGGACGGAAGAATTGTCAAACGATCATTGTATTTTACATTTTACATTACCCTCTGAAATTATTGCACATCTTATGTTTACGTGGTTCTCGAACCGTGAAAGTTAATTCACCTCTAGTATCTGAAATAACTATTTTCCCAGGCTTCTCAGGTTAAAAGTACATTTTAGGGAAACATATTCCGGTCTACACAACGACAAACGAGTACGAACTTGTATGTTTTGACAAAGCGGATTCCCCCAGGCACATCAATTTAGAAGTCCGTGTTAGATAACGCTTGACATTTTACCGTAATTCAATTGTTCATCTCATGAAAAATAACATTTTATTAATTGTGATATACGCGTAGAAATATTTCCTATCAATTGATGCAAACATCTTTCCAATCTGTTAAAAAATGTTCGAGTTATAAGCATTCGAAATACGGGTAGGATTAGCACACCAATCGGCAGAACAAATGTATGGGGAAAAGGAAGTTCTTCCAGTTTTCATGAATGTAAACCGTTTAGAGATTAGCGAATTGTAATGTACGAGGGTCACTATTTATATTTCGGGAATTGGCAACACTGATGTCATGTGAGTCCATCTGACGGTTCCATCGTAAAGTTTGACATTTTTGACGATATACGTACTCAGAACATTTTGTCATACGGACGCTATTTGTTTATTTTATATTTAGTTGAAAGTTGGTCTCGGCAAAAAAATGGAACTTAATCGTGAACATTTTCGTGCGATGATTTTTTACGACTTTCGACGTGGATTATCACAACAAGAGTGCGTCAATCAACCTAATTTGACTTTTGGCGATGAAGCTCCATCAAAAACTACTGTGTATCGCTGGTATAGTGAATTCAATCGTGGTCGTAGTTCGCTGTCCGACGAGTTTCGTGAAGGTCGTCCAAAATCGACTGTAGTGCCAGAAAACATCGACGCTGTGCACGAAATGATTAAGCAAGATCGTCATGTAACCTATTGTGAGATTGAGGCATCCCTAAGCATTAGTTCCACCAGCATATATGCGATTTTACATGAACACTTAGTTGTGCCAAAATTATGTTCACGTTGGATCCCACATAATTTGACAATCGCTCAAAAAAAGGCTCGTGTCGATTGGAATAAATGCTTTGAAAATTGGTTTAAGCGCATGCAAAAGTGTATCGATCATCGTGGCGAGTACTTTGAAAAACAATAAAAATATATTCGCAGCTTAACTATTTGTTTTTGTTCCTATTCCCGAAATATAAATAGTGACCCTCGTATAGCATATCAGACAAATCTTAGAGAATTTTCGATTGGTATGCATATCATGAGAACTCGTTCACAATTAAAATAGTTATTAACGTTAACTTTATTTCATAAAAACGTAACCTGTTTTCTGATTTGGCACCCTTCCTGAAAGACGTAGTTCTACGTCAAAAACAAATTGGAACACTTTGATTTCAAATGGAGGTGTTTTTTTTGTGCCCATCAGTGTACATTTGTTTAGAATATAGACTTGTTCAATTACAACTTTTCTTACGATAGTTTAATACTATAAGGTGTGCCGGTAAGTTTCTTCGGTTTTACAGCAGATGGCGTAACTTGTTTATTATTCCAGTGAATCAAATTTCCAGACATTCGTTGGAAAGCTACTGTTATTGCACGTCTTTTTCAGTATATGTCAAAAAGTTGAAGCGTAAACAACATAGTTTTTTGCCACTTCGAATATGTCGAATTGCGTACCAACGAGAGTGTTTTTGCGGGGAGTGTTACAACATTACTTCAATACGAAGAAAAAAGCTGCGGAAAGTCATCGCATTTTGGTGGAAGTTTATGGTGACCATGCTCCAACTGAGCGAACGTGTCAGACGTGGTTTGCACGGTTTCAAAGTGGTAATTTTGACTTGGAACACGAAGAACGTTCCGGACCGCCAAAAAAGTTTGAAGATGAAGAATTGGAGGCTTTTCTCGATCAAGATCCGTCAGAAATGCAACAAGAACTAGCAGATACACTCGGAGTAGTTTAGCAAACCATATCCGATCGTTTAAAAGCAATGGGAATGATCCGAAAGATAGGATATTGGGTGCCGTATGAATTGAAGCCACGAGACGGCGAACGCCGTTTTTCACGTGCGAACAACTGCTCTAACGTGATAAAAGAAAGGGTTATTTTGCATCGAATCGTTAGTGGCGATGAAAAGTGGGTCCATTACGACAATCCTAAACGTCGGGCAACGTATGGATACACCGGCCATGCATCAACATCGACGGCCGCGCGGAATATTCACGGCTAGAAGGTTATGCTGTCTATTTGGTGGGACAAGCTGGGTGTGGTGTACTATGAGCTGCTAAAACCGAATGAAACCATTACGAAGGACCGACGACAATTGATGCGTTTGAGCCGTGCACTGAAGGAAAATCGGCCACAATACGAGCAAAGACACGATAAAGTTATGTTGCAGCACGACAATGCTCGGCCGCATGTCGCGAAACCTGACAAAACATACTTGGAAACGCTGAAATGGGAGGTCCTATCCCACCTGCCGTGTTCTCCAGACATTGCTCATCGCTAAACCGACCGATTATTTCCGCAAAGGGATCCGTGAATTGCCAGAAAGATGGGAAAAAGTTGTGACTAGCGATGGGCAATACTTTGAATATTAAATTTGTAACCCTTTTTGCAGTATAAAGCATTAATTTTTGCAAAAAAAACGATAAACTTACCGGTACTCCTATTACCAAGATCACGATCACCATTTACACCTGAATGAAGTGAATGATGAATTAAATCACAATTTGAACTCTTTCGCTCAGACCAATCCTAACAAACGCTGTTATCAGAGCAGTGCCGCCATTCTACCCGGGTTCCGCTGGATTAAGCACGAAGATACAGAGGTGAAATAAAATTAGCAACGGTCTCCTAATACAGGTAGCCATGTGCGGCAGTGGCGACGGTGGCGGCGACGGTGGCTATATCAGCAGCAACAGCATGCAGTTCCGATCTCACAGACACAGGCTCACGCACAGAGCCCATGGTTTCGGCGACAGGTCGCTCCGTTCTCTCGCAGCGCGGGCTGCTCTTTTGGGGCTCAAGAGCTCGCGCGTGAGAGCCTATGTTGCGCTGCTATCGTTTGGAGGTTCTGGTATTACCTTTTTTATTTTCCAAAAAAAAAACATCACACAGACAAAGGAGCTTTTACGCTGTTGATGGTATGAGGCCAGCCACCATCAACAGCAACAAATGTGTACACAAAAGAGAAAAAGCTCCCGTCGCCAGAGTAACAGCCAGCCAGCAAGTCAGTTCATACAACGAACCAAAGCGGCCGCACGCTTGGGCCGTACCATCCGACGATTGAGCTAAAAACCTGCTGGATGCTTTACTTGGATCACCACACTGGCTGGAGCGTTTTTCGGTGTAGGTGTGTGCGAGCTGAGCGATGTGTGCCATAAACGGCAGCGAACCGCTGCTCTCGCCGAAAAGGTCGCGTAGTCGACCGTAGAACGTAAGCAACAGTTGAGCTGAACCGCTTCATTAGAGTAGTAGGAATACAGGAAAGTTCTCGCTCGGAGGTGTTTTTGTGTAGTGTATCCATTCGCTGGCTAGTTTCTGTGTTATCACTTTTTTCCGCTTTACCAGATTTCCTGTGAAAAGCAAAGCCGTTTTTTGGTGTCAATAATTCTTTCTTGTGTCCCGGTCGTCATTCACTAATTTGCAGCGGTTTGCGTTAAGCTTTTCCACGCGCAACAAGCAGCCAGAGTTTTTTGAACAAGATGAGGCAACAACTTGCACAAAGTGGTGTATAGGAAAGAATAAGTGTGTTTGCAATTAGTTGAGAATTTTTGCAGAGGACTGCACGATTTCCACCTCTTCTGTGTTGCATCGGGGGAACCAAGCACATCGTCGTCGCAACGGAAAGTGTACGTTTTCTGGTTATTCGGTGCACACCTGTACAAATGGAGTGCAAACAAAGAGGTGAAAATATGCTCAATTTGAATAAAATATGTCCTGCATTCTATGTCTGCATGTGAGGGGAATATATGTGAGCGTGGATCGTTACGGCGTGTGTGCGTGAGTGATTAAGGAAGGCAAACATAGTGCCCAGTGGTGGTTCATTTAACCTCAATGTATGAGGTGGAATGAGGTGAAATACCTGGTGGTCAGATTCTGGAGTTGATATGTTCGGCCAATTATGGGGCTATAAAAGTTTCGGTAGCACCGAGGGACTTAAAGCATTATTACATCTGTGGAAAGTGCGGGAAGATGAAATCACGATGGAATATATTACTAACCAAAAATCACCTACTTGGTGCAGAACACAGGTTTCAGAGATTCGCGAACGAACGGTGTTCTGTTAGCTCTGTTGCGGTAAGCGAAAAAGATAAAAAAAAAACACAGAACAGAACAGAACAGAATCCCCGAGTGAGTCTTATGTTCCGATGGAAAGAATTTCAAAGTAGCAGCAGTGATTCAAACGGGTGGAAACAGGAAAAACCTTCCTCACATTCAGAGCACATTCAGGTGGTGCTGGCGCTAAGGTTGAAGCCGTTGTTATTGTTGAATTTACGGCTGATGATAATGATAATGACGATGTCGATAGGCCGACTGAGGGGTTCGAGGTGGGGGCTGTGAGAACGAGATGAAAGTTCAACTTTTTTAATCAAATCTTGCCCGAGTTTCAGACGGAAAGAAGTCAGATAATGGATCGTCCGCAGCAGCAGTAATGGTGAGGAGAGCGGGGATGTCAGACAATTTTTCCCTTTACCATATTTGCCTGTGCGATTCATTACAATCTCACTTATTTCATCTTGTAACCCTGTGCTGAGATTAATCGCACTACTGGTTGAATCACCGCGTCGCTGCATTCCAATGGGCGTTGAAAAAGTGGTTAAACGCATAACGATGACGATGAGTATATGTTCCATTACTGTTGGCGACACCGTTTAAGAGAGATAGGAGTAATTGCGTTTGTTTGAATTATGATAATTCAAGTGAGAGTGCGAGCGTTGTGGTAATTGGATAAAACCAGATTTTTTTTTTCTGCGACTGTAAACTACGACGAACGAAGATACCTTCGAAGCGAAACATGTAAATTGAATCACTTCGCTGATATGAGCCTTCTTTCCTCGGTCTGGAATGAAGTGTGGATTTGTGGAAGCGTGGAAAACGAGCATGTGGAAGCATGGTAAACGTACTGATTTGCCACATCCGATGGTAGGTTTCAACATAGGACACGAACGAAACCCAATCGCTCATCATGCGGAAGATATTTTCTACAAAATTTCGTCCCACCATCGTCGCGCTGGGAGAAAGGCTCTCTCTTTCCATATAGCAAACAGCGATTCATCATTACGCCCCCAACAATATTGTGGAGTAGGAAAAAAACACTCATTTATTATCGCTTTTAGGTTCAACCTCAGTTCTTGTACACACAACAAATCGATATAATCTTGTTTAGTGTGGTTAAGTCAAACGATTTTTCGTTTCTAAATTATGCGAACGTTCATGAACTGTGCCCGAAATGTACGTGTGTGCATGTTTGAACAGAGTGTGTCACGAAATCCGACTTTCCGTTGGTAATTGGACGCTAATTCGAGGAGTCGTATGGTGGGAGCGAATGGAGAACATTTGGTCAAAAGATGTTCGGTTTGAGTGTTTGATAATTTGATAATTTTTTGAAGTTTTAGTATCGTCTCTTATTTTACTCTGAAAAAAAGTATGTTGGCATTACATTAGCTCACGAGGTTCGTGTATGAGTCTTTTCAATAGTGATTGAAATAATGCGCTGTAAATATAATGAAAACAAAAAATATCAAAAGGTCGAAATTGATAATCAAAAATAATTAGTTGCTTTTTTATTTGTAAAAATAATTCAACGGAAACTCCTCGGCAAGAAAGGGAAACCCCGGGAGGATATTTGTGACGTATATTTTCTGCGGAGCAGTTCCGTTTCTAATGCAAAATGTTCGTTTTTGCAGTTTTTCACTTGTAAAATACACTCTACAAAAAATTAGAGAAACAGAGTGCGAAGTCGGAAATTTTAAGTGATTTTTGATATGCTGTAACTTCGTAAAAAATCGCGTCCGCATATCGATGGGATGTACATCATTTTGAAGCTACAACTTTTAGCTATTAGAATATTTTACGTATATAGTTTGATCCTGCTCTGTGTAGGTGTAATGGACAACATTATCCGGAAGAAATGAAAAAAAGATTTTCTGGACTAACACAAATTTTTGCTAAACTCAATGGTAAACTCAACAGCAAATCCAATTACCCTCATCAACCAGCTTTCATTTGGTTCCTAGAAAGTTCCTGTAGGACCTTCCCATACAGAGATATTCAAGTTTGAATGAAAAATTACCCCTTCGTCTTTGATGATGAATCATTCAATAAAAAAAACCATCGCACAGAAAATCGAAAGGCAGTTTTGGAAACTACAATAAATTCTGCACAAAGATAATCTGTTACTTTGACGAAACAAAAATATTCAAAATTTTTGCATCGACTTCGATTTCAAAAGCGGTCAAATAGGACACTGAGTCCCGGCACCTAGTGGAAGTGATCTGTCTGCACATTTGCTGACAAACTGCCGCTCCTCGCTATTTTTAAGAAAAAAGTCACAGGAGGGTTGTGTCCGAGACACGACCGCATAGTTGACGTAGGATTCCGTTAGATTATCCGTTACGTGCTGATTTAGAATATGTTTGATGAATTACATTGTTAAACTCTTCGATAGTGATTTGGTGGCCCTGAAACGGGCCGTTTTGTTTGGTTGTTAGATATTCTTGGTTCACTCCATCAATGTCCATAACCGAGTGATAATGATAGAAAGATGATTAGTCATTTTATGGTGCATATCACGATAGAAGATGCCTAAATGGAATGAGATACGATGAAAGCCGCCTTCTGTGGCCCTGGACGAGCTGGCTCCTGTGTTATGTATGGATGAAATGAAGAAAAAAAACTCATCAAAGTAATATAAGATAATTATCATTATCGAACACAATTATCAAGTTTTCTCATCTGCAAAAAGTATTATTTTATTAGAGAGAATTTGAAATGGAAAAGGTAATTTGATTTATAATTTTTACTTTCTGAGTGTTTACTCAGCCCATTTCCATTTTCGCTTTAAACTCAACGGAACACGATGCTACATGCCTCAATGCGAATTTCAATTGGACATTGATATGAAATTTGACGAAGCAACCAACATAAAAGTTTCAAATTTGAATTTGATTTATATTCTATCCAACATAAGTTCTATTCATTTCATTGAAATAGCATTCTTCAACCGAAAGATTCTTACTGGAACGAAAATAAAACAAAAGCACTCATTCATCGCTCCCTACTAATTCGCCAGCACGTATGCAATCAGCAATTCCCACGCTAGTTACAATGAGCACTATCCATTTGTGCGCGCCGTTAGTTAAACTATCGATCACGAGGGTATTTATATGCTGATTTACCCCAGACACCTTGGATTTTAAATCTCTGTTAGGGAATACATGTCAGTGGAAACAAAAGGTCCCCCTACTTTCATGTAATTGCAATGCCGATTTCCCCCAGGCAGCTTGGTTTTGATGTCTCTGTTAGGGAATACACTTCGGTGAGAACAAAAGTTCCCTCTACTTTGATGTGCCGATTTCTCCGTATCTTCAATTTGGACCAATCAGAACGAGGTATTTCCGTTTGGAGATTTTTCGATTGTTTGCTAGTTAGTCTCATATGATATATTATTTTATCAATTGTAATGAACTGTTATGAAGTGCTCAGGTCGGTTGATGCAAATATCAGGAAATAACTGACCAATATTTGTAAGTACATGAGCCGTCGCATGTGTCGTCAATTTCGACCAATCAGAAGTGGGTATTTCCGTTAGGAGAGGGGTTGAGATTTTCCAATTATTCGATAGTTAGTTTCATGACATATATTATTTGATCCTATGTAAAAAACTGTTATGGAGTGCCGAAATAGATTGACGCAAAAATCTCATCAATCCATCATGAAATGACTGAGCAATAAGCGTTTGAAATTGGACAACTTTCACGATGTGCTCGATTTTCGATTTTCAATTTGTACCCCAATATGTTCCCGAAAGACGTAATCCTACGTCAAAAGCTACAAGAACGCCGTTGTGCAAGGTCCTCGTATTGCAGCCGCTCGACAATTGTTTTTTAAAGAGTCGATGTTGGAAATGTGGGAAAGAAGGCTATATCCAGCGTGGATCAACATCGATGAATTGTAACGAGAAGCTAGTGAAGTCCCGTTTTCCCGTCATAATGGTCATACACTCTTGTCAACTTCTATAAGACCACCCTGATTCTATTTCGTTGCAACACAAACAGTTAGAATTTCAAAAAGATACATTCGTACATTGTTTAATGCTTAGAATAAAGTATAATTAACGTCAATTTCGTTCAAAAGAGTTTTTTTGTTTATGTATTGTGCTTAAATATGATAATTTCAGCTGTCCAGTTTCTATAAGACCATTTCAAAATTCATAAGTATTATCAATGAAAAATTCAAAACGATCGACTGATTCACATGTTAATAATTGGCAACCTTGCCATTCAGGCTAATAACATGTTAAATTCGTGTTCGAATACTATTTACCAAATGCTGCTGAACGAATTTCTCGATATTTTCCCATGTTTCCGAAATTGCGACCTTGAGCTCTTCAATTGTGATGTACCGTTTTCCCTCAGTGTAGATTCTGCGTACAAGGAGCCCCCTGAGATTTTCAACAGGATTCAAGTCTGGAGAACGAGTCGGCCAGTCCAAAAAAAATAGTTTTGGGCCATAATCCATTACTTAGTTTCCTTGCTGATATGAATAGTAGCATTGTTTTGATGGAATGTGATTTTTGACGTAGGACTACGTCTTTACTTTCTATACCGGGGTGTAAAATCAAAGTTTCGAAAACGAAAGCGTTACGCCGGAGACCGAGATTTTGAGCGTTAATAGCTCCTAAACAACTGAACGAAATGGTATGATAAACACTTCATTCGAAAGATAAAATGTCTACGCGTTCTATACTTGTTACTTTCTGATCCTAAAACTTGTTTCAATAGTCTTAAAATTGCTTTCAAAACAGGCTATTGAAATCACCAATCGGTATATAAGCGAGCGCCGCTCGGAAATCCACTCAGTTTAAATTGAACTGCGATTGGTGCATGCTGTCGCTGTTGTGGTGGAGCTCTTCATTTATCATGAAAGCGCGGATGAACGAGGTCACCAAGAGCCTGTTTGTGCACCTTAGGCCAGAAGGGAATCCATCAGGAGGAGAGTGATGCCACAAACGGTTCCCCGGGAAGATCTCGAAGCAGCCGCTACACACACACACACACATACACGCGCGGAATTCTTTCCGTTTGGATGCCATTCAACATCGAGAAAGATCTGGAAAATAATCTGCCAGTTCCTCTGGGAATTTAAAAATACATTCATGTGAAAGAGTTTATTTCAATGTTTTCTATCCATGTAACACTGTGACTAAATATATTTCAATCAAGTGCTATTAACAGATGGTTATCGAGTTAGCATTAACCACTGGTGGGCTTCCAGTATCGAGGAAAATGTGGAAATATCTAATCGTTACTGAAAATAATCTGCCAGTTCCTCTGGGAATTTAAAATTACATTCATGTGAAAGAGTTTATTTTAATGTTTTCTATCCATGTAACACTGTGACCAAATACATTTGGTTTTGTGATTTTTCAAGCAATCGCAATTAACAGGATAGCTTCTGAAGATTATTCTTCCCCATCAGTAGGATATTTCCGTATCCAATATTGGATGCATAAAACCTTGTGCCTCCAACGTAACGCTCTCGTTTTCGAAGTCCCCCAAATCAGTCAGAATGAATTTAGATTCAACTTCAAACAAATGATCTCTAAATCAACGATAGTCCTACGTCACCCTTGCGGTTATACCATAGATATAACCCACTTCCTGTTTTTTGTGACGATATCCACGTAAAAACGGTAGGAGATAGGATTCCAGAATATGTATGTAATTCTTGAATGATGTGAAAGCTGTCTTGAGCTTTCCGAATCCCACCCAAACCATGCACGAGCCTCCACCAAAATTCCTGGTTGAAAAATTCTGTTCCTTCTCCCTTAAATCACGCCAGTACCCGTTGAAACCATCAAGACAATCCTAATGGAACTTTTTTTCGTCAGTAAAGATAATCTATACATTGAAGAACTTTTCGTGATGGTATATAGCAAAATGTATTCTTTTGAAAACATTCTTCGTCACAACATACCATGTCCCACTGTCGGTTCATGTGAGTTTTGGCAAAACTCAGACGTCTTCCGATGTGAGATGGTATGAGATGAGAAGGTTTAACCTTTTAGCCTTCTTTATGTGAGGATTTTTTACCAAAATTTGACGAATTGTCACCCGAGTAACATTTAAATTGAAATACTGCTTTATTTGCATAAGCGATTTTGAGGTATTCGAATCTGTTTTAGCTATTTTCCGCTTATCCCGGTCAGAGAGCTTCGATTTACGTGTAGCTCTCTCCTTCTTACCGTATCCTTGAGGATTCGTCAAATAATTGAGCACTACTTGATGGGATCGTCCCATCCGACGAGAAATTTCTCAGATACCAATATTTTCTTGGTTATATGCATCGATTTGTCTTTTTTTTCGCTCCGTGATCATTTTTCCCTTCGGCATTTTCCAGATTTATTGATCGAAACAACTAAAACAATGAAAAAATGTAACTGGTCTTATAAAAACTTGACACTTGGAAAATACAAAACCTTTGGTTTACGCTAAGCGCTTGCACACACGCATATGAAAATCATGCAGTGTATGGAAGTCACCAATACGTTCACACTAAAATATAAGTTGAAGCATTGTTTATTTATAATGACACAAAGCAGCAAGATCATCACCTGGTCTTATAGAAGTTGGACAGAGTGTAGATGGAACTCGTGTAAAGCTGATTGCGCACAGCTTAAATAGAAAGCTTTACAACAATAAAATAGGTTCTATAGTTGGAACATTTTATTAGTAAAAATAGCCCCATTTAAATATATATAATTCAATAAGTACAAACAAAATGTTTGTGTTAGTAAGCTATAAAAGTCGTCCGAAGACAGTTTGTATGTAGAGTTCGAAATATAAAAGTTAGAGCAAAAAAACATGTTAGGGTTTTTTTTCATGGTGACCCTAACGCAATTTTGAAAAAAGGCTCGGTTATTTCAAGATATAGAAAAAAAAACATTGTACTACCAAGATGTTTCAAATAACTGGGACTACAACATTGTCGTACTATGTTTAATCACGAGGAAAAATTACACTACACAACTCTCGATTTGGGGATCTCCGTAGCCACATTGGTTGCGCGTTCGCTTAGTAAGCGATCGATCGTGAGTTCAAAACTCGGGGCCCTCATTGACCATCTTTGTGTTGTTACAGAATAGCTACGTCCACGCAACAATCATCAGCGATGGAGATCGATCCACGGTCGAAATAAGATCGATCCATCCATACAACTGCTCTGCTCTGCAAGACACATCGGGCTGCTGTTCTATAAATAACTCAACAATGATCAATCAACTGTCCCCGCTGTCCGGTTGTCTAACTGGATAATGGAAGAACAGAAAGAATACTCTTACGCCTAAAAGGCTACTGTGTAAATGTACCAAATGTAATGGTATAGAAGGAATACTGGCGAATGACAACTGTGTAATGTGCTAATTATAGATATGATAACCATGTGACATGTACACCATTAAAATTCGGCTCTGTTACATCTAAAATGCTAATGAGCCTTAAATAAATAAATGGGATAAAAAAAAACTCTCGATTTATTGGGACTACCTTCTTTCAAGGCAAGGCAATATTGTTTTACTTCCGAGTTAATCTAGCGTTAATCTTAAATTAAGTTTCATTATTATTATTATGTTTGCTGTTGTCTTGATACATATCAATACATCGTTTACGCCAGTGATTTTTAAGTTATATTCGCAACAAATTTGATTTGATACAAAGTTTGTCAAGTCAGTATGGCACCTGCGCCCGGACGATTTCCGTTAAAATCGTAACTCTAAAGAACGTTGTCGAAAAACACACCTCATATCATCTTCGATATCCACTCTGTTACGGTGTTTTGTTTCCAGCACCAGCATTATAGAAAATCCAGATTCACATAAAAACTACGCAAAAGATAACAACACTCGTAACGTTTATTCAGCATGTCAGAGAATCGATCATTTGTAGATCGATGAGCTTGTTCTGAAATTGATACGAAATTTTCGTCACTGCTAGTCGGATAGGGGTTTCAAACCATGTCCAAATCTTGTTCTTTGATATAAGGAAAATATGGTTCAAGTTTAACTTGTAAAAAGTCATGACAAATGCTGTACAATACCATTTTTTATTGTCTTCATTACTGTTTCGTCGTCTGTTCCATTATCATTCACTGACGAAAGTCTTTGAAACATTGCGAAATTGTTCAATTGTACATTACATTTCAGATTTGGGAATTTTTACCGAGGATCGCAAATTTTAGTGTATCCAAAAAAGTTTCTGTGGCAATTTTTGCTAATCATTATCATCTTCGAAGCAAATCAAATGTGCAATATAATTCCTGCTTTTAATGATCCAATTTCCAAATCCCTTACCGGTTGGAAATCACTGGTTTACGCTAGAGCATTTCCAAGCCTAATTACCCGACTCTTCCCCAACCTTCACAACTATATACGTAGGTTGGAGACTACACAAATTACAATTTAAAAAAAATTTAATGGGTTGAATCTAGGGCACAACCGCATTTCAGACGTAGAACTACGAAATTATATTATTTAATCCGCTTGTGTATCGCTCCGGATATTATTATAGAATGCATCGAAATTTTTGAAATAACTTTTTAGTAAGTTAGTTCTTTTTACTACTACTTTTTACTACTGCTATCCCAACTCGTGGTAGAAAACTTAATGTCGTCAACGCGAATCAGCCTTCTCGCTTCAAAAACAAACACCTCCGCTACGTCTGTGCTGCCTGTTCGTACTGAGAGCCCACTATGTCTGACAATATAAATATATCATGTATTTGTCTACTTGTGCCGATGTGCCGGATAAAACTGCGTTTGTTATCTGTGCACAACATACTTCATAGCAAACCCTGGTTCCATTCAACAACTATCAATCTTTGCACAGAATGTTTGCACAGAGCTGCGCGAGCAGAAAGCAGTAGCTCCATTTGATTCGTATATCACGTATATGCCAGCATCTTTGGATTCTTCTATAACAAATTACTGATGAAGAGAATCGTCGAAAGCTATCAACGCTCCTCGTTCACTTGGTACCTTCCTCACTCTACGACTGAACTGCGCTGCCAACTCGGATCAGAACATTCTCGCACCTTTAAACACTTTTACTCCTATATTCTGCTTGAGGAGTGATCGAACCCCAGAGCTTGCAACAGTAAGGTTTTCGTATTGGAATTTGAAAGCATACCTCCATGGAAGATACGTTGTATCTAAATAAATGCAGTGTATGTCCGTTAGAGTGCCAATGAAAATGGTCATATCGAATTTTAAAAAGTTACCTCTTAAAAATGTTCACCACTTCGAAAAAACACCCTATGCAGAATATCAGCTCAATCGGACTTAAGGGAGAGTGGCACAAAGCGGTCAAAGTTTGAGTTTTTCGAAAATCGAAAAATCGCCCACGGGGAGAGTAAAGGAAATGGGAGTTTTCGAAAAAAAAAATATTGATGCCAAATGTCATAAAAATGCATGAAACGTCATTTTAGTAAAAAAAAAAATGTTTAGTAAAAAATTTTTTTTTCGGTGCTCGGTCGTTTTTCCATCTAAAAAGTCGATTTTGGAAAAAAAACATTTTATTTCGAGATAACTGTAAATCTCGACGTTCCATGACAAGACATTTTAAGACATTTGGCATCAAAAAGTTTTTTTTTTCGAAACCCCTGATTTCCTTTACTCCCCCCTTGGAAGATTCTTCGAATTTCAAAAAACTCAAACTTTGACCGCTTTGCGCCACTCTCCCTTGAGTCCGATTGAGCTGAAATTTAGCATAAAAATTCTGGATACTCTTCCATATCTGCACTAGCATAAAAATATTCCTTATGCTGCTGGAACCCCTTTATAGTAGCACACTTTCAAACAGAGGGCTTCCTATTCTTCGAGGATGTGTCGTGAATGTGTTTCGCAATATCATTCATTCATTCAATTCTTGTATCGAACTTTGTCTATATGTTTGAAAAATCGGCATTAGGCATGAATGATGTCCGCTCGTTGTTTCATGCTTACTAGTTCGCTCGCAATTGTGGTTCCATTCCATTCCATTTTTGTTTTTAAGAGGCTTTAAACTCCTTCAGTTCATTCGTCTTTAGCCCTGAGCCCTTCCCTTGTGGAATAAAATTCTACTCCATACTCCTCCTTCCTGAGAAAGACAATCCACTACCCTTTACGATCACCGGCAACGAATCTGCTTCGATGACCAACAAGAAGTGGTGTTTTCAAATCGCGGACGGCTTTTTTATACCAAATATGTTGAAAACGGGTAGAAACGAATGTATTAGTTGCTTGTTATTAATGGTACGGGTAGGGTTAGCACACAAATCGCACTGGGACACTTTTTCGCCGTTTTGCATTCTACGCAATGTAATACGTTTGCTCAATATGCAAACAAACATTTTTTTGTTCGAAAACATTTGAGCAATTTTGAAAAAACCGAAAAATCACTGTTTGTCCGCATAACAGACGTAGTTCCATACAGCTTTCATACATCGTTCAAAAATCAACAATTATCAGTATTATGTGCTATCAGTTGAGTCTACATTTGAATTACATTCTTTGTAGAGTCCAATAGGCCTGTTACGATAGTATCTTATTACTTAGTGTTTCCTAATAGATAAATATAAGAAACCATTGCTCATATAATTACTATTTTCTGTACACGATGAACAAAGAGAAGCAATTGTGTTTTTTTAATGTTATAATTACCCAAATTTTTTGCATTTGAATCTTCAAATAGATAATGAAACAATCAAATCAGTAGTAAAATTAAAATAATATTGGTTCTTAGCATTTTGACATCTCGGATTCGACATCGAATTATTCAACATACTCAGCATTTACTCATACCGTTGGCGTAAGTCACTCCACCATCTTTATGCGATTGATGCGATTGAATTTTAGCAACATGATTTACCGATATCACGGTAAATCATGTTGCTAAAATTACCAACATTGCGGATTGCCTTTACAAATTAAATTAATTGAAAAAACACGAGCCTGCTGTTCTTATCATATCCCAGAGTATCCAGGAGAAAAGTACTATCAGAGCACCTTTTCCAGCAATTTCACTAATTTTTTCCCAAACCTCCTTGATTTTATCCGATAACAACTGAAACTTCCGATGGAAACGTTTTGACTATTATCGAAAATGTAAATACTAAAGCAACAGACAGAGCTACCTGGTGATTACTTCTAGCTATGTGAACAAATGTTCATTGAAACGATTGATTGTCCGCCTAAATAGACGTAAGCGTTTTCCAAATGGGAAAAATACGTTTTAATCCGCAAAATCTCCTAGGCCCTCTTTTTGCAACTGGACAGATTTAGGCAAAAAAACAACAAAATTGCGTTTTCACACTAATGATGTTGGTGATTACGTCTCCTATGCAAACATGGGTAGTCCAGTTTTCATGGATTGAAACCGTTAAGGGAATAATGAATCGTAATGCAATGTATAGCATAACAAAAAAAAACATGGAGGATTTCCAATTCGATTGGCATGCAAATCATCAGAATTAATTCGCTGTGAAACTAGTTATTAACGTTAACTTTATTTCATAAAAACGTGACCTGTTTTCTGATTTGGCACACTTCCTGAAAGACGTAGTTCTACGTTAAAAACATACATCGAAGCCAGCTGTCTGGTTAAAATATTTTTTTGGAATATTGATGAACTTTTTAAGAAAAAATTAAGAAATATTTACACTGTCGAAAAAACTTTAGAAAAAAATACTTAATGTAAACCGGACAGTTTCCAACAAAAATCTGATACCTAATGGTGTAAGACTGCTTGAGTTCAAGATCACGACTGTCTGAAATTAGGATAAATCTATAAAAATAGTTAGATGATAGAGTTATATGCGCCATCCACAAAGAAATTGATATTTTGCATTATGCTATATGCGAGACTCAAAATATAACGCAGCAATAGAACGTAAATTCAGAAATTCAACTCGGAAAAAATGTCACAGAGGAACTGACACATATTCCTTATATTCCTAAACGATCGAAGAACAGGTCACAATATACAAACCGACATTCAGTATTATTCAAACGATTGTGTAACATTTACCCGAAGGATAGTTAACCAAAAGATATGTACCCAAACGTAACAAATACCCGAAAAAGTTATAATTGAGTGAAAAAACCCCAGAAAATATTTTTTCTTTAACTTCAGTCAGTTTTAATAGTCATCTAATTCAGCCACATCATTGATGCTCGAGTGTATAGGAAGGTTAAAGAAGTAAACCTACCCTAATTTCTAGAAAAGTATCAGTGAAGTCTTCCGCATCAGTTTAAAATTTCATTACATTCTACAATTTATATCATTACAATTTTTCATTATTCTTCGTATTTTTGTTGCTCTCTCATGTTGTATTGAATTAATCTTATTTATTATCCGGAGATTCGACGAATTTCATAACCTGATTTGACGATTTTTTTTCCTTGTTAATTTGGGTAAATGTTACATTCGGATAAATGTGGATCCGGATATTCGATACATCCGGAGGAATGTCATTCGGGTATTTGTTAAATTCGGGGAAATGTGCTTTTGGTAAACGTCTTTAGGGTGAATGGTATAAGGGACCGACGCAGATCACTTAAACACAGAAATGGAAAGAAAAAATCTATGAGAAAACAGGAATGCTTCCAATTTTCGTCGAAAATTGTGATGTATAAACACATCAAACTAATCTGAAATAATTTCTGATTCGATGGTCGCATTCCCTAGCTTATCTTCTATTTTTCATTCTCGATGAAAATGTAGATCACACACACACAAGTGCTGATCGATTTGACCCGCTGTGTACATCCATTTTCAGGTCAAAGAGTATTGTCTTGATTAATAGGTCACGCCAATTGCGTGGCCCACAGTAAACTACTTTGCCAAGGTTCCCACCACAAATAACGCAAATAACAAGAGAGTGAGCGGCGGCGGCAGCAAAAAAACAGCCCCAAACCAAAAAATCCAACGGGTATTGGCGGGAATAATGCCAATGTAAATGAAATAGAAGCAAACGCTTGGCATATACCACTCCGTGCGCTGAACTACTGACACGGATGGAGGAAGAGGGGGAGGACGTTGTCCGCTCCCAACCTCCGTAATGCCGAGAGGACCAGTTATTTGCAAATTTCAACCCGGTCAAAATTGGCCGAACAACAGTCAATTCATGCACGCCCGGTCGATATGGCTCATAAAACTAGGGTCCGTTACGCGAATGATTGCCACTTAGTTCTGAATAGGCACTCCCAAAAGTAGTGACCAGGTTCCACACACGAGCGGCGTGCTGCGAAACCAAGGTGGTGCCACGAAACCCATCAACGCGAAGCCACGGAATTTATTTTGTGGGGGGTGTCGTATATACACCCCATGAATTCCCCAAACTTGGAGGTTTGCAAAAGTTTGCCTTTTGCATTCGGGGAAGAGGGCATCAGGCGGTTTCGGATTAATGCCATCATGATGTGTGTGGCAACGCGTAAGTTGGCGTACGAATTTTACCCTTCGAATGTATGTGGGAAAAAACGTGGATTTTTTTTTAATATGAAAAGTTCAAGAAAAACAGACACTTTTTTATTTGCTTTCCACGGAATCGCATTATAACTCAAATCCCACTGCTAGATGAACTGACTTTGGCATTTCATTTTCATTGATATCTTCTGCTCTTTCGAATTTTGGGTAGCGGACGAAGAGCTGCTGCTCTTCCGGCTGCCAGTCCAATTTCAAGCAATAGAAGTGCCAGAAGAAGTTCATTATCATTCAATTACTTTCTTACGGTTGTTTACTTTCTGTGTGGATTCGAGGGAATGAATACAATCGCCTCCACTTGAGTTTGTTCTTTTTTTTCTCTATTCGATCACATTCTATTTTGTTCCAAAGGAAATGCTTGGGTGAGGATGACGATCGCAAAGAAAAATGCATTTTTATCATTGCTCGAAGCTCCCTTACGATATGTCATACGTCGTTTTTTTTGCGATTCACACGGAACACGTAGTGAAAGACCAGCATGAAGGTGCCTCGCTGGATTTGTGTGTGCCGCATCGATGGAAAGATTCTCATAAATTTTTAATGTCGCCACGGTTCAATTCAATGGCTGCCAAGGGAAGGTTGGGAGGAGCTACGAACCGTAAAAACAGTGCCCTCAGGGGGGAAAGGAAGTCACCGTACACATAAACACACCGCACACACATTTATATGCATTTCCGATTCCGAGGAGTTTCCAACGTATAAATATTGTGTTGGAATTTGAGAAAATTATTTATGAAAAATTAATCATCAGTTCGCATCGTTCTCAACACCGGACGGCACGTCTGCTGCTGCTCTGCTGGTTTCGAGGCTCCAGGGACCTGCAAGCATGCTTATAATAAGCACGTCACGTTTTCAATTAGTAATGAGGCTAAAGATCTGAAGCCGCTTGAGGAAGGATAGGCATTGTAATCCTCATTTTGTGGAGTTTATACAGCGTGCGGGTTTGGCTATATGGATTAGGAAAAAAAAGTTATGTGCAATGAAATTCGGGTCTAATTTTACGCCTCTAAAGCATTTCCAGGAATGTTTACATAATTCATGGTGGCGTGATTCGGAGGCTGAGTGAGGAATGCCTTGCAAATTGTTGTGTTTATCTAGATTTAGGGAAAGAGTTTACGATTTAATATGCAATCAGCGTTTCATTTAGATTGGATTCTGAATTGACGCCCGCGTACGGATTTCGGTTTGACGCTGATTTCTTGCATACTTGGGAACCTCTAAATGTGCATGATTTAATATTCATTCAGTGTTCATGTTGAATCAATACGAAATGTTTGAATCGAATTTTGACATTTCAGTCACTGATACACCCAGATTTTTACGTGTTTTTTCCACTACGGTTCCACTTTTACGCGGGGTTTCCAATTAACGCGAATTTTTACGCTTATTTTCTTGTTAACGCGTTTTTTTTACCAGCATAAAAAAACCTGAACACATCTCTCCCTCAACTCACATTTTTCCCTCATGCTCCCTCAGAGCATATGACAATAATTAGTACTTGTGACGGAACTTAGTGTTTATGACGATTCTTACGCGATTCTTACGTGGATTTTAGGTGACCTGGGTTTTTTACGCGGATTTTTGAATAACATCGGTTTTCAAACGCGGATTTTCAAATGAATGCGGTACATATCTCACGCGTAAAAAAACTGGGTGTAATTTTAATTTTATCTAGTCAACATGTTTTTTCTTCCACTAGTCAGAGCAGCCGTAAATGCAATCTTAATGTCCAGATAAACTTAGTATCGTGAACTATGTTTGTCCAAACAATATTTCTGTTTTGCTATGAACCAAAACAAGAACCTTATCTTATCGTGTATTTAGATCTCACTTATCGTAGCTACCTACATGGGATTCCGCTCCTTTGCGCAGATCAGATACCCGCCGTTAGCATGAGGTTTAACAATATTAAATTGCAATACAGATGAATTTTAATGCCATTCAGTGTGCGTAAGCATGTAAATCATGGCCGAAAATATCTCTGCCGCTCTTGTCGTGAAATCCAAACGTTGAACACCGCACACTGAATAAAGTGGAGTAATTAAAAAGTAAACTAAACAAAAGATACTGAAACCCGTCCTTATTCGAATTTCTAGAGGCTTATTTTCTCTTATTCTTCCATTCCTTTACTGAATCTGTAAATGCTCCCGTGGGTTACAAGATTACCGATGTATATTCTAACAATAACTCATTGAAGCTTCAGGCTCTGTTCCCGGTCAAATGTTTCAGCCTCTGAGCCTTTGAACTCAACATATCAACAACAGCAACTCATCTCTCTAAATGCTAATCAAAAATGACGCAAGACATTTAACGCTGGAGAGGTGTAATTATTCTCTGGAATGCACTCTTTCGCTGCCGGTTCCGTATACAGCCATTCCATACTAAACCGATATAATGGTTCTCAGATTTAAAAAAAAACAACGGGTCTAATATTTTGCGATAAAGAGCAAATATACCACTGATCGACATATCAAATTGAAGACAATTAGTTGGTATTCCATAGAAAAATACTACACTTGCAAAAATTTCGGATCTTTTTTTCTTAATTAAAGGAACTGGTACAAAATGGGTACCCCGTGGGTAATTTGGTACCCACCCGGATCTCCGGCGGTAATGAGCGCACTCAGGTGGTGAATAAAAAAAAGTGTCCTAGTAATGTAGTAACAAACGTCAGATGCCACAAAAACCCAAAACATCTGCGACTTTTGTAAAGGCTTTTGATTCGTTTTACTTTTTTGAAATTTGTTCACTTATTCTTGAAAAAATCGATTTTTGTTCCCCTTTGTTTTGTAAAATTGCATGATTTTTCGTCAAAGTTGAGTTAATTTACGTTAAAAAATACATTTTTCAGTAATTTCAGGACGATTCTTTTAATTTGAAAAAATAAAAAAATGGGGTGCCAAATTTATACCTAGGCATCTCGGGTACTCGAATTTGAGTTGTTTCACTTCCATGCTCAAAGCTCTGAGCCAAATCAAGATTTTTGAAATCGGTTTGCGGGGAAATGTCCGCAATAGATACCTTCATAAGCTGACGTAATATGAAGAAATTCCGAGCATTGGCCAAGAGCTAAGTCCAAAAAAACAAAATGAGGTACCGAATTTGTAGTAGTTCCTCTATTGGTTGTATTTGTTTTTTGTTGTTTTTATGGCTTTGGACTAGAGGGCGCAATATTTTTTAATATTTTTTTTTTCTTGAAAGCTGTGAATTTTTTACATAACATATGCAACAATCAGTGATGTGATTTTTTTTTTAAGTTATTACTTTTTGGTTTTTGGTTCAAAAAATCATTTTTTGCCATTTCTTCCAAAAATGACTTTTTCAAAAATTTTTCTTCGGATTCAACTTCGGATAATCAACATATAAAATTGAACACAATGAGCTAGTCATTCTTGAAAAAATATTACACTAGCGAAAAAAAATCGATTCTAGTCGCATAGATCTAGTCTATTTGCAAAAGAATATTGAACGAAGACTGAAAACAAGTTAAAATTGAAAAATTATAACTCAAAAAGGAAAAAAAAGTATCTTTGATTTTTGGACATGTTATATAAAAAGTTTTCGAGAAAAAATATTTAAAAATATAGCGTCCGTCCAATCAATAATTACGAGGACGAAAATCCAGGTTTTTCGCAAATGTAATATTTTTCAAAGAAGACAAGATCATCGGCTCATATTTGATATGTCCATATTCTGAATCGTTCCAGTTCAGACAGTTTTTTTTTTAAAAAGGGGGAATAAATTGATTTCTTAACCATCGGATAATTTTGAAAATTCATAACCTAAAAACGAAAAAAAACACATCTCTGGTTTTTGGACATGTTAAAATTCTCAGCTCTCAAGAAAAAATATGAGTGCTCCAAAAGAATGTAAACAACAAAAAAACAAATACAATCAATAATTGGCAACAAAATCCAATGCTTTGACAAGCGTAATGTTTTTCCAAAAAAGTCTAAGTAATTGGCTTTAATTTGCTATATCGATCATTTGAGTCGGTTCAGTACTTCAAATGTTATGAATTTTCGTAAAAAATAATGTTTGCGAAAATGGCAAAAAAAATGATTTTTTGGACCACCCTAAAATGGAAATGGGCACCCCAATGATAAAATAAAAAAATACGGGTATAATATTTCGCGATAAAGAACAAATTTACCACTTTTCACGAAAATCTGGAAACCTTTATTTCAGTTTTGATTTTGGTCTGACGCGATAGTGAAAGAATTGTGGAGTAAGGAATAATCACTGGATCACTAAAATAATAACTGAAGCTTTTTGACGTAGGACTACGTCTTTTATTAAGGGTGCCAAATCAGTAAACTGGTTACGTTTTTATTCAACAAAGTTCACGGTAATAACTATTTTTATTACGAACGGATTTTGAAGATTTGCATACCAATCGAATAGGAAATTCTCTAGGACTTGTTTGATACAACATGACAATTCCTTGTAGTGTAAAGTGTTTAAATTGATGAAAACTAGAAGCATTCTCATCTTCCCATAGATTTGTTCTGTCCATGTGTATGCTTACCTTACCGAGCTGTCAATAACGGGCAACTTATACAGCCGCGAGAATAGAAACAACGAAAGGGATAAAGAAAATAGAATATTTGCGACGTAAAGTCCACCCTTGTACAGTAAATACGCTGTTGCATCTCCTCTGAGAAAAAAAAACACTTCCCGTTTGGTGGTCATCGAAGCAACTTCGTTGCCGGCGAGCGTCGAGCGAGAATGAAAGTTGTCATTCTAATCATCTTGTGTCTTCTGCGTTTTCCCTCGAGCTGTGGACGTGAGCGAATGTTTCACTCGCTACGCGTAATAGACGGAAATCTGTATATTATTTGCAATAAAAATTGTTGAATCTATTTTAATCTTATTTTTAAATCTAGTAAATCTATGTATAGGATTATTTATACTTACTTATAACATATGTTTCGGATTCCGAAAATATGCCATAACTTCACCATATTCTGCGCAGTTAAGAGTATTCAATTTTTAGACATTATCAGTAGTAACATTGAAAATGAAAACTATTTAAAAAACAATTTTTGGAAAAATTTTGATAAGTGCCTATTTTAGCGCACTTAAATCGTATTATTCCTAACTCTGCGCAGGTGTGTTCCTAATTCTGCGCATTCATAAAATAAATATTATTTATTGACAAACATTGTTAAATAACATAACCAATATTTGCGTTATCTGTTTGATTTATGACCCGCAAGAAGATAGTCGTCTTGAGAAATTTCTATTTGGAGGGTGATATTTGATAGAAAAATGGAGAAGACAAACGTTATTTATTGAAATAATTAAATTATTGTCAACAAAATCACTACAGAAAATTCGTAATTACCACAAATTATCGGTAGTGGTATTGTCTTGCGGTCAATCTTCTTCTGCGATCGTTGTTGTTGTTGATTCTGTTTTTAAGCTTCTATATCATTCAAATACTTTTTGGAGTCCAAATACTTTTTGGAGTTCAAATACTTTGGAAGAGTGTCGGTGGACGAGTTTCCACTCTGCTTGGTTTTTAAGCTGACAAGGAGTGCTTCGGAAAACCCATTTGGAATGCTTCGTCGTAAGCATCAATTCACAGACCATCTGCAGATTAAAAATTGCCCAGAGATGCGGTCTTTTCCAGTGTCGAATGTGTATCGTGTGGGGTTGATTTATCTAACACCACTAAATGCCGAGTCAATACGATTACGTTGATCTGAAAAGTTAGTAAAATGATTATAAATGCTGCTTCCATACTTTTATGTTATTTCACGTTTTATCTGTAACCGTTCATAAAACAGTTTTGTATCGCTTAAAGGACCGGACCAAGGCCTCTTTCATCCTGCGCAGAGTTAGGAACATAAACAAAACATAACATGCTTATTTCTGCGCGATCTAAATTCTCTTTTCATGAAAGCGTATTCAGTTTAAACACTTCAAATAAATCACATTCAGATAGAAAACACTTAAAACTTACTGATATGACACTTTCAGTGATGTCAGATTTGTTTTGAGGTAGGACTTTCATTACTGTACCGGGGTGTAAGTTCAAAGTTTCGAAGTGCAAGATTTTGAACGTTAATATCTCTTGGAGTGGTATGATAATCATTGATTCGAAAGACAAAAAGGCCCAAAGTTATATGATTGTTTATTATTGACCCAAAAACTTGTTTCAATAGCTTAAAAATTGCATTGAAAACAGGTTCTTGAAATCACTCAAATCTGTATATAAACGAACGCCCGCTAGGTAATCCACTCAGTTATGATTGCGCTGCGGTTGATGTACGATCGCTGGAATATGTGTGTTTCCCTAACACAGATTTCGAAACTAATGAGCCTGGGGAAATCGGTATTGTAAAACAAGGTGCAAGGTGCGGGTATTTCTGTATTCGCATGCATTTCTGCCGACCGGAATGAGTTTCCCCAACACAGATTTCAAAACCATGGAGTTTGGGGAAATCGGCATTGCAAATATAAGCAAGGGGCGGGTACTTTTGTACCCGCACGCATTTTTGCACTCCGGAATGTGCGCGGACTGCAAAAACGGTATTAACACAACGCTTTGGCTCGGTTATTCGAGACTGCTTGGAAGATATCCCTTCATGTCTTGAGAACTTCTACGTAGACCGTTTAGCAAAATGTAGATAATCATTTGCTGCGATAACGTCGATAACGTCGATTGAACAACATGCGTTCAATTTACAGTGATATTTTTTTTCCATTTCTTTCATTTTTCTGGTTAAAATTCAACGAAAACACATCGTAATCATTTTTAAAATATTATTTATTATGTTCTTTTCAAGTTTTGTTAATGTTGCGCTGGTAAAAAAAAAGTTTTTCCGATAGAAAAAAAACAGTTAATATTCCAAAAAAACAGGGACAAAATAAAGTGTCCAGATCAATACAGCTTCAAATAAATCAAACTGAAGGCGAACAAGAACGATTTAATAATGGGTATGGCCTCCTTTAGCCTTCAACACCTCCTGCAAGCGCTTCGGCATACTTTCAACAAGGTTGTGCAAGTGTTGTGGATCGAGTTCTTCCCACGCGCGCTCCAGGGCATCAAAATAAGTATTTTTATTTGTCACACCAGTCTTATAAATTCGAGCATCGAGGATGGCCCACAGATTTTCGATGGGGTTCAGATCAGGACTTTGTGGGGGCCATTCAAGGGGTTTGATGTGGCAGGAACGGAAAAATGACTTCGTCAGCTTGGCCTTATGCTTCGGATCGTTATCCTGCTGGAAAACAAAGCGCTCTTCGAGACCCGTCTTGATGGCATCAAGACGGCATCTGTCTTGGGCTTCCGTCCTCTTCCCGGGCGATCCACCACCGATCCGAACGTTTTCATCTTCTTGTTGATTTTTGATAACGCTGTCTTGCTGATTTCGTAGTGCTTGGCAACTTCCCGGTGCGTTTGGCCGTTATTGACATCACGAACAACCAGTTTCCGGATGGACAACGGAATGGAACCGGAAAATTTTTGCGTTCTCCATATTTTACAACTTATTCGAATGTAGACACAAACAAATTCGAGGGGTCTCACGATGGAAACTTATCGAAATTATATCGATTTTCGAGTTGGACGCTTTATTTTGCCCCTCTTTTTTTTTGGATATTAACTGTTTTTTTATCTATCAGAAAAACTTTCTTTTTTACCAGCGTAACATTAACAAAACTTGAAAAGAACATAATAAATAATATTTTAAAAATGATTACGATGTGTTTTCGTTGAATTTTAACCAGAAAATGGAAAAAAAAAACTATTTGGACACTTTATTTTGCCCCTCACTGTACATGTCAAAATCAATACTGACTGTCTGGAGTTCATCAAATCAAGCAAATTTGCGATTCGAGAAGTACGTACGTACGAGATACAATAACTTCAGAGGGAAATGTAAAATACATTGATCGTTTAGACATTCTTCCGTTTACACGAATTGATCTTAATTGGGATTTGTTCGCAATTTAATTTGGAAACGGATCACTGGTTTACTCAATACACTCAAATGATTACAAGTCCTACGTCAACCTCGCGGCCATATCTTAGGCATAACCCACCCTTAGTGGGTTATATTTTATTTATATATTTTTCTGTACAACTCAATTTTTTCGGTAAATTACAACAGACAAAAGAACAATCTAACTATTCAACAGTATAAATACGCACAACCAACAGTCAATTTTTTTTTTAGTCTAAAACACGAAAGTTCGCAGAGTGGAATTTTAGCGCAATGTAACTTTTTTTTATTAACAGCTGAAACAAGAATCGCGAGCTACCTTGTGGTGAATAGTTATCAATCATAACGCTACATAATAAGAATAGAAAAACCGCATTTTTTCTTAACGATACAAAATTTCGGCTTTCTTAGCGGCGATTCTTGTTTCAGTTAGTTATTCTAAAATACTAAAATGAACTGAATTTCACAGAATATTAACTGGATTTCATCTAATTATATCGTATCCAATATATTCTCAAACTCCCGGCACGATATGTAACTGTAACAACTACGTCACGGAAGCTACTACACACATACACATCGGATAAAAATATGTTCCTTCGATATTCCAAAATTATAAACTTGGAGCTTTAAAATAATGTATAGACAAACCTGTTTTTGTGCGGGGAATAGGGCCTGCACAAAAGAAATCACATAAAAAAATCGTATCAAACTTCACCAGTAGCTTTAAAAAACAGTGTTCGCTACACAATCTGAAAAACAAATTTTTATGCGCATCAAAAAAAAGTTCCCTCAAAGGAGTAGAATACTCCTTTTTCTATAAATTCGAAAAAAAATAAAAAATTAAATCCTTCATATTTCTGTAGTTTAGGCATTCAAGAATATACCCTTGAAAGGACTTATCGAAAATCCTATTAATTACCGAGTTAGAGCCATTTTAGTGATGCGGTATCTAACCTGTTACGGCCATAACAAGGAACTTCAATCGCGTTTTTCTCGAAACTAGTTTTTTCAAACTGGCGTACACGATATCTCAAGTTCTACTGAACCGATTAATGTCGAAGTTATATGGGTACGATAATAATATTTTTTAAATTTCACTATTTTAAAAAAATCGGGAAACGTAATAAAAAACGTTTCAAATCGCATTTTGTTTTTCAAATGGCCCCCATTTTGCCAAAAAAAAAACATGTTTTTGACTTGTCCGAGGTTCATGCGATAGCGACATCTTTACTGATTCAGAATCTGTTCGATTTTTATGTTTCAGATAACCAGAAGGCCTGGAATCGTGTACGTCATGGCACAACTTTTTTTTAACCCTCTCAATTCATCAGCTCTAAACTATTCTAGTTATGAATATTTTTTCTCCTTTCAATTTTTGTTTTATTGTTAAAAGATAGATGAACAAATAATGATATAATGGATAGTGAAAATATTCTTTGTTTTATTTTTACGGAGCTCGAAGAAACCGTCCAAAATTTCTGTCTCTACACTAGAATACCCCCTTAAAAAAATAATCCAAATCCTAATGATTCCATTCGTGAACAGCATTCTATTTCCTCATTTGCGCAGATCATAAAATAAACTCTTTGCTCGTTTCAATAAGGTCCTACTGACACCTTAGAACAAACGAAACAAAACATGAGAATGGGAATTAGCTGCCACAGTCCCTACGTATATCGTTGAAATACATATCGAAGATAGAGAAAAATAAATAACCGATGACTTCCTTTTTTTTTGTTTCAAATACTGCACAAAAAAAATCGCGTGAGATTTTTGATGGTTTTTACTTTGCGCAATGGCACAAAAAAATCGCATAAAAACCGCACAAAAACAGGTTTTACTGTATCTCGTCTTCATACGTCAATTTTCCACGAAGTTACAGCGTTACAAAAGCATAGAAATATGGAAGCTTTTTGTATTATAATTTGGATACCCACTTTAAGTTTTTGAGAGTCAATTAGCCTGGCAGAAAAAAATGCAACATACTCAGACACAAGGAACATATCCTGTTCCTGTTCGCCAAATGTCAGATTCCAGTTGCGGATTCCATACTCAGGATTCAAAATTTAATTTTACAAAGGTTATATATATTTATATCCATAGCTTGTTTGAGGCATTTATCACCTAGTCACCAGACCCTGAGTGTCAGATGAAATGTTTCACACGTTTAATACTCGCTTCCACAAAGGGAAGCATTGTATTGAATTGGAAATCCCTTCTTTACGGTGCCAGTGTTTCAGTGACTCATGCTTTGTGAGTGCGCAAAATGAAAGAGGAATTTCGAACGATTTTGTATTAGGAGGAATGTCCCCACAAAGAAACATAATTGTTTTTATTCTAGTAGAAATATTTTACTTGGAGATTCGTTTCTGTTTTGTGTTGATACAAATTATACACTAACAGATGTGAGTTCGAAGTATAACTACTAATTACAACGAATAAAGTGATCAACTTCAACCTATTCATGTGGGATCACGAGATAAAATCCGGGTCACTGCCATATATTTATCGAAAAAGCGTGGAATATTATAATAGAAGCCGAACCGTCCGAGCACTTTTATTTGCTACTGTAGTAAGCGATAGTAACCGCTGAGGGAGGGAGCAAACTTGTTGAAGGCAGTTAGAGCAGCACTTTGGAATGTGACTAATAATGAATGGGTCGAAGAAAAATTAGTTTCCATATCCCACTGGAGCCCAGCACTCGAGCGCACCTTACTATAACTAGAGGCGGTGGTTAGTTTTTCCGACCGATAGCGAGTTTGTTTGTCATGTTACATACATTTGCGTGAACACCTCCGAGCACCTGGAGCTAGTTTGATTGACACGTAACGGTGTGTAAGCTATTCCCGTAGAAGTGAATGGCAGTAGGTCACACACCTATCTTTCGCAGCTCTTTCCTACACATCATTCTTGCTCCTCACCTCACCTCTGTGTGTATGATATATCTTGGCAGATACGTTCACCCTGTACATACTTTGCAATACACCTCGAAGTGGTTTTCTCACCTCTATCTAGTGAAATTAAGACATACTTTCCGTTAATCAGTATTCTAAACAAAATTACCTTTTTCTTTCTTTCTCTCTCTCTTTTCCTGCTCTCTGCTCAATCTGTCGAACCAATCACACATGAAACAAATGAATAAAACACGCACCATTGCACCGTATGAAAATAAAAACCTATCAACACCCCTTGCATCGACCACCCACTCACCAACCAACCAACCAACCAACCAATCGCCCAATGAACCAAATCGACCAACCAAACAATGAAACAAAAAAGGCTCCTCCGGGCTGAGTTGTTCAATTTGCGGAAGAAGGGCAACGTGAAAGCTCTGGTCGGTGGCTCCCTCGATCGGCCAACGTATATCGAGTCGACCCGCTGCTGCTCGCGTTGTGGCATCGAACTGGGCAGGATCATCAACCGGGGAGCACCGTGCCGGTCCTGTCGGCTGCGGGTGTGTAAGGGGTGTCGGGAATTCTCAACTCGCACCACCGACTGGGTATGCGTGGTGTGCCACAAGCAAATGTGAGTGCACCAAAAAGATATAAACGCTCCGAAATGCCAGCGTAATAAAGTATAAGAACCTTTTAAAACTACCCCATTTACATATACGCTTCCTTAAACACCCCCACCCACCCTCTAAAGCAAACCATAATATTTAATCAACAACAGCGTATACTTTTCCCAGCTAATCTTGCTGTTGTTCGTGTGCAACATATTTTGTTGCAATTGCATATAT
Source organism: Toxorhynchites rutilus septentrionalis (assembly GCF_029784135.1). Classification (NCBI taxonomy): domain Eukaryota; kingdom Metazoa; phylum Arthropoda; class Insecta; order Diptera; family Culicidae; genus Toxorhynchites; species Toxorhynchites rutilus. The sequence continues at coordinate 2,383,056 of NC_073744.1, forward strand.
GTTTGTTTTTTTCGTCCACGTACACGTACAAGAAAAACTGTGTTCTATGTTTTATGTTGCTTGTTCAATGTTGCCTTCTTACAGTGCCCCATCTCTCATTCAGCCAAAGAATCCAACCGCATTCACAACCCGTTCGCTTTATGTGACACATATCGGACCCCGATTCTCGGTTATTTCCCCCTCTTCAATCCTTTCCTGTTGTTCAGCAAAAAAAAAAGCAACATAACCGATAGTTAGCGTCGCATTTTTTCCTTCACCACCCCCTACAATTAACCCAATCATCATCATGCATCGTGTGAGCAGTGCTTGTGTGTAGAACTTTTTGTTTTTTGTAGCGTTGGTTTTTTGTGTAATTCTCTCTTTCTCTGCGTGTACCATCAATTTACGTGTATTTTTCGTTAGAAAGTTGCAATGCGAGTTGTGTGTCGCGTTCCGGTGTTTGCTTTCAGCAACAATGTTTCTAGCGATCGAGTAGGACATGTCGTGGTTATCATCCCTGAACACCAAGAGTGTGTTCACCACCCCCATCGCTACAGAATACAGGTGGTAGAACTGTTCAAATACGGTTTCCCAGTGCTTTGCATGACGGCAATTTATAGCAACTAGGACAATGAGAAGAGTTTATGGGTGGACATGCTATCCGGAGCGTCACAGATGACACATTAAAATTCATACCGTGATGGCTGATGATAGCAAAATCATTCCGAGCTGGTTGATAGAATAACTTCTTGTATTTTGCATATTTTAGCATTCTGCTTGGAAATAGAATGCTTGATAAGAGTCGTTCCATTACTGGCTCCGGCATTTCATGTCAAACCCATGATTTCTTCCCACTCCCACATAAAAGTTTGCAATTGTATCGGAATCGAACCAATAGTTTCACCCCGTCTATGCTCATAAGTTTCGCATGACTGTTCATGAAAAAACCTCTCACCCCCACCCTCGGAGCATCGAACCGATTTGCGTAAAATATCTTCCGCAACACTAGCTCAGAACTACGGATCCAGCTAAGCTCTGGCACTAAGGAAGGATGCAGATGCTTATACCGGGGAGGAGAAGGATTCGAAATTGATTTTTTTACGATCCTTTGAAGTTCTACAAACATTAAATTGTGCTTGGCATATGAAGCATCTCAGCATCCCGTGCGTGTGTGTGTGTGTATGAAATGTTTAAACTTTATTAACACTCCGGCCGCCGCAAGTCGGACAAGAAGTCTTCCGAGAGTGAGCGCGTGTCGAACACAGGAAACGAATTCCATAACTTTATGAGAGAGGCTCATTCCGCGGAAACGTTGATTACGCGATGCTGCTGCGATGATCGTTATGATGAGCCAAGCAATGTCAGCAATGAATTCCGGACATAGTTAATGCGGATGGAAGCATAATGAGATGAAATCGGGCATAAAAGATATTCGAGTTATTTCCCGACGTATCCTCCCGCTGTCGCGTGTGTTGGTCACAGACTCACTCTCTCTCTCTCTCTTCGCACAATATGCCACCCTCGTCCAACAGGATGAGTGGAATTTCGCAGAACGAGCTAATTAACTTTATTCTGTGAAGATGCCATGCATACGAGTTATCTCTGAACACGGTTGCATTGAAATAGAGCTGTTTGTTTGCCAATAAGAAAATATATTGCATTGCCCCAGTTCCAGTTGTGATGATGCTGTAAGAAAATTCTAGGCCAATTAAAGCCAAGTGAGATCGGATGAAATGTGTCATGAGTTTGTTGCCAGCTGTTGTGTGCCGTTGGTGATGATTGTAATGGGAGAATGAAATTTACATGAGTATTTTAATTGCCTTTGCAAGGCAATAATCACCTCGACATATGTGTCATAAGGTGTGAGGAAGGCTTATAGTATTGTTGAATCTCACATGAGAGAGATATGAATGTGTTCATAATGATCACAAACAGTGACAATTATTTATTATTACAAGAAACAGAATTGGAATGCTCAGTACTGAAACTCCAGTTGAAAAAACCCTCCTCATTATCACGTATCATTGAGGTGGCGAAAACTTCACAGGTTCCTGGTGCGCGTTAGAGCACGGAAACATGCACTTTTTCATGCATTTGAAAATATTCACATCCATTGACGTCAACTCAGTTTTCATTGTTATCTAATCCCTTTCAAAAATTTCGAAACCAAAATAAAGCTTCCAAAATTTAATTATGTTGCGCATTAATTACTATTATGTACTATCTAACTCAATACTATTACAGGGAAACTTCGATATAACGTACATTTCGCTTTCAAAATTGTTCAAGAACTCAGAAACATAGCTCAATTCACTTTGCTATGATGCATTTTTAGTGGAGTTAGTAAATAATGATGAAAAATCCAACTAGAAGGTTGAGAACTATTCATATAATTTTCGTTCTGAATTAAAAAAAATATTTTTGAGAAAAACTTTGAATTTCAATTTTTTTAATAATTTTATTTTTCAGTGTAATTTTTCATATATTTTTTTGAAATTCTCATGAAAGATTATTATTTCCTATATTTCATTCTCTCACTAAAATTTTGTAGGTCTTAAAGTTTTCATGTTAAAAAAGCTCAAAAACTTTAAATTACAAAAAAATTCCAACTCAAAAACTATAAGAACTACAGAATTTTGGTCAGACAATGAAATATAAGAAAAAGGTTCAATGTTTTATTGAAAAATGGCAAACAAGTTCTCAAAAAAAAAAAAAAAAAAATTGAAAATTAAAATTCATGTTTTTTAAGTTGTGAAGGAAAATAATATGAATAGTCCATACAACTACCAACAAGTCTCCTATGTACTGTTACCTTTGGTAATTTTTTTGAGAGTCAACTCTTTCAGGACCATAAGATGTCCAAGACTGAATATGCCAATACAACACAATATTTCAGCTCTTGTGGGTGTAAAGTAAGAGAATATCACCAGAAAAACATAGCAGGGTGTATAGGTTTCCTATAATTTTATGGGAAATATTTTTCATATGGACCATAAAAGTAAATGAACGAAGAGTTAGATTTATTATATCGGTATTTTATTTATTGCTTTGTAGTACAAAAAAAAATTAAAAATTATCGAGTAAAATAAACCATTAGCTATGGTATTCTACGAAACAATTTCGTTCACTTCTGAAGCACAAGTGGACATTGCACATAACACATTTATTATGTTAAGTCAGACCAGACCATGTTTGACAGTTCTTTTTTTATTCGTTCAGAAACACATTTGCTGCTTTGGGCGTATGTTTTATTTTGACATTCAGTAAAAAAATGTCGATTCAATAATAATTGAACAATCGATAACGATTTTTGTAGAAGGGAAAAATATTTCCCGTGGAAAGGTTAAAAAAACGTTTTTGAGAAAAATGAAGAATTTAAAAAAATATATTTTTTCAGTATATGTTCAGAAAATAGTATTTTTCATATTTTTTATTTTTTTATTTATTTTTTTTATTCTAACAACTTCCTACATTTTATTCTTCGACCAAAATTTTGTAGGTATTATAGTCTTTGAGTTAAAATTTTTTCTAAAAAATTATGAAAAAAATGGCCCTTTAAAAAAAGCAATATAATTCTTTTTTTTTTTTGAGATTTCAAGTATGCATAGTTTTTCAAATGACCAATATTATAACACCCACAACGTTTCACTGCAATTTTAAATGCTACTGTCAACTTCTAAGACGAGTTAGCATGAAATACGTCAATTGAAAATGTGTACGTTATAACGTGGGTACGTCATATTGAACTTCCCCTGTAAATGCCATTCAAGTATTTATGCTATGACGAATATAAATAGTAATCCTCATATTCCGCCACATCAATAACCTTCTAAAAACATACAATTGAATAAACATTCAACAAGTAACATAGAAGCTTTTCGCCTATTCGACAGTGCCATCGGGATTCTTTAATTTCCAAACTAAGGTGAATATGTCGCCCATGTCGAATTTATATAAATCTGAGTTTTGAGTTTAGAGTATTTTATTATTTAACTTGTGATCGAAAGTCAATGTTTTTTGTTAAACAAAAGCAGTATAAAAATGACACACAAAATTGCACATAAATTTTCCAAATATCTAACTCTTATAAACCAAATCGGTTTCGATATTTGTTTTTATATGATTGTTTCTACTGAAAATAAAAAAAAATTATTCATAAATGAGAACGACTGATAACTTTCCTACGCAAATTTGTGTATAGAATCTCTATTTTCTAGCAATTTATAAGGAAAATCACAATTTTTCAAGTATTCAAGTATTTAGTCAAAAGTTTTAAACAAAAATGTCGATTTCCATAGAATCTAATTAAAGGAGATGAAGCAGCAACAAAAAAGGGAGTGGAGGCGATCTGGCGTAGTGGTAACATACATGCCTCTCACGCTGAAGGTCACGTGTTCAATTCTCACTCCCGACATTCTTCCAAAAATGGAAGTAAAAAGTGACGAACCAGCCAAATGAGTTGAAAATCACTATAATACAGATAAAAAAAAAAACAAAAAACACCTGAGAATACCGCAGATAGAGTGAAAAGCGCGTTTTTCAACAAACTATTTTGTGTAAAGTATTTTAAAGAATGTGTCCTTCGACGACTTCGATCTATTTGCATTCGTCATTTTTGGCAGTATTTTATCTCATTGAATATTACCGTGACAGGGGCATTGAATACAATTTGCAAAAAAATTGCAACATTTGAAAAACGATTTTTTTGACAAACAAAATGAGATATGACTTTGAAATATTGAAGAAATTATTGGATGAAGCCTTTCGTTCTACAAGATTTAACCAATTTCCATGCACCTGAAACACATTTTTCTGGCCTGTAGCAAATTCCCGAAAACGGTTCATCCCAATTTAACATTTACCAACAAATATTTGAAGAACAATAGAAAAGTCTTCAGGCTATATTTCTGAATACTGCAATTACATGTAAAAGGGATCTACTGGAGAAAAAATGCTTGGCTTTGGCCTTGACCTTCTATACCTATTTCTTATCCAGTGGCGTCTCGTCCGCCTGTTCAAACTGTTCCTAGAATAAGTAGACAATCTCAGAGATTTATTTTTAATTTCACATTTGTAGCATGGATGAGTAATTTCCATATTATCCTGAATATCCTTATTTGCTTTTCTGTTTTAGTAGAATTTCTCCACCGTGAAGAATGTTATCTGATAACACTTTTCTGCATATTCAAGTGCGACAGGGTAAACGCAGTCTGCTATGTATGAAGCGATCACTACTACTAATGCGCCACCTTGCGTAAAACTGACATTTGAGATACAAAGTTTCCTGCTGAACGTAGCCCATGGAAACGATAGAAAACACACAAACACACCATTGTTGATTGAACAGGTAGCTCACTTGGTCACGTGTCGCCTCTGTTCTAATCGAAAAATTTTAGACCCGTCCGTTTTAGGGTGGTCCGAAAAATCAATTTTTCTCACTTTTTTTTCCAAAAATGACTTTTGTCGAAAATCCATAACCTTTGGACCACTGAACCGATTTAGATAATCGACATATCAAATTGAAGCCAATGAGCTAGTTTTAATGAAAAATATTGAACCCGCAAAAAAATGGATTTTATATCGTAATGATTGATTGTAGTCGTTTTTAATTGTTTTGATGACTTTGGACTAGAGGGCGCTATAAGGGAAGGGGAAAAAATGATTTTTCGGACCACCGGTTAACTTTGAAAAATAATATCTCAAAAACGAAAAAAAGCATCTCTGATATTGGGATATGTTATGCAAAAGTTTTCAAGAAAAAATATAAGAAAATATCTAACGATCTTCTACATCGGTTCAGTTGTTCAAAAGTTATGAAAGTCATTTTTAGGAAAATAAAAAAAAAATACGGGTCTAACATTTTGCGATAAAGAACAAAATTACCACTTTTGACGAAAATCTGAGAACCACTATATCGTTTTTTTTTCAATTTGTAAATTTTGAACCGTTTGACCGATTTACGATAAAATGAGTGCAAATAAAAGATATTTCGTGGTTTTTAAAGTATCCAATTCAGAGATATCCCAACTCTTAATTTTTTCGGAAAGATAATTTTTTTACATAAAATATCAGAACTCCAGTAACATTAATTGTTTCATTTTAAAGTTTTTTTCAATGTTAATTTTCATTTTAAAAAACCTATGCGTCTTCATAATGACCCCAAATCCCGATATATTGAATCAATGGATACGCATGAGTCGAAAAAATTCCCTGAAATCCTGTTTTCTTTCCACGCTAATAATCGTTTGTTCGGACCGAGTCACGTTATCTATTAATCATAGGTTCACTGATAATTAAAATTCGTTTAGTAAACTACTATAAGAAAAAAAACATTTAATATGACTCCTTGCTGTGGTGTGTTCCCGAACATTTTTTTTTCCTGAAAATCCCAAAATATCAAAATACTTTTTATTTGCACCCAAAAATCGTGAATCGATCAAAAGAGATTCGAAATTACAAATGCTCAAAAATGAGCGTATTAATAAAAAGATCATTTTTCGTATCACCCTAGCAAAGAATTATAGGTGAAATGAAAAAACCAAATCTAATTTTTTTTCGGAAAGGAAGTATTGAGCTAAATTCACGCATTTTTTTCCAAAAGATTCAAGAATAAATATCCATGGATGTTTCCGGGTAATTAAGATTCAAATAATGTAGAAAAGTTAACATGTTAACATTTTTTTTCCGTGCTGCCATTTCTAGATCAATACGTGCTTTGGAACATTTGTATGATGTGATTCGAGTAATCAATAAACAATAAATTAAACCATAAATAGTTTCAATATCAAGAGAATTGAGAAGAAAATAATATGATATGTTTTTATAGAAATTTTTCTTATATTTTGAACTTATTTGCTCATTTGAATGAGTAAATGAGAAACAAAGTCAATGAATAGGAGACTGAATGAGTGACGTGAATGACAGAACGAAGGAGTGAATGAATGAATAATTGAGAGAACTGAAACTAAGAGAAACTAAATGAGATAACGAGTCAGTGAATGAGAGAATGAATGAGAGAATGCATGAATGAACGGATGAGTCAATGAATGAGTGAATGAGTGAGTGAATGAGTGAATGAGTGAGTGAATGAGTGAATTAGTGAGTGAATAAGTGAACGAGTGAATGAGTGAGTGAGGGAATGGATGACTGAATGAGTGGAGTGAATAAATGAGAGAATGAATGAGCGAATGGGAAACTAGTGAGTAAGTGATTAGTTGAATGGGTAAATGATAAAATGAATCAGAGAGTGAATGAATGAGTGAATGAGAAACTAGTGAGTGAGTAATTGGTTGAATGGGTAAATGATAAAGTGAATCAAAATGAAAAAGAGAGTGAATGCGTGACTAAATGAGAGAGTGAATCAGCAATGACTAATGAATGACTAAGTGAATGAGTAATTAAATGAGAGAATGAATGAGTGAATGAGAGACTGACCTAGTGAACGAATGAGTGAATGCATGATTAGGCGAATGAGTAAATGAGTGAGTGAGTGAATGAGAAACTGAATTAGTGATTGAATAAGGATCTAAATCGGTGAATGAGAAATGAATTCGAGGCTGAATGAAAGAGTGAATGGAAGAACGAATGAGTGAGTGAGTGTCTGAATGCGTAAATGATAAAGTAAATCAGTGATTGAATGTAATTGAAATTGAATGAGTGAGTAAATGAGAGAGTTAATCAGTGAGTGAATGAGTGAGTGAATAAGTAACTAAATGCGAGAATGAATGAAAGACTGAACTAGTAAACGAATAAGTGAATGCATGATTAAGAAAATGAGTGAGTGAGTGAGTGAGTGAATGAGACTGAATGAGTGAGTGAATGAGAATCTGAATCGGTGAATGAGTGAGTGAATGAGAGTGAATGAGAGTGAACGAATGAGTGAATGAACAAGAGAATTCGTGAATGAGCGAGTAAGTGAGTATATTAGTGGATGAGTGAGTATTACGGGCTGATTTTGGATAGAAGTGGGGAAACGCTTATTGCACAAAACATAAGAACTTTATTTCAATGAAGCTTGCCACAAATGCTTCGAGTAATATATTGTGGGTATTTTCCAAGTAGATCATACATTTGAGTTAATGTTGCATTCGTGTAAATAAAATTTGAGTGAATGTGTTTCGGGTAATTGCCCTTCGGTGAAAGTTTTATAGAATCGGAAAATGTCGACAACCACAGTTGGTAGCGATATCATATATCGATCGGTCAACTGTTGGAAAAAGGATATATTTACTTTGGAAATTTGAGACGCAAAAAACCATAGATGAAGCCAGGTAATAGAAAATCATAATATCACAGTAATGTCCCATGTTCAGTGAAATCAGAAAGGCGTTGTGCACTAAGAGTATGATGGTATCACTGGCCAACGACAAGTAATGAGTTTGAAGGTAACTAGAGAAGAGATACGACCAGGATAAGCGACTATGGATAGCAAAATTATTTCTTGGATTCATTTTGAAATCAATATAAGTGCCATTCCAATCGTCATATAAATCAGACATAGTCGCTTGAAATCATCGCTTATACCAAACGATGCAGTCCGATTTCACGGAAAATCTATTTGAAATATATTCGAAAACCGAATATAGAAATGGAAACCGACAGTCCAATAAAATTTTGAAGGATACCTTCTCACTAATTATTGTGGCGCCATATTCTTACAGTGATGATGACAGCTCTAATTTTGTGACACTACTCGACTTATTTCGAATTACTTACTGAAAATAACACTTAATGGAAATCTTCCACCCGAATTACAATTTCCGCCCAAGATTTCACCACAAGTAGCTACGCCTTGTTCATTAACCAGATTAGCGATATTCGTTCCGCTAGCGGAACAGCTGTCGCCAGGAGCTCCTGCTATCGATTAATCTGAACCAAATACGAGCCAAAGAGTGAGTGATGGGTTTCCAGCACTTTTCATTACCAATTCCCAACCGCGCACGATGTACCGAATCCGTCACAATTCAACAAACACACTGCAGAAGAAGGGGCGACCCTTGGAAAAAACAAATCGTATCTTGTTCGCTTCTTCAGATTTTGGCAGCGTGGGGGTGGCTGTCAGTATTACGGTCTTTCCTCAAGAAGTAGTCGCCGCCAGGCATTTTCCAGAAGTAATCCTCGGAGAAGCGAAACATCCTTGCTTCTTTTGAATTAATCGTCCTTTCTTTTTAGTCGGCAACGGCGACGACGACGAAGGTTATTTTTGTGTGACAAGTTGCCTTTGATTCTTTTCTTCCGCTCGATTATCTTTTTACCGGGAATCCACCAGTGAAACTTCAATCCTAATTATGAAAGCTATCTCGGAGTGTAGCAGTCTGCAGAGTGAACTCCACGTGCGAGATTTGAAGGCGATCTCCTGAAGAAGCATAAAAATAAACTGTCATCGGAACTTTGGGCCGTAAATTTTGACAAATAAATTATTTCCAAATGTGTACAAAAATAATCGGATTACATCGAATTATTACACATCTGGCATGAAATTTCGATGAAAAAAATAATCAGAAAGAATGAAAAATCAACACATAAAACCAAATGCATTTTCTGTGTATCTCTCTGTATCCCATAGTTGTCAACTCTTTTGTATTGTTTCGCTTGCGTACGTTCTCTTCTCGCTTCTTGTCGTAATTGCTGATTGGCCAATTAAACTTTATCGCTTCGGAATCCATCCATTTTTGGCAATATTTTTTTTTTGTTGATGGTGCAAGTTGATCGTTTAATTGCTTCTTGAGTGGCGTAGCACAGAAGTTCGTCGTCTGGGGCGCCATATAGCGCGTAGCCTCAATCGGCGAATAATTGTTTTATGTTCTCCTTGAATCCGCCCCCGGGCTGCTTACACAGGCTGATGATTATTAATTAAAACTCGATACCGATCTTCTTTGTGTGTGCTTTTTTCTTGATTCGGTTACTGAAAGTTTTTTCCCTTTGCACTTAGGCTTGGTGTAATTTTTCATCGAATTTGTTTCAAATATTTCCCCCGGAATGCCTGAAAGATTTATCCCCAAAAGCGATTCCAAGATGCTAATCATTTTTCCATTTTATTTCAATCCTCCCCCGGACCACGTCACCAACGTAAAACACGATGGAAAAATAAAAATCCATAGTGAGCTGCAGGCCGCCAGTGAAGATTGGATGAGCGATTACGCTGACAGCAGCGTTCGCCGAACCTCCGTCATCGCCAACAAGGATTACCTGCCCGCATCTGACCTGATCAAAAAGAGCATCCGGCGCTCCTGGACTATATCAAGTAAGTTCAGTCTAAAAACCAACGCTCATACACGCTGCCTCCCACTTGTTTTACATTAGGGTCACATAAAGGGCACCTCGGAAAGGCAGCAAAAAAAATAGTATTGCAATAATAGACAGTGTTATCCCAGCGTGGTGTCATTCGATACTGGTGGAAAACCCCGGGAATAAAACTAGTTTGGAGCTTTGCATTCTATTTGAGGAAGAATCGATTGACCCAGAAATCGACAGCTACCCTTCAATATATAGTTATATTTGTGTCATTTACAAGCCTGTGGAAATAATTACAAAGCAGCAGAATAATAAAAACGAGGCACAGCCGCCCAACAGTGTGTGGCATTCGTCGTCACTCATCAGCATCACCGTCATTCTTCTCAGCTCGCATTGCATTTACATCAGCTGTCTGTTTTTCATTACGACAGCGACATTTCAGATGCCACTATCTTTCTGTCGTAAATAAGATTGACTCATTTCGCTTCTCTGTTTCCCCTTTTTATTTCGTACCCATCGCAGATGCAGAAGATGACAATCGTCAAACTGGAGCGTACGAAGATCAGCAGCAATACACACATTTACCTCGTAAGCAATCGCAGAGCAGTTATCCGTCGTTGGTAAGATACCCGTACAAAAGTCCCAGCACAATGACTGACTACGCGCAGGAGGACGAGTTCGATAACGAGCTGCACCCGCCGATGGGGCGCCGAATGCCAAGACAGTCCACACTACCGAATCCGGAAGCCGGCATGTACTACGGTAGCAATAATAATCTCATGCCCCCATCGATTTCGCCGAAACAGCTTAGTCCCAGCCCACAGTACAGTCCGTACCATACGGACAACGAAAACGACGACGCCGATCCGATGCAAACTTCACCGGTGGCCGCCCGTTACAAAATCCGCAGACAATCAACACTACCTTGTAGGCCAAATGAAAACCACGACATTGGACTCAAACTGCTGTCCACATCCCCGAACAGTAGGACAAACTTGTACAGTCGATCCCCGGACAAATCCGACACTGATCCACCCCCGAGATATCCACCGTTTGTACGTCAGTCAACTTTTCCATCCAACTCCAGTGATCCATTTTTCCTGCAAATTCAGGCTCATTCACAGCAAATACCGCAACCGCCACAGTCCGGCCAACAGCGCCATCTGCCCACCTCACCCAATCGGATGTTGTTCAACAAATCTCCCGACAGTGGTGCGGAATCTGCTGGCGACGGTGGAAGCTCGGGTAACTCGTCGATACCCCGCCGTTTTCAGATGACCAGGCAAGCCACACTACCTAATCCCGAACAGCACGTGAAGCTGCTTCCTACCTCCCCTCCCAAAAAACAGCTCTCACCGCACAGTATCAAACGCTCACCAGAGTTTGCACGCCAAAGCACACTCCCGGCACCAGACAGCATGAATTCGCTCTCGGTTCATCAGCACGGGCCAAAATTTATGCCTATCTCACCAAGACAAAAGCAATCTTTCTTATTTCCACAACCAGCACCTGCACCACGTCCCTTTCTTTCACAACAGCATTTCCCAACGATGGCCGATGAGCTGTCGGTGACACCTCAGCAAAACCCAAGCACCCCAAGCGGTAGTGTTGGTGGCACCTGCAATATAGGTGGTCCACATCACGCTTCCAAGATGATCAAAGTACGCAGCCACAGTAACGAAGAGTACAGTCTCAATAGAGGAGGGCCCCTAGCGCACCAAATTGTTGCCGGGGCACCGGGTGAGGGACGCAGGCTGCTGCCAGAGACGCCGAGCAATCGCTCGCCAAGATTGGTACGTCAAGAACACGTTAGAGAAGACTCAGTAAACTCAGACAAACGATCTCCCAAACAGAAAACTTTTGCCGAAGCGAAACAAGCCATGATGGAGGACTACGACCTAACGAATAACTCGATCACGCAGCTCAACTTCAACGAAGACGAGGAAGCTAGCTATTACAATAACGAGGAAAACTACGACACCTACAACATCGACCGACGGCTGCGCACGAGCGGAGTGCCCGCCAGCACGATTAAGAGTGCCGAAAGCTTTCTCAACGACTCCAGCCCGGAGTACTTCTATCCGGAAGATTATCTCAAACAGGGAAGCAACAAAAAGGAGACGCGACTGCGTCGCAGAAAGTCACGGGATCTACCGGTGGAACCCGAACCGGTGGCCTCGTCGAACGAGGACGAACCAATCAAACGCAAGCCCGAAACGATGCGTTCCATCTCGGAGGAATCGCCGGGAAATAAATCGATCAAACCCACGCCCCGACGGTCGCTGTCCCATCCCGAGAAGGACTCGCAGGTTGGTGTTTATATTAGACTAGTGATACATTCATTGCAATGCTTCTATCATATTTCCTGGGATTTTTTGTTTGGTGGAAATTTATGTTTGGATTCAAGATACTCTTTAGCTTCGGCAACCATTTCTTCCACTAGAGCTGAGCATCTTTTCCTGCAACATTTGTTTTCGGTACAAGGTATGGTGGAGGTACGAGTAGTAGACGCTGGTCACTGGAAGCCAGATTGGAAAAATGAAGTGGATGGAAAATTAGGAATGTTGAAGCTTTTCAAATTACGGAAAAGGAGATGGCCAAATTAATGAAAATACAGGGACTCGCCTCTAATTTGACACCTAGCTAATTGGACAGACCCGTAATGCGACGCGAATGATTGGACCTCTAATTGGGCATTTTTGTAATAATCTTTTGTGCGAATTTCTACAACACGATATATTTTTAGGAGCTTTTTCAACCTAGATTAAGTATTTTTCACACTATGCTTATGATTATTTGTTGGATTTTCAATGATTTTCCTGTTTTAAATTGCTGTTGTGTTGTGTTTGTTGATATGCCCAATTACAGGTTAGAATCGCCTAAAATGCAATACTGAGTGGTGTCTCGGTAGGTCCTATGAGAGGCAACTCCATGTAGTAACAAAACATTTGTCACAGGAGTTGAACAATCTTTATGTATATATAAAAACACGTGTCACGGTGTTTGTGGTCGAACTTCTCCGAAACGGTTAGAGTGATAAAATCATGATGTTATACAGAAAAAAAACTTGGTAGGCATGAGAATAGGACGTAAACTATATATCATACCACTAGGGATCTATATATCATACCAATACTGATTAGGGTACCTTATGCAAAAGAAAAACATTTGTCCTGATTGTTTCTTCATATTTTTTTGGCATTAAAAAAAATGACTTTAACTTCCACAAAAATATAGACAGTATAAAAATAGGAAAATATACAAACAGTGTTGAAAAAAATTATCTTCGATAAGTTCAAATGCATAGATTTTCGGGCTAGGTTGCATCTATATATTCCAAACGAAAATCAAAATGACAGATCCAGACAACCAGTGAATATGAGCAAATGAACTTTTGTTCTTCAATATATTCTGAAGTTTATTTTTCCACCCAGTGTCGTTTTCATCATGATTATTCAAGATGCCAGAATTGAATTTCATTCTAGCCAAATGAATATCAGCTGTTGTTGTTTAACCTGAGGCAGCTGCGTGCGGATGGTTTTCATCTAGGCCGTTGTAACCGTTTCGCCAAACAAAATCCTGCGCGATTTCTTGCAAAGTTCGTTTCATCGAACTCTGGCGTTTTTGTCCTCTAAATGGTCCAGCCTGACTAATTTTTTTATTTTTGAATTTTGACTCAAAATCAATGCCAGAACGAATGTCATTTCGAATGTGATAAATATCTATTTGTTGCTTTTGATATTCAAAGTATAAGTAACAGCGAAGTTATGAACCCCACACAATGCCGCATTCATTCATATAACAAATTTGTTCATGCATCAGCGATATGAACAAAATGAGCTCGTTTGTTATTGTCATCAATATAATAAGAGCAGTGTGGTTCAAGCTGTATACAAATATGAAAAATAGAGAATGGGGTAAGAGGGTGAAAATTTGGAGTTTTCTCCAAATTTTGCAAAATGACAATCACTCAATCACCCACATCTATTCTGATAAAACACCAACACGCGTGTTGACTCATGTTTTTTTATTTATATTTCTTACCTAATTTTCTTCGGAATATTGTGGCGATGTACTGTATTCTATTAGTCAAATCATTTCATTCTATACCGATATTGAGCGGATTACAAAAAAAAACACCTTTTTGAATTTATGTTGTTCATAATGTAGTGTGTTCTCCAAGTCAAGGCATTCAGCTATTTTTAACGGCGGCCAATTTTGATTTTTCAAGATAATAGAATATACAGTATTATAAAGACAGCAGAGATAAAGTTTTGTTCCAAATATCAGAGCAATAAATCAAAAACAACGGGGTCAAATTTTCATTAATGTGGGACAACCCTACAAACATTCAAACACGCATACAAACAGGTCAAGTTGAATGAAACCGTTTAAAAAAGTAATTGGCAATGTTGTTACAGCGGCCATCTAGGATTTGAATTTTCCTAAATAGCTGTGATCTACTGGTCAAACCCCTTCGCCCCAGAAAATATGTCAAATGTAATTTAGTGGTGGCAGCCATTACGAATTTGCATTTTTTATAAATAACTTTATTCTACTAGTCAAGCCTTTCATTTGTTACCCATATTGATAGGGATTTGGAAAAAAAAATGTAATACGCCATTTTGTGATGGCGGCCATTTTAGATTTGCATTTTTCATAAATAACTGTGTTCTACTAGTCAAGCCCTTTCATTTGATACCCATGATGATGGGGTTTAGAGGATATATGTAATCCGCTGTTTTGGATTTGCATTTCTCATATATAACTGTGTTCTACTAGTTTCAGTTCTTTCATTTGATACCCATATTGATGGGGTTTTGAGAAAATATGTAATTCGCCATTTTGTGGTGGCGGCAATTTTTTTTGTGGCATTTTTCATAAATAACTGTGTTCTACTAGTCAAGCCCTTTCATTTGATACCCATATTGATGTTGTTTGGTAAAACCCATATTGATGGGGGTTTGGGAAAATATGTAATCTGCCATTTTGTAGCGGCCGCCATCTTGGATTTTTAAAATCATGAAATACACAGTTTTATAATGAGTGCAGGGGTAAAGGTGTGTTTCAAATTTCAGATCAATCGGTCAACAGGAAGGGGTTCAAATTTCTATAATTGTGGTAAAGTGCTACAGACAAACATGTTACAAATTGGAGTTCATTGTCGGTTCGTTGTCAATGACACTAACGTTCCTAAAGTTCGCTTTCTCACAGTTTTATTCACCCTTTTTCGCGTCATTTTTATTAGTACTCAGTTGAGATTTCTATGACAAGCAACACGTCTTGAATGTATTCTGAGTGTCAAGCTCTACAATATGTGTGAGCAAAAAGCAAGTCACAAGATTTTTTTTGACGAAAAGTTGCCGGCCCTTCTGAAGAGATAATACGAATATTGCATGGGCATCAAACAACGAGATCCCGCCATAGATACTTCATTCATTATGAACGAAAATTATCATTTTGAATTAGCATTTATGAACATGCGGTTAGAGGAGACGAGGATGATAAGAGCTCGACGAATTTTCATACGTGTATGACGACTCGACGCGGCAAGGACAACGTCATTCTACTAGAGGCGAACCAGCCCAGGAGCTAAAAGCCTCTTAAATAATGAATTAGAAAACGACATTCTACAATTCATGGTCGACGTCCACGCGAAGGTAGAGAGCGAATGACTGCGGTTCCTACGACAAAATAAACAGGAGCGGCGTGAGGAAGAGTTAATTCACTTGTGAGATGCTATCATGAGCAACGCCGATTATTACCACATACACACATTTTTGCATGGTTATTGGACAAAATACGCCCTCCGATCAAGTCAGAATTACCCGAACGAATCACAATTTCGCATTGCGTAATCCATTCGACTCAAGTCCAACCGAGTTGTGTAAATGTGGCAACCTTGCGACGCAATTCGACATATACAACAGTGAGCTTCTGTGAAGCGAAAATGACAATGAATTTTCGGGTGTGATAACACACCCGAAACACTTTTAAAACAAAAAATATATAAATGAAAATTAGTTCTTTCAAATATGTGTTCTATGTAACAGAATAACACATTCTCTGCAAGTGAGGGAATGATTTTTTAAACATTTTTGCCACTTTACATTTTCCACATACAAAAAAAGAACAAAATGAATGGTTTGTTTTTCTTAATTAGTTAAGAAATCATAACGATTTCAGGTGAATTGCTTTTGGAGCGAATCTCCTAATTTTTTGACAACTAAAAAGCAACTGTCTTTACATTCATTCTTACTCACTAATTATACCTACAAAGTCTACCTGACTCTAATATTTTGTATTTTATTTTTCCTTAATCTTACCCTTATCCGATGTTTATGCTGATTTATGATTTTATGGCAGGGTGCGAAATTCTAAGGTCCGGATTTTATGCCGGGTAGTCATTTCAGGATGAGTGTTCATGATCGTAGTTGGTAAAATCGCACAGTACCGATTGCTGAACTGTGCATTAACTATTTTTTGTCGGTGGTCATTGTCTATAGTACTCCATTCCGCTGTATGTGATAGATTCCATCCCCACATAATTGTGTGATCTTCTTAAAAGAATGGACAGTAGCCATAGTCGGGTTCGGGAAGATACAGCATGCTTGATTACACTGATATTTCTGAATTGTTCCGCAACGATATCGCGCTGCGACATTATCATCGAATGACAATGCGTACCGTCATCTCCGGTATCATAAACATCAAACGCAATTTCGTCCAAATTGTTTCATTCCTTTTACTTTATCGATCACATTCGATTTATTTAATAGATCGCTAAAACATTCAAGCACACCTACTATACATTAGTTATTTTTCATTTAACCAAAACCAAAATATTCACTAGAAATAATGTATATGGTAAAATAACGTTTGCCGAGTCAGCTAGTCATGAGATAATACAATATGTTATAGTAATACTTGCTTAAAATTTCCAGTTGATTGATTAGAAAACTTCAAAATAGTTCATGGTGAAGAAGTAAGGTGCAATTTTTTTGCCGCGTCAAATTTTGTGGTGCCAACTATTTTTAACATAGAACTACGTTTAACAGAAGGTATAAGGTATAAAATAAAAATCCAAAAAGTGAGCATGTAATGAAAAAATGATGATTTTGAATTTAGAGTTTTTCTTATCCAGAGGATTGGGTGTTTTTGGTAAACCGGGAACTAACGCTTGTTTTTATGATAGAGCATAATAAGATAATATAAAAAGATTTAGAGAAACTTCTTGCGACTTGTTTTTTTTTGTCGATATTGTTCAGCCCATATAAAAGACCTTATCCCCGAAAAGTTCATAAGACCATCAAAAATAACTATCAACCACCGATTAGTTATATAGCAATTATAGTTCACAAATCTTTAACAGGTGTGTATATGTATGACCTTTGTATATAGTGAGTATACGAAAGTCTAACATTTGTATTCTGCTTTTGCACGTATGAACGTTGTCCTTATTCTTTCTTCGTAAATCCAAAATCAAATAAAAATATTAATATAATAATGCTATGCATTATACTCAATAAATATTCTATACAGTAGAACCTCGATTATCCGCGGAATAATCTGGCTAGGTCATCGCGGATCACGAAAATCGCGGATAACGCAAATAATGGTTAAAAAAGAGAAGCAAACACAAAAAAAGACTTTTCAGCATGAGAACTATGTTTTATCAATACGTGTCGTGTACACCAGTGGTCAAATAATGCGAAAGCCATGCTCAAAACAAAAGCGCAAAAGCCTACCACTCAATGATAAATTCCGGGAAAGCCCATAGAATTTATTCGCTTTCGCGGATAAATCGCACCGCGGATCATCCGCTAGCTGATTATCGAGGTTCCTCTGTACCAATAACATTGATTAATACAGTAGAACCCCGATTATTCGCGAAATATTCGGGCTATGCCATCGCGTATAACGAAATTCACGGATAATGCAATATAAGACTAAAAATGAAGTACAAACACGAAAAATATATATTTCATCATGAAAACTATGTTTCATCAATACAGAAATTATTGAACTATCAATCTGTAAGGTCGTGTACATCAGTGATCAGATAATGTGAAAGCCATGACCAAAACAAAAAAGCAAGGCTCTTTTTAGGTTTTAGGTTTATAGATTTACTAGGGAACTCACATTCGCGGATAATCCGCACCGCGGATCAACCGCTCACGTATAATCGAGGTTCTACTGTACATTTAATTGACGATGGAGTAAACGATCGATCGTGAGTTCAACATTCAGGGCTCTAAATTAACCATCTTTGTGTTGCTATAGAATAACTACGTCCACGCAACAATTATCAGCGATGGAGATCGATCCACGGTCGATTGAAGATCGATTCATCCATACAATTTTGCTTGAAATTGCTCTGCTCTGCAAGAAACATCGGACAGTTGTGCTATTAATAACACAACCAATGACCATATCAACTGTCTCCGCTGTCCGGTGGTCTAACTGATCAATGGAAGAACAGAATGAATACTCTTACCGACTAATCTGATAGAGAACAATTTACCTCATACAAACTAATGTCTTATCTAGATGGCGACACCGTAGCGCCGTCATCGCGAACGGAGTCATCCATTAACCCTTTGGGGCACGGTGGTGTTAAAAATGTCCCACCTTTTTGATGCGTAATAACGCATGGTGGGGCATTTTTTGACCCACCTAGAAATATTAGAATAGCTGCGTGCTCATACGTTTTTTTCGGAACCTTCTTATTTAAAGTAGTTGGCAAAACCTTTAGTAGGAGGAAGTTAGAAATACATTCGATTGCGTTGGCAAGGTTTATCATCATAAGACAACCCACACTTTTTTTTCAATTTTGAATGATATAAAATCTCTGTGCAACATGGGTATTTTAATTTTCTAAAATTCTGTGCCTCAAAGAGTTAACGATGTAATTATTTGTTTGCACCACAAATAAAGTTTTCATTTCACTTTCTATGGAAGTTCAAATAAGATTGTGTACGCGGGCAACGAGATTCATGTCAGGGTTGAATAGTCCTAGGCGAAGCGAAGCGACTGAGATGAGAGTCGATTTTCATTGTTCATCATCGATAATGTTGGACCCTGCTTGCTAAACTACAGCGCCTACTATGAATGTTGTACCTAATGTAAACAAACTAATGTTGCTTAGCAACCGTGGTCAACGATGGTTGGTTAACATTAAGTTCATAATAGTTTGGGTAGGAAAACGCAAATTATGTCTGATAGAATCATATTTAAAAACGTATCTAGTACTTATATAAAAATCTCGAATAGCTCAATAACGACTCAAGATAGGTGCTGAATTCGACAAAATTTCTCCACATAAAATTTCCCATTTTCGTGGTACTGAAAGCACAACACGTCTATCAACTGTTCAATATCAGAATTTACACGAAGCTTGTCGCCTGTCCTTTGGCCATACAACCGAATGATTTCCCTGGACTTATCAAAGATCTCCACTTTTCATCGCCAGTTACAATCCGATGAAGAAATGAATTCCTTTTGTATCTGGCCAGCAACATTTTCGGTTTTTTGCTGTTTTTCGTTTAGCTCGTGTCGAATCCATTTTCTTATCTTTTGGATTTATCCCATGGCCTTTCAATGAATGGAGATGGTCTCCCGAGTCACATTTGATTGATCCGTGAGTTATTGTATTCGAATATTATCTTCGTCAAAAGTGTTTACAGTTTATTGTTATCGAACTAATGTGGGGTCTTTTTGGAAAAAAAAAATATTTCGAGGAAAAATCTTTCTATGTTTTGTTTGTTTATATTTCACCCTCTAATCATTAATTCCTGGACCATGAAACTGTCCTTTTACATCCAAAATTGATCTTCTAGTCGGTTCTTTCACAGATTTTTCACAATTGGATAGATTTTTTGGAGAGAGATATCTCACAAAAAATATTAACTCATTGTTGTAAAGACCACCAATAACACCAACATAAGAATCGTTGCAAAACCACTTTAACACTCAAATGAATCTCGTTTTCAATTGCAGCAAATGCAGAACGCCCGCAAGTCGGAAATTACGAAAATCCCTTCGCCACGACCACTGGTGGAAATTCTTGAGCGTGCCCAGAAGTCAATCAAACTGCCATCGCCCCGTCGCAAAGCCTTCAAATCGATGGACCAGGCGTGCGAATCCGAAGCGCCCACACCTTCCCAAATGATGCAGCAGCAGCAGCAGCAACAACAGCAGCAGCAGACAGGGCAAGCCGCGACGTCGGCCGCTACCAACGCCACATCTGGGAGCGGCGGAAGCACGGGAGCAATTGCACGGACTGGCCCGCGAAAGATTTCCGCCTTCCAGCAGATTCTCCAAAATCAACGACTGCAAAAGCGTGACTCCAAGAGTTTGGACATCGTGGCCTCGAAGCTGATGGAGGAGAAGTACGGTGGCTATGCGGAGGCCGACGAGGACAAATCCAAATCACTGGATGATGGCATCTTTTGCGGGGACAAGAACAGCGACGACAACAGCAGTGACGAACATATCAACCTGATTGATAGGAAGGTAAGGGAGTGCATCGTCGATACTCTGTTTGACTGATTGAACCATGAATGAAAGTGAATTTCCGTTTCTCGGCTGCAGCACAAGACGCATCTGGGCGAGCAGGAGATTCAAAACGCCGTGGAAGCTGCTGCGGTTTTGTTCAAGAAGGTGGTACTCCAACGGCGCGAAGAGAAGCGTACCAAAGACGAAGGTGAGTGAGGTTTGAGTAGCGTTTGGTGCGAGTGGGTGTAGAAATAGGGGAAATATGCATGGTGAATGCCGCTTTTGAGACATAGTCTAGTGTTTGTGTTTGTGTGTGCGATTACATCGTCATTCTGTGAAAGAATCAAAAGTGCGCTGCTTGTTGCACAACCAAATGAGTCATAATAAAAGTGCTAATATAGATATCGAGATTCCGTGACACTGTCACAATCGTCAGCGTCTTTATCTTGATACACTGTTTTCCAGTCAGCTTTATGTAACTACGCGCGAAGAAAACACAACCATTCTTATGTGGCTTGATTTTGTTTCATTTTGTTTGAGATTAGAATAAAATACGCGAGAAGCCGACGACTTCGGTAGGCGTATTTTAATGCTGCGCTCTGGCAAGCTACAAAACAGACGCCAGGGTTGAAGTGAGGATATATAACTTATGGGGTAGATTTGATGGTTTGTTTGTGATGCAGATACTGAGCAATTCCTAATTTAATCGACAAATAACAAAACATGAATATCTTAGATTCGAATGAAGGTTTGTATTCCGTTTGGGTTGGAGTAAATATGAGTTTTCCACAGCAATTGGGAATTTTTTGACTCAAGTGTAACTTTTGAAAAGTGCGTAAGAGAAATCTTCGATAATTTATATCTCAAAAACTATGAGTCGCACCGAAATAGTGTCTTAGAAAGAGTTATAGAGTATTAATGTTTAAACGTAAAAAATATACATTGAAAAAAATAGTACTCTTATTTTATTTACTAAACAAGCTTTAATTTGCAATATCTAAAATACGTATTTTTTTATTTTTTTCATATAATATAGAAGTTATGCGGAAAACCTAAAAAATAAGTCCATGATGATAAAACTATTTTTGACCAACTTTATCAAACATCGATTTTTTTTCTCCATATACAGCCATTCCATGTGAAACCGACATACAGGGGAACTTCGACATAACGTACCCTCGTTATAACGTACACCATTTCAAAGTGTAAAATAATCTATCTATATTTTGATATTAAAACATGTTTTGTTTCTTTAACCAATCCCAAAATACAACTGGTTTTGTGATTCCGGATTCTAAATGAATCAATTTTCAACCAACAGTTCGGAGGAAAACATCATGAGAGAGATTAGTCTTCTAATTTTTTTCCTCCTGTTGGGTGTGAACCCTGCGTCCATTATTTTGAACTATTGTGGTATACCCCTTTTTTATACTACACTTCAAGCTTATCTACTTATTGAGCTAGCTATCTACTTATTGATGGTAATGGTAATGAATTAGAGAGACTTTAAACTCTGAGAGTTCATTCGTCTCTACTTATTGATGAAGGAGTAGACTGAAAGCTATAGCGAGATAGGTGCCAATCAGGAATAATCTGTTTGGTAAATTTTAGAATCCTGATTGGCGACGCAGACCAAATTTCCTTGGGCCCCAGAATAGCTTTATCAAGATGTTGAAGTCTGCGTCTAGTTAGAGCTCCGCAGTTACAGAGGAAATGTTCCGAGGTTTCGCTTTCGGCATTACAAAAGCGACAAATATCATCTTGTGCTAAACCTATGTTTTTAAGATGGTATTTACTCGGGCAGTGTCCTGTTACAAGACAAGTGAATGTGCTGAAGTCTTTCTCACTAAGGCTTAGCAGCTGTTGAGTATTTTTAATACTCGGTGTAATACATTTTTCGCCTGTTTAAGTTTTGTAGCCATCCAATTGGTGGTTATCTGTGAAGCAAAGGATTTATTACTTGACAATGGTGTTCATCTTTAAAATTTTGAATGATATGCTGCCTCGATACTTGTGTGATCGAATTGAACGAGGAAGTGATTTGCATAGATATAATACAAGAAACGCGATTGATGCAAGAACACCTAACTTTTTATTTAGCAGGTCCCAAAATTCACTATTGTATAAAGGATTAAAATTCTTCAATTCGATGCCCAGAAATATCAAACGAGCGGCAACAATAGCTGAGTTCAAAGAATTGTGTCTGTCACATGTGAAATCTGTGTTATGAACTTGTAAAAATGTTTCAATGTTTCTATGTTTGCATAAGCTATCATGTTCGTATTGATGATGATGGATTTTTGTTACATTATTGTTGTTGTAAGTTAGATTTGAAAAAAAAAAAAAATAAATGAGTAGTCTACAAAAGCTTGAGCCACGCGCGCGTTTCGGTAGACATAGATAACTTGATTTTGAACACTGGCGAAAATCGTTATACAATGAAATGTTCTAGGGTCTTCAGTGGAAACCGGATTCGAACCAGGGATAGCCCAGACGGAATACTTGTAAACTATCGTATTAGCAGATGGTTATATCGAGTTTTTTTCTGTACCGCGGCAGATCTCAGTGTAAGTATCTAGTGGAAACTTGAGGATATCGGGTTCGATTCCCGATCAGTCAAGGATCTTCCCGGGTTGGAAATTTGCTCGACATGCCTTGGGATTATATCTTTACTTTTCGGTTTCCGTCTTTTGTTTAATGTTCTTATGATATCAATTTATGTCTGCAACAGAACCAGTTCGTTTTATTTTGCATACTGGTTCCAGATGTGCTTTGTTAAACTTTAAAAATTATCTTAATGATAAATCGTCCTGCTCAAACCATTGTAGGGGTATGAGGTGGGACCATCATCATCATCATCATCATGTCACTTCCCGGTCTTCCGTCTTCTAATTGAATTTTATCATTAACCTTAACCAAACAGCAACACAATAGAGTACAATTAGTAACGATCCGAAGTTCCTCTAGGAACTTTAGTGCCATTTTAGATAAAGTATGAAAAATATCCAAATAATTTATTCGTCGTTTTTTTTTCAAACATAACGAATTTATAAACGTTGTTAAATGAATGACCGCTTCTTCGAACTTTCTTCCACTCATTTCATCTTTAATTCGCCCAAAGCCAGGAGCATCGCCGGCGAGCTGAAAGCCTTTTTGAGTGAGTAATCACAAATCAGATTGCAAAATGATAATAACTCTATTGATCGAATGCGCATGCTTTTGAAGACATTACTGGAATCATGGTAGGCAAATGCATAACGACTAACGACGCGAGAAATTGTGATTCGAAAAGAGAAACAATAATCCGGAGAAACAATTTTTGACGAATAGTTTTTGACCGGTCGTTCTGAATAGACAAGACGGATATCGCATAAGCATTAAACAACGAGATCTCGCCACACTTACTTCATTCATAATGAACGTCAATTCTCAATTTTGATTTAGATTTTCGGGTGTAACTAACACGCTATTATATAATGGATAAATTATTTTATATGATAATTATTTTATATCATTGATAATGTTTTGACGAAAATGCGAGGTTGTATAGAAAAAAAAAAAATAAAAAAAAAAAAAATATATATATAATTTTATATATATATATATATATATTTTGTATAGAAAAAAGGTTGTATAGAAAAAAAAAATAAAAAAAAAAAAAATATATATATATAATTTTATATATATTTATATATTTTATATATATACGAATTTATATTGTCGTAAAGTAGAAAAAATGAAATATAGAAAATCAATATTTATTGCTGTCTCCTTGTTAGAAAATACGTGCATGTGATTTTCAACATGGCTTAGTTTATAACAGATTGGTCTCGTTCATAAATTGGAAAACAGCGATACGCCAGCTAACTTCAATGGAGCTGATTAATCGGCCTGTTTGGAATCGCGTTATTTTATCGTTGTCATTCAATCGAGGAGTATTCCATCGGTAATCTATGTTTGAAACACAGCCATATTGCTTCCTTTATTCATGGATGTTTTTATTACTCTTCACCGATTTGTAGAACTCAATATTCATATATGCATATGAGTGATCGGATTTTACAATTCGATCGAAATCGACTTTTACACTCTTAAATTCGTTCGCCTTGTCGCGAAACAATGGTCAAAATAAGTCATCCGTATTTGTGGTTCAATTTACCTTCTATCTGATCGGCATAATTCCGGAAATAATTCTTAATTGTTGAAATTTGAATGAAAATTATTATTCGATTTCGTTCGGATGCTAAATTTGTTTTGAATGTGTTTGAATGCCAAATTTTGCGTCTTTATTCCACCCGAAAGACCATTACTATTTTTGCTTCATAGAAATGTAACATGGAGACCAATGTTGTTTACGTCGAATTGCGTGGCAAGGTTGTCACATTTGCTCAACTCGATTGGACTTGAGCTTGAACAGAATGCAAAATTGCGCTTTTTCCATTCAACAGAATACAACCAACAATATGTGGGGACGAATACGATCGAACTTCATTTTGTGTTTGAACACACGAGCAATGTCATGACAATGCACTGCGCTTTGGCCTGGCTATAACTAAAGCTGTGTCGGCGTTGCTCATGATAGTGTCTCGCAAGTCGTTCAATCTCTACCTTCGCGTATATGTCGACCATAAATTGTTGGCACAGCTTACGATATCTTGAATTGGCGTTTCTTGACCATGTCAAATCACCATATGATAAACATAAAAATCCTTCGAGCGCGCCCTCTGTTTGTTCGTCGCATGTTCATAAATATTAAATCAAAATGAGAAATGATGTTCATAATGAATTAAGTATCTGTGACGGGGTCTCGTTGGTCTAATGTTTATGCAAGAGATTTTTCGTTAAAGAAACCCTTCTGACTTGCGCTGTAGTCACGCGTATTCTTGAGCTTGCCACTCCAGAATACATTCAAGGCGTATTGTTCGTCATAGAAATCTCAACTATTTACTAATAAAAATGACGCAAGTAGTACTACGTTGAGAAGGCAAACCTTGGGAACGTTAGTGCCATTGAAGAAGAACATAGCGAGGGTCGTATGAACGGTGTGTGTCAACGATGAATTCCAGATTATTGTTTTTTCTTCGCATTAAATCTCTCGTGTCACCGTGCTATCATGATTCCAGCAGCGCTTGTGCTTTGGATCTACACACGTGCTCTCCAGCTGATGTTTTATCAGGGTTGATGGCAATAGCGTGATTGTCATTTTGTAATCCGAGCAAATGTGATTTGAAGAATTTCGATAACTCATTGTGCTCATTCAAAAAGGCTTCCAGCTCGTCGGAGATGCTCCCTGCTTTAGATGAATTGATGTTACTTGTGTATTTGTAGTGAAGCGGGCGTTACGCCATCAGTCATTGAACAACTTAAATGAATTCGTTCTGTTGAAAAAACGAACAACGGTTAAATTATTAGAATATTTTCGACACAAAAATAATAAAATCGCAATTAAAAATAGGGAATTGGGGTAAAAATTTAAGGTTATATGTATGGTATGAAGTCAAATTTTTGAAAAAAAAAATATCCAGATCTTTTTTTCTGCATAGAGCCACTCTATTCGGTATTAAATGTACGGTTATCGGTATCCTACCGGTATCATATATAGTTTACAACCTATTCTCATACCTACCAAGTATTTTGAGTATAATTTCATCAAAATCGGTCGAGCCGTTTCGGAGGAGTTCGGTAACAAACACCGTGACACGAGATTTTTATATATATAGATAGATATATATATATATATATAAAATCATCGTCATCGTCATCGTCTATAGCCCTCCATTCCTCAGTATGTGATAGATCCCATTCCCACATATTTGTGTGATCTTTTTAAAAGAATGGACCGTAATCATACTCGGGAAGATACACTATGAAATGCTTGATTGCACCGCAACGATATACAGGTCGGACTCGATTATATGTGATTCGATTATATACAATTTTTTTTCTATATTTCAAATATGGCTTATTTCAAGAAGAAATGTAACCTTTCAGCGTTAATGTGATGTTTAAATGTCTATTACATGTATAGTGGGGTAATCAAACACACTTTCGTTCAAATCGTTTCATTCGTTTTATTTTGTTGATCACATTCAATAAATTTTATAGATCGTTGAAACATTCAACAACACTTAGGACACATTAGTGATTTTTCATTTCACAACTAAAATATTTACATGAAATAATTTCTTTGGCAGAACAACGTTTGCCGAGTCAGCTAGTTTTTTTTATATTTTATCTGGAAAGCTGAGAAAGCTTTTTTTTTTCTTTATTATAGTGACTTTCAACACATTTCGGCTGGTTCATCACTTTTACTTCCACTTTTGAAAGAATGTCGGGAGTGATAATTGAACTCGTGATCTCTGCGTGAGAGGTATGGATGTTACCACTACGCCAGATCGCCTCCACGAATCAGAGATGTGATTGTTGTCGTTTTATAGTTATGATTTTTCAAAGTCAACCAACGGCCCGATTTTTTTTGCATTTTCTGCCAAAAATGACTTCTTTGAAAAAATCATAACTTTTGAACAACAGAAGATCGATGTATCAAATTGAAATGAATTGAATTTTTGTTTTAGTAATTATGAAAAACTAACACAATCAATAGTTTTCTCGGTTAAAGATAGAGGACGCTATATTTTTTTAAGTTTTTCTTGAAAGCTAAGGTTTTTTTACATTACATGTCCAAAAACTAAAGATGAGTCTTTTTTAGTTTTTGAGTTATAATTTTCAAAATTTAACTTGTTTTTAGTCTTCGTCCAGTATTCCTATGCAACTAGATTAGATCTATGCGGTTAGAATCCATTTTTTTTGCAAGCGTATTATTTTCTCAAAAAAGAATAGCTCATTGTCTAAAATTTTATATATCAATTATCTGAATCGGTTCAAATAGTCGGTTCCGATAGTTCAAAAGTTATGAATTTTTGAAAAAGTAATTTTTGGAAGAGCAGAAAAGCAACAAATATTTTTTTCTGACCATTTATTGATTTTGAAATATCATAACGTAAAAACGAAAAAAAAACACATAACGGATTTCTGGATATGTAATGTAAAAATCCTCAGCTTGTAAGAAAAATATTTTTTTTAAATAACGCCCTTTAGTCCAAAGACTTGAAAACAACAAAAACCAAATACAATCAATAATAAAAAAATCCAAATTTTGTAAGTAATAAGTAATTGACTTTAATTTGATATATCGATCATCTGAATCGATCAAGTAGTTCAAAAGTTATGAATTTAAAAAAAAAAATTTTGGGAAGAAGGCAAAAAAAAAATTTTTTCGGTCCACTCTAAAATGGAAATGGTCACCCTGATGAAAAAATAAAAAAAAAATGCAGGTCTAATGTTTTGCAAAAAAGAACAAAATTACCACTTTGGAGTTATGGAAAAGATTGTTCATAAGTATCAGAACTACTGTTTGCACAAATGCCCCATGTTATTTGAATAATCGCATAAGTGTCTCAAGCGGCAAAATATTGTTTATATAAAAACATCCCATTAAAATACACTGTTAAATTAATACACTATACTAGTTCACAACAAAAATTGAAAAATTTACCTTTCATAATCTTGCATGTATTACTGCTTTTTCAAGGAAAAATAATTCCGACCAGTACGACACCCTTGTCCAAATTTAATACGACCGCAAAGGGTTAATATCGCTACGTTTTGTATTAAACCACATGTCTTCAAATGTTTTTCAACGTAACTCCTAAACATATATTTTTACCATAATGATGTATTTGGAAAAGTTGTTGGAAATTGGAAATTGGAAATTCATAAAATTTCATGAACATGGCGGTAAAACACGACAAACATACTAAATGGTCCTATTTACTAAAAAAAGACAATAAATTAGAAATAATTTTTAAATATTTCGAGAATGGGTGCATTTAGAAGGAGATTGATAATTAGTTTTTTTTGTTCTTAATCACATCAGAATTCATATATTGTGACAAAAAATGATTATTAACATACAAAAATTCGAAGTTTCGAAAATTCATAAAAAATTGATGGTCCACAAAGTTTGTCAAAAATAGCTTTACCATCTTGGACTGATTTTTTAAATTTTCTACATGACTTCAATTTTATATAAAAAAATAAAAAAAATTAAAAACACATATTTTAGACATTGGAAATTAAAGTTTTTTTTTTGTTTTGTGTATTTTTTCACGTTTAAACATAAATACTCTATAACTCTTTCTAAGACACTATTTCGGTACAACTCATAGTTTTTGAGATATAAATTATCAAAGATTTCTCTTACTAAAATCGATACGCCCTTTTCAAAAGTTACACTTGAGTCAAAAAATTCTTAAATGCTGTGGAAAAATCATATTTCCTCCAACCCAAACGGAATACAAACCTTCATTCGAATCAAAATTATATGTTTTTCAAATCTGCATTTTGAGGACGATTTCATTTGGAATTGCACTACTGATTGACTACAACCCTTTTTCGATCCCTGCTTATTTCTCAACTAACAAAATCCACGTGGGGGCGACAGAGATTTATTCAAGAATTTCACTCTCAATAGCAACCAACAAAAACAAGTTTATTCGCATCTAGCCTAACTAGTAGTGTGATTTTTGCCGTAGAGTTGTCAACTACTAACAACGTTCAACGCTATGTATATTGTTATTCGCTCAGAAGGTAACGGTTACTAACAAAAGCTAACAGTCAAAAACAGAATATCGAATACCAATGATATCGCTTATCATCTTTGTCTGTCATCCAGGTGACTATTGTGTCAGTCCACGCTACCATCATCCGCTGCCACTGCTGTATCAGAATAGCCCAGGGGCAACTCGAAAACAACTGCCATATGATGATCCAACGGCTGGTTCATCATCCTCCGAACCGGACAATAGCAGCAACCTTGGCAAGTTGCCTTTCGCCGATTGTGACGACTACCGGCTGGTGTTCATTAGTTCAGATTCATCCAGCAAAGAGGAGGAATGTGACAGCAGCTCGACAACATCTTCCGCCTATACAAGGCACAGCATTGCCCTGGATGAGTGTGACTGGGATTACTTCGAGCCGGGAATAAGCACAACCACGAAAACGCTGCTATACGATATCACAACGAATACTCCACCGCACCACAATCGCACTCCCCGGAAAAGGTCCCTTCTTCAGTCATCTCCTCTCACCTCGCCAATGCTGTACCGAAGACAGCGCAGCGGCTCCTACTCAACCAATCCGACTGCCTACGACACCGGGACAGATGACGAATTCTTAACCCACACCGAGTCTTCATCCTCACCTACAAGAAGTGAAGGATTTCTGGAGAACTTTGAAGAGTATCGTAATTTGGAGCGATTTAAAGTTGGCACCTGCAAATGCGACTGTGGGTTCAAAACACACTTTGTACCGATTCCGGTTCCTGTTCCAATTCCGGTGCCTGTTGCCACATTCCAAAACTGGTCCCAGAAGCAAAGCCACGACCAGTTGATGGACAGCATGCTGAAGGAACAGTCCCAAACCGAACTCATCAAACAGCTCTGGCGGAATTGTACCGGCGGTGAGGGAGCCCTCTTCGAATTCAAGCCCACCAATAACGGGAACTGCATGCATTCGTCTTCATGCTGCCAGCATCAGCAAAAGGGAACTGAAAAACCTAAAATTACCACCACCGCTTGCCAGCAGGAAATAGACTCCAAGAAGGGTTCTGAGGCGGCGGCGGCGGCGGAACAATCGTCACTTAATCACGATGGGGAATCTTTCGAGCGAAATGAAACCTACGAAAGTGGTGGCGGCAGCGATAGGGCTAAAAAAATACAACACGGTAATGGAAATAGTAATAATACCATCGGTGATGCGAGTAGTTGTGCTAGTGGTGCTCTTAATAACGAAAAGTTGTTTCAATCGTCACTTAATCACGATGGGGAATCTTTCGAGCGAAATGAAACCTACGAAAGTGGTGGCGGCAGCGATAGGGCTAAAAAAATACAACACGGTAATGGAAATAGTAATAATACCATCGGTGATGCGAGTAGTTGTGCTAGTGGTGCTCTTAATAACGAAAAGTTGTTTCGCAACGATTCCTCTGGCAGCAGCAGCAGCAACGGTACGAGTAAAAGTGAAGCTGATCCATTGGCTAGTACTAAACTGGCCGTTGCTGTCAGCGCTGGTCTTCACCATCGTGCTCCAGTCCCACCACCATCTGGTAGCGATTTAGTCGTACAACAAGGGGGAAAAGATAAAGAATTACCAACAGCCACGATTGGGACGAGCGGAGGCCATCACACCAAGGCATCACAACAGGGACAGAATAATTTTAGCGACAACAGCAGCAGTAGTGGCGAAGAGAACTCATGTGAAAAGCCTAAAATTAACAAAAGAATCCCTATAGTGCACCATCGCCGCAGTCACGAAGCCATTAAAAGTGAACAACCACTTGTGAGCGTGCAAGTGCAAAAACCTGTACCGAAACAGCGTGGTGTGAGTGAATCAGTGGTAATAACTGTACAACAACGGTGCGAAAAAGAAAAACAACAACAACTGCAGCAAAAAAGTGAGCAAAACAACGAAAACGAAGAAGAGTTAGTGAACAACCGGACACAATCGACGGACGATGGAAGTAATGTAACAGCGTTACCACTACCGTGTAATACGTACAATGACACCGTTAATAGTGTAAATTCATGCAATCACGAGCCGATGATATTGGTGAGAGTGTCGTTGGATGGTGGAAAAAGGGAAAACTATGCTGCGGGAACAAAAAACACGACTGGCGACACGAATCGCGAGCAAAACATTGACAACGAGGTGACGTGTGGTGATAGTACTTATCAGTCTGCAGATAGCGACAGCATGATAACTATCGGAAAGGCGAATGATGCGGCGGATTCACCTGCGGTCCCAGTAGCAGCAGCATCACCACCAGTTGGGGAGGCTAGTGATTTGAAGGGTTATTTGTTGTCCGAGAGTTGTTTCAGTTCATCGCAATCATCGTTGGCCAGTAGTGGCGAGGACTGTGAAACGATCGACAGCAACAAACTGTCGCGATCAGTGCAACGTAACTACGACGTTACGAGTGATGAACCCGTTAAAGTGAAAGGTCTTGCAGTGAGTAGTGAAAATACGGATTCGTCCACGTCGTACAGTTCTTCAGAGGATACCGACACGGACGACACCGGAACCATTGCCGACCGTAGACCCAAATCGAAGAAATTTTGTCAAGTGATGGTGGTGAACACAGATTCCGACATTGAATCAAGTGACTCCGATGTGTTCAGCAGTACTTCATCCAACTATTTACCGCTTAGCGATTTAAACGTTCCCTCGAAATCGCCCAGCCATATCGAGGATAGTGATATCATCTTGAAGCGCATTCGGCTGGTTACCACCCCAGAGAATGACGAAAAACAAAGTGAAAGTGAAGATTTCAAGGATTGGATTTCAGGTGAAGGCCAACTAGAACCACACCAGAACCCGGCGACGAACGCTGCAGCAGCACCAACAACAACAGCGTATGTTGATCAAAAAATAAAGTCAGTAGGTTCAAGTACAAATGAATTTTCCGAAAACACTGCCACAAGTGCCACCACTATCTCAGCCGAGAATAAATCTCCCACGCCAACATGCAACGAAAGTTCCGATAGTGTGTGTGATCCCAACATAGAGCGAGACAGCTTATCCGAGGAAAACATAAAATCGTCCGTACAGGTAACAGACCACCACTGCCACTATGAACAAGAGGAAACAGCGATATGCGATATGGACACCACTACCATCGAGGACCACCGAACCGAAGGTGGCGAAGGTAATAATGCAAGTAAAAATAAACACAATGCTCCACTGTGTGAAGGTGAGCCGTGGCAAAGCACAGCAAAAGAAACACCGTCGCCACCACCACCATCACCACGACCACCAGCAGCCCCGGTGGTGTCTACCGTGCGCGATCACCTCGTAAACACGAAACTAGCCTCAGTAGTAAACGAACGATCGTCCATCGCGGATGTAAATAACTCACATGTAGCAGCGACCAATGCTGCTAGCAATCGGTATAAGAGTTTAGTTTTGATTGGCCCGGACAGTGGCACGATTTCAATGGCAGCCGAATCGTCAACGTCAACTGTGTCCACCGAGCAACAACCACAACAACAACAACACCAACAACAGCAACGGAACGAGGACTTTCCTCACGTGAGTATCGTCACGAGTCGTACCACACGGATCGTGAGCTGTAGTGACGATGATGAACAACAGCACCTCCTCCAGCCTCCTTCCACCTCGGTGACTGTGAAGCACACCAATTGGATTGCGAGGAGAATGCACGAGGAGGAGGAGCACGAGACGGACGACTATGGCGATGACGCTGGGCTGCTAGTAGACGACGAACCCGATGATCGCTCACTCGATCGAGGTCTGGCGGGTTACTTTAATTTCTCGTTGGAGCAGGCGTCCCCCCAAACCAACAGACGACCCGTGAAAATCACAACGAACGAAAGTGCAATAATAGGTAGTGTAGCGGACAGTAACGAAGATGCGTGCGTTATTAGTGATTTGGTGGACAAAAAGAAAAATGAGGATCACGGTTTAGACACCGCGATCACTGCTAGTGAAAGTGGTTCAATATGTAAATCCAGCGCTACGACAACAACAGTGACCGAATGTGATGGCAGTGGAAGAAATAGTGGAAGCAGCAGTGGTGGAAGTTTGAATAACAGCAGCAAGGATGAAGATGTGACAGTGGTGACAGGTGCAAACACATTGTCGGCGGTTATTTGTTTAGAAGACGGATTAGCGGATGACGATTCGTGGGTGGAGGAAGTGAGCCAGGATGATGAGGAGTTTGCGACAACGACAGCTACAGAGTCCGACATTGATGACTCGGGTGAAGAGCTTTCATTGGGCGCCGATCGAGAGGAGGAATTGCGGGGCTACAATCGGACGGCAATCGATTTCACACTTCACACAATTGTGGAGGAGAGCTGTGAAGACAGCGAAGCAGAATCCCATCGCACGTCAGAATCCAAACGGAGAAATCGCATATCCGCCTCGGAGCTTGAGAAATACTTTTTCTACGGGCTGGGAGATGGTGCCGTGGGATCTATCTCGCAAAACATTCGAGACGACAGTATATCCGAGAGCAGTTCGGTTTGCAGCGAGGGTCTGGACTCGCTCGGTGGACCAGAAGAATCGACCGGCACATCAACCGAATCGGCTGATCTGGCATCGTCTCGGCTGGAGAAATACTTCCTAACGGGATTCATGGGATTCACTTCGGAGCGCAACGAATCCGATGGCAGTGGCAGTGTGGGCAGTGATAGCGAAGGCCATCCGAGTCCGGAGCAACGACGAAAACGGCTTGTCAGAGCAAGGGGTGCGGGCCGTTCACAAAGTTCCTCGCTCGATAATCTACTGGCGAAAGATTCCGAACTCGAGCAGCAATCAGGCGATTGTGGACACGAGTGTCCCGATTCGTCGGAAACGGACACCTGCGATGAATCCATCAACCAGATGGACAAAAACGATAGCTTGTATGACACGGCAAAGCGGAAGAAAAAATTCTCCAAAAAGTCCGAGAGTGATGAGTCGAAAAAGCACACGGAAATGGCGCAGCTCTCGCTGCCGCACAAATCCGACAAAGACAGTTCTGAGGAGGAGAATCGCAAAACACCCCAACCGGAACTTCAGCTGCCACTCACGAATCCATTGTCGGAGAGCAAAAAGCAAAACAGCCGTGACAGTGGATTTATCGGAAGCAACGATGACTTGCTGAAAGATGGCGAAGCCGTCCGATCTCCAGAGCTGAAACCAGAACTAGAGGAAATACAGGAGGAAAACAAAATTGATCTCAAACCAGAAAACAGTTCCTACAAAACGCCTGCCAGCGGGGGTCCCCCGCCGCCCTCGAATCTGGTACGAAAGGATAGTTTTAACAATTGGAGTTCTGACGAGGAGACCAATCTAATGATGTCCAAAATGAGACAATTCTTCAAGACGCTCGTGGCTGCTTCAGCGAACAGTAGAGCAGCCTCTCGCAATTCCACCCCAACGGTTAGCGAACCGAACACTCCGAAGCATGGAACTCCGGTGCCAAAAAGCCGAAATCGGAATAAACCCCCGCAGCTGGTGTATTTCGAGAATGAGCTAACCAGGCTAATGAAAACCGTCCCGGGGATACGGGACGAACAGGTTAGGGAGATTGTCGAATATTTGAGTAGTGAGGACACATGGTCAGATTCGTACGATTCATCCGATTACACTAGTTCAGATTTGGAGGGTGCAGTCTCCCAGAAATCGGCCCTTCAGCAACAGATTTCAGCTAGCTGTCAGCAGATTATCAATAAGTTCGACACGCTGGAGAAGGACGAGGAAGGTGACATGGGCGATGGAGGCCTGATTGAGGAACCCCACACTCTGAACAAGGAAACCGCCTTCGTGTATCAGCGACTGGTGGCGTCGCTAACAAAAATGACGAAAGACGAGGAAAAACCGGTTAACGCGACCACCAGTTCCCCGCCTCTGATTGCCAAAGTGATGCACCATATCGGAAGTCGGTTGGTGGCACTGATGCATGAAGTAAGCAGCGGAGAGTCCCATGCAAGCACCTCGCCCAAATCCACCAGTATGCGATATCAACAGCGGAAGGGACAGCCAAACATTTCGGCCACAACCACCGAAGATGATGACAGCGCTTCCGAAAGTAACATGGAGAAGAATGAGGATTTGGGATACATGCTTCCTAGGAGTAAAAGCCACGATTTGCTTTTGGGTGATGCCAGATCGCATCACCATAATCAGTCTTCCGCAAGTGGTGAAATTGTTGGAGAAGAAAAAGAAGCGAGCGATTATGAAAGATTTTCCTGGCGGGGAAGCTTTGAGTCTGCCCTGCTGGCAAATGGTGATTCTCGCTCGAAGCTCTCAATGTTGGATAATTCCTCCTCCTCGATATCGGTTCTGGCTGCCAAACGACGATCGGCTGGCGATCTTCTGTTCAATAACCAGAATCTTAGCCGGGAACAGTTGGATCGTGTCCGAAGTTGTGGCAGTATAGGTGGCGAACGAGAAGATTTCGAGTCCTCTCCGTTGTGGGGATCCTCACCGAGTCAAAAGGTCAGCCGTAGAAGATCCAGTGTCGTAGACGATACGGACTCGGACGATTCTTCGCGTAACGACAATCGTCTCGCTTCACGCTCCACATTGCCCCGCAGTCTGCAGAATGCAACGACCGCTGTGAACACCAATTCTCTGCCTCGCCTCCCAACGTCG
This sequence comes from Toxorhynchites rutilus septentrionalis, assembly GCF_029784135.1. Lineage (NCBI taxonomy): Eukaryota > Metazoa > Arthropoda > Insecta > Diptera > Culicidae > Toxorhynchites > Toxorhynchites rutilus. The sequence continues at coordinate 2,418,984 of NC_073744.1, forward strand.
AACATTCAAACCATTATGCAATCGGCTCCGTCCACATCCGCGTCAACGTCTTCCGTGATGCAAAAATCGCAAAGTGTCTATCACTTCCTGCAGAACAACGTGAAAAGCGCTCGCTACCGTGCCCCAGGATTCAACCATAGGCCTCCGCCGACAAGCACACCGAAACGTGCCGTATCGGCACCCGGTCTGCAGCAGCCTCTGTACCCACGTCGAGAACGACGCAGGGTTCAGAGCAATCTTTGCGGTGAGTTGTCGTTTAAGTACTTTGGTTGTAACATTTTTTTATGAAGCCCAGCGCAAGCCGCGAGGTCACTCTGCGAGCGAGAGCGAGAGTCACAGCTAATAACACCTTTCGGCATCGTTTGCGTGAACGTGATATTGTTTTCCTTGTTTCTCGTATTTTTATTTCGGTTTGAAAGTGCCCCACAGACGAACGCGAGAGTGAGAAAGAGAAATCATGGGAATGACGGAGTTGCGGAATGTGTACTTTATTAGATGCAATGAGGTCCAAAACATGCCGTGATTCAACAACGCGAGCGCGCGTTGAATTGCACAGATGTTGGAATTGATGTTTTTGTTTCACACTTGTAGGTGTGAATGGTACACGTACGCGAGGTACGAGATGGATAGATTGCCCTCTAGTTGGGAATGAGTATAAGAATTTGTTCAAATGCTCGACTTTCTGAATGGGGATTTAATTATTCTGTCCTATTTCCTGAAACTCTGGTCGGAACTAGTCAAATCTGATGATCATGTGAAATGTGTCAACAAACAGCTGTTTCAAATCCCAATTTTTTTATTCTCAAGCCTCCGTTTGTCGTGAGGTACTGTGTTCTGTGTGTAAAATACTCCATACTACTTATTGTTGCTCACAGTCGGGCTAAACCATACAATTTCAGGTGTTGGTCATCTAAAACCACTTTATGATTCGTTTCGATATTTAATTAAATATATTTAACATACAGGTCGGACTCGATTGTATATAGTCGACCATTTTTTATCAACAATTATTTTCAAATCATATACATAATCGAATCTCAAGAAAACAATTTTTTCATTTATGTATAAAAGTCAAACATTAATAGAAAAATAGCTTTTTGTGATTCGATTATGTATTGGATTCGAAAATTAACGTGGAAAGTGGAATTATTATATATAATCGAGTCCGACCAGTAATTGTATAATTGAATAGAGATCTCGCAAAAAGATCTTTCATCTTTCGGATGACTTCATATCATTAAACTTGTCACACGGAATTTAATCGAGATACAGTATGCAAAAAAGTTAATCCATCCCCAGTGAAAAATTAATTTCTTCCAAAAAAAATCACCCTCAAATTGAAACACGATCAGTTGTTGTTCATCTTATAATTATTTATTTAAAAACAAAACCAATTCATGCGAGTTCAAAAAACAAAAAAAAAACAAATTCCCTTGCATTTGAGACATGATGTTGAAAAAAAAGGGTGGGTTATATCTATGATATAACCGAAAGGTTGACGTGAGACAACCGTTGGCTTAGTAATCAATGTCCAAATAAACCTCCTTGGTCATGATTTCATCGATGAACTTAAGTTCTCCAACACCGGATGTAGCCATAGATCCCCATACCATGATTCTGCCTATAGAAAAAAAAATCAAAGTCAAGCTCAGTTGGTTGAAAAATAAATTTTGGTAAAATAGCTCACCATCTCCATGCTTGACTTTAGGCCGCAAACACTTCGCCATTTTCATGTGATACTATCAGACCCAAATAGCATTACTTTCGTCTCGTATGACAAAATCACCTTATTCCAGTCATCATTGGTATAAACATTGCGATAACTTTTTTTTTTGCATACTGTATGCTATTTGAAACGCAATCTCAATTAAGTACAAACGAAAATGATGGAAGTAATGCGACGGTGAGAACATGATGCTCATTTGAGAATGTTAGTGCCAACGAATCGATAAAGACAACTGAAAGGCGTAGGAAATCATAAATTTCTTATTAGTAGCTCAAAAATAAGAAAAATGGTTTGAATCTATAAAAAATAAATTTGAGATTGCATTATCTCATATACACTGTGATTATGTCCTATAGCCACACACAAATTTCAGACATAATTCAAGAACCAGGTATAATAATATAAGAAAATAGAGGAGGTTGTGTCCACGGCACGACCACATTGTTGACGTAGAACTACGCTGTTATTTTATTCAAGTCTCTTGTTAACAACTTTGGATTAATAACTTGGTATTACTTAAGAATGCTGCGAAATTTTTGAAATAACTGTTTAGGAGAATGGTTTGGTTGTCCTGAAATGGTTTTCAATTGTAGAATCAGTTGACTATAATTGACTGATGATTCATTCTTGGCCTCGCAGAACAATACACAAGCTGATCGCATGTTGCACTTTGTTTCATGTCAATGCATTGAAAATTTAACTCGAACGCTATTCCGGAGGCCATGTTATTTGTATTGTCTCAGTGGAATTTTGACATCGTTCGTACAACGGAAACTAACCAGCACCAAACAAGCGTTCAACATAGCATGCATACAGTTCCATACATTGGCTTGAAGTGACTTGGAATATCAACACTTCTCATCATTGTGCGCTATTCTCAAAAGAAACGCTTATGTTAATATTATTGGCCTCGAAAAAAGCTGCATTACTTTCTCATGCTCGATATAAGTGAGCTGTTATCCTTAGTGAAGCGAAAACCAAACACATACAACATTCTAGAACGATATTTACTTTCTTGGTGACTCAATAAACGGAATAAATTCTGTATGTTAATCTCAATAACCTCGAAAAAAATTGCATTGCGTCATTATGATCAAGATTAGCGCAAATGCCATCCTTGTTGAAGGCAGTTTTGCGATTGGGACGTGAACCCAAATAACTCACAACATTCCAGCACGACATTCACTATGGTTTAGCTTGATATTCCTCAAATAATTATGTGGCGCACAACCTTAACGCCTGCTTCGCCATAGCGTAAGTTCGATGCATTGATGCAATGTCAAAGACACCAACGTAGCTATTTGATGACGAAAAACAAGCGATGTTAACTGCTTCGAATGAAGAAAAAGTCTGAATATTTGCCTCAGCAGAGATCCGTTATTCATACGAGGTCTGTGACTTTTGAATTTCCACAGGTTACGTATATTCGATTTTCGATTTTTTTTTTGTGGCGTTATGTTGGTACTCATGTCTCTCGCCTATGCTGGCATGTACGGCCAATTCGAATTTTCAGTTAATTTTTGAAAGTCGCTTCGTTTGCACGTGTTTTGGCTCGTCTTCGATTTTTGCGTATTCCAATTCAGCAGCTGCAATTGGGATGATTGAGCTTTGGTTTCACGTCATAATCATAAACCCACGATTCGTCACCAGTTATGACCCTCTGGAGCAAATTTGGGTCGTCGCGGACAGAGCCCAACAGCTCATTAGCAATGTTCATGCGATGCTGTTTTTGGTCGAAATTGTACAATTTTGGGACGAATTTTGCGGCGACCCTTCGTCATACGTAACCCACGAAAATTTAAAATAAGCGATATTCATTGCTTCGTACCTAGAACGATACTGAAAGTTTGCCTCAGCGAGATCCAATATTTATGCTCTAGGCAAATAATCCCGTTCGTTCTACTTCTTCTTCTTTTCTTTGTTGTCGGAGACTTTAAATCATTGCTCTTCGTTCATCACCGAAAAGTTGCTCGTTATTGCCGGCATGGGTAGGAAAGCTCACAAATGAGCAGAACAAATGTATGGGAAAATGGGAATTCTTTTAGTTTTCATCAATTTAACCGATAACACACCAGGGTATTGTAATATATTGCATAAAAACAAATATTAGGCTGTCAAAAAAGTCCTGCGGTATTATTTTTGAATTTTCATTTGTTCATTAAATTAGTTACAATCATCTGTTTTAAGTCAAATATGCGCCGTTTTGTTCGATGACTTGTTCCCAACGAGATGCCGACTTCATAATACCCCTGTTATAGAAGCTCGCTTCCTTATTGGCAAAAAACTCGGATAGCCAATTTTCACAGGCCTCTTTTATGGCTAACTTCTGACTACCTAGCTCGTTCGCCATGGACAAAAACAGGTGGTAGTCACTTGGTGCAAGGTCCGGACTATACGGCGGATGCAAAAGAACCTCCCATCCGAGCTCCCGGAGCTTCTGGCGCGTCACCAAAGAAGTGTGTGGCCTGGCGTTGTCCTGATGGAAGACAATGCGGCCTCTGTTTATCAAAGATGGCCTCTTCTTCATGAGTGCTACCTTCAAGCGGTCCAGTTGTTGGCAGTACAGGTCCGAATTGAGGGTTTGGCCATAGGGAAGCAGCTCATAATAGATTATTCCTTGACAATCCCACCAAACACACAGCAGAACCTTCCTGGCCGTTAATGAGGGCTTGGCCACCGTCTGAGCCGCTTCAGCGGGCTTCGACCACGACCGTTTGCGCAGCGATTCACATGCGTCGATACGGTCAAAGATGTTTTTTTGCGTCAACGTGTGTGGCACCCATACATCGAGCTTCTTTGTGAATCCAAGCTCCTTAAAAAGGTTAATAACGGTTTGATGACTTATCCCCAGCTCTTGGCCGATGCTACGGCTGCTACTACGCCGGTCTTTCTCGGCTAATTCAGCGATTTTGTCGCAATTTTCGACGACAGGCCTTCCGGAGCGTGGCGCATCTTCGACGACCTCTACACCAGAACGAAAACGTTGAAACCATCGTTGTGCAGTGGAAATGGAAACTGTATCGGGTCCATAAACTGCACAAATTTTATTGGCAGCTTGAGATGCATTTTTGCCTTTGTCATAGTAGTACTGTAAAATATGTCGGATTTTCTCTTTATTTTGCTCCATATTTGCGACACTATAACTCACGAACGACTTAACCAAACAAAACTGTCAAGGACTATATTATAGCGCGCAAAAATACCTTTCCAACACGCTATAGTATGACTCGATACAATGAATACAACTAGAACTACGCGCTTACAACGACACCTCGCGGAAATACCGCAGGACTTTTTTGACAGCCGACTAGTGAGGTATGTAAATCGTCAAAATCCGTTCGTGGCAAAAATAGTTATTCACGATAACTTCATTTCATTGAAACGTGACCTGTTTTCTGATTTGGCACCCTTAATGAAAGACGTAGTTCTACGTCAAAATGTTATGACACAATTAAGTAGTGTTATTGTACTACTTCTTTTTGGCATAGATCCATCGCACAAACGATTCCCCGGATGTTTTCCATTGGATTCAAATCTAGACTGTGGGCTGACCCCCACAACAGTTAAATTTTCGAGATCCGGAAAATCCAGGAAATCAGGATTTTTTAATCCAGCTGTATGTCATTCATAAATTCATAAAATTTCATGAACATGATGGTATAACACGACAAATATATCAAAAGGGCCTATTTACTACAAAAAAGAAAATAAATTAGAATTTTTTTTTTTGCTGTGGAAAACTCATATTTCCTTCAACCTAAACGGAACACAAACTTTCATTCGAATCAAAAATACATGTTTTTCAAATCAGCATTTTTAGGACGTTTTCATTTGGAATTTGGATTCAAATCTAGACTGTGGGCTGACCCCCACAACAGTTAAATTTTCGAGGTTCGGAAAATTCAGGAAATTAGGATTTTGTAACCCAGCTGGTGTTCATTCATAAATTCATAAAATTTCATGAACATGATGGTATAACACGACAAATATATTAAAAGGGCCTATTTACTACAAAAAAGACAATAAATTAGAATTATTTTTTTTAATATCTCAAGAATGGCTTCATTTAGAAGGAGATTGATAATGAGCTTTTTTGTTTTAAATCACATCAGAATTCAGGATTTGTGGCTAAAATCGTTGTTAACATACAAAAATTCCAAGTTTCGAAAATTCATAAAAATTCGATGTTCACAAAGTTTGTCAAAAATAGTTCCAGCATCTTGGACCCATTTTTTTAATTTTCTACATGACTTCTATTTTATATGAAAAAATAAAATAAAAATAAAAAAAAATAAATATTTTAGATATTGCAAATTGAAGTTTCTTTCCGTAAATTAAAATTTAATTTTTCACGTTTAAATATCAATACTCTATAACTCTTTCTAAGACACTATTTCTGTTCGACTCATAGTTTTTGAGATATAAATTATCAAAGATTTCTCTTACTAAAATCGACACGCCCAATCTACACCAAATGTTCATGAACGCTGTTTTCATTATTGATCAGCCTCTCGATTGGATCATTGATTATTTTTGCTCCTTTTTATCATTTTTGTTGGTGTTGTTCGCGAAAACGTTTGTGGTTGACGTCCACAAATTTACGAAGATTATGCAATTTTTAAGACCAACTAAGGTTTCGAAGTGGATGTACAAAATCAAGTTTCTTCTCTCGGCTTTGAAAAAAACTGAACGGAACGTAACGAAATTTACCCACTGAAAAAGAAACAAACTGATGTCAAAACATTACAGAATCGACCACTAGAGGGTATTGGTATAAAGTTAGCAGTGACTCCGGACTCGAGGTGACTAGAGCTTTAGAACCCATACCTTACCAAATACCACTCATTCGACAAATTACCCTACCCCATTACAACATTCCAAAGCTGTCGATTCCAAATTTGGCTCACATTCCGATCGCGAAGAAGGAAAAATCAATTGCTATCTTGTTATGCAACCGATTGCTGCGGTACACAACGCATTCTACATTAGACAGTGAAAAAAACATGAAAGGCTTATGTATAATTTTGAATTACCGATAATGTGCAAATTGAAAGCACCGAAAAAATAATGTAAAATGAAGCATCATCAATCACCAAACGACTCGTGCCGCGGCAGCCGACGACGACAACGACGACAATGGGTGACGTAATTTCGGCTCGACTAATTCATGTCTCAGTCAAACACTCACTGTGAACCGATGCTGAAAACAAGAATTCGTCTCGCGCCTTGCATATCTGCGAACCAGACGCGAGATTGCCAGGGTCAATAGCTTGTTGTCATTAGACCCAATTGGCGGTGGCAACGAATTCACACATATTGTTCGCAATGATGTGTGCGTGTGTGTATGTGTGTTTATTGTAATTCGAATCTTTCACATGAATTGACAATGAAGATTAATATTGATGCAACATATTGGAATCGATTCGATCCAAATTAAAGTCGTGTGTAGATGATGTTGATATTGTGGAGAACGAGGGCAGTTTTGCGATTTACAGAAAGTTTCTCTCCAACAATTTTTGTTTTCTCGTTCACGTGTATGCTCCATACCAGCAACAAGCAAAATCATGAGGGGAAGGACTGAAAGACCGCCACTACTAAGCGAACGCAAAACATAAATAAACATAATTGCACATTTTATCCGTGGCTCTCGTGGTGGTGTTTACGGTGGGCAAAATGGAAAAACCAGTGAAGGAAATGTTTTCAAAAGCAAACTTCGAGACGCAAAGGCTCCCCATTTCCCCCATATCCCCTCGTTTCCGTGAAACACGCGCCCTTCGTCCCATGAATTGTTCTGCTCTAAAATTCATCAATCTCTCTGTACCGTGAAAAGTTTTCTCTTGATCTCGCTCTGAGCTGTCGTACAAAGCGAGCTCGGAGTTTTTCACTTTTCTTCCACCTGTGTTCCAACCCATCACTTGATTTTAAAACTGTTCCACATTTTTCTGCCACTTTCCTTAATTAATCTCTCCATCGCTAACAAATCACCGACATACAGACGGTGTGGTGGTCGATTGTTGCAGAAGAAGCAGCACCCAAACACGGGGTTTGTGTGCCACACGCAGCCGTTCGTTGATTAGTTTAGTTATTTTCTCATCCACACCCTCGCTGTGCGAAGTCATCATATTGGTCAGCCAACAAACAGCCAGCAGAAGTCACGTGTGGACGCGCTTTTGTAGGTTTTATTTCTACCATCATCATCCCCAGCGGCTCTTTTGCTGCCATCCGACGTGGCAAAAGTACGTGCCGCACACTTTTTGGCCCACATTCTACCCCTGTCCATTTCCTCTTCTAGGTGTGATCCATCCATTACTTTTCGTGTGTTTGGGAGAGGTGGATGGCAGATCGGCTTGAACTTGCAAATGCTCACCCCTTTCCCTTTTTGATACCCGGGAAATTTCATCCATTATTTTGTGAGTTTAAATAAGTGCTTGTCTGGTCTACTTATTTATTTTCGTATGACTTTTTTTTCCATGAACCCATCCAGAGGGAAAATTATCAATTGCAGAGAAAGAGGTAGAGCGTTTCCCTCGTTCCCCGTCGGTGCGTTTTCCAACGCCCCGTGAGATATCGGTTGGTTGGGTTAAATGTAAAACTCAGTCTGTTGATTTTGGTGCGTCCGCCGTGAATGACAAATATTGTGAGAGCGCGCCGGTTTGCTGATGCATTATTAAAAAATAAACCATAAAATACGGGTCAATGAATTGACGAAAGCCATTTGCTCTGTGCCGGTAGTGGATTCCCGAGGATATGACAGTATGAACCAATTTCGTCACGATGTGATGCGTAGGGAAAGTTTTGTACTACAATCGAAGAGTTTTACGATATCGCACGCAGACAATTAGTTTCGTGATGGATTTTTAAGAAGCGTTTTAACCCACAAAAATTGTACTTAAAAGTGTTTACGACAAATGTTGCTTTCCACACTTTCTTTCTATGTCGATACATTGATATTCTGCCCTAATCATGTTGGTGTTTCAAGTGTATATTATTTTCACTGCGCTTGACAATGAAAATTTAACGAAGGCCAACCTGCCATTAAATGGTAGTTTTTACAATTTGTTTTTTTACAACATTGAGACTGAATATTTTATATAAGTAATTTAGGAAACAGTTGGCATAGGTCAAAACACGCTTTCACAAAAATATCATAATTTATCATGGTGTATGAAAACATGATGAGAATGTTCAGAGGAAAAAGAAAAGTAGAAGGGTCTGTGCCTAGAAGCACGGACGGAGACTTGACGTAGGCCTTTGAGGGCAATTGCTTTGAATTGAGTTTCGTAATTGCACAGAAATCCGTTAATTTAACTCAATAAAACTCCAGACGGTGTTCCTAGAAAAATCACATGAACCGAAATGAACTGAACTGAATTTCAAACAGACTAAAGAGTTTTAGTGGTATGAAAAATCCGAAACCGTTAATCATTAATACTTTCTATTTTCAACAATAAACTGTTGAAAAAGATCAGATAGATATTCCAACATTAACACGAAAAACTCGAAATGCTCCCGTGGTCGAGTGGTTAGCGTCCCACATTATCATGCCGGGGGTTCGGATTCGATTGCCGTTCTGGCCGGGGGATTTTCCGTCAAAGAAATTTCTTCCGACTAGCATTATTCTAGAATTTGCCATTCCAGAATACATTCAAGGCGTTTTATCCGGCATAGAAAACTCAACTAAGTACTACTAAGAAAAATGACGCAAGTAATACCTTAAGTCCAATTGAGCTGATATTTTGCTTATGATGTTTTTTCGAAGCGGTGAACATTTTTTATGGGTAACTTTTATGAGACTTATTTTCTCGGAATAAAGGGTGTGTCACATCAAATTGCATCACGGAAAAAACGCTGTAGAAATTCGCCCAGTAGACCGATCCTTTTGAAAATTTTAGACAGTAAAATAAAAACTATTAAACAACTTTTGTCATTTTCTTTTTATTCATACTTCGAGCCCAAGCCCGTATGCTCGCACCTTCCTCTTTACCCCCTCCATAAGGTTCTGTACAACGTCAGGTTGTAGTTTTTTTGAACAGAAATCCATTTTCTCTTGAAGTCCGCCTCCGATTTGACAAATTTTGGGTTCTTCCGGAGGGCCTGCTTCATAATCGCCCAATATTTCTCTATTGGGCGAAGCTCCGGTGCGTTGGGCGGGTTCATTTCCTTTGGCACGAAGGTGACCCCGTTGGCTTCGTACCACTCCAACAAGTCCTTTGAATAGTGGCACGAAGCGAGATCCGGCCAGAAGATGGTCGGGCCCTCGTGCTGCTTCAATAGTGGTAGTAAGCGCTTCTGTAGGCACTCCTTAAGGTAAACCTGCCCGTTTACCGTGCCGGTCATCACGAAGGGGGCGCTCCGCTTTCCGCAAGAGCAGATCGCTTGCCACACCATGTACTTTTTGGCAAACTTGGATGGTTTCTGCTTGCGAATCTCCTCCGGAACGCTGAATTTGTCCTCTGCGGAGAAGAACAACAGGCCCGGCAGCTGACGAAAGTCCGCTTTGACGTAGGTTTCGTCGTCCATTATCAGGCAATGCGGCTTCGTCAGCATTTCGGTGTACAGCTTCCGGGCTCGCGTCTTCCCACACCATGTTTTGCCTTTCGTCGCGGTTAGGAGCCTTGTATTATGAACCTTGTTTGTACGCAGGCCCTCCCGCTGCTTGGTCCGCTGGACGAATGAACTTGACAAATTCAGCTTATTGGCGACATCCCGGACCGAACTTCTCGGATCTTTTTCACTGACGGAGCATCAATTTTTGCCGTTCTTCACCTTCCGGTCGATGGTTAGGTTCTCGAAGTATCGTTTTAGTACCCTGCTGACCGTGGATTGGACGATTCCCAGCATCTTACCGATGTCCCGATGTGACAACTCCGGATTCTCGAAATGAGTGCACAGGATTAATTCACGACGCTCTTTTTCGTTCGACGACATTTTTTCCAAATTTACGAAAAATTGACAGTGAAGCATGGCCAACGTGATCTATACACTCTTATCTGATTATAAGTGAAAGCTGAAGATATAATTCCTAAAAATTAAATTTCTACAGCGTTTTTTCCATGATGCAATTTGATGTGACACACCCTTTACTAGGCAAAACGTATGGTTTAGAGTATCAGTGAAAATGATGATCTTGATTTTTCTTATGGAACATCGTGCGAAATGTTCATTTACACGATAAATTATCCAAAGCAATATATTAGCTCAAACGGACTTCATTTGCTAGTGTCGCAGACGATAACATTTGAGTTTTCTGAAAACAGAAAAACACTCAAGGGGGAAGAACGCAATCGGGAGTTTGGAAATAAAAATTGATGTCAAATTTCCTTAAATTTGCATGAAATGTCGAGATTTACTGTTATCTAAAAAAAATTGTAAAAAGAATCACCGAGTGCCAAAAAGTCAATTTTTGACTAATTTTTTTAAAGATACAAACGATTTAAACAATAGATTGAAAGCAACATTTTTTTTTCAATTTGCTTTCCCACTAAAAGATTATTTTGTTATTATGAATTAATCGATGTAAAGTCAGACAGAACTATGTGACATTTTTATGATTTCAAGAAAAACGAACTTGTCGTTCACATCACATATATTGCGAACTTGCTGTTCACAATTTTAGAGTGGGTAAGGGGTACAATGTCCACGCTTGTCCACGATGAGGGAGGTGGGGATATAAATATTGTCCACGTGGACAAATTAGATAAAAAATTCTAAAAAATCACATCTATTTTCAAAAATGAAATAAAAAAAAACATTTGTTCTACAGTTTTCTTTCATTTTTGAACATTCCGCCCATTTTGAGTATGTATTCTGCATTTATGAACGAAAAGTTTAAGCTCCCTGAGAGAGTTTTTCGGTCAAAGAGGCATAATTTTTCATATCGTTGAACTTCTACACTGAAATACACTCTGTCAAACTTCTATTAGACCATCCTGATTTTATTTCGTTGCAACAGAAACAGTTAGAATTTCAACAGGATACATTCATACATTGTTGAATGCTTAGAATAAGGTATATTTATCGTTAATTTCGTTCAAAAGAGTTGTTTGTTTATTTATTGTGCTTAAATATGATAATTTCAGCTGTCCAGTTTCTATTAGACCATTTCAAAATTCATAAGTATTATCAATGAAAAATTCAAAACGATCGGCTGATTTACATGTCAATAAATGCAACCTTGTCATTTCGGCCTGAAAACCTAACCTGAAAAATTCGTGTTGGAATACTATCCACCAAATGTTGCTGAACGAATTTCTCGATATTTTTCCATGTTTTCGAAATTGCCACCTTGAACTCTTCAATCGTGGTGTACCGTTTTTCCTCAGTGTACAAGGATCCCACTAAGATTTTCAACAGGATTCAAATCTGGAGAGTGAGCCGACCAGTCCAAACAATTAAGTTTTTGGTCCGTAATCCATTGCATAGTTTCCTTGCTGGTATGAATAGTAGCATTGTTTTCCTGGAATGTGAATTTTTATGTGACGATATCCACGCAAAAACGGTAGGAGAGTGGATTCCAGAACATGTATGTAATTCTTGAATGATGTGAAAGCATGTCATGTCTTGGACGCCACCCTTTTATATTCGTGTGTTCGGTATTTTTTTACATCGGTATTGGAGTCTTTTGAATCATTTCTGACAAGTGGAATTGGAATTGCATATTCACTATGTAAAATTAAAGCATTTTAACTGCGACGGAAACCTTGCATGCTTGAACAATTTAATTTCTTGTCCCTATTATGCGCATTCTGTACTTCCCTATTTTCCTCAACGAATTTCTCCGTTTCGTCAGTGTCCGAGAACGATGCTGATAGTGAATGAACTGGTATATTATTATCAATGAATGACAAAACTGGGAATATTTCCTTTTGCTCACTTTCCGTGAACGCAGAACAGAACGAAAAAGAGAATGAACGAAACTGAAGGAATCAACTGGGAGTGGCTTTCTGTGATCGCGAGGTTTGGCGTTGGTTCATTTTCGGTATCCCGATTGCAATGGTATAATGATCGAATGTGGTCGGAAATTCAATTGAAAAGATTGATGTGGAACAGATATTTCCAAGCACTGCCTCTTATACACATTTTCTGTGGTTAGTCGACAAAATACGATAGAGTAATTCATTCAGAAATTATAGATATGTCTACCGAGATCGAGTCTGAAGTACCTGAACGGATTGCAATCTTGCAATCAATCTTTCAGATGAACAAAACATTCAATACTCATGTGTATGTTAAGTTGTGTTTCAAGTCACATCACGTGATGTGAAAACTCTTCGATTGAATGACAACAACGATATGATTCGGTTTGAGATAGGCCTATACATTAGCTCCATTGAAGTAGGCTGTTCATTAATTGAACTTCTAATCTACCATTTAAAATTATTTTTTACTATAAATTTTCAGTACTTCTACCAAAATTCAAAATTATAGTATTAGATTATTTTCAGACTCAATTCTCGTGTAAGATTTTTTGTCCACTTGCAAATAACATGTTTCTCCGTTACATGGAATAAATGTTTGATACAGAAAATATGATAGAATGAAGACAGCCCTAAATCAGACAACTTCTTTTTCGAGTTTTGCTCTTATCAACACATTCGGCGATCCATTTTTATTTTGTAAATAGTAGATGATATTGGAGTGCACTTTATTACATTAAAATCCATTTCCGTTTTTGAACGAAGATCAATTTCGTTACCGTAAACATCAAATGGACTAAAAACGCTTGTCAATATGAAATTGTAGAACACATGCGAATTGAATTTTTCGAATTTCCCCATTTTCCTTCAGAGTTTTCCTAAAATTTTCAATTGTCGTATTTGGTTGGAATATGTTTGGTTGAAATATGCATTATTATATCCTTTCCAGAGGAGGAAGGGATGTCATACCATCACAGAAACATTTAAACGTTTCTCGTACCCAAAAACTCTCACATCCCAAATTTGGCTACATTTGCTTGATTAGTTTTCGAGTTATGTAGAAATTTGTCTTTGTATGGCTTAGAAGGGGGGGGGGGGTGTTAGGTGTCTAACCGCCACAGAAACATTGATTGCACCCTAAAACCTCCACATGCCAAATTTGGTTTCATTTGCTTGATTAATTCTCGAGTAATGCATAAGTTTGTCTTTCATTTGTATGGCAGCTCACCCTTAGAGAGGGGGGTGGAATGTCTAACCACCGTAAAAACGTTTATTACACCCTAAAACCTCCTCATGTCAAATTTGCTTTTATTTGCTTGATGATTTCTCGAGTAATGCTTGTTTCATTTGTATTCACAATAGAAACGTTTTGTGCCCCCTAAAATCTTCACGTGCCAAATTTGGCTCAATTTGCTTGATTAGTTTTCGAGTAATGCAGAAAGTTGTGTTTAATTTTTGTTTAATTTGTGTGGCAGGAGAGGGTGGAGTGTCTAATCGCCATAGAAATATTTATTGCACCCTAAAATCTCCATATGCCAAATTTGGTTTCATTTGCTTGATTAATTCTCCAGTAATGCAGAAATTTGTGTTTCATTCGTATGGCAGCCCCTCCCTAAGAGAGGGGGGAGGAGTATCTTACCACCATAGAACCATTTATTGCACCCTAAAACCTCCAGATGCCTAATTTGGTTGCATTTGCTTGATTAATTCTCGGGTAATGTAGAAATTTCTGTTTCATTTGTATTCTGTTTAATATAGAAGCCAAATACAAACGAGATAAAGGAATTCTCCAGGAAGTGTATCAAAAGTCCATTAGTAAACATCCTTGGAACTTCGTTAGATTTTGGGTGTACAACTTCCGTCTCGGTCACGTCTTGGTCATGATTCAGCTTCCGATTTTGGTTATTTACTAGCACGGAAAGGACGATAATCTCCTCGTTAGCATATTCTCCGGACAGTACAATGTTTAGAATTGCCTTTTTTTTTTTGAAGAATTTAGCACTTGATTGTTCTCAATACATCTAAATTGAACCACCCACGATAAGTTCCACTACGAAGCGTACTTTAATGTGTTTTTATGTATTTTTTCACGAAAACATTTAAGAGCGTCGTACACGCCAAGTTTAGATAATTTCAGAGATTTTTGTATATGAACAAATTCCGACGTGGTGTCCAAAACTAATTTTCCTCTCTCGATTCCACTCAAGCACAACCTTCGAAAAAACAACGAATAGTAATGTTTCTGTGTATTCCACGAGGAACACTTTTGAATTGACTATGGGTAAAACTGATACTATCAAAATATTACAGAATTAATATAGACCAATATGCATTCTATGCGAATAGAGCTCTCTAGTACCATGAATTACATCAGAATAAACTTTCCGGCAAATACACCAAAAGCCGTGTTTAAACGAATACGTCGAAGGCATTAAATTTATATCAAACGACAACTCCGGAGGTGTTTGATTACAACGTGTTTCCGAGTGAAGTAAAACAAATAACACATAATTGTGGCCACCGCACATGTTTGCAACAAAAACTACCAACAAATCAGCAGTGATGATGGTGGTATGTGGCATTCGGAAACATGCCGATAGTAAACAAAGCTTGAATTCTCCTCGCTGCCGTGCCACAGATAAATGCAGTGAGAAACAGTCGTGTTTACTACTGTATGCGGCACTTGAACGTGTTGTTTTTTCAACACAAATTTAACAGCTTTTCCACCAACAACGTGTACGCGATGAGGCGCGCAGAATGGTATTGGTGTAAAGATGCAAACACACAGAATCGAAATAATTCATCTCGCAGCGAGATTTGAAAATTACAAATTTAACACGTTGAGTCTCACAATGTTTATCGTGGTGCTTTTCTCAATGGCGCAAGTGGACCACAAGTGGTCTACTGGCTTCTTGCCATTTGAGGGGAAATATGCAACATCACCTCGGTTCAAAACACACTTTCTCGCTCCTAGGCGACTGACTGATATCGTAATGTCATACATTCCGCTAGAACCAAAAGAAACAATAATAATGATGTGAAACCGGTTTAGAACATGACTCATACCAGATTGGCAACGGCACGTTTGCAGATCCGCGTTTATCCACAAGTACATCATCATCGTCATCGCCATCGTGGAACAACGACCGCTATTTAGAGGAGCTCTGAAATAAGTTAAGCCAAACAAGGCAAATTTTCCTTATTTTTTTTTCTCCACCACTATTACTATGGCTTCCCCTCCCCCAAGCGCTCTCACGGCCGGTTCACCTGGGCATCTGTTCACAAGCAGCAAGCGGCAACTTGTGCGCGGTTTCATAATTATTCCTGCTCTACTCCTGCCTTCCATAAGGGGGCTGTATGCACGAGACCAAAATAACACAAACCCGCCACAAACCACGGAGAGCTGGTTTTCCAAGCCCCACAAAGTACTTGTCTAGTCACACTCTCCTTAATTATACTTCAACGGAGACACTCGCAACCATCGCGCTACGAGATGTATTTTTCTAATATTCCTACATTTTTTCTGCCTTCTTACGTAGTTTGCGCGCGTAATGATACTTAAATAATCGATCATATGACTTCCTGTCGGTGCAAATTTTGGTGCGGTATGGCGCGCGAATGAAGCGAAGATGGTTCCACAGAAATAAAAAATAACAATAAAAACGGTACTCGTAATTTTCGATTATTGTTGAATCGCCGTTGAAGCCATTACCTATTCCGCCATATACACCTGTATGCAGCGGCGCAGCATCATTGTGGAAAGTGTTAAAATTTATCAAAAAAAAAAATGGCTCCAGTTTCACCGAGCGTTCAAATCGCTCGATTCGATGTGCTTTCATAATTTCACAACGATTGTGTCTGATGTTTTCATCAGTCTATTTTCTGAAATCGCTCAGAAAAGTGTTTCTAAATTGAGCGTTAGAAAACAGGTTGTTGCTATCGGGCTAGCGCAATATGTGCACTGCTCTTCTTGATCGTCTCAATCGTTGCGCGTTTGCATAAAATCGGTGGCCTATTATCAATCATGGTGGATCAATCGGTGGAAGCAATGATGGTGATTTCCGGTCGGCTTTTCTCGACTGATTCTCCAAATTGTGTGGTGTGTTACTGATTACTGTTACTGATCGACTACTTAACTCGCAATCGTCGGTATGTTATGTTTTCGAGTTACGCAGGAGAAAGTTTGTTACAAGAAGATAGCAGACGAGTTCGGAATAAAAAGCCGAATAATTTTTCAACAAAAAAAAATTATATGATTTTTTTTCTAAATTTATTCACTTTTTTTTATTTTCTGAAGAGAGAAATCGCATTTCTATCAAAGCAATTCATGAATAAAGTCCTCAGGCCACACTCACTCATTCCTTCAAGTAGTTTATTCACTTTTGTGTTTCAATCTCTTTTAGAGATATATGAAGGTATGTTTGAGAATGACCCAGAACTTTTCGATACCGCAAAGCTCTAGAGCAGGGGTGGCCAGGTATAGGCATCAGTTTTCGAATCAGTTTTCTCATCATAGTCGCGGGCCGCAATTACTTTTTTCACACTGCTATTTATGATAAAATGTAAAATATACGGATTTAACTGGTTCTTTCTATGGCTCCTGGCTACTAATTTATTTTCTTACTAGCAGACCCGCCAAACTTCGTCCCGCCCAAAATTTATTTTTTCGTTATCACATTCACGTTATCATTGCACGTTCATGGGTCCAATCGCAGAACTGTTCGTTGATTGATCTTCTAATCCACCCTTTAAAATTACCTTTTATTATAAAATTTTAGTACTTCTACCAATACTCGTCATTATAATAATATTATTAGGGGATTATTTTCAGACACAATTCTCGATAAAGATTTTCCATCCACTTGCAAATAATATGTTTCTCCGTTACATGGAATAAATGTTTGATACAGAAAATATGATAGAATAAAGACAGCCCTAAATCGGACAATTTCTTCCTCGTGTTTTTTTCTTATCAACACATTCGGCGATCCATTTTTATTTATATAGATAGAGGAAGCAATAGGAGTGAGTTTTATCACATTCAAATCAATTTCCTCTTTCGAATCAATTTCGTTAGCGCTTGTCACGCTTGTCACTATGAAATTGTAGAACATATGGGAATTGAATTTTCGCAAATTTTCCCATTTTTTCAGAGTTTTCCGAAAATTTTCAATTGTCATGTTTGGTTGGAATATATTTGATTGATATATGTATTTCAATTTTTTTTGCCCTTTGAAACCTTCACATGCTAAATTTGGCTCAAATTGCTTGAACGGCTTTCGAGTTATACAGAAAATTGTATTTCATTTGTTTGGCAGACTCACCATAGAAACGTTTTTGCCCTTTGAAACCTTCACATGCAAAATTGGCCTCCACTTGCTTGATTAGTTTTCGAGTTATGCAGAAATTTGTGTTTCATTTGTATGGCTTATAACCATATTTATTATTTCAGCATAGAAAATGCTGAAATACAAACATACAACTTTTTTAAGTTAGTTTATTGGACGTCGGCTCATTGATTTCGATTTCACTTGTTTCAACACACAAAAAACAATTTCTCACAGATGCATGTGAATTCAAATAAAGAAACAATTTTCTTGGTTCTGGAAAAGAAGAAACCCAGAGGATCTTGGTTATCGAATTTGGCACGCAGTTCTAAATCACACGACATTTCAATGAGTTCCATCTGCTTTTTTTAAGGACCATATTCATTAAAAAAATTGAATATGAAGCCATCAGCCTTCGCATTCAATTGAGAATGAGTTTTTGTTTCTTCCAGCAGTTTCTTTGTCCACATAAACCAAAAGTCATTCGGGCTAACACAGGTGTACTTGCGAGAGGCCGCCGCTTCAGACGACAGGTCGGCGGCCGCCTCGAATTGCGTCACCTCGGCGGCTTGGGGCCGCCTCGGTTCCTTATCCTCGTTAGATGGGTCCATTGAGTACTAACAAGAACAACTCTTTTTGCTCAGTTTTGTGAAGAAGTTTTTAGCTATATTCATTCATCACTCAGATGGAAAAAAAATATCATCATTTTTCAAACACGGGCCGCATGAACAAAGCTGGAGGGCCGCAAGATAGCCACCACTGCTCTAGAGTTTTCGCAGAGATGTCATTATTGTAAAATAACAACATTATTAGCTTCTTAACGGGTCGAGAATAGTGCAGAATGCCAAATCAGGTCAAAACAGTATCATTGAGCATTCGTGAGCAGAAGTAAATCCCTAAAGAATTCGTCCGTTGATGGACGCATGTTTCTAAGTCACTTGCTGCACAGCTTCCTCTCGTGAATTTCAGCCACCGTTTGTGGCTACGTCCCATCCAAAACGTTCTAATGTTGTTTTTTCAAAAAAAAACACACAAATTGAAGCTTCACTTTTTTTTTGTCACATTCCGAATCGAAATGAAGGATCGACGCTCGAATTGGTTCAATGTTCAGTACCGTTCCAAATCATCTTTGAATCCACTGTGCCGTTACCATCATTTCGCTTAATTCCCTAGTACTCTTTGAACGTCTTAAGCATTTTGTCTACGTTGTACGTTATGCTGATACTCTTGATTTCGGAGTGGGGAATACCAGAGCGCTGCCGGAACGAAATGTGGTATGGAGTCATAAGTGTTCCGATAGTCTATGAACGCCATACTGAGTTTTCGTTGGTTATAAGTACTTGTCCAATCATGGCTGCGTCGATGATTGGACAAGTCTTTGCAACCATGTGCAATCCTTCGGTATCATTTTTGCCCTTCTGTTGTATTGTTCGAAATGAGCAGAAAAACTTTGTACAGACTCGATAGGCACGTTATTGATTCTTTGATGAGTTCAATGTGTTGCTGTCTTTCGGGAGGAGAAAGGTGACGATAGGGGCGGCTAATTCAGAGAGGTTGCGTGGGTCACGTGGGTCCTGTTGAAGAACTCAGTTGTCTCTGAATGTATGACGATCAACTTTTTGTGAGAAAAGATCTGAACATCACCATTCCTTCCTTCATAGAAGATTTGTATCCACATTCCCCCATTGTGATGTTGTACTGGGGTCTCCCGAATACCAGATCAACAATTTGTCACAACTCTGATGCTTGGTTATACAGTAGAACCCCGATTGTCCGCGAAATAGTCTGGCAATATCACCGTAAATAACGAAAATCGCGAATAACACTTTAAGGGGGCACCACAGTCTGGAATGTGGAAAAAATCGAAATATATTTTTTTGCACTTTTGAAAAGCTTATCCCCTTAGAAATGTTGTTCTTAAAAGATTTCTCGATATTCTTTGAACAGTATCGGAATGATTGGAATGTAACACTGATCTAGAATTTGGTTGGATATATGTCAATAATGTATATCGAATGATGTGCATGACGGATACGTACGGTATCCTGCTCAAGCAGATCACATCCCGGAAGCGAAATTATTCGATGCTGGTAACTGACCTTAATGACAATCAATACTTCTCCACCTCTTGAGAATTGGCTCGAACTAATACTGCGATCACATCTGAAGATGAAGTAGTCCTTCGATAACTCAGAATCGGTGATTTCTGAACGTATTCAAGTTTCTGTCAGGACGAGATCAATCGTTCTTTCAGTCATTCGTTCAGCGGTGTCAATATGAGTATCAAGAACCTAGCATCCTAGCATTGATATCGTTGGACATTTTTTGATTTGTATGATATTTATATTTTTGAAATTTACGGGAGAAGGAAAAAGCACACTCTCGAACTCGAACGACCGTTCGTTCACTCCTTTTGGCGAATAAGTTCTCCCGTACCGGTCGTGAACGGTTTTTCCGTCTCTAGCGCACACACGTGAGAGAAAGAGAGAAAGAGACAGAAATAGCGAAGGTGAGAAAGAAAAGCAAAAAGAAACAGGGAAAAACAGAAAGAAAGAGAAAAAAAGAGAAAAAAATATAGAGAAGGAAAAAGCAAATAAGGAAGAGAAAGAGAAAAGAAAAAAAGAAGGAAGAGAAAAAAGAAAGTAAGAAAGAGAGCAAGAGAGCAAGAGAGAAAGAGAAAGAGAAAGAGAAAGAAGTCATCATTTAAAAATGCGTTTGGAAATGTTTATGCTCTCCCAAGAACAAATGATGCAAACGTCGCAAAACGCCATCACAATTCGCTCTTTTTTGACTTACTTGGCTTTTTGCGTTTTTGCATTGTGATATCCGGAATATTTCGAGGCATTACACACACCCCCTATTAGCGGAGAGGAAACAAAACCCATATTGAGAGTTGTATATTAACGTTATTTACCATACAGTTTATCTTTCCAGTTTGATTTTCTCTATCATTTCGATTCCATTGAGAAACGAGCTCTGCCATCATATCCCTAGGAGCTATGTCATCATCGTGAGCCAAAGTACTTGGAACATAATAACACGGTCCTCAGTTATAAGAACACGCAAGAACAAACATTCACATTCACAACTCAACAGCATTGGCGGCAGCAATGAGGAAGTGAACGCCTTTAAATGATCCACCGATGCATTAACGGAAATATTATTGAGTGCTTTTTTCCATACAATATCTATAGCCAAGGTAGAAAAAAATCCTCCAAAATCAACCACAATTTGGGATGAAACTTCCAGATCACGTCCACGAGATGCTACAAGTCAACCTTTTCCGCTTTCAACTCCGTAAGGCTTCTTAATGATGTACCTTCTTTAGAGAAGGAATAAAACTCTTCTAAGAGCTACTTCTCTTCAACCCATCCTCTAATCCCACAGATTCAAAGTCACTGACGCGGTGAAAGTGTGTATCGCTATCAAGGAACGCCGGGGCGAAATTCGAGAGGAGTGTTGGTCAAGTGGGGGATTGGAAAGCCTTGTTTGTATTATGTTGATGTTGCAGTTTTTTTCCTCTCTCGATTGAATCGCAACAATCCGCAAAGTGTCGCCGAAAGAAATCAGTGTTTTTAAAAATAGCAAAGTTGCGGACGAGCCACGACAGCAGTCAGTACTCCCAATTAGAAGCAATTGATCTCGCAGGTCAATTGAATTTGCGTTCATAAACTCTGCCGCAAGCAAACCACCATCACCACTGGTCGGAAAGAGGGAGAAGATCGAAGGTCTAAATTAGGCTAACCGACGATGTATTTTCGTCAGGGCGAATATTGGTTGAGAGAAGCAAACTGAGCCGCGGTTGGCCTGGCTTGGGGTGTGGAGAATTTTAGCAGTTGTCTATTTTTGTCTTTTCTGGACAAGATAAGCAACATCATAGAACGAAGAATCAAAAATAGCCCTCTTCTAAACTTTCAATATCATTCAGCTTCCACTTGCGAAGGAGACACATGAAGACGACTGCTCTCGCAATTGATTCAATTAAACCGTTAGTTGACATCTGACCACAGTGTGGCTGGACTCTCCATCTTAAATACTGGCCATTCTGGGACCGAACCGATCAGTTTGGGCTGTGATTTTCACGGAGAACGTTGTATCCCGGTGGTGCTTGATTACGAACGACAAAAGGATCAAATAAGCGAGAGGGTTCTTCGACTTGAGTGAACTAATTGGAATGAACGACAGACGATTCCTTTTATTTAGCAATGCATACGGGTGTACAGTGATAATAGTGACTTTCTGTACCGTTGCTGAACTGTGAAATGTGCAATATCAACAAAGGGAACGAATTGAAAAGTAGAGCAACTCATGGTGCTCAAGCAGTCTCTGTCGGCTGACAGCTCAAAAAATAAAAATGTCCTCTGGCAGGAAGTGGAAGCGAAGTACAACAAACAGGTTGATATCGATATAGGAAAGGTTTTCAAGAAGTCATAACTATGTGCGCGTCGTCTTAATAAATCACCCCGGGGCTAAATTTAACATCTCGCCACCGTTTTTAGTGAGTGCGCTGTGTCTATTGTGTTGTTCGCGGAATAAATGCATTTCAAAAGGCTAAAGACGAGTGTCAGTGCCACAAGCGAGCAAAGCAACAGAGTTGTTCACAAAAATCGATATACCAGCTTCAGCAACAATGAAGAAAATTTCCCGCAGCCACCATCCACCCGAAAGGTAGTTCAGAAGCAATGCAGTAGTAATCATCATCTTGCGAGCCAAAAACAAATGGTTAGTATTAATGCCGTACGGCAGCAAAATCACCAGAAAAGCAACAGCTTCCAACAAAAGCAGGATGTCACCAAAAAGAAAGAGACGAAATTTGAATTGAAGATGAGCAAGCAACAGAGTACAAAGATGGTAATTCACAAACAGAATCAGAGTGGAAGCAGCAGTAAGCAAAGCCGCTTACGAAGAGCTTTGGCGAGGGTCTGGAAGAGGATGCGGAAAGCCTTCCGAGCCACCTTTTGCTGCCACCACTCGCCACTATCGTGTTGCAAGACTAGCTGTTGCGCCAATGTAAACGAGAACAATTCCTCCGCAAGCACCGACCGGGATGATGATGATATTGATGCCGCGTTTGAACGATACAAACGGCAAGTGCTAGCGGACAAGGGCGGAAATGCTACCTCCGGCGGCTTATCAAGCTCGGAAGCCGCTACAAGTGTAGCATACGATGAACTGACACCTTCGCAGCGGAACACCATCAAGAAGTTGCACAAGAACAAATTCTGGAACTGGAATGACAGCGTCAAATCTACCTCCGACAAGTTCCTGGAATGCCTCGAGCTTGACGACATTAGTTGCGGCGAAGCTAGCCTGAGAAAAAAATTTACCACCATCGCGAGGCGGAAACAAATTACGGCATTCTGCGAGGACCGTGCCATTCTGGGGGAGATCGAGATAGGTTTGGCCGCGCTGCATGACTGCTACCGGATAATGAGGGCACAGTATGCATGGTGTGAACGGTTTTTAACATCAGCTTAGACCTGAAGATTGCACCGCGGCAACACCAACAGCATGAAAATGATGATGAGGACGATGATATATGTGTATGTGAACAATGCTGTGTTTTAAAAAGCAATTTGGTGCACTTGTGATAGCATGGTTCGCTCTACCCCACCACCACCACCATTCCACTTAAGCACTGCTTTTGCTCCCACCGGATGATAGACCTCTGATGAGAGTGGAAAGGAATTACAAGCTGACGGAAGAATTTCAATATTTTTGACCGCGGGTAGCCTCCGAGCTTGGGGGAAGCTCACGAGAGGGATGATTCTCGTAGCCTTTTATGGTCCAGTTTTTTACCTAGCGTAGATCGGGATTGTTTTATTTGTCGTGCAACTGGCGGCTAGTGATTTTTTTTTCTCCCCCGGGGGTTTTCCATTTTTTCGTCGTTCCTTTCGCCAAGTGGTGTAAGAATAATTTGAGCGGAAATTTATGAGCGCTCAGACTGAGACTGATATCACGCTGGGCCGTTGATAACTCGCTGCGACACGGCAAGTGTAGAACTGAGATGATTTGCGAATGTAGCCCAGTCCTCTGCCCGTGCCAGGGATACAAGAGGGCGAAAATTCTTGGAATAACTTCAACCGTTGTTTTTGTTGTTGTCCTCATCAATTATCTGATTAAATGCAGTCGAACGGTATGCTGAGAATTCGTTCACGTTCCCGTCGATCAATATTGGAATTCGTCATTTTTAACAATAAGCATATTCGGATGGGGAATTTCCTCATTACGAACATCGACGTTTTTCAGCCAGCTGAAATATTCCTTTCCGGGCGAATTATTTTCGTGTAATTTGCGTAGGGGAAGTGGTCACCCTAAGGAATATACCCATTTCCAGTGTCCACATACCGCTACAATTCCCGTTTTCCTTAGAATATTATAGTTCAACTCATTGTTGTTCAAGATAGCGTACGGCTTTTACTATGAAAATTCAATATAATATATCTTTCATCATTAGAAAAAAAAGGTGAAAAATCGATCTTTTTTTGCTTGGAGGTAAAGAAACCAGGCCTTTTTGAGACAATTCTCCCAAAACCATAAAAATCCCATTTTCAAAGCTGCGAGTCCAAAAACTAATGTGTAAGTTTATCCCATGGGTTTCACTATTTCAGGAGAACTTCTCTGATGAAAAAACATTCAACTTGAATAGAATTTCTTCATACTGGAAGGATTTACGGAACGTGTCATTTAATTTTTCAACTCGTAACTTTGCAGGCGGCAGTTTGATGGTATGGGGGAATTTTCTCAAAAAGGCCTGGTTTAGATAGCTTACCATCAACACGAATGAACAGTCAGAAGTGCAACGAAGTATATCAGAATCATTTACTGTTGTTTTTTGCATCAAAACAACTTGATAATCGGGTAATTTGGCATCAATTCATAAAATCCAGGAAGGTTATGGCATGGTTTAATGAATAGGGGCTTCAGATTCTGGGCTGGTCCGCTTGTTTACCAAATCAAAACCCTCTCAGGAACTTATGAGGAGTGATCGGACGAATTAGATGCAGCTTACAAGCAGTATGAGTGATTTGAAGAACTTAAACGAGCAGCATCCTCTGCGTAGAACGAGATATACACTACAACATGGCTCAGCTTGGTCGAAACCAACCCGAATGGGTTATTTGAACTGATTAGGAACTAAAGATGACCTACGAATTAGAAAATTATTGTAATTCATGTGAAATTGACGTTAACTTTGTAAAGGAGTGAGAGTTTTCCCATCTGATTCTATAGTTATGAAACATTGGAATTTTAGTTTTTTCAATGTTTCGCGCCTGGACACAACAATGAAGTTCAAATGGCCCGTCTTATAAATGAAGATAGTTATTATATCCTACACTATATACTTCAATTCAATCGACTTCTTATATATCTCTGGAATCTTAGAAAAATGGAGTGGTTCTATAGTTATGAAACGCAGTGTAGTAGGCACATGTATGAAATAAGCTTGGTCTATTCACCTAGAGTCTAAATTTAAATTTTCTGATTCATACAAAAACGTTGTAAGAAACACATAACGTTCCGCAAAATGAGGCTTGGTTTAGTTGGAGTGGCATATTTTTCCAGGGTTGAAGCCACAAAAGGAATCTCTTCAAGAGCAGAATGCTTTAGTAAACAGAACATTGTAAGTCGTTATGCACCTATGACCACTTTGCCCCCAAACATCAAAGTAATTTCTATGCTAATTAATCACTGAGATTGAATAAAATATGTGATCACCTCTCCTAGAATATGTGAACAGTTGTCTAAACTGACAAATCGCCCAATATATCAGATTGAATAAACTAAATTTCACGAGAAATTCCTTAGATACCATGCGCACAGAACTATGGCCAAATGATTATAGTGAGAGCAATTTCTGTTTTTATTTATATTTTGACATGTGGCAGTACTCCTGAAGTACAGGGTCATTAAATCCTTCAAACATAAGGTGACTATCAATGCGGTGTCAATAGTCAATAGTTATACTATCAAACAAGCAGGTGACCACTTTTCCCCCCATGACCAATTTGCCCCCACTACCCCTACCTACCGGACAATACACAAGGGCTGTCCAATTCCGTCCCTCACTATTCAAAGTTGCAATGAACTCGATTTTCGGTGCCATCCTCGGTAAAATCTTGGAGTCTTACGACTTACTTTTCATTTCGAAAGAAGGCTTGTTCAACAATGTTGTGTCTTAGACAGTCAGAATATCACGCTAACGACACCGACATAACATATCAACATATTTTCGCATTAATATAACGAAAGATGATAAAATTTTCCGTTTAGAATGAATATCATTTAATAGAGTATCAAGGAATCTTGAACAGATATTTTTCAGATAAGGATTTTCTATCACAATGATGAGATTTTAGTGGGTTGGGTCTTCAGGGATGATAATCTGAGAGACTCCACTACAAAACATTCTCTATGGTTTTATGGAGCAATTCGTTTGTCTTCTGATATCGTTTAATGAAATAACAGGAATTATAAGTTCTGATCTCTCCTGTATATTCGAGGTAATTTATCATTTTGCGACATAAAAAGCATTTGGACTAGAGCGAGATTGCACCTATAATCAGCGACGGGTTCAGGAAAAATATTCCAATGCTAACGAAATCGACTGTTATGTTAAAACACTTCGAATCGAACGCAATAACGATCCTTGGAGAAATTAACAAGACTTGCTAGAATTAATATTAATTTAATTTTGAAAAAAAAACTGGCATTTCAGTAACCAAACATTATTTTTAATTATGTATGACTGATGTTAAGGGCTATTTTGTTATGGTTTATCTTGTGTTAATGAGAAATTATTTATATTTTCTAATATCCTGTATCCGCCCGGAAAGCAAATATTGGCCGGATAGACTCCAGTTTTTATATCGAATGAAAGTGTCTTATTTCGAATGAAAATTTCGTTGGAGCTCGAACCGTATTCACTGAAACTAATAAAAAAGACGATGCGAAAGAACGTGTACTATACTAGCAGGTGTAATCAGTTGTCAGCGCTGGTTGTGAGACTAATATGCCCTCATATACCTCTTTTAATTCCACTTTTTATTTGAGAGACGGTCCGGGAAAATCCAGTTTGGAGAAATTTTATCGAATGAAACTTTTAATTGAAAGCAGTCAGTCATTTCAAATGTGAAACCGCGAAATAAAGCCCATTCTAATGATAATGAATAGGGAACTTTCAATCGTCAAAGCGTCTGCTTTCAAATTCAAAGGAAACGACAGCAGAACGAAAACGAAATTGAAGAATCGATGTTTCAGTATGCATAGTGGATACATAATCGAAACTGAAATTGACTGAAGAGAAAGGAAGAAGTAAAAAAGTCATTTTCATCTTTTAGTTTCGGAATCGTCAAACCCTGGTTGCAATGAACTGGATTTTCGGTTCCTTTCATTTCGAAAGAAATGAAAGACAATGAAGTGTCATAGACAGTCTATCACGCCATCAATATGCTATCCATAGGGAATTTAATCCAAACTGTTCTCTAGGCTGCCCATTGTGAACAGCCTATTTCCTTTAGAGAAATCACACCAGCTAATTTCTTCCCAGAGTAGGTGGCCACGTTCGAGGGAGGCTTTCCAATGTGTTGTGTTTGTCCAAGCCTACATGTTTGGATGGCTGCAGCAAGTTGGGATGAATTTCTGCGACTGACAGCTGTTTTTAGCATGAAGCCTTGTCTTTTGAAGGCATTATCGTGCGCTTTTGTAAATCATCTGTGCAAATGTTGCCTCCATTCTCATTAGAGTATATACTGTTGTGGAATTTCACAAAACCGTCGTGCGACCAAAAACGAATATTCAAATTGGTTTATTTATGCTAATAAAAAATCAGTTTATTTTGGAATACTATTAAACATATCTCGAGAAACACATAGTGTAGTTCAATAATAATAGTGGAGTTCCCGCCTCATTCCCCACATAGGTTTGAGTTGGTCGATTATCTAGTTGATAATTAATTAATACATAACCAGTTTTACAAAAAAAAACCAACCGATTTAATCTACAGATATGAAATCACCTCTTTGTGATACCGGTGTTTCACTAAGCTTCATCAACTCAAAAGTTTCATTAGACATGCATGGAAGAATTGAACAGTACATCTTCCAGTTCAGCCAAGTCACATAAAGAAACATTTGCTGCTCCATCAAGCCATCTCATAGCATCTTCTGAGTTAACTGTAACCTGACTGCCAAATCAAATCAGACAACCTGTTCTTGTCTTCAGACTAATCAAATATTTGACCGGTTGAATGAATTTCAGGTAGTAGCCTTTGCGTCCATTCTGACGGTTGTCTGCTTGATTCTTCAGAAAAAGCTCATGGGCTTTCATTATTCGACAACATTCGCTCTCACGATCTTCAACCAAACCTCAATCATAGCTGTACTCCTTTTATCAAAACTTGCACATTCAATTCCACAATCAGAGCAAACTCTTCTTCTTCTTCTTCTTCTTCAATGGCACTAACGTTCCTAGAGGAACTTCGCCGTCTCAACGTAGTATTACTTGCGTCATTTTTTATTAGTACTTAGTTGAGATTTCTATGCCAAATAACACGCCTTGAATGCATTCTGAGTGGCAAGCTCTAGAATACGCGTGATCACAGTGCAAGTCGGAGGAAATTTCTTTGACGAAAAATTCCCCCGACCAGAACGGGAATCGAACCCGAACACCCGGCATGTTAGTTATGACGCTAACCACTCGGCCAAGGGAGCAAACTCTACTATGTTCCAATCGCTATCGCAATTCAGATTTCTCATGGTTGCATCAACGCGCGTGCTCAAACTTATGTACTACTTGACGACTACTTTCTATTTTCTTTTCTTTTTCTTTTAATTTCTGTAAACATATCAAAAATCCTTCATTATTATTGAGACGAAGATGGCAATTCATTTCCATCAGTGCCGAAAATATTCACGTTTATGACATTCAAATACGACATAAAATATAAAATTCAGCGTCAACCAATTGAGAGTGAAATCGAATAGTGGTAAGGGAAGGCCATTCATCACTTAAAATTCTTGTTTTTGGTGACTTCGGCAATGAAATGTATAGTATAACTCTTTGGCTATATTTCATGATTCTAGTCCCGATTGTTCGGAAACGACATACACCCCCAATCATATGGGCAAAGGGTGAAAATAATCGTATTTCGATGCTATTTTGGCCGCACGCAACGCTCAACGAAACCCATAATGTTGCCTTTTCAGGATCCCTGGTGCTTTTTTTTGTCTAAATATGAAAATAAAACACGTTCTCAATAAAAATTCACTGCGAGATTAAAATCAATTTGGCTTTCGTGATAATCATCTGAAATTATTGATAGTAAAAAAAAGTGCCTAAATGCTTTTCGAAATTTATTCGTGTTGTTTTCGTTCAATATACTAGACAAAGTTCACGCGTCTCGACTCTTGTGTTATACTCATTACGACAGATATGGCGTTGAGTTTAAACAGAAGAGAATTCACCCGACCGTGGGAGAAAGTTAATTCCTCCATTCGTGAATAAATTTTTATAATTTGTGGCACTGATTTCCATACACATACAAATTCAACTCGTAAAAAATCATTAAAAACTACTTCGTCAAATACAATCTTAATAATCCAAATACATTTTTGACATGTGAAATGCATTGCCGTTTAAAATCCGCTAATGTGGTACTCTTTGAAGGAAAGAATTTTAGAAAATAAAAATACCCATGTTGCACAGAAGCTTCATATCATTCAAAATTGAAAAAAAATTTAAAAAAACATATGATGATAAACCTTGCCAACGCAATCGGCTATATTTCTGACATTTGCTAATCTGCCGTTCTACACATAGTTGTCCCATGTTACTTTTTGATGATTTTCACTTTTCTTCATAAAACGTTATTTTTATGCATAATCTTACGGAAAAACACAAAAAAAACATATAGTTTGTTCCCAGCTTTTAAAAAAACAACATCAACCTCAATTGTCCCACGTTGATATTCTATTCATAACTGTCCCACCATGTATTTTTTGTAGATCAAAATCGAATAAATCGGTTCAAGCACAAGAATTTCAGCACACTTTCAGCAGGGCTAATGCACTCATTCCTGGTTTGGAAGAACGAACTAATTCTCAAACAAATAATAAAAGCTTACCAGAACACTTGTACACCTTGTTAGCGAATGCCTAATAACAATGAGATTTTTATTCTGGTGTTACAGATCACTCATTTCTCCATAAAACGATGTTTCTATGCATAATCTTTCGGAGAAACACAAAAAAAAATGTTATATCAAAAAACCACATCAAGTTCAATTGTCCCATGTTGATATTCTAGGCATAACAGTCCCACCATGATTTTTAAACCCGTAATCAAGCATGATTGATACAGCGAGGGGATCTCATCACATCTCATTAAACAATAGTATAGTGCTCATAAAAAAACCCGGTGTATTGCTAAATTGAAATGCTTAAAGCTTTTGGTGCACAAATATGCGTGTGCTACCGTGGCCGAGTGGTTAGCGTCATAACTAACATGCCGGGTGTTCGGGTTCGATTCCCGTTCTGGTCGGGGGAATTTTTCGTCAAAGAAATTTCCTCCGACTTGCACTGTGATCACGCGTATTCTAGAGCTTGCCATTCAGAATGCATTCAAGGCGTGTTATTTGGCATAGAAATCTCAACTAAGTACTAATAAAAAATGACGCAAGTAATACTACGCTGAGACGGCGAAGTTCCTCTAGGAACGTTAGTGCCATTGAAGAAGAAGAAGAAGACAAATATGCGAGAAAACTTTGATTGCGTTTTTCTTAGTTGCTGATTTTGGAACATGGGACAACTATGCGTAGAAGGGTAGTAATGGTGTTGCCAACTACTTTAAACAAGAAGGTTCCGAAAAAAAATATGAACACGCAGCTATTCTAATATTTCTGGTAGGTCAAAAACTGTCCCACCATGCGTTATTACGAATCAAAAAGGTGAGACAATTTTGAATACCACCGTGCCCCAAAGGGTTAATAAAGATCACAGTTATAATGAAGAGTATAGTTATCAACACAAAGACAAATCCCTCAGTATAAATTAAAATTTGAGCAAACCTGTTTTTTCCAAACTATTCATGATTTCGTCTTATAGTTTAGAAAAGCAAAACTTCATAGCACGTTGTTTTTTTTTAAATACATCAAAATAAAAACGTTTTACCTAACACACAGTTTAGTATGACACGCTTCATGTTTCAACGAAAAATAAACAAAAACAAATTGAAACAAATATTTAGTAGTCCTTTGATTTCACATGCTTTCGACGAGGTTTCGGAGGTTCTGTGGATTCACTTCGCCCCAAGCCTTTTGCCAGGTTTCTCACACCTGTTTTGAACACCTTGTTATCGATGATAACCCAAAGATTTTCAATTGGTTTCAGACTGGGACTCTGGATAGGCCATTTTTTGGCCATTTGATCCGCGATGCGGGTTATCCGCGGAGGCGAGTTCCATAGGAATTCTGTAGAGCTTCCCAAAATTTGTCAGTGAGACGTAGGCGCTTGCTCTTTTGTTTTGATCATAGCTTTAATATTATCTGATAACTGGTGCACACGACCTTGCAGATGGATAGTTTAATGTTTTCTGTATTGATAAAACATAGCTTTCATGTTGAAATATCTTTATTTCGTGTTTACACCTCATTTTTAGTCGTACATCGCATTATCCATGATTTTCGTTATTTCGATTTTTCCTATTTTTATTTAAAAAAATCGTCGTCGAATACTTTACTTGGGCTATGAAGAACACAACAAAATGAAGACAACACAGATCGGACGAACCGTTTTCGAATAGAGAAAATGCATTATATATCATCTAAATTTAGAAGAATTTTAATAAAATTTATAATTAAATTTATATTATTAATTTATATTAGGCCTCTTCTAAAGCAGTACACTTTTTACAACGAACAAACCAATCATCGAAACACTGTTTATAGCTGTATTCAGGAATTGTCCTCAATTCACGCAGCGAATTCGTCTTAATGTCTTAAATGCTGTCGAAATGGGTTCCACGAAGCGGTATTTTGAGTTCTGAAAATGGGAAAAAAATCACACCACGTCTCATCGCCATTAAGTATACGTTGAACGAACGTGGGAACAGAGTTTGATGGTTCAAGTATTTCTTCAACCACTTAATGGCGATGTATTTTTCGAAGATAATTGAGATCTTTTGTCACTAGTCGTGCTGCGACTTTTCTCATGCCCGAAACGTCAACCAAAATACCAAAAACCTAGAGATATTCTGGTCACGGGCTAGCTCTCTCAAATTTTAATGACGATTTTTTATTTTGTCGATGTTTTCGTCAGTTGTAGAAGTGGATGGTCGTCTTGTACCATTTATACACCCGTATTTTCGACGTAGATGAGTAGTTGAGTATTCAACAACTTTTTCAACGTTCCGGTACAACAAATTTTGTTTGCAACACAAAATTTCACACAACATTTTTGACCAATAGAATTGTCCATATAAAAATCGTCAATCAAAAAAAAAATTGTTCCTAATAACGCTGTAAACAAACTAAATGACAGATCACACTGACAGAAAGCAACCTAAAAAATAAAATGTTGATGGGTCTGGGCCTAGGGGCACGGACGGACCTTGATATAGGACTGTGATTGTGTGTAGTAATTGCATTTGAATTGAACTTTTTCATTGTTCAAAATATGTAATTTTTTCTCTTTTGATACATCAAATGGAAGCCCTGAAAAAAACCGTTTCCTGTATGAACTTATATCCTTTATGGGTTTGATGAGATAACGAGGTAGAATCCGGAACCACATTCTGTTCAAAAATGTACACAAAAATACCATTGAAGCCAACCCTTTTCTTCTGTTTATTCAATTATGCAGAAGAAAATAAAGAGTCATCGGGCCTGATTCTCGAATACACTTCGAATACACTTCACGGTAGAAACGGAATGAAACGTATCCGCGATGACAACGGTACGGTGTCGACATCTCGATACGAGATTAGTTTCCCACTAAACTTATCATAATAATATCGAATTATCTTCAGATGAAATTTTTGTATGAGATTATTATATCACATGAAGAAAACAAAGTTTTCCACTCATATTAAATACCAGTTTGATACGAAGAAGTTAATTTTCATTAATGATTTTTTATTTGAAAAGTGCTCATTCTGCCTGAAAATTCATTATTATCTTCGACACTTCACCAACTCGTAAAACGTAGTTCAATGGCCGTTTATTTCGTTTCCACCGTGAAGTGTATTCGAGAATCAGGCCCATCATGTATCATTTTTAAACACAAGTCTAAATTAAGATTTCCATAAATATAAGCCTAAGTCAAATGAATCTATGACTACAGAAATATATTATAGATAAAAATAGCATTTTCTCCTCCGTCGCCACGTTGTCCGGAACATTGTTTGTGATAACTTTTGACGTAGGACTACGTCTTAAATTTCTATACCGGGGTGTAAAATCAAAGTTTCGAAAACGAAAGCGATACGCCGGAGACCGAGATTTTGAGTGTTAATAGCTCCTAAACAACTGAACGAAATGGTATGATAAACACTTCAGTCGAAAGATAGAATGTCTACGCGTTCTATACTTGTTACTTTCTGATCCAAAAACTTGTTTCAATAGTCTTAAATTTGCTTTCAAAATAGGCTATTGAAATCACCAATCGGTATATAAGCGAGCGCCGCTCGGAAATCCACTCAGTTCTAATTGAACAGCGATTGGAGCATGTTGTCGCTGTTGTGGTGAAGCTCTTCATTTATCATGAAAGCGCGGATGAACGGTGTCACCAAGAGCCTGTTTGTGCACCTTAGGCCAGAAGGGAATCCATCAGGAGAGTGATGCTACAAACGGTTCCCCGGGAAGATCTCGAAACAGCCGCTACACACACACTCATACACGCACGGAATTCTTTCCGTTTG
This sequence comes from Toxorhynchites rutilus septentrionalis, assembly GCF_029784135.1. Taxonomy (NCBI): domain Eukaryota; kingdom Metazoa; phylum Arthropoda; class Insecta; order Diptera; family Culicidae; genus Toxorhynchites; species Toxorhynchites rutilus. The sequence continues at coordinate 2,452,868 of NC_073744.1, forward strand.
GATCGAGAAAGATCCGGAAAATAATCTGCCAGTTCCTCTAGGAATTTAAAAATACATTCATGTGAAAGAGTTTATTTGAATGTTTTCTATCCATGTAACACTGTGACCAAATATGTTTCAATCAAGTGCTATTAACAGATGGTTATCGAGTTAGCATTAACCACTGGTGGGCTTCCAGTATCGAGGAAAATGTGGAAATATCTAATCGTTACTGAAAATAATCTGCCAGTTCCTCTGGGAATTTAAAATTACATTCATATGAAAGAGTTTATTTTAATGTTTTCTATCCATGTAACACTGTGACCAAATACATTAGGTTTTGTGATTTTTCAATCAATCGCAATCAACAGGATAGCTTCTGAAGATTATTCTTCCCCATCAGTAGGATATTTCCGTGCCCAATATTGGATGCATAAAACCTTGTGCCTCCAACGTAACGCTCTCGTTTTCGAAGTTCTCCAAATATTCATTCATTCAGAATGAATTCAGATTCAACTTCATACAAATGATCTCTAAATCAACGATAGTCCTACGTCACCCTTGCGGTTATACCATAGATATAACCCACTTCCTGTTTTTAGCCAGGCGATGTATATTGAGTATTCTATGGTCATGCTGCTGTAGTCAATTGATCTCATTGGGTGCTAAGTTCTGCTTATGTATAGGAAAGGGAAAGGGCATGGGCATGTGCATTCGAGGAAGTGAAGCGTGTTTCTTAGGAAGACATATATAGGGAGCATAATATTAAAATTGCGACTACTCAAGCTTTCATAATTTTACATATCTGAGCATACCTTTTCCAACCTTTACATCAGCAGCCAGTTAAATTCCTTAATAACAGTTTTTTACATTACCAAAAAACAGACTCGTAATTATGACATCCTGGACCACAATTACATAAATTGTTAGTAGCAAGACCTACACGATAAAAACGTGAATTGCCTATTATCGGGAAATGGACAATAAATCATTATACGCTCATTGTGAGCTAACGCCCGAATTCAGGGAAAAAGATTGCTCGTTACGTCGGGTAGATAAGCGAGTGGTAAGTAAAATGGGTAAAACATACCCATTTTAATCGTCACATTGTTAACTTATTTTACTACTGTTTTTCACTGTTCATGTTTAAAGCAAAAAAAAAAAATGCCGGATAAATTTTCTGTCTAATGGTACATAACACAATATTTATCGCAAATGATGATTTTGAATAATATGCGTTTGAAAACTCTTAATGAATCGTTACATTTTTCGTAGAGTGACCCCCCTATATAGAAATCAAAGACAAACACTCCCGTAATCTTTCTTGTGAACACTTTTTCCGATTTTTGGGTCAAAGTATCACTCGTCACTGGCTACTACTTTCTCGCATTTACGCTTCCTTATAACACCGCATGTGCTGATTAGCCAGGTTGTGTCTCATAGGCCGAAACATGTCAGAATAATCAGATGGATCAACGTCTGGAGAATACAGAGTTGGTTTTCGAGGTTTGTAAGGTATGTCTAGCCACTCTTTCTTGTTGTGTATTATGACTATTTGGGTGCGTCCGATGAACCCAACCGTTGAATTCTATATATAGTGGCAACTTATTTTTAAGAAATTGTGAGAATGTTGCTCGTAAATTTATATCGATTCCATTAACGCTCATCTCTGGAGACAGATTTGTTCACATGATGAACGTTTGGTGTCGTGCTTTTATTTTTAACATAGGTTCACTTTGTAAATCTTTGTAGGTACATTTTTTGGGCCCAATAAAAAAATGAAGATCTTTAAAACAGTATTAAGGAACAGCAAAGGCGAGTGTAATAGATGTTCCCAATTTTTGGAATCATAGCATAAACATTTTTCCATCGGTTTCAGCCAGCGAATGATTTAAAAAATGAAATATATTTATTTAGACATTTCTAGGAACGGAGGAATTTTTTTCTAAGAATTTGGAAGAATCGAAACTATTTTCCACAATGCACGTCACACAATGCAAGGATTAATAAATAAAAAAAAAAGCACAATAAATATGATATGCTGTTTTCTGATAAGAGTTACGAAATTAATAAAAATTTTCATTTATTTTCATTTACAGAGGAAGTCGGCACGCTAGAGACGGGCAGCTCGCCCCTGATCGGTGACAATGGAACCACTACGGGTGGCGGCAGCTATCAGGAGCTGGCCGGCAGTAGTGGAAGTGGCGCGGCACCGGGCAGTGCCCGTCGCAGCATAGCGACCAGTCCGATTGGGTCGACCACGTCGGAACACTGGCCGTCACAGTCGGACGAGGACATCGATCGGCTGGTGGCGTTGCACCAGAATCGAGCCTCGCTCAGCTCGCTAGGACTGCGATCCGATTCGATGGCCTCGGTTTACTCGGGAGCGGGCGAGGGTCGCTACGGTACTGTTACGGTTCGCGGACAAATCGAATTCGGTATGCAGTACAACTACAAGCAGGGCGCGCTGGAAATTCACGTGAAACAGTGCAAGGAGCTGGCAGCGGTGGACGCCAAGCGGAATCGTAGCGATCCGTATGTTAAGGTATGGTCTTTTCTGTTCAAAACTGCTACCTTCAGATCCGTGAACTGTCCGCTCTTTTGCAGGTGTATCTTCTACCAGACAAATCGAAAAGCGGGAAACGAAAGACCAAAGTGAAGAAACACACTTTGAACCCGGTGTTCGACGAAGTGCTGAGATTTCACATGTCGCTTAGCGGTTTACAGACGAGGACTATCTGGATGACGGTTTGGCATTCTGATATGTTCGGTAGGAACGATTTCCTCGGTGAAGTGATGATGGGGCTACAGGATAAAGTATTTGACAATCCTGCCCCACAGTGGTATCAACTGCAGGAAAGAGTAAGGGTGCAGCACTGGACTGTGGCTCCATAATTATTGTTAATTGTTGGTCCTTTTCACAGAGTGAACCCTTCGACGATTTGTCCGCGTATAGAGGCGATATCATCATCGGACTCAAATACATTCCGCCAGAATCGGATGGTGGCACCCCTCAGCACCATCACAACGGCGGTGGCAGCAGTAGCGGAACTCTGAATCTACGTAAGTTTAGCACTAAATCAATCACATCAACTTCGTCCGGCTCGTCCGGCCATAGTAAGGGCGCACTGCACGTACTGGTGAAGGAGGCAAAGAATCTACAACCCGTTAAGGCTAATGGAACCTGTGATGCATTTTGTAAGAGGTGAGACCGCAGTAACTTGTATACGGGAATGAATGTGTTTAAGTGATGAGAAATTTCCCCCTCAGCTATCTTCTTCCGGATAAGAATCGTAGCTCGAAACAGAAAACCCCAGTGGTGAAACGTTCCAATTCACCCATTTGGAACTACACGTTTATTTACGAGGATGTATCCCTAGCGGAGTTATCCGAGCGAGCCTTGGAACTTACGATTTGGGATCACGATCGACTAGCGAGTAACGAATTCCTCGGCGGAGTTCGATTTTCCCTTGGAACAGGTAAATACCGAAATCCTTCGAGTTTACTGTCATGTTATCTTACTTGAATTTGAGCTCCCTTCACAGGCAAACATGGCAGCAAGACGGTTGACTGGATGGATTCTACCGGCAAGGAGTTGTCCCTCTGGCAAAACATGATCAATAGACCAAATTTCTGGGTCGAAGGCGCACTCGTTCTTCGGTCCTCGCTGGACAACGCAAAATTCACGTCATAATTTTGCGAATCCCCCGTAGAACTATATTTTGGAGAAATCGTGTAGTAGTCGATTCTTCCATACCATATTCTCCTGTCCTCCGAGTGAAAAATACACTAAGAGAGAGGCAGAAAAAAAATCATTCCAATTTGTGATGTTGCTTTACAACAACAACCTATTCATAGATATAATCCAATATTTTAAGGAGTAAGTGACGCGACACGACATGAGAGAGAGCAAGGAACATGTTTCGATTACCTAACCTTATGAACGACAATGATGCTTAATGATGATCGGTGTTCAGATAAGAAGTACTATTGGAGGTATACCTTTTTACGATTGAGTAAGTTTTTATATCCTTTTATTTTCTCGACACTATATCGTAAGAAATGTTGGTCTTTGGAAGGGAAAACTAATTTGTCGGTGACTAAAAAAAAAGGGAAACTCCTTTTGTGTGTAAATAGGATACGTATACACTTTGCAGTCAAGTATTATTTATGCAAGACGCAGACAAAAAACGCGTGAGAAATTATTCTGCTCCCTCCATTTACTCTAGCGGATGTTAAAAGATTGTATTTCCAACGTCAACTAATGTTCAGCATTTTTTCTATCTCTATAATCAATCAGAAAATCAAAGTTGTGAACTCTTCCGAATATGTACATATTTATACACACATAATCTTAACAACAAACAAACCACAAAAAAAACTGTTTCCTAATGCTGTGAATCTTTAACCAATACTTGCTGAAGGCAGAAACACAAATATTGTTTCGCTGTGCGTGCTTTGCGCGTGCATTGAACACGATGGACTTATCTAGGATTTTCTCGCTACGAATTACTAGGAAAGGGGTAAAGGCGGTCACGCACTGTCAAACAGTAGCGGATTTCGTTGCAATATATAAATACATACTGATCAAAAGCAAGCAACAACAAAAAAAAACTAGAGATTTATTTTTATCGAACCAAGAAGAGAAAAGACAAATCTTTAGAATCACTTTCTATTTAGCACTGAGAATTTAACAAGCCGAGCGAAAAGGACTGATCGTGTGGAGAACCGTAGTTAGAAAGCTGAGAGACAATTCTAAACCCTTACTAGCAGCAGCGAAACAGGCGTGTGTGGTGTTTTCGGGATAGGATCTTACAAACATTGACGTAAAATATTTATGGCGAGAGCGAATCGATATTGATGATAAAAGAAACCACAACTCTTATGAACAAAACTTAGTGAAAGCAAAATATTAATGAACCTAGTAACAAACATACATTTGATTAGCGCTTTGAATTCGGGTGTTTCGTTTCAGTAGACAAGTTAAACAGTTTTCGATGAATAATTGACAGAAACATAATCACATAAACAAAACTAATTGTAGCGGTAGTGTATTGGCAATTGTTTATGAGCAGATTAGTAAGTTAAACATACAAATCTCTAGCAGTAGTACTGTTCTGTGCAAAATCTTCTTTGAATTTATTATAGAAGCCAAACAGCGAGAATTTATTTTCTACGTTCTTTCTTAGAATCAAACAGTACTAAGGCTTCTGAAATTGTTATTCCGAGGAAATGTAGTGAAATTATCATTATACTTGCAGTAGAAAGTTGTAGATATTCCAGGTTCTTCGGTTCTCCCCTGATTCTGTTCACGTGATTAAATCGAAAACATGTATGCGCCCGATGAAAATTAACAAACAAAAAAATCATTGCCAAGATCTCTAAAAAGTTTTCTAAAAGCTTTCTTTTAGTTTCTTTCAGCTTTTTTGATGTTTGTATCCACCTAACGTGTGCAGTTTTTTTCTAAGGCAACCAATATACCGTAAACTGATTTTGCATATTTACAATCTGTTGACTATTATTATTCTACTTAATGATCACTCTCGTGATGAATAACAAAGCAACACTAGGGCCAAATTTAAGCTCACTTAATGATACAATCGAGAGAGCGAAAGAAAACAAAAGCATCTGCAAGCTATAACACAAATGCTCAATTATATAATTTATAATGAATGATAACAAACGATGCATGCAATTCTAATCCTGAATGAGGAAAACATTTCATACTTTTCATACCAGTTAGTCACATTTCCAGATTCTGTACAATCACCACATGCGAACAATCGAACATTGAAACAAAACAAAACACTATATTCTTATGCTAGCTAGAACGGAAGAGCATGTTACGCGAAGCAAAAGTCATCAATCATTAAGCTTAAATAAAAAAAAAACATGAAATTCATCTCGACCAATCGACACGAACTCCATTTGAAAAAAATATATAGACACGACATCGACTATTGGAAAAAATAACAAATTGTCGAAAAAAGAAACTAGTGTTGAACAATAAAACTTATTTATCAATAACTCATGTTTTCCTTTCTTCTACCAGACACTTTCCATTCTCATTTTTTTTTTGGTCTCATATCAGTGTTTCAGTTTATCACTCAAAGAACTGCACAGTCATGACCACTTTTCTCGAAAGTGAGCTATTGCACGACCCAGTCAATCATAGATGAATCAACGTAGCGTTGTTTGCTTTGTTCGACACAAATAGTAACGATTAGCGATCATAACGGCCGCAAAACTTTGGTTAAAGCTTGTATGCAACAAGGTTCGAGTTGAATAAAATGAAAGCATTCCTGGCAGAAAACAAAACAAAACATTTGAATTTGACATGGAAAAATCAATGTTAAACACACTTTGGTTGTAATGGAAAATATTTTGCAATATACATGAAGAAAACCACATTTTACCGAGGTACTTTCATTGCCATTCATTTGTTTGCATTGCATCTTGTTCTTTGCATACCGTTCCTCATACTATTTTTTAAGTTCAATGACTTTTGGTAAGTTTTATCAACATGACAGCAATGAAAAACTAAAATAATGACTTGTTGCTCTCTGTAGTCTACTTTCAGATCAACGTATCCAGCTGCAAACACACACACACGCACACACATCCTCCTGCTGCTGACGCTGCTGACTAAAATTTCACAAAATCGAAATCATGAAGACGCTTACTAATCGAATCTCTCGCCAAAACAGACACCCTACATCGAGATCGAGTTCCGCGATGCACCGAAGAAGCGCATCAAGCGTAACCTCTCGCTGGATTGCGACGAAAACGACAACGAAACCCGCTGCTGCCGGTACCCGCTGACGGTGGACTTCGAGAAGTTTGGCTGGGACTGGATCATCGCCCCGAAGCGGTACGAAGCGTCCTACTGTGCCGGCGAGTGTATGCTGAGCTTCCTGCCGCGCTACGAACACACCCACGTGATGCAGCTGAGCACCTCGGCTATCCCGTGCTGCTCGCCCAAGATGATGAGCCCCATCAAGTTGCTGTATTTTGATCTGAACTATCGAGTCATCTACAGCACCATACCGAACATGATCGTGAAGAAGTGTAGTTGCTCCTAAGGGTGCGTAAACTGCGCTCCGAAATCGGTGTTTTTTCTAGCAAGTAAGGATTCTAAGCATTAAGAGCAATGAATTGATGAGTCTGATTTGGGATATTTCAATTGGAACATGGAGTGGAATAAAATTATGAATCAAATCTAGAACTAGGGCAAACCCTTCCCACTCAAACGTAAAGTGTATTATCTCATGTGACGGGTGATAAGCGAAATTTTAAAACGAAACAACATAAAATAATGATAAAAATGTGGCATTTAGGCTAACTCGACTTAAAATCATGTCTCAATTTCGTTTCCAAATCTTGTGATAACTATTATCGAAAGCAGCTTAATTTTTGCGAAAAAAAAGTTCTGGAGAAACTTTCTTAAAACCTAAGCACTAGAGAAATCATTAGATAATTTGATTAGCGTTATTATAATATAAGGCAGAACCAAAGGGAAAGAGAGCACAGTAATACAAAGAAAAAAAAATCACATAATATTAAACTAAAATAGCTTGATAGTCGGTACTGCAACTGCCCGAAGTTGGCGAATGCGATGCAATGATTTGGAAAATTTGTGTTCAAAATTGTACATAATGAACAGGACAATAAGGCTCCATGGTTTTAAAGTGAAGCGAGTAAGCACGACAAAAATAGTGAGTAAGGCTAAGAATACAGTTAAACGAAGATAACCTAAAAGTAATCTAAGTTCTTCGTTTTTCAAAGAAAATTCCTTTTCGACTGGCAAATGTTTGACTGCATTTTACTGTTTGTATTATGTTGAAGTTGGCAACAGATATGTTTGAAAGGCGCGTGCTTCAGCTTCAGTACCCGTAATACGATTGAATTAGTAGTTTCGTCACATTGAAAATGTCGATTTTTTGCCGATTTTCTGGGAGTGTAATCTAAGGAAGCGAAATTCCCTAGATTGGCAGTCTTTGTTGACTTTTTGCTTCTCTTGAGCTACCAAAATTAGTTCGACCAAAAGTTTGGTCTAGCTCCTCGTTTCTGGAGCCACCAATGTTATCCGAGAGAACTTCTACCCTGGAATTTGCAAGTCTTGCCGATTATTCTCTTATGGGTTAAGCCCGTATTACGAGAAATCTCGACTAGGGTAGACGCAAAACTTAGGAATCCGACGGCTTCAGAGTGGTTCGTCCGAGCGAAGCTTTTTTTCGGATTTGGGATTTCTCGTGGTTTTACCTTATTCCGTATATAGAGCTAGGGACACGATCGTATTGTTGACGTAGGACTAGGAAATTATTCTATTTGATTCACCTGTCTATCACTTCGAATATTATTCGTGAGCGTTCTCCATCTTCTTATAGAGGCTTCAATTTTTTAAGTTTATCGCTCCTTTCATTGAAAAATGCAACTCATGGAACAAAAAAATGCCGCACTCTCCTCCAGACAACATGAAAACCGACGCTGTGCATCTTTCAACGAACCTCGCTCCTCAAATTTGAATTTATGGTGTGCCACAGTCCATTCCATTCCAATCACAACACCCTATCGATCCACCGAAATGATTTTACTTTTGGACTTCTTTTCTAGGAAAATCGCTGTGTGACATCAGCATTAAGCCATTAAGACTATGTGCTGGCTGAAGCGAAACTGTGAATTATGATGATAATGTGGCTATCGTGGCCGAGTGGTTAGCATCACACGTATTATGCCGGGGACTTCGAGTTCTATTTCCGTTCAGGCCGGGATATTTTTCATAAATGAAGCCTCCTCCGACATACATTGTGATACACACGTATTATTGAGCATGCCATGCAGAATATATTCAAGGTATGTTATTTGGCGTAGAAATCTTCACTAAGCACTGTTAGAAAACGTCGAGATTTGGTGTCATCTGAAAAAAAAATTTTTTGCCCGAAAATAGACCTTCTAGGGACTGAGGACCTGAGTGGCAATGAAGGCATGGAAAGAAAGATAATCATCGAATTTAAAGAACCGACTATGTACATTTTGTATATTGGCCCAAAAAAATATAGGAGGTTGTTTTCAAGACACGACCGCATTGTTGACGTAGAACTACGCTGTAGTTTAATTCAAGTCGCTTGTTTTTAACTGCGGATATTATTTTATAATTATTTTTTAAAATTTTGAAATAATCATTCTACCATTCTATAATCATTTGACCATAGTTGTTTGATGATTCATTCTTGTGCTCGCAGAACAATACATCCTCGAGATAAGCGCAACTGTCATCCTTTGTGGAGAGAGTTTTCCTACCGTCATGCGAAACCAAATTACTGACAAAATTCCAGAACATTTATTTTCTTGGTGAGCTGACAATAGCCTAGCTTGATGATTCCCCACACAATTGTGTAGCTCAGAACCTTAATGCAATGGTATCAGTTTGATGCAATGATTGCATTCTAGAAACATAAGTGAGTAATTTGATCGCGTCCACAGCTCAATCCGAAACGAAGACATGTGATGATGCAAAACAAGGAAGAACAAGCGATATTTATTGCTTTGAATACAAAACGAGACCTTCCTTCCTCGTTGAATTAAAGAGACTTTAAACTTCTTAGTTCATTCGTCTTCTAGCCCTTTGAAAACTCTACTCTTTCCTCATATTACTCATCCACCCCCATTGCCTTGAGAAAACCATTCAATCCCTCGCCGTCCAGCTCGCCTAGCAACGGTGTTGTCCAGTCGGTGTCCTCACGAAGAATGAAGTTTGCCTCAGCAAGACCCACTGTTTATACTCTAGGCAAATATTCCCCTTCGTTCTTCTTTTCCTTTGTTCACGGAGCACACAAATGGACAGAACAAATGTATGAGGAAATGGAAACGCTTCCGATTTTCATCAATTTAAACCATATACAGACTATGCGATTAATAATGTATAGCATATCAAACAAATCTTGGGGGATTTCCGATTCGTTTGGTATGTAAATCGCCAGAATCCGTTCACGACAAAATTAGTTACTAATGTTAACTTTATTTCATGAAAAAGTGACCTGTTTTCTGATTTGGCACCCTTCATGAAAGACATAGTTCTACGTCAAAAATTACCTGTGCAACATTTTAGCTCAAACTTGAGGCACCTCTGAATCACGTCCGATTGAACTGAAGCTTTGCACAGGTCATTTTTTTGGGCCAATAAACAAAATGTACATGGTCGGTTTTTGAAATTCGATGATGATTTTTTTCCATGCATCCATTGCCACCGAAATGTACATAATTCATTTCGAATTATATATTGGCATTGGTATATAGAAAAACTCAATTTTTAGAATAATTTCTCAGAAGGATAGGAAAATTTTGAATTTTCGTTTTTGATATTAGATATTATTGTATTAGTTTTTCATTGTTTTTTCAGTTAAATATAGAGGGCGCCATATTTTTTATATTTTTCTTGATAGCTGATAGTTTTTTTTACATAACATATTCAAAACCAAAGATGTGTCTTTTTTCATTTTTGAACTATGATTCTTCAAATTTAGTTTGTTTTCAGTCTTCGTTCAATATTCCTATGCAACTAGACTAGATCTATGCGATTAGAATCCAATTTTTCCGTAAGTGTAATATTTTTTAATAATACTAGCTCATTGGATTCAATTTTATATGCCGATTATCTGAATCGGTCCATTAGTTCAAAAGTTATGAATTTTTGTAAAAGTCATTTTTGGAAGAAACGCAAAAAAATGATTTTTCGGGCCATCGACTGACTTTGGAAAATCATAACTTAAAAACGAAAAAAAACACATCTCTGATTTTTGGATGTGTTACGTAAAAAAAACCTTAGCTTTCAAGAAAAAAAAAAATGGCGCCCTCTATCTTTAACTATCAAAAACTATGAAAAACTAATACAATAAATAACTCAAAACGAAAATCCATTTTTTCCCAAATGCAATATTTTTCAGCTTTCAAGGAAAAACATTAAAAAAAAGATAGCGCTCGCTAGTTCAGAGCCATGAAAACAACAAGAGACAAATACAACAAATAATTACGAAAACAAAAATCCGAAATTTGGGCAAGTATATTTTTCCAATAAAGAGTAAGTAATTGGCTTTAATTTGATATGTACAAAAAAAATTAAATAAGCGGTACAAACAAAATTATATATTTTCTGGCATTTCGAAATTTTAAAAAAATAACTTTGAGACCCACTTCTACTCTAATTTTAATTTAAATGCGTTCGTATGTGTCTTTTTTTCTACATGTGGCGTAATTTTTTCTTGAATTTTTAAGAGCGAGACACAAAAATAATTTTCTTCATTATTTTTATTTTCCAGAGATCGATTATTTTATTATTGTATTCGTGGTTTTCAATTGTAAGATTAAAATAAAAAAAAAATTATAATAATTTGGATTTTTTAAAGTGTTCTTCTCATTAATCCAAACGATCTTTCCACAGAGACTTTATTTTTTCTCACAAAGCTCTATCGTACTGCTGTCTCCTATGAATTTGATAAACCATCTAAATCCAATGTAAAGATAATCTCATATTTTTTAAAGATATTTTAAGAATCTTTGTACAATGCAATGCTCTAAATATACCGACAAAATTTAGACAAATGAAAAACAAAATTGAAATAAATACACTGAAGTCGCTTTTTACGCGGTTTTTTTAAACGCGCCTTTTTTTACGCGGTTTTTGGAATTTTCGCGGATTTCGGAATTTACGCGGTTTTTTTACGCGGATTTCGAAATTTACGCGGTATTTTTTACGCGGCACGCATTAATCTCGTAAAATTCAATATGTTAATTGATGTGACTTTTCGCGAAATGATTTGGATTCCGTTAGGCTATCTATTGATTTTGGATATGTTTGAAGAATTACATCGTTAAACTCTTTGATAATGATTTGGTTTTAATGTCTCATGTATTTGCAATGTTGATTTCCCCCAGGCAGCTTGGTTCTGATGTCTCTGTTTGGGAATATATTTCGGTAGGAACAAAAGTTCCCCCTACTTTTATGTAATTGCAATGCAGATTTCTCCCCGGCACTTGGTTTGGATGTCTCTCTTAGGGAACACATTTCGGTGGGAGCAAAAGCTCACTCTACTTTTATGTATTTGCAACGCCGATTTTTCCCAGGCAGCTTGGTTTTGATGTCTCTGATAGGGAACCGTCGCATGTGCCATCGATTTCGAGCAATCAGAAGTGGGTATTTCGGTTAGGATAGGGGTTGAGATTTTTCAATTTTTCGATTGTTAGTTTCATGACATATATTATTTTCTTCAATATAAAAAAATGTTATGGAGTGCCGAAATCGATTGACGCAAAAATCTCATGAGTCCATCATGAAATGTCTGAGCAATAAGCGTTTAAAATTGGACAATTCTCACGATGTTCTCGATTTTCGATTTTCAATTTGTACCCCAATATGTTCCCGAAAGACGTAATCCTACGTCAAAAGTCCAAGTTGCCTAATATGGAACTGTTTTGTTTACAGCAGAAAACGAGATGGCTGGTAATTCTAACGCAAAGAAACGGAAAACTTATGCTGAAAGAGACATGGAAAATGCTGTTTTTATTGCACTTCCAAAATGCGAAAGATGGTGCCATATGGATTGTGCGGGCGTCGACCAGAAGCAAGATGGCTTTCTGTGTGAATTTTGTTGATTATAATCACTTGTTATTTCCTTAATAAACCTTTTTTCTGAGTGTTTCAATGATTTTTTAATGTAAAAGAAAAAAGTTCTATATTTGGCGACCTTTTTTTAAATTTTGGAAGTGAGGTTCTTATAAAAATAAAAATTTTGGGAAGACCATTAAAGATAGGCAGTCGTGGTTTTAGGGGGTCAAACTGTGGTCCCCCTGTGGACTATCTACAGATCAAGGGTTTGGACGGGTTGCTAACTTAATTACGAGCTGAGTAACACTCAAAATAAAGATCGAGTTTCATATTTGAGTCCGCTCCCCTACTATACCCTTGAGGTGAATACTTTTGGCCGTAACTTTCCAACGAAATCAAATATCGGAAAATACTTTTAGGACAACATTTCTGAGGGTATAAGCTTTCCAAAAATGCAAAAAATAAAAATCGTTTTTTTTACCGTTCAGACCGGGGTCCCCCTCAAGTTGAAAGGAGACATGGCAACCGGTTTGTAATACGCTTCCTTTGTCGTTTTTAGATATTTGAGGGGCTTAGAATGCAAAGGGTGTGAGTGACTTGATCGATTTCTCTTCATCAACTTTTTCTTCAGTTAATAAGTCAACTGCAAAAAAGTTTCAATTTGAGTTTGCTATAGAATCCGATAGATCAGGCTCTGACCTGTCTTCCGCATTATATTATATTGGGAATATATTTGCAGCTAAGTTATGACCAAAAGAGAGTATCGATGTAGAGAAAACGATGAAATCACTTACACCCCTTTCATTCTAAGCCCCTCATTTGTCTTAAATGGCTCGAGCATATCGGATATTTGTTGTTTTTTTTCAAAAATCAAACTACAAATATCTAGCCGAAAAAAATGGTTAAAACCTATATATTCAACATATAATTCCGTCTTGAACATGATATATTGTACTAAAATAACAAAACAAAAACCATCCAACCTGAACGGAAGCTGCCTACTTCTTGGACCCGCTCTCTGTCGCTAATTTTGTCTCGCAAAGCCTCTTCACATGTACCTGATTCAGCAGTTCGGCTTGTCGCAGAATTTTCCTAATATCCCCAATGCGCCCGTGTTTGTTCGCCAGCAAATACGCAGTCTTCAACTGGCCCGTCACGACGTAACAGTGCACCTTAAGTCCCACATCGCTGATCCGTTTGATCAGTGCCTCCAGTGCGGTTTTCACCTGAGAACTGTTCCCATGGACGGAAATCGTCGCTTCAACCGAGTTTTTGATCAGCTCATCGCAGAAACTGTGCGTATCAACGGTTACCGAGCTGTTGCTGACGATGGCCTGTATCAACTTCTCAACCTCTTCAACTTGAGAGTTGTTGATGAAATATTTCGCCGTCAAACCGTACACTCGCAGGCTGTTCAAATTGAAATCTTGAATGACTCTAAAACAGATGGATTGGTGTTAACATTTCGCGCATCAAAGGTGGAACGAAATCTACTACCTATAGGATAACCCGAATCCTTCCTCGATGTTCTGTCCACAAACAAGAACCAGAACAGCCAACTGCAACTTCTCATGAACCGTCCCGAATAGTGTTGGCACATTGGTTGACTCCACAAACAGCTGGAATCAAATAGTTCCAATTGTTTACAAGCGTGTATATCGTAAGGGTGTCATTCCTTACCTTCAGTAGTAGACCCATCACATCCTTACCCCTAGCCTCGCAATTCGAAAGAAACTTGGACAGCTCCAGCTGTCGCAAGATTGTGTTGATATGATTATTCAGCTCCCGCGGCTCCATTTTCATCAGCAAACTTTTGTGCGTTTCGCCGCGATTTGTGTAACTATCCACACTTACCTCCTCCCAATTGCACAGTTCCAGTTCCGCCTGTAGATGGGCCACGCTATTCTTCAGGTGGAATGTATTCGTCTCCAAATCGGTGAAATTTTTCGCGCCCATAGAATAGAACCGCACACAAGTCATACTGGCCCGAATTGGATCCCGCAGCAGCAGTTGAACGTTGTACAAGCAGTTCAGCATCTGATTCGTTTCCAGATAGCGACAGGTGTGGATGATGTAGTCCTTCCACGATAGCAACGTCTCATCCATGCCGCTCATCAACTGAATGATGGTTTCGAGCCTACCATTTCGGAGATACGGTAGAACGATTGTCTGGAGAAACACTTCCGGGTCGACCTGCTGCATGAGAGAGTACTTCATTGCGGGGAGAATCTGACGGTGTTTGGTCAGGAAATTGGTGATATCCTGATGGGCTCCATAAGTCAACAGATAGTACATGGATTCCTCGAAGAATCGGGTGCTCATGATGCAATCGAGAGCATGGAGATAATCCGCTGCACTTCCAGTAGCAGTAGTAGCGGAAGCCGCCGGATCACGAATCCGCGCGGCTCGTTTCTCCGGAAGGAAGTCGGTGAAGTTACCTTTGGTGATATGTTTCAGACTGGACAGAGTGTTGAGAACATTCAAGGCTGGCTCATGCAGAGGAATGTTTTCTTTGCTTTTCTTCCGAATTATGGACGAAAGCGATGTGTTGGAGCTTTTAATCAAACTTGCTCTGGCAATCACTTCCGGTGGCTGAGCTTGGGCTGTCGATTCGAGAATGCTGATAATCTCCAGCAGCAGTGGAGGACTTTTGGTTGGGCGCTTTATTGGAATTGCTGTGCTGTAGCTGGCGAGTTTTGTTTCCGGTGATTCGATGCAATTGAGGATTGTGCTGTTGTCGGCATCGGTTGATAATTTCTGCAGACAATGAGAGAACTTTTCTCGCGCCGTTTCGTAACAGCCGGCACGGAGACTTGTAGTACCCCAAGCAGCCATCACTCCGCTGGTAGCGAATCCACCCTTCAGTGACAGCTCAAGGGCGAGTGTCCATTTTTCCGCTTTAACGAGAGCATCCCTCAACTTGCGCAGATTCGCGCTGCTCATCGATTCTTGGAGAAGCAACGACTCGCAATCATTATTAACGATCGAGAGAATAATCTCCGCATGTTCCTTAACCTTATCCGCTTCGGAGAACTGTATTCCGCGCACTTTAGCTGCCAAAGTGAGATTCAACAACATTCGAGCCACCAACGCATAATCAATCTCGGGGTTCGGGTATCCGGGATGTATTGGACGCAGGAGAGATTCCAGTTTGGCGCAATGGTACAACAGAAAGCTGGATATTTCCTCATTCTGACTGTGGAGATTGCATATCGCGAGACACTGGCTTGTTGAGGGGGCATATTCGTAGCTGTATTCCTCTCGGATAATATTATCATTCCGCACATTCCCGGTAAGCTGCCATTCGTCAGAGCTATTGGGACCGGATGGTTTCGCCGAACTTTGTGCTTGAACATTTGACTTAGCCTCAGTCTGCCTCACACAATCATCGCAAGCTCTTACCGGAACATTCTCGTACAGTTCCGGAATTTGTAGTTTCCTTTTCGAGCACGAATGACAAACCACCCTGCCGCAACGCCTGCAGTGATGACGACGATTGAGCATCGAAAATACGCTCCTCCTACAGCACATACAAAGGGTAGCCTCCTCATCCCGAACCCATTCGTCTTTGGTGGGAGCTCCCTTTGGCATCACAAACGCCCCGCACAGAGAATCCAGACTGGAAGCGTTCATACTCTGATCATGCATCGATTCTCCCGAAGTTCCCGAGTCGTTCGACACACGATAATCCAAGGCCTTTCCGGCGTAAATTCGCAACAGACAGTCTATGCACTCGTTTGTGATGAACTGATCGTCATGGCTAGAATCCAGATCGATAGATCCATTCAAACGATTGCGTAAATCTCGGATGTATTCTCTTTGCTCGAAACATTGCTGACATACGTGATCCTTCAGCAAAGGACGAATCGAATCCATAACGATGGCCAACAGCTCCAACTTTGAATTCATCAGATACTGTTCAATTATCAGCAGAGGTCTGCTGATAAGATTCCATGGTCGATTCGCACCACCCACCGGAAGATGACTAAATATTTTCAATGAAATACGATGTCTCTGGTATGTTTTGTGGTTCTCTCCGAATTGTTCCAAATATCCAACGGCATGCTCAATCACACTTTCATTTTTAACTCCTGACAGGACGGTTTCATAGAAGCGAATCACCTTCCCCTTCGGCATTCCTTCGATGATTGTGAAAAGCGTCGAACAATCCTGCTGTTCAGCGGCAACTCTCGTCACGGCGAGAGTGAAGATGTCATGAAACTCTCCGTATTTATCGCACTTCAACGAGTGAACACTAATCCATCGAGAGCACAAATCAAGCAAGTTCAACAGCATGAGCTGAAGCAATATTTGATCCATACTGTTTTCGGAAAGATGATGAATCGATCGCCAGTCTCGGTTATCCAAAGCCTCGCCGATTTCCACGTAGATCTGCAGTTTGAACAGCCATTCTTTCAGAGATTCTTCGTGCTCACCGGTCAGGTCGCCACGATGCTTGGAGCATAGAATACTCCTGATCGTATCAATTATGGTTTGGGCACAGGAGATACGATCAATGCATTTCAGTAGATATTCCGCCTTACGATTGATGTCGTGAGTATTTTGGAGAATTTTTTCGAATGGGATCTCCAGCTCTGTACTATTGGATTGCAGCAGCTGAGTAACGATCTCATGTCGTAGTTTATGGAGTCGGTTGTGTGGCTCTCTTTGCTTCCTTCCTAAAACGGAATCGATCAATTTCAATCGATGAATATCATCCAAATCTTGGTAAACATCACATTGTTTTAGATCAAAACGATCACTATCCAAAGCAGCCGACATCCTGTACTGATACATAGGTTCTAGCGCATCAAAAAATGAGAGATTTTTAAAATTTTTCAACAAGCTGTTACCACCATCAACATTCGTAATTTCCTTGAGGATAATTCCTAGCAATTGGTTCTTTTTCGATACATATTCCAGCACATCAGGCCCATGACTCAACAGATCAAAGCTACTCTTCTCTTGAGCTCCACACAGAAAGTTTTTGGCAATAATATA
Organism: Toxorhynchites rutilus septentrionalis; assembly: GCF_029784135.1. Classification (NCBI taxonomy): domain Eukaryota; kingdom Metazoa; phylum Arthropoda; class Insecta; order Diptera; family Culicidae; genus Toxorhynchites; species Toxorhynchites rutilus. The sequence continues at coordinate 2,470,449 of NC_073744.1, forward strand.
AACCAGATTGAGGTTGGTTCCATTCGTTAGGGGCTCCAAAACGTTTAAAGGTACTCGCGCGTCAAACACTAATTCGCTCACAATTTTGTTTAAATCCAATCTAACGATATCATCAGCTCTCAATGAATCTTTCCACTCCGTATGGAGCCCGAGTAATTTTTCCGCCTCGTCCACGAATTTTTGTATCCTGACAGGCAAAATCAATGGCGCCTTTCCTTCCCCTAGCTGTAGATCTTCCAAAGAACCCAAGGTCATCAGATCGCGACGGGCTTCCAGAATCGGCTTCAGCTGCACGGGATTCAACGGACATACCTCGCGACTCAACAAATCATGGAAGGTGACAGAAGGCCTTCCCGTGGAACCCACAGTCCTAAACATCTGCATATCATCGAGCAATCGTTTCAGAAACCCCACGTATGCAAAACTCAACGCATCACTGCATTTTGATTTGTGCAAACTTTTCGAGACCAAATTATACATGCTGAGATTCAAATCGTACCCCATCGGAACTCCCAAGAGCAGATCCATCGTGTAAATATTGCGCAAGGAATCGCCACGGAAAAGCTTCAGCAACGGATACTGGGCGATGTATTTTTCCAACAGTTGGTGGTCTTCCTCGGTCTGCAGAATTTTCTGACTGATCGAGAACGTTTCGATCGTACTGACAATCTTGGAGGCCTCGAATCCGATCGCTGTGCTCGAGCGAATATCGCCCAACGTGGACCCCGCGCTGCCATCGTGCTGCTCTTGGCGCATGCGGTCATAGCTAGCAGTCAAACTCGACAGCTTGCTTTTGATCTGGGTGAAATTCTCCAAAAAAATCATATCCTGACCAACCGCGGTGTGGCTAAGATTTCCGCTGTTTATGATCTCCTTTGCGACCTCAATATTCTTACTGACCATGCAAAGAGTGGCAAGTTTTTCCCGAGATCCGATAATTTTTGCGAATATACTTTTCGGCCTTGGAATGATTGCACTAATCGAGGAATCTATCACTGTGTCGATTTTACTGGGCAGCGGAAGGGAGTGCTGCATCAGAAACCTATTCCCGGTCGAGCCACTGGAGGACAATTGAGAGGGCTGACGACGTTTGGTTTGTTTCCGCTTAGGTAAAGTGGTATATTTATGCGATTGATCCTGGAGAGATTCGACACTGTGAAACATGTTATCTTCCTCTTCCTGAGCCACGTCTGGTACTTTTATGATTATAGAGCCGGAATCAATATCCGTTAATCGAAGGGAAGCTTCTTCGGTTGTGCATAAATTGGAGAAAAGCGACAGTCTCCAAAGAGTATCATTGATTATGTCCAAGCAACTTGTTAGACGTTGCTTCAACTCGTCGTTTGCATTATCATAATTCACAGCATGTTTCTTCTGAGTTGCAACAGGCTTAAGGCAGTTCAGAATCGCTTCCAGCACGATGCTTGAACATATGAAACCCACTTGACCAAACACTCGCTCTGGCAAGTGTTCGTAGCGCACAAAAAGCAATGTTATTACGCTCTCCAGCAGCTCAATAAATGTTTGAGTATCGTTGACAGACTTCAAGATCACTTTGATATTATTAACATTGCTTTGAAGGGTAACACCGGAGTTCTTTTGACGAGAAGAATCAGTCATTGCATCTATAACATACTGCCAAATCATCAACATTTGCAACAACTTGAGATCGCGCGGCTGTTGAACTTCTGTTTCAGTAGGACAAACTTTTCCCGAAATTTCTCGATTCAGTCGCTCATTCTCAACAATTGCCTCGAATATTTGTTCGTAATGAGAAGCAGTAATTTTCGATTTCATTTTTAAATATAAACCAATCACAGAGGTTTCTTCCGCGTAATCCTCAATCTGGGGACGGTTCTCTCGTCCTTCCAACAAACGCTGAAGACACTGGGTCCGTTTCATCTCCAGGAAGTAATCCCTTAGACATCCATTTTTCGGAATGTCCAATTGGCTAGAGATATAACCAATCGACTCGCCGCTGTTCATTTTTTGCATTAATTGAAACAATTGAATGTAGTCTCTGACCGCGGGAATCTTAAAAATATTGTCCTCTGTACTGAGAACGTTATTTATAAAATGTTGCTTGTCGTCAATAATTTCCGTTAAATATCGCTGCTCACATGTCATTTTCATCTGCTTGAGAAACAATTTCAGCAGTTTCGGTGATTTCCTCGAAACCATAGCCAACAGCAGATTCTCCTTATCTATTTTGTTCTCCTCCAGTAGCTGCAATGCGAACGGGATCAACCGATTGAGAGCATCAGTGGTGAGTAAATTATTCGCCACTAAATTGTAGCATTTGTCCACATTTTCCTGCTCGAATGTCTCAGCGAATTTCGCCATTCCGGAATCACAAATATCTCGCAGAGCCTTATTTTTCAGCGGTATCCTCGATGTGGCCAACAATCGTAGCAGTTGACATGTGGGATAAGGATTTGCTAGCAGATTCCTGAGCAGAAACTCGCGACATCGCTCCGATAGGGGCGCCCCGTCTTCGTTTTCATGCAGTGTCTTGTAGTATGTTATCAGCTCCTGCAAGAATATACTGATAATGAGTCATAGCAGTGGCAGTGATGATGATTCGGGGGGAGCCTTTACCTTTCCAATGGGAACACTCTTGTCCGAGAACAGCTCCCAATATTCGTTGAATCGGTCCATTTCGATTTTAACTCTTAATATCACAATTATTTGGTGTTACTAGCAGCAGCAACAATGTTCTTCCTTTGGAACAGAACCAGTCAGTGCACTTATTGTTTCGGACCGCTGAGCAAAAACAACTACATCACTACAACAGATAAAGATGACGACTGACCGAGATTTTACATCTCGAATGCGTTTGTTTACATTGACTGAACCCATATAAAAAGTTGTTTTGATTCTGAACAAAAGCAATGAATTCACCCACACAAGTATACCATGTAGCACTATCTATGTACTGCAATAAAGTATGGCCGGGAATGCTTTGTTTGGAGTCATTCCTCATTCCGGTTCACGATCGGCGATTGGATTGATTGGATTTCACAATCCGAACGAGTTCGAATATTTTGCATTCTGCCCGTTCGCCTCTAATCCTAAAGGGCGGTGAATTTCGAACTTTCATCGCAGCTGTCATACAACTGCGAAAAAAACAAAAACAAAAGTTTTTTCCGCAAGCCACTTTCGGAACGATTCACGGCTTACAGAGACAAGGCTAGCTACTGTGGATCAGTCATTTTTTAGTGACGTCATCTGAGTCGTTGAAGTAAACAATGTGTTCTTATTTTTTATTTTTCGTGCTTTGTAAGTTTGTGCGTTGATAATATAGTTGATACTATTTAACACCATGAATAATTTGATAAAACATTTATCCTCAAAGAACATAATTTTTGGTTTTTCGGAAAGCGAAAGAATCTCTTTTTTGGCCCGATAATGTCATTTTCATAACTTATACACCCGCTCACAGCGCATTGAACCATTTTCGATTTTTCATTTCAGGAACATTTACGCGTAAGTCGGAAAACAAAATACAACTGGCGATTGTTTACACTGACAATTCGGATGACGTCATAAAAAAAATGTTTACTCGCTAAAGAACTAGCCTTGTCTCTGTAAGCCGTGGGAACGATTATCCCATTTACTGATTCACATGTAATTCGAACTCATTGGCATCCGAAGTTTTTTTTTATCCCATTTATTTATTTAAGGCTCATTAGCATTTTAGCTGTAACAGAGCCGAATTTTAATCGTGTACATGTCACATGGTTATCATATCTATAATTAGCACATTACACAGTTGCCATTCGCCAGTATTCCTTCTATACCATTACATATGGTACATTCACACAGTAGCCATTTAGGCGTAAGGGTATTCTTTCTGTTCTTCCATTATCCAGTTGGACCACCGGACAGCGGAGACAGTTGTTTGATCATTGTTGAGTTATTTATAGAACAGTAGCCCGATGTGTCTGGCAGAGCAGAGCAGTTGTATGGATGAATCGATCTTATTTCGATCGTGGATCCAAATTTTCCCACTACCAGTGAACAAAGGGGGCGTGTCGCCAGCTCCGGAGGTACCTTGACGTCGTATGTAATTAGGAATCTTGGTGTGAACAAGAGAGTGGAAGACGATCAAGATCCTCGTGAGGCACTTCTCAAATATGCTAAGAATATAGAAGAAAATTCTTATTGGATTGTTCCAGTCTACTCTAAAATGCAACCTCAGACAATATCTGTCTATGGAGATGAGCCGAAGAGTAAAAAAGCGAAGAAACAATAAAGAAAATAAAAAATGTCAACGCTTACATCTATCAAATAGTCAATTTTATTATAATAATCTTTAAAGATAGATACTGATACTGAGTTGTTCGAAAACACGCTCTGGAAAAGTTTGCTCTGCAAACATCTAGAACTATCGGCTAATGAAAACCATTGAGAAATATGTTTTCGTTTTGGCTTTTGTCAGAGTAAACGTCATCGCCTCCAGAGATGCTATATGATTTTTTTAAGTCTGCTACGAAAATGTTGATGTGTATAAATATCCGCCAACTACTTTTTTAACCGTTAGAATCGCAAAATGATGTCTAAAAAAAGAGGTTGTTAGCGCAGGAAACTGAATCAAACCATAAAGAAGAGAAATACCATATCCCTGCAGTCTGCAACTGAAAATATAAGTCTGCAACAGAATAGAGCTTGTGACGAAAATTAAATATCAGTAAAATTGCGAACAAGTCTGCGAACTTGGCATTCTTGCATTGATGAAAAACAAATTTTGAAATAATTCGAAGTCGAACGGATTGATAAAAGCAAGGAGCTGGAATTGACAGGTGGTTCGTTTTCGACAGTATGATGATAGGGCATAGAAGATGCGAGAGGGGATAAAAAATGACAGCGAATATTTTTGTTTATAAACAAAGCAGGTCTGATTTTTATGCTACATAGCGGTCCACACCAACATATACATACGCTGGGCCGGTTTCAATCGAACTAGCTGTTGTGTCTCACAACCCGTACGATCAGGTGAGTCTCCAGCTAAAGCAGCAGTCGCCGGGAAACGATATGCATGGATATCCACAGCGTATCGCTATCACTTAATCCTAATGGGTCGCCAACGACTAATTCCACAAAAGCGAATGGAACTTAGAGCAGTACGACACAAGCCCGCCGGTAGTGACCCTTTCATATACCCACTAGCAAAGCTCCCACAATCGCTGAATTGCCAATCCCAGCAGCAACAGCAACAACCCTCACGTTCCGTAAAACAGCAATGCAGACAACAACTTGCAGCAGTCACCGAAACACAACAATGATGCCAACAGCGTAAACAAAACCAACGTTTATGCGCAGAAAACACATAGCGGTATGCACTCATCATTGCATGCCATTTGTTATCCTCTTTCTCGGAAAACTCTAGCCGTTCGTTTGGTCGCTGTCAATTCGAACTCAAGTAATGGCTAAACAGCAGTTCTGACATAACGTTCCACCTTATTATACCGCCTTGGATAAAAGTGCTTATTCGAAGTCGAATGGGTTAAAAAATGCATCATTTTGTAATTTCAAACCCGTTCGTGTACCGGAATAGAGATGGTTATTTCAGGCACGCGAGTGACGTCCGCATTGAGCCCCTATTGAACTGAAAGGATTCAACATTCAGTGACTCAAACTTGAGTTCTCTTTTCCCTTTTATGAAAGTCGAAAACAAGCTTTCGGAAGATTCTATTAAGATAATTAATGATAAGAAATCAGAATAAATCATAATCGCATATAATATCAATCAAAGTATGTATCGTGTATATTTGAAATCGCATAAAATGTGAAAACTCGATTTCATATATCATTATCAAATTAAGTCGCAATTCGGTATAATAAACATCAGTTTGATGAGGTACATTGTCATAAAATATATTTAATCCGCATCATATGCGTATATTACGCTGATGCAGTTTGTGCGTCGTATAAGCGTATAATTTAAATCGATTCAGTACTGCAGTAAATCGTGTTGCATGCTAAAGAATATCATGAAACAGTAAATCATATTAGCTCCTAATAAAGAACATATTACTTCATATTGAAATGTCAATGAAATGCTTTAACATTGACAAGTTTCATTTCATAACAGCAATGTCTGAACACATACAAAAGAATAAAATAATTAAATTTAAAAAAAGTGGCTCTTATATGGCTCGAAAACCAGGAATGACTGATTCTACTACATAGAATGTATTAGTTTATACCATATTGAATCATATGTGTGAGTTTTAACCGCTGTTGAATTAAATTTCAGATAGCCGCGCGAGATAATTGATGGATCATAATCCAGACGACCGAAGTTCGAACCCACATCGGATCAGTTTTCACCAAACATCAATCTGTGCCATTTGAAACATTCATATTCCACTCCCAACATAAGTCAATCAATCAATTATTATTTCTACGAACATAAATACACATATATAAAAATGGCGATTCGTGAGTTATGGGTATAATAAACATTTCACGAAAATATTTTGCGCAATTTGTTTTTTTCTATGTCTGTAATAAATCGTATAAGAGTATGGCAAAAGTCGTATTTGGTGCTTTGACAATTCATGAATATATTCATATTAGATCGCAATTCCATTCCAACATAATCGCTATTATAGTCGGTCAAAGTTGCATATTCATCCAAACTAATTCGGTAAGCATTTGCCATGTATGTATATGGCCTCCACTTTTGCATGCATATGCCAGTCAGGTGCATTATATGCCAATCAAAATTTAGGGCATATGATGTTATATATACGCTTGTTATGCGATTTAACGTTTGCTGGGTTGCAACCATCCTTAGCTGCCTTTTACCCAGAGCTGACAGTTCTGCTTGAGATTTTCCAAATTTTCCTTGCAATCGGATCTTAGCACCAATTATAGCACCCGGTTGGTTCCCTGCTGACATACTTAGTTTGTGTTCTTCTGAAACGTGTTCCCCACTGACTATCTATTGAAGATTCTTCCTTACGACATGATATTTCCACATTCTACTTCTTATCATCTGTCGTAGCAGCCACCTGATTTTAGGAGCCTCGTTGATCGTGTTGTTATTTTCGAATTTGACTAAAGTTCTATAAGTAGTTTGACTCACACATGTCAAATCCTTTAATACGTTGAGCCCCTGTCGGTCCCCAGGGTCTTTAGAAAAACGTTAATCACTGGGACTGACAGTGACAGTTACCGGTGAGTTTTTTCGGTTTTACAACAGATGGCGTAACTTGATTATTATTCAAGTGAATCAAATTTCCAGACATTCGTTGGAAAGCTACTGTCATTGCCGGCATTTTTCAGAATATGTCAAAAAGTTGAAGCGTAAACAACATAGTATTTTGCCACTTCGAATATGTCGAATTGCGTACCAACGAGAGTATTTTTGCGGGGAGTGTTACTTCCTCACTTCAATATGAAGAAAAAAGCTGGGGAAAGTCATCGCATTTTGATGGAAATTTATGGTGACCATGCTCCAACCGAGCGAACGTGTCAGACGTGGTTTATACAGTTTAAAAGTGGTTAAAAAGTTTGAAGATGAGGAATTGGAGGCTTCACTCGATCAAGATCCGTCACAAACGCAACAAGAACTTCGAATAGCTCAGAAAACCATATCCGATCGTTTAAAAGCAATGGGAATGATCCGAAAGATGGGACATTGGGTGCCGTATGAATTGAAGCCACGAGACGTCGAACGCCGTTTTTTCACGTGCGAACAACTGCTCCAACGGCATAAAAGGAGGGTTTTTGCATCGAATCGTTACTGGTGATGAAAAGTGGGTCCATTACGACAATCCTAAACGTCGGGCAACGTATGGATAGCCCGGCCGTGCATTAACATCGACGGCCGCGCGGAATATTCACGACCAGAAGGTTATGCTGTCTATTTGGTGGGACAAGCTGGGTGTGGTGCACTATGAGCTGCTAAAACCGAATGGAACCATTACGGGGGACCTCTACCGACAACAATTGATGCGTTTGAGCGGTGCACTTAAGGAAAAACGGCCACAATACGAGCAAAGGCACGTTAAGTTATTTTGCAGCACGACAATGCTCGGCCGCATGTCGCGAAACCACTCAAAACATACTTGGAAACGCTGAAATGGGAGATCCTATCCCGCCCGCCGTATTCTCCAGACATTGCTCCGTCCGATTACTGCCTTTTTCGATCGATGCAACATGGCCTGGTTGACCAGCACTTCTTTGATCGAATCGTGGTTAGCCGACAATCCGGCCGATTATTTCGGAAAGGGATTGCCAGAAATATGGGAAGAAGTTATGACTAGCGATGGGCAATACTTTGAATATTAAATTTGTTACCATTTTTGCAGAATAAGGCACAATTTTTGAATAAAAGGAAGGAGCTTACCGGAACTTCTATTAATTTCACAGCAACGCTGACAAAGAAGAAATGACAAAACAGCCCAAATTTAGCAGTTTTTTGAAGGTGGAATGGGATATAACATCCTAAATTGTATCAAAACAATTCATCGAATAAATGCAGTCATAATGTGGGTTTGAACTTAGAATTTTTGAATAAGTTGTCTAGAAATTGTTTTTTTTTTGTTGCAGTCATTATTCCATTAATCGACCAATCGAAAGATTATCGGACATCACTATACTATCATATTTTGAACGTAGAAAAATGCTCGAGATTGTCCAATATACGATTTATTTACCGCACGTTAAGAAAATATTCTATTTCTAATATGTTCTTTTGAATATACATAAACGTGAAATAAACTTACCTTCTGCCTTCATTTGATACAATCACACCACTTTTTCTTTTAGTTATCTATATCAATATCCGACATGTTGGAATTCAAATATCTAGCACAATTGCACAAAATCGGTATAAAATGATACACCCTTGCGAAGCAAAACGCCATTCAATGTCCGAAGCGTATTTCTTATTGAATAATTTATGGACATCGAATATTGGTGATATTTTCACTATAATTCACATAGCACGTTACGGAGAAGAACGTCTACACTCCGTCAACGTCTCCACCAATTCACACATGCAGTCAATGCTTCCACCAGCACCGTCACGTCAAATGCCAAACGAATGATTTATTTAATTTTATTCATGGTGTCGTCACCTACAACAATTTTAAATTGCAATGCCCTCTTTCAAATCAGCATGCCTAGAATCAGTTCTAAATTTTGAAAAATTCAATTCAATTATTTAAATGCTTAAAGCCCGTAGTCCGACCCTTATGCAACAATAATAATAAGTCGCGAATGATTTTCACTCCGAAATTTAGAGCTAAAAGATATGTTGGCATAAAAAGTACAGTAAGTTACTTATAGAGCGATATGCTGAAGCACCACTCAGTGTCGCATTGGAGTCGGTTTTGACCAGTAATTGGACATTTGCGACTGGTGGCGACTTTCAATGTAGGGCCATAATTTGGGCCCCGAACTCAATGTTTACAAAAATGTCCAACTAGAGGTAAAAATGTCTAATAAAACGTGTTGCATCACAGATCTGTTCAATAAGCTTAATGTCGATGTAGATGTAAATTACTCTACAACCAAATCAAAACAAAAGCCGATACACAAAGCCTAGACAAAAACCAAACGAGCCGTTCGTCTCCGTCAATTATTCTTTTCTACAAACCCTGCCGGTCGTTTTCGTTGAACGTATGCTGACGGGTCGTTACGTTACTGGTGTATGTGAATGTTTTCATGAGAATTGCATTGTAGAATCATTGACGTATCGTGACGTGACGGGACGTGAACGTGACGTGTATGTTGTATGTGAATCGCACTTAAACCTAGAATCTTGAATTACACCGGAAGTTGAACAGTAGCTTAGATAAGAAGACTATTTCATTCGTGATTATTCACTTGGAAAACATCAAAATGATTTTTGAAATCCTTTCACAGGCACATTCCGAAACTAAGAATGTGCATATTTCACTATCAAAAAACTATTCAAACGCTAAATAACTTAATCAAGTAAAATGTTTCGTAACAACACAACGAGAAAACTTGTTCCGGTCGTTGAAGTTTTTAATTTGCCGAAAACATTGCATCTGGAGACTGATATTGCCAGTCTCTCGATATAAGTAATATCAAGGTGATTATAAAAGTGAATGAAAATATTAACACTTTTTGAAAGCGCAGCATGAATTACTTTAGAACCTGGGTCATGCGAACTGCATGAAGTATTCCTTTTCAAGTGCATTTTACTCGAAAAAAAAAGTTTTCTTGCTTTTTTTCCCCTCACACTCCGATCAAAGGAACAAACGTTTTCGTGACTCGGACTTTGTTTTTTACCTTTTTCGTCGAACCAGAATTTCGCTCAAGTAAGATTATCTTTCTGCAGAAATTTGTTTGATCTTCTGCTCGTAGAGCATCAACCAAAGCTTTCTCATCGTCCACCGAAGAACAGTGGGATATTTTTGCTGGTATCCTGGTGGAAAGACTTCCAGTGATAACCAAGACATTGACTCCACTTGAAGCCAATTGTAAGGTAAGTGGGATCCACTTGAATGTATTTATACATATTATTCATTCATTTTTTTTATGAATGCAGTCAATGCTAGACAGGCAATCAAGTTCGGAAACAGCCTCAAATCAAATAATGAAATTCGTAAGGAAACGGAATGGCAGGTGAAACTACTGAAATCCGGAAAGTTTGATTCGGACTCGGAAGCATTGAAGCAAACCGCCCAGGCTTTAGAGGATGCAAACAACGATGAGTTTAGCAAGTTCAAACCTGTTCCGCGCAAAACTGCAAAACGAGCTGGTGGTGAAAAATTTCATACGAAAATTGTTTTTGAAGACAACTTTATACTATAATGAAAAGATTCAGTAACAATGTTGGAAATATTCTGACAAATGGTTGAATAAAAGTTAGAAATACGGGTTTCAAGAAATTAAATAACATGATGTGAAAATGTTCATCCTAATTTTAAGATTTTAAAACAGGCTTCATGACTTCTAATCTGATAGAGATAACACTAACGAGTTTGGATCCCTAATTGAAAGTCATCAACAGTTGTCGACACTGCCCAGCAAACATTAAATCGCATAACAAGCGTATATATAACATTTTGGTTGGCATATAATGCGCCTAACTGGCATATGCATGCAAAAGTGGAGGCCATATACATACATGGCAAATGCTTACCGAATTTGTTTGGATGAATATGCAAATTTGACAGGCTATAATAGCGATTATGTTGAAATGGAATTGCGATCTAATATGAATATATTCATGAATTGTCAAAGCACCAAATACGACTTGTGCCATACTCATATACGATTTATTACAGACATAGAAAAAAACAAATGGCGCAAAATATTTCCGTGAAATGTTTATTATAGCCTCACGAATCGCCATTTTTATATATGAGTATTTATCCCAGCAAACATTAAATCGCATAACAAGCGTATATATAAAATCATATGCCATAAAAGTTGGTTGACATATAATGCGCCTAACTGGCATATGCATGCAAAAGTGGAGGCCATATACATACATGGCAAATGCTTACCGAATTTGTTTGGATGAATATGCAACTTTGACCGGCTATAATAGCGATTATGTTGGAATTGAATTGCGATCTAATATGAATATATTCATGAATTGTCAAAGCACCAAATACGACTTTTGCCATACTCATATACGATTTATTACAGACATAGAAAAAAAACAAGCAAAATATTTTCGTGAAATGTTTATTATAGCCTCACGAATCGCCATTTTTATATATGAGTATTTTTGTAGAAATAATAATTGTTTGATTGACCTGTGTTGGGAGTGGAATATGAATGTTTAAAATGGCACAGATTGATGTTTGGCGAAAACTGCTCCGATGTGGGTTCGAACTCCGGTCGTCTGGATTATCATCCACCAGCTATCTCGCGCGGCTATCTGAAATTTGATTCAGCAGCGGTTAAAACTTTCGCGTGCATCAGCATTTCATTGACATTTCAATAGGATGTAATATGTTCTTTATTAGGATCTAATATGATTTACTGTTTCATGATTTTGTTCAGCATGCAACACGATTTACTACAGTACTGAATCGATTTAAATTATACGCTTATACGACACACAAACTGCATCAGCTTAATATACGCATATGATGCGGATTAAATATATTTTACGACAATGTACATCATAAAATTGATGTTTATTATACCGAATTTCGACTCAATTTGATAATGATATATAAAATCGTGTTTTTACATTTTATACGATTTCAAATATACACGATACATACTTTGATTGATATTATATGCGATTATGATTTATTCTGATTTCTTGTAAGACTTAGTACGTGCAAAATTATACGATTTAATGTTTGGTGGGCGATTTACTACAGTACTGAATGGATTTAAATTATACGCTTATACGACGCACAAACTGCATCAGCGTAATATACGCATATGATGCGGATTAAATATATTTTACGATGTACATTACATCATAAAATTGATGTTCATTATACCGAATTGTGACTTAATTTGATAATGGTATATAAAATCGAGTTTTTACATTTTATGCGATTTCAAATATACCTGATACATACTTTGATTGATATTATATGGGATTATGATTTATTCGGATTTCTTGTAAGACTTGGCACGTGCAAAATTATACGATTTAATGTTTGCTGGGTGGACCACTGTCGATTTAAGTGCGTTACACACAGGGCCCGAAATCTTCGAAGGTGAAAAATGAAGACCGACTGTACTCTCAGTTGCTTCGCTTCGACTAGTACTGCTTCGGCAGTCGCCGTCAACAAAAAGTGAATTGACTAGAAAATGAATTAACTAGAGGATGACTGATGAACTAGTCTAGTCAGTGGTTATTCCAACTGACTCGACTAATGAATATAAATCTGCCTCTTCATTCAACTGACTTCAATCCACATTTCTACCCCCCTAGGAACGAATTTTATACCCGCGTACGCAATCTTATGTTTACGTCCATATAAAGCGGAACGAAAACTTTATTTCTCATGCAAAATAAGTAGTTAGTAATGGACGGTTTATTATCTACCCATCGTAAGCTCAAACCAACGAACCTAAACAGTTATCAGGTATGCTATGAAGATACTCGCGTTAGTATTAGTAAACAACGTGAAAAATAGCGCACACACATTGCACGCTATTTTATACGTGTGAGTAAATTTCGTGTACGATATAAAATAATCTAGTTCACCTGTAGCGTTTGTCAAACACGTTGAACTCAAACATCGATGCATGCAAACGATACATGGGAGAGAGATGAACGAATTCGTTCAGCAAAATTACAACCATGAAAAACAGATTCCGAAATAATTCGAATCGAACGGATTGCGATATGTGCCTAATCGAAGTCGAACGGGTTACAAAATGCAACATTTTTCTAATTTCAAACCCGATCGGGTTCCGGAATAGAGGTGATAGTGTCAACGATCGACATCATATAGTGCCACTTGTAATCATTTGATCGACCTTCGGTAAGTGTTCATTGGACATTTTTAGACCAGTTTTTGCCAATACGTGCGAGATATCGATCTGCTTGCAGCGTTACTTGATCTGGATTATGGTTGTTTTTTTTTGTTTTGAAGTAAAAAGAGAAAATGAAAATGAATCTAATTTTCCTACTCTTCTGGGATCGTGAGCAATGATCCGAGAAGCATTGCTGTAGGGGATCTATCCAGCTAACATTAAATCATATAACTAGCGTATGTACAGCATCATATATCCCATATTTTTTATGGTATTTGATGCGTATATACGATAGATTATATGCATATATACGATTTATTACTTACGTAGAAAAAAAGCGAATGGCGAAAAAAATTAAAATGTTCAGCTCGCGAATTAGGTACCGCTTTGATTTAAAATTTTGCAATGGTCGAAATACAATTTTCCGTACCATTCCACCTCGCTGAACGCCTTGGCGTATCATGGAATCGTGTACAGCTGCTGTCAAACGCTTAGCTGTCAACTGAACATTCGCTCAAGCCCTGCTCATTTCACTAACCCTCTGCCTTTAACATTTCGGCTCTCGGGCAACAAAACGTGGTTTTGCAGCAACAAAATATTTATTTTTCGAAATTCGCGAAAATTTGGCACCGTTTGGTGGAAAAGTGCCACTCGTTCCAATCGGGAGTGAACTACTAATCGTGGTGTGCTGAAGTGCAGTGAAAACGGTCAGTTCTTGTCGCGTCAGTGACCGAAAAAAAATCCACCTCATTACGATCAAATCACACACGAATCGAATCGTGTCTGGTCGAACATCTAGCAGTAAAGGACACTTTTTCTTATTGCCCCTTGCATTTTCATTTGCTGCAGCGTTAAGCAGTAGCAAACCGAAGCGTTAATCCGTGAAGGATAACAAACGAGGAAAAGCGGTGCGAGTATTTCCTTCGGAGGATTCATCCACGAAAGGATAAAAAAAAACACGGGATAAGGAAGGCTTTTCCTGTTGGTGCGTGTTTATGAAAATCAATTTTCAAGACAAGTTCAGTTCAGTTCTGTTGCGTAGTTTAAGCAACCGTTACTAGTGAGTGTTTTTGGTCAAGTAAAGATAGAATTTTTTCTCCCCGGTTTGCTGTCGACGGTTTGGATCGCCTTCCTCGAAAGAGAAGATCAAATACCCTGACCCAGAGAGCAAGATTATGTCATCGGGCTTTTAATCAGCAAAACAGATAACTGCGTGCAAACAACAGGAAGAAATTGATTGCTATAGTTTGGAACCAAACTTAGTTACTATAGCAATAGCATACCGGTCAATTATCTGTTAACCGAGCAGCGCGATGGCCAATTCTGGAACGACTTTACCGTGTCTTCTGGCCTGAGTTGTGCAGTGGGAGTGAGCGGGACAGCAAGCCGAACAGAGAGGGCCAACATGGAGCGAAAATGTCGATAGAGTAGAATAGCAACACCAGCACACGAGAGCACGCACGAGTTGTTCGTCGTCGTCGTCGTAGTAGTCTGCAATACCGATCTCAAACTTTGTTTGCCTGCATCAGTTTTTGACAGTTTGTATCTCTGCGGAAGAGAGAGAGAACGGCTTGTTTTTCGTTCGATTCATTTTGTTTTATTCTCACGGGCTAGTAGGTGAGTGTTCCACAAAAAAAGAATAATTGAGAACCATTGTTTTATCGTGTAATCGAGTTTATCGATTTACAGATTGTTTCTCTATTTTATTGTTGTTATTCTTTTTTTTTACTTCATCTTAAAACGCATTCTAAACATATCTGCTTGTAATTATTGTTTGATTGAATTCGTGTGATATTGTGTGATTTACAGGACTGTTTCATTGTTATCTTTTCTTGTGCAGAGTTTTTCCTGCTTTAGCAAACGCAAGTCGTTAGTGAAAAAAGCAGGGAACATCGAACAGGGTCTGGCCAGGAAAAAAAGCAATATATAGCCTAGTCGCAGACTAGAGCCGAATTCGGATCGATTCACGACGATTCGGAATTCAATTTCCTATAATGGCAACGCACGTTTCGACAGACACAAGCCCTGGCAATACCAACAATAACAATAACAACAACAACAACAGTTCAAGTTCATCATACGCAAATGTTTTGTTGAACATCAAGGAACAGAACCAAAAGCAGCAGCTTCAGCAGCAGAATGATAATAACAAGGAGAATATTCGCAGTGAAAAACCTCCGTTGAGTTCACCACCTGCTGGTCAAGGTGGCCCTTCGAAGGCACCAGATGTTCCCAGTAAAGACAGTGGAGGGAGTATAGCAACGCTTGGGGGTGGCGATGAAGCGGAAGATGATGCTAGTTTTGTCCCGGTGGTTTCGCATAACAAGCGGGATCGTCGTTCGAGGCAGAAAGCTTCTGCCGCATCGACATCCAAGTTTAGTGAACAACAGCAGCAAGGTGATAAGCCGCCATCGAAATCATCCCGTCGTTCAGGGGGAGGAGGAGGTGCTGGTGGTGGGGGCGGAGGCGGTGCCAGTGCCGGTGGTGCTAGGAAAGAAACATCTGAGGGAGTTGCTCCGGCTAAAAAAGATAGGAAACGAAAATCTGACGAACGAAGACGTGCCGGCAAAGGGCGGGTGGAGGCTGAGAAGGAAGAAAAGGTGACCGAGAAAGATTCCCCGGGTGAGACAAGTGGATCCAACAAAGTTAGCAGCGAGGAAGGGTCTGATAAGGAGGCACCGAAAAAGTTCATTGAAGCTCCTCTGCCGAAAGTTAATGCTTGGAAGGTAAGTAAAGTTGATTAGTGCAAGTGGGGAGGTTTGTTGTTTTCTTCTTTTGCTTTTCCTTTGCTCCATCGTACGTTCGCAGCTCACTGCGTTTTATTTTGAAACTGTAAACACATGTGGCCGTGAAGCGAGAGTGCAAGTGCGATAGTGATGATGATTTGGAACGTTGGAGCGAAAGGGAAAGCGATAAACATGGAGATATGGAACCAATGGAGTTCGCGAACGTTGCAGACGAATGTCCGGCCATACCACGTGGTTAGACACAATATTGTTTTTTCGTTCTAAAGACGATCGTCAGTAGATGCTGTTTTGTATATGCAAAGTGGAATATTTTTCAAAACTAGTTTTGGTGGAATGGAGCAACAGAGCGAACCTTTTTTGTGCGGCTTATGGCACACAAGATGCAGTAGGCTATTTTTCGATCAATGCTAGTAGGCATAATGTCATGTTCACCAATTTGCAATGCCGAGATTTTATAGATATAGTTTGTTGAACTAGTAGATGAGGGAATTCTAACATCTCAAACACCATGGTACTCACATTTCCCTGAAATAATTGGTCTCGTGCTGAATTAATCAAACCATTTCTATTTCTAGGTAACACCCAGCGTAGACCCAGCACCCATCCCATCCGCTGACTCAAAAGCTGGAAAATCATCCGATTCTCAAGCATCAGTCGCTGTTTCGTCCGAGACGGCCAGTCACAAGGCCCCTAAATCCTCGACCGAGAAACGCATTCTGCAACCCAAACAGCAACAAGTAAAGGTTCAGCCCCAAGGTAAGAGAAGGACAATTTCAAATGATGAACTTGTGCAGGGTGTCGATCATCTGAAAAAAAACTTTGAAAATCAGGAAATATCTGAGAATTCAAATAAGGTCCGGTAACGAAATGTTTTTTTGATACATCTATGAAATTCTTTTAATATATCTATATAAATAAAAATATAAGGCAAAATCTGTTAGTAAGCGGAAAACCCGAAGAAGGGATGGTCCGATTTTAGCCTTCTAGATTTTGTTGTATTCGTCTCTTCCCGTAGATCAATATAGAGGAGAGAAAAACCGGAAAACTCTGAAGGAAGGTCGGAAAATTGAATTCCCACATGTTTTTTCGAATCAGCTAGTAATATATATGTGTTTTAGCCTTCCAGGCTTTCTGTGTACATTTATTCCAGTGGATGTTGTTCGTTTTTTTCTTTGAATTGAAAAGAGCAAACAGTCTTCTATTTTTGTGCAGCTCCGTGCTAAGCCGCTATTAGTTCTGTAGCTATGGGGAACTGGTCAACAATTTTTCAGGCAAAAGTAGCTGTAATAATAGAATGTAGAAATGTCTGCCTCAAAAGAAATTATAGACATGCTAACATTTGCATCTTCTCAGACAGTCAAGCGGCACATAAAGCTCAAATGCTTTCAAGTGTTATTCAAAAATTGTCTGGGAATGCATTTGCCTTTTACGGCAACTAAGTCAGATAAGTTCGGTACAACTGTACTGGATTCCTGGCCATTGCGGTGTACAGAGCAACGAACGAGCAGATGAACTTGCCAGGAACGGCTCAAACTCACCCTTTCACTGGTTCAGAACCATTCTGTAGAATTTCTGACTGTATGTTGAAAAGTGAGCTGAAGAAATGGGAGGATCGGGAAATGACATCCAATTGGATCGCTGTGTCTGGTCTTACAACAGGACACTGTCCGAGTAAATACCATCTCAAAAACCTAGGTTTAGTGCAAAATGATATTTGTCGCTTTTGTAATGCCGAAAGCAAAACCTCGGAACATTTGCTCTGCAAATCCGGAGCACTAACAAAACGCAGACTTCAACACCTTGATAAGGCAATTCTGTATCTGAATTATGGAGTTTGGCCTGTGTCGCCGATCAGAACTATAAATTTCATCAAACAGATTATTCCTGATTGGCACCTCTCTCGTTATAGCTTTCAGTCTTTTTCTTCATCAATAATCTGAAGATAAGCTTGAAGCGTAGTAGAAAAAATGATGCATATCACAATATGGAATGGAAGGGCTATAATTTAATTGACAATCTTCCTCAGGTGTCGATGGATGACCCCAACGTGAATTGGTCAATTTTACGCAAGCTGAAAATGGGCTTTAAACGTGGAGAAGGAAGACTCTTGGCCAGCTGCGGAATGCATATTTTACACGGTGCATTCAAGGACGATCATTGATTCCGATCAAACATTGGCTGGAAAACGAAACGAAGCTTTAACTGTATGGATAAATTTTGGGCGTATCAGAGGATTTTCAGCAGACTTGGCACTGAAACAATATTCTATATTTGTTGGTAGCAACAAGTTTGCTTTTGACGATCATAATGAATGAAATGTAAATTTTTTGAAGGGATTGCTTTAGGGGGATAAGTTTAAGGGGTTTTTTTTACCATCGTAAAAATGACCTGTTGTCACTCGTTAGAAACGCCAACCTAGCGAGTAGTGTTCCATTAACGCTGAATGTATTTTTCAAAACATGCCTGAGGAGTCGGTAGTGGCTAAGCGTAAATTTTATGACGCTTAAGACGCGTTGACTGAAGGTTTGGAATTGACTGATTGGTCTACTGTTCGTGGTTTGATGAGTTGATGAGTCGATCAATCAGTCGATAAATGAACCACACTCCCCGATTCAAACCATCACTTAAGCCGTCATTGTCGATCGGAAGGCTTCGGAACCTGAAAACCAAACGCTCGACGGCGCTTCGGAGATATTCGTAGCCACGGTGTATGTACTCGAAGATTCAATTCAATGTAGCATGTTCTGTTTACCGTGCATACAATCGCCAAAGATGTGCTGCTTGGGTGAGAAGAACTCAAGAAGAATTGCGTCGCGATCCAAGGATGTTTCGGTCGTTTGTGAAATCAAAGCACAAGGAAGATGGAGAGCGAAATGCCAACTTTTTTCGTCAGCTTTTGGCAATGCTCTTCCGGACAATCCATCCACTGAATTTCTCCACACAGTTTCTACCGACCTTGTCGATGTTGACCGCTTCTCTGTATCCGAAGAAATGCTTGTCAGAGCGGCGCGTAAGCTTAAGTCTTCGTACACTCCAGGACCCGACAGTCTACCAACCATTATTCTGAAACGATGCATTTAATCACTATCAACGTCACTCCTGAAGATCTTTATTTATTTATTTATCTATTCGTCTTCGATTTAAACGTACAGACTACTAATTGAGGGGCTTAGAATGAAAGGGGTGTAAGTGATGTGATCGACTCTCTCTTTGGGTCATAACCTAGCTGCAAATACATTCCCAGCTGTATTTACCAATGTGGAAAATAGGTTGGAACCTCATCTATCTAAGTTATTAATACTATTTTTTCAAAGAAAGAAAATTAAAGTTTTTTTTTTATCCCTTTTGTTTATTTTAGGCTCATTAGCATTTTAACTGTAACAGAGCCGAATTTTTTAATCGTGTACATGTCACATGTTTATCATATCTATAATTAGCACATTACACAGTTGCCATTTTTCGGCGTTAGACTATTCCCTACTATACCATTGCATATGATACACATTTACACAGTAGCCATTTAGGCGTAAGAGTTTTCTATCTGTTCTTCCATTATCCAGTTAGACCGGACAGCGGAGACCGTTGTTGATCATTGTTGAGTTATTTATAGAGCAGCAGCCCGATGTTTCTTGCAGAGCAGAGCAGTTGTATGGACGAATCGATCTTTATTCGACCGTGGATCGATCTCCATCGCTGATGATTGTTGCGTGGACGTAGCTATTCTGTAACAACACAAAGATGGTCAATGAGGGCCCTGAGTTTTGAACTCACGATCGATCGCTTACTAAGCGAACGCGCAACCAATGTGGCTACGGAGACCCCCAAATTAAAAAGTAATTAAATTAAAAAGAAAAAAATTTCCATGTAAATGTGCCCATCGTCCGATGTATGGAAAACTTGTTGGAGATTTTAAGGGCTATTTATATCTATTTTTTTCAGAATTTTCAAAGCATATGTTTTCGAGAAAAATGGATTTTAATTTTCAAAATATTTTTTGTTCAATGAATTGTATTTTCAAAATTTTTTTTTTATATTTTTCAATGAAAATCAAAATGATTTCCTACATTCCATTTTTTGACTAAAATTTTGTAGGTCTTATAATTTTTTTTGTGGTTTTTTTTAAAATTTTGTGTTTTTTCAACTTTTTTCCGGAAAATCTTAACTTAAAAAGATCTACAAAAAGTTGGTCAGAGAATGAAATGTAGGAAATTACTTAGGTTTTAATTGAAAATCATCAAATAGTTTTTTGGAAAAAAAATTTATTGAAAAAATTTTTTTTGGAAATTAAAATTTATTTTTCTCGAAAACATATGCTTTTGAAGTTCTGAAAAAATAGATATAAATAGTCTTTAAAATTTCCAACAAGTTTTCCGTACATCGGACGATGGGCACATTTACACGGAAAGAGTTGTTCGAACAACAACTTTTTCATTTTTTTTCTTTGAAAAAATAGTATTAATGTTTAATTCGTAACATTTTTATGTATAAATTATCGCTCTGCTATAACTTTTCTCTATTTAGAAACATATCAAGAACATGTCAAACGTGAGAATTTACATACAAAAATATTACGAGCAAAACATTATTTTTTTCAGGAGTCTTCATACAAAAATGGCTTATATTCCAAAAACTATAAAAGATAGAAAGTTGATGTCTTCGACTAAAGTTTATATTTTAACAAGATCGTATTTGTCGGATACAGTATATCACTATCTTGACTTTAAACAAAAAGATAGGTTGTATTTTTTTCAAAGAAAACATGAAAAAGTTGTTGTTCGAAAAACTTTTTCCCTGTAAAAGTGCCCATCTTTCGATGTATGGACGACTTGTTGGAAATTGTAAGGGCTATTCATATATATATTTTTAAGAATTTTTAAAAAATACGTTTTTGAGAAAAATGAACTTTTTGTCAGCGATTTTTTTTTCCGAAAAATGTTTGGTATTTTTTTGTGAAAATTTAAATAATTTCCTACATTTCAATTTTGACAAGAATTTTGTAGCTATCATAGTTTTCAAGTTATAAATTTTTGTAAAAAATTAAGAAAAGAAATTGTATTTTTCCAAAAAGTTGTCTAATTATTTTTCGAGTATTTCAAGTATGCAAAGTTGCTTAAATGACCCATGTCTCTACACCCACAACGTTCCACTGCTATCTGAGATGGTGCTGCCAACGGCCAGTCGAGTTGGCATTAAATTTGTCAATAACAGTTTGATTTCCAGCAAGAAGGTAGCGGACATCTGCCAGGTCCTCTCGACCGAGGTGGCCGGCATCTTCGAGGCACCACAGCTTCATCTTCCAAGCCGCTGTTGGTCGCCTCCGATTTGGCGAGTGCCATTAATGCCATCTGTGCGGCCAGGTCCAAGCAACGATGAGTACAGGCCATCAGAAAGCACCTATTGCCTGTTACTGTGCTCATTTTAGACCGATTTGCCAGAATCGGTCACACCGGTCCTGTTTTTACTCAGGAGGTGCCACTTGACGACGTGAAGTTGTGGATCATCCACTCTTTTCGCACCTTTTGGCGTCGTGCACAAATTACGTAACGCGATAAGGGGGGGGGGGAGGGGGGTCGAGGTTGCGTTACTTCCTGTGTATTAGAGATAGGAAATTGCGTTACGTAGGGGGGGAGGGGATCCAAAATCCGGATTTTCAGCGTTACGTAATTTGTGCACGACGCCTTTGGACCGAAAGGTAGTTCGTTGAGAGAGGGCAGTTTCTCAGAAAAGTCAAGGGCTCGGTTGTCAGGTTCGACGACGTAAAAAGCATGACAGAACAACGAATCTTGTCCAGACTGAGGACCGGTCACTGCTCGGTCTCACATGGGTTCAACCGAGGACCTTTCCAATTACTCTGTGACCACTAATCCACACCTCCGTCGAACACCCTTTCTGTGTGGTTGCCCAAAATATGATGATCTGCCAACGAGATCTAGCGTTTGAACAATGAGTCAGCCAAGAAGATCCTTTTCCTTCCTCTCCACAATGAAGGGAAATAAGAACCGTCGGAATCTTCAATGGCACGGCTTCCTCTCCACTGACCTAGGGTCATGGTCCAAGGACATACTAGCCATCTGGTCCAACAAGCTAACAGCAAGTTTTTTTTTGTTATGTTTAGGAAAAGGATTTATATGTTTTTAATTTTTGTGCCATTATTGTCCAATTTTTTGTGCATTGACTTGTTCACATCGAAATCTTGCGACAATGCCGGCGATAGAGAGGCGAATCAGCCTCTCAGATAAAGATTAAAAAAGGGATTTTTTTCCGGAATTTGAGTCGACGCCCTATTGTGTAGCGAAACGAAAACAGAGCGATTTTTACTAATAACTTATTTTGTCTACAGTCAAACCGGTTGCTCCGTCGAAAGTCACATCCGATCAGCCTGCGGTTTCAGCAAAGGAAAAGAAACGCACTAGTCAAAAAGTAAGCGTAAATCAATTAGTAGTTATCCGAGTTCGTCTCCACATTATGTTTCACACTTTCAGTCCAGTGACTTAACAAGTGGTTCCGATTGGCCGACGCTCGAGGGACGGCAAAAATCTGGGGAACCCAAAAAACACGCAACGGTTCCGGTTGCAGAAACTGCTTCCACTGCAACATCAGCATCTGTATCGACAACAGAGCAAAACAAACCATCATCAAGCACTCCCAGTGAAGCGACTTCAACTCAAACTCCGACAGCAAACACATCGACTGATACAAGCCAAGCTAATACTTCCTCGTCAAAGCCACAGACCTCTGCGGAGGAAGACTCCATTCGACCAAAAAGTGCAGATTCGGGCGAGCAAAATGGTGCGAGCGGTGTTAGCAACAATCGCAAAGGACCACGGCCAAAGTGGGTTCCGCTGCCGATTGATTTACCGAAACAGCGGGGCCGGCGAGAGCGAACCCCGAGAAGGCGTCGCTATGATGATTACGACGATGGCAACTGGCATCAGGAGCGCCCACCGCCACGATCCAGCCGGCTGCGAACCAGTCGTGGTGGTGGACCACCATCTTCGTACCGTGGCGGACGTGGTGGACGAATTTCACGCGGTGGAGGCATCCGCAGGGGTCCACCATCAACACGAGGAGCACTGGGGCCGGGATTAAGACACGGGGATAGAACATCACATGGATCGACCGGACAGCCACTAGCGAATGGTGTTGATTTTGAATTTGGAGCCATCGGACAGACGATTGGAAAGGAGCAGACGGCGTTTATGATGCCTTACCTCAGCACGTTCTACTACAATGGAGCGCCGCTGATCGGAATGGACCCGACAAGCGTCAAAGAGTGTATCAAAAAGCAAATGTGAGTTCATTTTTGTGTTTTTGATTCTAGAGTATATACAACCGTTTTTTTTAATTTTTTTTATTTTAGTGAATACTACTTTAGTGAGGAGAATTTAAATCGTGACTTCTACCTCCGCCGAAAGATGAATCCAGAAGGATTTCTACCGGTGACGCTTATTGCGACTTTCCACCGAGTCCAAAACATGACCGCAGATATTAACATCATTATATCGGCAATTCAAGACTCAGACAAGCTGGAACTGGTCAATGATTATAACGTTCGGACCAAAAACGATCCGACCAAGTGGCCAATCGATCCGACAGACATGGGCACAAACCACTACACAACAAATACCACTCCTGCTGCGGCGGTTGAAACCCATGCCGAGAAGCCAGCAGAAAATCCACCCGTACCCGGGGTAGCTTCCAGGATTCTGTCAAGTATCCCACCACCTCCGATGCCTCGCAATTTTCGTGCTCAAAACACACCAGTAGCCACGACCAACAAAGTTCCTTTTATAATCTCGGCGAGTGGTGCCGAAGCAGTTCCAGCTACAATAACAACTACAACGCCAGCAGCGAAGACGCCAACGACTTCGGAATCGGAAAATTGGAACCCTAATGTGCCGGAATTCATTCCCACGTCGGTGGTACAGCGGAAACTATCTTCCGAAAACACTGAAAACACCACCAACGCTGCGGCAGCCTCGAGTCAGGATAAGGATAATAAAGCCGAGGGCGAACAGCCTTCAAAAAACGACGTAGAGAAATCTGATCCTCAAACTATTGAGCCTCCTGCACCTGTTGTCACCGAAGAAGCTGAACTGTGGAAGGAAGTAAAACGTCGCTCCCGGTCAGCCCAATCTCACCACGAAGCCACACAACAGCAGCACCGTGAAGGACAGGCCCAACCTAAGGATCGATCCAAACGAAATCAACGACCCGAGCAAAAGAAGACTACCGAAAAGGAACCACTTTCTCGAGATGTAGCGTTGGCTGGACCATCTCAAACGGGAGAGGAGCGAGAAGAGTTAGATTTCCAATTTGACGAAGAACTTGATCTTCCGCGAGGGGGAGGACGCGTGAATCATTTCACGGACAACTGGTCCGATGACGATGATGAGTCTGACTTCGAATTGTCGGATCACGAGATTAACAAGCTCCTCATTGTGACCCAGGTTCGTTTTGTTTTGAACAATCGATGAGAGGTTTCAACTTAATTGAATTTTTCTTTTTCTGTTCTCACAGGTACGCGGTCGAGTGCCAAAACGCGATGGTTACGATCGGACGGGTGATTTCACCACACGCACAAAAATCACCCAGGATCTGGAAGAAATAATCAACGATGGACTGCACAACTACGAAGAGGATCTTGTAACGATCAATTGCCGCCATGGCCATGGTACGAGCAACTACAAAACCATCAACTTGATCTCACAGGAAGAATTCGACAAAATCATCCCCAAGACACCTAAGGTTTCACAGGAAGCTCCACCACCGCCACCGCCACCTACTTTTGTAGAGTCGCAAGATGTTTTGAACGCAAGCAGCACCAGCGCTGCCCAGCGACACAAGGCGCGTTTCTTCGCTGTGAACAAGGATGAATTTGTCGATCCGATCACACCACGTAAACGCAAAACGAGGCATTTGAATAATCCACCCGTCGAGAGTCACGTTGGTTGGGTTATGGACGTTGTCGAACATCGACCACGGACCACAAGCATGGGCAGTTCTACGGGAACATCCCCCACTGCCTCCAGTTATGGTTCACTGCCTCAGAGTTTGCCAACGTTCCAACATCCTTCACATTCACTGCTGAAAGAGAACGGATTCACCCAACAGGTGTACCACAAATATCACGGCCGCTGTCTGAAGGAACGCAAACGAATGGGACCGGGTCAGTCGCAGGAGATGAACACAC
The DNA here is from genome assembly GCF_029784135.1 of Toxorhynchites rutilus septentrionalis. NCBI lineage: Eukaryota > Metazoa > Arthropoda > Insecta > Diptera > Culicidae > Toxorhynchites > Toxorhynchites rutilus. The sequence goes on from NC_073744.1 coordinate 2,495,835, forward strand.
TCTTCCGATTCTGGTCCTTCTTCCTGAGGGAGAACTTCAACAAGACTATGTACAACGAATTCCGCCAGATCGCACTCGAGGATGCGGCCGAAGGCTTCCGCTATGGTTTGGAGTGTTTGTTCCGATTCTACTCGTACGGTTTGGAGAAGAAATTCCGACCACAGCTTTATGACGATTTTCAGGCGGAAACGATCAAAGATCACGAAAACGGTGAGTGGGCAAAATTTGTACGCAAACAGTCATTCCATGTCAAACCGATATAGTGGTTCTCGAATTTCCATGAAAAGTGGTAATTTCGTTCCTCATCGCGATTTCCATTTGGGGTGGTCCGAAAAATTATTTTTTTTCTCATTTTTTTTTCCAAAAATTCTTTTTCAAAAAATTCATAACTTTTTAATTTCTTTACCGATTCAGATGATCAAATTTGGATTTTGTTATCGTTATCATTGATGTTTTTTTATATAGTTTTAATGGTCTCGGAACCAAGAGCACTATATTCTTTTATATTTTTCTTGAAAGCTGAAGATTTTTTACATAACATATCCAAAAATGAAAAAGGCGTCAATTTTCAGTTGATGACAAAAATGACTTTTTTTTAAAACAAAAAAAAAATGCTTCTGAATTACTAAACCGATTGAGATGATCAACATATCAAATTAAAACCAAGCTACTCCTACATCACACATGTGAAAATAAACCTTATGTTAGTTGCATAGATCTAGTTTGGTCGCATAGGCGTATTAAACGGAGACTGAAAACATGTTAACTTTTAATAAACATAACTCAAAAAAGAAGAAAAAACACCTATCTGATACACCTATCTATCTGACCCTAAAATGGAAATTGTAACCCTAACGAAAAAAGTCACAGGAGGGTTGTGCTCGAGACACGATCGCATTGTTGTGTTGTGTTGCATGCTGATTCTGGACATGTTTGAAGAATAACATCGTTAACCTTTTTTGATAATGATTTGGTTGCCCTGAAAAGGGCCGACTCCACCAGTGTTTATAACCGAGTGGTGATGACAGAAGGATGGTGCGTATCGTAATAGAAGATGCCGATGTGGATTGAGATATGATGAAAGCGGCAAATTTGCCCCTGGACGAAATGGCTCCTGTGCTATGTATGGATGAAATAAGGAAAAAAAATTTCACCAATGTAATTGGAAAATTGTTATCATTATCAAGGGTGTCGACTACATTGAAAAACCTTGAAAATTCAGGGAATTCAAACAATGTCAGGGAAAATCAGGGAATATCAGGGAATTTCGTCAACAATCTGGAAAAAAAGAAATTTCGCCGATCAGAATTTTGATTATGGCAGTAAATAGAAAGTAAACGATACCATCAATAATGTATTTCACTAGTTTGACTCTCTGTATGTTTTTCAGTACATACATGTTATTTGCTTTTGCTTGTAGATCACTTTGTAAGGTGAACTTACTCCTCCCAAAGGGTAAACAGCGCAAAATTGGACGGCTTTTACATTCATGCTGTTTCTCTGGCATTTGACAGATATGTCCGCAAAAAGAGAAAAAGAGGTACGATATAATCATGAAGTTGTTTGACATTCTTTTCCGACTGTCAACTGAAGTGAAAGTATGGAGTTTTGGCAATTTGTATCTTTTTTTTTTTATAAAAAATGAATGATTTCTTCGTTACAGATAATAATACTATTAACTGAAACATAGGGGGCATAACAGTACTAAGTATGGAATGGCAGGAAAAACTTCCGTCCAAGACATTTGGCTATAAGATCCGGAGATTTTGTCATGGTTGATCGACACTGGCTAGGATGCGAGTACTGTTTCGCATTCACACCAAGAGCTCAAACCAGGCACCTCCAGGTTGTATTGCAATAGATCACTTACTTATGTAATCAGTACCTGCACTTCAGTTTCAACCAATTCGCTTCCTCTTTCCTTCTTTGAAAAATATTGATCAATTCATGTTTAAAAACCTTGCTAACAAAATTGAGACCCTGTGGTTCCTGGAAAAAGTTATGTGTCACAAATCGCTCCGCACTGCTGAAAAAGACATGGTTGTATTGAGAAGAATGGTTCATGACAGTCAGAAAGCTGAGAAGGTCTAACTAGGGCGTGATAAAATGAGCTTCATGATGATGTTTGACTTTGTCCCGAGTTCTAAATCTGAGCTCGACGATACTTTGTAAGCTATACTTTTTCGTTGGCTTCGATGAGGATTTGAACAAGACTACAAAGAGGATACAGATGGATCTGAATGTCAGATTTTGGGATGAAGAAGAGAAGGAGGTGGTAAAAAGCGTAAATGACGTCAATGTTCTTGGGACGTTCTCAAGCATCAGAGATCAACTTGCAGAAAAAGAAGGCCTGGGAAATGTAGCTTTGAACAAACTTCTTTTAATGTCGATGAACGGCACCATCGTGAATTGGTCATTTTACGCGAGCTGTAACTAGACTTTCAATATGGAGAAGAAAAACTCTTGAACTTGGATAGCTTCGGTTGTGTATTTTACACGATGCATGCAGGTGGTCTCCAAAAATTTTACGACAGTCAAATCCTACAATTTCGTCTGGGATGCGAAGAAATGTTGAAAGCACTGGTTTTAAAGCGTTGATGTATCCTGCGATGAAAGTCGTATCCTCTTTTGAGCTCGTCTTGAGCCATTCGTCGTTGACTTTGAACAAAAATTTGCTGGGAAACGATTCGAGAAGCTTTCGATTTGCTTCTGAATTTCACAGATTTTGGACTCAGCACTGAAACATTATCACAGGTTTGCTCACTATGATAAGTATACGGAACCATAGTAAAAATGGTCTTCTGTTTCGGGTGTGGAAATCACAACGTTGAGAGGGCTCTTATCGTTTAACTTAATTAAAAATCACAAACAATTAGCTAATTAAATGTTTTAAGAAATACAACTTCAGAACGAATAGAAAATTTTAATTTTTCTGAAAAATTACTGGAAAATCAGGGAATATAAGGGAACTTATTTTCGAGTTTTGAGTCGACACCCTGAATATCGAACATAATTATCAATTTTTCTAACTAGAAAAAAACATGTTACTTTGTTATTGAGAAATGGAAATGGTAATTTTCTTGTATAATTTTTACTTTCTGAGTGTTTATTCAACCCATTTTAATTTTCGCTACAAACTCAACGGGACACGATGCTGAGTAGAACATTGTTTGAAAATCTTTGCAGATAGCATACGAAATTCGATTGCAGGCATCGTGTGAAATAAAGGAAATTCGTGGACGATTTATACGTCTAATGTGAAGTTGTTGCGTCTTATAGAATAAACTGGACTTTTAGTAGAAACAGATTACTTTCAGGGTTTCCGTATAAACATTTTTCAACCAGAATAATAGTATTTTTTTACGAACATCAACATCAACATTACTTTTGCAGTTTACGAAGACAATCCAAGATGTCAGGTCGTGCGTTAAATAATAGATTATGTAGCCGGTTCAATCAATTTTACAGGTTTTCCTTCTCAGGATACCTAATTGCTGCCGCAAGTAGTGACATAAAAGATTTACGGAATTTCGTTCAGTCGGGTGGTCGATATTCAGCATTTACATAATCACAGCACTTACCGCAGTGAATCCTGATTCTTACCTCCTCCCACTAACAACTATCCTTTCCCCGATAAACGCTTATCTCAGGGAAAACAACATTTCATTAATTGTGATAGACGCGTAGAAATATTTCCTTTCAGTTGATGCAAACATCTTTCCGAAATATTAAGAAATGTTCGAGTTATAAGCACTCGAAATCTTTCGTTTTATCCTACATGTTCTGTGTAAGGTTTTCATTTTACCCCTCATATATTCCGGGTAGACGTAGTCCCAAGTCAATAAAAAAAACGGGACTAATATTTTTGCAATAAGGAACAAAATTACCACTTTTAACGAAAATCTGAAAATCACTAGATCGGTTTGGTCAATCCATGCCAAACCGATATAACAAAACTATTTTTGTGAATAAAAATGACGGATTTTTTCTCTTTCTTTCTCTCTCTCTCTCTTGTTCAGGTGGTCAACTATATGGATTGGAAAAGTTTTGGGCCTTTCGCAAGTACTATAAGAATGCTTCGAAGCTGAGTGTCAGTCCTAAATTGAAGGAGTATTTGGACCAATTTAAATCAATTGACGACTTCCGTGTGGTGCAGCCGCAGATCAACGAGATGTTGGAAGGGGTGGGCAATCTGAAATCTACCCCATCGAAACGGAGGCCTCGAAGTGTTTCGGAGAGTGAAGGTGTTACGGTGGTTGCGGGACCGAGCAATGTCAGGCGGGCTCAACAGGGTGGTGGCGGGACGAGCGGACAGTCAAGCGGATATTATGGCGGCTACAACCAATCGAACTATGGCCGTAAGAGGTGAGTTTTCGGTTCATCATGAATCTGCACCAACAATAATCTATATCATATATCTACTCATATCTATTCCTAGATGCGATTCTGCCGGCAACCGAATAGTGGACGCTTCAAATCGCTCTGGACCATTCGGGAATTCTCGATTCCGCACAGGTTCTTTTGGAGAGGGTGCTTCCAGGGGAGCCGGGAGTCGGCCGCGCAGCGGATCAACGGGAAACAAAGTAGTAAGGGTCACAAACGAACGTTTCCTGCTCAATCGCGGTGGACCGTCTTTCTCTGGAATGGCTGGCAAATTGGCCCAGCAGAAATTACAGAGCAGCCGGGGAAATAGTCGCAACAATAGTCGCGGAAATAGTCGAAACAACAGTCGCAGCAACAGCAGATCGAAGGCTCCCGAAAATCCTGTACCTTCTATGTCATCTTCGACATTGGCATCGGCAGCAACAGGAGGAGCTGCTGAAGCGGGAAAATCGTCATCCACGACATGTGATAAGTAAAGTGTCGAATTATGAATTTGTACTTGTTGAACTTGATAATGGAGAGAGCCCCCCTATATTGAATAGCACTTTCGTTGAAGGAGAGTGCGTGGGAAGCAACTGCACAGTTTCCCATCGACTTGAAGCAGGACAAGATTTCAAAACGGTGAAAACTAGTGAAACTAAACTACCACACAACATGAGCGGTTTTATGTTACATTTACACGTCCTTATAAGAAATTGTCGTCTATTGCATATAATTTTTTGCTCTTATATTTTAGATGACTTAAATTTATTATTCATTTTGCATTGTGTAAAAATTATTGATTTTTCTCATGGCGAATCTGAATCCCAAAGCTTTAGGGTTTTTTTTTGTTCAAATTCGGTTATTTATAGTAGGAAAAAGCATTCGATTTTGGTTGAAACAAACTGGAATTCGTACAGTAAATTTCGTACAGAGGTCAAATCAATAATCACATTCACCTTAAAAACATGAGAAAGAGAAATATTTACTGCCATTCTCTGTTCTCTTGTTAGGATTAGTGCTGATAAAACTATACCTATTAGAAACATCGGAAAAATCTAAGAGAAAAGTGCAGGAAATAGAATTTAGATGTTGCATTCATTAAGCTTTCCGCTATACTCTTGATTGTGCTTTTCAGTTGAACTTTTCATTTTGGTCATACATTTTACCGTGATTAAATATTGAAATCATGTAATCGAAAGTAATAGTTCTTGTACGAAACAAACCCAGATAAATAGCTCTAATAGTACTACTCTATTCGAGGCATCAGCGTGGGGAAGTATTTTGCGTTGCATTACTTGTTCGAACAAGTAGTTATTGTATTTATCTAATCGCAATGGCACTACGAAAGAAACTGGAACAAATGGCTCAGTAACACCACTTTTGCTCCTTTTCATTCGCATTATACGTCATTAGACGATTTTCTCCCGCTGATGGGTAATCAATCGCCTTAAGTTTCAAAATGTTGCTTGTTGATTGAAGAAACAATGATGGAAAAACTGGAGGAAACTATTTGTAGAGGAAAATAAATATATATAAAAAAATGAAAAAAAGTATCAGTAAGCCTTAACCAGTTTTTTTTTATCAAATTTCTAGTTTGAGATGAACTGAAGCGATGGAATATTTTCTATTCTTTTTTTCTTTGATAAGTTAACTATTTTTAAAAGAAATGTTTTTTTTTTCTTCTCTTGGGACTATCACAGTAACCAGCACGAGAAAGCATGAAGTAATAAATAAAACATGCTATTAAAACGTATCACACAGTTATGCCACAAAAGAGAAAATGGACTATGCTTTGCGGGAGAAATAAACACAGTGACTGGAAAACAAAATAAATAAAAAAAAAGTTTAAAACATCTAAAACGTATATAAAAAAAATATAGTCATACTGTAATTAATTGTGAATTCGAGAAAAACTTGAAATGTAAATAATAACTATCTATATATTCAGTAATGTTTAAAGAAACAATAAATTAAGGACACACAAAAATTGCGTTTATGTTTTCATCACTCGTTTATGTGTGAGTTGATATTATTGGGCAAGTCGCAGTAAGCCATGAAGGTTGAGCAAACTTCTGTCATTCATTGCTTTGCCTTTTGCTATTGATTGAAGTGTGTTTTGATATAAAAATTGCTGAGCCCATCGTCACATCTTGTTTTGGATTTTACCTTTTGCTTCCCTAAGATGAGACCAAACATGTATCAATTGTAATTTAAATCATGTGTATCATCAAATAGCCGATTTACTGTTGTTTCGAGTTATCAGAATACTATTTATAATTTGATTGTGCTCGTGAAATTCGGAATCAATGTATGGTAAGTACATTTTCTGTCTCCAAAACTGTTACTGTCAACTAGCTGACCTGGCGAACTTCGTCCCGCCGAACATTAATTTTTTGATATGAATTCTTCCGAACATTCCCATTTTCTTACTAAGCGAACATTCGCGGGTTCATTTGTAGATCTCACCCCATGAGCAGGATTATTAGGTGGAGCAGATGGCAAAATTCGCAAGCGTAGTGTGCGTGATAGTATGCACTGCCATAGCTACTTTTCACATTGTGACGTTCATATTTGTGTTTACATTCAATTGCTTTCCACATCCATGTGAAAACGCTTTTTCCGATAAGGTTTTTATCAATTAAAAACAGATCTTTTCGTGAAGTTCCCACTGAATATGCGTATAATATTACAATGTGCAGTGGAGTTTTGTGAAAAGATGTCGGAAAAGATGAATAAAAGTGATGAGCCCCATTATAGAAATCGAATCGAGGATTCGATACAACCACTATCACTATCACACCGAGTAAAATCTGGAATCATAGAAATCGAGGAAAACAGCTCGATTCGTTACTCTGCTCGAATGTCAGTGGCAGTAATGAAATATTTTGAAAGGAGTTTGAAATGTTTCACAAAGCACTATAGAAAGGATACCAAATCTTTTTTTGAGACATTGGCTATGAAAATTATAAATATCTATATTTCCGAAAGTGTTAACGAAAGTGTTATTTTTTTTAACGAGAGCAATTGGTGTAATTTTATCCGCTCCTGTGCAAAAAATTGTTCGAGATATACCACAAGGTAGGTGCGATCTTGATTCCGTGTTTTCGATGGTAGAATTCTCTCTTGCTCTGCTTTCATGTAACAATTCTGCTCCGGGATTGGATAGAATTAAGTTCAACTTGCTGAAAAACCTCCCTGATGTGGCGAAACATCGCTTGTTGAATTTATTCAATCGGTTTCTGGAGAATAATATTGTTCCAGATGATTGGAGACAAGTACGAGCTATTCAAAAACCCGGAAAACCCGCGTCCGACTTCAATTCGTACCGCCCAATAGCAATGCTGTCTTGTATACGGAAATTGTTGGAGAAAATGATCTTGTTTCGCCTTGATCGATGGGTTGAAACGAATGGCCTACTCTCAGATACACAATATGGGTTCCGCAGAGGCAAGGGGACGAATGATTGTTTTGCGTTGCTTTCTTCAGAAATTCAAATGGCTTACGCCGAAAAAAAACAAATGGCTTCAGTATTCTTGGACATAAAGGGGGCATTCGATTCTGTTTCAATAGAGGTTTTGTCGGACAAATTACACTCTCGGGGTCTGCCGCCTCTATTGAATAATATGTTATATAACTTACTTTGTGAGAAACATTTGAACTTTCCTCACGGAGATTCGACAGTAAGTCGGGTCTCTTACATGGGCCTCCCCCAGGGCTCATGTTTAAGCCCCCTTTTGTACAACTTCTATGTAAGCGACATCGACAATTGCCTTACACAAAATTGCAGCCTTAGACAACTTGCAGATGATGGAGTGGTGTCTGTCGTAGGATAAAACGAATCCGACCTGCAAGGACCCTTACAAGATACTTTGAACAATTTTTCAACCTGGGCCATTGGGCTAGGGATCGAATTCTCCACGGAGAAAACAGAGATGGTGGTTTTTTCTAGGAAGCATAGACCAGCAAAACCAAAGCTTCAACTTTTGGGTAAACCGATCATTCATGCTATGTCATTCAAGTATCTTGGGGTCTGGTTCGACTCCAAATGTACTTGGGGGGCCCATATTAGGTATCTGAATAAAAAATGCCAACAAAGAATAAACTTTCTCCGTACAATTACCGGCACCTGGTGGGGAGCCCACCCAGAAGATCTTATAATGTTGTATCGAACAACTATTCTCTCAGTGATGGAGTATGGCAGTTTCTGTTTTCAATCAGCTGCCAAAACACACCTCATTAAACTCGAGCGAATTCAGTATCTTTGTCTCCGTATCGCGTTGGGATGTATGCCCTCAACGCATACCATGAGTCTCGAGGTTTTGGCAGGCCTACTCCCACTAAAAGATCGCTTCAATTTATTATCTCTTCGGTTCTTCATCCGGTGTAAGGTCATGAACCCATTGGTGATCGGAAATTTTGAGCAGCTGATCGAGCTAAATTTTCACTCCGGATTCATGAGTTCATATTATGAATTCATCTCCATGCAGGTTGATCCTTCTTCGTATATTCCCAACCGTGTTTGTTTCCCTGACTACATCAATTCCTCTGTGCATTTTGATCTGTCCATGAAGCAAGATATCCATGGATATTCAGATTACCAACGATCGAGGATCGCTCCAACGATCTTCGATGAAAAGTATGGGGGTATCAATTGTGACAATATGTACTTTACTGATGGGTCCACTATAAACGAGTCCACAGGATTTGGAGTGTTCAACGAATTTTTTAGCACCTCACACAGTCTTCAGAATCCTTGCTCAGTGTATATTGCTGAATTGGCAGCAATTCAATGGGCGCTGGACAGCGTCGCCTCACGACCTGTTGAACACTATTACATTGTAACGGATAGTCTTAGCTCTGTCGAAGCTATCCGTTCAGTGAGGCCGGAAAAGCACTCGCCGTACTTCCTTGAGAGAATACGAGAAATTTTGAGTGCTTTATCCAGACGCTGTTATGTCATTACCTTTATCTGGGTCCCTTCACATTGCTCCATTCCGGGTAATGAGAGGGCTGACTCATTAGCAAAGGTAGGTGCAATTGAAGGCGATATTTATCAGCGACAAATCGCCTTCAATGAATTTTATTCTTTAGTCCGCAAAAATACTATCGCTAACTGGCAACGCAAGTGGAATGAAGATGAATTGGGCCGGTGGTTTCACTCGATTATCCCTAAGGTTAGCCTCAAACCGTGGTTCAAAAGTCTGGAATTGAGTCGGGACTTTATTCGCACCTTCTCCCGACTCATGTCCAATCACTGTTCGTTGGATGCACTACTCTTTCGTTTCAATCTTGCCAGCAGCAATCTCTGCGTTTGTGGCCAAGGTTATCACGACATCGAGCACATTGTTTGGTCGTGCGAGGTGTATCTGGTCGCCAGATCGAATTTAAAAAACTCCCTTCGGGCCCGAGGAAGACAGCCCAATGTGCCGGTGAGAGATGTGTTGGCTCGGTTAGACCTTGATTACATGTCCTATATATATGTTTTCCTTGAAGCTATAGATCTTCGTGTGTGATTGTCCCTACATCCTTATACCCTCCTTTCCTTCCTTTGCGGGTAATTCGTCCCCTTGCTATAAATAGTAGAATAAGTTGAAATGTAAATACACTATAGATATACGAATAGATTTATGAAATGAGTGTTCATCAACATTGTTACAATTTCCTTATATCCCATCCTTCTCCTAAAAATATGTCACCCTCCTAAACTCGAGTACACCGCGAGTAATCGGTTTTCCACCTTACTAACCATAGATGTAAGAAAATTGTTTATATATATAGTTTTAAAATTATATTTAAGAATTCGGCTCCTTTAAACTTAAGTAACTGAGCCTGTAAAAATAAACGAATTAATAAAAAAAAAATTGGTGTAATTTTGATTATTGACGTTACAGAAACCCCAATCTTCAAGAATTATTTTTTTCCGTTCTTCTGTTTCCCGGAAAATGACAAAAAATCAAAAAAGCGCCAAACAAAAACATTGGCCAATACCTACGTTTTTGTTCCTGTATGAGGTTCAATCCAATGCTTTTATTCCTACATCACAATGTGTGATCTTTTATCAAAGTAATATTCTAGAAAAGTTTACATATTTTCATATTTGGTAAGGCTTTGTTTTTTGATAGGTTATGTGAGGTTATGTACTTTCCGCACATAGTTGCTTTGAATCGATTTTTATGCCCAATAAAGTGATACAAATTTGAATGATTTTGATAGTAAGTGGTAGCTAATAGATTAAGCTATCATTTGATGCCAAAGCCTTACCATAGAGTTGCTTTCCAAAGCCATGAAAAATTATCGAAGTTACTGTTCGATTTTTCGAACGCTTGGCATAAAACGGGTTAATATGGTTATGTTTTGGAGAAAACTGATATTCCCTCTACGAATGAAGCTTAATGGATGTAATGCATGCATGGATGTGTAATAAAAACGACTTCATGGAACAATTTGCTTTACAAAAAATATAATTATTAGAAAATGAAATGAATTCCATAAGGAGTCACGCATGAATTCCACTTTTTTTAGCAAAACAATTTTTTGCATGTAATTTTCTTTTAGCGTTGAATTCTCGTTGTAGCGGCGTCAATAGCTTTATTGTATTGGGCCACCACCTGTGACCCTAAATTTTCGCTTGTTGTGTGCTAGTGTTTTCTTTACCTTTCACCTCATGTCAATCCAAATCTGTAATTAAAAAAAAATCATTATTGTTTTGCAAGACATTTCAGCTTTAGCATATGGTATAGAAAGTTTGGTATAGTATAGCAATAAAAAAGAAAATTACTGACAAAAGTAACACGTACTAATGTACGCTAGCAGGAATAAGTAATTTTTAGGTAGGAAATACGGTTGATAGTAATTCAAAGAATATAACAAAATTTACTTATGAAGTTATAAATATCGTAGAAGAAATACTTACTTTCTGCCGTTCTGAACCAAGACACATTGATGGTCTCAGTGCATCAATCTCCTCACTGAATTCCTCCCACTTTTCCTTAACAGGGATTCTATTTGAACTGCCTCCAAAAAAAAAAACTCGAGCAATGTTTACATTCGCTTTCATTGGTTCAACGAGTCGTACTGATGGTGATTTGTCTGTCCACTCATTTTCAGCCACTGAAATATGCGCTGGAAGTAAATTCTGCATTGTAATTTACAACATGATTAATATAAATAATGATGGATTGAACACTTACCTTGTATAGACTATTCTGGCAGCACCGTAAAACAAATACTGATCAAAACAAACGAACATGTGTTGGAAATTGCATATATTTAAGCGTTTCTGAAATGTTTCCCAAAGGAAAGTATCAGGGACGCAAACCAAAACTAAATAATTCTCTGAAGATATGCAAAAAGCGAACCAAACAACTCGAAAATTTCTGACACTTGCATCGATAGCTATCACTCGCTCGGTGCTATCGAATTGCTCGATTTCTATAATAGTAAAATAGAGCTAACGAGCAAAATTCTTATCGCCTCGATTTCTATAATAGGGCCCGATATTTTTGTTCTGTCATTTTCACTCTCTCATCTTCATAGAAACAAACAAATTTTCGTTATTTTTGCGATGATATGATGATATTTTGAAAGCTCCTAGTACCGGTGTATGTGATTTGAAATGAATAGTTTACAATCAAGCAATCAAGTGCTATTTCCGAGCACTAAGAGTACGACTGTTCTCTGGACGTTTTTGCTCCTTAAATGATGGAAGTAAATCACAATACAATTATAATCTATTAAAAAAAACAATCAGTTACAAGATTAGATGAACATTTTGGCTCATGATATCATCAAATTGTGAGTTAAGGCTGATTTAGACGATGTCAGTCAGCGCTCTAGTTGAAGTATCCAGTGAACAGAGAACAGACACTCTGTTCAAGTTACTTGTACCAGTATCAAACAAGTAATTGGCCTCTAACTTGAACCGAGTGTCTGTTCTCTATTCACTGGATACTTCAACTAGAGCGCTGACTGGCATCGTCTAAATCAGCCTTTATTTAAATATGGTTTCGTTTCTTCCATATACATTCCATATTGAATGCAAATAATAATGACACCATATTTTGTTTACCAATGCAAATATACTTTGCCTATTGCTCCACCTCATGTGTACCTCATTGGATTTCACCATTAATTGATTTTCTAATTGACCATTTTCAATTTCCTTTTATGATCATTTTCTATTAACTCTACTAAATCTCATCATTATACACCCAGGTTTTTTTTTACGAGAGGGATACGTAACTCGTAAAAAAAACCGCGTAAAAAACCGCGTTAATTCGAAAATCCGCGTAAAAAAATAACGCGAAAATCCGCGTAAAAAAACCTGGGTGTAATATAAATTTATTTTCATGCACAATTTTCACTGATTCTTGATTCACTTGCAAATAACATGTTTATCCGTTACATGGACTAAATATTAGATCCAGAAAAAAAATCATTCATGATTTCTATTTTCAAAGTGCGTTATTCTACCTGAGAAATTATTGCCATTTTCGTTTCACACCAACGGAAAACGAAGCTAAATTCTGCAAACGCTAAACCCAACTGATCTGACAACGATGTCATTGTTGAACATATTTGAATTATTTTTTTCGAGCTTTCCTTCAAAGCTTTTCAGGGATTTACAAATTTTAACCACAACATAACATTGATCTACGGGAAGGAAAGAATACAACAAAATAAAGACGGCTCAAATCGGATCATTCCTTCCTCGGGTTTTGCGTATACCAACACATGTGGCCTTCCTTTTTTATTTATACACAGTCAACTCTCCCTAACTCGATATCCAAGGGACCATCGAGTTAGGGAGGTATCGAGTTATGGAGAGAGAATGCTTGTAAAATCAATCAGAGGTGCCATGAAACCCATCGAGTTAGGGAAAATATCGAGATATAGAACATCGAGTTGGGGAGAGTTGACTGTAGATAGAAATTATAGGAGTGCGTTATTTCGCCTGAAAATTCATTTTCACTTTCGAACAAAGATCACTTTCGTTAGCGCAGACATCGAATGGACTGACAACGTTTATTATGATGTGATTGTAGAACATGGGAATTCAATTTTCCGAATTTTCCGACCTTCCTCAAGAATTTTTCGATTTTTCTGTCCGCTATATTGAAAGAAAGATATATACAGAAAGAGACGAATACAACAAAATAAAGACGGCTCAAATCGGACCATTCCTTCCTCGAATTTTGCTTTCCATTTTTATTTATATAGATGTAAATCTTGCAATGGGCCGGATCTTCGCATTCAGAGAGAAAAAAAAATTTATGATCAAACATAAATGAACATTGATACTACGGAGATAGTGCCAATTTCTCTAATAATAATGGCATCAGTATCACGTCGGTTTTTGTACAGGCAAACCTGTTTTTGTGCGGTCCCTTTCCGCGTGATTCCTCGTTTGTGCGATTTTATTATGACATCGGGTCTTGAATCACACAAACTAATCACACAAATAATAATATAATAAATAAGTCACACAAATGAGAAATCGCACAAAAACAGACTTTCCTGTATTACAAATGGTATTCATTCTTAAAAAGAAATGTACAGTAGTCGTCCCAAAACTGGAACTGCTTTTTGGCGAACGTTCACTACCTGGTGATGGTCAAATTGCGTAATATAAGACACCAGCGCTCACCACGGTACCGCCTACGACGACTGCAGGAGCCGAACGTTGCTGCAACATGCTCGCAGAGTCTTGAAGGTGCGTTACCAGGATTGATGAACTGAATGCTACTCCCCTCGATGAATGCTTGAGCATCCTGAAAGCAACAATTAGCAACACTGCAAAAACCGTCATCGGGTATGAACAACATGGAACCTAGGTAGTGCGGACTGAATCAAAACGGCTGTCAAAAAAGATCCAATTGAAATGTCAAAAGAGATCCAACGATCAGGAGTGTTATTTTTCTTATGATAATCAGCACTATAAAAAGGTATTGTTATCAAAGGCAAAAATTATCAAACTTATAAAATGAACGAACTTCATTTTTCTTTCGATTGTTTAATTGACAGAAATCTCTGAAAGAGCATCTCATATTGCAAGGTATCAGAACCTGACAGAATACCAATAAACTACGAATAACGCTTAGTTCACTCCAAGATTTTAATGTGGGAGCGAAATCCGACATTGGCGAATTTTGATACGTACATACATAGCAAAAGTGAAATGTTTTAGGGACGTTTTTTTCTAACGTCGGCGAAAACACTTTTGTTAGTGAAGCTGGCCGAATGAAATCCGCGTAATTATGATCCGATAGTGCTGGTGATGAATATAACGGTAAAGCAATCTGCGCTTCGTGTTGATGATGGACGTAATCTTCTAAGTCAACTACCGGCTTAATTGTGGAGAAGGCATTACGGTTTCTCACGAGGTTTCTTTTCCGGTTGAAATGTAACGATGTATTTTGTATAATGTAAATTGTATAGACGCAAGCGCACTGAAGAGAGAACAGATGAATGCGATGCAATCCCTCGACGCCAGACCCTAAAGTGCAATCCACAGCTCTCCTGCAAAAAGAATCGGACATGCTCCGCCAACGGATTGGACGATAGTTTTTGCTGTATAAGGACAGCACACCAGTTCGATTAAAGACAGCAGAGTGTACGCAACAGCAGCAAATTTGAAGCAGAATTTAAGAAGAAATTTAAGTGCTTGTATAATTTATAACTCTGTAAAATTTCATGTATATTTCTATAGTATTAAGTAAAATACAATGTACATAGTTATAGTTTAAACGTGTGTTGTGTTTTGTCTCCGAAGAAACGAGTCCCTCAATCTGCCAGTGATGTGAAGTTCCATGCGAATAGAAAATCCCCGCTGCATCACTGCAATGAAGGCAGTCTGCATCGCGCCCACGGGGGAAATTTGGTTTCTCTCGCTAGGCAAGCCCCATAAAGGCTGCTTCGGTATCGCGCAGCGGAATTAAGTCGCAGTTTTTACAGTCCACTGCATTAAGACGCTATAAAAATAATCCTGAAAATGTGTATGAAAAGTTTGATACACTTATGGTTTTCAATAATTCAAACATCGTATTTACTCCACCGATACGCGAACTCTTATTCGGAACTAGTTTTTCGTTTCCGCAAAAATCGACCCAGCGCGTCTGTACGTTTCCGAGAGTATACGATAAAAGCTTACGCGATCATTTTCACTCGTATTCGGGCAGCCTTTCACTGAGCAACGCATTTTTAATGTTCACTTTCCCTGATATAATATTTTTTCGAACGAAATAACAACAAACAAAGTCACAGTCACGTAAATGTTTACTCCCACGATTTGAAAACATTCGATATAAAGTGGAACGAAGAGTTGCCAGATGATTTTTAAAAAAAGTCTGTAAAAATATGTGAAAGTCTGTTAAAAATGTGGAAATATCTGTAAAAGTGTGCGGATCTGTAGAAATGTCTTTTAACGTTAATTCTTCCAGATTCATTGATACTTTGTACATCGCGATGCACGTGAGATTGTCTTTTGTATATTATTGTATATGTTGTATATGTACATCTACATCATATACAGCCATTCCATGAGAAACCGGTATAGTGGCTCTCAGATTTCGATAAAAAGTAGTAGTTTTGTTCTTTGTCGCAAAACATTAGACCTTTTTTATATTTATATTGGTCCGAAAAATCATTTTGACTTTTTCAAAAATTCATAACTTTTGAATCACTGAACTGATTAAGTTATCGACATATCTAATTGAAGCTAATAATATATTGAAATCGCAAAAAAAAAATGGATTTTGTTTTCGTAATTATCGATTGTAGTTTTTTTAAATTATTTTCATGGCTTTGGACTAGAGGGCACTATATATTTTTCATACTTTTCTTGAAAGCTGAGTATATTATACATAATATATCTCGATTTCAGAGATGCTTTTATTTTCGTTTTTGAGATATGGTTTTTTAAAGTTAACCGGTGATCCGAAAAATCATTTTTCCTCTTGAGAACCACTTTATTGGCATGAAATGGCTGTATATACAGTAGTTTACATTTAATGCGACATTTACCAAATTGGACCTGTAATGCGACACGTTTAATTGGACATTTTTACCTCTAGTTGGACATTTTTGTAAATATCAAGTTCGGACCCAAATTATGGTCCCACATTGAAAGTCCCAACCAGGCGTCGACACTGTATCACTCTCATCGCCAATGTTCAATTACAGGTCAAAATTGCCTCCAATGTGACACTTAGTGGTTCATCGGCATGTCGCATTAAATGTAAATAACTGTATATACATATACTAGCTGACCCGGCTTACTTCCTACCGCGCAAAATTATTGTTTTGATATGAATTCTATAGAACGAATTTCCAAACTTTTTGTCATCATAACATTGTTCTATGAGCGAGCAGAATACCACAAATACAATAAAATGAAGACAGCTCAAAAGGGAGCAACACATTTGGCCTTCCATTTTTATTTATATATATATATATATATATATATATATATATATATATATATATATATATATATATATATATATATATATATATATATATATATATATATATATATATATATATATATATATATATATATATATATATATATATATATATATATATATATATATATATATAGGCTAACAGTGCGAAGGGATGCTCAAGGACTGGGATGAAACTGATTCGCTTGGCGGCAACAGCGCTAATTCAGTTTACTTGGTTTGTCGCCGGCTGTTCTTGATATTCTCGGGAAATTACAATCTGTTAAGTTTTACCAATCTCATCGATAATTCTCATAAGTTCTCGACTCTGTTCCCTCACTGTCATGAAATTTTGAAGTATAGTATAGATACATTTAATGCAATTTTTCGTTCATCGTGAAGAATTGATTTCAATGCAAAATGAGTTCAGGGCAAAAGTACTTATGAATTCATGAAAAACGTTGACGTATACAAGTTATTGTTACCAAACAAAACACTAACAGAATGCAAAAGATACTGAAGTACTGTCGTCGATCACTGAGCGATACTATGCTCACGAAATCACTGCAATGCGACCTATTTTGCGCACATAACCACTGTGGTTACGCCGGACGACAAAGTGTAAATGAATTACTCATAAAATAGTTATAACGTCATGTGTATTGATATAAACTAAATATAAAAACATTTTATGTATTAAAACTATGGAAAAATGTAATACGATGAGTCAAATATCTTTGATGTGATAAATAGAGCCTCTCATTTTTCAAAAACCTGTGAAATATTGTTATATTCAAAAAGTCTGCAACAAAAATAAAAAGTATTTTACAGATATGTCTGTAAATTTACAAACATATCTGTTAATCTGGCATCTCTGGTGGTCTGAGAATTTATTGCAAGAAACCGCTTGAAAAAATCAATGAATTTGCTTGAAAATGAAGTGGATTGAGTCCGCACCACTTAGCCTGGAACGAATGGTTTGACGATGAGTGCCGAGCAAAGTACATAGAATAGAAGGTAAGGGATATTTCCTGTGTATACACACGGAGAGCGCATGTATTACACACACAACGAAGTTAGTAATAAAAAATCCTCAATTTGTTCGAAGTTCTGAAGTTTTTTCAATATTTCTCGATTTTAAAAGTTCTAAACATCATAAAAAGTGGCAAAATCGCCGGTCGAGTCGACGGTAAATACGATAGTGTACTTGTTTTTCACTGCAAGTAACGTTTTATGTGAATTTCTATCGATTTCATACTGAATAGTTTTTGTTTACTTCAGCAAAATGTTGAAATACCACGTTCCGCGATGCCGGAACAGAATAGTTTCGAATGAGATAAACTAATCGGAGATGTTTTCAGTTATCCCATGCATTCGCTCCTTGGATCGGGAACGAGAACGACACTGCTTCGATATAACCTCTCCACACATTTGTTTATCGGTTTTGCATTATTTCTATAGTACAGGTGCGATAATTTTACTGTTTTCAATTTTAAAATAATTAAGTATACCACTATTCCATTATTTCGAAACATATTTCGAGACAGTTCTTGTGTTATAATTTAAAAAATTAAAAAATGTTTGAATTTATATGGATTCGAGCTATGGTTAATAACTATTTTTTGCTTTTTTTCTTTGCCTACCACTACTTGAACAAAGCAGGGAGTAGACTACCTTCTTATTCTACGTACTTTGAGGGCCGAGCGCTTCAGAGCGAAGGATGCAGCAAGCGCGGCCATGCTGCAACGAATGACTTGACAAAATATGGAACGATACCGATTGGAATGAAGGCAGCAAACACATCTCTTTCGGCAAAATAGCATCGCCTGAAGAGAAAGAGTGTGAGGAGAAGTTTTTAAAAAAAAACTAAACGCCTCGCAAAAAAGGTTTTGTGCGACGGGCCAAAATGTGCGGGAACAAGGAAGAAGGCATCTTGAAGAACGAACGCGAGGTGATCGAAAAGTGGAGGCAGGACTACGATGAAAACCTGAACAGCGCGAGTTAAGATATCACAGATGCGATTGTTTTCTTAAAAAATATATCTACACTTGTCAGTAGGCTAGCATGAACTAACTTCATTCATTTAATCAAAGTTAAATACAGTTCATAATGCAAAGTTGAAATTTCCTGCCTCTGCTTGTCCACGCCGAAAAATGCCAAAGTCCATCGATCGTTGCCATTCGCTCCAATGTTGT
Organism: Toxorhynchites rutilus septentrionalis; assembly: GCF_029784135.1. Classification (NCBI taxonomy): domain Eukaryota; kingdom Metazoa; phylum Arthropoda; class Insecta; order Diptera; family Culicidae; genus Toxorhynchites; species Toxorhynchites rutilus. The sequence goes on from NC_073744.1 coordinate 2,514,838, forward strand.
CGTCGGCAACTTATCGCGGCGGTGCAGTGACCAACGACGGCGTACCACATGGGTGAAGTTAAGGAGGCTAAAGAGTTAAAGAATTACAAGGCAGCTGGTATGGATGGGCTCGCAGTGGAACTCTTCAAGGCAGATTCGAAAAAACTTGTAGGTCCAACAAACTCCAACTCCGTATAATTCGACCGATTGTTTCCTATGGACACGAGGCATGGACGATGCTCGAAGAGCACTCACAAGCACTTTGTGTTTTCGAACACCAACCTCAATTAACAAGTCGGCTGAGTTTATAAGGTAATACAGTAAAATTATTTTTTTTTGCAAAATTCAATTTTATTATTCAACATAATTGCTTTCGGGGGCAATACAGCGATTATAGCGATCTTGCAACTTTTCGATACCATTTTTATAGTACTCTTTCCGTTTTTCCAAAATATGCCTCAGTTATGGTAATCACTTCACCATCGGTCTTAAATTTCTTGCCAGCATGCATTCTTTTCGCTGGGGCCAGATCTTGAGAATACGGTGGATTAGGAAGCAATTCGAAGCCCAATTCATGCAATTCGTGCCCATCGTTTTCATTGATTTGTAATTTACAAAAAACAATGGCATTGAACCCAGGTTATCTTCAGTTGAATTGAATCATCTTGTATGTTTTCTTTATCGATGAGATCGCCCACCGGATCCGGCGGAAAAATATTCACACCAGCAATCTCATTAGAATCATCATTCCACGGACTGATGATTTCCTCTGATTCCTCGACACACAAAATTCTACGGACTGCCAACACCTAAGGTTATTACGGACAAAATATTCAGAATTGAAAAAGCTGAAATAAATGAAAAAAACATCCGTATTCCAAAGTAAACAAACTAAAATGCGCTGCAGAAGTCATATGTGTTGGTATTGATTCAGCACAAAAAAAAATTATAATGACTAACGTTTATTTGTTTATTTTGGAACAGGTAAAAGCCCATTTTAGTTTGCTAAAAGCTTTTTCCTAAAATTGGCATAAACCTGCTTATTTTTGGGTCAACAGAATAAAAAAGTCCATTAGTATCCTAATGGACTGGTGTATGCTACCTTGTGGATGGATAGTTGAAAGATTTCTATATTGATAAAACATTGTCTTCATGCCAAATGTCCTTTTTGTGTTTGCACCTCATTTCTAGTCCTTCATTGCGTTTTTTTTTGTTTTTCGCGATCACCTTCCAGACTACCCAGCAAACATTAAATCGTATAATTTTGCACGTGCCAAGTCTTACAAGAAATCCGAATAAATCAGAATCACATATAACATCAATCAAAGTATGTATCGTGTATATTTGAATTCGCATAAAATGTAAAAACTCGATTTTATATACCATTATCAAATCAAGTCGCAATTCGGTATAATAAACATCAATTTTATGATGTATATTGTCGTAAAATATATTTAATCCGCATCATTTCGTATTTGTATATTACGCTGATGCAGTTTATGTGTCGTATAAGCGTATAATTTAAATCGATTCAGTACTGCAGTAAATCGTGTTGCATGCTGAAGAAAATCATGAAACAGTAATCATATTAGATCCTAATAAAGAACATATTACATCATATTGAAATGTCAATGAAATGCTGATGCACTCGAAAGTTTTAACCGCTGTTGAATTAAATTTCAGATAGCCGCGCGAGATAGCTGGTGGATGATAATCCAGACGACCGGAGTACGAACCCACATCAGAGCAGTTTTCACCAAACATCAATCTGTGCCATTTTAAACATTCATATTCCACTCCCAACATAAGTCAATCAATCAATTATTATTTCTACGAACATAAATACACATATATAAAAATGGCGATTCGTGAGTTATGGGTATAATAAACATTTCACGATTTTTTTGCGCCATTTGTTTTTTTTTCTATGTCTGTAATAAATCGTATAAGAGTATGGCAAAAGTCGTATTTGGTGCTTTGACAATTCATGAATATATTCATATTAGATCGCAATTCAATTCCAACATAATCGCTATTATAGCTATCATATGCCAGTTAGGCGCATTATATGCCAACCAAATTTTAGGGCATATGATGTTATATATACGCTTGTTATGCGATTTAATGTTTGCTGGGTATTCCGCGGATAATCGAGGTTCTAATGCACATATATAACACACATATGATTATACAATGTTTTCAGCTGCGGTTCATCTCAACATTCCTGTATCATATAACAAGAATAGGTTGACATCTTAACCATTTATAAGGTCGTAGAAACTAGGCAACGAATCGACTCCAACAAGAGAACATAATCCTTACATGAGCCATAACACATATTCACCTTTGAAAAAAAAATCAACAAATGAAACAGAAGAAACAAATGGTGGCAATATAGTTGCCACGGCCCGTTAAACCCAAAAATACTGCCTTGTAAATTCACTTTATTGCGCCTTCGGTTATGCGAACGAACGAACGTGATGAATTATAGAGGCTTTAAACTTTTCAGTTAATTCGCCTCTAGCCTTGAGAAAGGCCATTCGGTTATGCAAAAATCAAAACAATATTTCTAGTGCAGCGAAAAAGCCTGTTTTTATATAGTGTTTCAAAGAAAAAAAATAAAATTTGAATTTTTCATCAAATACACCATTCATTTGATTGAAAAAGCTGCATCTTACACAGAAGATCCTAAATAGTACGTTTGCAGTTTGACTCCCAAAGTAATATCGTACATTTTTAGCATACCAAAAAAATTGGGGAATTGCCAGGTACTCTTAGAAGGTTTTGGCTAAGTAAAATATTGAAAAAGACGGGTGGGTAATGTCGGGGACATAACCGGAGTGACGTAGGACTATACAAAGGGGACAGCTTTTGTTAAATATATATTTTAAATATATTGTTTTATTTTCGTCTCCTACGTGAATACCTACCTGTCTACCTGAAAAATGGATTAGTTTACTGTTTACTCTTTATGAACATGTTGGTGGTTCTGAAAAGAACCTTTGGCGTTGTGTTTTTGTTATCACTCGATATTCCTATCTTGTTCGGTTAAACCTTCCTGTTTAGCTATTGCGTTTGCCACTCACCACAGCTTTCACAGTTGGAAAATTTCTTCCCATCCAGCTTGAACATGTTGTTCAGTAAATTACATTTAATGCGACGTGCCGGAGAAACACTTTGCCACTCACTGAAACTAATTGTTGCCTTGATGAGCGCCGAACCGAAGCTGCTCTGTTCTTGATGCGGGTTTTCTGATTGTCGTGAGCAGCTTTGCAAGCCAACTCGAGCACTCCGACGGCCGAAACTCTATAATCGCTGTTAGGTATATTGGTGCTCCGGCACCAATCCGTTCGGCCTAGTTACCCTTGCGGAGCAATCAGTGAATGCGACCAACAGGGAACAAGAGACCTGCACGGCTCGAGTGAGACTTTGCCTTTCCCTTAACTTGTCCTCCTTTGTTACGTCCACGATACCGATGCCGTACCACCACACGGGTTTACGGTTCGAAAGAAAATAAGATATTTTTTTGGGGTCCGCGTGTTTTATACTCTAGCGGTACACACTCACAGGATAGAGACAAATCGGCAGACTCAGTCAGAGGGGCGAGTCCAACGAGACGAACGAATGAGCGTTAAATGGGAGCGATGGCAAAAAATTACATTCATTACGATTTGTTCGCTCGTTGGATTCACATGCAGGATAAAAAGTGTCCTTTTCAGGATCACAAAATTATCTTCAATCTAAAGAGTTTATTGTTTTGTTATCACTCGATATCCCCATCTTGTTCGGCTAATCCTTTCTGTTTAGCGATTGCGTTTGCCACTCGCCACAGCTTTCAGATGGAAAATTTCATCCCATCCAGCTTTGTGACATGTTGTACAGTAAATTACATTCAATGCGACGTGTCGAAGCGCCACTCAGTGTCGGATTGGAGGCGATATTAACCTGTATTTGAACATTTGCGATGACAGTGGTACAGTGTCGACTTTCAATGTGGGGTCATAATTTGGATCTCTATGTTTACAAAAATGTCCAACTAAATAAGTCGCATTACATGTCCGTCCAATTTGCTAAATGTCGAACTAATTGTAAATTACTGTACTTTCAATCTGGAAACAATTTAAGAATTGGTGAAAATTGAATAATCAGGAAAGTCCCCAATTATCAATAAGCTCAGAACAACTGCCAAATTCACATACTCATCAGATCCTGGCAAACAAATTATGAAAAAATCAATTTGTGTTTTATTATTATTTTGGATAATGTTTTAGAAAACATTGAACTGTATTTCCTAAACTCTTTTTTGGAAGGTTTAATGACCCTGAAAAGCGCCTTGTTTTATGGAATGGTTCCAATTTAGAAAACTTAGTACTCGTGGTTTTGAAAAAAACCATTTCGATAAGTTTGTATAAAGAACAAACTTTTTTCTTCTGCTACTTGATGCCGTTTTGCGATTGCGTTTGCCACTCGCCACTCGCTGCAACTGCCTGTTGTCTTGATGTCCACCGAACCGAATGTGTTCTGTTCCGAATGCGGGTTTTCTTATCGTCACGAGCAGCTTTGCTAACTCGATCACTTCGGCGGCCGAAACTATATAACGCCGGCTAGGTGGACTGGTGCACTGGTACTAACGCGCTCGGCCTAGCTACCCTTGCGGGGAACTCCAGATCAACACGGTTCGAGCGGGATTTTGCCTTTCCCTTCACTTTTGCTCCTTTACCATGTCCAGACATGGCTGCTTGGGTTGGTTTGTTGATGTGTTGTGATGCGAACCGATGTGGTGTACGGTTTGAATGAGAATGATCGTTACGGAAGAAAGGAAGGAAGGTATGGTATTATAGAGACTTTAAACTTTTGCAGTTCATTCGTCTCTAGCCTTGAGAAAGGCCCTTTGAAAACTCTACTCTACTCTACTCCAGCGCTACCACCTTCGCCCTCTTGCCTTGAGAAAGGCACTCGATCCCTCGCCTCGCCGACAACGATGTTGTCCAGTCGGTGTCCACACAAAGAATGATCGTTACGGCAGCGGAGCGGGGATTTTTAAGCTGACTGGCTGGCTCGAGAATTACGCATGTGTGAGACTGCGACCAATGTTTCGTTAATTTTTTTCTTTTTCTTTTCCAATCGTGCTTCATTCTATTTCGCTGCTGCTCTGGTTGCCCGTTTTGGTCGGTACGATTTGAAGAGCACAAAATGGACCAATCAAAAATGGGCACATAGTGCATTTTGACAATGCTTGATATTTCACAATTATTCAATTATTTATCTCAAGAAAAATGAAATGTTATTCGTAATGATAGATGCGTAGATATATTTCCTATCAATTGATGCAAAAACCTTTGCGATCTATTGAGAAATGCTCGAGTTATAAGCGTTCCAAATCTTGCATTTTTTCCTACTTGTTCAGTGCCTAGATTTCCATTTCACCCCCTATATCTTCCGGTTAGACGTAGTCTTACGTCAAAAATATTCCAAGTGCAGCGAAAAGAATATTTTTTATTTGTGGTAATATAGTTGCCACTACCTGTAAAAAGGTTAAATGCCTATTTTCCCATGCGTCTACATTGGTTTGACTAAATTATGGAGATGCGCGAGTAAAATTTAAAATGACTGAAACTTTGATGTTTTATGTAAAAAGTTTGAATTTGCGGAAAAACAAACAAAAAATTAAGCTTTGGCACATTAAGAACCAAAACTAATAAAATTCCAATGTTTGACTTACAGTTATAGCATAACAAGGTCATCTTTATAACTTGAACCTGGCTCTGTAGACACGGATCAGGCCTCCTAGGAAACCAAGACATATATTCCGTCGCGCTGAAAGTATCGCAACCCTTGAGCAGAAGAAGATAATTTCTCTGGGTCGTAAGGTGTCGACGACAGGGCGGACGTTAAAATAATCATAACAATAATACATTCTCGGGTCTGGCCGCTGTCGACGTGTAAAAATTTTCATCTCGTGCTTCCCGCACCCATACATTAATTCACTGAAAAACCCTTTTCCCACCATCGTCCTCATCAGACGACTACGAACTGGAAACTCCGAGTAGAAAAGATTCCACGAACACACGCTTCGCACCCGCAGAGAGACCACAAAAAGGCCCGACCTCGACCCAGGGCGGAATGAGCATCGCCTGTTACCTAGATAAGAGGGGGCGCGAAAGGAGCTACCGTTTTATCAACAAGCCTGCGTCCCGCCAACGGCAGCAAAACACAGAAATAATTGAAAAAATAATACCAGAGCACGAGAAGGCAATGGCTGTGTAGAACCGAAACATCTCGTCAGCTTTCCACCTCTTCCCAACCCGGAGAAGAACCATTACTTTTGCATTATATGAAAGCCAAAATAGCCGAAAGCAGCCTAACCTAAACAACATTAAATTCATCTTAATTGTACTTTGTTTCGTTTGCTCCTGTCTTCCCTCCCCCTTATGCCGCGCAACCGTTCCCCACAACGTGACCATTGGTTGGACTTCTCGGGGCAGCAGCAGCAGCAGAGCAGTCGTCTCCCGGAGTAGAGTGCCGTGTAGCTTCGTTAGGTAGGTCCGGAGAATTTACTTGACGTTGTTGTTACTTGCCGGCGGGGAATGCTGCTCTCGGTACGGTCTTTGTGGTGCGGCCAACCTTCAACTATGCCATAACAATAAACACGCCCATTGAACCGATCATCCCATTCCACGGTGACCGGGCAATATTGTCATTCCATTGCGATGCTTAAACTGTGTGTGTGGACGATTGTGGTTTTTTTTAGAAGCGAAGTACGGGGGTTTGTTTCTTAAGGTGACCGGAATAAATCGCCACAGTAAACAACTGCAACAGAAACAACCGCTTAGAAAAAGTGTAGTAGGCTAGAAATATTTGGCGCGGGAAAAACATCATGTGCCTCACATTTCTATTATAAATTTATTCTCTTGTTCTCGTTTTTCGAAATTTATTCTGAGGACAATGTAATGGGGACGAAGTCCCCATTTGGCGAGGATAAGGAATCGAGGCGGCCCATGCCGCCAAGATGACGCAATCCGAGTCCACCGCCGACCCGCCGTCGGAAGCGGCGGTGTCTCGCACGCAAACCTGGGATCCACTGATTGCCCGGTTAGTTTGAAACATAGGATACGATCCTTTAGCAATGTCCGACCGAGCTCTAGCGAGCGTCGGACGGTATACGTCTGCCCGGGGCGTTACGTTTGCCTGGGGCGATACGTTTGCCCGGTTAATTCTTGTTTTGAAATACAATACCGCGCCACAATATTTATAGCCTACTACACATTTTATAAGCGGTGGTTTCTGTTGCAGTCGTTTTCTGTGGCGATTTATTCCGGGAACCGTTTCTTAATCCTATTTTGTATTATCACTTTTGGTTAACTGTTTTTCTGCTTGATGATGAAAAAATAGAATTGTGACACAGAATTCACATCAGCAGCACATGAAGATGAACCCGGAAACTTTTAAGATCTCGATTGATGGTCCAAAAAAGTTTAATTCTTTGAAGTTCATGAGAACAAATTCTGCAAAGAGATACGATAGATATAAGATGAATCCCCAGCTATACCGTCTCTCCTCAACGAACTGCTTGAAGATTCATGCAAGAATGCTCACAACGGATGTCCGGTGTCAGCATATCAAAAATGTTACTCATCCGATATTATTTAAGATGATGGAAAATGAAAAATTATTAACAGCTCTACAGGGTGACAAAAAAGTCCGGTCACACTTTTTTGGGGTCGCCTGTAGCCTACACGTTGCATCTCTCTGGTGCCATCTATATGTCAAATGAAAGGGCTAACTTTGCTGCCCAAAGTGGCAGAGTTTCGTTTCTGTGCAGTTTGGTAACATTGAGTTGTGAGCCATGGCAGAGTTAAGAGCAGCTGTTATCGCTGAATATGTGAAAGGGTACAAACCCAGACACATATTCAAACACCTAAAACCGCTCGGAATCAACCGGAAATTCGTGTACCGGACCATAAATCGGTACCTAGAGACCGGAGGCACCGAGGACAAGGCACGATATGGACGACCAAGGTCTGTGAGAACTCCAAGGCTGAAAAAGATTATACGAGACCGGATTCGCCGGAATCCCGCCCAATCTGCACGGAAGCTGGCCAGGAACCTTAAAATGGACCGACACGGACACGGTTTTGAAGAAAAATGTTCTGCCTCAAGCTGAACTATTGTTTGAAGACGATTACTACTGCTTCCAGCAAGATGGCGCCCCATCCCACACCGCAAAGGTTGTTCAGGCGTGGTGTGAGGAAAACTTGACCGATTTCATTTCGAAGAATGAATGGCCTCCGTCGTCTCCGGATCTGAATCCACTGGATTATTTCGTGTGGGGATACATGATGTCGAAGCTGAACGACTATAAAATAACAAATTTGGAGCAATTCAAGCGAGTTATCACGAAAATCTGGGACGAGATGCCGATGGAGCACGTGCGCGCCGCTTGCGACGACTTTCCGAGACGTCTGAAGCTGGTTCGATCAGAGAAAGGTGGTGTAATTCCGAGATATTGTCTGTGAAGTATCTTTATGAGTTACTGAATAAAGCTATGAAAGCCAGATTCAGATTTTCTTCTTATTCTTTGAAATATTGAGATTTTCCTGTGTGACCGGACTTTTTTGTCACCCTGTATATGAATCAGTATAACAAAAGATAAGCAAACGACCTCTGAGTTATGAACTTTCGAATATTTTGTACTCAAATTCTATATTTAGAAAAACACAGCTAAAAGATAGCAACAAGTTTCAGAATATTCCAAAACAAAAATTTTCTGGGGGACGATTCGGCTTTGCATCCAGTTTGTTATTTTATTAACCTATATAATAAAGTTATGACGGATAGAGTTTTGTTTTTTGTGTTTTGTATATTTCTTTGGAATAAATTTATTTAATATTATAATCAATATATCCTTTGTATCAAAATCTTTAACAAATTTTCATGGTGATTCATTGTCTTCATGGCAAATCTTAAATTGACTTCAATCTATGCTTATGGAATAACAATGTTGGAATCGAAATTATCAGAGATTCGATTGAAAACTTAGTCAAGGTTTAATTTCAATGAGTGCACAACGTCATTCTTAGGGTGGTAAGTTGGTGAGGTTATTCTAGGGCAGACCATGTAGAGCAGCCATACTCAACCTGCGGTCCGGGAGGCTCTTATGGCCCATCTGTTGCTACTTTATTCGAAACTATTTTGTATAACGAAAACCTAAGAAATAATTACCTATTTTTTTAACGTCATACTACGACTTTATGTAATGGTGCTAAATCAGAAAACAAGACCCGTTTCTATAAAATAGAAATATCAAATGCAGCGTTCGTTCTACGAACAATGTGAATAGAGAAAGTATTGCAATTTAAGCTCCGCTCGTTTTCAATTTATTGTGTTTAAACAAGCTATTCGCGAATCACGATTCATCAGTCATCCAGCTAATGACCAGACGACAGCGAGTGTTTCCAAATGGCCTTTCTCAAGGCCGAGAAAGTTTTGTTGCTTTTATAATTCAAACTATTATGATCATCATCATTCAAGTCACAGTCTAGCTCCAGCTAGCAGACAGCAGTATTTCTCATTGCTGATGTCAGACACAGTTATTTTGCTCGATACAAAGGAAGAATGGAAAATAGATATCCCACACAGTGGTGCAATTTTATCCAGTGAAGGCACCGCGTTGATTTTCATGCCGTCTGGCGAAGAGTGCTCCCGTATTTTTGCACCACATTATTGCTGCATCTGTACTGAAGTGTAAGCTTAAAAATTCGAAAACGAGAACGTTACGTTTGAAGTGCAAAAATTCGAGCAAAGATACTTCATTTATGGTCAAACGAAGTGGTGTGACAATCGTTTTCGAAAGAGAGAACATGTATGAGTGATGTTAGTTACTTGTTGACTCAAAAACTTTTTTCCTTGCCTCAAAAACTGCTTTGAAAACAAGCTACTAAAATCACAAAAACCTATAAATATGCTTGAAAATCCATCTAAGTCAAGATTGGTCAGCGGCTGATGCATGTCATCGGATGACGATGAAAGTACCATGAATATTGTGCTCGTCCTGGCCAACCTCAGTTTTTTTTTGCTACCGTGCTGAACGGTCGTGTAATTTTTTTCGTTTTTCGATAAATTAAGTTAGCAACGTACTCTTAGAATATGAGCAAAGTAATCACAGTGCAGAGCTTGCACACACACTGACGGCGCCAGTGGTTGTATGGTTAGCGTAACAGCCTCACAATCCGATCGGCCTGGGTTCAATCCCAGCTGGCGTCGTTGGGATTTTCTGAGGCGAAAAATCTCTGGTTACGTCTTCCTTCGGAGCGGAAGTAAAAGAAGTTGGCCCGGCTCATGAGTTGTTGAGTCTGATAGGTAGGAACAGGTGGAGTCGCCTCCCTGATGTCGGTGATTGGCACTAAAGTGGCGGAAATAGGCCGACGAAAAATAAGCGAAGATAAATAAAATAAAGAGCTTGCACCGACGGGAGAAGAAAAATCTTAAATAGTACGACCGCGTTAGTTTTCCGTTATTTGGAGCTTGGTTGTGTATGATCGAATCATACGTATGAATTGTTGATTTTATGCGTTATCAAATAGATAGCGTTGATGGGAAATAAATATGGCATAACCTAGGGCTGCACTATTATAGAAGAATATCCGCGATACATACTGGGTGTGCTATGTGTATTCGCAATAAAGGCACAAATCTCGTGTATTGTTCCCGGCCAAACTATCGGTCTTTTGAATTATCACTGTTCCGGATCATAGCTGAGGAAACTATCCTGAAGCGGACAGGAAGCTTGCACGTGTCCTCGATGATTAAATTTGAGGAAATTGCGAAGATACTGCTTTAATTTAACAGCCTTCCGAATTTACGCCAACTTGTAGTAAAATAAAGGTTGACTGCGCAAACTACGTCTTATTTCAAAGGTGACTTTTATTAAACTGGATGCTGAATGCTCGTTACAAAGGGTTATCTGCTTCAATAGATTTCTTTGTTCTTGCTGAGATCAGCGATTTATATCAGGAGAATTAATACTTAGAGAGAGTGAGGTATACTATAATTTTACTATAATTTTCAATATTGAAATATTTCCCTCGCATTTTGCAATCTATTACCACAATGTGACTTGACTTAGTAGTAGGGTTTACAATGTACTTATTTTATAATGAGCTGCCGTAACAATCACCAAAACTTTCGACTATAGAATTTCGATGCATTCTGAAATCATAATAATCAAAAGCTATTTTTATATTTTTTTTACTGGAAGTTGTGTGAATTTAGTAGTGTGTTCTTTTTAATTGGTGTAATGATGGTGATGTTTTGAATTATAAAGGCTTTCTCAGACTTTCAGACTTTCTCAATTCATTCGTCTCAGGTCTTAAAAAAGTCAATCAGAAAAACTAAACTAAACACTCGCTCTTGAGATGGAATGTTCATATGGAAAGCCTCGCTTCCGCTGCCATCTGGTCGCTAGCAATAAGGTTGATAATTTGTGAATGAGTATTTGGTGACTTTTCCTTCTGAATTCAAGCATTGTTTCTTGGCTAAAAGTGACGTCAAAGCGCAGTGAAATTCAAGCCAAATGTGAAGAAGATATGAGAGTTGCGTTCTTCGGAGTGAATTGAAGGTGACAATTTATTTCACAGCGGTTACGGTTACTGTTGACACACACACCCGATTAGGTTCGGATTTTCTGTTGTCGTTCTGAGTGTGGAGCATTGTTTTTGGGAGCGTTGGAAGTGTAATATTGCTAGGAGATACTCAAAACCTACTTGAATATTCAATAATTCTGAACAGCGAGCAAACATGTTAATTCTGATAGATAGTTAGAAAATCTGATGCGCTTTTTATAGTTTAGCGAAACGTTCGCGCTCCTCACTCAGTAAAAGTATTAATTCATTGCTGTTTTTTCCTATTTTTTTTACAAAAAAAATATGACGCAAAAACTATGATACCTACAAAATTAAAAAAAATCCAACGGATGAAATTCAGAAAATTGTTTATATTTTTATAAAAAAATAGAGATTCAAGCTTGCCTCAAAACGTTCGGTCCCATGCGTATGTCTTATAGATTTCTTTGCGGTCCCTAATATGTTAAATTAAGGGAGTATTCTAGTCTAGAAAAAAATCAAAATTTTTTCCCTTAATATTTCTGTACTTAAGGCACTCAAGAATATACTCTAGAAAGGACTTATCGAAAATCTTGTTACTTGCCGAGTTAGAGCCATTTTAGTGATGCGATATCTAATCTATTAGGGTCATAACAATGAACTTCAAACGCGTTTTTCTCGAAACTATTTTTTTTTCAAACTGGCGTACACGATGTCTTAAGTTCTACTGAACCGATTCATGTCGAATGAATATGGATACAATCTGCAGGCCTCTCTCTAGCGCATGAACCTTTAAAAATGATATTTTTAAAAATTTTATTATTTTTAAAAAATCGGGTAACGTAAAAAAAAACGTTTTAAACCGCATTTTGTTAAAAAAAACATGTTTTTGACTTGTCCGAGGTTCATGCTATAGCGGCTTCTTTACTAGTTCGCTGTTCGATTTTGTTGTTTCAGAGAACCAGAGGGGCTGGAATCGTGTACGCCATGGCACTTTTTTTTTAACTCCCTCACTTCATCAGCTCTGACCTATTCTAGTTATGCACATTTTTTCTCCATTCAATTTTCGTTTTATTGTTAAAAGATAGATGAACAAATAATGATATAATGGATAGTAAAATAATTCTTCGTTTTATTTTTGCGGAGCTCGAACAAACGCCCGAAAATCGTTTCCCTACACTAGAATACCACCTTAAGATTATTCGAAACAATGTTGGAAAAAAACCTCAGAATTTCAAAAAATCAGACCTACAAAATTTTAGTCAAAGAATGAAATGTAGGAAATTATTTACGTTATCATTGAAGAATATCAAATAAATGTTTGAAAAAAAAATCATTGAAAAAAACATTTTGGAAACTAAAATTCATTTTTCTCGAAAAAATGTTCTTGTAAAATTCTGAATCAAAAAGAGATATGAATACTGCCTTTCTACGCATCGTTGTCCCATGTTACTTTTTGGCGATTTTCACTTTTCTTCATAAAACGTTATTTTTATGCGTAATCTTACGGAAAAAGATACAAAAAACATATAGTTTGTTCCCAGCTTTAAAAAAACCAACATCAAGCTCAATTGCAGATCACTCATTTCTTCATAAAACAATGTCTCTATTCATAATCTTTCGGAAAAACACAAAAAAAAATTGTTGTATATCGAAAATCAACATCAAGCTCAATTGTCCCATGTTGATATTTTAGGCATAACCATGAAATTTTAAACCCGTAATCAAGCATGATTGATTTAGTGAGGGGATCTCTTCACATTTCATTAAACAATAGTATAGTGCTTATGAAAAACCCGGTGTGTTGCTAAATTGACAAATATGCGAGAAAACATTGATTGCGTTTTTCTCAGTTGCTAATTTTGGAACGTTATTTGGATAATTATGCGTAGAACGGCAGAATAGCTTTCACAATTTTCAACAAGTTACCCATACATCGAAAGATGGGCACTTTTACAGGGAAAAAGTTTTTCGAATAACAACTTTTTTTTTTTTTTTAAATTACTATTCATGTTTAATTCGTAACTTTTTTGTTTGTACAGGGTTTTCCATTTCGGGCTTCCTAAAGTATACAGAACTGCGCTGACAACCGTTTGACATAGCTGTCAACCAAAACTTCATATCGTTAGTTGAATGTCTGCCATTTTACAATATGGATCGTTTTATCATCGCACAACGTGTTAATTTTGTTAAATTATACTATAAAAATGATGGAAAACCGGCAAATGTTTTTCGAGCATTACGGACGGATTTTGGTCGTCATGAGGCCGTCCATGATAGAGCACACAATCGCTAATGTAGTGCGTAAATTCGAACAAACTGGATCCGTAGCGAATATTGTGAAACCTGTGCATCATCGTAATGTGCGTTCTGCCGAAAATATTGCTGCTGTTGCTGCCAGTGTGGAGGATGACCCGAATGTTTCGATTCCACGGCGTGCTCAGCAATTGGGCTTGTCAAACACATCATTGTGGCGAATTTTGCATTTGGACTTGCACCTACATCCATATAAAGTCCAACTGGTACAAAAATTAGAGCGTGGTGACCATGGAATGCGTCGGGCATACGTCGATGGGGTGAGCGAACGACAGCAGCAAAAAGCTGAATTTTCGCATCAAATTTTCTTCAGCGATGAGACACATTTCGAGCTCGGTGGCTATGTGAACACCCAAAATTTCCGTATGTGGGGCTCAGAAAATCCACACGTGATAGTTGAGAGACCATTGCATCCGCCAAAAGTCACTGTTTGGTGCGCATTATGGTCTGATGGAGTCATCGGGCCGTATTTCTTTGAAAATGAGGACGGCGACACGGTAACTGTGAATGGTGAGCGCTATGGCCGCATGTTAACCGATTTTTTTTGCCACAAATTGAAGATATGGATACGGATGACATGTGGTTTCAGCAGGACGGCGCCACGTGCCACACAACACGACCGAACATGGCCATATTGCGAACGAAATTTGAGGGACGCATAATTTCGCGTTTTGGTGATGCCAATTGGCCGTCCAGATCATGCGATTTGAACCCGCTAGACTGTTTTTTTGGGTTGTGCGAAAGACCGTGTCTATGCCAACTCTCCGCAAACTCTTGAACATTTGAAAGACAACATTCGTGAAGTTATGACCAAGATAACGCCCCATATGTGCCGAAAAGTCATCGAAAATTACCTATTCCGGATCAAGGTGAGCGAGAAAGCCTTAGGTGGACTATTGAATGATGTTGTATTTCACACATAATGGCATAAACCAAACTTTAATTTGAAATAAAAGTTTCATCGAAATTCGAATTCTAAGTGTGTTTTTTTTCAATTTACTTTCGGAATTCAAAGTTGGAAAACCCTGTATAAATAATCACGATTTATGTACTCTGCTACTTTGTTTTTCTATTCATAAACATGCAAGAACATGTCAAATGTGAGAATTTACACATAAAAATGTTACGGGTAAAACATTTTTTTTTCTGGAGTCTCCATACAAAAATGCCTTATTTTCCAGAAACTATAAAAGATAGAAAGTTGACGTCCTTGACGAAAGTTCATATTTTAACAAGATCTAAAACTTTGTCGAATACATTATATCGCTATCGTGATTTTAAATAAAATTAGGATTAGTTGTAGTTTTATGGAAGGAAACATGTTAGGCGTAGTCATAAATTACGTAACGCGAGTAAGGAGAGGGGGGGATGGGTCGAGGTTTCGTTACTTAATGTGACATAAGGATGAGGTGGGGAAGTGTCAAAGCACAATTGTCACAACGCGACGCATAGCGCGGCATTCTGGTTCCACCTTTACTTTCGCGCGAGAAAGTCGTCAATTATAGAGTTTATCTGAAATCTACTCTGCAAAGAGGACAATGTTATTTGGAAGTTTGACATGTCGGAAGTCTTTTAAATACTATGGTAGGGATATGCAGAAATAAGGCTAGAGGAACACCCCATGTCCATCTGTATTTATTGCCTTTCGTGCGTCCTCTGCCAACTCATTTTGAAGAATTAAATATATCCATTGCGATGGTCGCCTTCTGCCGATTTTGAAACATTTCCCGTTGATCATAAATTATTGCATAACGGAACTGTCAGTATCAACCCGAATAGCTCGGCTTATTGGCAAGGAACAAAGTTGAAGACGGGACACGACGAACGAAGAAGATAGTCAATGACACAGGTAAACATGCGTACATGTCCGGAAGCGATCGGAGGCAAAATTCGCTCGCTATTAGCTTTCCTCTTATATGCCATTAGTCCATTTCTCAGCAGCTTATGGCCCCGCTGCTGCACACATTCGTATGCTCACATCGCTCCTTCCGCTCCGTTGAAACGGAATGGATGATTTTGATGGACCTTTCAATCCAGCACTCGACGGCTGGCGTGATGGACTGGGACCGGGATTCGAAAAACACTCGAGGGCTGAGCGAAAGGTTCCCTCCGTTCCGTATCGCACCATCTCACGCAGGTCGGGCAAAAGTTTCAGACAAAGAAGAGCAACAGCACTTTTTCGACGGGGAGATGGAAGGTACATCGTCGAAACAAGATTCAAACAGCATTCTCTATTTCCCATACCGCCGGTCCCCCGCCGATTGCACGTGGCATCTGGTTTTCCCGTCATGTCATCTTCCTCACCACCGGATTCGACACGGACCTGGGAATCGGGCGGGATCAGCCCGCAGCGGAAGCATCACAAAATGAGGGAACAACGTTCTGCCAAATTGTTTGCATGTTTTAGTTGTTCTTGCTCCACCCGGGAGAACTGATAATCTGTTCGTGCAATCTCTTCTCGTTCGTTTATTTTTTCCTCCTCTCCTCCAGTTGCTTCTGTGTGGAAGTGGAAGAGAACGTTGTGACTGCAAATTGTGATTATATCAAAATGAAAATTGGAATGAGCGAGCGGGGAGTCACACAGCATGCAAGCCATTTTGATGTGAAGCCCAGGTTAATTCAATTCAATAAAAATCATTACGAAACAATTGCCCCCGCAGCAATTTTGCGCTCGTTCAAATGCACTCGTTCGGAGTTTGACTGGTTCTGTGAAAGTATAATTGGGAACGGGACGCAGAGAAAATTTTCGAAGATTTTCCGGTTGAGAAACCGAGAAAAACGCTAAACTTCGACAAACCAAAACAAAAATGAAAAATAAACTATTATTAAACTTTGGGACAAGAAGAAAAATAAAACAAACGAGAAACATTCAAATATTACAAATCTACATAAAAATTTGATTTGACCCAAACAGCGAGGAAATGATAATGATAATGAAAATCAAAACAAAACGGGAGCAATACTTCTAACAAAAACAAGAACCTAGAAGCTTCAGGGACCACAATTCGCGATGACAGTGGTACAGTGTCGATGTCTGTTGGTGACTTTCGATTAGGGGCCATAATTTGGGTCCTAAAATCGGTGGTGTAATCTGTATAAGATTAGAAGACAGGGGTCAGTCTGAAAATGTTAAAATTTGAATGAAAATTTTCACTTCATGTTATTTAATTACTTGAAACACGCATTTCTGACCTTTATTTGTTTTTACATTACATACATTTTTATTTGTTTATACATTTCCAATATTGTTACTGAATCTTTTCAAATTTAAAGCTATCTTCAAGAACAATCTTCGCACGAGATTTTTGCATGAACTTCAGAAAAAAGTGGGTTTTACTTAAATATCATACTAATTTGATACGGAAAAACTAATTTTCATTCATAATTTTAATTTTAAAAATGTGCTCATTCCACCTGAAAATCAATTATTCTTTGCCGCTCTCCTAAACTAGTAAATGAAGCTCAATGCCGTCAACGCGAATTTCATATCAAGTTATTTGGTGAGGGACAGTCGTTCCAGATTGGAAATAATGAAAATAAATGCGAGGTCATTCTCAAAATCACAGTGAACTTCTACCAATTAGGATAATAAAATACCATTCGACGACTTCATTGAATTCCGAGTCTAAATTGATTATGATCACTCAAATCGACTTGTTAAACGATAGCAACTCCAATCATTCGCTTGCTTTTTTCAATCAAAATAAAACAATATTACTAAAACTACGATAAGATTAAAATAATTTGATAAATCGACCATTATGGCATTCAAAAGAACGATTTGATGGAGACTCGGCAATTCATGTTGTTTTGGCCACACTGGTGTTGTTCCTACCGCATCTAGTGATCCCAGATTTTTGAAAGTAATCATCCATCAGATAATCGAATATTTTTCAGCTGATATTCGATACGATTACGATTAATCGCCCAAAATAATCGATTGATCGCCAAATATTTAGTTAGACTAATTTTACTTATTTGCTAGAATTGTTTTGCCGTTGTAATTAATTGTATTTGTAATTATTTTAATTACTAATGGTGCTGGGGTTGCTGTTGGGTTTTCCAATCTGTTTCTAACATCTCTTCATCAACTGTAAAAAGGAAAACAAGCTATCCATGGTGCAACAAACTCTACCCGAAACAATGTGAACTTAAACTGAAATTGAAATATACGATTTGAAGTTAACTTTATTTGTTAAACAGATTTTCTATGTGATTGGATAACACGATTCTTTGCAATTGATGAACAAATGAATAGAAATATCACAAAATTTATAGAAAAATGATTACATCTTGTTTTCTTCCATTGCAGATTTTTGACGTAGAACTACGTCTTTCATTAAGGGTGCCAAATCAGAAAACAGGTCACGTTTTTATGAAATAAAGTTAACGTTAATAACTATTTTTGCCGCGAACGGATTTTTGCGATTCACATACTAAACGAATCGGAAATTCCGTAAGATTTGTTTAATATGCTATACATTAGAATCCCCTGGTTTGTAAATGGTTAAAATTCATGAAAACTTGAGGCGTTTCCATTTTCCCATACATTTGTTCTGTCCATTTGTGTGCTTTCCCGAACAGACCTGTCAATAACGAGCAACTTATCGACGACCAACGGAAGGGAAATCGTAGGATTCAAAGTCCCTATGAACAAAGGAAAAGTAGAAGAATGAAGGGGAATACTTGCCTAGAGTATAAACAGTGGATCTCGCTGAGGAAAACTTTCATTCGGCATCGGACTGTTGAGCAATCCAGTTCACTTTGCTTTCGCTGAGCTTCGATCTAAGATTGGACCCCACCAGTGGTAATCCAACTTGAATATCGTCGTTTGGTTTTTCTGTTCGTTTTTCGCGTTATTCGTATCGTGTGTTTTTCTTCCCGCGTCATAAATTGGACGCTTCGCGTAGTGTATGATGAGCAATAAGAAGAGGAAGGCAGGCTCGATCCCTGCAAAAAACGAACGCATTGCCAGGGGCAATAATATTTCGAGGCAAGCGTCATCCAATGATGCACGCGATGTTGGTGCAGTGAAAAGCGCTCGCACTGAACCGAGCCTTCGCGAGTGTGACACCGCATCGCACAACAGCGAAGTAGGCGATTGCGGCGCGTCGGTCGAGAATGTAAACGTCGTTACCCAGGCAGCAACCAAAATCAAACTCCCCCGCCGGTGGTGAAGGCGGTCGCTCTTGACAAACTCATCAGCGAATTCGCATCGATGGGTGTTACAGCAGAGTACAAGCTGTGTGGCATAATTCAGTCTTTTTCCAAGCAGTTAACATTGTTTTCCGTCATCATAAGGGCTTCGTTGGTGCCTTTGAGAATGCATCAATGCATTAAACTGACGTTATGGCGAAGCAGGCGTTAAGGTTGTGCGTCATAAAAATATTTGGGGAATACCAAGCATCTTGAATGTCTTACTGGAATGTTATAAGTTATTTGGGTTCGCGTGCCAGTTGCAAAACTGCCTTCAGCTAGGATTGCATTAGCGCTATGAAGCATTACTACTGTTTTCGAGGTTGTTATTAACAAAAAGAGTTCATTTCGCTTGTTTAGTCACCGAGAAAGTAAATGTCGTTCTGGAATTTTGTATGTGGTTTCGCTTGCCAGTAGCAAAACTTCCTCCACTAAGGGTGATAAGTGCGCTTCTCTCGAGCATGAGAAAGAAATACAACTTTTTTTCGAGGCCAGTAATATTAACAGAAGCGTTTCTTTTGAGAATAGCGCAAAATGATAAGAAGTGTTTATATTCCTAGTAGTTTCAAGCCACCAATGTATGGCTCTGTATGCATGCTATGGCGAACGCTTGTTTGGGGCTTGGTTTACGTTGTACGAACGATGCCTAGAGGTGCGATTCCTTTAAGGAAATACTAAACAACATGTAGCATGATATTTGATTGCAACATGATGTAGCATGATATTTGATTGAAACAACAATGACAACAACTTGCAAGTGTTGTCATTGTTGTTTCCATGCGGTGCCAAAGATATATTGATGTAGTTATGAGATGTGGAATAATGGTACTGGTGCAACATGTATATAATCGACTCTAACCGAGTCTATGTCAATTGCGAAAAAGGCCAAAAAAAAAGCGTTCGAGGTAAATTTTCATTGCATTGACATGAAATAAATTGCGACTTACGATCAGCTAGTGTATTGTTTTGCGAGGGCAAGAATGAATCATCAATCAATTATCGTCAACAAATTCTACAATGAAAAAACCATTTCAGAGATTATTCTACTAAGCAGTTGTTTCTAAAATTTCACAGCATTATAGAATAATATCCGAAGGTATAAATAAGCGACTTATATAAAATAACAGCGTAGTTCTACGTCAACAATGCGGTCGTATCTTAGACACAACCTCCTATAATTTTTTTTTTGTATAATATTTTATTCTGAATATTATTTATATTTATGACACACATCGCACAGCTCCGCAAGAATGTGCGAAAACGCCTTAAAAGTCCGATTTCCCCAACTTTGTTTGCTTTGTTCCATACAGGTGATTGCTTTCCGCCACAATTGAATCGTGAATCAGCAACAAGTCGCAAAAATTGGTGTTCTGGCTCTTCTGATCTTTGAACATCGTTATTCTTTTGCAGCTGTATTGACGAATTTGCATGTTGTAGATTCAAAGCATCAGTATTCCTTTGTTCCGCTCTTATCGTTAGAAATTGTTTCACGGCTGAACTAAAATTTCATAAGCAATGTATGTTTTTAACTGCAACCATCAAATTCAATTCAGTAATTGAAAAATTTTACACATTTTTGAATCGGCATTTTCCAAACATCATTGTGTAAACATTGTGCTTCATTTCCAGGGATGCTGGGTGACAGCTTTTAATATATTCCACGGTATATTTCACGGTTTCATAACAATCATATTGAACGCAAAAGAGTAATTCAAAACTCAATTTTTGAGCAATTTTGATAAACCAATGTTTTTCTTAACTGATTTACATTTCACAATAATGCGTTTCATTCATCGTCCCTATTGTTTCGAAGGTTATTGCTATGAATGTGAGAATGAAACTAGAGTAGTTTATTGTGCAACTGTTAAGGGAAATAGATGCATATAGATTGAAAACATTTCTTTATAAATCGATCTTCTTCTTCTTTCTGGCTTTAAGAGGGTTTAAACCTTCATGAATCGATGATTAGGTGAATGAGCATTGGGCCCAATAACTCCATAATAACGAAACGTCCATATTCTGGTAGAAAAATGTCAATAAAACAAAAGAAATATGAAACTTATTCCGCTTTGTTATGGTTTTTGGATTTTGACACTGAGAAAGGACTTTCGATTGATCAATTTTAGAAATGTTTGTTTGTTGTTCACAACTGACACCACTGAACATACCGAGAGAAATTGACAGAATTTTTTCCAGTCTACCGAATAAAACATTTCAATGAATCTCGTGTACTGGTCGTCTATTGCTCGTCTAGACAGTGACTGAAGCCGAGACGAAACAAAACGAATTGTTCGTCGCGTCATATAGAATAGGGTCCATAATCAGTAATACCATGCAAATAGCCGGTCGCTTAACAAAATTTGGAAACTTCAGCCGTAATGTTCAGCTGCAATATCCATTTTCTATTGTTTATAATGAAATAAAAAACGGATCATCTTTCGAAACCAAAGCTGTCGAATCGTCCCTTTCGTTTTACATGTAATTAAATTGCAAATTGCGCAAATCGACATTCTGTAATATTGTTACCTTACAATATGAGTAGAATCAGATGGAACACTGTCACTCCTTTACAAATTTAAAATTAATTTCCTATGAATTAAAACAGTTTCTTATTCGTGGATCACATTAAATTCTCAATCAGTTTAACACGTTCGTCGCCACATCACCCAAATATAACTGACACCAAAGCATTCATACTGCTTGTTAACTACATGTACTATTCGTTCGATCATTCTCCATAAGTTCTCGATTGGGGTTTTATCTGGTAAACAAGCTGGTCAGTTCAGAAAGATTCATTAAATCATGCCATAGCTGTCCGGGCTTTATGAACTGATGCGTCCCTATCGGATAACCCAATTATCACGATTGTTTTGATGCAAAACAGCTGTAAATGATTCTGAAGTACTTCGCAGTATTCTCGATCGGACCTCTTTCAGAAAATTTTCCCCAAGTCATCACACCTTCGTCTCCATAGTTACGAGTTGAAATATTACGTTAATCGTTCCGTACGTCCTTCCAGTATAAACAATTCTATCCAGGTTGAATTTATTCTCATCACAGGGGATCACCTGAAATAGTGAACCCGATGGAAGCTGTTGGATCAAAAAGGAGAGAATGAATCAAATGATTACAAAAAAGTAAAATAAAGCTGTAGTTTTTTATTTACTGCCCAATTTTTGGAAGGGCGAACACGAAATTATTGCGACACCGAAAATGTCATGCCAATTTTCTTATAATGTTTAGAATCAAACCAAAATTTTAGGGTAGTTTTACACATATATTTACTTCAAAAATCAAAAGAAAAGTTAATCGATGGAGCCTTGAGTGTAAAATTGAACGCATTTTCTCTTGATACCCTCCATCAAAGTCTTTACAGTGTCATTCGGTACCAGTTTCTCAGTTTTTTTTCCATTTTCTTAACATGTCCTTCTCGTCTTTGACTGTCTTCTTGCTCTTCCGAAGTTCCCGCTTCTCGAGGCACTCAGATTTGTAGATCTCGCCATTTACTGTGCCCTTTGTCACGAAAGGCTCACTCCTCAGTCCGCAAGAGCAGATGGCCTGCCAAACGAGATATTTGGAGGCGAACTTCGACATTTTCTTCTTCTTAAATTTGTCGTCCACATCGAACTTGCTCTTGCCGGTGAAAAACTCCAACCCCGGAATTTGCTTAAAATCGGCTTTTATATACGTTTCGTCGTCCATCACACAGCAGCCATATTTTGTCAGCATCTTCTCGAAGAGCTTCCGTGCCCGAATTTAAGCCGTCGATTGTTGCTGCTCATCGCGGTTTGGGAAGTTCTGTACCTTGTATTTATGTAGTCCAGCTCTCTTCTTTGCATTCTGGACGTATCTCAGCGACATGCCGATCTTTTTAGCCAAATCTCGGCTTGAGACGTTGGGATTTGCTTTGATCATCCGCTTCACCTTTCCCTCCGTCTTTTTGTTCTCCGGTTCCGGTTTTCTTCCAGCTCCTTTGTGTCGCAATAATTTCGTGTTCGCCCTTTAAACTACTATCCAAAAGAACATTCTGAACTGGAAAGTTGATGACAAAGTTATGAATGACAAAGCAGAAGTCCAATGGCTCAGTGTATATATATATATATATATATATATACACTGAGAGGAATATTTAGTAAATATTACCAATTCGCTAGTCGTTTTCTACCGTACTAATTATTGGTAAATCTTACGAAAACATATTTGTAGGCAAACATGTTAAGCAGAACGATGGTTTGTCAGTTCAATGTTGATCAAACATCGATTCAATAAAAGCGATTCGTCGCTTCAATATTGGCAAATTTGGGGACCCACCATTGGTTCAATGTTGCTCATTTGTAAGGTATAATATTCAGGGATCGTAATTATCACTTATGATATTATTGATAATTAGTTTTTATTGAAATTGTTGTGTTTAATTACACATTATGATACAAATAGTCATATTATTTATACATTACTAATAACAAATTCATAATAATTCAATTTATATTCTTTTTTCTGCTAGACCAAAATGCTTTTCCTTACTGATTGGTCGGCAATCGAAGGCATCAGAAAACAGCACTTTGTGTCTTATTTTGTGTCCTCCCGTTACCTGATAAATAAAAATAAATACAGATATGTTAGTGATAAGTGATGAATTCGTTCCAATTTAAATTTGCATGTTTACCCGAAAATTTTTCTGGATAGCATAAGTGTGACAAATGTTTAGCCCAGTATTCCAAAATTGTACTGTCTTTTAATTCAGTCGCCGGATTCATCCATTTCTTAATATTTACCTGTACAAAATAAGAGAAACATAAATATTATAATGATACACGATATATATGTATTTATAATAGATTAATTATATGAATATGTATTCTGAGCCTTCGGAATGACACGGTATTTTCAAGGCCAGCTACAAAAGAAGAGAAAAAACAGGAAGTGGGTTATATCTATGGTATAACCGCAAGGGTGACGTAGGACTATCGTTGATTTAGAGATCATTTGTTTGAAGTTGAATCTAGCTCATTAGAATTGAAAGTTTTTGTTTAGGTTCAGCTACTCAAACTCAAATGCAAACAATCTGCACAAAATTATTCTTTAATCACCAACGTATCTCTACAAAATTCCTACAAATAAAATTAAAAATGTTTCTCCCCTGCGGAAGTTTGAAAATAGTTCCTCAAACTAGAAGATATACAGTCAGCCCAGTTAATTTCTGCCGTGATTAAAATTCCCGGGAATCACTGAACAGTATCGTAGCGATGATTACAAAAAAAAAAATTTTTGAATTATTTTGCAACGTCCACCGATAACTTGACACCAGGGTACGTGACAAATGAACGGAAAACATTTTACAGACGTCGAAAGATTAGCTGTTGGGAAATTATCAACAATGGCATCAGATGTAAACGGTAATAATGAAATAATACAGTGCGGCACGGTGTATACCGGTGTAATCCGCGGATCATCCGCCCACAAATAATCGCGGAAATCAATACTTACCTCCAAATTGATTTATATTTAAACAATACAATCTTTCTCCACGGTGGATGGAATTAATTCCTCGACCGAGAAGATACTCACCTCCGAATGGAAGTGCAATTATTTCCTGGACCACATTGTTAGGTTTCTGTAAGATAATAAGCTGAAAAGAAAGCGAAAAAGAGATATTTACAAAGAAATTTAAAACAAGAGCAGAATGCTTACCTCCGAATCGCTTCGTTTCCAAAACAAAAATGGCGATCGCAAAGTGCACACATCACAGATGCTAGGTATGATCAAAAGAACAAGATTACTAATGGTATCGAGTAAAATGTACGAATCTCTAGTAGGGATGCTCATTGCATCTGACATTGATTTTACACGTTTTTTGTAATATATACAAAACATTTGTGTATTTTACCAATGTTCTGACTACTAAAGATTTGGTAACTGCATTTACTAAACTTTGTCTCCAGTGTATATATATATATATATATATATATATATATATATATATATATATATATATATATATATATATATATATATATCTATATATATATATATATATAGATAACAATCGAATCACCTCTAAAAAATCTTAAACTACAGAGGCCGTACAGGCGTTTTTTCTCTGCATTTGGTTCGATTAATCGAAGTGAATTATTCGTTCGCTTCGATTATTGGTTGCACAGTATTCATTCCATAAATAATCGATTTTTGTAGAAAGTATTCGATTAATCGATTAATCGATCGATTATCGGGGATCACTAGTCGCATCGCTGTAGACTTTGGCTGATGAGGAAACGAACGGAGTGAGATAGGTCAAAGACAGAAAGTGGAAATAAAAAACAGACATTCGCAGTTTAGAAGAAAAGCTGAGAGTTACACAAAAGGGCGATTGGAAAATTTTGAAAAGTAAATTGTAAATAGTTTTAAGAGAGAAAGTTGCAGAAAGTTATTAGAAAGTTTGAGAAAAGCTTGAAAGACCGTGTGATTGGAAAGAAAATGTGTTTGCAAGTTCGCTGAGCTGAAATTCAAAGTTGAATTGGCTGCTAGAATGTTAGGTAGAAAAATAATTCAAATTGTGAATATAATGAGGTTTGAATAAATCATCTTCATTAACCAATATAGCCAATCTGAACTGAAATTCGGCAATCAGAGAGCAAACATTTTGTTCAGAAGGCGAAGAAAATTCAAATTGTAAGATTGATGAATAAATTATGTGATATCAAATAAATGGAAAAATATATTTGCAGTTTGATCTGTTGCTTCAAAACAGATTGCCAAAGAAAAAACAGGAAGTGGGTTATATCTATGGTATAACCGCAAGGGTGACGTAGGACTATCGTTGATTTAGAGATAATTTCTTTGAAGTTGAATCTGAATTCATTCTGAATGAATGAAGATTTGGGGGAAAACGAGAGCGTTACATTGGAGGCACAAGGTTTTATGCATCCAATATTGGATACGGAAATATCCTACTGATGGGGAAGAATAATCTTCAGAAGCTATCCTGTTAATTGCGATTGATTGAAAAATCACAAAACCAAATGTATTTGGTCACAGTGTTACATGGATAGAAAACATTCAAATAAACTCTTTCACATGAATGTATTTTTAAATTCCCAGAGGAACTGGCAGATTATTTTCCGGATCTTTCTCGATACTGAATGGCATCCAAACGGAAAGAATTCCGCGCGTGTATGTGTGTGTGTGTAACGGCTGCTTCTAGATCTTCCCGGGGAACCGTTTGTGGCATCACTCTCCTCCTGATGGAGCCTAAGGTGCACAAACAGGCTCTTAGTGACACCGTTCATTCGCGCTTTCATGATGATCGAAGAGCTTCACCATAACAGCGACAACATGCTCCAATCGCTGTTCAATTAGAACTGAGTGGATTTCCGAGCGGCGCTCGCTTATATACCGATTGGTGATTTCAATAGCTTGTTTTGAAAGCAATTTTAAGACTATTGAAACAAGTTTTTGGATCAAAAAGTAACAAGTGTAGAACGCGTAGACATTTTATCTTTCGAATGAAGTGTTTATCATACCATTTCGTTCAGTTGTTTAGGAGCTATTAACGCTCAAAATCTCGGTCTCCGGCGTAACGCTTTCGTTTTCGAAACTTTGATTTTACACCCCGGTATAGAAATGAAAGACGTAGTCCTACGTCAAAACATTTTCGTATAACTCGCCCGAACACATGTTATGTTGTGAAATACGGGGAAAATAGTTGAATTAAGAATAATAGTTGCATAATCTTAAAAAAACATTGAATCGATTCAAACTACTAGAGGTAAAATTTTGTGAAACCAAATATTGAAAAATGTCTGAATGTCCGATGACTTCAACCGTCAAGCTAATTCTAACCGAACGACGCAAAGGTTTTCATTCTAGATGAATTGAATCGAACTACGACTCGTTCTGTGAAACGACAACATTTCCCTTCGTGTCGTCGCCGAAAGCTACATTTGAATTTTCCACATCTTCATTTTTCTACTTCAGTTAGAACAAAAAGGCATTCCGTGAATGTTCGCAATAGAGAGTTGGGCAAAAAACACACACCGAATTGGCTGGCATTAAGAGCAAAAGAATGGACGAAAAAACTATTTCTGCTATAAAGAAATTGAATTTAATAATGAAAAGATTTTTCCCTTTCGGCATTCGTAAGCAGTTTCTCCCCTATCGTTTGGTTCCACCTCGATTCTTCCGACGCAGTTTGAAGGTCTAGTGTTACACAAAAGGAGCAACGGAGCGTTCCATTTCTCGGTTGGCGTTTGATATGGTTTTCTCAGGTTCATCCCATGCAATTTGGCCATCGAATCAATGTACCCTCGCTTTTCTTTCTCTTTCCCAGACTTTTAGATACCCACTCGTCGCATACATGTATGCAGCATTATTGTGTCCAAGCGGGGGCGAAATGTTTTCATTTTCAATTTGTTGTGCGGTATCAAAAAACCCCCGACAGGATCAAATTATCTTCACTTTTTTTCCACCCGAAACGTGTGACTTTTGCTACCCCTTTCCCGGTCGTAGCAGGCGAATTGACTGGCTGTTTATTGGCAGTTGTGTGGGATCTTCCCGCGATAACTGAGTGTTTGGGGGGGTGGTGGGGTGTGTATAAATGGTTGAATCGTCTTTCCACTCTTCTGTTACCCCTCTTGCGAGGGAAACAATCCAAGAAGGCCATAATCATTGTTTCATTTTTTTCCTTGTGTAGGACTCGTGTGCGAAGTGGAATTGATGCTTGCGTTGAGAATCATTATTAGGATGCTTATTTTGATTATTATTCTTATTCGTGCTGTAGGCAGCTTGGGATAATATGATTTCTGTATCGTTTGGCAGCAGGCGTTGATAATACCGGGAAATTTTCAAAGGGATTATATGAATCCAAACGAGGACATTATCAGGCGGTGTACAATCTGTTTTCCAATCGAAATAAATGTTAATAGCATGAATGATTAAAATGCGATCAACAGAAAACCCATGCGCTGTTTCGATATCATTCGCGGCGCACATAAAAATCGTCTCATTATTCCAAACAATCTAAACAAACATTAAACGATTACGGCCCATCGCTAATCACCTCCTGGTCGAGAATGGTCCAGCGTTCTCTAATGACATTAATTATGGGATCTTTGTCTCCCGGCTTTTGTCTGATTGGACAAGGCAGTGCCATCATAGTGCGCCTCTTTGTTCGATGGTCGCTCCCGTGGTTATCTCTGTTCATCGGAACAACAACGGTGCATACTACACACGGTGACCGCTCGGGGCAATCCATCGTGCCCAAATTCCGCACGTCCGGTCACCACAGGCATGTGCGACGACACGTACTCCATTGCTTCCCTACCTAATAGCGAAACTTTAGAGCCTCCAGCCATCCGGGACATGTCCAACAGATCCTGGCAGCAAGCAACAGCACCAGCAACAGCAACAGGAGCAGTAGAAGCAAGCAAATTTTCCAAACGATGCCGTGTCTGCTCTTGTTTTATTGTCCGCCCGGTCGTCTAAAGAGCTCCCTAGGGGAATGATGAGACAACCGGGCTTTTTTCGTTGTTTCGTTCCTATTGGGGGGAGGGGTTGGGCGATGAGGTCAGAAATATGGGCGAGGAGGGCGATTTTCGGATCACCGAAAAACTAATGACACGCATAGTATATGCAATGCGGGGTCAGTTCACGGTAGCTCCCGATGACGTTCGAGGCAGGCTTTCGGTGAGATTGGAATTCCATTCGATGCCATGGCGGGAGTATTTCTTCGTTGAGGTCTCGTTCTGTAAGTTTCGAAACTCTGGGCGCACAGAAGTGGTCGGATATATTAACTGTTTGGATGTTAGTGTTGAATAACAATGTAAACAAAAAACGATAGTTTATCTAAGTTTTATTGTTTTTCAAAAATTTCTCAAATTTTAAGTCATTTGTTGAAATTTACCAAAAACATTATCAAAAACTTATATTGAATTGAGCATTTTGATCAAATTATGATTAAGCGTTTGTGTAACTAAAATGCAACACACAAATAATCTCTGAGTCGTATCTGATTTCGATATCTTAGTGAATTTATTGAATTTATGAATTTATCTTTATCGAAAAAAAAATAGAAAAAAAAATTTATAGAAAATTATTAATATGAAATTCGCAATTGGAAAGATACTTCTGTAGTACAGTTCTCCAGCTATTATTTTGGAAGAGATAACTGATAATGAGAAGGGGTAAGAATCAGGTATCTTCTTCTTCCATATCTATAAAACAGGATTTCGGTCTGCCTGATTCTTATGGACTCGGAAACTACTGAACCGATCGACATGGAAATTGGTATATAAGGGTTTTTGGGGCCGGGGAAGGTTCTTATGATAGTTCGAGACCCCTCCCCCCTCTCTAAGGGGGGGAGTGCCATACATATGAAACATAAATTTCTGCATAACTCGAAAACTAATCAATCAAATGGAGCCAAATTTGGCATGTGAAGGGTTTAGGGGGCTCGAGCCTCCTTTATTGCACGAGGTGCAATAAATGTTTCTATGGTGGTTGCTTACCCCTTCCCTCCTCTCTAAGTGGAGGGCTGCCATACAAATGAAAAAAAATCTCCATAACTCATGAACTAATCAAGCAAATTTGGCATATGGAGAATTTATGGGGCAATAATGTCAAACCACCATATAAACAGTTTGACATTCCTCCCTTCTCTCTAGAGGGGGGCTGCCATACAAGTAAAACACAAACTTCTACATAACTCGAGAACTAATCATGCAAATTGAGCCAAATTTGGGATGTGACGTTTATAGGATAAGAGAAATGTTTCTATGATGGTATGACACCCCTCTCTTCTCTGAAATTGAGACGGAGTCCAATAAAAACATTACACATATTTCAAACAAACATGACAACTAAAATTAACAAGTTGGATCACGTAACACAACTTGTTAAGTATCTTGAAACTTTGGAATAAGAACATATGTTAATTAATAGGACTCGATTTTTAGACCTCGTCGACCCACAAAATCAGAATTTCGACCCCTGGGATACCAACCCCAAGGGGGCGATATACAGCGGTGGAAAAAAATAATGGATGCGAAAAATTTTTTTTAGTAAATTTGATAACAAATCGTAAATAAACGGCTTACTTTATAGTTTTACATATCAATTTTATTGTTCAACACGTTCAGTGTCACGGTTTCATAGCGATTCTATGGAAATTTTTAAACGTATTAGGGCCATTGTTTCTCATTGTAGTGAAAAGGTATTTTTTCGAAAGATACGAAACGATGGCCCTAATACGTTTAAAAACCCGAGTTTTCGCGTCAGGCTGCGTCAGTCACCGGTGACTGACTGGGCAGTAAACGTGTTAAACGTAACTTAACAATTAATTACAAAACTATTGGATTAATGAAGAAAGACATTAAAATATTCCGATATTCGGTTCGTCATGTAACGAAGCACAATGCCGTCAACACGAAATCACTTCATTTCTTTGATCCGGACCGACTTGTTTCGGGTTGTGTTCGGTATGATTCGAGTCGGTTTTCGCCACGTCGCGACGTGGCAAGCTCGGTCGGCACGTCCACACTTATTTGGTTTCACCGGGCGGCTAAAACCGACCGATGCCGATTGGCGCAAGGGTCTGACCACATACCACGTGGACAGATTTGGGGGGGTGGGGGTTAAGGAGATAAGAAAATGTCCACGCTTGTCCACGGAGAAGGGGGGAGTTAGTATGGACTACGTCCGTGTGGACATGAAATACATAAAAATAATGTGTACCCATTAAATATTTTTAATACAATATTAATACTCTCTGAAAATTCTTCGAACTATGGCGGAAGAGGTTTCGTATTGTGCTAATGACTAAAGGTGAATCAAAAACCGAGAGTGGATTTGAGTGGTTTTGATCAAATTTCAGATATATAATTTTGAGTGATTTTTGTTATAAAGTAATGCATTCGTCAAAGGAACAACTGGACTTTTAAAGAACATTTTCAAATTTACAGTGAGCGGTGAAGGTGTAGGTGGAGTACCATCGGGAGGAGGGAGGGTGGTAGAATAGGCCAAGTTTTCGGGTCAATAATTAGCAATCATATAACTCTTGGACATTTTGTCTTTCGAATGAAGTGATTATCATACCACTCCATTCAACCAGCAAAGATGTATTAACGTTCAAAACCTTGCACTCCAAGCGTCACGCTCTCGTTTTCGAAGCTTTGAACTTTTTCTGAACCCAGTACAAAAATGAAAGGCGTAGTCCTACGTCAAAATAATTCATACATATAACATTGTTTTGTTCGTTTGTATTCTCGAAAAGTTCGGCACCGATATAGCTCATACTATGACATAATATGCAATTCACTTCAAGGCTTGTTGCTGCTACTGCAAACACCTCAGGAAACTTTAAGATTTCCATTTCTGAAAAAACTGTGAACGCAAATTGACTTTTTTGTATTAAATATGTTTTCAATACTTTTTTTAATCTTAAAATCGTGAACTAAAATTGTATCTGATAGAGATTTTAAATCCATTTATTTTTACTCGATTGGCGCAAAGCGATCGATCAGTAAAGGTCAAGATCAATCTTTGGAATTGTGTGGTTTATATTCGGATGGTTAACTGTGGGCCTTATTCCCGTATCCACTCACACTTACGTTCCCATTACGCTTACATTTAACTTCATTTTTTTCATCTATTCCCGTTTCCACCGATTTCATAATGTCATAGTGTAAAAATGAACTCTGTGTAGAAAGTGGAGTGAAAACCAGAAAGACCCTGTGTTCATTTCCAATGTCGTTTCTAAGAGAAACGTTATCCTCGAGTAGTGTCGAAAAAGGAATATGATCGGCATTTACGATGAGCACGAGGAATCGCTCTGTTTACACCAGGGTTTCTCAAAGTGGTCGATATCGACCCCTTGGAGTCGATTTCGGTTTCCAAGGGGTGGACACAAACGAGAATTGATTTTAGGGTCGACGAGGTCTAAAAATGGACCCCTATTAATTAACACAAGTTCTTATTTGAAAGTTTATTGATATTGTATAAGTTGTATTACGTGAAGCAAATTGTTATAATAATGACTAATACTTTAGTAGAACGAATGAAGTCATGATCAAATTCAAGTCCAAAAAAACATAACAACCTTGCATTTAGGTTGCAAGTTTTTTTGCGTTCTGAAATTCGTTGGAGCTTGACAACGTGATTACACAACTGAATAATGTGAACTGAAATGAAGTGATTGAAAAATAATTCAAGAGATATTTAGTTACGCGTTGCGTTTTTGACGTAGGATTACGTCTTTCGGGAACATATTGGAGTACAAATTGAAAATCGAGAACCGAGCACATCGCGAAAATTGTCCAATTTCAAACGCTTATTGCTAAGTCATTTCATGATGGATTGATGAAATTTTTGCGTCAATCGATTTCGGCCCTCCATAACAATTTTTTATGTTAAATAAAATAATATATATCATTAAACTAACTATCAAACAATTGAAAAATCTCAACCACTATCCTAACGGAAATACCCACTTCTGATTGGTCGAAATTGACGACACATGCGGCGGTTCCCAAACAGAGACATCAAAACCCAACTGCCTGATGGAAATCGGCATTGCAAATACATGAAAGTCGAGGGCATTTTTATATTGTAAGTAAGAAGAGTGATACGAATAATTCTAGCAAATAAAATTTAAATTTGGAACTTTAATGTTGGTTGCTTCGTGAAACTCCATATCAATGTCTGATCGTGTATTGTGAAAAATTTAGCACAAGGGTAGGTGTAAAATTGTATACGATCGCCGTTGTGTTAACCCTTTCCCGTACAACATAGAGTCTCACTACATATAGTACATATAGTATTATATTAGGTGTACATATAGTATTAGGTATTGTTATTCCAATTAAAATTCGCATTGGGTTGAATAAACAATCAGAAAGTAAAAATTATAAAAGAAAATTACAAAATAAGTAACATGTTTTTACTGATAAGAAAAATTGATAATTGTGTTCGGTATTAATAATTATCTTATATTACATTGGTGATTTTTTTTCTTTATTTCATGAATACATATCACAAGAGGCATCTCGGATTATAGTATTATAGAGGGCGGTTCTCATCATATCTCGTTCCACTTCGGTATCCTTTATCTGATACGCACCATCCAACGACTGTTTATCATCCTTCTGTCATCATCACCCGTTAAACACTGGTGGAATGAAAAAATACCCAACAACCAAACAAAACGGCCCTTTTCAGGTCCACCTAATCATTATCAAAGAGTTTAACGATGTAATTATCCAAAATCAACATATAACCTAACGGAATCCTACGTCAATTATGCGGTCGTGTCGCGGACACAACCCTCCTGTGACTTTTTCTATTACTTCAGGATACTTGGTCGGTGTAAGTCAGACCGGTCCATGTGACATTTTCATGATTTCGAGAAGCTTGAAGCTTAGTGATGTATTTTTTTTTCTCTCTATTATAGTGACTTTCAACACATTTCGGCTGGTTCGTCACTTTTACTTCCATTTTTGGAAGAATGTCGGGAGTGAGAATTGAACTCGTGATCTCTGCGTGAGAAGTATGGATGCTTAGTGATGTAGGGGATTTTCATTGATCATTCATAATAATTTCGATCCGTTTTTCATGCTGTATGTTTGATTTTTGAAATGATGTTGAATGTAGCTTACAACATGCTTAACCTAATGCAATCAATAACTCGAGATTTTTAATTTCGCGTCTTGGTCCCCTCTGACTTAACACCGACCACTTGTCACCGAAAATTATGAATGTTCGGGTTTCTTTGTTTTTGTTCTCTACGCTGATTGGTGCCTAATCCAAAATTTCTATACAATAGAGACTATATCCAAGTTTATCAATGAGTAGACTCGTGAACATACCTAAAATATCTAGTACTTACACTCACAAAAATGCGTAGAAAAATAAGCTACAATATATTTGGTACATACTTTCTACTAAAAATTACTTTGAGCGATGATATGACGAGATGTTATTAAAGACCAACCTCTTTCCAGTTGGGTGTCGTCGTCGATAACGTCGATTGAACAATATGCGTTCAACTTACATGTTAAAATTAAAACTGAGTGCCTGAAGCTCAATAAATCAAGCAAGTTTGCGGTTCGAGAAGTACTTACACTTGGGAGATGCAATAAATTCAGAGGGAAATGTAAAATACATTGATCGTTCAGCCTATTCTGGCATTCACATATTTTGAAAGTCCACCTGAAATCAATGAAACGAAAAAGGCGTCATGCCATACGACTTGCAACGAAGAACGTAATCTATCACAATGCATGAATTGACCTAAATTGGGATTTGTTCGCATTTGAATTCGGAGTTGAACAACTGGTTTGATCAATAACTTAATCAATACACTCAAATGAATACTAAGACAACGGTAGTCCTACGTCAACCTTGCGATTGTATTTTAGGTATAACGCTTACGCTTTTCGGGAACATATTTTTATCTTTACTTTGCGATTTCAAAGATAGTTTCAAAAATTAATTACCTACTTTAGTATTTGTAAGTAATTTGTATTAAAAATTATTAATTACACTTGATAATTACTGAGGTTCATGTATATATTTATTTTGTTGATTTTAATGAAAAAAAGTCGAGTTTTTTCATTTCATCAACCGCAAAGTTTTTAAATTGGTAAGTATTATGTATGAATAAGAAAACAACTAGAGATTTTTAAAGAAATTTCGCTATGGGGGTCTAGGGCATCACTTCATTCTGGAAAAGTGGTCTATTGCGCAAAACAGTTTGAGAATCCCTGGTTTACACAGACGAGAGCGTGTAGTGTAAACCAGAATAACATCGATGGATGAACTCGGTGTATTCATAAACATTTGGTAGAATGTTTACATTTGCGTGTAATCCGGAATTAGTTTGTACTCACTTCCCATTGTTTTCACGTGTAGAGTATTAGGGAATAAAGCCCTGTATATTGCGCAAGTATTTCAAAATGGGGCTCATATGAAACATATGCTTTGTTTTGCTACTTGTTTTCGATAATGTTTACGCTTGTCCACGGAGTGGAGGGGGGAAGTCTAAAATCGTGCTTTTTTCTGCCCACGTGTTATGTGGACAGCTATCGGCTATGTGGATCGGCTATCTGCACCGAACAAATTTAGTTTTGTTTCGTCACTCCATTCTGAAATAGCTGGCTCCATGTTGTTTGAGATTCTCCAGATGATGTTTAGCGAATACCAGTCTTTTTTACGATTTCGCAGTGATACGAAAACAGTTTTTCTGTCAGCACGAGAACGGTATTTACAATCAATCAAGCGGTTCCGGATTGTTCTTGTCGTCATTTCCAGTCCAAGTTTCGTTTTTGATGGCTGTAGATGTAAGGAAAAGATCTTTTTTTCACCAATTTCAGTATCCGGCGGTCGTCCCTAGAACTAGTTTTCCTTTTCCGTCCTGGTGTTTCTGATTTCTTCCGGTTTTTCCGGGCATTTGTAGACATGTACTGTGAGCAGCCGATGGTTTCTGCTGTTTCTATAAAAGTTTTACCTTCATAACGCAGTTTTTTAATAACCGTCTTTCATCGGGACTACAATGTTCACTATGGCTTTTTGTAAACAAAAAGAAAAATTTCAAAGCCAACTTATGAAATATTAATATATCAGCACATACTTACTATTTTCAATCACAGAAAACCGTAAATCAATAATCAATTTGTATTGAAATCTTAAAACGTGTCACGATGAATAGTATAGTGAAACACTTATTATTATTTCCACTCAAATACTGGTTAATGAAGGTTTTCGTTTGCCCATGGTCAAAATAATTCGAATTTTGACAGATCGCATATGGAGGCGAATGAACTGCAAAGTTTAAAGCCTCTTAAAAACAAAGAAACGTGAAACAGATCGCATTGTTCCATTGATTGTTCATAATATAAGTAATCTCATACAGAGATGGCGTTTTAATATGGTAATGGTAATGGTAATGAATTAGAGAGACTTTAAACTCTGAGAGTTCATTCGTCTCTATTTTAATATGCATTATATATGATAGATTATAATGCAGATGACTATGAGCCTATTCACCTATTATTTTTTTCTCTATTGTAGACTACTTTGAGAATTTCTGCTCTAAATTATCAGTTACAGTTATAGAACGATATATCAACAAAATGTAGAATTTTTGACGTAGGACTACGTCTTTCATTTCTATATCGGGGTGTAAAATCAAAGTTTCGAAAACGAAAGCGTTACGCCGGAGACCGAGATTTTGAGCGTTAATAGCTCCTAAATAACTGAACGAAATGGTATGATAAACACTTCATTCGAAAGATAAAATGTCTACGCGTTCTATACTTGTTACTTTCTGATCCAAAAACTTGTTTCAATAGTCTTAAAATTGCTTTCAAAACAGGCTATTGAAATCACCAATCGGTATATAAGCGAGCGGCGCTCGGAAATCCACTCAGTTCTAATTGAACAGCGATTGGAGTATGTTGTCGCTGTTGTGGTGAAGCTCTTCATTTATCATGAAAGCGCGGATGAACGGTGTCACCAAGAGCCTGTTTGTGCACCTTAGGCTCCATCAGGAGGAGAGTGATGCCACAAACGGTTCCCCGGGAAGATCTCGAAGCAGCCGCTACACACACACACACACATACACGCGCGGAATTCTTTCCGTTTGGATGCCATTCAGCATCGAAAAAGATCTGGAAAATAATCTGCCAGTTCCTCTGTGAATTTAAAAATACATTCATGTGAAAGAGTTTATTTGAATGTTTTCTATCCATGTAACACTGTGATTAAATATGTTTCAATCAAGTGCTATTAATCCTCCTGTACTCGCGTGCAAAATCATAACACGTATACTCGCGCACGGTGTCACAGACCGAAAATTAAACTTCTCTGTAATGTTGCCATTGTGTATTTTCCAGGCTTTATTGGCATTTATTTGGAGAAGAGGGTATGATTGAATGAAAAAATTCAACAATATATGTTTTCTCCGTCTCTATTATGTTTTAAAATCCATCTAATTCAGCCTCATCAAAACAGAGTATTTTTTGATACTCCAACACAAATACGAAATTCGAATTTTTCACTGTTATTAATTAAAAGTAAGCAACTGAATATAATTCATGGAAGTTTAAAGAGCTATAAAATAACATAAAAACGTATTAATCGGTTGTGGTTTCATTGGAGTAAGAATCGGAACATAGCACATAGCATAAAGGTTCTGGAATATAAAGTTTGCATATTTCTAATATTCTTTGTATCCGTATTGTTGGTAAACTAAGAATTATTGTCTTTTTTTAGATGGTTTTTAAAATGGTTATAAGAGGTTTTCTAAGACCTTCCTTTTCTTTTAATTGTTTTCTTGTCAATATTGTCCTTTAAAAAAATATCCCCGAAACTGTAACTGTTAAAAGTTTACTGTTTACAATTCTTCCACAAGTGAAATTCTTTCACAAGTGTATATATGTATGACCATTATATTTTGCGAATAACTATACGAAAGTTAAACATTCATATTTCGATGAGGAACGACG
This sequence comes from Toxorhynchites rutilus septentrionalis, assembly GCF_029784135.1. Taxonomy (NCBI): domain Eukaryota; kingdom Metazoa; phylum Arthropoda; class Insecta; order Diptera; family Culicidae; genus Toxorhynchites; species Toxorhynchites rutilus. The sequence goes on from NC_073744.1 coordinate 2,552,423, forward strand.
AATAACGAAGCTAGAGACAATCGCAAAGTCGTAGTGTTGATGTTTTCTGAGAAATGAACGAATTATTGATTTCTCGGTCTGACAGACCAATGCGCGAGTATAGGAGTGTTAACAGATGGTTATCGTGTTAGCATTAACCACTGGTGGGCTTCCAGTATCGAGGAAAATGTGAAAATATCTAATCGTTACTGAAAATAATCTGCCAGTTCCTCTGGGAATTTAAAATTACATTCTTGTGAAAGAGTTTATTTTAATGTTTTCTATCCATGTAACACTGTGACCAAATACATTTGGTTTTGTGCTTTTTCAATCAATCGCAATTAACAGGATAGCTTCTGAAGATTATTCTTCCCCATCAGTAGGATATTTCCGTATCCAATATTGTATGTGCCCACAATCGATTATTGCTCAGTCGCCGAATGTTCCGAACTCAGAGAGTTCATTCCCCTCTAGTTTGCCTTCCAAATTGCCATCGTAAACCACGCCTTCTCTCGATTCAATCACGCACAAAAAGCATACTTAAGCGATAATCTGGTGGTGAGACGCATTCATTTTTCGTGAGGACATCGACAAGACAACATCGTTGCTGAGGGTGCTGGTCGACGAAGGATCGAGATCTGCCCTGAAACGCAAGCAGTTTGTTTGAAATTGTGAGGGAGCACAGAGAAGCCGATCCTTTAGGAGAAGAGAAGGTGACCATCGAAGTAGCCGCTACACACACACACGGAATTCTTTCCGTTTGGATGCCATTCAGCATCGAGAAAGATCCGGAAAATAATCTGCCAGTTCCTCTGGGAATTTAAAAATACATTCATGTGAAAGAGTTTATTTGAATGTTTTCTATCCATGTAACAGTGTGACCAGATACATTTGGTTTTGTGATTTTTCAATCAATCGCAATTAACAGGATAGCTTCTGAAGATTATTCTGCCCCATCAGTAGGATATTTCCGTATCCAATATTGGATGCATAAAACCTTTTACCTCCAACGTAACGCTCTCGTTTTCGAAGTCCCCCAAATATTCATTCATTCAGAATGAATTCAGATTCAACTTCAAACAAATGATCTCTAAATCAACGATAGTCCTACGTCACCCTTGCGGTTATACCATAGATATAACCCACTTCCTGTTTTTTCCATCAGGAAAAATAACCCTCCCAAACGGGCATCATTTCCACGCCGACTTTAAATACATCACACAAACGTCCCATTTTCGCTTGAATGCACTTCTCTTCGTCCGAGGGAGGCGGACGCTCTGCTTCCACAGGACACGAATGCATCTCGTTTTCAACGTCATCGTGGTTTGCTGCATAACTCGAGAATCGAGCGACCGTGGCATTGCCAAGGAAGGAGACCTCAAGTGTGTATGTGTGTGTATGTATGCATGCTTGTAGATGCGTACCGTACAGCTCATCCGGGAATCTGAATGCTGCGCTGAGGTCGGTCCGGGCGAGATTAGAATTTCACCGGTTGCCCCGAGAAAGGCGCAGTTTGTCCATGGCCAATAAATAAATTTTGCGAATACGGCAGCGGCGAGTGGAGTTTCTGTAAACAAATATGCCTTTGCCAATCGTCGTCGTTGTCGTTGTCGTTGTTATCCCTGATGGGAGCAAAAGGCATCTGTTGGTCTCCCCCTCACAGCATCGGCTGCGGCGGAGTATATTTTCAATGATTCATTATAACTCCATGTTCTATCAGTTTTTAGCCTTAAGCTTCTTTGCTCGGGTTTTGGATTTGAACAACACGGACAAATGTACGCTCCGCGTAACTGTTGGTTGGGTGGATGTATTTGGTTGCGCGAATGGAAGAGATTGTGAAAGCGACAAGTTGCTTTGAGATATCGCAGAGAAGGGGCGTTTCATGGAAAATTTCAACATCAAAATAGCAGCCAACGGATCCACTTCCCTTGCCCCGCGCGTTAAAGCAGGCTGGAATATATAAATAATGTTTAAGTCCACCATTGAATTATTGCACTCCGAGGATGGCTTACGGACGCAGTGGGATTTAAGCTTATGAAAACATTACACAAACCATCCCAGTATGGGAAGGGAGTTGGGAGCAAAATTGATACATGCTCTGCAGTGTGACTTTTCTCACAAATCTTGTCCCACCGTCACTGCTACAATCGAAAGTAGGGGGAGGGTTAAAAGTTTGTTTTTGGTTTGACCCAATTCCAATCTGTACTTTCCGCATGCGATACAAATATAATTTATCGTTTTGCTTCAAATAATTATTTTATTCCCCTTTGATCTCGGCCACACACACATACACAGGCCACAGATGACAATCTGCTGCCGTTGCCATCGTTTTCCAAATATCTCTGCCTTGTTTGCAAACGATACAAATTGCCATCGCACCACCGCCGGATAGCAACAGCTAGCAAAAAAGCTGCATCGAATAAATATCCCTCCTTTCCATCGCCGAGCCCCATTGTGGCAAGAATTCCGACCGGTTCCTATCCGACTGCTAGCTTTGATGCTGCTGCTGCTGCTGAGAATGTTCTTTGTCCTTTGTTGTTTGCTGAAGGCGAGAACACGTCCCCGGCATGTATCTTAACTTTCAGATGCTTCGCGAATCGTTTCTTTTTCTGGCTGTCGTTCTCGTTCCTTGAGCTCGTTGGTACCACGCGGAAGATGAGCGAAATCTATTGAACAAACAACATTTTTAAACCGAAGCGAAGTCGGTCTGAAACTATCTCCAGTATTCGGAAACTTCCCGGTTCACTTTTGCCCCACTCTACGGCGAAGGATCACAGGAAGCGAACCGAGATGCCAAAAAGTGGAAAATATAAACACAGAGTGCGCGCACTATCCATGCCGTGGCATTAATATTATAAACACTATTTTATCATTCCGTGGATTACCGTGTTGCAGCAATTTATTATTTTCAATAAGTCGATAACGCGAGCGGAACGTGTGCAACTAACTGCTTTCGGCGGAAGTCCCTACACTCTTATTGGTTCGACTCGGTTCCGGTGTGTAGAGACCCAGGAGCAACAACACAACAACAAGAAAAGCAAATCAAACTGAAACAAAGTCGAGAAACGTGCTCTTTTGCCTCCGCTTGCTTGGATGCTTGGAGTTCCGGTGTCACTTATTAGCGTTCGGTTCGCACATATTGTTGCATATGGGAACGCGGTCCGTCCGTCGGTCGGTCGGTCGGTTCCTTTGGTTGGGTTGTTGCTGTCATATTTTTCAATATCGCGAAACGACGATCGCGCGCGCAAGAAACGCCATTCGCTTGGTATGTTCCAAGGCATGCTATGGGATTAATGGGAAGTGCGCTGCGATGAGAAAAATTGGATGGGATCTTCGTGACAGAGATGAACATTTCGTGTAATGAAATTGCAGCGCATCGAATGGAACGTGATTTTACTCCGACCGCATTTTGGTGGCAATGGTAGTGGTTGGGCTAATATCGTTTGCGAAAATTTGATTGATGATGCAATTTCGGAGGGCGGCCCAGTATTGTCTTAGGGTGGGTTTAGACTAGTGATATATTCATGTGAAGAAATATGATGAGATTTATAGAAATCGCATCAACCGTTTACACTAGCGTGAACTTCTATGATGAATATATTCATATTTTCGGTGAATTTATTTACCTGAAGTAGAACTGCATCCAACTTTAGTGATTTCTCACCAGTGAGAAATTCACAAGCGTTTACATATGCTGAATTTATTCAAGTTATCTATACCTCGAATAAATGTATCATATTTATTCTCATCCGTTTACACCTATTTTCAGGTGAATAAATCCATCTATAGCTATAGATGTCCCTAGTGTAAACCCGCCATTAGTTGTTCTGGTATCTCGCAATGCCGTTCAAAGTTTCTCTGTATTTAACTTGCGGGATTGTCCACAAACTTACATGGCTTCACAGAAAGTAAACCCTTCAGAGTAAGTGTTTACGCAAAATCCCCATCTGCATCTAGTCGCCACACATTTTTAGTAGTACATTTCAATTTTACGACTTTTTCGTATATCTTCTACACTATACAGTGAAACGTTGATTATCCGCAAATGCGAAATGCACAAAAAAATAGAATCGCGATCCTAAATAGACCAATTCGCTAGCGCTAACAACCAGGCCATTACCTATCGTAATTTTATGATTCTCCCGGAATTTGTTGGTGAGGTTTGTGCCTGTTTGTATGTATTTTGACGTAGAACTACGTCTTTCATTAAGGGTGCCAAATCAGAAAACAGGTCACGTTTTTATGAAATAAAGTTAACATTAATAACTATTTTTGCCGCGAACAGATTTAGGCGATTAATATACTAAACGAATCGGAAATTCCCTAAGATTTGTTTAATATGCTATACATTATAATCTGCTGGTTTGTAAATGGTTAAAATACATGAAAACTTTAAGCGTTTCCATTTTACCATACATTTGTTCTGTCTATTTGTGTACTTTCCCGAACAGAGCTGTCAATAACGAGCAACTTATCGACGAGCAACGAAGGGGAAATCGTAGGATTGAAAGTCTCCGTGAACAAAGGAAAAGAAGTAGAATGAAGGGGAATATTTGCCTAGAGTATAAACAGTGGATCTCGCTGAGGCAAACTTTCAATCGGCATAGGACTGTTGAGCAATCCAGTTCACTTTGCTTTCGCTGCGCTTCGATCCAAGATTGGACCCCACCAGTGCTAATTCAACTTGGATATCGTCGTGTGGTTTTTCCAATTCGTTTTTTTTCGCGTTATAAATTGGACGCTTCGGGTGTTGTGTGATGAGCAAGAAGGAGAGGCAGGCTGGCTCGAGCCCTGCTAAAAACGAAGGGTCATCCAATGATGCACGCCATGTTGGTGCAGTGAAAGGCGCTCGAACCGAGCCTTCGCGAGTGTGACACCGCATCGAACGACAGCGAAATAGGCGACTTCGGCGCGTCGGTCGAAAATGTAAATGCCATTACCCAGGCAGCAATCGAATTCAATTCGAATTCATTCAGCAATGTGTGGCATAATTCAGTCTTTTTCAAAGCAGTTAACATTGTTTGTTTTTCGTCATGATAGGGGCTTCGGTGGTGCCTTTGACATTGCATGAATGCATTAAACTGACGTTATGGCGAAGCAGGCATTAAGGTTGTACCGTACCGTTGTGTCGTAAGTTATTTGGGTTCGCGTGCCAGTCGCAAAACTGCCTTCAACTACGATTGCATTTGCGATAATCTTAATCATAATGAAGCAATGCTACTGTTTTCGAGTTTGTTGATATCAACAAAAAGAGTTTATTTCGCTTGTAGAGTCACCATCGTTCTGGAATTTTGTATGTGATTAGGTTTCGCTTGCCAGTAGCGAAACTTCCACCACTAAGGGTGACAGCTGCGCTTATCTCGAGCATGAGAAAGTAACTTTTTCGAGGCCAGTAATATAAACAGAAGCTTTTCTTTCGAGAATAGCGCAAAATGATGAGAAGTGTTTATATTCCTAGTATTTTGAAGCCACCAATGTATGGCTATGTATGCATGCTATGGCGAACGCTTGTTTGGCGCTTGGTTTACGTTGTACGAACGATGCCTAAAGGTGCAATTCCACTGAGGCAATACTAAATAACATGTAGCATCATATTTGATACTTGCAAGTGTTGTCATCGTTGTTGTTTCTTCGCGGGGTCAAAGATATATTGATGTAGTTATGAGATGTGGAATAATGGTGCTGGTGCAACATGTATTTAATCGACTGTAGCCGAGTCTATGTCAATTGCGAAAAAGGTCACCGGAATAGCATTCGAGGAAAATTTTCAATGCATTGACATGAAATAAATTGCGACATACGATCAGCTAGTGTATTGTTCTGCGAAGGCATGAATCATCAATCAATTGTCGTTAACTGATTCTACAATGAAAAAACATCTCAGAGAGTATTCTACTAAGCAGTTGTTCCTAAAATTTTACAGCATTATAGAATAATATCCGAATGTATAAACAAGCGACTTTTATAAAATAACAGCGAAGTTCTACGTCAACAATGCGGTCGTATCTTGGACACAACCTCCTATAATTTTTTCGCTCTGAAATGCATATAAATCATCGAACAAAAACTAAATGGACGACAACTTCGTCGAATATGCTTTTTTTCATATACCGCACAAAAAAAAATCGCACAAAAACAGGTTTTACTGTACTTTTTATAGACGAAAAATAGCAGAAAAACATTATGGGGAAATATTAGAATGGGAAAAATTGTAATGCTTCCAATTTTCATCAATTTAAACAATGTTTCGCATATCAAACAAGTCTCGAAAAATTAGAGAATCTTTGAATTGCAATTCAATTAGTTTGCAAATCACTTAAGTCTGTTATGCAAATGGAAATCACAAATGAAACATGACATGTGGCACTCTCACTGAAAGAAGTAGTCAATTATGCAGGCCGACGATTGGCTCAGAGTAAAAGCTCATCAGAAAATCACCATTATCTTTGTTGAGAGCCTCGGGGCACCTTGTATCATATTACACAACATTTCTTCTATTTTTTTTCGAACGTATTTTATTTCAATGAAGAAATTCTTTCACTGTTTGCAGAGAGGAAAAATATAAAATTTATTTGACTCAATGTTTCGGTAGGGGTTCGTTTTAGAACTAGGAAGGCGAATGTTGGTAAGTATTATTTTTCTGTTATTCGTGTTTGATTTCATTCTATCTCTTTCATTGACATTGATGTTGATGATGTTGTAGTCCTGACTACCACGATTCGAACTCTTCCGTTTGAACAGAGAATGGTTTAACTCTTTGTGGTCGTTTGTCTGCTCTCAGCCACCACAGCAAGAAACCATGCCAATCTTATATTTTACTCAACCAAGTATCAGTTTATGCTTTTCCTTGATGTCTTGATGTCTAGTGAACCTGTTCACGAATCAATACGGTGCTCCTATGAGTAATAAAGCCTGTCCACGTTAAATTTCGGACATCAAGATGATGCCAGTAAAACAAAAATCCACGTAATCCAACAAAACCGATTGTTTATTTCAGTAAAATAGACTTATATCTAAAACAAGGAAAGCTTATTTCGATGTTAATTACGTTACCTGTAAAATTCACGAACTTTCTTGGGAACATCTGCCATTAGGTTCCTACAGTATCCTCAGATATGCTGGCGGCGGCGCTTTCCATCTCCTCTTGAAATTATTAATGCCATTCGCTTTCTTCTTAGTTTCGAATAGTTTTCGCTTAATCAGAGCCCAGTACTTTTCCACTGGGCGAAGTTCTGGACAGTTCGGTGGATTTGCTGTTTTTGGCACATATTTGACCTCATGTGCATTATACCATTCCAGGATGGATTTTGCACAGTGACAAGAGGCTAAATCTGGCCAAAACAACGCTGGAGAGTCGTGGCCTCTTATGAATGGTAGCAACCGCTTCTGGAGACATTCCTTCTCGTAGACATCTTTGTTGATAGTGCCGTTAGAGACGAAAGATTCGGATTCTCGGCCACAACAGCATATGGCCTGCCAAACCAAGTACTTTTCGGGGAATTTAGACTGCTTCTTGGTCCGGAAACACTCGGCTACGACATTACTTCGCATTACAGTATAAAAAGCGAGACCCGGAAGCTGTTTGAAGTCTTCGAGAACATAAGTTTCATCTGGTGCATGAACATTTTTGCAAAAACTGGGTGTCGAGCACCTTAGTACGGCTTTTTGCAGTGAAATTTTGCTTATCATCACGATTGGGCACCTTTTTCACTTTGTACGCCTTCAGTCCATGCCTCTGCTTAACTTTTTGTACATATGCTCAGGTTAATCAACACATCGATTCAATTTTTTGGGTCTTGTCGACGATATATTTGTTGTCGGTGATTTTAACCTGGCTTCAATCAACTGGACCAGAAACGATAAAGCATTCTTACACTCTCACATCAATGGCCCATGTACTACACCTCTAGTAACATCTCTTTTGGACTGCTACTACACCGCTGATCTTCTACAACTGAATGGAGCCTTCAATGAGAACAACAGGTTACTTGATCTCTGTTTCGTCAGTCGCGAGCTTGCTTCTAAGTGTTCGGTTCTTGAGGCACTTGAGCCGTTAGTCAAACGAAGCAGACATCATCCACCGCTGCACATAACATTACGTCTCCGTCAGGATTGTTCGTTTCGTAGTACTGTAGACACGGTTTCTTATGATTATCGTAGAGCTGACTTCAATGGGATGATCACCTCTTTCGATCATACCAACTGGGACGATGAACTCCGGGATTGTAATGCGAATGCAGCAACATCTGTTTTTTTCCAATATTGTCGCTTATGCGATTGATCAATTCGTTCCGAAGAAAATTCCGTCCCCACCTATTAACCCACCTTGGTCCAACCATCGACTGATGCGACTGAAGTCCTACAAACGTTCTGCTTTAAAGAAGTTTTGCAAACATCGTACGATCGTGACGAAACGAAAATATAACATCGCCAACAAACGGTATAAGCAACTCAACAAACGGCTTTATCAAGCCCATCAACGTAAACTACAAAACAAGCTGAAAGCGAATCCTAAAAGTTCCTGGAGCTATGTGAATCATGAACGGAAAGAGTCAGGTTTACCTTCCACTATGTTCAATGCAGATCGAGAGGCAACTGACACAGCGGGAATTGCTGATCCGTTTCGGTCACAGTTCAGCAGTGTTTTCGTCAACGAACTTTTATCTAGAGACCATATCTCAGCTGTCGCGCGTCAAGTTCCTGTGCGTCGTGCTATAAGGCCGCATCCGTCAATTCAGGTGAAGACGTACGAAAAGCTAGCCTACGTCACAAAAACTCTATCTCCGCTGGACCAGACGGAATACCTTCGCTCGTCATCAAGAAATGCATTGATATTCTGTTCGCACCATTAGCAATCATCTTCAACATTTCGTTGAATTCTGGAATTTTTCCCGAGATCTGGAAGTTCTTGTTCGTTTTTCCAATCTTCAAGAAGGGCGATAAACAGTCGATTTCGAACTATCGCGACATCGCTGCTTTATGTGCAGTCTCCAAACTATTTGAACTGTTGGTGCTGGATTACCTTAAGTACAATTGTTCCAGCTACATTGCCTCCGAACAGCATGGGTTTATGCCGAAGAGATCTATTGCTACACATCTCGTACAATACACCTCATCAATTATACGCGAGATGGTGAAAGGACATCAAGTCGACGCTATTTACACCGATCTTTCGGCTGCGTTTGATAAAATTAATCATATTTAACATTGCGATTGCCAAATTAGAGTTACTTGGCTTCCACGGTTCTCTTCTCAATTGGCTACGCTCATACCTTACCGGTCGATATATGGCTGTAAAAATTGGTGATCATATTTGTGAATCGTTTTCTGTATCTTCTGGCGTACCTCAAGGAAGTCACCTTGAACCTTTCATTTTTTTACTATATTTGAACGACGTTCATTTTTCTATTAGGTGCATGAAGCTATCATACGCCGACGATTTTAAACTTTATTTTGTTATAAAGGACCAAGGCGACGCATTATTTATATAATGGTGCTAAACGCCTCAAAATGTGCAGTTATCACGTTCTGTAGGGAAAAATCACCAATCTGTTTTACATACTGCTTGCAGGATCATATCCTCAGCCGCGAGTCGAATATCAAAGACTTGGGGGTCATACTTGACTCTAAACTGACTTTCAAGGATCAGGTTGCTTACGTTTCCGCTAAGGCCTCAAAACAACTCGGATTCATATTTCGGTTCGCCAGAGAATTCAGAGATGTTTCTTGCTTGAAGGTACTCTATTCGTCTTAGGTTCGATCAACTTTAGAATACTGTTCTGTAGTATGGGCACCTTTCTACAGCAACGGTGTGAATCGCATCGAATCCATCCAACGGAGATTCGTACGCTTTGCTCTTCGTTGGTTACCATGGAGGGATTGTTTCAATCTGCCAGAATACAAATGTAGATGCATCTTGATGAGCCTACAATTATTAAGTGTTCGCCGCGACGTTTCCAAATCGATATTTATTGTTGATCTGTTGCGATCTGATATCGATTGTGGTGCACTGTTGCAACAGTTGGATATCAACATCAGACGCGTGAACTTGCGTTCTCACTATTTTTTTACCGTCCCGGCCTCTCGAACGAACTACGGCGCAAATGAACCGTTTATTAGCATCTGCAGAACGTTCAATAAATGTTATCGTTGTTTTGATTTTAATGTGTCCCGTGATAGACTAAAGAATTTGTTTTATGATAATCTTCTTGTTACTTGATTGCTTCTTTTATGTTCTAAACAAGTTTGAATGTATATATATATATATATATATATATATATATATATATATATATATATATATATATATATATATATATATATATTTTTTTTTTTTTTTTATCCAAAATATATATTTTATTAAGGCTCATATGGCGTCAGCCTAACGGGGCCGGGAGTTCAATATTTTGACAATGTTTGCTTAGACTATGTTAGTAATATGTAACCGATTACTCGCGGTTGACTCGAGGTTAGTATTACAAGTGTTCTCATAATTGGTATGTCGCAGTCTTCGATGCTCTGTACGTGTGCCCGACACGGGATACTTCCTATTGGGATGCAGCTGACCATTAATCAGCAACGCCCCCCTAGTCTGTACCCCATATCTAGCGTGGTGCGTCTTTCTCGACTCGAGGAATCCAGGATAGAATGGCGGCGCAATCATCAGCTCGTGTAGAGTTGTCATGAGCGGTACAACCTTTGGCTCTTGTTGAATAATCAGTGGACTGCACAACCTTCGGCCCGTGCATCTGTAAAGAGTGGGTGTATGTATTGCCGCGACTAAGTAAAAGTTTATCGATCGGATAGGAGGGATATGAAACGGGGACACAACGAAGGAAACATCATTAAACGTTGACATCGGCGTTTCTGAGGAACAGGTATAGATGAAGCAGAAGATCAGGATCCCGGCTACCTAAGATATCCCGGACGGGGATATCCGATTGTCTGCCTTATGCTCTCAGTGCTCTAGAGAGCTGAGAGCGAGCAGCATGGAACCGGATACACGACCAGACAACATGCTCGATGTCGTGGTAGCCATCGCCACAATCACAAAGATTGTTTGCTGCGAGCCCAATGCGATAGAGATGCGCGTTTAGGTTGTAGTGATTGCACATAAGCCGAGATATCACGCGAATGAAATCACGACCTACATTCAATCCCTTGAACCATGCACTCGTCGAGACCTTAGGGATAATCGTGTGTAACCAACGACCGAACTCATCACCACTCCACATGCGCTGCCAACTTACGAGCGTATACTGACGAGGAATGTGGAAAAATTCATTATAAGCAATTTGCCTTTCAAAAAGTGTGCCTTCTAAAGCGCCCACCTTAGCTAGCGAGTCCGCTTTCTCATTCCCCGGAATCGAGCAATGAGAGGGAACCCATACTAAGGTAATCTTGAATAATTTTTCGACCAAATCACTCAATAGTTGTCTTATTCTAGTTAGGAAATAAGATGAGCGTTTATCAACCTTCATTGAGCGGATTGCCTCTATTGAGCTGAGACTGTCTGAAAAAATAAAATAGTGGTCGATGGGCAATGTTTCAATGATCCCTAATGCGTAATATATCGCACCCAGTTCAGCGACATACACGGAACAAGGATCTTTGAGTTTGAAAGAGGCACTGGAATTTTCATTGAAGATGCCGAAGCCAGTGGACTCGTTTATGAATGAACCGTCAGTAAAGAACATTTTATCAGATCCAACTTTCCCATATTCTGCAGAAAATATCGGCGGAATAGAATCGGAGCGTAGGTGATCTGGGATTCCATGGATTTTTTGTCGCATGGACAGATCAAAAATGACAGAGGAATTGCAGAAGTAAGGGAAGCAAACTTGGTTAGAGATGCCTGGTGAAGGGTGCACGTCGTGGGTAAGGTACTCATGGTATATAGACATAAAACTTGACTGAGGAGTCAGTTGGAGTAGATTTTCGAAGTTATCAATCACCAATGGATTCATGATCTTGCAACGGATGAGAAATCTGTAGGATAATTCTGTGAACCGAAGAGTAAGCGGGGGTACTCCTGCCAAAACTTCGAGACTCATCGTATGTGTCGAATGCAAACACCCCATGGCTATACGCAAGCAACGATATTGTATTCTCTCCAGCTTGAGAATATGAATCCTGGCAGCTGATCGGAAGCAAAAACTGCCATATTCTAACACTGATAATATCGTTGTTTTGTACAACTGAATGAGGTCTCCTGGATGGGCACCCCACCATGTTCCGGTAATTGTTTGGAGAAAATTGATTCTTTGCTGGCATTTCTGTTTCAAATACGCAATGTGTATTCCCCAGGTACATTTAGAGTCAAAATATACACCAAGGTATTTGAAAAACATAGAGTGTTGAATCGTTTTGCCGGATAGGTGAAGCTGGAATTGGGCGGGTTCGTGCTTCCTAGAAAAAACGACCATTTCAGTTTTCTCCGTAGAGAATTCGATACCCAGCTTGAGGGCCCACGTGAACAGGTTGTTCAGGGTATCTTGCAAGGATTTTTGCAGAACGGCGGGATTAGTACCCGTGATGGAAATAACTCCATCGTCTGCAAGTTGTCTCAGCGAGCAGTCTCTAGTTAGACAATCATCCATATCATTGACGTAAAAACTGTACAAGAGGGGGCTTAGGCAGGAGCCTTGCGGTAGGCCCATAAAACTGTAACGAGAAGATTTTGAGTTGCCATGAGAGAAATTCATGTGCTTTTCTGACAGTAAATTGTACAGGAAATTGTTAAGAATTGGTGAAAGTCCACGATTATGAAGCTTCTCTGAGAGAATTTCCATGGAAACTGAATCAAATGCCCCTTTGATATCGAGAAAAACGGAAGCCATTTGTTCTTTGCGAGCAAATGCGATTTGGATTTCAGAAGATAGCAGCGCGAGACAATCATTTGTCCCTCTACCTCGGCGGAAGCCAAACTGCGTATTTGACAGCAAATTGTTCGTTTCGACCCACTTGTCCAAACGAAGTAGAATCATTTTCTCTAACAATTTACGAATACAGGACAACATTGCAATCGGCCTATACGAGTTGTGATCGCCAGCCGGCTTGTTGGGTTTTCGTATGGCTATCACTCTCACTTGTCTCCAGTCATGCGGGACAATATTCAGCTCCAGAAACTTGTTGAACAAGTTCAGCAAACGCTGTTTTGCCAAGTCGGGAAGATTCTTCAACAAGTTGAATTTAATCTTGTCCGACCCCGGAGCTGAATTGTTACATGAGAGAAGGGCAATTGAGAATTCCACCATCGAAAAATTCTCATAATCGCTTTGAAGTGGAATGTCGCGTACGACGTTTTGTGCAGGAACGGTGTCGGGGCAAACCTTCCTTGCAAAGTTAAAAATCCAACGGTCAGAGTATTCCTCACTTTCGTTTATATGGTTCCAGCCACGCATTTTCCTAGCCGTATTCCAAAGAGTGCTCATAGCGGTCTCCCTTGACAAACCATTGATGAACTTCCTCCAATATCCACGATTTTTTGCTTTAATCAAACCTTTTAGTTTGGCTTCTAGAGCTTGGTACTTTAGAAACCATTCCACTGATCCAGTTTTCCTGAATTTTTTGAAAGCGGATGATTTTTCAAGGTAGACCTTTGAACACTCCTTGTCCCACCAAAGTGATGGAGGACGACGTCGGAAAGTGGTAGCCGGTACACGTTTCTTTTGAGCTTGAAGTGCGCTTTCGTAAATCAAACTCGATATAAAGTTATACTCTTCGAGTGGAGGAAGTTCATGCATTGAAACAATTGCTTCAGATATTATTTCCGCAAACGTTCTCCAGTCAATATTCTTCGTGAGGTCATACGAAATATTTACTGACTCACGAGAGCTTGATTCATTAGCGATCGATAAAATTATTGGTAGGTGATCACTACCGTGGGGATCTTGGATTACCTTCCACATGCAATCCAGGGATAACGAAGAAGAGCATAGAGATATGTCTAGCATGCTTGCCCGTGCAGGAGGGTTGGCTATTCTAGTTGCTTCCCCAGTATTCAAAACTGTCAATTTGAAGTTGTCACACAGATCATAAATCAAAGTGGCACGGTTGTCATCGTAGAGTGAACCCCATGCTGTTCCATGGGAGTTGAGGTCACCTAAGATTAGCCGTGGCTCCGGCAGTGCCTCGATGATATCAAAAAACTGATGGCGGCCAACCATAGTTCTTGGAGGAATATATATCGAGGCAATGCAGAGGTCTTTGCCATTGATTTGTGTCTGGCAAGCGACAACTTCAATGCCTGTCATCGATGGGAGAGTGACTCTATAGAAGGAGTGGCATTTTTTGATCCCCAATAGTACGCCACCAAACGAGTCATTTCGATCGAGGCGAATAATGTTGAAATCGTGGAAATTCAGCTCATCGGCTGAAGAAAGCCATGTTTCACAGAGAGAAAATACATCACAGTTAGAGCTGTGAACTAAAAATTTAAACTGATCTAGTTTAGGAATAATGCTTCTGCAATTGCACTGTATTACAGTGGTCAAATCCTTGACCTCTTGCACTGAATCAGGCATCGAGGGAAATGAAAGCTGCCAAAAAACCACATTTTTCTTTCAACAATGTTCTCACAATTGGAAGCAAACATAATACTATGCTTTTAAGAGGGTCGTTTATATTTAAAGCATTTAAAATGTTGTCCACCAGGTCAGAAAGCGCAAGCAAGCCAGATTGTGGCTGTTGCCTCGACCGCGAAAAAGGAGCAGACGTGTTGGGTGCTGCTCCGGGAAGTGCTGAGGACCCCTGGTGCGTAGAAGAACCGCTTAAACCAGGAGGTACTTGCTTCGGTCTATTCTCAGCACGTTCGATTCGAGTTTTCATTCCAACTTGGGAAGTTTCGGTTTTCTTTCTGGGGAGTGAAGGAAAAGAAGTAATTTTTCTTTTCCTGATGGCACCCTGCGATGTACCGGAACTTCCTGCATTGGGAGCGTCAGCAACAGGCTCGTCGTTCTGCAGAATGGAGTAGGGATTGTCCTGAGTCGTTGGAACGGGACTCTTAAGCATTTCTGCATAAGTCCGCTTGGAACGTTCTTTTAAGGAACGCTTGATTTTTTCCCCTCGTTGTATGTACACCGGGCATTGAGTAAGATCATGAGGAGTCCCGCCGCAATGAAGACACTTGCGCTCTTTCGGGCAAGGATTCTCATCATGGATCTCTCCACAATCTGCGCAACGTTTTTTGCTGCAACAATAGGCGGCCGTGTGACCGAGTTGCATACATTTGTTGCATTTCATTACCCGGGGTACAAACAACCGAACAGGTAAACGAAGTGCACCTATTGCAACGTAGTTAGGAAGGGCGGAACCCTCAAATGTCACACGAAAAGAGTTTGTCCGATTGAGGACTCTTTTGTCATTTTTAAGTGACACAGATTTCAGTCGATCGCATGCAAGAATCTTCACACTTTTGAGTGAAGAGTTCTTGAAGCGACCGACACCATCGAGTATCTCTTTTCGAGTCAAACCCTTTTCGTTTAATACACCGTCTATTTCAACGTTGCAACAGGGTACGTATACGCGATACTCGATCGCAAAGAGATCACAGCGCGTTATTTCATTCGCTTGGGTTCTGCTGGAGACAACAACTCGTAATTTGTCTGGCCCCATCCGAGTAATCTCGGTAACTTCGGAAAATTTCTGTGTCAACTCTTTTGAGATGCGAATGACGTTAAGAGGTTTGGATTTTCGTCTAAAGTATACGATAAATGGGCCTTTGGCGCCATCAGGGTATTCTTTTAGACGAAAATCCTGCTTCTCGTCTTTTTCCTCATCTTCAGAGCTTTCTATCTCGTAAACAGAATTTTCCTCCTCGTCTTCTGTTTCATCCTCCTGCTCTTCAGGAGGAGGTTCATTATCTGATATATTCTTTGGCGTGGATGGGGGATCCTCCCCGCCCTCTGCCATATTAATAAAAACGAAGAAGTAGACAACTGTTCGATATGAACAGAATATAATAATTTGGAAAATATAAATTAGTAAAAGAAATTATATTTCTATATTAGTTATTGTTGAAAATTTTATTTATTTCAATTTTTGTTATTATGTGTAATTTGAAAATGAAAAAAGTTCCAAAATAGTTCAACGGTGATGTATCAAAATGGACACCCCTAATGCCAACGCTTGCCGATTTGGTAAACACAAAGTTTAAACAATGGTGTAAATCGTGCACAGAAGCTATTCAGAATGATGGAAGAAGAAAGAGGAAAATAAACTTCTACTTGCCGCCGCTGTGTAGCGTGTGTGATGATGTGTCTTGCTGCCGGATTGTCTCGAAGGCGCACCACTTTTTATGAGCTTTACTTCGCTAGCAGCGCACCAGATGAAAAAATACACACTAGAAACGGATGTAAAAAAAACACCTGTATCGGATCAAATATAGGTTCGACCGATCTGCTTGCGAGTTGTCGAAGCAATGTATATATATATATATATATATAAATATATATATATATATATATATATATATATATATATATATATATATATATATATATATATATATATATATATATATATATATATATATATATATATCTGTAGGATTTAATGTAATCTGTTTGATACTTAAAAGATGAGGTTTTGCGCCCACCTATGTGGGCTTTTCCCTCCGAATGAATATGATTTTGATTTTCCAACCTTTCGAGCCACATTTCTAGCTGAAAGGTTGGGATGTTTCTCAATAATGGCAACCACCGTTCGGTCCATCTGTCGGGAGCATTCTTTTCGATTTGTTCCGCTTCCAACCTTCCGATCCACAGCTAAGCGCTGGTAAAACGATTTGCACACACTAAACACGGTACTCTTCGGCAGTTTTAGCTTTTTGGCGAGATCGCGTACCGACAGTGTTCGATTTTGCTGCCGTTCGCGCAAAATGCGTTTGCGTACCTCCACTTGATTCGACGCCATTTTACCAAACTGAAGGAGAATGTAAACATGTTGGACATCGAAATAAAGAGGAGGGTTTCAGCTGTCATGTAAGTGAACTATTTCAATGATTAGTGAAATATTTCATAAACTACACTGAAAGAAAAGTGTCCGAAATTTAACGTGGACAGGCTTTAGATAACGGTACTCAGTATCAAACAAAGTAATCACCCACACAAGATAATGCACAGTGCGTAGAATGCATAGGTATGTGGGACAATAATCATAACAGCAGAATTTAGCAATTGTACCACTTCGGTGTGATGGACATTGTTAGGTTAGTACGTATATATAGTCCACAAAAAATATATATAAAAATGTTTATTTTTCATAATCTTGCATGTATCATTGCTTTTTCAAGGAAAAATAATTCTGAGCAGTACGACACCCACGCCCAAATTTAATACGACCGCAAAGGCGTCCGAGGGGCCATTGTTGCGAACGTATTATCATCCCGAAAGCCAAGATTCATATCATCCCGCTTCCGTTTAGCTGCCCCGGTGAATTTAGACTTGTCCAAAATTATGAACTGTTTCGAACATTCATGTGTTCTGACTAAGCGAATTAACTATTCCACCTGATAATCCATTGCCATTTTAGCTTCAAATCAACGGAACACGAAGCTTAGTTTCGCAAATGCGAAATGCAATTGCACTAACAACTTTCTTTCAAAGCTTTTGCAAAAATTTCAAATTATTTTCTCACTATAATATTCATCAAAGGAAAGAGACGAATACAACAAAATAAGGACAGCTCAAATCGATCGATTCCTTTTCGGGGTTTGCGCTTACCAACACATGTGATCTTCCATTTTTATTTATATAGATAGAAGATTTGGGAGTGGGCTCTTTCGCCTGGAAATCAATTTAGTTTGCGTAAACATCGAATGGACTACCAACGCTTATTGTTGAGACAGATTTATCGGAGTTCTCCCAGCGAATTAAAACAGCTCTTTTCCGAGTGTTAATCAGCTTCAAGCTACAATTTACTTCATGAAATAAAGGTTCACAATAATGCATCGAAACAACTTACAATTTAGTCTCCGATTGTAGTAACAAATTAAAGAATCCAAAAAAGTACTTATTTTAGCAAAGTTTTCTAGTCTCGTCCCCTAATCGTTCAGATTTAGAAATATATATATATTGTTTACAATTCTTCGTTTTACTCTTCTTTCTCATTCCTCTTCCTCGCTTATCATCACCTCTGACAGTTGTAGTTTAGGGTTTAGCCGTTAGTGGGTGATGGTGCGTAAGTATCGTTTTTGAGGGGCTGTTTCGGCGAACACTTATCATGATGTAATTGTTAAACATATGGGAATTCAATTTTCCGAATTTTCCCATTTTCCTTCTGAGATTTTTTTTATTTTTCTCTCCGTAATATTGATCTACGGGATGAAACGAATACAACAAAATAAAGACGGCTCAAATCGGACCATTTCTTTCTTCCTCGGATTTCACGATTTGGCCTTCCGTTTTTTGAACGGGTTTCTTTAGCTTGACCCGTTTGTGTGTACGAAGGTAACTTTGTAACGTTGCCTGTAGCGCTGTTCCACATTATTAGAAAATAAACCTTCTTATTGTTGATTGAGCCGAAATTTGGTACAACAAAAAGATGATTTTGCGATTGTTCTACTTTCGTGATCCAGTTTTACTCAGATCGAATGTCACCATAAAACTCTTCGTATGAAGAAGTGTTCTGTTCAGTTGTTCATTGGCGGACATTTTTGAAGTTGATAAATTCCCAAGAATACAGTAATAGTCAAAGCTGATTTCGTGGAATCAATAAGGGAGGCAGATCTGTCAGCTCATTGAAAAAAAAACTTGTTCTCGTTAAGTGCTATAATATTTATTTATCTGATCGTTTTTGTTTCATGTATGGTTGTTCCCTCAGATAAATGTTCAATTGTTCATGTTCTGGAAATTTAACTATTTGCAACAGTGGCAATGGTATTGGCGGCGAAACACTGATAACTTGCGCATGGTTTTCCAATTTACCAATAATTAAAAAGACCTGTGGAGTCCCCCGAATCGAACACAACACGTGTCCTCGGGTCTAATCGAAATCGACGACATGCTTCCGCATTGATGATAGAGTTTTACAGTTTCACCAATCCGCACGTGTTTCCGTGTTGCAGAAAGGTGTAAAATCCGGCTGTGAGCTAACAAATATATATTTCTCCTGGCCACTATTAATGCGGCCAACGCGGCAATGACATTTGGTGTGTCGACCCTTTTCATCAAGGCCTTCAACAGGCCAGGATATTGGCCACCAGGGAGCGTCAGTGGGCTCGCTCCTGTCCGATCCCGGGACAGACGACGGCCGAAGGAGATATCATCAATAAGTTAAATGGCCGCCACAGAACCGCATACTGCCACTTCCACGGTTCGGGGCCTCGGAAAGCGCGTCGAGAAATGCGTTAAGTATCAATTATGGGAAGAGGATTGTTATTGAAAATTATGGTATTGGCCGTTGTGTTTTATGTCGGGATCAGGGTTGTCGGTTGACCATTGCGAGGGAAATTGTGAGGTATCGTTATTACCGTTCGATTTGAGAACGAATGGGGCGCGCAGTAGAGAAGCTAAGCCAGAACCAGTTAGAATCGCCATTGCAAAACCACAAATTGGATTTGATTGAGAGTGCCGGAATGCCATTCCAGGCAAATTCAATTCAATTTCATCACATATGCATATGAATGGCTACATGGGATGCTGTTTGCCGTAGGTAAACTTGTTTTAATGACCATTTAGGTATGTTCCCTGGAGAAATTTCGGATCGAAAAATCCGAAATATCTAAATCAAGGAGGTAATGCCTTTTTAATCGGAACCCTCATTGTAATCATATTCTTAAGCAAATAATCGGGGCTGGAAAAGCATGGAAAAAAAGGAAGCGGAGGACAATAACGACCGTAGGCTGAGCGCCTCGTTTTCAAACAACCGGAAAATTCCTTCCCAACGATGTGATGACTGTGTGCGTATGCGTGAGTGCGAATGTATTTGAACACCCGGATAGCCGCAGGCAGCAGCGTTAGGATGCCTTTGATGTTTATGGAGCGATATATTTTAATTAAAATATGGAGGTTTTGTTGTTGTCATACTCTAATTGCAATTAGACCGATTTTGGGAAAGTTTGGAGCTCGGTAACGAAGCTATCATCATCAGCAGCAGTAGCAGTGTCCAATCGGTAATAGTATCAGCAGTCCTGATGCCACAGTTTGAATGTCACATGCTGAGTCGTATGGGTTAGGGTTGATCGTTTTGGCAAAACTTCTGGATGTGTCAAAACTTTTGCCAAATAGGAATGCGTTCCAATACAAGACGTTGTCTTTCTCTGAGTGAAAGAAATGAGGAAATTACCACCTGTCAAACGACGCACTGCCTATAATTTCGACGAATCCCTAATTTTAGCTTGAGTATGTTAGCAATCATCAGCTGTCTGTGCCAGCCGCACTCGCTCTTCCAACAGTGGACATAATTATTTTGCCGAAGGAGCTGCCGGCTGCCTATTTAATGTTTTTCCGACCCATCCAAATGCCCGTCCTTTGACAGCATTGGCTAACTGAACGGCATACGGATACAGACCGTAAAGCGGTACGCACTGTGGGATGGAAAATCCTTCCTGATTCGGTAATGATTCCTAGCCGTGTGATTGCATATTTATTCTCTTATCTCGACCAGAACGACGGGCCATGATTCGGACAAAATGGCACAATGGATTGAAGCTGGGAGAGATCGAAGACTGCGGCAGAAAATAAGCCCGATGGCAGTTACCAATCTGCACTATTCGTCCTATCGTTCGGATCTGCAGTTCAGAAATTGCGTCCGGTTTTATGAGTGAGATATGGATTCCTATTAATGAAGCCAATGATGGTCATTCCACGTCGAATAGTTCTCGATGTTGTATGGAATGCGTATGGTAAGTACTTCTCTCAGTATCTCGAGGATAATATGTGCTCTTGAGAGTGACATGGAAACCAACTGATGTGGGCACTGATAGAAGAATCTTTCCAATCTATCCTAAATAGGATCTTGAAGTGTCAATTCACTAACTTTTATTATCTGTTGAAATTGCACGCCATATCTAAGCATGCTTTGCTTCCAACGCCGCTGCCATATTGACCTGACTGTGATCAAAGGTGGCCATTACTGAAATGACTTATTGCCTCAGTTAACCACAAACTTTCGCTACTGTTCGTTCGGAATGGCTCTTCCTTCTGTCGTCATAACAAATAATCTCTCAATCGGGTCGCGTGTGTGTCACAACCGACAGCATCATTGGAGAACTCATTTCTCACAGTGTTCCATCCATCTCCGTTCGGCGTCATCGATAAGCCGCCAAAGTGACCTCGTCAAACAGGTATGCACACAGCACACAATATCTCTCTCTCGTCCCAGATCAAGTGCGTTTTACCGCGTCGAGCCTACGCTGAAATGCAATTCATCTCGGCACTATGTGGAGCTGACATCAAACACCGAACATTTCTATTAAACTTCCAATGCCGTATCCGTTTATTATTCATTCCAAAAGGCCGACGCTTTTCGTGACTACTGGCGTGGCTGATGACTTCTCTCCCATCCCTCATTTCATTTCAATGTTGAAATGATCGAACCGTTCTGGAGCGTTTGCCGTGCCGAGCGTGAGAAGTTCTTCCCCCACCCTTTCAGCTTCGGACGGAATGTTCGAATCTGGCACTGGCATCAACCTGCAGCAGCAGTAGTCGGTAGTCGGTAGTCGGTAGTTGTACTCAACGAGAAGACTCTGCATATACACTGCATTGAAACATCACCCCCTCGCCACCCATCAACGCGTTGCACAACAACGCGGAAGATAATAAATAGATGTCGCTCGCTCTGTCAGAACAATTTATCATTTCGCCAACAGTTTTGACAAGCTTTGAAATATATTACCATTATAATGCGGAATAAATTCGCCGTCTTGTGTTCGGCGCAGTGCCAATGGGTGTTTCCCGATCGCTGCTGCAATCGTCCTCATCGCGGTGATGCAGTTTTTAAAGCTCTGTGGTGTTGTTGTTGTTGTGCGTTTAGCGTGACTATATTAGCCGGATGGGTCGATGTTTTGAGCGCGGTTTCCGTTTACTTTCACTTGGAGACTACCGTAATTACTATTTCTTCGATGGGACTACGTCTCATGGAAGAATGTTGGCTTCCCAATGATGTATTTACTTGCGTATTTTTATTGGGACTGAATAAAAAGGGCTACAGGCCCTTTGCCAGTTGTATGGCAAATATTGTATAGGATATTGAATAAGAAATTTTGGCAGTTTATTTGAACCCCTATGTGGTTTGACGTAGGATCTATAGTGAAAAACGTAATTTTTCGTTTATTTCACGCCATCCTCAAAAACTTCGAGATAAAAATTTGAAAAAAATAATTAATGTCCATCTTACTACAGTGTATCAATAAAAATTATCAAAAATTTTTTTATTTAAGTACTAAAAAAAATATTGAAATTTTGCATTTTTTTTTTGGGATTTAAAGATTCAGTACTATTTTAATTCATGTTTAAATATATTCCTACGGCTTTTCTAGATATGTGTGATTTTTTTCAGTGTTGTGCGATACAAAATTTTCTTTTTATATTTCCGAAGGGTCTGGCTGGGTAAGGGAGTAAAAAGTGCCCTCAAACCAAATCACCAGCTGTTTGGAAAATATTGTATAGAGTACTAAATAAAACATTTTGACAGTAGTACCATATACAGGTAAACTTCGATATAACGTACATTTCACTTTCAAAATTGTACGTTGTATCGAATTGTACGTTATATCGAAGCATAATAAAGTACCCACAAACGTAGTCTATAATACATTATTGTGTTGCTGTTTTAGTAAAGTTAACGAATAACTTCAATCAGAAGACGAAGCCAGCCTTTCTCATGATGTTTCCCTTCGTAGTGTTGATTAAATCTTGATTCATTTAGAATCCGAAATCACAAAATCAGCTGTATTTAGGGATTGATTGAAGGTACACAACTTGTTTTAGCATCACAATACATATAATTCATTGTTCTATCAGGAAAAAACATATTGATTTTTTTTCCTTTACACTTTGGAAATGTGTACGTTATATCGAAGTAAAATGTACGTTATATCGAGTGACGTCATATCGAGGGTACGTTATAACGAGGGTACGTTATATCGAAGTTTCCCTGTATTTGAGTCCTTATATGGTACACCATAGGATCTATGGTGAAAAATGCACCTTCTCGTTTTCTTCACGCCATTCTCAATAGCTTTGAGCCAAAAATATGGAAAAATACTGAAAGTACATCTTACTGGTGTATCGATAAATATCTTCAAACAATTTTTTTCATCAAAAAATGTAATTATAAAAAAAATTAAATATGCGGTACAAAAAAATTTAATATATTTTCTGGAATTTCAAAATTTTGAAAAAAATATAACTTTGAGACCCGCTTCTGTTCTAATTTTTATTTGAATGCGTTCCTATGTGTCTTTTTTTCTACATGTGGTGCAATTGTTTCCTGAATGTTTAAGAGCATTGCGAGATATAAACATAATTTTCTTCATCGTCTGCATTATTATTTTGACGTAGAACTACGTCTTTCAGGAAGGGTGCCAAATCAGAAAACAGGTCACGTTTTTATGAAATAAAGTTAACGTTAATAACTATTTTCACAGCGAACAAATTCTGATACTTTGCACACCAATGGAATCGGAAATTCTCTAAGATTTGTTTGATATACTATACAGTACAATCCACTAATGTCTAAACAGTTTAAATTAATGAAAACTGGAAGCATTCCCATTTTCCCATACATTAGTTCTGCCGATTTGTGTGCATTCCTGAACAGAGCTGTCAATAACGAGCAACTGATACATTCGTTTCTGCCCGTTTTCAACATATTTGGTTTAAATATGCCATCCGCGATTTGAAGCCACACCACTTCTCGTTTGATGGTCATCGAAGCAACATGTTTGCCGAAAAGCGTCGAGTGGGAGAGGATTGTTTTCTTGTCGGGTGAAGGAGAAGTATGGAACAGAGTTTCTTTCCACAAGGGCCCTTCTCAAAGCTAGAGGCGGAAACCAAAAATAAGATAGAATGAAAACACAGAAGCGATTAAATAGCTAAAAAGATATTACAAAAATTTCGATGCACTCTAAAATAATATCCAAAGTGGTAAACAAGTGGATTAAATAATATAATTCCATAGTTCTACGTCGAAAACTGCGGTCGTGTTCTAGATACAACCCATTACATTTTTATTTACTTGAAATCGATTACTTTATTGTATTCGTGGTTTTCAATTGTACGATTAAAATAAAAAAAATAGTAATAATTTGGATGTTTTGAAGTGTTTTTCTCAAGGACTATATTTTTTCTCACAGAGCTCTATTGTACTGCTGATTCCTATGAATTAAAATCCGATGTAAAGATAATCTTATATATTTCAAGATATGAGAAAACAATCTTTGTACAGCGCCATGCTCTAAATCAGGGGTTCTCAAACTGTTTTGAGCAAGAGAACCCTTTTCCAGAATTAAGTCGTACCTTAGACCCCCATAGCCAAATTTCTTTGAAAATCCTATCATTAATTTTTTTCTAATTGAATAATTATCAATTTGAAAACATTGCAGTTGGTTAAATGAATAAGTTTAAGTTTTTTACGGATCTGGCGATCTGGCGTAGTGATAACATCCGCAAGGTCGCGAGTTCAATTCACACCCCCAACATTCTTCCAAAAAATGGAAGTAATGAGACAAACCAGCCAAAAGTGTTGAAAGTCACTATAATACAGAAAAAAAATAATTTTCTCATCATATTAAGCAATATAAATAGAGATAAAATTTAGTAAATATCAAGTGTAATGAATAACTATTAATTCAAATTACTCACAAACTGTAAAAACACTCGAATCGCAAACCAATCTATCCACAATTTGTATTTAAAATTTCAAAGAATTTAGTAAATATCAAGTGTAATGAATAACTATTAATTCAAATTACTCACAAACTGTAAAAACACTCGAATCGCAAACCAATCTATCCACAACCACCAAAATATCAAAATACGGTTCAATATTGGTTAGTTAAAGCCTTAAAATCTGCCTTCATTGATTTTCAAATGGTTCCTTCGGTTTCGCGTTGTTTGTAACAATAATGAAGCCTTTTCCGACAAAATATGATGTAGGAAAAACGAGAAGATATTTCTCCGCAATGTCTCACATCGCAGTATACTGTTTTTTTTTAATGTTTCGTTATAACTAGAACATATGACAACCTTGTTTGTACTCCTGCCTCATCTGTGCTGATTATAATCAACTTTTCTTGCATTATCACTTTGGCTCATTCCACGGATGTGATATAGTACTGATTTATTAACTATTGAGGAATTTGAAAATTTTTAAGATGTAAAAACATTTTAGTGACATATGCCAAGTTATTTTGTTCACCAGGAAGCGGAATTCCATCAATTTCTCCTACATGTTATCCGGCAAAGCCATCGAGCGGGTTCAACAAGTCCGCGACTTGGATGTAATTCTTGACGAGGAGTACACATTCATCTACCAGTACAACGACATCATCTCCAGGGCAAACAAGCAGTTAGGTTTTGTTTTGAAGTTTACCAATGGATTTAAGGACCCGCTTTGCTTGAAATCTCTATACTGTACGCTGGTTCGTTCTATCCTGGAATTTGCTTCTGGTGCCTTTTCCCCGGCATTTGGAAAGCGCGCGTTGAACCTGTACAAAGAAAGATCGTACGTCGTGCTTCGAGGAATCTTCCATGGCGGAACCCAAGGAAATAGCCTCCTTATGAGTAACGCTGTAACCTGCTGCGAATTAATACTCTGGAGAACAGTCCATCTGCAGCTCAAGTCATGTTTGTTGCAAAGCTGCTGAGGAGCGAGATTGACTCCCCTTTCTTGCTAGCTACCCTACGTCATGGTGATTTCCTTAGGCTCGATTCCTGGAATAGTTGGTATGGCCAACATGATCCGTTGGAATTTATGTCTGCTGCATCCCATAGGATTTTTCACTTTTTTTCACTTTAATCTTGCTAAAGCTGAAAATCTTATTATGCAAGATACTTTTGGGAATTTTTTTTACGCCATGCACATAGATGGCCAAGCATTTTGTAAACTCTTTTTCAATTACTTTATTCTAGTTCACTTCCCTAAGCTATATGAATACCTTGTAATCTCTTGAATTAAAGTAGAAGTTGAGTACATTATCATTCAAGCTCCAACGTATTTCAGAGGGCATATGAACTAGCAACCTAATGGCAAGTTTGTTATACAGTAAAAAATCAGGAGCATGTTTGGACATGAATTTGATGATGATTTTCATCGTGTTAAATCGCGTATGTTTAAAATACAAAAAAATGTTAAACATGCTTGAAGGACTCGTACGCTCAAACACATTATCTTGCACGAACCTGTTCCCGTTTTTTTACTTGCCGAATTTTTCATCTTGTACTTGTTGTACTTGTTGTACTTTTTTTACTTTCATCTTGTGCACACTCATCATCTTATTGAGTTTTTAAAATGAACAGCAATAATATTTTCTACTACGATAATAGTCAATCTCAGGGTTGCCACATATACAGAATATTCTGTATTTTACAGATTGTTCGTCAAATTTCAGATACAGAATCTGTATACACAGAATTACAGATTTTCTCCAAAGATACAGAATTTAAAGAAATTTTTTCAAATTTAAATGTCAAAAATGTTGTTCAGTCTCACGACTGAAGAAAAGAGAACCCGCAAGAGAAAACATGTCTGTACATGTTCATAAGGAACAAACGCCCCTTTTCTTTGATTCCCCTTCCAGCAGCGCACGTGCATTACATAGCGCAATAACGGCAACAACACAAGAAAGAAAAATGCTGTCCATCGCTATTGCAGCATTACCGCTGAATAAAACTATGCGTTTCAGCCAGTGAGACGCGCTCACATCTATATTTTTTTGACGGCTCAAGAAGTGTTTTACCTCGAACAGTTTTTTTTACAAGTGTTTCTCTTTTAGTCTAGAATAAGTTAGTATAATTTTAGATTAAGCTAGGGCAATGTAAATAAAGTGTATTATAAAAGACAACATTCCGTATATTGAATTTCACAGTGTTTAAGAGTTTCTATCTAGCAGCTGATTCAACGAGAGTGGTCGTCAGCGTAGATCAGCGAGTGGAAAGTTTCGCAGCACGCAGCTTTTCAGCCAGCTACTTCCTGGCGATTGTGATTGTCGCATGCGTGAGGCATCACCAGCTGTCCAATTAAACCGAGGAAAGGTCACGAGCATCTTTGCCTCCTCCCCAATCATATACAGTCCACCATCGAACCACACAAATGTCAAACTTTGTTTTTTTTTTATCGTTGAGCCATGAAGATATGTACCTTGATTTATAAAAATGTTGAACCATATGAAATGTCACCTCACCTCTCAACTCCGGCCAAGGTAGTTTGTGGGAAAGTTTTTGAAAATTCCACATTCATCAGTGTCGCTTCACAATGCCAACAAAACAAAGTTCTGAAATCGGTTGGCATCCGCAATGATGGACTTTATTTTGAAAGCAAAGAACTATCAAGAAGGAGCGTCAAAGATGAAATTGACGGAAAATTTAAGAAAAGGTAGGTTCAACAAAACCATGTATAAACATCATACAATTTTAGACGGCGCCAGTGGTTGTATGGTTAGCGTAACAGCCTCACAATCCGATCGGCCTGGGTTCAATCCCAGCTGGCGTCGTTGGGATTTTCTGAGGCGAAAAATCTCTGGTTACGTCTTCCTTCGGAGCGGAAGTAAAAGAAGTTGGCCCGGCTCATGAGTTGTTGAGTCTGATAGGTAGGAACAGGTGGAGTCGCCTCCCTGATGTCGGTGATTGGCACTAAAGTGGCGGAAATAGGCCGACGAAAAATAAGCGAAGATAAAAAAAAAAAAAATCATACAATTTATTATGAGAAAACTTTTTTTATGATTTATTTTGTTCTATTGATACGACTTAAGCAAACCATAAATAAGAACAATAAATTCAAAATGAAAATATACTTTTCTTTCCAATTTTTCGTTAGTTTTTTGATACAGATTTTTTTTTTCTAAAAATACAGATATACAGATTTTTTCAGAAAATTTTACAGCATCAAATGTGGCAACCCTGGTCATTCTTATAACAGGGTGGTT
Organism: Toxorhynchites rutilus septentrionalis; assembly: GCF_029784135.1. NCBI lineage: Eukaryota > Metazoa > Arthropoda > Insecta > Diptera > Culicidae > Toxorhynchites > Toxorhynchites rutilus. Next base: position 2,580,489 of record NC_073744.1, read on the forward strand.
CACGTAACACAACTTATGGGGCATCTTAAATATTTCAAAAAAAAAAAAATTGTGTTATTTTATAGGGGTCGATATTCAGACCCGTCGACCCCCAAAATCAGTTTTCGTTTCTGTCGACCCCTGGGAAACCGAAATCGACCCCAGGGGGTAGATATCGATCACATTGAGAAACCCTGCTTTAAATATACCGACAAAATTTAGACATATAAAAAACAAAATTTAAAATAAATATCAGAGCAGTACTGGGTCTCTAAATTCAAAATAAACTAAAAATGCCCAAACGCCAAAAAATTTTTTTTTGCATTTTTCACCATAGATCCTATGGTGCTATATATGGTACTACTGTCAAAATGTTTTATTTAGTACTCTTTACAATATTTTCCATACAGCTGGTGATTTGGTTTGGGGGCACTTTTTACTCCCTTACCCGGTCAGGCCCTTTCGATACCGAATGATAGAATTGAAGCGACATCAAACATACTTTTTTTTTATTGGAGCAATTCCACGCCAAATCGTCCACCTGACCTGACCTTCTCTGATTTTTTTGAAACTTGGTACTTATGACGAAAACTACGTAAAGTTACAACATCTGGATTTTGAGTTACAATTTTGTGAAAGAAAGATCAATGATTTTGAATACGCTCTCTTCAAAAATCAATCGTTATTTAAATTGCTCATATTTTATTCGATCGATTATTCGATGAATTTTAGTTTTAATTTTTTTCCATTTTTTTTGTGAATAGAAATTTTGAATAATTTGTTAATATACTTTTTAAACAAAATTGAACGTAGCGAACGAGAACGAACGAGAAGTGGACTGGAATAGGGGTTGCTCCATACAACTAGTTTCGATTATCCGCAGTGGATTTATATACGTTGAAAATTCCAAATTAAAATGAATACATTGATTTAATGATATTTTTCGACTCCGTGTATTTCACGTAGAAGTGAAAAATTCTTAAAGACATTTTAACTTGAGTCTCCGCACATGTTATGGATGTTAGACCTGACCTGCAATATTTCTTTTAACCCTTTACAAGGGCGTGGAAACTAGGCAACTAATCGATTTTCATCTAAATTTCAGTAAAACATAATACTTACATGAGGAAGGGCTCATATTTTCCTTTGATTAAAAATAAACTATTGAATCAGTTGAAAAAAAATATAATAAACTGTTCATTCCGGCACTTTTCCCGACCGGAGTATCCCCTTTACTCTTGTCCCGGCGCGCAGTATAACGAGGACCGCTGACTCTTTTGTTTCGACATCCCTACGTTTACTCAATCCTGTTTATTTATAACTTAACAGTATAAGCTATCCAGTGCTGCCAGATATATCTGAATCTTGTTCCACGAGCATGAGAAATTGCTTCTTGAAATTTTGTGCAAAAAATCGTAACGCACCATGTTTATAAAGTTACTCAAATTCAAACATCGTTCGTCAGTCGAACAATTTTCCTTACAGAGTGAAAAACAGTATACTACAATGGATGGCAACAACATTTTCTCGTGTTGTAGACCGTTTCCGAAAAATGGTAAGAAATGTTCATCATCAAACTTTTCATCAAACGTTTGAATGTCAATATTCTACAGGGTTTTCCAACTTTAAATTCCGAAAGTAAATTGAAATAAAACACACTTAGAATTCGAATTTCGATGAAACTTTTATTTCAAATTAAAGTTTGGTTTATGCCATTATGTGTGAAATACAACATCATTCAAATGTCCACCTAGTGCTTCCTCGCACACCTTGATCCGGAACAGGTAATTTTCGATGACTTTTCGGCACATATGGAGCGGTATCTCGGTCATAACTTCACGAATGTTGTCTTTGAAATGTTCAAGAGTTTGCGGAGAGTTGGCATAGACACGGTCTTTCGCATAACCTCACAAAAAAACGTCTAGCGGGTTCAAATCGCATAATCTGGACGGCCAATTGGCATCACCAAAACGCGAAATTATGCGTCCCTCAAATTTCGTTCGCAATATGGCCATTTTCGGTCGTGTTGTGTGGCACGTGGCGCCGTTCTGCTGAAACCACATGTCATCCGTATCCATATCTTCAATTTGTGGCAAAAAACACGCGGCCATAGCGTTCACCATTCACAGTTACCGTCTCGCCGTCCTCATTTTCAAAGAAATACGGCCCGATGACTCCACCAGACCATAATGCGCACCAAAAAGTGACTTTTGGCGGATGCAATGGCCTCTCAACAATCACGTGTGGATTTTCTGAGCTCCATATATGGAAATTTTCGGTGTTCACATAGACACCGAGCTCGAAATGTGTCTCATCGCAGAAGAAAATTTGATGCGAAAATTCAGCATTTTGCTGCTGTTGTTCGTTCACCCAATCGACGTATGCCCGACGCATTCCATGGTCACCACGCTCTAATTTTTGTACCAGTTGGACTTTATATGGATGTAGGTGCAAGTCCAAATGCAAAATTTGCCACAATGATGTGTTTGACAAGCCCAATTGCTGAGCACGCCGTGGAATCGAAACACTGGCAGCAACAGCAGCAATATTTTCGGCCGATTCGGCCGCACATTACGATGATGCACAGGTTTCACAATAGTTTGTTCGAATTTACGCACTACACTAGCGATTGTGTGCTCTGTAGGCCGTCCATGACGACCAAAATCCGTCCGTAATGCTCGAAAAACATTTGCCGGTTGTTCATCATTTTTATAGTATAATTTAACAAAATTAACACGTTGTGCGATGCTAAAACGATCCATTTTGTAAAATGGCAGACATTCAACTAACGATATGACGCTTTGGTTGACATCTATGTCAAACGGTTGTCAGCGCAGGGCTGTATTGTATACTTTCGGAAGCCCGAAATGGAAAACCCTGTATAACTCTTTCTAAGACACTATTTTGGTACGACTCATAGTTTTCGAGATATAAATTATCAAAGATTTCTCTTACTAGAAACGATACGCCCTATTGAACAGTTACACTTGATTCAAAATATTCCCATTTTCTGGGAAAACTCGTATTTCCTCCAACCCAAACGGAATACAAACTTTCATTCGAATCAAGAATACATGTTTTTAAAATTTGCATTTTAGGACGATTTCATTGGAAGTTGCTCATTACAAAAAAGGTAGGTAGCGCTATTCCCGAGATCCAAGAGGTGGTCGGCTCAGGACCACTGGCCGGGTAAGGACTATCTTCTCCTATATATCTGTTCCTGTGTGGCATGCCAAGTTCTGGCAACACGGGCATCGTCAGTTTAGCGATCAAGGGGGTAGGGCACTCGGCGCTTTTTCCGCAGGGAATCACCGTTCGGCTTCGGGCGGTGTCCGATTATTCCTCGCACGCTCAGGGACACACAATTTGGCGATCCTGCCAGGAGCGGGAATTGAACGGGATAATTGAACCGACATATTTTCAAGTGCCCTGCGTGGGAATTAAGTTGCACGTTTCCGAAGTGCGTTTGGCGTGATTACCGCCGTGTGTGAAGTATTCCAACCAGAAATTAGAATAAAATGTAATGGTATGTATCTAGGACACGACCGCAGTTTTCGACGTAGAACTATGGAATTATATTATTTAATCCACTTGTTTACCACTTTGGATATTATTTTAGAGTGCATCGAAATTTTTGTAATATCTTTTTAGCTATTTAATTTCAGTGACTCGAAAGAGTCGAGTAGAGTCGAAAGCTATCAGCACTTATCGTTTATTTGGTTCAACTCGCATAAGACTTTCACCTTCCCTCTCAGATATCGATCACAAACTATGAACCCTTTTGCTCACATATTCCGCTTGAATTGTGATCGAATCCCACAACATGCAACGACTGGAATTAGAAAGCATTCTTTCATGATATATCTAAATAAATGCAGTCTATATTCCAAAATTCTGGATACTCTTCCATATCCCCACTAGCACGAAAAATTCTTGTATGCTGCTCTTCTTTGTTGTAGCACACCTCGATACAGAGGGGTTCCTCTCCTTGTATTGAGCTGTGTGTGTATGTGTGTGAAATCAGCATTAGGCATGAATGATATCCGCTCTTTGTGTTATGCCAGCTCACTCGCTTCTGTGTTTTCATTCTATTTTATTTTTGGTTTCCGCCTCTAGCTTTGAGAAGGGCCCTTGTGGAAAGAAACTCTGTTCCATACTTCTCCTTCACCCGACAAGAAAACAATCCTCTCCCACTCGACGCTTTTCGGCAAACATGTTGCTTCGATGACCACCAAACGAGAAGTGGTGTGGCTTCAAATCGCGGATGGGATATTTAAACCAAATATGTTGAAAACGGGCAGAAACGAATGTATCAGTTGCTCGTTATTGACAGCTCTGTTCGGGAATGCACACAAATCGGCAGAACTAATGTATGGGAAAATGGGAATGCTTCCAGTTTTCATTAATTTAAACTGTTTAGACATTAGTGGATTGTACTGTATAGTATATCAAACAAATCTTAGAGAATTTCCGATTCCATTGGTGTGCAAAGTATCAGAATTTGTTCGCTTTGAAAATAGTTATTAACGTTAACTTTATTTCATAAAAACGTGACCTGTTTTCTGATTTGGCACCCTTCCTGAAAGACGTAGTTCTACGTCAAAATATGTTTGTTTTTTTTCATTAAAGTTTGTGTGTGTACAAAAGGGCAGTAGAACCTTTTGGGGGAACAACTTGAAATTACATGAATACATGAGTGGTCAGCCCGGGACTACACCGTTAGCGGAAGACTACAAGTATCAGAACTATTTTACCATGGGAGGCATAAAGATTTTCAATAAGTGAATGATAGGTTTGGAAAAAGTGTGAATTAAACAGCACGGTTGGCAGAAATTCTAATGCTCCATGCTAAACTGCAGGTTGACTTGAATAATAGCAAAATTGAAACTTGTTGCCAGAAACAACGATTTATTTTTCAATTAAAGCAGTGTAATACTTTGGGTGACAAAACAAAATGTTTTAATATTATGTTTCTATGTTTAGTACGCGATATTAAAAAAAATACTGATGCTCATCAGTCTTGTAAATCCATTGCATTAATACCTATTACTTCGCAGTAACGCATTGAAACTCAAGATTGCGGATATATTAATAATGACCGTTATTCTAAACAGGCACAAGGAAAACGAACAAATTATTAACACCGATATGTACCACTTTTTTTGAATATAGCAAGTTGCAAATAGATAAATCTTTTATAATAAGTACGGATCGGGACGACCGTGTTGTGTAAAAATGGAAGCAAAATTATTTGCTTACCGAGACCGTGCAGAACAAAGCTTGACTCGCCGTATGATGAGTTCTACCAACAGTAAAGTGAGAGAATTTCTTCGAAATAACGAAGAATGATTTGTTTCATTTTTTTATGAAATATAATTTAATTACCTTTGTTTCAGCCTAAGAAAGTGTGTCGATTGAAAGAATGGTCAAAAATACATACATTCTCGAGTGCCCCATTTCTAGATGATCTGAGCTCCGATTTGTTTGATTGATTGATTGAATTAACAAAATTTGAACATCCCTCATTTTTAATTGTGCAGAATAACGCTTCTATTTACTTTTTAATATTTAAACCCACTTGCATGATTTTTTGGAAACAGATAATCATTCATGATTCATTCCTGCCCTCGCGAGAACAATACACAACTTTGCCGTGTGTCATTTTTGCCAATGTGCAATGCTTTGAATATTTTCCAAGGGTTTTTTTTCTCTAGAAGATCAAACTATCGTGATGATCTTTTTCATTGCTGACACACATTGTAGCCACTGGTTAATATATATTTATTCCACCATTACCACCACCATTATTAACCTTTGTGAAAGCATAAAATCGACAATGCGTAGGTGTGTTTTGATAATACACATTCTTCGCCGAACGGTATGAAAACCGATGCGATGAATCTTTTCCATCTTTTCACCTCGGATTTGATGTATTGTGTTGCGATGATGAATGTATTGTGTTGACATTCATGCTTATTGGATGGATATTACTTTTTATTAGATTAGCAGGCTCGAAGACAGTTTCAAACAGTTAAAATTTCAAATATGTTTTTCACTTGATGTTGTGTAATTTCATTAAACACGTTGTTCTGACCCTCACTCAATATTGTTTTTTTAAACTGAAAACAATGATCGTACCATCTCATTCCCTTACAAAGGTCAGATGATGGTATCTTTAGGATAATTAGTTATAAGAATTAACTTTCGCATTATCAATCTGAATCAGCAAACAAAATAAAATAAAAATGCAACGGACTGGTTGTCCTTCTGACATATACTCTAAATTTGATGAACTTTTTGAGGCAGCACGCGAGCTTTTTTATTCCATGGCATGTTAAGAAGATTACCATCCCGAAATTGATCCGTATAAGTCGTGAATTTACAAGAGAATTCCCGCTTTACTAGGTTCTCGATAACGGTCTTCTAATACGATCGTTTTCGAGCCCAGATAAGTGAGCATCCCCAAGCCTAATTAAAGCGAGCACTTCAGGTCCTTCATATTCTGGGGATAACATTCCCACTGGAACTCGTAATCAAATTTGCTGCAACTCGGAGAAAAAATCTCGTTCTAACCATTTATTTAACGACTGAATTTAAGAGTGTTCCGATTGGGCTATCCCCAGCCACATTCCAGTTTTCACATCACATCACACCCTTCGGAATTATGTTATCTCATTTGAAAAATGTTAGTTCGGAACAATTCACTAATACTTATCGTTAGAATATAAAATCAATATCAGAAACTATTTAAGTTTAATACAATTTTCAATTACATAGAATACATATTTGATACGGTAAAGTTAATTTTCATTCATAATTCTTCATTTGCAAAGTGTGTCCCCGAGAATCTATTCTTATATCCACTTCCCTAAAGGAGAGCACGAAGCTCAATGCAATCGTAGCAGCCTACTTCGTGGTCATTATTTCGTAATAATCTTCTTCTTCTTTTTTGGCTTTAAGAGGGTTTAAACTTTTCAGTTCATTCGCCTCTAGTTCGTAATATTCGTTCCTATGACAACCTAGCTTGTCAAAGTAACTCTCTGCATTAGCAAGCACTGTTCGCTGTCTAGAGTAGCACTGCCATTGCTGACGACTTTTTTACTTGCTGTATGGGGACAATTAAACGTCGCTATGTTACTTGTTTCTTCTAGACTGCAAAACTGGGGGAGCGCAAATTAGATCAATCGAAGCGTGCAGTTCAGCGCAGTGGAAAATAAGGCACTAAACACATATTTCGTAATTCACAGTTCCCGTATTCTTATTCAGCCATTCCATGCCAAACCGATATAGTAGTTCTCAGATTTTCGTGAAAATTGGTAGTTTTGACGTGGGACTACGTCTAACCGGAATATTCCGGCACGACCACAACTTATCGTTATCTCAGAAGAAGTCTGGAGGAGGGGTCCTCATTGCCATTAATGCAAATTTCACTTCTGAGGAACTTATAACCGAAAAACATAAAGAATTTGAGCATGTATGGGCAAAATTATCTATAGCTGGCGAAGTACACATATTTGCTTCTGTGTATTTCCCACCCGAACATGCAAATAAAAAGTCGTATGAATTATTTTTTCAGACGGCAAATCGAATTGCAGAAACACTAGAACCAGAAGTGAAATTGCATATCTATGGCGACTTCAATCAAAATAAGGTAGACTTCATTCCCGATAATGATAATGAATGCATTCTACTCCCAGTCGTCGGGGAAAATGAAACCCTACAATATATATTTGACGAAGTTGCACATCTCGGTCTTAACCAAATAAATCATTTAAAAAATTTCCAAAAATATTATCTAGACCTATTATTCACTAACATCACCGACGACTTTTGTGTGAATGAGTCCATGACTCCTCTTTGGAAAATGAAAAATTTCACACAGCAATTGAATACTCAATCTTTATACATAATAGACAATTGCCCATCGACTGGGAGTATGAAGAAGTACCGGAATATAACAAGACGAACTTTGAAGCAATCAAATGTAGCCTACAAGCCATAGAATGGCAAACTTTATTAAACAGCGAACGAGATGTCAACTTAACTGTACATATTCTTCACGAAATTCTGAATAACATAATATCAGAATTTGTGCCGAAGAAAAGAAGACGAAGAAATTCAACCAGCAAATATCCTATTTGGTTTTACGTTCAAATAAGAAATCTAAAGAATAAAAAACAAAAAGCACATAAAAAATACAAAATAGACAAAAGTCATCAAAATTTGCTTGAATATCAAAATATTTCCCAAGAATTAAATTTTGCAATTAAAAGTGCACACGAAGAGTACAATAGAAAGGTCGAAACTGAAGTCAAATCATGCCCGAAGAAATTCTTTAATTACGTAATGTCTAAGCTCAAAAGCAATAACTTCCCATCGCAGATGCATCTCGATGAGGATGTGAGGAATTCTTCGAACGAAATTTGTAATCTCTTTGCAGATTTCTTTCAGGAAGTATATACCACATTTTCCGAAGAAAATCGCGATCGGAACTACTTTTCATTTTTACCGGATTATCCAAATGACATATCGGTGAACTATCTTTCACAACAGGAAATATGCCATGCACTAAAAAAATTAGACGGAACAAAAGGACCAGGACCTGACGGAATAGCACCTATATTCTTAAAGAACCTGGCTGAGGAACTCACCCTTCCCTTACATTGCATTTTCAATATATCACTACAAACAGGAATATTCCCAGAAAAATGGAAACAATCTTTTTTGGTACCTATCTTTAAATCAGGCGCTAAATCTGACGTACGTAATTATCGTGGAATTGCCATTATCTCTTGCATTCCTAAACTATTCGAAGCAATAGTCAACGAAAAAGTCTTCCAACAAGTAAAGAATAGAATTACGTGTATGCAACATGGCTTCTTCAAAGGCCGTTCAACTGCAACTAATCTGTTGGCTTTTGTGACTTTTATTTTGAATGCAATGGAAAATGGCAAACACGTAGAAACTCTTTACACTGACTTCAGTAAAGCATTTGACCGCATCGACATTCCATTACTACTCTTCAAATTGCAGAAAATAGGAATGGAACAAAGACTCTTAAACTGGCTCAGTTCTTATCTAACAAACCGTGAACAAATTGTTCATTTTCAAAATTCTCTTTCAAATCCAGTAAAAGTCACTTCGGGAGTCCCACAAGGTTCTCATTTTGGTCCTCTTCTTTTCATTCTGTACGTTAATGACATCTCCTTCGTTCTCAAGCGTATCAAGCGTAACCGACGACATGAAGCTTTTCGCGGAAATTGGAAATGAAAACGACATCGAAATACATGTATTCCATACTTGGTGTGATAAAAATCTACTAACACTGAATGTGAAAAAGTGCAACTCTATAACATTTAGCAGAAAAAAACATGTACCAAATATTGTAATATGTCTTGGAAATCAAAATGTAGAAAAATGTGAAATAGTTAGAGATCTAGGCGTCGTCCTGGACTGTAAACTCACATTCATAGAACACTACAACTCTGTAATAAATAAGGCGAATAGTGTGTTAAGTTTTGTCAAACGCTTCTCACATAACTTCCAGGACCCATACACAATAAAGCTTTTATATATTACATATGTAAGGCCTATTCTGGAATACTGTAACATCGTTTGGAACCCGTATATGGTCGTACATGAAGAACGCATTGAGTCAGTCCAGAAACAGTTTCTTCTATTTGCACTTCGTAAACTCAACTGGACCTCATTTCCACTTCCTTCACATGAAGCACGTTGCATGCTCATAAACATCCAAACACTAAAAGAACGCCGTGAATTTGCAATGCTTTCTTTTGTTAATGACCTAATTTCGCAACGAGTACAGTCAGCTGAATTACTAGAAAAACTAAATTTCTATGTACCTGGGCGTCAACTAAGAACGCGGAATTTGTTTCTAACCAAAACATCCAGAACAAATTATGCAAATAACGCCCCTATCAATCGCATGATGCGTATATACAATCAGCACTGCGAAATAATTGACACAACAATGAATAAAAAACAGCTAAAAAGAAACATGTACCGCAAAAATAATATTTAACCTAAGAAAACATTGTAACATTAGTGTATAAGTGTGTAGTCTACATTTGTTTGACGAAATGAATAAATAAATATGTGGAGGGTACAATTAAAATCTCAACACAGAACATGCAGGAAAAAATGAAAGATTTCGAATGCTTATAACACGAACATTTCTTACTGGATCGGAAAGATGTTTGCATCAATTGATAGGGAATATTTCTACGCATCTATCGCAACTAACAAAATGTTATTTTTTCATTAGATAAACAATTGAATAACTGTAAAATATAAGGCGTTATCTAATCGCCCTAACTGCCTCGTTTTGATTGGCCCGATTTACGGTTTCCCTAACACAGCCATCAAAACCAAGCAGCCTTGGGGAAATCGGCATTACAAATACATGAAAGTAGGGGGACTTTTGTTCTCACCGAAAAAATGTTCCCTAACACAGACTTCAAAACCACGCAGCGATGGAGAAATCGGCATTGCAAACACATGAAAGCAGGGGAAGCTTTTGTTCCCACCGAAATGTGTTCCTTAACAGAGATTTCTAAACCAAGGTGCCTGGAGGAAATCGGCATTTCAAATTCATGCAAGTCGGGGGTATTTTTGTTCCGACTGAAATGTGTTTCCCTAACACAGACTTCAAATACATGGAGAGTGGAGAAATTGGCATTGCATATACATGTAAGTCGGGGGTATTTTTGTTCCGAATGAAATGTGTTTCCCTAACACAGACTTCAAATCCATTTAGCGTGGGGAAATCGACAATGCGAATTCATACAAGTCGGGGGTATTTTTGTTCCGAATGAAATGTCTTTCCATAACACAGACTTCAAAACTAAGGTTTCTGGGGAAATAGGCTCTGCAAATAAATGCAAATTGCGAGTACTTTTGTCCTCGCTTGCCTTTGTGCAGACCGGAATATGTCTGTCCTAACACGATCTTCTAAACTTGTGAACCTGGAAAAATCGTGCAGACACTATAAGCGAATGATTTTTCCGGTTTTAAGCAAATTCGCGGTTCGAGAAATATGTACACTTGAGAGATGTGAAATTAAGAGGGAAATATAAAATAAAATAATCATTTGATAATTCTTCCGTACATATATTTTGTTCTGGGCATCATACCAAATCATTCTTTGTGTGGACACCGACTGGACAACATCGTTGCTGGACGGGCTGGACGGCGAGGGATCGAGTGCCTTTCTCAAGGCAAGAGGGCGGAGGTGGTAGCGCTGGAGTAGAATAGAGTAGAGTTTTCAAAGGGCCTTTCTCAAGGCTAGAGACGAATGAACTGCAAAAGTTTAAGGTCTCTATAATACAATACCTTCCTTCCTTCATACCAAATGTAAAAGATCTATCATTAAATTTACTTGTAACGATGAACATAATCTATCACAATGCATGAATTGACCTTACATGGCATTATACAATCTTTTTACTTACAAAGCAAATATATTGAATTCAATTGAATATGGAAACTGTTTCATTCAATCAAGAATTTAATCAATATAAACGAATGATTGCTAACCTAAGATAGTCCCACGTTAACCTTGCGGTATCAGACCCGTTTTTTTTATTATTTTTTTTAGGGTGACCATTTCCATTTCAGGGTGGTCCGAAAAATCAACCTTTTCGCATTTTTGCCAAAAATGATTTTTTTTTTAAATTCAAAACTTTCGAACCGCTGGACCAATTCAGATGTTCGACATATTAAATTAAAGCCAATAAGCTGGTATTTTTTGGAAAAATACTACAGTTGCAGAAAATTTGAACTATGTTTTCGTTAGTATTGATTGTATTTGTTTTTTATAGTTTTCATGGTCTCGGGAACAAAGGCGCTATATTTTTTTATATTTTTCGAGGAAAGCTGAGGATTTTTCACATAACATATCTCGAAACCAGGGAGGCTTTTTTTTAGTTTTTGAGTTATGATTTTCCAAAGTTAACCGATGGTCCGAAAATCATTTTTTTCCACTACAAAAAAAAAAATCATAACTTTTAATTCTACTGGACCGATTCAGATGAACGACATATCGAATTAAAGCCAATGAGCTAGTCTTGTTTGAAAAAATATTACACTCTGAATAAAAATGGATTTTGTTTTCGTAATTATTGATTATATTTGTTTTTTATAGCTTACATCATTTCGGTATCAAGGGCGCAATTTTTTTATATTTTTTTCAAAAAGTTGAGGTTTTTTCGCATAATTTATCCAAATACCAGAATATCAGGTGTTGTTTTTCGTTTTTAAAATATGATTTTTCAAAGTTAACATGTTTTCAGTTTTCGTTAAATATTTCTATGCGACTAGACTGTATGTATGTGACTATAACCGAATTTATTGACAAGTGTGTTATTTTTTCAAAAAAGGCTAGCTAGTAGGCTTTAATTTGATATGTCGATCATCTGAATCAGTCCAGTAACTCAAAATTAATAAATTTTTGAAAAAAAAAATCGTTTTTGGGAAAAAAAGGGAAACATAATTTTTCGGACCATCGGGTAACTTTGAAAAATCATAACTTAAAAACAAAAAAAACGCCTCTCTGGTTTCGAGATATGTTATATAAAAAAATCTCAGCTTTCCAAAAAAAAATATATATATATAAAAAATATAGCGCCTTTGGTCCCGAGACCATGAAAACTATAAAAAAAAACAAATATAATCAATAATAAGGAAGCCAAATTCATATTTTGTGCAACTCTGGTATTTTCTCAAAAAAGATCAGCTAATCGGCTTTAATTTGATATGTCAGTCATCTAAATCGGCTCATTAGTTCAAAAGTTATGAATTAAAAAAAAAGTCATTTTTTGAAAAAAGTGGAAAAATTTGATTTTTCGGACAACCCTAAAGTGGAAATGGTCACCCTAACAAAAAAATTAAAAAAATACGGGTCTAACGACAAAGAACGAAATTTCCACTTTCCACGAAAATCTGAGAACCACTGTATCGGTTTGACATGGAACGGCTGGTTTTTATAGATTGTAACTGAATGAACAACTGAAAGAGCACAGATTGCTTTTGCCAGAATACAGAATCAGAATACGGGATTTTCGTTTAAATAATGTTTGGCTTATTTCAGTTGGTCGAAAGTTAGTTTTATGGAATATATTTTTCTTAATTGTATATTTTTGGAGAATGCCCCGAATCGGGTGGTCCAAAGTTCTGGATAGAGTAAACAGAGTCTCAACCGGGGGGGGACCTTTTTACGATTCTTAAGTTACACTTACCCTGACCAACCCAAAAAATCAACATCAAAAACGGTTTCAAACCGTGATTCAAAGGCAACTGTCATCACGTTAGTAATCAAAAGCGTTACCAATCTTTTTTACCATGTTTATTGATAATTTTTCTTTTCATATATAACGTTATTACCAATATATTTTTGTCTGCATTTTTTCTGTTTTCCTTACTTCTGCTACAATAATTGTATCGCCAATATTTCTCACCTTCCATGTTTTTTTGTATGCTCAATTTCTTCACTTACTTTGCTTATTTTGCTTTGTTTTCGATTAAACACAATATATCATGTCAAATTATACAGCACGGTTTCTTCTTCTTCGATTAAGTGGCGACGTTTTTTTTTCTGTTTCTGTGTTTTAACACAACGTGTTTAACCTCTCTTCTGTCTCATTTGATTAAATAATAGTAAAATGTAAATTTTCACTCATTATTTTCAACGGTTTTATTTTACTTCTTAAACGTTCGTGTTTTATTTTTTTTGCGTTGTTCTCTGCGTTCCAATCATGTGTTGGGTTGTTATGTTTATGTTCTACTTGACTCTCTCAAGCATAACCTTGAGTGTTTTTTTTTCTGTTTCTTCTCCGCTGTTTTTACTTATAATTTCACCTCGTCGTCTGGCGGCTCTACTTGGGGAGGGGTATTGTTTTGTCTCATACTTTTTTTGTTTATCAAATTTTATCAAAATGGTAAAAAATCGTTCTTTTTGGAAAAAAATATGATTACCACTATCAAAAATTGTTTATATTCTGTCTTTTCCCATGCGTTCTCTCCTTTTATTTATTTTTTTTTGCTTTTTTTTGGTTTGTTTGTTTTGCTTAAAGTTTATTTCCCGCTCGCAAGTGCCATCTTTCCTTTTGCTCACCCTTTTCGTATGCTAGTTTTTGTTTAGCCAATTGTTTTGCGTGCTCTTGCTTTCTGGCCGCCACACTTTCGGAAGAAAAGATGAAACAAAACACTCTTTTTTTGCTCAAAACCACAAGCTATTAACTATATGCGTGTGTGTAGATATTTTTGTTTCTTTATGTTCTCTCCAACCCAAGTCGCTTGCATTAGATGTTGTTGTTGTTGTTGTTGTTTTTGGTATATTGGAAAAAATGTTCTTCCTTTCTGTGTCAACACCCTACATTGTTTTCTTTCTCTCTGTTTGGTTTATGATAGATTCGCCTTAAGTTCAATTTTCGTTTCCTCCTACTTTTTTTTCTTCGTTTATAACAATTCATTATGTTTAATCATTGTTGTTTGGTGCTTCTACATCTATAGTGTGCAAATGTTGTAATTTTTCCTCCACTTATATCAATATTTTTTTTCCTTTTTGTGTTTTTTAACTCACTTTCGCTGCTGCTGCTATTACTCGCTAAGTTTTGTTTAGATATATTGATGTGGCTTTTTGAGGGGTGGCGAGGCGATGTTCGGCGATTGTTCGACACCTCTCACTTCGAAGCCGCAAAAAAACATTCTCATCAACGGGCCGCACCTCGCCGAGAGCCTAGCGTAACGATCGAACACGTCTCAACGCCTCATCCACCCGCGGGGAAAGGGAGTTCCATTCCAACGTGTGTGAGTGTGTGTGTGTGTGTGTGTGTTTCTTTTGTTCTGTGTGTGTATGTATGTGCATGTTTTTTTTTCTGGTTCTGGTATTCTTCTGCAGTAATTGTATGCTATTGACTATGGTCTCGTTAAACTGTACTTGGTTGTTTACTTACGTTTTTATTTATAAATATAGTTTTTTTGGTTTTGCTTTCATCAAAATAATCAATTTATGCTTGTATATAATTCCTTTACTTATTCACATTTTGTTTTTTTTTTGGTTCATTTATTTAACTTTAATTCTGTTATTTTTGCATACTTTTTTCTTCAGTTTGTCATGCTCTTTCCCATGCGCATAATATATATTTTATGTGTGTTGTGTATATATATTGGTTTTTGTATTTTTTCTTGGTTTTTTTCCTGGTAAAAAATGCCTTACATTCAATTCATATATTATTTTTCATTATATAGTTTATTTACCTTTTCTTGTTTAATGTATATATAATAAATTTATATTTCCATATCAGTTATGATGTTATTTCAAGTATAACACTATAAATATATTCATTTTACTAATATATGTTTTTTTCGTTTTCTCCTCACTATTCACTTTAATATAATTTCATTAAAAATATTTATCCACATTTTGTTCCATTTATGATAATTGCCTCAATGAGTTCGGAACAAACAAAACAAAGTTCAAACGAGTCGAAACAAATAAACGGGGCTTACACACAAACCAGTTGGTGAACCAAACTTGGGAAGGATTCAACGATTTCGAATCCAATCCCCCGTAGAAGAGTAACGGAAAAGTCCAAAAATAAAAACCTGCTGAAACAAGAAATAGTCTTAAACAACAGCCAACAGTATTTTTTTTCTCGTTTCTCATTTTTTGCACTAATTTCAGCTAAAATCACAGGATAGTAAATGTGAGTGTGTGTTATGTTTTTCATGTAATGTTCGATCGCAACATTTTTGTTTTGTTCTTTCCTCCTAGATAAAAAGATAAAACGAAACTCAACGCGATTTTTGGACACAAACTGGAAAACGTGGAAACTTAGTAAACGCAATAACAGGGGTACACAGGAGTGAGCAGTGTGGCGTTAATATGCTTCGTTTGATTTGCTTTTGTGTTTGCTTTGCTTTTTTGGTTCTCAATTTCCTTCCCTTTGCTGTTTTCTTTATTGCTGAAAAACAATTATGAGTATGTTTTTGATTAGTTAGTGTTTTCGTTAAACATATTGTTGTGTGTTTATTGTAGTTGATACAACAATTCTCGATTGCCATTAATTTATATCTCACGGTTTTTCTTTGAGTTGCTTGTTTTTTTCTGTTTGTTTTGCTTCCTTGCTCTGTCTGTGAACGATTCCAACAGTACATTTCCCTCAATTGTAACTACGCTCTTTCTGAACACGACTTCCCTTGGTTTTTCTACTCAATTTTTTTTTGTCTCGGAATTATTCTCTGTGTGCGATAAATCTTAAAAGTCAACCGATAAAGACAGTGATAAAATAGATTTTCTCTAACTTGCGCAATGGACGTTGCGGCGACGACTTTTAATATTGTTCATTTATTTGTTTTGCTTTAATTTGATTCGACTCGTGTGTGTGTGTTTGTGTGTATGGAAAAGAAATCCTTTTGATTCGTTCTCTGCAGCTTCTTCGTTTTACATCTTCTTCTCTACACGTTTTCTCGAGAGGTTAATCCGGTCACAACCAAAACTTGTAATGAAGCGTGTTTGAGTGTCTGTGAGTGTTTGTGTATTTCCTTTGTGCATTCTTGTTTTCACTACATATTCTTGTGAGAGCGATATATTCTCACATTTTTGTCTCATTGATTCTGCTCTTTTCAGTGCGATTTTGATTACTTTGTGTGGTTTGCTTCGGTTCTCTATATTAACAGTTTTGACTTGACGTGAGGGAATATTTTTTAATGCTGTCACTTGAAAAAAGGAAGATAAATAATATTGCGGCAGGATTTTTCTCGATCCGGGGATAATCTTAGTAGCGTGTGCGATCAAGGTAGGCGTTTGCTACATCCCGCGCGATAAAGTGTCAACCTTGGTAACGCCTCCTTCGATCCGGTCAAATGGGAATCAGTCCAATTTTTAGAATCCGTTGGATAAGAAATCACAAAAAATCATACTGAAATTATTTTATCCTTCATGGTTTGAATCATTTATAGAGAAAACATTTGATGGGAAATCGAGCGACAACATGAATTTTTTTTTGCGTGTTAATCAGAAAGTTGTTGTGAATTGCAACTGTATGTTCAACAATCAAATACATTCGCAAAAAAAGGATAAATTTCTAAAGACTCCAAGACTCCATCCTTCAGACTTTAGACGTCTTCACGTTCAATTCGCATTGTACCGTTTACTCAAGTTCTGTTTTACACATATCAGTCATGTTATCAATTCACTGTCAGCGTTGCGCCAATTGTCACTCTTTTCTTCCCAAATTGAGTAATGCCACTCATAAAAAAACTGACTAAATTTTACTAAAATTGAGCAGAATTTCGTAAAGAAACCACTACCGGTGAAAATGAATGGAATCTGTTTTCGAGTGAATAAAGAAAATACTCCTCTCAAAAAGACACTCGACAAATGCTACACTGCCACATTCGAATTCGAACTTGAAGCTTATCCCGCTTGTTGTTGCGCTCTTCGCTGCACTTTGTTTTTTTTTACCATAATAATTGTGTGTTAGTGTGCGTAGGTTATCTTTAGCTAATTGGTTTTTTTTTCTCTCCCTTTTGTTTATCTGTTTATCCTCTCTAATGGGTTTAGTTTATGCGGGAACGGAGCTTCTGAAGCTCAATTCAACTTGTAGTATATAGTAGGTTTTTTTTTCACTTTAAGAAACTTACGGGTTTTTTTTTCTTCACCGCTTGTTCTGGGCTCGAACGCAACCGTTAAGTCCCACTACTCGCTTCCCCCACCCAGAGAGAGAGAGAGAGGGGGAGCGGGGGAAGAGTGTCAGTGTTTGGTTTCGATAGAACAATCAAACAATAATAAGGATAATGGTCAAAATATTGCGCTTATCAGGGATTGCCTCCAATTGCTATGCCTTTCTTTCGAATTTTTGTTTGTGTTTGTCACTATGTATATGTATATATAAAGATATGGTTGCCTCCTTTCAAAAGATTCGGGAGTAATTCTCAATAAGTTTAGCGTTATTCCGTTCTCGCGCGTTCGCTCGCTCTCTCAAACCAGAGGGTGAGGGCTGTTTTCAAACGTTTTGATCTATTAGTAGAAGACTTGTTTGCATGGTTCGCTACGATTAAATTTGCTTTTGTTTGTTTTGGGTTTTGTTGTTGTTGTTGTTATTTTTGTTTGCTGTTTGCTGCTGCTGTTGTTATCTACACAAAATCCTACGAGTTAGTCAACTACTACACTACTACTTTTACTACTTTTACTACTATGATGTCCCATCCCATTGTATACTTCTTCTCTTTCACTTCGCGCCTCTTCCGTTTGAGTAGACTAGCTCCGATGAAGATAGTTAGAGAGATAGATGTAATATATAGAGATAGGGCGGGGGGGTATGGAAGATTGTGGCCAGGGAAGAAGGTGCTTGAAGGAGTGATAAAGCCTACTTCGATTTGCGTTTTCGAACACACAAAATGAGTTTTTTTTTCTCGTTTGCTGCTGAACTGAGGGACGGTTCGCCTGTCAAAGTCAATGACAGAAACAAAAGTGACAACAACGATTTCTACTAAACTGCCTCTACTGCTAAAACACTACTATTTACCACAAATCGCGAACCGCTTCGTTTGTTGGTTTTTGTTTGCTCTCTTACTGCTGCTTTCTTCGGACCAACAAAGCAGGAATGTTTCACTAATACAACCAACAATACCTACTGGGGTTTGGGAGGTGGGAGGATGAGTTGGATGGGGAGAGGAAAAAGAGGAAAATAACACAGTATTCGCTTTTGGCCGCATCTAACATCTCTGCTTTTTGCTCTAAAATTAAAAACTCTTCGCCGTAACATTCGCAAGCGTAATAAAGAACGGGTTTTAAAAAAGAAATACACTAAAATCATCTGCGCCTACTTTTTTGTTTGTCTACAAGTTAATTCTGCCTCATTGACTACCCAATATTTGGTTGAGTTTAATTTCTTTTCCTTTAGTTATTTTTATTGGTACTTATTATTCATTTCGATAATTGTAATTCATGTTGCTCTATATGTTTTAAACACATGTTGTTTTCTTTTTTCTTGTATTTCTTAGGTTCAATTGTTACTTTTTTCCCATAGGTAATTGCTTCGTGGTTTATGTGTGTAGTGTGTTTAGTGTTTAATGGTTTCAGGTTAAACTTTGTTTACCTTCTCTTTCCATTAAATATTTGGTTTTTGTTTTTTTTTGTGTCGCTGTTCTATTAATACTTCCTCTATTCACTAACTTTTTTTTAAGCTGGTCTGAATCTTTGCTGGAGATTCAGTTACTTTAACATAAAATATTTTGGTTTAGCCATAGCGCCCAACATCTCCCAACAACAGCAATCGGGTGCATGTAGAGATACCGAGCTCAGCCGGTTACATGTATTCGCTCTTTCACATGTATTCGTTTAAAATAATCCCTATCTATGTTTACTTCTTTGTTGTATATGTATATAAGTGTACCATATCAATATATATATATTTTAGTGGGTGTGAGTAAATCGAGCTGATTATCTTCTTTCATTGCTCGAATTTCTCTCTTGTTTAAAAGAGTATCTTGTGCCCTTCACTGCAAATGTTGTCCTCGTTGGTAACAAAAACTATTATGAAAAAAAAAGATGATCTAAAAATTAACTTGTGATTGTGTTTCGAAACGTGAAAAAGATCTTCAAAAAATGGAAAATCCATATGTTCCAGTTTGCTTTCAAATAAGCGAACTTTCACTGAAAAATGTTATTTTCGATGCTGCTGGAAGTAGAAAAATATATGTAGAACAAAGTCAAGGTGTCCATCCAGCCACTTCGCCAACCAACCGTTTTATCTCAATTAGCTCCATTATCTTTGGACAATTCGGAGCAGCATGAGGTTTCATCTCCTCTTGTTTCTCACTGATTCATTTCCTTTTGCTTCATTTCTCGCGTCTATTTTATCGTCTGCCTCCGTTTTGGGATAAGTTTGATATTTGATTACCGCTTATTTTGTGTTTTTATTTCAATATTATTCTTCATTTTGTTTTCTCTGTCATTATTTACAAACATTATCAACACTACTGCTTTCATTGTTACTATCTAAGGGGGTTGTGTTGTGTGACTTACCAATAATATCATATATATGCTTTGGGGTGTTTGCTTTTTTTAAATCATTTTTTTTTGTGTTTTTTTCTTTGGTACAATACCAATACTTTCTCTTGAAGTGTGTTTTCTGTATCTGTTTGTGTATGTGTGTGTTTATGTAATACTTCAACTTCTTATTTTTGTTTTGTTTTTGCTGCTGCTGCCGCGGGAGCTCTCCACACCAGTTCACAACGCTGTTGTGGACGACGCCGAACACAACAATGCCTCGACGAGTCGGCAAAATCGAAGCGTTTGCGCCCACAAAAATGAACATTCGCACAGGTGTGCGTCGAGTAGTTCTGACGATGGCGCTGATTGTGATAGTGATAGTGGTCGTGGAGAGAGGCAAGGGGACGAGCTCTACTTATGCTGGGGCACACAGCCGCACAGTGACGATGGCCATCAAGGGAGCTACACTAAGAGGCTTGGCGCTAACCATTCATCGTCAGCTAACTGAAAGTATACGGAGAAAGAGAGAGAAGAACGCACCCGCGAAAGAAAGAGATGAATTAGAAGTTGAGATAAAGAGAGCGAATGATGGTGATACGTCCTTTCTCGTTAGTTTCGGTGCATTTATTGTTATTCAAAAAATGTTCGTGATAAAATGAAAAAAATGTGAACAATTGTGATCTGAGTAAGCAGTGTGTATTGGGTATATAACATAAACACTCGCAAAGTTAGGCCATCTACACACTAGGCAACCGAAGGCCGTCCGCACACGGGTCAACTGAAACTCAACCCAAACTTTTCTTTACCTCAGTTGTCAAACCTGAGATCCATTTCGATCCGCACATCTTGAACAAAAATGGTGTCTAACGATAATTTTATATAATAATATTAAGTTTTCGTGAGGATATCATAAAATATATAGAAAAACAGGAAGTGGGTTATATCTATGGTATAACCGCAAGGGTGACGTAGGACTATCGTTGATTTAGAGATCATTTGTATGAAGTTGAATCTGAATTCATTCTGAATGAATGAATATTTGGAGAACTTCGAAAACGAGAGCGTTACGTTGGAGGCACAAGGTTTTATGCATCCAATATTGGATACGGAAATATCCTACTGATGGGGAAGAATAATCTTCAGAAGCTATCCTGTTGATTGCGATTGATTGAAAAATCACAAAACCTAATGTATTTGGTCACAGTGTTACATGGATAGAAAACATTAAAATAAACTCTTTCATATGAATGTAATTTTAAATTCCCAGAGGAACTGGCAGATTATTTTCAGTTACGATTAAATATTTCCACATTTTCCTCGATACTGGAAGCCCACCAGTGGTTAATCCTAACTCGATAACCATCTGTTAATAGTACTTGATTGAAACATATTTGGTCACAGTGTTACATGGATAGTAAACATTCAAATAAACTCTTTCACATGAATGTATTTTTAAATTCCTAGAGGAACTGGCAGATTATTTTCCGGATCTTTCTCGATCCAAACGGAATGAATTCCGTGCGTGTATGTGTGTGTGTGTAGAGGTTGCTTCGAGATCTTCCCGGGGAACCGTTTGTAGCATCACTCTCCTCCTGATGGATTCCCTTCTGGCCTAAGGTGCACAAACAGGCTCTTGGTGACACCGTTCATCCGCGCTTTCATGATAAATGAAGAGCTTCACCACAACAGCGACAACATGCTCCAATCGCTGTTCAATTAGAACTGAGTGGATTTCCGAGCGGCGCTCGCTTATATACCGATTGGTGATTTCAATAGCCTGTTTTGAAAGCAATTTTAAGACTATTGAAACAAGTTTTTGGATCAGAAAGTAACAAGTATAGAACGCGTAGACATTTTATCTTTCGAATGAAGTGTTTATCATACCATTTCGTTCAGTTGTTTAGGAGCTATTAACACTCAAAATCTCGGTCTCCGGCGTAACGCTTTCGTTTTCGAAACTTTGATTTTACACCCCGGTATAGAAATGAAAGACGTAGTCCAACGTCAAAAGTTACAGGTGGGTTGTGTCCGAGACACGACCGCATAGTTGACGTAGGATTCCGTTAAGTTATCTGTCGATTTTGGATATGTTTGGAGAATTACATCGTTAAACTCTTTGATAATAATTCGGTGGCCCTGAAAAGAGCTGTTTTGCTTAGTTGTTGGGTATTGTTTGTTCACTCCACCAATGTTTACCGAGTGATGGTGACAGAAGGATGGTAAACAGTCGTTGGATAGTGCGTATCAGATAAAAGATACCGAAGATGGAAGAACTTGAACCAAACGACACGTTCTCGAGCGGGACACCTTGGTTTTTATTTATGAAAATTGAAATAAATCATTTCATATTTCAAGTCATTTTAACACAACTGCTACCATATACAATTTTACACTTACACTTGTGCTAAATTTTTCACAATACACGATCGGTCATTGATATGAAATTTCACGAAGCAACCAACTTTCAAGTTCCAAATTTAAATTTTATTTGCTAGTATTAATCGTATCACTCACCTTACTTGCAATATAAAAATGCCCCCGACTTGCATATATTTTCAATGCTGATTTCCCCCGGGCACCTTGGTTTAGATGTCTCTGTTAGAGAGCACTTTACGGTGAAAACAAAAGCTCCCACAACTTTCATGTATTTCAAATGTCAATTTCCTCAAGGCAACTTGGTTTTGATGTCTCTGTTAGGGAACACATTTCGGTGGGAGCAAAAGCTACCCCTACTTTTATGTACTTGCAATGCCGATTTCCCCTA
Source organism: Toxorhynchites rutilus septentrionalis (assembly GCF_029784135.1). Taxonomy (NCBI): domain Eukaryota; kingdom Metazoa; phylum Arthropoda; class Insecta; order Diptera; family Culicidae; genus Toxorhynchites; species Toxorhynchites rutilus. Next base: position 2,603,249 of record NC_073744.1, read on the forward strand.
GGCAGCTTGGTTTTGATGTCTCTGTTAGGGAACCGCCGCATGCGCGTCAATTCGACCAATCAGAAGTGGGTAATTCCGTTAGGTTAGGGGTTGAGATTTTTCAATTGGTCGATAGTTAGTTACATGATATATATTATTTTATTCAAAGTGAAAAATTGTTATAGAGTGCCGAAATCGTTTGATGCAAAAATCTAATCAATCCATGATGAAATGACTGATCAATAAGCGTTTGAAATTGGACATTTTTCACGATGCGATCGATTTTTGTTTTTCAATTTGTACCCCCATTTGTTCCCGAAAGACGTAGTTCTACGTCAAAAGAGTTCAATTAGTGGCATGTCGTGTTTGAATTATCAAATAATACCTTCGTGCCTGCCAATCGGAGAGAGATTGTAATTTGTCTTATAAACACTAATGTCGCCACATATTTCGACACTGTGTGTGGATTGGTTACGAAAATTTTCTTTGACGAATCAGTTGAATGAACCAGGGATGTCAGGTTTGGAGATTATTCTGTTTACATGGTTTTTCAATTTGTAGCAAGGATTTTTATAATCGAATATCTCGACAATTTCACATTTTTTTTGCACATGAAATATGTAAGTAATCTGCTATAGTGAATTGCAAATATTCACTCTCCTTGAAACAGATATTCTTGTACAGCAACAGAATATATTTCGTAATTTTATGTTCATGTTGTTGAACTATGAATTTATGTTATTCATATTCATAGAATTCATTAATCTTTTATTAAACTTAAGACGAAACTAAAAGCATTTTAATCATAAAATACTTGTATAGATTACTATATATCAGCCATTCCATGCCAAACCGATATAGTGGTTCTCAGAGTTTCGTGAAAAGTTGTAGATTTGTGTATTTTTTTTTCATTTGGGTGCCCATTTCCCTTTTAGGGTGTTCAAAAAATTACGTTTTTCCTTTTTCCCAAAAATTACTTTTTTTTCGAAAATTCATAACTTTGAACTACTGGACCGATGATCAATATATCAAATTAAAGCCAATCAGCTAGTATTTTTTGGAAAAATATTGTGTTCGCCGGAAAATCGGATTTCGTTTTAAAGACAGAGGAAACAGGCCGAAAATTTATCAAAGAAAATTGTTCATTAGGAAAATGTGTTTTTTCATCAATTAAAAGATGTGTGTACAAAATATAAAATATATTCCATGAGTCGATTAACCCTTTGCGGTCATATGTGTGCTCTCGATCGCCACAGCAAGTAGTCGTGTTAATCTCATATTTAATGCAACCATATATTAGTTTACACTTTTTCTAAACGAATCTAAATGTCTCGTAAGCCTGTTCACGAATCAATACGAAGCTCTTATGAATAGAACATAGCGACACGCGGTACAAAACAAAAGATTGTTAGCCCTGAAGAGCATAGTCACGATGCTGGGATTCTCCTACTACATAATTACTATCTAAAACAAACGATTATAACACACTATTCATTAAATACTTTCCTAAAATTGACAGAAAAAACTATTTTGTTTATCTTTCATAATCTTACATGCTTCACAGCTCTTTCAAAGGAAATTATTGCCGACCAGTACGACACCCAATATAACAATGTATTACAACTCATTTAAAGGGGTCGTAATAAAATATATGTAGCCAAATAAAATATGTAAAAAAAACTTTTCAATTAGTTATAATGACAACATAAATAAAGGTGTGTACTAAATTTAAGAACAAACAATCAAAAGAAAGGGATCTTTCATTTGATATCTATATGCGGGAGTTGTATATAAATTTCGAGAATAATTGACCATTTTTTACTGTGGAATTGCATTTATCATGAATAACTGTGTTCTACTAGTCAAGCCTTGTCATTTGATACCCAAATTGATAGGGTTTCGAGAAAAAAATGCTTAGTCCGCCATTTTGCAGCGGCCGCCATCTTGGAAGATCATGGAACAAGCAGTTTGATAATGACAGCAGAGATAAGATAAATTACCATCACATAAAATATCAGTCAAATGCATTATACATCATCTGTATCAAGTGTATCCGAAATCGTAAAAAATGCAAAACACGATTTTCAATATCATTGATGGATTAAGTCGTATTCCGGTATAACAATCATCCTAATATCGTGATGTGCGGTGTTATATACACACATTCTATTCATTTTAAATAACAACTAGCTGACCCGGCGAATTTCGTCCCGCCCAAAATTATTGTTTTGATATGAATTCTTTGGAACAAATTTCTAAACTTTTGACATAGGACTACGTCTTTCATTTTTGTACCGGAGTGTAAGTTCAAAGTTTCGAAAACGAGAGAGTGACGCCGGAGTGCCGGAGAGGTTTGGCACGTTAATACCTCTTTACCGGCTGAATGGTGCTGTATAATAATCATTTCATCCGAAAGATAAAATGCCAACGAGTTATATGATTGTTACTTATTGGTCCAACAAATTGTTTCAATAGCTTAAAAATTGCTTTGAAAGCAAGCTGTTGAAATCATCATTGCTCATTGATGATGATTGGTGAGCGCAATGTGTTCCCGAACACGGACGCAAAATATAGGCACCTGGAGAAACCGTCATAGCGAATACATGCAAGCTGCGACTTCTTTTGCTCGCTTGCATCAGTGTTTGGGACACCATAGCGGACACATGACACAAGGCGTGAGTACTTTTACTCGCATCAGTTTCGTTTCTGCTTTCGCATGGAACAGTCCTGAAAAATTGTTTGCGTGTGAATACGTCCAAGCGAAGGAATATTCGCATTGGCGCATTCGCTTTGGTGTTCCCGTGATGCAATCCAGTTGATGAATTTACGCAAAGCTGAAGCAGATCATGCGACACCTACATTGAAGTTCAGAACCACAAAAATGATGATGTTTGTTTATTTTACGTACTGAAAAGCAAGATTCGGTCGTTATTATTCATTTATTTCTATTTAAATTCATTTCAACCATCAAATGTCTTCAGTATATGGTAAGAAAGTTAGGGCTTTGTATATTTACGGTGATTTCAACACGCGATTAGACCAAGATCATTTATAGGGCCCTATTCCAGAAAACGAGACGAGCAGACGAGCGCTCGTCTCGTTTGTTTTCATATTCCAGATGCCGAGCTCGACTAAAAACAGACGAGTAGCTCGTCTGGCTCGACGACCGTTTGGCCGCGCTCGTCGATGAATCAGTCGGATCGTCTGGCTTGTTTGATGTGTTTGTTCACCTTGTTGATTGAAAGCATCGGAATTCTTCTGCTCCGCCTTTATCTTCAAAAATTGTTTCACGGCTAAACTAGTATTGCATAAGCAATGTATGTTTTCAACTGCAACCATCAAATTCAATTCAGTAATTGCTAGATTTTACAGATTTTCAAATCCAAACTCTTCCAAACTCTTCTTCTTCCAAACAACACAACCAAATGTAAACATTGAACTCATATCCAGGGATGCTAGATGACTGTTTTGAATATATTAACACGGCACGAAAAGGGTCTTCACATATTGAATGAAAATGAGTAATTCAAAACAACTATTTTACAATTGGAAATACATATATATATATATATATAAGTGGGTGGGTGGGCCATTTAAAGTGGAAGGGTTTGTTTTTGCAATAGCAAAGTAAAGAAGTGGAATTTTAAATTTTTTTTTTTGAAATTCATTTATTTTGGTCCAAGGAGATTTGTTCTAACTACCTTTTGATTATGATATCTCGTAAATGACCGCCTCTGGCCTTGACCGCAAAATGTGCCCTTTTTTCGGCATTTTCCATCACTTTGCCCAATGTTTCGGCCGATATGGCAGCAATTTCTTGTCGGATATTGTCTTTCAGCGCAGCCAGGGTCCTTGGTTTACCAGTGTATACCTTGGATTTTAAATATCCCCATAAAAAAAAAGTCAGGAGGCGTCAAATCAGGTGATCTCGGTGGCCAGTCATAATCGCCGTTTTTCGATATTAATCTTCCGGAGAACATTTCGCGCAATAATTTGGTCGTGGCAGCCGCTGTATGGCATGTAGCGCCGTCCTGTTGGAACCAGTAATTGTCCAATTCATTTTCACGAACAAATGGCAATAAAAAATCGGTTATCATTGTCCGATAACGCTCCCCATTCACGGTTACCGTTGCTCCATTTTCGTTTTCAAAGAAGTACGGGCCGATGACTTTATCGGCATAAATGCCACACCACACAGTAACGTTTTGGTCGTAAAGAGGTTGCGTTTCGATGAATTGAGGGTTTTCAGTAGCATAAAACCGACAATTTTGTTTCTTCACTCCTCCATTGAAGTTGAAATGCGCCTCATCAGACATTATGATTTTTTGCCAAAAGCCACGTTCATTTTTGGCCATTTCGATGGTCCATTTCGCAAAATCAAGTCGACGTGGTAAGTCAGATGGGTTAAGTTGTTGAGCCATTTGAATTTTATACGGAAACATTTTCAAACGTGGTCGAAGCCCGCTGAAGCGGCTCAGACGGTGGCCAAGCCCTCATTAACGGCCAGGAAGGTTCTGCTGTGTGTTTGGTGGGATTGTCAAGGAATAATCTAATATGATCTGCTTCCCTATGGCCAAACGCTCAATTCGGACCTGTACTGCCAACAAATGGACCGCTTGAAGGTAGCACTCATGAAGAAGAGGCCATCTTTGATCAACAGAGGCTGCATTGTCTTCCATCAGGACAACGCCAGGCCACACACTTCTTTGGTGACGCGCCAGAAGCTCCGGGAGCTCGGATGAGAGGTTCTTTTACCTCCGCCGTATAGTCCGGACCTTGCACCAAGTGACTACCACCTGTTTTTGTCCATGGCGTACGAGCTAGGTAGTCAGAAGTTAGCCACAAAAGAGGCCTGTGAAAATTGGCTATCCGAGTTTTTTTTGCCAATAAGGAAGCGAGCTTCTATAATAGAGGTATTATGAAGTTGGCATCTCGTTGGGAACAAGTCATCGAACAAAACGGCGCATATTTGACTTAAAACAGATGATTGTAACTGATTTTAGGAACAAATAAAAATTAAAAAAAAATACCGCAGGACTTTTTTGACAGCCTAATATATATATATATAAATATATATACATATATATATATATATATATATATATATATATATATATATATATATATATATATATATATATATATATATATATATATATATATATATATATATATATATATATATATATATATATATATATATATATATATATATATATATATATATATGATATACATATATATATATATATATATATATATATATATATATATAAATTTACAACACTTATATCAAGCCATTCTTCAAAATATACATACCACATTGAAAAATTGCGGTTTTCTAACCTTTTTCTAAGCGGAGAAAGAATACGTGAAACCGGGAAATTTGAAGATAAATTCTGATTTTTCGAAAAAATTTTAACGGCCAAAAAAACAAAACATCATCATTTTACTCGCTGCGCCATCTGGTTGCAAATCTAACGTTCGTCATAGCATCAGATTCTGTTCTGATTCTGCATGGAATAATCATGAAAAATTGCCACATCACAATAAAACGAAATTAATTTTATGCAAGGTTATATAGACTTTATTTCGTTTTCACCGTGAAGTGGCGCCCTCAGTATCTATTCTGCGCATGGAGTGATCATGAAAAATCTCGTGTTATTCTCACGAAAACTAAAATGAATCATGTATCAAACATCTTCAGTTGCTTTCACAAGGCCACTCAAATTCCATCGGTTCGTTTCGGGACCACCAACAAGTTCGAAAGAGCTGAATTTTATGTTGATAACAATTCCATACTTATATTCATAAAACCACACACTAACAAGATTTTTTTTAGAATTGATTCAGATGCAATTTCGAATAAATGATTACCGAGCCAACGGTAGTCCTACGTCTATCTTTCGGTTATATCACAGATATAACCCACTTCTTGTTTTTCTCATCATAACATTGTTCTATGGGCAGAATACAACAAATACAACAAAATGAAGAGAGCTCAAAAGGGAACTTTCCTTCTTCGGATTTTGCGATTAGCAACACATTTGCCCTTCCTTTTTTATTTATATACATAGGAATGCGTTATTCCGCCTTAAAATCCATTTCCACCTTCAAACAAAGATCAATTTCGTTAGCGTAAACATCGAATGGACCGACAACGCTTATCATGATGTAATTTTCGAACGTATGGGTATTCAATTTACGAAGTTTTCCGAACTTCCTTCAGAGTTTTCCGAAAATTTTTCGATTTTTCCTCCATAACATTGATCTACGGGCAGGGACGAATACATCAAAATAAAGATGGCTCAAATCAGACAATTCCTTTTTGGGGTTTCGCGCTTAGCAACACATTTGGCCTTAAATTTTTATTTATATAGTGTTCTGAATCATATTTCGGACACTTTGTTCTAATATCTTGAAATGCGTTATGCACTGATGATATAACTATAAAATTAATATCACAATTGCATCTTTAGAGTAATCCCTTGGTCTCACTTTCATTTGAAATGAGAACTACGTTTGAATTGTAACATAATCGGCAAAAATCTGACAACACTACTCACTATCGTTTGTGTTTGACGTTTGCTTAGCGTGAGCACGTAGAATTTACTCGTTCATCAATATTTAAATTTCTCCCGTGTTTCATCAGTTCTCATCATCTTTAAAACTTTACTGTGATTGTTTGGTAAGTGTTTCGCAGTTGACTATAAAATATAATCAAGTGTAATGTAATTTTCGTTCAAAGCTATTTTATTAAAAATATGAACCAAATAATATCTGTGCATGAAGTTTAGATCTGTTTTCTGCATCATATGCCTTAAGGTGAAGGTGGAAGCTAGCCACAAATGGCTGCCACAATGGCGCTCATTTCTTTCATCTCCGTCCCTCACCCCTCGCCCAAAAATCAATAATTGCGCGAAACTATGTGAAGAAAATGATCGTTTTCGCACACTTCCCATGAAGTAATATCAACCAAAATCTAATCGATTACTCACAAGATATTAAATTTTCATCTGCTGTCGCACTGTATAGTGAAAAACGTCGGAAAACTCGAGCAAGTGCTCTGAAAGTTAAATTTTCATTTTTCAATCTTCGGCAATGGTTTTGTTTGTATTGGTGAAAGCATCGTTATTTTTTCGACACTGATGCCAGACAACATCATCGAAACAGCTTTCAAAACCACTCAATAAAATGTTATTCCTGAGTCATAGCCTTTCATGTCATGAAAATCAATAGAATAAAATAGTGTTGATATCAATACAATCATTATTTTTACGTTTAATGGGTCTATAATGTAAGTTTTAGCAACTTTAATATTGGGTAAGAAAATTGTATTGCAGAGCTCGGAACACTGCCACGGCTGCCTATGCTTTCAAAAACAATAAACGGAAAAGTATTACATTCAATCAAAATGTCTCAGCCAACGAAGAGAAGGGTTAAGGTTCTCCAACGTGAATATGTGAAAACAATACGACCAATGAAGGAAAATATTGAGGAATTATCAGCATCGAGTTACTATGCGGTAGAACTTGTTAATATCAAAAGAGCCCCAATTCGCATGTGTTATAAATTTGCACATGTTACGCTCGCGTATAATCAGAATTTTACTTCATATGCAAAAATACCCCTTCTATATATTTATGTTTGCAATTGGCATGGTTCATCGGAACATATCGTTCATACATTTAACTTCAGTATTGAATTGTTATTTTTTTTTTCAAATGTATTCAAAGACTCGTGTCAATGAAGCGCCACACAGTCTGATAAGTGAATTGATCTATTTACATGTGCTTTGCTCTTCTCTCACGAACACTATTACCCCACTTTTACACGTGGTTTTACCTATACTACTACAATGGCTAGCTTCCACCTTCACCTTAAGCATCCGAAATATGATTCACAACGATAGATATGGTACGGCAATATAAGATTAATACGAGCGAGCGAAACAAGAGACGTGTCACATATGTACACGGTCCAGATCGAGATGGATATAGATCTTCTTTATGCTGGAAAGTGTTTTCTAAGAGTAAAATTAGAAAACACTTTACAACTTCAATTTGTAATGAGATGTAATATTATCACGCCTCTGTGTAACAGCCTCATCAGCTATGTGGATAGCGTGGTCACGTGAAACAGTCTTGCACTCTAGCCGGCCTTGGTTCGATCCCCGTTGACGTCATTTGGATTTTTTTGGTGCAATCCAAAGAGATGTCTGCTTCCATACATACAAACATTTTAAAACGTTGGGAGACAGATAACAATATTTGCTCATTTAACGCTACAAGGCATGCAAAAAGACATGGTTTCTGCCTAAAATGAAATGCTTTCTGACGCTAGTTTGGGTGTAAGTGTTTTCAGTACTCAAATGACATTGAGTAAAAAATGTGATTAAAATTTTGACAATCTATAACTGCTTTCATCTGATAGAGAGTAATTTGCCTCTCAAGTACGAATGTTGTCAGCAGACATTTGTCATCACGTATAGAAGCTGTACTGTCGTTCTACGCCGACTATCCCATGTTCCAAAATCAGCAACTGAGAAAAACGCTATCAAAGTTTTCCTCCATATTTGTCTACCATAAGCTTTAAGCATTTCAGTTTAGCAATACACTGGGTTTTTTTTTATAAGCAGTAAACTTTTGTTTGATGAAATGTGAAAAGATCCCCTCACTTGAATCAATCAATCTTGGTTAAGGCTTGAAAATGGGACAGTTATGCTTAGAATATCAACATGGGACAATTGAACTTGATGTTGTTTTTCGAAATATTGGGAACAATCAATAACTTTTTTGTGTTTTTCAGAAAGACTATGCCTAAAAACATCGTTTTATGAAGGAGGGAGTGATCGGCAACACCTTTGCAGAATATAAATTTCATTGTTATTAGCCGTTGGCTAACAAGGTGTACACGTGTTCTGTTAAACTTTTTTTTATTTGTTTGAGAATTAGTTCGTTCTGCCAAACGAGCAATGAGTACATTAGCCCTGCGGAATGCGTGACCTAAAATTCTTGTACTTGAACCATTTATGATTCATTTATGATGGATCTATAAGAAATACATGGTGAGACAGTTATGTCTGGTATATAAACATGGGATATAAACTCAGATATCGATCACAAACTATGAACCCTTTTGCTCCTATATTCCGCTTGAGATGCGATCGAACCCCACAACATGCCACAGTAAGGTTACTCTTCTGGAATTTGAAAGCATACTTTCATGAAATATACGTTTATCTAAATAAATGCAGTGTACATCTATATTCTAAAATTCTGGATACTCTTTCATATCCGTACTAGCACCCGTCAAGAAAACAATCCTTTCCCGCTCGACGCTCTGCGGCAACCATGTTGCTTCGATAACCACTAAACGAGAAGTGATGTGGCTTCAGATCAGGTCAGGTTTTGTATTATAGAGACTTCAAAATTCCTCAGTTCATTCGTCTCTAGCCTTGAGAAAGGCCCTTGGAAAACTTTACTCTACTCCAGCACCACACCTCCACCTTGTTGCCTTGAGAAAGGCACTCGATCCCCTGCCATCCAGCTCGTCCAGTAACTATGTTGTCCAGTCGGTGTCCACGCAACGAATGGGTGTGGCTTCAAATCGCGGATGGCTTATTCAAACCAAATATGTTGAAAACGGGCAGAAGCGAATGTATCAGTTGCTCGTTATTGACAGCTCTGTTCGGGAATGCACACAAATCGGCAGAACAAATGTATGGGAAAATGAGAATACTTCCAGTTTTCATTAATTTAAACTGTTTAGATATTAGTGGATTGTACTGTATAGTATATCAAACAAATCTTAGAGAATTTTCGATTCCATTGGTGTGCAAAGTATCAGAATTTGTTCGCTGTGAAAACAGTTATTAATGTTAACTTTATTTCACAAAAACGTGACCTGTTTTCTGATTTGGCACCCTTTCTGAAAGACGTAGTTCTACGTCAAAAAGTAACATGGGACAGCTATGCGTAGAACGGCAGTGTAGTACTTATAAAAAAAAAAGTCAACAAGGCATTCCAGATGTGAAGATTTTTCTGCAAAGATGTAAATTGTATTATGAAATTACCCTTTTCATTCCATTGTAGAGTTTTCAAAAGTCGCGCATACTTTCATTTTGATGGAAGTTGCTCTCCATACGTTTTTTTATAATTTGCTCAGTGTATGATGACAGATGAAAATTCAGCGATTTCATCATGGTGGAGTTGCCTCAATGTGCAGAACTGAGTTGGAGATCCGTTAGACTAATGTCTAACTAACTTAGATCGGGTTGGGGTTGCCTAATGTGTAGAAGGCCTCATGTGCCTACTGCGATCGAAAGATGACACTTTTAGTTTCCGTAACGAAGTTTTACTGTCTCCAAAAATACAACGAAATCTAGCAATGTGTGATAATGTATCGTTTGTTCAGAATGTCTATGGAAATGGGTGCTAAAATGTGGTGCCATGAATCAACTGTGCGGCTGTGTGCGTGTAACGAAACATAAAATCACAAACAAAAACTCAACCCCATATTGTCTCCACCCTAACCGGAGATGGTGAAGCGATGTGAGAAAGTGCAGTGCTTATTAGGCGCCTAATTCATGCTAGAAGCTGACCAGCTGTTGAATCTGGGGGCTCACCTGGAATTGCTGCATTGGATAGGCGACGACTCCGGCAGCTTGGGGCAGGGCGCCTCCTACTCCGGCCTGTGCCAGCTGCTGGGCAGTGGCTGGAATCTGAGCCTGCGTTGGGACTCCTGGCCATGCTCCGGGCAGTTGCATGCCCATTCTGAAAAGGCAATCATTGCTGGAATCAGAAAATTTAAGCTGCCCTATATCGCGCAGTTCCGTTTGCTCAGCCCAACTCACCCCATGTAGCCTTGTTGGTAACCAGCAAACTGCCCGTACGTGTATCCTTGCATTCCCTGGAGGAATTGCCCTTGCAGTGGAGCGGCGGTCGGTGCTGGCGTGGTCGGATAGGTCGGTGCCGGTGGGTACCAATAGCCAGCTACCTGTTGGCCGTACGCGGTGTTGAAGGGGAATCCGGCTTGGCTCAAGGCCTGACTTGTCAGCGAAGACGAGTTGTTCGGGTCGCCACTTTCCTTACCCCAGGAGCATTTGACGGGCTGGGCGTTGATCTCCGAATTATGTACGGCGACGATGGCATGAGTGGCGGCCTCTTTGGTCGAGAATCTATAGTTTTGGTTTGGTTTTCCGTTATTGACGTAATCATGCAATATAGTCCAATAAATCTTCTTACCTTACGAAAGCATAGCCTTTATCCTTGAAAACTCGGATCTCCTGGATGGTGCCGAAGGGGGAAAATGTTTTCTGGAGTATGTCTTCGTTGAGACCTCCGGCCAGGGTGCCTCCGACTCCGCCGCAGTACACGGTACAGTTGGTTGGACTACTCTGGTTGTACACCTCGTCGAATGTGAGCGGCTTGGCGTTCACTGAAATATCAAGCAGCGGATCGTTAGTCAGGTTTGGGTCCTACCGCGCGTACCGTATTGCGATTAATGAATGGATAAAAAATTAGAGTAAATGTTCTGGTAGCAAAAATTACTTCGGAAGAAGAAAAATATTTCTAAAGTGTACCGTAGAAAGGTTCACCCTTATTCTCGCACCAACGAATGAACACAAGGGCTTCGAAGGAAACTACCTCAACGGCGAAGGGGAACGTTTCTAGGGTACCGGAGGTAATCGAAGATTCAAAATTGAGATAAAATTCATACGTATAATGTACAGTTGAAGAATACTATCCATAAGCTGAATTGATGTCAAAGCAAGTTTTTTTTGTCATTTCGGAAACACAAGTCATAGCTTTGTATTGTTCTTCCTGGTGGAACAAGTTCGTAATTGATATGTTTTTTTTTGTACAGAGTTGCTAAATGAGGGGACAATTATCGAAATATACAAGACTATCAACCTCTTATAGGTACACACTTTACGTTGGAACGTCATGCCTTTATGGAGCGGCGATGGCAACAGGGTTTAGGGCGGAAATACTATCAACTGGTTTGTTGAAGTTATCGTTGCTCATTAGTTATCATTTTAACAAGACCCCAAAGACGACAAGCATCTCCAAGAAAATTATACTCGTTTAGACGAGACACGAAACGCCAGAAATAAGAAAGATACAACTCACGCAATCACTATTCTACGATTGGATGTATCAGAGCTAGGAATTCATTTATGATATCTTTGAGCGACTTGAAGTATAAGTATAAGGAGAAAAAGTAGGGAAAAGCGATTAGAGTGAGGAAACTTAATGTGAATTAAAAAGAGAGAAAAGAGAAAACAAATCGAATTATGTGTAACAGTCTGGTTTTATGGAAACTACAAATTGATGGATTTATCCTGAATAATCGATCATTTTTTCCTGCTTTCATCGCCACCACAAGTATACTTTTCTGCACATTTCGCTGAGCGGTAATTTTTTCTGACGTTCCGCAACTTTGTCATATTAAGTCAATCATTATCTAAACGATCCCACGTACTGATTGGTTCTCCTCAAACCGAGAATTTTGGAAAAAAAATTCGCTGACAAAAAAGTTATTCTAGAAATTAATATTCATTTTTCTCAAAAACGAATTTTTTTAAATTCCCAAATATATATATATATATATATATATATATATATATATATATATATATATATATATATAGCCCTTACAATTTCCTATAAGTCGTCCATACATCGGAAGATGAGCACTTTTAAAGGGAAAAAGTTTTTCGAACAACAACTTTTTCGTGTTTTCTTCGAAAAAAATACAACTTATCCTAATTTTGTTCAAAGTCAAGATAGCGATATAGTGTATTCGACAAAGTTTTAGATCTTGCTAAAATATAAACTTTTTTCGAAGACATCAACTTTCTATCTTTTATAGTTTTTGGAATATATGAATATATAAACGGCGAGGCAGGTTTTTATTTTTCAATATCATAGCGAAAACAATCATAGCCAGAAGAAGAAGAAGTAGAGCAATAAATACTGCTTTTGGTGCGGCAAGCCGTCACTTTTTGCAGAAGTAAAACTGCTCAGAACAAGTGTAAAAAATCAATTGCATTTTTCATTGTATGGAATGTAGAAAATTATTTTGGTTTTGATTAAAAATTGCCAAAAACAATTTTGGAAAAAAAATTCGCTGACAAAAAAGTTATTCTAGAAATTAATATTCATTTTTCTCAAAAACGTATTTTTTTAAATTCCCAAATATATATATATATATATATATATATATATATATATATATATATATATATATATATCTTTTATAGTTCTTGGAATATATGAATATAGAAACTCCTGAACAAAAAATAATGTTCTGCTCGTAACATTTTTGTGTGTAAATTCTCACGTTTGACATCTTCTTGACATGTTTCTAAATAGAGGAAAGTCAGCAGAGCATTTGAAATGCGATAATTTATACAAAAAAAAATGTTACGAATCTCAATGTGTCCATCCCATCAAGTGGTCCCATTTCAAGCCAAGTACTTTTATTCCATTTTGTTGTATGTCGCATATGTATATGATTAATAGCATTTTTCAAAGAAAAACATGAAAAAGTTGTTGTTCGAAAAACTATTTTGATGTAAATTTGCCCATCGTCCGATGTATGGAAAACTTGTTGGAAATTTTAAAGGCTATTCATATTTATTTCTTTCAGAATTTTGAAAGCATATGTTTTCAAGAAAAATGAATTTTAATTTTAAAAATATTTTTTTTTCAATGAAATTTTTTTCCAAAAATTTTTTCGATAATTTTTAATGAAACGCAAATAATTTTCTACATCACATTCTTCGACTAAAATTTTGTAGGTCAGATATTTTTTTTGTAGTTTTTTTTTAAATTTTGAGTTTTTTCAACTTTTTTTCCGAAAAATCTTAATTTAAAAACTATAACATCTACAAAAAGATGGTCAGAGAATGAAATGTAGCAAATTACTTAGATTTTCATTGAGAGTTATCAAAACATTTTTTGGAAAAAAAATCATAGAAAAAAAGTTTTTTTTGGAAATTAAAATTCATTTTTCTCGAAAACATATGCTTTAAAAATTCTGAAAACAAATAGATATAAATAGCCCTTAGAATTTCCAACAAGTTTTCCACACATCGGACAATGGGCACATTTACATGGAAAAAGTTTTTCGAGCAACAACTTTTTAATTTTTTTCTTCGAAAAAATACTATTAATGTTTAATTCGTAACATTTTTATGTATAAATTATTGCAACTTACATGCTCTGCTGGCTTTTCTCTATTTAGAAACATGTCAAGAACATGTCAAACGTGAGGATTTACACACAAAAATGCTACGAGCAAAACATCATTTTTTTTCAGGGGTCTTCATACAAAAATGACTTATATTCCAAAAACTATAAAAGATAGAAAGTTAATGTTTTCGATAAAAGTTTATATTTTAAGAAGATCTAAAACTTTGTCGAATACACTATATCGCTATCTTGACTTTAAACAAAATTAGGATGAGTTGTATTTTTTTTTATGAAAAAAAAAAAAGAAAAAATGAAAAAGTTGTTGTTCGAAAAAGTTCCCATCTTCCGATGTATGGACGACTTGTTGGAAATTGTAAGGGCTATTCATATATATATTTAAAAAAAAAAACGTTTTTGAGAAAAATTAATTTTAATTTTTAAAATAACTTTTTTTCAGCAAAATTTTTTTCCAGAAAATTTTTGGTATTTTTTCGTAAAAATTTAAACAATTTCCTACATTTCATCTTTTGACATGAATTTTGTAGGTATCATAGTATTTATGTTATAAATTTAAAAAAAATTTAGGAAAAATTGTTTGGTTTTTTTTCAAAAAGTTGCCTAATTATTTTTTGAATATTTAAAGCATGCAAAGTTGTTTAAATGACCCATGTCTTTACACCCACAACGTTTCACTGCTATCTGAGATGGTGCTGCCAACGGCCGGTCGAGTTGGCGTGAAATTCATCAACTGTAAATCTCGACGATTAATGCAATTTTATAACATTTGGCATCAAACTTTTCTTTTGAAAATCTCGATTTTCGACGAATTTTTTTTGTTTTTCAGAAAAACTCAAATGTTAACGTTTGTGACACCAGTAAATGAAGTCCGAATGCGCTAATATTTTGCATAGAGCATATTATCGTGCAAATCAACATTTCGTAGCAAGTTCCGAATGAAAAATCGGGATAACTATTTTTGTTGACACCCAAAACCATACTTTTCGTTTCGTCTCAGAATGCCGATTTTTCACAAAAAAAATAATTTCAAGATGGCACTAGATCTCGACGTTTCATGCAATTTTAATACATTTGGGGAGGCGATCTGGCGTAGTGGTAACATCCATGCCTCTCACGCTAAAGGTCACGAGTTCAATTCTCACTCCCGACATTCTTCCAAAAATGGAAGTAGAAGTGACGAACCAGCCAAATGAGTTGAAAATCACTATAATACAGATATAAAAAAAAAAAAAAAAAAAAAAAAAAAATAATACATTTGGCATCAAAAATTTTTTTTTTCGAAAACCCCGATTTCCTTTACTCCCCCGATAGGTGATTTTTCGATTTTCAAAACACTCAAACTTTGACCGCTTTGCGCCACTCTCCCTTAAGGGTGTTTTTTCGAGGTGGCGAACACTTTTTATGGGGTAACTTTTTGAAATTCGAGATGACCATTTTCATTGACACCCTAACCTACATGTGGCACACGGAGTAAAAAAATAGAAACCAAAAATTCAAGCCAGAGAAGCGTTACGAAAAAAAAAACTAGTGATGAAAGATGGCAATGAAATTGTTGGAAAATAAACATCATGTGAATCGCATCAGCACACTGCATCGCCAGAAACATAGCTCCTTTTTTTTTCGGTGGTGTTTGCAATTAAAGTAGAACACTTTTTAATTGGAATTGGAATCGAATATAGAACACTAGCGGTGGACGGGAAGACAGACTATTTTTTTTTGTTGCAGAAAAAGTACAAAAAGAAAAATAAGAAGAAGTAGAAGATGAAGAGGAGAAGAGGAATAAAGAGGAGAAAAAATAAATTTAATTATTTTAGCGGTAACATGCACCGTAAACTTACATAAAGCATATTCTGGTCGCGCGCAGGTAAATAGGTCTACGGATTTTTCTATTTTTTTTTCTATTTTTTGTAAATGTATGTGTGTTGGATTCAACTCAAGCATTAAAGCTCTACTGCAAAAAGGCGTGGGTAACATAAATAATGTCAGAATTAGTTTTTCTCTTCGCTAAAAATGTATGTATATAGGTTATATATGTATTAGAGTTTTATAGTTTCAAAAACAGGGAAACAAGATTATAGATGTGAATTTTAATTTATGCGCCAAAATGGGAGGGCGATTTTACGGGGAGTGTGAGAGATGGTTTCGTGTCTAGCAGTGCTCAACTGAAACGATTGCATCAAACTCGAAGCTGGGAAATACTTGATTTTTTCTAATAAATTTCCCCAAACAACGCAAGAGGGTTTTCCGGAGCCGAGTTTTGCTGCAGTGAGAATGGGGGTGGAGGCATTTTTCCCACCCCTGCCTTGCCTCGTTCGTTCGCTCGCTCGCGCGCACATTCGGCTTTCGGGGTTCAGTGGGATGATACTCTTTTCTGACCGAAGGAGGGCGGGGAAAGGAGTGCCTGCCAGTTCGCAGGCAGAGACACACATTTTACGGAGGACATGGATTCTGAAATGTTACCCCGATGAATAGTTGTCCACACACAACACAGGACCGGGCGCAAAGAGACACAGAGTCAGCTCAACGAGGAATGGAAACGATCTACAACAGGGGATCCATTTCACATGTGCGGAAAGTGGCACAGCAAGTGGAAGCGGAAATAGACAGAGAAAGAGTTACATCAACAAGATTTATGTGTATTTCTGAATTTTGCATGAAGTGCACACATGATCGTCTTTATTGGTAGGCGCTCACGGGTAGAGAGGGGCAGAGTGTGGGGAATGTGGCGCAAACCAGCAATATAGCTATTGAGCGAAGCGGAGGGCTTTCGGGAGGATAGTTTGGGACAGATATACGACATACAACAAAATGGAATAAAAGTACTTGGCTTGAAATGGGACCACTTGATGGGATGGACACATTGAGATTGTTTCAAATTTACACACACATACAAACACATACGCACACGTACAAACGGTCCCACACGAAGTCGCAGACAGGAGAGCAATTACAGCGATAAACCAAATTGGATGGCTTGTGGGATTTGTGAGTTTACAGTATTTCTTCGCATCGTGCAAACAACTACGAACAGAAGCAATGCTAAATTTCGATTTTTCATTTAAAAATATGTTCGAAACCCAGCTGCAAAAATTCCCGCTACTTCCAAGACATTTTCTCTAATCAGAGTGTAAGCTCACTCTAATATGCTCTAATAATTACGCGCCATCCCGGGTGAGCCGCCGGTTGATAGATTAAGAAACTTATTCGTAGCTCAGCAGTGGTGGTAGACAGAAAAAAAAACTCTGTGGCAGGAAGACCAGGAAACCCACCGAGTTCGCTACTACTGCTGAGCAAATGCAAACACATCAACTCCAATCCGGACCGCCGCTTAGCGAGAGAAACGGCGCACATCCTGGAAGCAGCGAAACGAGACGACAACGCTCTACTTGCAGCCGTAGCAGCACACGTGAATTCGCTTGCTGAAGCTTGGCGAACTTTTCTCATCAAACTTTTTTACCCCGGTTCTCCCTGGCGCAAACAAAGAAAATGAAAAACTACGAAACATAACTGGGAAATACACACACAAGGATTGTACAATGCGAGATGTGGATTTTTTTTCCCGTTCTTCGTCCTCTGTTGTGAGGCTCTCCCTCTTTTTCGTTTCTTCCAGCGGCAAAAGAAAGGAAAGTTTTTCTTCCCCACTGATAGCATTATCAAAGGCGGAAGAGCGAGATAGAGATCGGCAGAAAACTCGCGGCAAACCCCGGGAAGTGTATTTTCCCTTTATAAATTCACAGTGCTTTGTTAACATTATGATTTCCTTGTTTCCTTTTGCCGATGGGGAGACATACGTCTACGACAAAGCCACCGCTGTGGGAAATTAAAACTAGTTTCAGTTGTTCTCGCAATTTATGTGGAGTTTTTTTTTCTTTTGGCCTTGCTCTTCTGCTTCCTCAGTAGCAGCGGCAGCAGCTGTAGCCAGAGTTTACATAACTCGTGGATTTCCGATTTAGGATTCTTTTCTATTTGGGATTTAGTTAGATGCTGGGTTCATGTGGGGCTTTGAGCTGGGAGTACGAGAAAAAGTACACGCGGCACTAGCATCGTTTCAAGTTCCAAGTCCACACGAGGCGTGATTTCGCGGGGATTGGGATTTGAGATTTTCAGGGTCGCTCAACACACGGAACAGTGTATAAATGGGCAATCAAATTAATTTATAGTCCCTGTCAAGTCAAAAAGGGATCTGCGTAGAAACATGAAAGAGCGTACTTTTAGATAGGTCCACAGTTTCATTAGTACTAGGGTGTCAATGTAAATGAAGTCCGAATGAGATAGTATTTTGCATAGGGTATATTATAG
The DNA here is from genome assembly GCF_029784135.1 of Toxorhynchites rutilus septentrionalis. NCBI lineage: Eukaryota > Metazoa > Arthropoda > Insecta > Diptera > Culicidae > Toxorhynchites > Toxorhynchites rutilus. The sequence goes on from NC_073744.1 coordinate 2,621,746, forward strand.
TGCAAATCAACATTTCGCAGAAAGTTCCGAATGAAAAATCGAGGTAACTATTTTTATTAACACCCAAAACAATACTTTTCGTCTCGTATTCCAAAAAACCAGAGTTCCAGAGTGTTGATTTTTGAAAAAAACATTTTTTTTTTCGAGGTGACAGTAGATCTCAACGTTTCATGCAATTTTAAGACATTTGGCATCAATTTTTTTTTCGAAAACTCCGATTTCCCCCCTTGGACGATTTTTCGATTTTCAAAAAAACTCAAACTTTGACCGCTTTGCGCCACTCTTAAGTTCGATTGAGCTGAAATTTTGCGTGAGGGTTTTTCGAGGTGGTGAATATTTTATATCGGGTAACTTTTTGAAATTTTAGGGTCGATTTTTCCCATACTTTCATTTGCACCCTATTGGACACTAATCAACGCATCGATCTTGCACGATCAGCACGCTATTAAATTAAAGGCTTTATGGTATTTTTGGGAAAAAATATCAGAAAATTATTTTTTTTTAGTTTTGATAACATTGACTATTTTTGTTCGAATACCTTGCGTCAGTTTTTGGACTCTCCATTGGCCAACCTGACCTTCCATTTTGTTCCACCATTTATTCATGTCTTTAGTAGTCCAGTCAAATAGAGCAAAACTTAACTGGATGTTGGGTGGCACGCATTTTTTTCAAGCCCTCTTCCTAATAAATCATCGAGCTCATGGTATGACTTGTAACCAAAATCTTGGTTGTTCATCCGCCAGTTTTAACATCTCCTCCTGTTCAGCAAATTTGACATCTCCTCGACCCGTGGCCTCAAAGAAATCATCCCAATTAAGAGGATCGTTGTTATTTATTAGGACTAGATTTACTGAGTCTACGTAACCGATAATAATATCAGACCCCATCCTCCTGAACATCGACTATCATGATTTTTTTTGCTACCAAGCCGATATAGTGGTTATAGGTTTCCATGAAAAGTTCTAGTTTCTTTAACGCAAAATATTAGATCCGATTTTTTTTTATTTTTTCGTTAGGGTGACCATTCCTATTTTAGGGTGGTCCGAAAAGTCAATTATTTCCACTTTTTCCCAAAAATGCCATTTTTCAAAAAATTATAACTTTTGAATCACTGAACTGATTTGGATGATCGACACAACAAATTGAAGCAAACGAGCCTAGGCTTCTATTAAAAATAATTGAATCCGGAAAGAATGGATTTTATTTTCGTAATGATTGATTTGTAGTCGTTTTTTATTATTTCCATGGCTTTGGACTAAAGGGCGTTTATTTTTTTAAATTTTTTTCCTGAAAGCTGATGATATTCTACATAACATATCTAGATATCGGAGATGCCATTTTTTTCGTTTTTGAGATTCGATTTTTCAAAATTAACCGGCGGTCCGAAAAATTATTTTTCCCCTTTCACTCAAAATTACTTTTTGCAAAAAATCATAACATTGAACCACTGAACCGATTTAGATGATCGACATATTAAATTAAAACCAATAGGCTAATTATCACACTTGCGAAAAGATTGGATTCTAGTCGCATAGGTTTAATCTAGTCACATAGGAATATTGAAGGAAGACTTAAACCATGTTAAATTTGCCAAATAATAACTCAATAACGAAAAATAACACTTCTCTGATTTTTTGGATATATTATGTAAAAACCTCAGCTTTCCAGGAAAAAATACAAAAAAAATATTGCGCCCTCTATCTTTAACCGTGAAAACAATGAAAAACTAACTCAATCAATAATTATAAAGACAAAAAACAAATTTTTACGCAAAAGTATAATTTAAAAAAAAAACTAAATCATAAGCTTCAATCTGATATGAACTCAGCATTCAAGAAAATATACAAAAAAATATAGCGCCCTTTAGTCCAAAGCCATGAAAAATAATAAAAAAACCACTAAAATCAATAATTACGAAAAAAAGTTCAATTTTTTCGCTAGTTTCATATTTTTTAATAAACGAAGCTTTTGAAGAATTGGCTTCAATTTGATATGTCGATCATCCAAAACGGTTCGGCGGTTCAAAAACTATGAATTTTTGAAAAAAATCATTTTTGAACAAAAGCGGAAAAAGTTTTTTTTTTTCCCCAATTTATATTTTTATCAAGGCTCATATGGCGTTAGCCTGACGGGGCCGGAGTTCAATATTTTGAGCGGAAAAAGTTGATTTTTCACACCACCCTCAAATGGAAATGGGCACTCTAATGAAAAAATAAAAAAAAAACATGGAATGGCTGTATATGTATATTAGGGTGGCAGCGAAAATGGTCATGACAAATTTCAAAAACCGACCATGTACATTTTGTTTATTGGCCCAAAAAAATGATCTGTGCAAAGTTTCAGCTCGATCGGACATGATTTAGGGGTGCCTCAATGCCAAATGACTTAAAATGCATGAAACGTCGAGATCTGGTGTTATCTCGAAAAAAAATGTTTGGCCGAAAATCGACATTTTGGGGGAAGACAAAGGACGAACCAAAAGCACAGTGGACGACGGATGGCTTCTTCTTCACCTCACCCCCCTTCCAAATGACAAATAATTAGGATGTGCGTCTCCCACACGTCTTCTGCTGCTCTCCCGTAAAAGGAGTCTGAGAGGCAATGGAGGTATGGAAAAAAAATAATTATCGAACTTAAAGAACCGACCATGTTCATTTGGTTTATTGTCCCGAAAAATATAAATTATCTGTGCAAAATTTCAGCTTAATCGGACATGATTTAGGGGTGCCTCAAAGCACCCAAAGTTTTGATTTTTTCATCCTCGAAGATCTTCCAAGAGGGGAGTAAAAGAAAAATTAGAAAATCGATTTTTTTTTCGATGCCAAATAACTCAAAAATGCATAAAACGTCGAGATCTGGTGTTATCTCGAAAAAAAATTTTTGGCCGAAAATCGACTTTTTGGGAAAATCAAAACTGAGTGTTTTGAGGCACCCCTAAAACATGTCCGTTTGAGCTGAAATTTTGCACAGGTCATTTTTTGGACCAATAAACAAAATGTACGTGGTCGGTTCTTGAAATTCGATAATTATTTTTTTCCATACTTTCATTGCTTCTCAGGCTAGGTCCCTGTTCGCGACGAACGCGACCCGAGTCACCAGCAGGCGAACAGGGGGAGAACGATGATGCAATCGGCTGAAACGAAAATGCAATCGGCTGAAACGAAAATGCAATCGGCTGCACTTGTCGATGCAATCGTACTCACACATACTAAGAAGTGTAGATTTAAGTTTTTCTTCATTCTGTTTGTGACAATTAAAGGAGAAGGATCTTAAATTGAAATTGCCTTATTTTGAAGAAGTGTCCCAGTGAAGCAGCAGCAGTGAAATCCAATCTGGTCAACAGGGCGACCAACGTAATTTCCATCCTCCGTTGTCTTGTGAGTCACCGGGCGACAAACAAGCAACGAACGTGTTCGATCCTGTCGTCCTTTTGTCAGCATCGTGTTGTGCAACGGTTAATGGTGTGTTTTAGCCGCTGAAATTTCTCTGCTGGTACTGCTGTGTGCCGCTGAGGGTGAACTATTTCGTGTTGTTTTACGGCGAATGTGCGCCGTGGTCCTTCGACGGGTCAGAGCAAGCTGCGATCTGAGTGTGCGATCGTCAGCGACTTTGTGTTGTGTTGAGACAAAACAGTCCCAAAAGGTCGATTTTCGGCCAAAAATTTTTTCTCAAGATTATACCAGATCTCGTCGTTTCATGCATTTTAAGTCATTTAGCATCGAAAAAAAATTTCGCTTTTTCAAATTTCCTTTACTCTCCTCTTGGAAGATTTTCGAGGATCAAAAAATCAAAACTTTGAGCGCTTTGAGGCATCCCTAAATCATGTCCGATCGAGCAGTAACTTTGCACAGATTATTTTTTGGGCCAATAAACAAAATGTACATGGTCGGTTTTTGAAATTCGATGATGAAATTTTTCCCATACATCCATTGCCACCATATACTATGTTTGAGCAGCTAGTTTCGATTTCAAGACCGAAAGAGATGTGTTTATTTTTCATTTCAGTATTGCTCTGGCTAGCGAGCAGTCAACAGCATTTGTTAGTACTGAGAGCTAACTTTGATGTTAGCTAATCGTATAAAGGCGTATGTAATTTTGCAGAAATACAGTTTAACGTGTACTGTTTACAAATGAAAGAAAGAAATGAAATAAAAGATAACTAACAAATTTTGCACATCTACCATGAAAGCCCGGAAACTTTTCGGTTTCGGAAAAAAATTGTGGGCATTCAATACAGTGTTTCGAAAGTGCTCCATTCCATATTTTATCATTGAACTCGTAACCCGATATCGACCGGAAACTAGACTCAATGAGTGAGAACTTTCAGTAGAAGGTCAATGCAATCAAAAATCACTCGAACTCTTCGATAAGACTTACCAAAAAAGAGCTGAACGTTTTCAAAAAAATTAGAGGGTTGCGTTGTTGACGTAGGACTACGAAATTATTTGACCCCCTTGGTGATTTTTCGATTTTCAAAAAATTCAAAATTTTACCGCCTTGCGCCACTCTCCCTTAAGTCCGATTGAGCAAATATTTTGCATAGGGTGTTTTTTTTTTCGAGATGGTGAACATTTTTTATGAGGTAACTTTTTGAAATTAGAGATGACCATTTTCATTGGCACCCTAATGTGTAGTCTAGGAGAAATACAACAAAATTAATGGGTTGTATCAAAGTCTATTCCTGAATGGGCAGAGATACAAAGTAACATTAATAAAAAAAAATCAGTTCAGATAAAAAAAACGGTTTGTTTGATAAGTGGACAATGATTAGAGAAATTTTAATTGATGATATAGAAAGGTAGTTAACACAGAGAATCCATGCTATTTTCAAATCACGTATCAATTATTCAGGAGCAAATAAGATACGTGAGGAATTCATGAAAATCACGGAACTTCGATCTGGAATGTGACAAATTGTTTGATGAAATTTCCTAAAATCATATTCTTCCTCGCAAAGTCGTTTCATTGTCTAAATTAGAGATGAAACGTTTATCCGGTGACTAATCAAATCAATAATTTGTTAACGATAAAAATCATAACAAAACTGCTCATTAACATCATTCATACATAATTGAAAATAAGGTTCGATTACTAAAATGCTCATAAATTATTTTATTTTATATACAGTAAAACCTGTTTTTGTGTGGTTTTTTTATGCGAATGTTTTTTGTGCGATTTTTTTTGAGTGATTTTTTTTGTGCGGTATATGAAAAGAAGCATATTTGACGAAGTTATCGCGCGGATTTCAGTTATTTTCTTGAGGGAAACTTTTATGCGGTACCTATCTACCGCACAAATTTTTTTTTTTCAAAATGTGTACCGAACACGTTTTTTGAAAGCTACTGGTGAAGTTTTGCACGATTTTTTATGCGGTCCCTATCCCCCGCACAAAAAAAAAGGTTTGCCTGTACTCTAATACGATTTTCTGTCAGACTGTTTTCTATTCAAAAACTCCAAAATAGACTGACTTGAGCCTCGGGTCCAAAAAGGTTGATATTTGATAATCTGATTCTTCTCATAAGTAATTGAAATGACTCCCCAATCCACCGTTTAAAAATCTCTCATGTGAGGTAAGTTCGGTGTTCTATGTGCAGTCTCACTCTTTTTTTTTTTTCTTTTATCCCATTTATTTATTTATCAGACTCATTAGCATTTTATCTGTAACAGAGCCGGGTTTTTATCGTGTACATGTACATATAATTATGTTTCTATAAATTGTAAATTACACAGTAGTAGAGTAGCCATTTAGGCGTTAGGTTTTCTGTTCCATTACATTATGGTAAATGTGTAGCCCCATTTAGGCGTAAGAGTATTCTATCTGTTCTTCCATTGTTCAGCAGACCGGACAGCGGAGACAGTTGAAATCGATCATTGTTGGGTTATTTATAGAACAGCAGTCCGATGTTTCTTGCAGAGCAGAGCAGTTGTATGGATGAATCGATCTTTGTTCCACCGTGGATCGATCTCCATAGCTGATGATGGTTGCGTGGACGTAGTGATTCTATAACAACACAAAGATGGTCAATTGAGGGCCCTGAGTTTGAACTCACGATCGATCGCTTATTAAGCGAACGCGTAACCAAGTGGCTACGAAGACCCCCGAGTCTCATTCTTATCCGATTACTTTTTTCATGCAGCAACATGCGAAATTAGGCCAGAAGTTGTATTTTTTGTTATTTCTTCAAATGCTCAGAGAAGCCTAATGCACTGCTACGTAAAGCACCACTGTTGTTTCTTCTAATTAGTGAGCGTGTGTGACTTCTCTTATTATTATCATCATCAAGTTCTACGTTTTTAAATCTTGAACGAAAAAAATTGATTGATTTGCTTTGCTTATTCAATTTTTTATTTTTTATTTCAAAGTATCATCAACAAACTTTACATTGCAATAGAAAATATTTTTATACTCCATCAAGGATAATCATTTAGACGGAGTACTTAACCATCCGTTCATTATGTTTATGTAGAATATGTCTATAAAATGTAAATGTATCCTGAAGGACGTAGTTCTACGTCAAAAAACTATTCCTAATGCTCTCATAATTATCAGAGTATTAAGTTCATCTTATCATATTCAAAAATGTTAATCATTAGGGCATCCATATTCAGGCCTGATGGTAATGAATGAATAAATAAAACTTCTCGTAGTTGAAGCCTGTTGATGGTAATTATTGTAGAAATTGTATTTTATAGAAATTTCATGAAAACTGTGCTACACAAATTCGATGATCTTGGAAGTTTTAATTTTTTTTAAATTTTAAATCTTATGGCTTCCGTCTGTCACAACTTGATTAAATCTAAATGCATCGTAACAAAACATTCACAGAGTACTTCCAAAACAATCTTCTGGCAATACGATTCAAAACCGACCAGCAGGAACGCTGCAGTAAAATTAGCAGTGTGTACAAATTTTAACAAGCTTTAGCACGGGATATTTCATCTCTATAGGTTGATCGATACTGCACTTCATCAAGTCGACTCGACTTGAGACTTGTGACCACTGGTGTGATAAGGTATTTGGCGGGGATTCGTATCTTCTAATTCTTCGACTAGTGTTGTTATCGTTTGTAGGAAGAAACCCACTTTGGATCACCTCGAGTTCATGGCTGTTTGGCTGCACATTTTTCGTGTTATTGCATAGATCTGAGCTTCTATATTGAGTTCTAATTTAAAAATTGTCCTATTGATACCAGGGTAAAATTCCGCTGCGAACGTTGGCGCCATTAATTTTTAGAGAAGTAATCAAACCCGAAACGAGTTTGACGATGTAAATATGGTTTTTGTCTTATTCAAAGAAAACTGTTCCGAGCTGGCGGCAGTCCAGGATTTTGCTAGTCATCGAGGGCAGCTTTTGAGATTCGTCAACACTACTACCCGTATGGTTTTCGCACGTTAGGCCCGTTTCTTTCATCACACATTCAAGTTGAAAGTGAACGCGAGAGGGAATGTAAACGCGATACTCAATTGTAAAATCCTGGTCGTCAACAATCTGGGGTGGAATTCCGCATTTCGAAACGAGTGATCGACAAGAAATGGTTGATCGTCGTATGGGAAAATGCTAGTGAAACATTGATTTTAATACTAAACCTTACATCGAACAAAATTTCAATTGCATTTCCTTCGGTTTTGACGTCTATTTGTATCAGTATGTGAGTATAAATAAAATCCTTTTAGTATGTTGCATAATTTATCACTTGTTAGTTATTTTAGCACTATGGAATCACAAAGAAATACAATGAGCCTCAACACTTCCCAAGTGGAACATTTGACGAAGTTCATAGATGAACATTCGGGTCTCATTCTAAATTTGCTGAATACCCCTGAAGCGAACAGGACTTCTCACAAATTATGGGATAGTTTAAAGAATGGATCAAATGAGCGAGGAACCCCGGTGAGGAAAGTTTCGGAGTGGAAAAAGTGCATGTGATCATTTTTAGAATGGGTATATGAGTACCATCACTACACCGGGTATCTTGAGTTTGTCGAAGAAATATTGCTTTGTTTCATTAATCCTTTGAATACGGGGGAGCGCGATAGCGCTCTTCTTGTTTCATGTTAATATGTTTGACTTGGCACCTCTCAACGTAGAATTTCGTCTTTTGGGGACATTTGTGAAAGAGGACTACACGTGCTTTGTGCATCAAACGATAGTTGGGAATGAAATTGTGTGAATATAATATTCTCATTATTTAAAAAAATAATATATATATATATACAAATAAGGAAGTTAATGTTGATAAATTTTATAAAACACACTTTTTATGTGTGTTTTTTTTCAATAATACAACGTTTTTTAGTATTTTTTCAAATATACCCAAACTCACCCGCATTTTTGGCATTTGCTCAAAAAATTTGCTCCGCACTCAAGCGATTAAACGATGTTGTATCTAATTCGATCCATTTTTCGCATAAGCTTTTTTTCAGAAGTGGTATCATTTCATTGAATTTCACTGATGAATCTGTTGGTTGAGCCAAACCAAGCAAAAAGTTTCCTCCTTTATTACATTGATTTGGTACCAGAAGCCAGAAGGTTCAAATAAGCCACTAATTCTTAAGCTGAAGGAAAAGCAGTGCTTCTGAAAGTTGATTGAATTTTTTCATTGGATTTAGGTCGGAAGTTTCCGTTACATCTTCCGGGTAGATCGACTGCGATGAGCGATTTCCTGCACCTTTTTTGGGAAACCGACGGAGAGCCAATAGTTTCATTGGGAGATATCCATATCAGAAGATCACCCACCCTCTGCCAATTTTTATGTGGCTGATAAATACTATAATATTTAGATTAATGTGGTTAACTTGTGTATAACATGGTAGCGCAAACCGTTCGAATTATCCGAAATTTTGGCAGCGCAGCTATTACAAATTTCTACATAACTCGGAAACAAATCAAGCAAATGGAACCAAATTTGACATCTCGAGGTTCAAAGGGGCACGAAATGTTTTATGATGGTTCGACACTCCTCCCTCCTCTCTAAGGGGGAGGCTATCATACAAATGAAACACAACTTTCTGCATAACTCGAGAACTAATCGAGCAAATGGAACCAAATTTGGCATGTCGACGTTTCAGGGGGCAAGAAACACTGCTATATAACGGGAGCGTGAACGAATAACGTCTAGGCCCTTTAACTTGAAACTTTTCTTGAAACACTTTTTCAAGGTATAACAGAAATAACAGTAAAGAAAGACAACTTCTCTCGGCCACACCACTTTCGCCTATTCCTACATGTTTCATAGAGAGAAACAGGACTTTTGAAGAAAAATTAAATCTTTCAACAGGGAATTCCATAAAATTGTAAATAAAAGAACATCGGAGACGAATTAATCGAAACATTTAAAGTTAATAAAGAATAAAAGAAAGAAAGAAAAAAGGAAAATTCACAATACATAAATTAAATTAGGTGTAATGACACTCAGAATCATTCCTTGCCAAAAAAAGCAGTTAGTGTAAAAAAGGGTTGGGACACCCAGAAACAGAGAACCCGAAACCTTCAAGCAACCACAGTTTTAATCAAAATCAATCACATCAAACAGACTCGCGGCGTTCGATTGGTACTAACATCGGAACCTCTCTGCATTTACCTTGAATATGATTTTCAGCAGAATCAGTACTCGTTTCGCGTTGCCAATAATTCAACCCGATATTTTAAGGAAAGTTCACTGTAAAGAACCATTGTGGATCCGATTCGCAAGAATTTCGAACAGCGGAAATCACTAGACTGAAACTCCAGCTCGGAGGGCGTTGGGAAATTCCTTCGAAATCAATTTGCCGTTGATCCGGCGTTTGTTTCGTCTCAGTTTGAATATAATTCAGTCTAATGTTGGAAGCAATTATCCAATTGAAGTTTTTTTCCCAGGGCCATTGAAAAATATTGAACGTCAACGTTGTTGGAATGATTTTCGGATTTTCTCGTGTTTCCAAGTATCGCGTTGAATTGAATCAAGTCATGAAAATCATGTGAATTTTCATAGAAATTAGCAGATCAGGAAACTCCTGCGACCCAGGCTAGCACTTCTCGTTTACTTAATGAGACTTTCCGAGAGATTCAATATACCCAAGTTAATTTCAACCTTTCCGGGAAGTTTATTCACAGCAGTCATTCAATTTACAGTTACATCCTCCTCCTCCTCCTCCGGAGACCCTAATGAACTTCTAAACTTAACTTTCTCCTACTCCCCAATCCCACGGATCACAGAAAACACATAGGAAAAGTAGCGTCAGCCATTTGCAGGGAGAAGGAGAAAGCAGCAGAAAAACATTAGCGGGACAGCGCTCAAAGTAGAACAAAGCGCCGGGAAATTGATTCGCTAAAACCCTTTTCATTAGTAAGCTTAGCGGGCAACTGAGTAGCTTCGAGCACAACACCACAAGAAAAACAACACAACAGCCAGCCAGAACGATATGAATTTATGTATTGAATAAAAACTCGGGCAAAATTTGCTGCCTGTCTTGGAAGGGCTTGCGAGGAAATCCAGTCGTGAGAGAAAGTCCAAAGCAGTGGGGGAGGGGGAGGGGGGCAGATTTAGCAGTTGAGTTGCGTGTTATGAATAATAAATAATATCGTCAACTTTTGTAAATACGATAACTTATCTCGCTGCGAGGGTCGCGCCCTCCACGGGAATTGCCGTCGTTGACGGGGGCGGCGGCGGAGGCGGCGGTGAAAAAACGGAGAGGGAAACAGATGTAAACTTCTTCGTCTTCGACTTTTGGATGGACATTATCGGTTTGACGGTTGACGTGGCGTCGCATTCAAACCGTTTTGCGCGATGGTGCTACGGGGAGGGGGGCAGGAACCCAAAGACCTCGTAGTCTCGCTCCCCCGCATCTTCGCTCGGGAACGTCGTCTTTGGTGGTCCCACACTTTGTAGTCTCGGAAAATATGAGAAACGGATATTGTTGACGTTGTTTCGTTCGGCTTATCGTTGACTGACACAAGAGTGGCATTTGGGATCGATGCCTCTCCCGGGTACTTTAGAATATCATTAATTGTTAAATTTGACGAATGCCATGACCAATTGCCATTTGCCAAAAGTGGTTTTTTTGGTATTCACAGCAAAGTATCTCTTTGGGTGATTGACAGGAGACACAAAATAAAAAAAAATGCAAACCACCGATGCTTATATATTGAGCGGAAAATATCGAGCCATTTTCAAGAGCTCAAGATGTTCAAGTCAGGTGGAATGATACGTTATAATTGCCGTTCAGTCAATGATAATGCCACTCGAATTCTAGTGAATTCGTAATCATTCGAGTTTCTATATTAAGGCTGGAAAGAGAGAAATAAATAGGTTTTACTACCCAAAATGAATCCGGTCCCGAAAATTTTCCATACATTCGCGCCAACAAACCGAACGAATGAAGCTACGGGCTGCAATGTTGGTGTCCCATGGTGCCCGCCATCGTTCCGCCGAAGCCTCATTCTTCAACTTCATGTTATCAAAAGTGACACCGAGCAACGATTTGATTAATTCGCATTTACTCGACAACACGCCAAAATTTAATTAGACGAAACATTTCTTCAAATGCACCATCGTCGCTGCTAAAATTAGTCCTCCTCCCTCGAGGACCCAACGAGGAAGACACACACACACATACACCTACGCACAGTAAGGGACAGCGCCTAATCAGGCGCAACCCCTCTGATCTGCTCCCACCCACGGCCCCCTCTCAATCATCTTCCGGGCCGGGTATTCGCACAGAGTATTCAAATCAAATCGGTCATAAATCATGCCGTGATTATTGTTTTATGTAACTAATAAATCACAACCCGTAAAATTAATATTTTCGCTCTCGATAGAGCCAGGATCTTTGGATTTATGCCTTCCTGTATCATCGCGTGCTTCCTTTCGCCGTAAAAGTGCCTCTGCCTCGTGCCGTGGCGCGACGCAATGTCGTTAGCCAGCCGGGATGGACGGCCAAAGCACAGGCACAGGGGTATGTTTTTCTTCAGTCCACCCGCTCTCACTCTGTCTACTTCCTCCCTCGGTCACACTCGCATCTTTTCGCACGATAAATTAATTATCCGCTTTCCTCGTTCTCTTGCCCTGTTTGGGGAGAACAATTCCGAATCCCCACGAGGCTCTTTGGAGGGAAAGTTGGATGGATTGAAAGTCTTCGAAATGTGAATTGATTTGCCGCACCGGGAACATCGTTTTGGCCCTCGGAAGTCATCGATTAGCAACAATGTTTATTGTTGTGATTTTTGTTGGTTGAATAGAAAGGGATGGCTGAGCGTGTGAGACGGAGATGGACGCGCGGATACTTTTAATAGGGTCTGACAACAGAAATGAATAAGTTTTTAAATCTCGTGTCACGGTGTTTGTTACCGAACTTCTTCAAAACGGCTCGGCCTATTTTTGATGAAATTATGCACAAAAAACGTGGCAGGCATGAGAATAGGTTGTAAACTATATATGATACTGCTAGGATACTAATTAGTATATATTATATACCGATTAGGGTAGCTCTATGCAGAAAAAATTTAGAACAATTTTTTTTCAGTTTTTCAGTTTGAGTTCAAACCATTCCATATTCCATATTATCCTAATGCAGAAAATTATTTTTTAACGAGATTTTAGTATTTTTCTACAAACAACATTCAAATAATTCAAGTCATTGTTTGTTTTCCAAACAGATCAAATTTGTTTACGTTATTAAATGATGGTATTACGTACGCTTCATCGAACTTTCATTCACACACGCGCAAGTAACCTCAATTCGTCTAAAGCCAGCGAGCTGGAAGACTCATTGAATGAGCATAATGAATTAACGAAATACTTCAAAATACACTTGCTAAAATTACGAAATGACAATCACGCTATTGTAATCAATCTTGATAAAACGCCAGCTGTAGAGAAGAGCAAGTGTGTAAATTCAATGCGCAAGCGTTGCTGGAATCATAGTAGGCGACTGCACAGTGACGCAAGAAATTGTGATTCGAAGAAGAAACTATAATCTGAAATTCATCGTTGGCACACACGAACGACTTGGATTCCTACGACACAATCAGCAATAACGACGTGAGGAAGAATACATTACCTTGCGGTACGCTATCACAAGCAAGGCCGACACAGCCTTTTCATTGCCAGGCCAAAACACAATGCATTGTCAAGACATTACAGCGCGTGTGTCATGACATCACACCAAAATGAAGTCCGGTCGGATTCGGTCCCACCTGTTTCTAGATGTATTCGGCTGAATTGAAGAAGCGGGGATTTCCTTATGCACACATTTTTAGTTAATTGAGCTCCGTGTTCGCAGAAATGGTAATGGATATTCGGGTGGAATAAAAACGCTTTTAAAGCAAAAATATTACATGACAATTTTCTCTACATATCAAGTATGTGTTCTATATAAAAAAGTAACGCATTCTCTGCAAGTGGGGTAAAAAGTTTAGTTTGGGTCAGTACTATGTAGTCTATGTATATAAACGACATCGAGTGATAAATTTAATTCAAATTTCAACAACTTAAAATTGCTTTCCGGTCTACCAACCTGATAGAGAGTAAATTGCCCCACAAATACGGATGAATTATTTAGACGTTTATTTTGCGACAAGGCAAGATTGTCACATTTGCATAGAACGATTAAACCTAATTGAACGGATTTCAAAATGCAAAAGTCGTGAAATTTGCTCAAGTTTTAAACCTATGGAATTCCGGAATATGAATGAATGTTCAATACCGTTAATACAAGCATGGTTCATGACCCATGCGGTGAACTGAAAGTTTTATCGCCTTGCATGACAGATGGAAAATTTACAAAGCGTTTCAAAATTAGAATGAAGTGAATACTTCTCGATTGAATGACAATGACGAAATAAAATGGCGGAGCACACATTCACGGTTCCAAATAAGACGGTATAAGTTCTCTGGCGTATCGTTGGCTTCCCAATTTAAGAACTGGACCCAGTAGTCATAAATTTATCCGTCCATCTTGAAAATGACTAGCGTGTATTTTGCACTCACTTTTTTCTCTTCACATGCAACTTTTAAGAGATCAATGATGTCAGTTACTTTAACTTCCGTCAAAATGGTTTCATTCGTTCTTTTTTATCGAACATATTCGATTAATTTTATAAATCTATAAAACATTCAAACACACTCACAATACATTAGTTATTTTTTATTTAACAGCTAGAATACTCACTAGAATAAATTTATATGGCAGAACAACGTTTGCCGGGTCAGCTAGTAAAAAAATAAATTTAACTGAATTAACGTCATACCAGATTATTAAAATCAGAATAAGGATTGATACAGTTACTCAAACTCGAATTCGTTCACCACAAACATAATATTTTTTGCGATTTAAGCTCGGTCCGTTCTCAAATTATTAGATATAGGTCAGCCATCCGCGATTTCGAATCGCAGTTTCAATCCAGCTAGAGAGCAATCAACCAACATTCTGTCATTTTATTCGGTGGAAGTACCGCGCCGATTTTCATGTCATCTGATGGAGAGTGCCTCAGTATTCTTGCATGACACGCAAACATTATTGTCGTTTTTTTGCGTTACTAAAGGAAAATTAAAGCGGTAAAGAATAGTAGTATAACGGCGCAGGTGGAACAACATATAATCACCTGTATGTATCAACTGCCAAGAAGACCACCGTAATAGCGTTCATGCACAACACACAAGGAAACAAATTGCGACATATGGCCAGCTTGTGTATTGTTCTCGCGAGGACAAAAATAAATCTTCAATCAACGATCTGCAACTGCAAAACCACGCAAACTAGCGGCCCTTTCATTCCGTTAGGTGGAGACTGATTGTGTATGATTGAATCACACTTAAACTGTGTGTATAGAAGGAGAAACGTCAGGAGGTCATGAGTTCAATTCTCACTCCCAACATTCTTCCAAAAATGGAAGTAAAAGCCAAAAGTGTTGAAAGTCACTATAATACAGAAATTTAAAAAATATATATGGAAAAGGGTAACCAACTACGCAAAAAAGTTTATCCACCCCAAACAGAAACAAACGGATTCTGAAACTTTCTCGATTTAAAACATTTTGTCTAACTGTCATTTAGTGCTCTTCAAGTTTTCGTGCTCCAAATTTCAGTTTCGCGTTCAAAATTGGAAGTTATTTGTTGCAAAATGCCCAAAAAAGGACAACTTTCGATCAGCATCCGAAATATGATAATTGAACATCACAAAACTGGCAAACGCCGATATTGTTTAGCTTCACAAAGCGTGGTTCTATCTCACCGGCTCAGCGATCGGGCGTCCTTCAAAGACAACTGGCTGAATTGACAGAGCCATCGTGAAAAAGGCGGAGCTGAATTGGGGACTATCAGCTTCGACAATTGCGAAACAGATTGAAAGCGAGTTTTTCATTCAACTGACATCACAATCCGTACGAAATCGTCTTCATAAGAAAGGTCTCAAGGGCAGAGTAGCACCTAAGAAGCAATGGTTGTTTGCAAAAAAAGATTGAAGTGGGCCCAGGACCACGTTTCATGGACTAGAGATGACTGCAATAAGGTGTAATAATCTGATATGAGTTACTCAACCAATATTGGGTTTTCAACGAACTGAACATGACTCTGTTTTTTTTTCTGCAGGTAGAGTCATGGTGTGGGGATTTATGGCTACATCCGGCGTTGGAGAACTTGAATTCATCGATGGAATCATGACCAAGGAGGTTTAATTGGACATTTTGAAGCGAAAACTACCAGCGTCTGCACAAAAGCTCAAGTTGGAGCGCAGATATACGTTCCAACATGACGGAGATCCGAAGGACACCTCAAAGATGGCTTCGCAGTGGTTCAATGAAAAGCGTATTAAGGTTATGGAGTGGCCAGCACAATTTCCCGACCTTTATCCGATCGAACATATCTGGTCAATTTTGAAAATTAAGCTCCAGGAGCAAAACCATCAAACATCCAGCAATCGCGGCAGGTAATCTCAACTGAATGGGACAAAATCACCCCGGAAACATCTGCTAAGGTTGTTGAGTCGATGTCACGACGATGCCGAGCAGTTATTGAAGCCAAAGGTGGTCTTACGAAGTAGTCTCAAATGCAAAAGAATTGGTTTTAATTTTGAGCTCGCATGAATTGGCTTAGTTTTTACATAAATAATAATAAACTGAACAACAATTGACCGTGTTTTAAATTTCTGGTGGGTTTTTTGGAAGAAATCTATTTTTTCACTGGGGGTGGATAATTTTTTTTTGCACACTGTTTATATTGCTCTCGCGGGAACAAGAATGAATCATGAATCAGTCATCTTCAGCTTCTTCCTTAAAACCCCACATGCCATCGGTACTTTTCAAGGCCATAAAATCATTCTACCGAAGAGTTGTCTCTAAAATTTCAATGCATTCTAAAGTAATATCCGAAGTGAAAAAAGCGAATTTATTTTCAAATTTTTTGCCGAGAGAGAGCTTGTGTGAATTCAGTCAGAAGCCCCTTTCAAACGATAAGTCAACATTAATGAATTCGAGCATTGTTTTTGGTTTAAAAGTAACATCAAAGTGCGGCGCGTTTTAAGCCGGATGTGAAGAAGGTATTTTCCAGCGGTAAAATCTGTGTTCTTCGTTGAAAAACTGTAGGTGAAAATTTGTTGCGCATCGGTTGCTACCGTCGCCACATGGATTTAATCTTCTGTACTAGTGCTTCAGTGTCATTTTAGACAGATTAGGTTTAGAGAGATTATTAATTAATTTCTATCGTGTGTGTGTGTGTGTGTGTGTGTACTCTTGCCGGAAATAATTTCGTAGTACTCCGCAAACAATGCGATCATGGACACAACTCTTCTATTTTGTACAAACTCTCTCGTTCATATTGAGCTCGACCAAAAAACTCTAATCGTCAGTTTATCCATTTGAACTGTCTGAGACGGCCAACAATATCGTTCTTTGATTACCGCTTGTCCACAATGACTAATAAAATTGGGTTAAGCATGATGCAAAGGGCCATTCGAGAATACGCTTTTGAACAGAATATTTTTCTTTTCTCTTGAAAACCCCCAATTGTTATGAAGTTATCAATGTCCTCCGTTTGCATCTTCCATGAAGGTACAGCGCGAACTCGATTAAAGGGTGTGTCACATCAAATTGCATCACGGAAAAAATGCTGTAGAAATTCGCCCAGTAGACCGATCCTTTTGAAAATTTTAGACAGTAAAATAAAAACTATTAAACAACTTTTGGCATTTTCCATGTTTCATACTTCGAGCCCAAGCCCGTATGCTCGCACCTTCCTCTTTACCCCGTCCATAAGGTTCTGTACAACGTCAGGTTGTAGTTTTTTTTTAACAGAAATCCATTTTCTCTTGAAGTCCGCCTCCGATTTGACAACTTTTGGGTTCTTCCGGAGGGCCTGCTTCATAATCGCCCAATTTTTCTCTATTGGGCGAAGCTCCGGCGCGTTGGGCGGGTTCATTTCCTTTGGCACGAAGGTGACCCCGTTGGCTTCGTACCACTCCAACACGTCCTTTGAATAGTGGCACGAAGCGAGATCCGGCCAGAAGATGGTCGGGCCCTCGTGTTGCTTCAATAGTGGTAGTAAGCGCTTCTGTAGGCACTCCTTAAGGTAAACCTGCCCGTTTACCGTGCCGGTCATCACGAAGGGGGCGCTCCGCTTTCCGTAAGAGCAGATCGCTTGCAACACCATGTACTTTTTGGCAAACTTGGATAGTTTCTGCTTGCGAATCTCCTCCGGAACGCTGAATTTGTCCTCTGCGGAGAAGAACAACAGGCCCGGCAGTTGACGAAAGTCCGCTTTGACGTAGGTTTCGTCGTCCATTATCAGGCAATGCAGCTTCGTCAGCGTTTCGGTGTACAGCTTCCGGGCTCGCGTCTTCCCCACCATGTCTTGCCTTTCGTCACGGTTAGGAGCCTTCTGAACCTTGTATGTACGCAGGCCCTCCCGATGCTTGGTCCGCTGGACGAATGAACTTGACAAATTCAGCTTATTGGCGACATCCCGGACCGAACTTCTCGGATCACGTCTGAACTGCTTAACTACGCGCTTGTGATCTTTTTCAATGACGGAGCATCCATTTTTGCCGTTCTTCACCTTCCGGTCGATTCTCGAAGTATCGTTTTAGTACTCTGCTGACCGTGGATTGGACGATTCCCAGCATCTTACCGATGTCCCGATGTGACAACTCCGGATTCTCGAAATGAGTGCACAGGATTAATTCACGACGCTCTTTTTCGTTCGACGACATTTTTCCAAATTTACGAAAAATTGACAGTGAAGCATGGCCAACGTGATCTATACACTCTTATCTGATTTTAAAGCGAAAGCTGAAGATATAATTCCTAAAAATTAAATTTCTACAGCGTTTTTTCCGTGATGCAATTTGATGTGACACACCCTTTATATACAGTTTCGGATTTGTATATAATCGAATCCTGTATATAATCGAGTAAAAAAATGTGTTTCAATCATTTTTTATGCATATGTTATTCGTTTTTTCAATATAAAAAGAGAATTTAAGAGAATTTGATTCATTTCTTCAAAGTCATAAAATACCTTTCTCATACAAAAAAATTTGAATTCATTCGGGAGGTGATAGAGGATTATATTTTATGGAAAAAAATCCTTCTACACATATGTTCGAATTTCAACAATGAGAGAGTTATAAATTTTTTTTTTGTTTCGGAACCTGTTGCCTAAAACTGGCGCTACATTAAAAAGTACGCTACAGAAGACGATTCTGTTACATCTAAATTAGTGGATTGAAATAATATTTTGGAAGCGAAAAACATCAAAGTTGGTAATTTCTAATGTGTTATTATTAATTTTATCCTGAAAATTCATATTGAACTTGATAATTTCTACCATTTGAATTGAAGCTTTCTAACCGCTCTACAGTTTGTCTTTGATACCCAACTTCTATCTATCTTAATTTCGCAGTAACATCGATATAAACAATTCCTGGTGAAAATTCAAAATCTTCAAAAATCACGATTTTGACCCCACTTAAATTTCACTTTAACGTTGAAAATTAATATTTTTGACGTGGGACTACGTCTAACCGGAATATATGGAGGGTAAAAGGAAAACCTAAACACAGAACATGCAGGAAAAAATGAAAGATTTCGAATGCTTATAGCTCGAACATTTCGTACTGGATAGAAGAGATGTTTGCATCACTTGATAGGGAATATTTCTACGCATCTATCGCAACTAACAAAATGTTGTTTTTCATTAGATAAACAATTGAATAACTGTAAAATATTAGGCGTTATCTAAACGCCCTAACTGCATCGTTTTGATTAGCCCGATTTACGGTTTCCCTAACACAGCCATCAAAACCAAGCAGCCTTGGGGAAATCGGCATTGCAAATACATGAAAGTAGGGGGACTTTTGTTCTCATCGAAAAATGTTCCCTAACACAGACTTTAAAACCAAGCAGCGAAATCTGCATTGCAAACACACGAAAGAGCCTAGAGGCGAGTGAACTGAAAAGTTTAAACACTCTTAAAGCCAAAAAGAAGAAAAAGAACACACGAAAGTAGGGGGAGCTTTTGTTCCCACCGAAATGTGTTCCCTAATAGAGATTTCTAAACCAAGGTGCCTGGGGAAATCGGTATTTCAAATTCATGCAAGTCGGGGGTATTTTTGTTCCGACTGGAATGTGTTTCCCTAACACAGACTTCAAATCCATGAAGCGTGGGGAAATCGGCATTGCGAATTCATACAAATCGGGGGTATTTTTGTTCCGATTGAAATGTGTTTCCCTAACGCAGACTTCAAAACCGAGGTTTCTGGGGAAATCGGCTCTGCAAATAAATGCAAACTGCGAGTACTTTTGTCCTCGCTTGCCTTTGTGCAGAGTGGAATATGTCTGTCCTAACATGATCTTCTAAACTTAGGAACCTGGGAAAATCGTGCAGCCACTAGAAGCGAATGAACTTCCCAGTTTCAAGCAAATTCGAGATTCGAGAAGTATGTACACTTTTGGGATGTAAACTTCAGAGGGAAATGTAAAATAAAATAATCGTTTGATAATTTTTTTTTGTCTTTATTGGAAAGATTTTCAGCCTTAGGCTGGTTCATCAAACGTTTGATAATTCTTCCGTACATATATTTTGTTCTAGTCATCATACCAAACGTAAAAGGTCCGTCATTAAATTTACTTGTAACGAAGAACAATCAATCACAATAAATGAATTGACTTTACACGGCATTTGTTCATTTTTTTCACTCACAGAGCAAATATATTGAACTCAATTGAATTTGGAAACTGTTTCATTCAATCAAGAATTTAATCAATACAAACGAATGATTGCTAAGCTAAGGTAGTTCCACGTGAACCTTGCGGTTATATCATAGATATAACCCACTCATTTTTTCGTGAAGTTAGTCACATTTGAAATACAAAAAAAAAAGAATTTTTTTCAAACTGTATATAATCGAGTCCAAAATTGTATATAGTCGAATCTCATATAATCGAGTCCGACCTGTATAGGCAAACCACCTACTACAGCACCGCTTTCATTATTCATAATTCCAGGACTAATTCTGTATTTGTTATGAACTTCTAGCCGTGCTGAGCTGTTGAATCTGACCAGAAACAATTATAGGTGATAGATATCGAAACCCTTGTGTTTGAGTTGTACATGGAAAGACAACAAGACGCAATGAGAGGCATGATTTGGAGATTTGAAATAACTCCTCGTATTTCCCAGACGTTCTCCTTTTTGAGACAACATGCTTTGATAAACGACGAAGTAAAAAAGTTGGATCGATTCGAGGATTGCGTCAAAAAGATTTCATCGACGCAAGGTTCGTAACCTATCCGAAAGAAGTGACCCTTTTGACCAGTGATGAACAATACTCTGAATCCTGGATATATAACCAACTTGTTAGTTGGAATAAGTTAGATTTGCCAATATAAATTTCTAACATTCAAAAGAGTAACATATTTATGCCGTCGTTATACATTCATACATTTATGCAATTGTTTTCCATAACTCGAACCAGTTTGGATAGATGAATGAATAAATCTAGGGTTGGTTTTGCTCGTTTCATCTCCATACTCTCGACGTCAATCATGGATCATCTGTTCGCTTCAATCCGAATGATTACATCGAGTAACTATTTTCAAAATGCAAAACCTGTGCTCCTCGCCGCCGTCACTTCCGCTTATCTCTTCAAAACGGTTCAAGCGCACCGTAATTGCTGAATATTTCATTTCATTTCCCATGATTACCAAACAATATCTGCTGAGCTGTGTTGTTCACACATACATATGCATACACACACACACACACACACACACCTTCAAATCCCCGCACTCGTCTCTATTCCCTCCGACCCTTGCCCATAGAAAGTGGAACAATTGCCAAATGCTTAAAATTTTCCGCACGATTTAATTCAATCTCGCCTGAACGGGTCGATCAAGGGGGAGGGGATCCTGGGCGGCCAAAAAGGGGCATCAGTCAACAACAGAAAGCAGCACACCTGTCCACCGTCGATCACACCATTACCCACCTCTCCACCTATCCCTTTCTCCTCCCACCCCGTGGTGCTTTTCGCTTTTTGAACTGGCACAAAACAACACACGCATCACAGTGGCAGTAGAAGTAGCAGAGGTAGAGGATGTGAGGGGCACCGGAACGAGGGGCGATAATGACGATGATGAGTCCTGCAATGCGACGCGTGTGCCCTGGGTTGCGTGCGAGGTTGTAAGCAATCTCAGGCGACACGAGGGGTGAGAAGAAAATATGACGAGAGTTTCGAGGGGATTCTACTTTTTTTTTCGGGTTGCTTTCCCTTTTCGCTGGAAGCGGCTAATGGAAACGGCTGGATGATAAGGGTGATAATAACGCCAGCAAACGATTATGGAAAGGATGATTACGCAGCAGCAACGAGGGGCACCCCTCATTTAGCAACCACTTACCAAGGGGTCTTGCATAGCCACAGACAAAGCAGCGGCGCTCTGTTGTTGTATTCAATGAAATATCTATTTAATATTTAATGGCCAATATCGTGTTATGAATATTTCAAGCAACTCATGACGAGTTAAGCCCACGCGTCAGAGAATGCCGATGGACGGGTTGCGATTGCATCGATCGAGTGAATCCCGTGCAGATTGTATACGCTATTCATCAAATTGTGTTATTTTTATAACACAATCGCATCCCAGCGTTCCTTTGTTTTAGCGAGAAAAAAAAATTCCTTTCACTCTCAAGGATCGTTAGGCCCTCCCGGCTTTCACCAATTGTGCGCTATTTGGACGTCAATTTGCCATGTACCTGTCCAAACATGAACCCATCACTGGCAGCAGTGGCTCTCGAAAGCTAAACAAACCCGAACCCGGCACATGGTGATGATATTCAGACTGCAGTTCAGCGTCATCCCACCCCCACATTCACTGCCAGTCACATGGCAAACAAAAATGTAAAGGGATAAGCTAACAGAGGAAGTTAAAACGGTGAGCTCAACACCACACATACAAACACACACACACATACACACATAGAACTAAAAGTCACCGAGAGACTGTGAGTGAGACACAGAGGGGGTAGTGAGTGAGCGAGAGACAGCGAAAACCATTTTTTTTCGACTATTCATCTTTAGATCTTACATATATAGAGAGAAAGAGTGATTTTGACGAGTATCTTGTTTGTTTGTTAGTTAGTTTTCCTCTTGTTTGCTCGCTTATTCGTTTTGTTATCACTCTTTCGGAATGTGATGAAAATTTTCAGAGTTTATAGAGAGGATTAGATGGAAAAACTACTTACACTCTGGCTTAGTAGCCGGGGGTTTTCTGGTGGCCCAGTTTGTCCTAATGGATCTCGATCCAAGCCATTGTCCATTCATGGCAGCGATTGCATTCTCCGCTTCCTGTGGATAAACGAGAGGAGAAAAAAAAAAGTTATAAACGAGGGGAATGAAAGTGAGACGAAATACTTGTGTATAGCATCACAAAAGCTGATGACCTGGCACCTGACACTCAACTACTACTGGTGCTGCTGCTGCTGCTGCTCGCAATGATTGTTGAGCTCGGCAAGTAGTGAGTGGTGTTGTTGGGTTTTGTATAATCATTCTTCACTCTCTACATTTCACCACTCGGGTGGCAGAGCAGCGTTTAATATTGAAGTGCATCGCTCATCTCGTCACCGTCAACGTCGTCGTCAGCATCACATCACCAACAACAGCTCCATGGCTGGCTGCTGACTGGCTGCTGTGTTATTGAGAACTTTCTTCCCTGCTGCTACTACTTCTATGCTTTGCCACCCACATCGCACAGCGGCAACCACAGATAGAGGTTCGTAGGAACGGGATCCACACGGGTGGAGTAGTCCTTCGAGTAAGTTAGCGTTTGACAACGCACTCTCTGCTTCCAGACTCGGATTGAAGAGGGTGCCAAAAGTGACAATATTGTGACAAATTCTGTGCTCCTGGAAGCTGCTACTTTGTCACGCATTGCTCGGTGCTGTCCGGTACCCCCTTGCCCGAAACGTGGGCGGTGTCATGCCATGATTGGCGGCGGGTGGGCGGTCTTTCCGGGGAATTAGGTCGCCACGGGAGGTATGATGATTCGGTATGATCGGTGATAAATAGGAGTTTGGATTCATTGATTTATCAATCGAATCATGTTTTTTTTTCATTCATTCAGTTTTGGAAACTCATTCAATGGGGGAGAAATTTCCTTCTGTCGCAGCAGGAGTAGGACTTGCGGTTTGTGTGCGTAAATTCTAGGCGCCCATAAATTTGAAAGTATTTGAACAAAGCACAAATAGAGTTTTGTGTGTATCGAGATTCATTTCGAGAGGTTCATCTGTCACAGCTTATCACAAACTACAGTTATTTAAGTGTCACTACCTTAATATTCGTATATAAAATGGAAAAAGAGGAATATCGAATTTTGATCAAGCATTGTTTTACGATGGAAATAACTCCTGAATAAACAATGCAGTGATTGACGAAATGTTATTCCACTTCTGCTCTTTTGAGAACAATAGTTTACCGGTGGTTTAGTGAATTTAAAATGGACCCTACAAGCACCGCAGATGCACCTCGCTCTGCAAGGCCAAAAGCGGCTACAAATCCAGGAATCGTAAAACAAGTGCATCAACTCATTGTGAACGATCGTAAAGTGAAGTTACGCGTGCTAGCTGAGGCCGTAGGCATTTCAAAAGAACGAGTGGGATACATTTTGCACGACCGTTTAGACATGAAAAAGCTATCCGCGCGATGAGTGCCGCGTTTGCTGATCGCCGACCAAAAACAGCGACGCGTTGATGATTCAACAGCCGGTTTGGTGTTGTTGAAGCGTAATCGAGTGGACTTCTTTTGACGTTTTGGGACAATGGATGAAACGTGGATCCATCACCACACTCCTGAGTCCAATAGGCAGTCTGCAGAGTGGCACTGAGGCATATTTCGAAGACTTAGACCAGGGGTTCTCAAACTATTTTGGGCAAGAGACCGTTTTTCCAGAATGAAGTCATACCACAGACCCCCTAGAGCTAAATTTCTTTGAAAATCTTATCTCTAGGTCCTTTTTCTTACTGAATAATAATCAATTTAGAAACATTGCAGTTAGTTCAATGAATAAACTTGACAGTTTTCTCTCAACAAATTCAACAAAATAAATAGACATGAAATTTTTTTTAAATCAAGCGTAATAATTAATTATTAATACATATTACTCACAAACTATTAAAACATTCAAATCGCAAACCAATATATCCGCTACTATCAAAATATTAAAGTACGGTTCATTTTTGTTTGGTTAAAGCCTTAAATCTTCGCGTTCGTTGATTTTCAAATGGTTCCTTCGGTTTTGGGCAGAGATCGAAATGCTCGCCGATTTGAGACGAAAAACATCCGTTTTCACCCACAAGGAAAAATAGCTGAGAATATAGGAGGCGAGAGAATGTTATACGCTCACTTCGATTCTCGCGAGAGATTCAATGCCTATTTTTATTTTTCATCGAGTTATGATTGCCGAAAAATGGTTTCGTTTTCAGTGACTTCTTGATGCCGATAATGGTTTTTCACTACTTCAGTACAGCTGAAAACGTTGCATGAATATATGCGGCAATATTGGGTTTCATAGTGAAATGAACATGAGATGGATTAATATTTGTACAATTCAGACGCTGTCCAAATGTAGATCGTTTGGACGTTGTCCTAACAGACTAACGTTGGTAAAGTTAGCTATGATTTTTCGCTTCATATTTTCAGTACCAAATCAATGTCCTGGAAAAAAGGTAATGAAGATGGTGGTTTTTCAAGCGACATAGCATGCGCTGCCATAACTATTTCTCAAATAGTGACGTCAGTCGTTGTGTTTATATTTGATTACCTACCACATCCATGTGAAAATGCAATTTTCAGGAAGTGTTTTATCAATTAAAAACGTACATTTTATAAGAGTTCCCGCTGAATATGAAGCTAATGTGACAGCGTGCAGTGAATATTTGTGAAATCACGTCGAAAAATACGGATGAAAGTGATATTTCCATGTGCCATATTCACTCCCCCACGTTTATAGAAACAAACGAACTTTCATTATTTTAACGTTACGAAGTTGTTGTTTTGAAGGCTTTCAGTGTCGGTGTGTATGTTGTGAGAAAATAATGGGCAATTAATAAAAATTTCACCGAAAATGTTTATCGTGCATCCGAGCGAGGATTTCGATCTATGGTTTTGGGTTGTTTGTAACCACACCAAAACCTTTTTCGACAAGGTATCATGATGAAAAAATGAGAAGATATTTTTCAGCAATGTCCCATAACGCGAGATATTGTGTTTCAACGTTGCGTTGTAACCAGAACTTATGACAACTTTGTACTCCTGCTTCTCATCTGTACTGATGATAATCAACTTTTCTTGCGTTAATATCTTGGCTCATTCCAGGGATGTAATATATTACGAATTTATTATCCATTTAGGAATTTGAAAATATTGAAGATCCTGAAACATCTTAGTAAAATCATTGTGTAATACGTCCAGGTGAGTAACATATGATAATATAACATGATCTTGAAGCTTTTGTAATAATTTTGACAAATGCGGAAACTGCATTTTTTTCTGCCTAAATTTTATTTTTAAAGTTTTGTCAGAAAGACGGCTATTATTGGTATTGTTTCAATAAAGTTGAAATCGTCACCCGCTACTGAAACAGAAATTCAAAAAAGCTGAAAATCTTGCTAAGCGAGAGCATCTTGGTGGTCAGCGACCTCCAGCGTGTAGAAGTAACCAAGTAAAGATTTCGTCGTTTTTCTCATATAGCTGAGCAAATAATCGAGACAGACAGAGCTTCATTTCATTGGGTAATGTAGACACGTCCAGCTGGTCACAAAATCTGTTGGTCTATAATAAATACTCAAGTTAACTGTAATAATTTTATTTTGTTTATTTGAATTTGAAAATGGTTTTCTTCGTATTAAATGTGTATATTTTCAAAATACAGATAAATTCAAAACGTACCTGAAGGATTTATACGCTTAAACATTAACTTGCACGAATCGGTCCACGAGTTTTAACTTGCCGAATTTTTCATCTTGTACTTTTTGTACTTTTTTTCATCTAGCGCACACTCATCGTCTTATTGAGTTTCTAAAATGTACAGCAATAATAGTTTCTACTAAGATATTACTCATTCTTACAACAGGCTGGTTCACACTACTTATTCAGCATCTTGAAAGTTTCAAATAAGAACTTGTGTTATTTAACGCTAGGTTTACTGACGTTTCTTATATTCCTATATTAATTCGACCCGTGGACGAATACATATAACCAGTGTTGCCACATCTTTAAAAATCTTTCATCATCTGTACTTTTTCTTCCAAAAATCTGTACCAAAAATCTATACCATCGAAAATATTCGTTGTAGACGAAGAACAAATTTATTAGCATGAAAAAAATACTCATTTATTTACTACAAATACTACATTTACATTTGCAGGTCATTAGTCTGTTTGACGATGCTTATACATAGTTTTTCAGAATCTAAACCTCATACGATCCTCCCGCCACGATGTTTATTCAAATCTTTTGATCTCAAAATAAAATCTTTTGATCTCAAAATAGCGTTCATCGTATATCGTTGCTAAGCAGATTTCGAAGCTTATTTTTGTTCTGATTATATTCAGAAAAAATCGCTCGACAGTTGCCAGGAGTGAGGCACAGTGAGAACAATACAAACAAGGCATCCAATCGTTTTCTAAAACTGTGATTTCCTTACGAAGTAATTTTATCTTTGGGGTACCGAATTGATTCCACAGGTCTTGTACATTCCCATTGTAGAATCCAGGAAACGTTTCTAACACAACGTTTGTGCTTGTCCAATTGGAAAAGTTTCTGAACTTTAACATTGCCGCAGCCTTGAGCGTCGGATCATCATAATGGAATCTTTTTCTCATTAGCTTGATCAACTCCACGGAAAAACTGCGACAAATATCCTTAATCTTTCTATACTCTCACATTGGTCTGACAGACCGAGAGTTGAGGTGGCTGAATAAAATGACTATTAAAACTGTATGGAGTTTAAGATGAAATATTTTCTGAAGTTCTTTCATTATATTATACCCTTTTCTTTAAATAAATAGAAATTACGCCCAAAAATACACAATAGTAATATTATGGAGACAGTCTGTGAATATATAAGTTACGATTTTGCGCGCGAGTACAGGAGAGTTAAAAATTATCTGCCATTCGCTGTCCATTGTTCCGATAGTTTTTTCTGCTGCTATTCCAACCTAAGATTTTTTGCCGCTTTACAAATAATCTTCAAATTTGATGGCATTGGACATTGAAACAATGAAGACTCCTCGCAGATATTAGTGAAAATGATCAAATAAAAATCTTTCAGCTCTTCATGTAGCATCGTGAATTCAGGTTTTTCAACCTGGAACAAGCCTCTTAGACGATCCTTGTAAGAAATTCCGACCTTATGAAACTGATCAATTATTGCATTGTAAATGCTTTTATGATCAGCAGCACCAAGCGACACTGCGGCGTAAAAGTCATCATATGTACCTTAATGTTGCTTTGTTCAAATGTAAGAAATTTCACACGTGGAGAAATCGGTAGTTTTTGACGAAAATATGTACCCTGTACCGTCTGTACGTGTACCTGTACCTGTACGTGTGGCAACACTGCATACAACTACACTTAGTACACTATGAGTAAAAAAATTAAAGTATGTATAATTGAGGTTCACAATAACGTAATAAGTGATACTGATTCAAAAAATTGTCTAGTATTTCATTTTCCAATACTCGAACTAAGCAATTGAAATTTTTGAAACCTCTTCGCACTCTGACTTCAATTGGTATTCTGTGTTTCGCTATTTATATTGTTGCTTCTCGGCAACAGCTGTTTATTGCTTGTTTCATTTGAGATTATTTGATATCGGATCGAAGTATTGTCGGTACATTCCTATTTATCATTGTTGTGATGTTTACATGTTTTCGCTAAATTTTGTCTACATTACGATCGCGTCAAATTGACGCAGGTATACCACATAGAGAATTTCAATATTTTAACGCTTTTAAAGAAAATAAACATCAATATATGTATATTTACCTCGATCTTGCATACAAAAACGTAGTAAGAAACACATAACGTTCCACATGATGAGGCTTGGTTTAGTTGGAGTGGCATATTTATCCAGGGTCAAAGCCACTAAAGCTTTAATAAACAGAACATTGTATGTGGATATTCACCTATGACCGCTTTGCCCTCAAACATCAAAGTAATTACTAAGCTAATAATTCGCTAAGATTAAACAAAATATATGTTCACCCCTCCTAGTATATGTGAACAGTCGTCCAAACTGATGATTTGTCCAATATACCAGATAAAATAAACTAAATTTCACGAGAAATTCCTTAGATACCATGCGCACAGAACTACGGCCGAATGGCTATCGAGAGTGTAATTTCTGTTTTTATTTGTATATTGACATGCGACAGCTCTACTGACATACAGGGTGACTCAAAAGTCATTAGATTCTTTAAACATAAGGCGACTCTCAATACGGCGTCTATAGTCAATAGTTATACTACCAAACAAGCAGGTGACCACTTTGCCCCCACTACCTCTAAGTGGAAAAAGCCACATATGAACACTGTGTTTTCGTTATTGTGCTTCCCAGTTGCCTGGCTTCTAGGATACGTTGAGAATCGTCATGTTACTTCGAAGGAAAAATATCACTTATACCGGCGTGAATCTCAGAATGACCTTCGAGGCAGTTTGGCCGTCAAGATGAAACTATTTTTGCCGCGAACGGATTTTAGCGAATTACATACTAAACGAATCGGAAATTCCCTAAGATTTGTTTAATATGCTATACATTAGAATCCCCTGGTTTGTAAATGGTTAAAATTCATGAAACCTTTAGGCGTTTCCATTTTTCCACACATTTGTTCTGTCCATTTGTGTGCTTTCCCGAGCAGAGCTGTCAATAACGAGCAACTTATCGACGACCAACGAAGGGAAAATCCTAGGATTTGATGTCGCCGTGAACAAAGGAAAAGTAGAAGAATGAAGGGGAATATTTGTCTAGAGTATAAACAGTGGATCTCGCTGAGGCAAACTTTCATTCGGCATCGGACTGTTGAGCAATCCAGTTCACTTTGCTTTCGCTGCGCTTCGATCTAAGATTGGACTCCACCAGTGGTAATCCAACTTGGATATCGTCGTTTGCTTTTTCTGTTCGTTATTCGTGATTCGTATCGTGTGTTTTTCGTCCCGCGTCATAAATTGGACGTTTCGCGTAGTGTGTGATGAGCAAGAAGAAGAGGGAGGCAGGCTCTAGCCCTGCAAAAAACGAACGAAATTTCGAGGCAAGCGTCATCTAATGATGCACGCGATGTTGGCGTAGTGCAAAGCGCTCGCACTGAACCGAGCCTTCGCGAGTGTGACACCGCATCGAACAACAGCAAAATAGGCGATTTCGGCGCGTCGGTCGAAAATGTAAACGGCTTCTTTGGTGCCTTTGAGAATGCATCAATGCATTAAACTGACGTTATGGCGAAGCAGGCGTTCAGGTTATGTTCCAAAAAATATTTGGGGAATACCAAGCATCTTGAATGTCTTACTGGAATGTTATAAGTTATTTCGGTTCGCGTGCCAGTCGCAAAACTGCCTTCAACTAGGATTGCATTTGCGCTAAAATTGATCATAATGAAGCATTGCTACTGTTTTCGAGGTTGTTGATATTAACAAAAAGAGGTTTATTTCGCTTGTTTAGTCACCAAGAAAGTAAATGTCGTTCTGGAGTTTTGTATGTGATTAGGTTTCGCTTACCAGTAGCAAAAATTCCTCCACTAAGGGTGAAAGCTGCGTTTCTCTCGAGCATGAGAAAGTAACGCAACTTTTTTTGAGGCCAGTAATATCAACAAAAGCGTTTCTTTTGAGAATAGCGCAAAATGGTGAGAAGTATTTGTATTCCTAGTAGCTTCAAGCCACCAATGTATGGTTCTGTATGCATGCTATGGCGAACGCTTGTTTGGCGCTTGGTTTACGTTGTACGAACGATGCCTAAAGGTGCGATTGCTTTGAGGCAATACTAAATAACATGTAGCATGATATTTGATACTTGCAAGTGTTGTCATTGTTGTTGTTTCCATTCGGTGCCAAAGATATATTGATGTAGGTAGTTATGAGATGTGGAATAATGGTGCTGGTGTAACATGTATATAATCGACTGTAGCCGAGTCTATGTCAATTGCGAAAAAGGCCACCGGAATAGCGTTCGAGGTAATTTTTCGATGCATTGACATGAAATAAATTGCGACATATGATCAGCTAGTGTATTGTTTTGCAAGGGCAAGAATGAATCATCAATCAATTATCGTCAACTGATTCTACAATGAAAAACCATTTCAAAGATTATTCTACTAAGCAGTTGTTTCTAAAATTTCACAGCATTATAGAATAATATCCGAAGGTATAAACAAGCGACTTATATAAAATAACAGCGTAGTTCTACGTCAACAATGCGATCGTATCTTGGACACAACCTCCTATGATTTTTTCTCAGTCAGTTTGGCCGAAGGGATTGTCCTCTATATTACCAATCCCACTTCCATAAGTTCTCAGATTTGACTATCCCTGAATATCTTTTCGATAAACCGACAACCGATTTACTTTGAAGAAGTTTTCTCAAAGCTAATTGCGCTGAAAGATACTCTCGATATTTTCGACCACTCCGCACGCGAGTAGCCAAAAGGTTACCTGAAATTGATTCCCCATTTGGCGAGGAAAACTTGTTCCATTTCGGCAATATCTTCAATGGAGCCAGAGGGCCTTCCCCCCGCGCCAAGGGAGTGTTCATTTACATCGGTAGGCAGACACTGCGCGGGATCAAAGCGACTGGAAACACACCACTCGAGGCACCGAAACCGAAACTTTATTGCGCTGCCGATGTCAGAAAGCCAACAGCATCAGCAATTTGTGCAGAGCAAATTAATAATTTAAAGCCCGCGAGGATAATTCATGTAAAGTTTATGAACGAATTCAACCAGGCAGCGAGCGGTCGTTCGCTAGTTCGGAATTCCAGTATTCCACCAGAGCATACACACAAAGGTAACGCACGCCTTTCGACACAGCCACCCACCCACTCCTGCTGCTGCTGCTGCTGCTGACTCTATATTGGATTCCGCGGATGGCACCGTTTTTCTTTTCCTGCGTGTCACCGTTTCGGAGTGACCTTTTTCCCGAGTCCACGTTCGCGCTTTCATCGTATGCAGCGCCGTCATCTACACCGTCATAAGGTAGCGGTATTTTACGACGTTTTAGAATTAATATTTCACCTGGAGGAAATGTGTTTTTCACGGCTATCGAGCGGTGGTGATGGCGGACCTCTGCGACACGATTTCGCAAAGCGAATGCGAGTGGAGCCGTGCGAACATTTTGAATCGAAATCGGAATCGGGTCCCCTTCTGGAGTCAAACTAGCAACTCCGCGAACCATTTGATATGGTGCCAATGGTGCTGGTGCTGGCCGCGGAGGATCAGGTTGTCGCTTTGAAACGAATCCTCGCCGCGGCAATAGAAACGCATCATCGAGTGCAACACAGAGAACGCAACACCTTTGTGCACCATTTCCCATGGATGGTGCTGTTGACGGTGGAAGGGAACCTGGCCAGCCGTCCACTTGTTCGCAGCATTTCCGCCGCTCAACTTCGGAAATTATCATTTGAATATTCTAGAAGCTCTCTACACGTTTGCCGCAGTTCGGTACGCGCTATGCATCGACCGGGGCCATACGTCTGCTGGAGCCGGCCGGACCGTTCCGACCGGTGTTCCGCGTTTTCAATTATTTACAGTTTCAATAATGAATCTCGCATGCAAATAAAGTACCAACCCGGCAATGCGAAGCGGAGAATGGATGAGAACAGAACGCACGGAACACGTCATCGGCGGTGTCCATCTGCTGCAGAGTCTCACCCAAACTCGAACCACAAACGCACACATGATTGAATCAGATACCATTTAAAATTGGATTCCGTCTCGAAAGGTCCCCCGGGAAATCGCGAGAATCTGATGAGGAATCTCCTCAGAAATCGAAGGATGCTATCTCTCTCTCTCTCTCTCGCGTGCGAACAACCGACCGTTCGTCCCTGTTCATGTTCCGTGAATCATCTGGCCGCTGCTGGACCATATAGTCGAGAGCAAATTAGAACACCGCGAATGTGGCACGGTGTGTGTGTGTGTGTGTGTGCGTGTATCTTTGTTTGTGTGCATTCGGATGAAATTAGCAAACGAACGATCGTTACGGAGCAGACAATAATTGGAATGCACTGATGAATGTGCATTCCGCTCGCCATGGCCGGCACTCGTTGCGTTGGCCAGGAGAACTCGAACTATTTCGGACGGGAGAGAGAAAAACGTTATTAGTTAATTGCAACAGGATGCTGATGATATGCTGATTACAATTGGTATTGCATGTTTTTGTGTGAATGGATGGTTTATCGTCAGATTGAAATTCCTGCTGTTAGGTGCGTACGTTTCAATTACAGAGCAATTAGCGGCCGGAATGTATAAATTAATGACCGCGAGTCGATCGATGGAGAATTTTTCAATAATGGGTTTTCTTTCAATGCAGCTCTGGCATATAATTGTATTTTGAATTTCACCCAATCTAACAACTACACTCAAACTAGCATTGGCAGAAAACATTTCATATTCGGCAGAAACAATGCTTTTTCGTGTGCTGAAGGGTGAAATGAACTTTAAAATGTTTGTTTTAGGCTCAGTTTTACCTTCAATTCATCAAACGGTACTAATAATTCTGTAACAGTTTGTATGTATGGGAGCAGACATCTCTTTCTCTTAGGCTGAACGTCAGCCTGGAATTGTACCCAAAAAAAAGTCTAAACGATGGCAAGTATTGATCGAACCAATGCCGGCTGGAATGCAAGTGAAGCTGGAGCTATTGTAAAAATACGTGAGAATATTACACCTAGGCTGACCAAATAGTTTAGGAATAAAAACGGGACTCGTAAGCAAAAAAACACAAAATTCAATTTTTTTTATTTCTATAAAAAATCTGACGTGCTTAGCAAAGTTTCTCCACCATCTGAATATAAACGAATAAAATTCTTAATACAGAACAAAGTAGGTAAATCTAAGTATGTTTGACTGTTTGTCTTTATTGCCGGTTTTATTCACTCATTCATGTAACCGGCAATAAAGACAAACAGTCAAACATACTTAGATTTACCTACTTTGTTCTCTATTAAGAATTTTATTCGTTTATATTCAGATGGTGGAGAGACTTTGCGAAGCAAGTCAGAATTTTTATAGAAATAATCACATTCCACATCGAATCTTCGTGCAACATGGAGTCGCAATTTTGTTGTTGCTCACATAATGCTCATCGTAAGAAAATTCTATCAGCTGGTCTGATACTACAAGGCAGACACAAAACATAATTAGTAAGCTTCACGAATTTCTTACACTTTAGAAATTTGTTTTCCATTCCTGAAAATATTTGCAACTAACACAGATTTTTTGTTCCTACTTTTTATCTCAATTATTATAATTCCTCTGATCATTGTCCACTAAACATGCAATATGTTTTACCTATCTCTATTGAAAGTACTTCTTACGAATGCTACCTTCAATCTCTGTTCATTTAGGAATGGGCTTTTGATACATCCTGTAGTATTTCTCCAAGGCTAGCCTTCCAGTTTTCATTGTAGTCCAACACAGTATCGCAGAAATTTTCCATAGGCTTTAAGAAATTTAGTCTCCTGTATTTGGTTTGAATCAAGTAGACCAGGCATTCTTAAACTATTTTGAATGATAGACCCCCTTTTCCAGAATGATTCAATTGCAAGAGCTTTGCAGTGAGTAAACTTAACATCATTTTCTTATCAATAAGTAGACATAAAATCCAGTAAGTATCAAGCGCATTTAATAATTGTTAATACAAATTACAACAATAATACTTTTCACTGAAATAATAATTATTAGTCATTCTTATAACAAGTTGGTTCACGTAACACAACTGGTCTCATCATCAATCACAATAGAGACATTTTCATTTATTCGATTTCGCGAGATTACCATATATTTAGTCTTATAAATGTTCAAATTCAATTGCTTATACTTCAACTATCTACTTAAAGAACGCAAATCTCTATTCAAGTGTAAAACGACCTCATGTACATTCGTAGCTGCAATGAATAACACAGTATCATCAGCAAAAAGATTAATATCGCAATATCGTAAAACTCGTCGCATGTCATTGATGTATAGGAGAAGTGTGTAATACGCATCCCATAAGCGAGAACGGATTGATCATGACCGTGCTCTTAAAATTTAAGGTAACAACTACGTCAGTACGTATATTAGTTAACCCTCAGTCATCTGTAATCGTTCTGTATTTTAGATACTGAATAACAAAAGTGCTACGAATTTTATTTTGTAAGTCACCCAAATTCTAAATTTACAACCATACGGTGTTAAATGGCCCAGCAGAAGTTTAATATGCTCCTAAGTTGTTTCTCTCAGAGACTATAAAGCTCAGAGAAACAGCTTGTATGAATGAGAGATCCCATCAATCTATTCCCTTCATGCCAACCAGCGAAGAGAAGAAACCGTTTCTCCGGTGAGCGTGTTCTCCCAGTATTCGTGCATTAATTCTCCAGTCCGCGCTCTTGTTTTGCTGCATTCTCTGAGCACATAATATAGATGCCAGATGTGAAGACATGTTTTCGTTTCGAAGACATTTAATTTTGTGAAAAAATACTGAAGTCATTTCAGAGTATGTGAAAACAATTGTTTGTGTGATTTATCGAACATGATTTAGAAATATTGTGATGGTTTGCTCATTTTTGTTCATTATGATTACATATTTGAAAAAATCATCTGGCATCCCTCACATACAAGCTATTTCTCTCGTGAGAATGTTACCCGGCCGAAAGCGAGTAAATTGTCCCGATCGAGGGTATGTCATACTGCCCGATGGTAAGCTGATGCGGAAAATATCAAATTGAGAAGGAAATTAATTCTTTCTTACCATTTTATTCATCTGAGATATTCACTGGGAACTCGACTCAATAAATATGATCCACAGTTGTCGCCTCTGAATCGGTTTCAAGCAACAAAAACCTTATAGAAATGATGTAGAAAGTTACATAGAAAATCGCTTCCAAAGAAAATTATTTTTCTTATTTTTTTAAAACATGTTACAAATGTAATACTTGCATGGTAGGATTCTATCATCGACTAGCCCGATTGCCTATATCCATTGCATTTCTATTCTTGCTGGTATACGAGAAAATCAGGTGGATCAAATTGCCCGGCAGGCGCGTTTTAGACACATCTCCTCTACATAGTAAATAAAATGGGCCCTAATGCACTTCCCTGAGGTACTGCAAGATTATTGCCTACGAGACTGGAAATGAAATCGTTGAAAGCAGTCCGTTGAGTTCTGTCATACAATATGCAGTACTCGTAATTCCAAAGCGCTTAATCGTGTTCAACAACAAGGGCCTAGAAATTGTCTCGAAAGCGCACTTTAGATCCAAGAAAACAGTAACAGTCGTGTCTTTACCTTCTAGTTTTTCGTTCCAATTTGCTAACACCAAGTTCGGTTTCACAGGAATGACCTTCCCGGTATCCCGATTGTTCTGGTATTAGTAAAGAGTTACGATTCAAATATTCTAACAGCTGGCATTTAACAACAAGTTCCAAAATTTTCTCTAACGTGTGCAACATGTTGATGAGACGAAACCTTTTGAATGGGAACTACTAAGGATTCCTTCCACACTTGTGGTACATAACCAGTTAGCAATGATGTATTAATGAGGGCCAGCAAGATGTGACAAATTACATGAAAGCAATCTTGAACAACTCTAGCATTAACATTATCTACGCCAACCGTTTTTTCTAATGATAAGCAAATATTTCTAAGTTCATTCAATGCAATTGGGTGAAAATCTTCAAATTTACAAATTTACATGTTCCAATGATGATTCCTATTTGTTTTACAAAACCTTTTGTACCATTTCTTCCTTTTTCGTTTTAGACGTAAAAGATCCAACTTCAGATGATCGACATATTAAATTGAAGCTTTTGTGAGTTCTCTTTGAAAAAATATTACTTTTGCGAAAAATTTGGATTTTCGGTTTTTGTAATTATTGATTGAGTTAGTTTTTCATAGTTTTCTCGGTTAAAGATAGAGTGCGCTAAATTTGAGCTAGTTGGCTTCTATTTAATATGTCGATCATCTGAATCGGTTGAGTAGTTCAAACGTTATGATTTTTTTGAAAAAAGTCATTTGTGGATAAAAGGGGAAAAATGATTTGTCGGACCACCGGTTACTTTGAAAAATCATATCTCAAAATCGAACAAAATAGTATCTTCAATATCGAGATATGTTATGCAAAAAATTTTCAGCTTTCAAGAAAAAATAGAAAAAAGTATAGCGCTCTCTAGTCCAAAGCCATGAAAACAATAAAAAACGACTACAACCAATAATAACGAAAACAAAATTCATTTTTTTTTCAGGTTCAATATTTTTGAATAAAGCTTAATGGCTTCAATTTGATATATCAATCATCTAAATCGGCTTAGTGGTTCTAAAGTTATGAATTTAAAAACATGTCAACATGAGAAAAAGTTGAAAAAGTTGATTTGGACCACCCTGAAAAATAAATGGGGACCCTAATAAAAAAAAAAATACGTATCTAATGTTTTGCGATAAAGAACAAAATTACCACTTTTCACCAAAAAAACTATATCATAGGTCAATGTCCTGGAAAAAAGGTAATGAAGATGGCGGTTTTTCAAGCGACATAGCATGCGCTGCCATAACTATTTCTCAAATAGTGACGTCAGTCGTTGTGTTTATATTTGAGGGGCTTAGAATGAAAGGGGTGTAAGTGATTTGATCGATCTCTCTACATCGATTCATTCAGATTCTATAGCAAATTTAAATTGGAACGTTTTTGTAGTTCAATTATTAATCAAAGAAAAAGTTGACGAAGAGAAATCGATCAAGTCACTCACACCCCTTGCATTCTAAGCCC
The DNA here is from genome assembly GCF_029784135.1 of Toxorhynchites rutilus septentrionalis. Lineage (NCBI taxonomy): Eukaryota > Metazoa > Arthropoda > Insecta > Diptera > Culicidae > Toxorhynchites > Toxorhynchites rutilus. Next base: position 2,659,217 of record NC_073744.1, read on the forward strand.
CTCATTTGATTGCCTACCACATCCATGTGAAAATGCTATTTTCAGGAAGTGTTTTATCAACTAAAAACGTACATTTTATTAGAGTTTCTGCTGAATATGAAGCTAATGTTACAGCGTGCAGTGAATATTTGTGAAATCACGTCGAAAAAGACGGATAAAAGTGATATTTTCACTCCCCCATGTTCATAGAAACAAACGAACTTTCATTATTTCAACGTTACCAAGTTGATGTTTTGAAGGATTTCAGTGTCGGTGTGTATGTTGTGAGAAAATAATCGGCAATTAATAAAAATTTCACCGAAAATGTTACTGCTTTCGAGATGTAAATATATGACTGCTCTTTGGATCTTCTTACTACATAAATAATCGAAATAAGCCACAATACAATTGTCATCTGTTAAAAAACAAACAGTTGAATGATTTAATGAGTATTTCGGCTCAAATTATCATGCGACCGTGAGTACTTCGAACATTGTTTTGTTTCTTCCATATAGGGAATGAATGCATATAATTACGACACGATATTTAGCTTGCCAATACAGATATATTTCGCCTACTGCTCCACCTCGATATGTACCTCATTGATCATAGGCTTTAACTTGATATGTCAATCATCTGCATCGGTTCAGAAGTTCAAAAGTTATGAACATTTGTGGTGAAGAAAAGAGGGAAAAATGATTTTTCAGATCTTTGGAAAATCGTAACTCAAAAACAAAAAAATAACGCCTCTCTGATATTCGGATATCTTATGTAAAAAAAATACAGCTATCAAGAAAAAATATAAAAAAATATAGCGCCCTCTAGTCCAAAGCCATGTAAACAATAAAAAACAAAAACAATCAATAATTACGATAGCGAAATCCATTTTTTTTGCAAGTTTATTATTTTTCCAGAAAAGCTCATTGGCTTTAATTTGACAGTACACCCAAACTAGTGTTGGCAGAAAACATGCCATCTTTGGCAGAAAAGATGCCATTTCCTGGTCATGAGAGTCAAATGCGCAAATAATGAGCTATTTTGAAGCTTAAAAATGGTTTGTATGTATGCGAGCAGACATTTCTGTTTTCTTTTCTCTTCTCTTTGGGATTGTGCAAAAAAAAGTCCATACGACGTCAATGGGGATCGAACCAAGGCCGGCTGGAATGCGGAGTTACTTTACACGACCACGCTATCCATATAGCTACCAGCGCTATTATAAAGGAGCGTGATAATATTACACCTCATCATAAAATGAAATTGGAAGGTGTTTTCTAAGCCGATAAAGAAGAACATGAACGGAAATATATCTTTCTCTGTCTGGGCCGGGTATTTGGCAAACTATACGAAAAGCTTTTATTTAAATGTGTCTCCTGTTTCGCTCCCTCATATTGGCTCTAGCATATATATTATATAAATGATATACATGTATTGGGGAGTAGAACATTTTATGTTATCTTTCAGCTCATTTAATGTGATAAATCGGGATGCCAGAAAATGTGCTGAAAATTATCTTTGGGTGTAGTTTAAAACTTATGCATTTTTGAAAAAAAATCATCTTTGTGAAGAAAAAGGGAAAAAAATGATTTTTCGAACCACCCTAAAATGGAAATGTGCACTCCAATGATAAAAAAACGGGTCTAATTTAAGGGGGTATTCTAGTCTAGAAATCTGAAAAAATCGAAATTTTTTTTTTACCATATTTCTGTAGTTTAGGCATTCAAGAATATACTCTAGAAAGGACTTATCGAAAATCCTATTATTTACCTAGTTAGAGCCATCTTAGTGATGTGGTATCTAACCTGTTACGGCCATCACAATGAACTTCAAACGCGTTTCTCTCGGAACTAGTTTTTTTCTAACTGGCGTACACGATATCTCAAGTTCTACTGAACCGATTTATGTCACATTTATATGAAAATAATCTGCATACATCTCTCTATCGCATGAACCAATAAAAAATTATAACTTTTTAATTTTACTATTTTTAAAAAATCGGTAAACGCAAAAAAAAACGTTTTAAACAGCATTTTTGTTTTCAAACGGCCGCCATTTTGTTAAAACCCATGTTTTTGACTTGTCCGAGGTTCATGCCATAGCGACATCTTTACTGATTCAGAATCTGTTCGATTTTTTTGTTTCAGATAACCAGAAGGACTGGAATCGTGTACGCCATGGCACAACTTTTTTTTGAACACCCTCACTTCACCAGCATGTAACTATTCTAATTATGAATATTTTTTTTCCGTCCTATTTTTGTTTTATTGTTGAAAGATAGATAAACGAATAATGATATAATGGATAGTAAAAATATTCTTTGTTTTATTTTTACGGAGTTCGAAAACACGTCCGAAATTCGTGTCTCTACACTAGAATACCCCCTTAATAAAATCTGAGAACCCCTATATCAGTTTAGCATGGAATGGCTGAAGAAGGAATGGTCCGATTGGAGTTGTCTTTATTTTGTTGTATTCGTTTCTGCCCATAGATAAATATTATGGTGAGAAAAAAATTTGAAATTTTCGAAAAGCTTCGAGAAAAAGTTCGAAAAAAATAATGCTCATATGTTCCACAATGATATTGTTATTAGTTCCATGGGTAGTACATTGTTTGTTATTTTTAAGCTCAATTAAAGCTATAAATCAGGATGAAAAAAAATGTGCTAAATATAATTTTGGGTGTACTGAGCGATCTTCTCACCCATCTTGGGACACTATTCAACCATGCTCAACAGGCGTAGAATTGATTGGTTCAAGTGATATACTTCTAAAATCATCCCCACTTGACTCGTTTAGTGGAGACCACTTCCGAATTGAGCTGAAAAGTTGAACAAAAAAAAATCCCCGTTCATCCATCCATCGGAATCGGTCCCGCCTGAAAGTGCGCCATATTCCGTCCACAGATCGTAGAATATATGCCGCACCGTTATTCGGGGTGGAGACGACGGAAATAGGCGAACGAGGGGACAGGCAACCATCGATGGCCAATAAAATTTCCCCGTCTGCTATAATACCGCTGTTCGGAATGTTTCTTTCCATCCTATCCCACTATTCGTTGCTAGTCAACCGGAAGCAACCGAATCGTTTCCTAGCCAAACACGGCGGCTATGACGATGACGGTACACAAGCTACTCCTCTTCCATAGGTATGGGGGGACACAGACAGGAAAGTGGGGCCCAAGAATGCAAGATAAATGTGGTATATAAGCGCTCCGTAAAGGCCGGATATTGTTAAATGAAAAGTTTCACTTAAGTTTGTTTATTATATAGCTTATTTTGAAAGTTGCTCTTTTCCGAGACGGAAGTGTCTTTTTTCCTTCGGTTTCTGATAGTTTCCCCCTCGAAATCGGATGGACTATGTTCCGTCGCACGGCCAATGGGCAGACAGAAGTGCTGTTTTCTCTGAATAGTGTTGAAATTCTGTTTGTAAGTGAAATGATCCTTGAACCGAGAGGGCTTTTAACAGGCGTCGCATCCCAAATGGCAGCCGAAAGAATCTGAACGACTACACTTGAGAGATTGCGAAAATGAATAAATGATGAGGCTCCATTTCCATGAACATAGTTTGCCTCCCACAAAAACCATCCAGCTTCTCGAGTTTACAGTTTGTTTCGTCGTGTTATCAAACATTCGGTATCAAATAAACACTTGAACACTTTGGCGCGAGGCACGCGCGCATCGGAAGGCGAGCGATTCTCGGGCTTCTGGTGTTTGATGTTTGTTGCTGCACTTTCATCCCCATCCTCCTCCGAGAGCACTGCTCCCATCATCAAGTGGTGGGGGAAGACAAGTTGACGCGGGCTCTGTCTTCTGGAAGCGCTCCATCTGAATACTTGCTGTTACTGATAGTGTTTTGGTTAGGGATGAGATGTTTGGTAAACTATGCATCAAAAGTTTGTGATACCCGATTAGTTTTGCATTGATTTTGGCTGCGATCCCTCGTTGGAGAAGGAAGGTGAAACTGCACGTTTTTTGTTTGGAATTTGTAGGTTAAATGATAACAACTGCTGTTAGCAATCACAATAGGTGATGACATAACGTTGGTCAAAATTTACATGCAAGTTTGAGCATTTTTGAAGCATTTTTTTAACGGTATTAACGATAATTACTTGGATATTTTGGTGGAATCATGTGTAATTTTGTTGAAACAGAAGTTTCGAATCCACAATGAATCATTGCAGGTAAATCTGATTTGGAAAAGCATGTCCAAACACCGAAACATTGCAAGAATATTCAATTGGAATCCATTTCCAAATCCATGCATAACCAAGTCGTGTAAAAATCACATCGTTTAGATGATTTGGGCTGCAGAAGAAGCTCTTGCGCTTCATACATCATAAAAGCTTCAAATCCATGGATTGTCACCGGCACTATTTTGCATGATGTTTGATGACTTGGAAACCGCTCAAGAATCTCTGGATCTCGTACAGAACAGAAGCCATCACTTCCGGAGTATTTTGACCGCATGGATCGTAGACAAATATGTCAAATAAATAGATTTCAGTATTCTGGTCACTTGAAGTGCCAATCACATATATCGTGTTTTTGAAAATTATTGGAAATCATTAAAAAAAATGGTTCCTAATGGTTTGAAGCTAAAGGACGTTGAGGGCCGTTTTTTCATCCGTGGAAAACTACTCCAGTAGCAAAAAAAAGGGATTTTCTACATCGCATCGTGACGGGCGAGGAAAATTTGATTTATTACAGCAACCAAAAGAAGAAAAAAAAACATGGGAATTACCCGATCATGTGTTTATGTCATCAACTTGGCCGAATATTCAAGCTGCGAAGATTATTCTGTGTATTTGATGGGTTGAAGGTATTTATTATGGTCGGTTGAAACCGAAAGAGGCCATCATCAGGAAACGGTATCGAATTAAATGAATACGATTGACTGGAGCACTACACAGAAAATGATCACAATACGAGTAAAGGGTGTGTCACATCAAATTGCATCACGGAAAAAACGCTGTAGAAATTCGCCCAGTAGACCGATCCTTTTGAAAATTTTAGACAGTAAAATAAAAACTATTAAACAACTTTTGGCATTTTCTTTTTATTCATACTTCGAGCCCAAGCCCATATGCTCGCACCTTCCTCTTTACCCCGTCCATAAGGTTCTGTACAACGTCAGGTTGTAGTTTTTTTGAACAGAAATCCATTTTCTTTTGAAGTTCGCCTCCGATTTGACAACTTTTGGATTCTTCTGGAGGGCCTCCTTCATAATCGCCCAATATTTCTCTATTGGGCGAAGCTCCGGCGCGTTGGGCGGGTTCATTTCCTTTGGCACGAAGGTGACCCCGTTGGCTTCGTACCACTCCAACACGTCCTTTGAATAGTGGCACGAAGCGAGATCCGGCCAGAAGATGGTCGGGCCCTCGTGCTGCTTCAATAGTGGTAGTAAGCGCTTCTGTAGGCACTCCTTAAGGTAAACCTGCCCGTTTACCGTGCCGGTCATCACGAAGGGGGCGCTCCGCTTTCCGCAAGAGCAGATCGCTTGCCACACCATGTACTTTTTGGCAAACTATCCAATTTCTGCTTGCGAATCTCCTCCGGAACGCTGAATTTGTTCTCTGCGGAGAAGAACAACAGGCCCGGCAGCTGACGAAAGTCCGCTTTGACGTAGGTTTCGTCGTCCATTACCAGGCAATGCGGCTTCGTCAGCATTTCGGTGTACAGCTTCCGGGCTCGCGTCTTTCCCACCATGTTTTGCCTTTCGTCGCGGTTAGGAGCCTTCTGAACCTTGTATGTACGCAGGCCCTCCCGCTGCTTGGTCCGCTGGACGAATGAACTTGACAAATTCAGCTTAATGGCGACATCCCGGACCGAACTTCTCGGATCACGTCTAAACTGCTTAACTACACGCTTGTGATCTTTTTCACTGACGGAGCATCCATTTTTGCCGTTCTTCACCTTCCGGTCGATGGTTAGGTTCTCGAAGTATCGTTTTAGTACTCTGCTGACCGTGGATTGGACGATTCCCAGCATCTTACCGATGTCCCGATGTGACAACTCCGGATTCTCGAAATGAGTGCGCAGGATTAATTCACGACGCTCTTTTTCGTTCGACGACATTTTTCCAAATTTACGAAAAATTTACAGTGAAGCATGGCCAACGTGATCTATACACACATTATCTGATTATAAGCGAAAGCTGAAGATATAATTCCTAAAAATAAAATTTCTACAGCGTTTTTTCCGTGATGCAATTTGATGTGACACACCCTTTAGATGTCCAAAAAAGTGATCTACAGCATGACAACGCTTAGTCTCACGTTGTCAAACCCGATAAAAACTGTTTGGATTGTACAAATTGTTTCGATGATAGTATTTCTCAATATTTTCTACAATCGTTTTTTCTATTGTTCTGTCAATTGATAGACCTCGTTCTCGCATTTTTTTTTCAATATTTTGAAGCATGTGAGGTAAGTAAACATCGTCAAGAAGCTTTGTCCCTTGATTCCTGAAGATAAAGGACACTATTGGGAAATCCTTGTAATCAACAATTGAATTGGCGAGTTTTAACTATTTAGTTACAATCGTTATGTGCAATATGTGAGAACAACAATACATTTCTATCTAGGATATTTTTTTCTTTCAAGATGAGTTTAAAAGACTTAATAACAGAGCTTCTAAGCACATGATTTGTAGTTCAAGTAGATCGACTGTTTTTGTTTAAAATATTTGGCACGACGAGCTATTCAAAAAAGTGTTTTTTACAAGAAAGATGACTGTGCATCTGACTCTCATTATGGTGAAAGCCCAATACAGAACATGATGTTACGTGAAATTTGCTATTGAAATTTTCAAGCTTTTACGGAGTCTTTTTTTCACATTTCTTTAAAACTTTGCAGTCGTTTGGAAGGATTTGGTATTGTTTATCGATCTATAACAACATTGTTTACCTCTATCTATAAAGATAAGAAAGTTATATGTTTTATTTCATCGACAATTTTGGTCAGACTATTTTTGATACCATAAAAATGAGCGTAACATCTTCGTTTAAGACAGTTTTTGTCTAGAGAATAACTGTCGAGCTCTAAATGCTAATTTCCACTTAAATTTCTCCTGGACCATTGTGCATTGGCAATAACGGTTTCGTTTGGTTTTAGCAGCTCTTAGCATAGCGTTTATTGATGATCCCACTAAGTGCTAACCATTACCTTATGACTGTGGATTGTTCTTTTTCGGTTTTGGTTGTGAATTTCATGTTTGTCTGGGATCAAGCAGAGATTTTTTACGCTCGTAGTTGTCACTTACTAACTCACTTACTAAATGTGGCATGCGATGGAAGTTGGTCTCCAAGCTTTCTAGTAATCGATCATTCTTTCTTGTAACTTGTAACATCTGGATTCAGAGATGTCTGATTAAAATATGATGTTTAACAAAGTTGTTGAAAAATATATGAACCATTTGAGAAAAATTTCATTTCAAAGGTAGGGTAGGGCGGGGCTAGTTGGTCATATGGGTAAGTTGGTCAGTGACAATATCTTGGAATCTGAGCGAAATTAGCGATCAATGGATGAAAAATAGCGAATTGCTGATACAAAAAAATAAGCAAATCGGAAAGTTAAAAAATACGGACATGGTTTCGATTTCGCCAAAAATCATTCACGGTTTGCGCAGTGTATTTGAAACGAGACAACCACCACACAAACACCTGCAATATAATTGTCATATTTATATGTTTTGTTGTAAAATTTTCATTAAATATAATAAACGCTAACATTGAATATCAGAACTCACAATAATGCATTGAGTAATGTAGCATACCTGGAGGCTATTTCTATATACTTTGGGGCGAACGGTACAAATGTCATCAAAACAAATGCAAGCAAGAATTCAAGCGGTCGTGCATCGCAGGGATGCCAGGTGATTTTTTTCAAAAGTCTTGACATGGTACGAGAAAATGTCTTCATCATAATATCGGAAGTTCTTCACACAAAAACGGAACTGTGATAGCTCTATTTGTTTATTTTAGCTTTGAAATTTTGGTTGTAACTCAAACCATATCCATGAAACTAATTGTAGAAAAGGCATGTAACCGGAAGACCTTCGATTTGTGAAGTGGTCGTTTGAAAGATTTAGGTTAATTTATTGTATAGTAGGGCCAAAATAATAGAAATTCAATGTCAAAATCATTCGAATTTTCGAGCGCAAATGAACTAATGTCTTCTAGAGAAGAGAATATGTATTCGGGCCGCTTCGATCGCTGAGCCTAAGTCCTACTTTTTTGACGATATTTTCGGCCAATAGCCAATTAGGCCAATTTCATGGAAATAATATCTTTTAAAAATCCACGTACGCTATCATACTGAAATGTCTTCACATATTTCATGATGTATTCAAAATGTCTTCACAAAATCGAATGTCCTCAAAATGAAGACATGTATTCAAACCTGGCATCTCTGGTTCGTCACAAAGTGGAGACGAAATCGCTAAAAAAGATTGTCTGACTAATTTTCAACGATGATAATTTGAAATTTTCATTAATTTGTTTTATTACTTGCTATATGATATTAGTTAACTGTTTTTGTTTTGATTTAATTTATTTATTTATAATGAAGGAAACTTCTAATGGAAAAACGCTTATTATTTGCACAAAAATAACAAGCCTATTATTGACCAATTTACCCCGTGTGTGGGGTTTGTTGGTCAATTTATTCTGAAATATAAAGACGTTAAATAAATGAAAAATGTCAAATAATTGATTATCTGGTTATTTTTCATTGAAAGGGTAAAAGGTAAGCTTCATTGTGGTACATAACATTCTAACGCAAAACTTCGTACTACAAAGTTATGACCAAATTTATTCAAAAATGACCGACTAGCCCCCGCCCTACCCTACTTTAAAAAAAATTCTTAAAAATTAAATTTAATGTTAAAAACTTTTATATCTGAAAAAAAACACTCCTTCGATATTTTTTTTATATATTTTTATTGGAAAGCCCTTTCAATTTAACAAAGTACAGTGGTGCCGTAGTAAACTCACCAAAATTGAGATATGAATTATTTTTGAAACCTCAATACTTTGTGAAATCGTAACGATTTGAGAAAAGTAACATGAAAAATGGAATCTACATGCGATTCTACATGACAAACTATACGTACCGTATTATCCTGAGACTAACCGTTCTCGAGATATAACCAATCTAATATAATTAAAATCATGTTCGTAACATATTAAGGCGCGTCCACATTATGCCGAATGATACCGATCGTCTGTGCGTCAAACCTTGTTGAAATGGAAGGACTTTCCAATAAAAATATAGAAAAAGAAAAACATGTCGAAAGGAGGGTGTTTTGAGATATAAAATCATTTATTTTCCAACAACTTTGTCAAACCTCATATTTTAATCTGGATTTTGAGTAACAATTTTTTGAAAGAAAGATCAATGATGTTGATTACGCGCTTTAAAAAAATCGGCCGTTATTTAAATTGGTCATATGATAATGAAAATTGTGATTCTAGATAGTTTCCTTCATAAGTACCGAGTTTCAAAAAAACCGGAGAGGGTCGGGTCAGCAGCGAACTGATTTGGGGTGGAATTGCAATAATATCATAAAATTTTCCGAATCTGGAGAACTTGGATACTTATGCCTCAATCGTCATGATATCGCCTTACGTTGGATGACATTATTAAAACTAGTGATCGATTTGAAAACGTAACACTCATCAGGATGTGACTGGCATTTACCATAAGCTAAATTTATGTTTTGTAGTTTTGCTCTTTTTTTATGGGTCGCAAACCAACGGGTCGAATCGATTTGAAAATACGCCGCAAACATACAACTTCCACACACCTATCCATAATGCCCAAGACAGCGTTTTTCCTGCGAAAAAAAAAACGAGAGCTCTCTTCTACTACGTCAGTATGTACTCATTCCGCCCCCAAAGTGTAGCATTGCAGCAAAATTCTCAAGTGGTGTAATCTAAATTATAGATCGTTTATTTTGCTCGGTTTAAGTGTTGCTTAAAGAAAAGCACATTAGCCTTTTTTCGCCCTGGTATCCTCTCCTTTCTTCTCGGCTGCTGCTGGGTTGCTTGCTACACAGCCACACAGCCACTTCTGGAGTTTGAGTTCGAAAGCTCCCCAAGACTGGAGGAGGAGTTGGGGATAGAGCAGCAAAAGTCGTCCAGCATCCCGGAGAGTATAAAATAGCAGCAGAAGGGTAATCAAGATTCCACTCTATGCTCCCTGACTCACTCACTCACTCAACTTTGTCGAAATGGAGACGAGGTCCGGCAGTGGCGGCGGCGGAGGCACAAGGATGAAGGAGCGACAAGAGAAAGCAACTGATTATGATGCACTATAAGTGGTGTGTGGAGTCTGTGCGGCTCGAGTTGGCATCACATCGAGCAAATGGTATGTGTATGTCTTTATCTTCTCTCTGTCTCACTCTCTATTTCGAGATTTATATACGGTTACACTAGACTACTGGTGAATTGTGCTTCTGCTGCTGCTGCTGTTGCCATCGCTGCATGGAAGAAGCAACCCTTATTTGCTGAAGCACGTCAAACATAAATAACACTATTTGCAATCCAATAACGTTCAGAAAACAGCCTAGATTCTTATGCAAATACACAAATAAAGATATTTATTCGAATATATGAGATGTTTGCCCATCGAAGGATTATACGCTATACATTTCTCAGCGCTACTCGTGCTTGATGCTGCTGCTTCTGCTGGTTTTCGGATCCGACTTTGATATTCTCACCACTTTTGCCGGAAAGCATACATGTGGTACGCTGAGCACAGCCACCTTTGGGCGGGCGATTTCCGGGGAAAGCCTCCCAGTTGGCCACAGACAAGCAGACACATTCCCTCACATACATACACACACACACACATACCCGTGTTGTTGAAATTCCTGGAATGCGACTGCAAATACTTGAGTGTCAGATTTAATAGTTATCGAGAACTGTTACTGTGCTATCCCAACTTCGGTTCCCCCCTTCCCTTCTGGAACCGATAACACGGCAATCGGACACCCTGCTCCTGTTCCACCCTAGAAGAAGTATTGCCAAACTGCGGAGTAAAGTTGCTGCTGTGAATATAAAAATCATAATCTAAGGGCTCGGTGGAATACTCTGCCGCGCCTCCGTCATCCACCCACCCGCAGCATCAACAGCATTCAAGTCGTTATGTTTATGGAATTTGCTCTCGCTGACTAACAAAGTACCGCCGCACACATATCTGTATACAAAAAACCACACATACACACACACACACAAACCCGAAACAAAGACGAGTGTGTTGATTTATCCTAAGAATATTAAACTTGTTCCGGTGTTTCTCAGTGCTCGCATTCCTTGCCTTTTTGGCAGGGCAGCAGGAAGACAAGGAAATGAAACGAGGCGTTGTTGTTGGTGCAGATTTTTCCTCTTATTTTGAATCTCCTCCCATGGGAGGAAGCCTCAAATGGTGAAGCAGGTTCGATTCTGCCTAAAGTGTGGGAGGAATTTTTGTCACTCACAATTTGCATTAAGGCAAAGGGAAATTATTGCTGTCCAGAATCTTCTAGCCTAAATGAATGTCAGGGATGTGAAAAAAATTGCAAGGGGTTGTTATCTAGGACACGACTGCATTTTCGACGTAGAACTACTCAATTATATTATGCAATCCACCTGTTTACCACTTTGAATATTATTTGAGAATGCATAGAAATTTTTGAAATAACTTTTTAGTTGTTTTTATTGCTACTATTTCAGTAGTAAAAATTTTCATTTGTAATTCAACCAATTTCAAACTGGTAGGCCTGGCCTGGTAAACTGATAGAGAATAATATGTTACGCAACTATTATAATATGATATCGCTACCAGTCTGTAGATTTACATTAGGGTTGCAGCGAAAATGGTCATGTCAAATTTCAAAGACCGACCGATGTACATTTTGTTTATTGGCCCAAAAAATGATCTATGCAAAGTTTCAGCTCGATCGAACATGTTTTAGGGGTGCCTCAAAGCGCTCGAAGTATTGATTTTTGATACTCGAAAAGGAAATTTGGAAACATCGAAATTTTTTTTCGATGACGAATGACTTAAAAAGGCAGAAAACGTCGAGATCAGGTGTTATCACAAAAAAAAATTTTGGTCGAAAACCGACTTTTTGGGACTTAGCCAAACGGGTAGGGTTAGCACACAAATCGGCAAAACAAAAGTATGGGAAAAAGGAAACTCTTCCAGTTTTCATGAATTTAAACCGTTTAGAGATTATCGAATGGCAATGTATAGCATATCAAACAAATCTTAGAGAATTTCCGATTTTATTGGCATGCAAACCATGAGAATTCGTTCACAGTGAAAATAGTTATTACCGTTACCTTTATTTCATAAAAACGTGACCTGTTTCCTGATTGGCACCCTTCCTGAAAGACGTAGTTCTACGTCAAAAACTAAACGAATATCAGTTGGCAAATGTAATCAAAGCAACCTGTGTTGGACGACATATATATAGCGACGCTACTTTTGTAAGGTTCTAATTTGGAAATTTGAAAAACAACGGAGGGTCCCAGACACTGAAGCATCTTCGACGTAGTACTACGAAAATATTGCCAGCGGAGATAGTTTATAAACATTATAGAAATTCGAAAATTGTCGTTTCAATACAAATATTTGGTAGCACTGACAGGGACCGATGAATGCATGCTTGCACTGAGGGCAGGGTTACCATCTATAATTTTCAAAAATCAGAAAGAGTGAAAATACAGATCGGGAAAAATCAGGATAGCTCATATTGTGTTGTCCGGAAAGTTCTTGTCGATTTTTGAGAAAACAAAAGCTTCATTTTCATGGATAGACATACATTTAACACGTTGAGCTCCGTGTCGATTTCTCTCTATCTTTGGGAGCGCAACTGACATCGAGCAGATGCTCTTAGTGCGAGCTGAATGGAAATCGTAGCAAGAATAATTCGGGGCACAACGTGTTAACCAGTTTCATATGCAGTTTTGTTTCACAATCGTTCGCCATCAAATTCTATCCTCTCAGAATATGTTTGCTTTCTCGTCGAAAACTGTTCATGGTACTTTTTATGTATTTTATATTTATTGCGTATAATTTTCATTCAGGTGAAGTGAAAAGTATAAAAAAAAGGAAAAATCAGGATCATTTCAGAAAAATCAGGCAAAATTGAGTGTTTGTCAGGATATCAGGGAGTGTGCCAAGAAATCTGGGAACTATTGAAAAATCAAGAAGGTTGGTATCTCTGCCCACCAGTTTACAAGGTTTTGCCTGCAAGGGTTCAACACACCGGTTGCAACTATTTAGGGGACAGTCCAATTGACACTGTTTTTTGTTTGGTTTGTTGAGTAATATATACCTAATAAAATTATGATATCAGATTAATAATAGTAATTTATTCTCTCGTGAAAAAAAAAATCGCGAACATAACATTTTTTATGGTGTTCATAGTGTGAATTTGACGCAAAAATAATGGATTGTTTTTTCCCAACTGAATATAATATAAAAGTACTGGGTGTGTTTGGAAAGACATAAAACTTGGAATTTAACAAATAAATGGAGTTAATTATCACGAGTTTGGCTTAATGGAAAGGTAAAAACGATAAAAACGTGCAAATTGTTTATATTTGAATCATATTTCCGATATACGCCTACTTCGGCTGGCTTGATGAAAGTCCAATTGGGGAAAGTTCAACTTTCAATCACTTTTTCGGCTTGGATGCCGTATATCAGTGATAGTTGTCGTCCAATGTGTCAATTGTTTGCGGGCTTATCGGCGTAGACCAATGACTTTATAGAGCCCTACAATAAATAGTGATTCTTGCATGATGCATTGGTTCATTACGCGAAATAGTTCGCTCGTTCGAACGTTTCATTCATTGAATTTCATCGTGGTACCTTCTGACTAGAGTCACATTCCTCCACATTAGGGGGATTCAATTTAGTGGTACAAAAAGGTCGGTCGTCTTTTTTTTTTGACTTTTTCGAAAATTCATAACATAACTAAAATTTGGATTTTGTTTTCGTAATTATTGATTGTATTCGTTTTTTGTTGTTTTCATGGCTTTGAACTAGAGGGCGCCATATTTTTTTATTTTTTTTTAACAAAACATATCCAAAATTCAGAGATGTGATTTTTTTTTCGTTTTCAAGCTATATTTTTTCAAAGTCAACCGATGATCCGAAAAATCATTTTTTGCATTTTCTTCCAAAAATTACTATTTCAAAAATTCATAACTTTTGACCTGCTGGACCAATTCAGATGATCGACATATGAGGTAGTAGTTTTTGAAAAAGTATTACACTTTCGAAACAATTGGACTCTAGTCGCATAGATCTAATCTAGTTGCATAGGAACATTGAACGAAGACTGAAAAAAAAGTTAAATTTGAAAAATCATAACTCAAAAATGAAAAAAAGATACATCTTTGATTTTTGGATATGTTATGAAAAAAAGCTTTCAAGAAAAAAATATAAAAAAATAGAAGGTTCTCTATCTTTAACCTTGAGAACTATGAAAAACTATCACAATCAATAATTACAATAATGAAAATCAAATTTTTTGGCAAATGTAATATTTTTTCTAAAAAGACTAGGTTATCAGCTTCAATTTGATACATATCGAAAAAATCACATTTCTGATTTTTGAATGTGTTATATAAAAGATCATCGGCCACAGTTTGACATGAAATGGTTGTATCTGAATATATAAAAATGGATTTCTGTCTGTCTGTCTGATTCTTATGGACTCGGAAACTACTGAACCGATCGACATAAAAATTGGTATGTGGGGTTTTCTGGGGTCGGGGAATGTTCTTATGATAGTTCGAGACCCCCCCCCCTTCTAAGGGGGGCTGCCATACGAATGAAACACAAATTTTTGCATTACTCGAGGATTAATCAAGCAAATGAAACCAAGTTAGGCACATGGAGGTTTTAGGGTGCAATAAATGTTTCTATGGGTGTTGAATACTCCTCCCCCCCTTTCTTAGGAGGGAGGGGGGGGGGTTTGGTTCTGCCATACAAATGAAACACAAATTTATTCATTATTCAAGAATAAATCAAGCAAATGAAGCGGAATGTGGAGGTTTTAGGGTGCAATGAGGGTTGCCAACTATAATTTGAAAAAATCAGAAAGAATGAAAATGAAAATCAGGATAAATCAGAATAGTTCATATTGGGTTGTCCGAAAAGTCGATTTTTGGGAAGACAAAAACACCATTTTCAATTAAAGCATTATAATTTAATTTTATATCCATAGTTCTGTTTCACAGTCTTTCGCCATCTTTCACACAGCGTAAATATTCTATCCTCCCAGAACATGTTTGCTTCCTCGTCAAAACTGTTGCGAGCTATACATATGAGAAACAGGTTGCTTGGTAGTAGCTCATAATACAGAAACCAATCCAAATCCCACCAGAAACAGAGTATAAAGTCTGCTTCATTTAATATTGGAACAAATTCTTTTGCTCATTGTGGCGCTCCTAGTGGACGGATTTGGAAACTTTTTTCACCCACGTGTTGGGAAATTCATTACCTTTCACCATGTATTTATGTCATAACACCAAACGATAGCATTTTGTAAACAACCGCCATGGAAGCCGAACGGAGAGATAAAATTGTGCACAGTTTTCTTGAAAATCCATTGTTGTCGGCATCTAAGCTAGCTAAACAGCTTAAAATGCCCAGAAATACCGTATGGCGTGTTATCAAGCAGTACAAGGAAACATTGACGACGGCTCGGAAGCCGCATTCGAAGCGTCGGAGTGGAACTGTCGACCGGAAACTGCGTGGGAAAGTCATCAAGGCCGTCAAGAGGAATCCCAATCTTTCAGACCGCGATTTGGCCAATAAGTTCCAGGCCGCTCACAGTACGGTACGACGAATTCGTCTCCGGGAAGGAATAAGGTCATTCCGAGCCAGCAAACAGCCAAATCGGACGCTGAAGCAGAACAATGTGGCCAGAATCCGTGCTCGAAAGCTGTACGACCAAGTGCTGACCAAGTTCGACGGATGTATTCTGATGGACGATGAGACCTACGTGAAGGCGGACTTTGGGCAAATTCCAGGTCAAAAATTTTATTTGGCGACGGCTCGGGGGGATGTACCTGCAAAATTTAAGTTCGTGTTTGCGGATAAATTCGCCCGCAAGTACATGATTTGGCAGGGGATATGCAGTTGTGGACAGAAAACCAAAGTCTTTCTCACTGACAAGACAATGACATCAGAAGTCTACAAAAAAGAGTGCCTACAGAAACGGATTCTGCCGTTTATTCGTGCCCACGACCGTCCAGTAATGTTTTTGCCGGACCTCGCAAGCTGCCATTACAGCAAAACGGTTATGGAATGGTACGCAACTAACGGGGTCAGCGTAATACCGAAGGACCTCAACCCCCCAAACTGCCCCCAGTTCCGGCCGATAGAGAAATATTGGGCAATCACGAAGCGAAGGCTTAAGGCAAAGGGAAAACTTGTTAGGAACATGACTCAAATGAAGAACTGGCGGAATCAAATCGCCAAAACGGTGGACGAAAAGGGTGTGCGCCGCCTAATGTGCCGTATTACGGGAAAAGTACGAGAATTTCTTCGAAACAGCAATGAATAATTTTTTTGCTGTGCTACATTTGTATGAAAAACAAATTATGAATTCGTTAATAAATGACTGAACTACACGCAATTGTTTGTGTTCCAATATTAAATGAAGCAGACTTTATGTTCCTTCGGGTGAAGACCGGATAGGTAAAAGAATTAATAAGCATGGTATAAATCCTCGCATAAGCGGAAATGCTAGTGTTTCACCTGACTTTTTGATCGTTTATGTTGAAATTTTCTAGCACTGCTTTGGGAAGCCACGAAACAATTGAGGGTAGAGGTAAAAAAAGTTAAGTACACAGTTTAACTTAATGTAAGATATATACAAGTGCGAACCGGAGAACTATCATGACAGAAAACTTTGGCATGGAAACCAGTATATTTATTACAAATAATGTGAAGAGTACAAAAATCAGGAAAAATCAGGATCATTTCAGAAAAATCAGGATAAATTGAGTGTTCGTCAGGATATCAGGGAGCGTGCTAAAACGTCTGGGAAATCCTGAAAAATCAAGAAGGTTGGCATCTCTGGGTGCAATGAATGTTTTTATGGTGGTAAGATACTCTCTCTCCCTCTCTCTCTCTTATTAAACTTAGCGTATAGAGGTTTTAGGGTTTTAGGTTTTAGGTTTTAGGGTATTTTCATATGAAGTAAAATGTCTGCTTATACGAGAGCGCAACATGAGCAAATTCATAACACATGCGAATTGGGGTTCTTTTGGAAGTGTATTTCAACTTATACTTCAGCCATTGAGACTGAAAAAATGTTCCAGGGCATAAAAATAGCAAGGAAAGAAATGCCATCTTACCTTGTAGCAACGCTACGGGAAGTTACAAATTTAAACTTATTATAATCAGTAAGCTTAAAAAAGTAAGGTGTTTGAGGAGACCAAAGTAGACCATCTAACAGTTGATTATAGTTGATAATTCGTTAACACATTAAGGACCGCACGTTTTGGGGCAAACTTGAACACTTAATTCGTTCGTATTCCACAACTGAGAACGTTTCCTTCGATGTGGATGAGACGAAGGCGAGCTTGGGAAACCAAGAATTTAACCTTCAAGTGTAGAAAACACGGGTTATTTCGTGATCCATCCGTAACAGACGGAACGCGAAGCACGAGAATCTTGTGAGCGGTCCGCAATGTGTTAATATGTTCCTTCGTTGATCGTATTTTTTTCACATATTCACGTTGGAGAGCTTTAACCTTTAACCCGAGGCATTTTGATTGAATGTAACACTGTTCCGTATACTATTTTTGACACCATAGGCAGCCGTGGCAGTGTTCCGAGCTCTGCAATACAATTTTCTTAACCAATGTTAAAGTTGCTAAAACTTTTGTTGTCTGGCATCAGTGCCGAAAAAATAACGATGCTTTCACCAACACAAACATAACCATTGCGGAAAATTGAAAAATGAAAATTTAACTTTCAGAGCACTAGCTCGAGTTTTCCGACGTTTTCCATTATATATTACATTGCGATAGCAGATGAAAATTTAATATCTTGTGAGTAATCGATTGGAGTTTGGTTGATATTACTTAATGGGAAGTGAGCTCATAGAAACTAGAGCCGAAAAGCATACTGCATCGATGCCAAAACCCGTGATAATAGTCAATGTGTGTTTAAGTACCCAACATCAAACCCAAATCGGATTATAACTCGTTTTCTTGCGGACAATCATTGTTATCCGTATCGTTCGCTATCGTCAAACATAGAACGTTTCCGGAAGAATTCCAGGTAGAATAATTCATCCTTCGGGGGCTCCCCATATGAATCGCGCACCCAATGTATCAACTGTCATGGAAACGTCATACTTAATTCCACTGTTTGAGGATCGATTATCACCGGGTAATTTTGCTTCGAGCTAATGCTGTGCACGTTTTCGCTCTGTCGGCTGGGTCGCAATTGTGTGACGGTTTTATTTACTGCTTTTACACCTGTAGATTTATCAAATTACGTCTTGTCTCGTTGGCTTATTTGCTACGGCAATTTATACTTTTCAGCATTAGGAAAAATGAAACACACTCCGGCAACACATATCATCTCGTGGGGTTGTGGATGTTGGAAATGATGCTATAATCTTCCGTGCCGATTCGAGCTTACCTCTTTTCATAAAAATAAACCAACCCGCCACCACCTCTGTGTTTCTAATCCTCTCTTTCTCCCACTTTCATTTCCCAAAGGAAGATGATGGGTCAAAGGTTTGTTGGGATTCACTGAATTGGAAGGACGGGGAATTAGGTAGGATTGAGTGGCAGGGTGGCGGTTTGTTACCAACTCCCAACGCGGCTCATAATAAATTTCACTCAAGCCGAACCGCGGATCGGAATCGCGCGCCGAAAAGTACACACTACTATGGTAACATACAAAAGCACCCTCCCCCAACCGAAGCGAAGGGGAGATGGGGCAAATTGAGACGCGAGCTATCATCGGGGCGCGCGCTATATGACAGCAGCATATAATGTGTGTGTGTGTGTGTATGTGGCTTATATGTGCGCATAATGAAAATTTAATTTGTCAAATTCATGAGGTGTGCCGAAAACATTGACACGCGAGGCAGACTCACAGTCGTAATCCATCCCACCGGTGGCGGCCGGAATGGGAGGAACGGGGACTACGTTTGCCACGGCAAAGCGCGAACACATCAGGTGACGCAGCCAAAAAAGGGTGGCGCTAATGAATTGAATTATTTTGCACAAAAATATGAGGTAATGCTCGGTTTTCCAATTGAGTCTCTCGTACAGAGTATTTTACGAGCGTAGGTTTGTGTGTGAGAGAGCCATTTTCGGTGTCATTTTGCGGTGATGACAAATGGACGCGTCGTCATCGATGGAATGAGGGTGGATTAACTCGATTGTGGAATTGCTCTCAGTCATGAGGCATGAGGAAGCGGAAGCCGGAAGATGGAACGCGTTCGCGTTGAGTGAGTCATATTTCGATTGATTTTGAATGGTTGCTGTTCCCACTTGTCATCGAGCCGAACGAAGGTAGCAGCGAACGTATTGCACTGTGGTGTCGATGACAATTTTTAACTGTAGCTTCCAAAGACAAACCACTCAACACGAACAGTAATAATTCGGCCCAACATAATACTCCACTTCGGTGAACCATTGTGTTTCCACTTTGCAAAAGTACGAATGTTAACAGCTCGTTAGGCGGGAAAATTACGCTGTCTGTTCATATATATTTCAGAAATTAACATTCTCCGAATAACAATGGGAAATGTGAACGAGGCGTATCAACATGAGTAACGAGACCTCTCAAATAAAATTATTCACAGTACAGCAGATGCATAATTCGGGCCGCGCTGTGCAAACATTCCAAGCTCGAACTCAAATAGAGACCCTCCCCTCCGGTCACGTGAAACAATATTACAACACAGAGACTGTGTTTGTGTGTGCACGAACAAATGGGAATGCGTAAAAAGCCCAGTTATCAATAGTCCAGAAATAACAGATTGTTGTTCCCTTTGTGTCATTCATAATGTTTTACATAATGTTGGACAAATGCAAACACAAACACAATCACGCAGATGGCTCGAAGCGAAATTGTTAATTAGTTTTTAAACAAGTGCGAACGGACACAGTGCTTCGATGTGTCATATACGTGAAAAGTAGCAAATTGAAACGAGCTGCAAACGAGTGCGAAAAATATGATGTAAATTTGTTATAAAAGCGTTTGTGGGGTTGAACCTCCCACCTTCGGCATTGATTCCCACTCTCACCCCCCACCAACCGACCAATACGGTCTGGCGTTTCACACTCTCTCTCTCTCTCTCTCTCTCTCGCTCTTCTGGAGGACACCATACGAGCCACCAACAACCAACCCACCGGGTTTTCGAGTCTTACTTCGGGAGGCAGAAGCTTCATAAAAATGTATGAGACTCGTTTCGCGACAGCTGCTCCAAATGAACTTCCAAAATGTTTTTTTTTTTCATTGTTCGCACTGCTGCGTTTTTAAAACCGATAAATTTTATCGTTCCCAGTAAAAGCAGCGGTGGTTACAAAAGACAGAGCGAAAAAAAAATAACAAATCGAGAGTAAAACAGTACAAATTGATGGCTGTTGGATTAATACTTTGGAATGTTGTTTTTGTTTTACTTCTTGCCTTCGTCAATATTTGCGTGCTTTCACCTAAACATTCAGAAGGACCATTGGCACTCGGACAGCCGGGTGCGTAAAGACCAGAGGCGAAATAAATTGAACATAAAATTCAAATAAACAAATTAGCGATAAGAAACCATGAACCCAGCGAAGGCAGTTAATAATTTCACCCTCGATTTCAGACGTCTCACTGCGTAGACTGCGAGCAAAATACTATGCTGCCGCGTGAAGACGTGCGTGACTGGTCGTAAAATAAATTGATAATTTGATCAAGTGAACACTATACCCCACCGAATCACCACCCCCAAAACACTCCCACTTCCACGGGGACGACGATAAAAGCTCAACACAAACACACACCCACACCACGAGGATCGAAGTTACTTTCCGCATCCACCTCTACTTTCGTACCATGCTGGTTTCTCCCACGCAACAAACCAAGTTCGTATAGTGTAGGAACTGGAGCAAAAAAAATATACGCCAACCAATTCTCGCTTTGATTATTTGTTTCAATTTTTATTTTATGCTCTCTTTACGACCACCGGCGCTGTGTCACCGTTACTACTGCTGGTGCTGCTGGGTGCTTCCGACCATTTCTGTATTTTCTTCCGACGCTTTCTTGCTCCTGTTGAGAAGTGCAGAAGTGTATGATCACGTCCACCCTCCTGTCGTTCCAGAATTTCGCACCATTATCATCATAACGCGCGAATGACTTTGCGCTAGTTTTACTGCTCTCACGTTTCACGAAAAGTATTATACTCTGGCGAAATAGGTTGCGATTGATTTTCTGCAGATAAAAACTAAGACATTCGCCATGGCGGACAAAACATGCATGTTTTTGGGTTCTGTCTTCGTTTTTTTTGTCAATTCCTTCTCAGTTTTCGCGAAAAAATTGGTGGAGTGGATCTTACGCTTCAGGTTTGCTCAGAAAGTCTCGATGGGACGCAGCTGGGGAACGTTGGGCGGGTTCGCCGACTTGGGTACCACATCGATATTCAGCCGCTCCATCTCCTCTAACGATCGCTTCGAGTAATGGGCCGACGCCAGATCCGGCCAGAACACCGCGCCTTCGCCCTTATGATATTTCTTGACGAGCGACGCAACTTCCGGTAGGCACTTCATACTATAAATTTCACCGTTTACGGCCAGTTCGGAGCTAAAGAAGAGCGCATCTGACATCCCCTTCTCGCTTATTGTCAGCCACAGCAGCACCTTCTTGGGGAACTTGGTGTGTGAAATAAACTTCTCTTCGCAGCTCACTTCCTTCGTGAAGTACCCTGCCAATCGTTGTCATCCAGGGTGAGATAGGTCTCGTCGTTCATCACCACTGCCACGTCACGATTGGCCGGGAAAATCGACTTGACCATCTTATTCAGCCGCTGCCGCTGCGTGACTACCTGCAGCTCCGAGACCAGTGGATAGCATTTCCGCTTCCTGACATGTATGTTCATGTTCGCCAGGTACTTTTTTCCGGCCAAGCGCACGCAACGATGTAGCCACTTTTTCCTCGATCTTCCCCTTCAGCATCCTTTGGGGCTTCTTGTCGCTCAGGATCCTCGGCCGTCCGAAACCGGGCTGTCTTTCGATACTCTGATTGTTTTCCAATAGCGCCAAGATGCTGTCGATGCAGGAACGGGTGTATCCGGCATCCACAAAGTCCCGCACGATGTCCGTTTTCGACGCGGCGGGGTACCGTTCTTTCAACACGCAAACTTCTGAACGGAGTAGCTTCTCTGTTTTCGCCATCACGGTTAGAGTTCGACTGATAGAGCTTAGAGGCGAATGAACTGCAAAGTTTAAAGCCTCTTAAAAACAAAGAAAGAAAGAATGATAGAGCTTTTTTCTGATGACTCATGGGTTACTATGATTGATTCTGCAGGGGTAATTTCACCAGTGCGTGTGAAGGTAAACCCACGGAAAATGGGCAATTGTTGTCCATTTCTTTAAAATGCAAACGTTATAGAGGTTTTGTGCCTATGACAGAAGAGATACCGTTTTGTCTCATATTCCGAATACTTCATTTTTATATGTAAATTCAAGGAACTTTTATGTTATAAATAATTGAATAATGAAAACACAGATATTCTTTGAGGTATAGGCTTCATTTTGACATCATTTACAGGTATCAATACAGCTTATAATTTATAATATTAGACATTTGAAAAAAAGTGATAGTCAAAACCAATGAAAAAATGTTTGTGTTAGCAAATTCCGTAAAAACAAGCATCGTTCATTTTTCAGTTTTTGTAATTGATTCAACTATTTTGTTTGTTGTTTTTATGATAGGTGCTAGAAATGGTACAATAAATGGATGAAATAAAATGATATTTTATGCAGAAATCTTCATGAAAATTAGTGTTCAGAATATAAAGTTTCTACGCGCATGCTTCAAATTGCGAGCACTTCATTTTTAAATATGAATTTACTGAATCTTGATGTTATAGATAATTTAATAAACAAAACCCTGACATTCTTTGGGCTAGGGAATTCACTTTAACATCATTTACTGATGTAGCGCTCTTGGTTCCGAAACCATGTAAACTATAAGAAACAATAATTACAATTTTTTTCTCCAAAAAAAGACTAGCTAATTGACTTTAATTTGATATATCGATCATATGAATCTGTTCAGTAGTTTAAAAGTACGGATTTAAAAAAAAAGCATTTTTGCTGTTCGGAATTTGAGACAAAAGTGTTCGAAATATGAGTCAGTGACAAAAATGGTGTTCGGAATTTGAGACAAAAGTGAATAAACACATTTTTAGTTTTTCACCATGAATAAGAATTGTAAATCAATTTCATTGTAGTCAAATGAAAAAGAAGGCTTCATTGTATCCAAAAATCAAATTAATTTCAAGAAAGAGTACCATTTTGAGACACTGTTTGATGGCTATCAAAGCTTAAGTGTTCGGAACTTGAGACAAAACGGTATCTAAGGCACTCTCAGTCCCGCGGACTTCATGCTTCAGTAACACAGGCTGAGTGTATCCTATGGCTTACCTTCCCCACTAACACATCTCCAAAAGTCCCGAGATATTTTTAGAGGTCGTAGAGTTTTCTGCATCTCTGCAGTGAATGCAGTAAATATCGAACCAACATTCCTTTCCTTTCGTTAGCAGTCGCAAAAGACTATGCAAGGACGCTAGACTTTTTTTT
Organism: Toxorhynchites rutilus septentrionalis; assembly: GCF_029784135.1. Classification (NCBI taxonomy): domain Eukaryota; kingdom Metazoa; phylum Arthropoda; class Insecta; order Diptera; family Culicidae; genus Toxorhynchites; species Toxorhynchites rutilus. Next base: position 2,683,009 of record NC_073744.1, read on the forward strand.
TCAAATGTCTGCAATTCAAATTTTGAATTGTTTTAGTGTTTGAGTATGTGTGAGAATATTACATTTTTCAATTGTTTTTGAATAATTTATACTTCCATACTTTAAAAATAAAATCTACTAAATATCTATAGCTTGTAATCTGTAATTATTCTCAGTGTTCATTTATTCATTTGGCGTTGATGGTAGCTTAATTTTCTGTCATGAAGCAAAAATCATGATAGATTTTCAGATGGAATGAACGCACTACGTGTTCTAAGCGTTTAAAAAACATCAATTATTTTCAGTCAAAATATAGCAAATTGAAACTTCATTCGCGCGTGGCAATCTAATAAAGATTCTTTCTTACACATCAGTTTCAAATTTAAATAAATGTCAACACTGTACCCTCGATAACGTGCATCACTTCGAAATAAATGATAAGCGAAAGAAAGAGCAATCATTATAAAAGTGGAGACTCGAGAGCTTTTTTATATAGACTATTCTGACAGCTATCATTTCCAACCATGACAAAAATCTCAATATATTAATAACGGATAATTTTTATTGTGATAAAATCAAAAGCTAAAAATTCACGAAAAATCAGGATCATTTCAGAAAAATCAGGCGAAATTGAGGGTTTGTCAGGATATCAGGATACTAGCCAAAAGAGCTGGGAAATCCTGAAAAATCAGGAAGGTTGGAATCTTTGCATACCGGCAACATGCGAACAATGAATTGAAAGAAACGAAAAAAACTTTTTTTTTATTTGCTTTCCCCTTAGAAAATAATTTGTTTACACAATTCATAAAACGTCTCAGTTTTCTCAGGATTTTGTTTTTCTGACTAACAGAAAGTATAAAAATGCATTAAATTGAAAATTTACGGCTTTGTCGAAAATATAATTTAATTTTAATGATGGATCCAATTTTAATTTTTTAATTTAAAATTGAGCATACATTAACAAAATAAGCCACGCATTACTGGTTTGCCTGTATTGAAAAAAGAATAGGAGGGTATACCGGTCACGCTTACCACTACACTACCGGCGTCAGCAACTGATTGCTTGTGCTGGCCTGCCTGCTGAACCCTCTAGCATCCATTTGCGACTGAGAAAATTTGAATCAGGATTTTGCAAAGTATTCAACCACCATTCAAAATGAAAACTACATCATTTTGATTGGCCCAATTTACGGTTTCCCCAGCACAGCCATCATAACCAAGTAGCCTTGGAGAAATCGGTATTGCAAATACATGAAAGTTGGAGATATTTTTGTTCCAACTGAAATGTGTTTCCCTAACACAGACTTTAAATCCAGGGAGCGTGGGAAAATTGGCATTGCAAATTCATGTAAGTCGGGGGTATTTTTGTTCCGATCGAAATGTGTTTCCCCAACGAAGACTTCAAATCCATGGAGCGTGGAGAAATTGGCTTTGCAAATACCTAGAGGCGAATGAACTGAAAAGTTTAAAGCCTCTTTAATCCAACATCATCATCATCATCATTTGCAAATAAATGCAAGTCGGGGGCATTTTTGTTTCGACTGAAATGTATTTTCCTAACACAGGCTTCAAAACCAAGGTGTCTGGGGAAATCGGCTTTGCAAATAAATGCAAACTGCGAGTACTTTAGTACTCGCTAGCCTTTGTGCAGACTAGAATATGTGTCCCTAACACGGTCTGCTAAACTTAGGAACCTGGGAAAATCGTGCAGACATTAGAGGCGAATGAACCTTCAAGTTTAAAGCCTCTATAGTATAAAAAGTAGAAGTTGAAGTTGTTAATTTATGCACTCTGAAAAGTGTTTTCCTAACACGGATTACAAAAGCGGGTATGAACACAACGCTTTGGCTTGGTTATTCAAGATTGCATTGAACGATATGCCTTCATATCTTCTGCTCACAGAATTTCTGGCACTGAGTGACTGAAGTTCATCAAATCAAGCAAATTCGCTGTTCGAGAAGTACGTACACTTGAGAGATGCAAACTTCAGAGGCAAATGTAACATAAAATAATCGTTTGATAATTCTTCCGTTCACATATTTTGTCCTAGGCATCACACCAAACGTAAAAGGACTGTCATTCAATTTACTTGTAACGAAGAACATAATCTATCACAATGCATGAATTGACCTAACATGGCATTTATTCAATCTTTTTACTCACAAGGCAAATATATTGAACTCGGAAATCCCTTCATTCAATCAAAAATTTAATCAATACAAACAAATGATTGCTAAGCTCAGCTAGTCTCACGTGAACCTTGCGGCTATATAAAAGATATTACCCACCCATTTTTTATAGTAAATAGGCTCTTTTAACACGTCAAGCCCCGATTTTCTCTTGCTGCACTTTCCATTCAGCCCGCATCAAGAGCGTTTGCACAATATCAGTGTCGGTCCCAGCTCGCAAAGATTCATATTGTATAAATAGAAAATAGTCGGAAATTTGACTAGAAGTTAGTCACATATATATTTGTATTTTCTTATTTTGTAACTGTCAATCCCAGTCAGTCAGCGCTTTTCTCACCAAAAAGCTTAACGTCGGCCCCTAGGGACCGACGCGGAGCTTAACGTGTTAATATGTTTGTCGTGTTATACCGTCATGTTCATGAAATTTAATGACTTTGTTTATAATTTTCAAAAAACTTTTCCAAATACATCATTATGGTAAAAATAAACGTTTAGGAGTTACTCATGTTATGTTACGGAGTTTTAACCCACATGTGTTCAAATTCAAATTCAATTTCAAATGTTTTTCAGCGTTAAATGTTTTTTTTCCGTTCAAAATTGTCTGGCCATCGAATGTGCTTGGGATAGCAGATTTGATTGAAATGTTGGTTGTTTAGACTCAAATTTTCGTAGCGACAGTGTCCTCTCCGCAGTCGCAATCGGAGTTCGATAAAGAATATGCTCGATGTTTTACGGAATATATCGCAGGTCCAACTGAATTTTAATTTCTCTCGGTGACTTTCTCAGGTTTCCTAAATATAACTTTTCTCCGTCAGGATTAGAGTTCTATAAAGCGGTTAGAGTTCTATACGCGCTATGAATAACGAAAAATATTGCCGGGTCGATTGATTTTAGAGGTGTTTTCTTAGTTACAATTGGAGTTCTATAAAGCGTTCGCGTGCTAAACGAAGGAATATATCACCAGACCGATCAATTTTAGAAGAACTATCTCGTTTACCTCCTCAGGTTTCTCGAATATAACCCTCCTCGCAGTGAACTCTCCATCGTCGCATTTGGGTTTCGATAGAAAAAATACGTGCGATGAATACGTTAGAATCGGTAGAAAATATAGCCAGTCCAATTAATTTTACAGGCTTTTCTTCTCAGGATATCTAAAATATGTGCCACGTGTTGTGTCGAATGGTCGATAATTCGCGTTTATATACATCACTCACCTCAGTGAGTCCTGATTATTACATCTCCCCACTAACAAAGATCCCTTCCATGATAGTCGCTAGGGAACGACGCTATAGAGGCCTTAGGGCTGCGATTATTATACTAACATTCCTTCCCTTCCCCTGGTGACTGTAAGGACAAATAAGAACGTGGCTGGGGTCGTTATTGACTATTCAAAGCTCGAAACACCGAAACTTGCACAATGAGGATGAGCTCAAGCCAGTCTACCAGTGATCATCCGAAGATTGGTTGAAATGTTATCGCTCACCAATCCGTCTGGACTGTTTTTGGTATTTCAGCAAACTGAGTGCTTAGTTCCCCCTTATTTATCTGTCCAAACTTTTGGCGTGTTTACCGGAAAAAAAAACAAAAAAAGAACGACAAGAAAATGCCAAATTTTCACCTGCAGCCACAACAAGCGCCAACAAACATTATTTGCGCTCCTCATTCGATCACAACGCAGTCGTTATCGGGCCGCACGGTGGAAGGGATGGCGGCTGATACTGACTAAACCGGTATGATAAATGATATCAGTGAATCAGAGGGAAAGTTTTTGGCGGGCACACATACATTCACAGCTTACACACACACACACACACACACACACACGCGCACGCTTACATACAGAATGAGATGAAAATGAAAAATTGTGAAGCGGAGTTGAAGATCAATTGTGTTTTAATGTGCGAGCGAGTAATCCGTCCGGATGATTCATCACTGTCAAACTAGACAAATTTTTCCCATTCACTTTCGAGGCGCGTACTGTCGGATAGAGACAGGGAGCGAGAGGAGGGGGAGAGAGAGAGAGAGTTTGCGTGAGTTCCGCCGCCGTCTGTTTGATTGTGCGGGAGGATTAGTAAGCATATTTTCCTATCGGCCACCGTCGTATCGAGGAGAGTGGGGGGCGCGCACTGTTATTATTATTGTTATCGTTTCGCAATGGGAATTGATGAATGTGAGAAGCAGAATATTTTCGGTTACTTTTTTTCCCCTCCCTATCTTTCGATGTGATCAGCCTCCTCGTCCTTGTCCTTAGTCCTAAGTCTTGTAGTATAGCAGACCACCACCTACCGCACCCCCGCCGCGCTGACTTGTAATGACATTTGCGAAATTCAAACACATTAATTTGACAGTTATAATGGCGAAGCAAATTTTGAGGAAACGGTTGTTACACGGTATATTCTTCAAGTGTCGGACTAGCGTTTATCATTTTCATTTGTCAATCACGTCGAATAAATTGCGCATTAGGAGGCAGCTTTTTTTTTTGTTCTGCTTCAATTTGTGTGTTTGTAGCGTTTCTAATGAAGCGTTTGGCGAAGGGAAGCGGACGATTCGATGGTGGTTTAATTAATTTTCCTCCCATTTCGTTACTGTGCGACCGGTTATTATATGAGCTGACCGCCTCTGGCGGATGATTACTTTCGCTTTTGGGGCCATTGGGAGAAACCGCACCGACCATTGCGCGACCATTATCGCTGGCCATGTGCTCGTCAAGGCAAACAACGAGCTCCGAGTGGACAGATGTGCACACGGTTTCGTGACGCCCCATGTGACGAGTGGTTCCCGTGGGAATTAGTGTAAACATTCGGTCAACCACAATTCGTATCGTCGGAATACTGGTAATGATATTTGGAGCAACGCCAAATAGAGTACAGACCAAAGGTATAGACGATGAATGGACTTAAGACGGCGCCCGCCACCAGGGAACCGTTTCCTTCGGATGAATGACTTTTCCCCTAATCGAACGTCCTCCCGAATCGTTTAATTAGATTGCGTTTTTTTTTGGTGGTGGCGTTCACAAAAGAGGGATAGAGAGAGAGAACGTCTGCTCGCGTCTCGGTAAGCGGGAGGATGTGTAACTTACCTCCCATATAATCGCAGACGAGCTGTGTGCGAAAATCCGAGCTTTATTTTTCAGCTGCGAAGGGCCAAAAACATAACAAACGAAACATCATTACAGCTTAGATACAATATTGGAAGGAATCTCGTTTCGTTTTTGTTCCGTCTCTGCGTCTCTCTGTCGGATTGGGTTGGATGGGTGGCTTTGGAAATTGAAGGGATTTCGCTTACACTCTCGTGACGCCGCACATCACCCACAACAGCTCAGCGATTCCCATCATCATGAGGCGGAGAAACGTTCCGTAAGAACACACAAGTGAGTCAAGCTTGAGAGTAGTCTGGAGGAAAGAAAAGGCGAAAGTGGAACAATATCGCCGTCGATTGAAGCTGATTTTCTTTTTCTTTTTTTTTTTTGGGTTCGTGGAGGGATGGGAGGAAACGAAATCTCGGTAACCCTCGTCGGTTCCAGTAGCAACGATGAATGGAAGCGTGAACCCACAAGAGCCACCACCGCTTTGGCCACCACCCCCCCCCAGAGCCGTGTCTAAGCTCGCAGTCAGGCAGCCAGCCAGCAAGGAAAGCCAACAAGCGGCGCGTCAACACAGAAAGTGCGAAAAATATTCCACGGGAAAAAGGCGAGATGAGAAAATGAGCGAAATTGCGCACAGATTATTATGAGAGGAGTGCGGGAGACAATGAAGCGGAAGAAAACGTGCGGCAGCTTTAGCTCCACGGATCTCTTCGTTTCATTTTTCCCATGGTCCTTTATTTTATCTATTAGAATAAATCTTGTAATCTTGTTCTTCGCTTTGGGTTTTTTTTCTCGTCTAGTTTTCCTAGGGAATGACCAAGCCATAGACGCTAAGTGAGTGGCCCTTTTGGCTTAGCATTTTTGTTGTTGCGTTATCTTCCTGCTCTTTCGTCGTCCTTTGTCCGCCTGCTGATTATTTGTTTTATCTGTGGGGGAGGTTCCACAAGATTCCGCTCAAGTTTCCACCCCTCCCCCGAGCGGTATTGAGCAGAAAAGTGCTGCTGGATCTCGATACTCGGCAATCGGACAAATTTGACCATTTTTCCTCCCAACTCTGGCAACGCGGCACTTTCACTATCCCAAGATTGTTCCCCTCCACTGACATTTATGACATTGAAGCGCTTTATCAGCCGGTCGTTGTCTTTTCAGAGTGTATCGCATCGCCTCCTACGATCTAATGAACCAGAGACAATCGGACAGATAGAGGAGAATAGTTTGTATTTCATTTTAATAGAATGGTCGGATAAAGTATTATGTGTTCATCAGAGCACACTGTATCAATTTGGTGATTGGAAGAAATCTGCTGGATTTCGAGATGCTCTGTCGAGAGATCGCGGCACAGTGGGGCAACTCCATACAAAGGCTGGTCAAGCAAAAAAAAAGTGTCGTTATATGCGAAAAAAACCTGGTTTGCGGGATGCTGAACATGAATCTGGCTTCCATTTTTTATTTGGGGCCGTCAATAAGGCACGTGATCAGGGTTGCCAACCTTCCAGTTTATTCTGTATATTACCAGTTTTTTTAAACATGCCAGCGAAACAGCCAAAAGCAAAAAATCTCCAGTTTTTTAAATTACATTATATCAACTCAACATGTTCCACAAAGTTTTAGATAACATGAAAATACATAACTTTGCTGAAGACACTATTAGTGTTAAATGACACCATTGCGATGTACAGTGGTTACAAAGTAAAAATATGTTATTATTATTCATTTAATTATTCAAAAATGTGCACGTCTGTGCATCAATACTCAACGTCATTTTGTTTATCAGAGTTTGTAGTATACGGCAAAGTACTTTTCGAACTCGGGAACTCTCGGGAACATCACTTTTCATACCAATTTTTACACCGCAATTTGCTCAAATTTACTCTGTTTTCTCCATACTTTACCTACTGTTAAGGAATCAGATTAATATCGAACCCCATTGTAAACATATAACGAGAGTAGAATATCTCAGTTCGATTAAAGCAATCTCTGAACCGCTCAAAATAGCATAATCACAGCAAACACTGATGTAAGATTGTAACGAGTGAAAATTGTAAAACTATACCCCAGTCGTTAATATAGAGTTGATGAAGACGGTCAATAAAAGTTCAGTAACCGTTTCAAACCCCTGTTTCACCGCGTAGTCGTAAAATCGAACATAAAAATTGATCCTTCGAACCGGATCACTTACGCGTGTGAATATTTCGTGAACGGTTATGTATGTGTTAATATATGAAAATCGACTCAATTGACTTAATGTATGAAAATTGACTCAAACTCATATTCGTAGGCTGATTGAAATCTCAACTCGATTTCGAAGGCGTTGAACAATTTTCGAATTCCCTTATTAGTACGGTATCCCTTGTTCATAAGCTGTCTGAAGCTTGATCTACGAATTTTTTGGTGTATTCGGGAAGTATATTTATCATTTTTTTCATCAAGTGGTTTTTCAAATAGTTATTTTTTGGAATTTAATGGTTTCTAAATTTCCTACACAGATAGTTTCCTTAGTTTTGCAAAAGTGCAAACTTTATATGGCTTGAGTTCTGGATCATTGTATTGGCAAAACTTGAATCCTCGATTCCATCAGCCAAATTTGTTGACATTTTGCTTCATATTTTATCAATGATGTTATGGATCAGAATGGTTACTTTAACATCCTGAAGGAAAATATGAAGCAAAATGTCAACAGAATGGGCTGGATCTAGGATTCAAGTTTGACCCAGAGCTCAAGACATATAAAGTTCGCACATGGTTACATTACAATTGCTCAAAAATTATTGATATTCCTCCACAATCTTCCGACATCAATCCCAGTAAAAAATTAGGGAAGCTATCTGTGTAGGAAATTTAGAAACCATTAAATTTCTAAAAATAACGATTTGAAAAACCACTTGATGAAAAAAAATTATAAATATACCTCCCGAATACACCAAAAAATTCATAGATCAGGCTAAAGACAACCGAAGATAGTTGCAAGGAACAATGAACAAGAATAATAATGATGGAATTCTGAAATTGGTCAACGCCCTCGAAATCGAGTTGAGATTTCAATCAGCCTACGAATATGAGTTTGAGTCAATTTTCATACATTAGCACATACATTCGTAATTTTTTGAGAAATAAAAACCATTATTCGGAAAACAGATAGCAAGCTTTTTAACTCTCATATGGCACTATGACTTTTTCTAAATAGAATGTTCCGAAAGCTTGTTTTCGACTTTCAAACTTTTCTTTATAAAACGATGTATTTATGCCTAATCTTTTGGAAAAACACAAAAAAAAGTTTTTGTTTGTTCCCAGCTTTTGAAAAAACAACACCAAGCTCAATTGTCTTATGTTGATATTCTAGGCATAACTGTCTCGCCATGTATTTTTCAAAATTCACTCAATTCTGGCTTGAAAGAACTCAATTCTGGCTTGGAAGAACGAACTAATTCTCAAACAAATGAAAAAAAAAAGGTTTAACCACATGTACACCTTGTTAGCGAATGCCTAATAACAATGAGACTTATATTCTGAAAAAGTATTGCAGATCACTTCCTTCTTCATAAAGCGATGTTTTCATGCATAATCTTTCGGAAAACACCAACAAACTCATTGTTTGTTCCCAGTATTTCAAAAAACAACATCAAGTTCAATTGTCCCATGTTGATATTCTAGGCATAGCTGTCTCACCATGAATTTTTATAATTTACTAGCTAACCCGGCAAACTTCGTCCCGCCCATTTACTTGATTAATTCTCGAGTAATGCAGAAATTTGTGTTTTATTTGTATGGCAGCCACCCCTAAGAGAGGGGGGAGGGGTATCTAACCACCATAGAAACATTCATTGCACCCTAAAGTTTCCATATGCCTAATTTGGTTTAATTTGCTTGATTAATTCTCGGGTAATGCAAAAAATTGTGTTTCATTTGTACGGCAGCCCCCTCTAAGAGAGGGGGAAGGAGTATCTTAACACCATAGAATCATTTATTGCATCCTAAAACCTCCACATGCCAAATTTGGTTTCATTTGCTTGATTAATTCTCGAGTAATGCAGAAATTTTTTTCTCGATCGATATGATTTCCAGAAAAACGATAATGCATCAAGGGTGATCCGAAATCTGGGTTTTACTGACTTCACTGTAAACGAACGCCAAGCTGCTTCTTTTATGGAGAAATTATCTTGCAAAAAAAAGGTGTGACATTAATTTCGCTTATCCCAAATTAACAAAAACCAAATAATTTCAACATGCTTGATTCTGCCGTTTTTCGTAGCAACCGTTGAGGGATTGTTTTTAGTATACAATTCGAACGAATCAAAGCCAGGAAGTAGAACAGGAACAAAAACTATGCGAGGAATCCTAGCATTCAAAAATTATATAGAAATAAAGAACAATGAAAAAAAATGAAGCAAAGTCAGGTTACTAATCCTTTGATACTGAATGTAAAATAGAAGTATAATGTTAAAATGTATGATCACAAACAGAAAAATCTAAAATGCTACCTACTGACACAGTCTCTGTATATTGTAATTTTTATTGCTAACATAAACAAAATTGACAAAAAAAACGATTCTTCCAGCTTTTTCCAGTTTTTTTTCCGGATTTTTCCAACTATTCCAAAAATTTGGTTCACCATGAAGCATTATGTGGGCACTTAAAACGGAATTCGTTTACTCTGATAGCAAAGGAGACTACTGACGTTTCATCGAAGGAGTCTTTAGCGTTGATTGTACGCACATTCTTTTCGAAGGAAGATACAATCCATGTTAAAGACTGATTCTACGATTAGATTGAGGTTATTGAAACTGACTCAGAAACGTTTTACGAGACTGTGGTTACCTGTTTTAACGAAGACGGAATGCAAGCAGAATATTCTCCGAGTCGGCCGCCGACCCGCTGTTAGAAGCAGCGGCCTCTCGCAAGCAAACCTGTTCCCACCAATTGTTAGATGAGAATTTCGCTCGCGTTGAATTGGCCGCACAATAAATTTTATTACGAAAAAAAATCTTTACGAAACAACGCAACAATGCAACATACTGAAACAGTCACTGTATACTCTAATTTGAATTGTTAATATAAAAAATTGATAAAAATTAAAAATAAATTCTTCCAGCTTTTTCTCAGTTTTTTAAATTAATTCCAGCTTTTTCCAGATTTTTTTCGTATTTTTCCCGCTTTTTCAAACATTTAGCTGGTGATTTTGGCACGTGGTTCATTTTTTGGGATTTTATGGTCCCTTCTACCGTAATATTTTTTACATACTTTTTCATATAATATTATAATATTTTTGATCACAAGCAACCCCACTGGGCGTCCTCCCTTTTGAAAAAAAAATATCAGGTAATTTATGGACGACCCCTAAAATCGAACAAATTCGGCTATAAATACAAAATATTTTTTTAGATTACTAATTAAAACAATTAATATCATCATCTTTTTCTACTTTCTCTTCTTCTTCTTCTTTTTCTTCTTATTCATAATCAGATTCATCGTCATCTTTTCCTGATTCAACAATAGAAACTCAGTTTTCTCCAATAGAAACATTACTTCATCTGGAAGTTTTTTTACAATTACTATTTTCCTTTTCAAAATAAGTGCTATTAATATTGGATATGTACTTGAAATGTTAAAAAAAACAACTTTTTGGAAAGAGCCAACATTTTTTTGTTAATTTTTTACAAAAATTTCAAAACTCGAACACTATGATATCTACAGAATTCTGGATGAAAAGTAGAAAATTGTTGAAGTTTACTTAAAAAAAAAAAAAAATTTTAAACATCGATTAAAAAAATATTTGCAAACTTAAAACAAATTTTCCTAAAATCATATTTTTTTTTTGAATTCTCAAAAAAAATATTTTACATATATTATTAGAATTTACAACAAGTCGTTTATATAGTGTATTCAACAACGTTTTAGATATTATTAAAATATGAATCTTTGTCGAAGACGTTAACTTTCTATCTTTTGTAGTTGTATAAGGTATTTTCGAATGAAGACTTCTGGAAAAAAAATGATTTACTCGTAACATTTTTGTGTGTAAACTCTCGCGTTTGACATGTTATTGACATGTTTCTGAATAGAAAAAGGTAACAGAGCATGTAAATCACGATATATTTACATATATAAAACATAAAAATGTTGGAAACACTTTTTTCCTGTAAAAATGCCCATCTTTCGATGTATAGGTGATTTATTGAAGGATTGTATGGGCTTGTATGAACTTATTGAAGGACTGTCAGAATTAAAAAAAAAATGTTTTCGAGAAAAATGAATTTTAATTCTCGAAATTTTTTTATAAACGAAATATTTTTTTCGAAAATTTGTTTGATATTTTTCAATGAAAACCTTAGTAATTTCATATACTTCATTCTTTAATGACCATTTTGTTTTCTAATATGCTTTTTTTTCGATAAAAAAAATATAGGAGGTTGTGTCCAAGACACGGCCGCATTGTTGACGTAGAACTACGCTGTAGTTTAATTTAAGTCGCTTGTTTATAACTGCGAGTATTACTTTATAATGCTACCAAATTTTAAAAATAACCATTCTACCAGTTTGGTCGCCCTGAACTATTTTTGCTTGTAGAATCATTTGACGATTATTGTTTGATGATTCATTCTTATCCTCGCAGAACAATACATGCTCGAGATAAGCGCAGTTATCATCCTTAGTGGAGAAAATTTTGCTATTGACATGCGAAACCAAATCACATACAAAATTCCAGAACGACATTTACTTTATTGATGACTAAATAAACGAAATAAACTCTTTCTGTTAATCTCAACAACCTCGAAAAGAATAGCACTGCTTCATTACTATCAAGCTTAGCGAAAATACAATCCTAGTTGAAGGGAGTTTTGCAACTGGCACGTGAACCCAAATAAATCAATAACTTATTATAACTTATTGAATAACTTGGTATTCCCAAATAATGTTTTGGTGCACAACCTTAACACCTGCTTCACCATAGCGTCAGTTCAATGCATTGATGCAATGTCAAAGACACCAACGAAGCCTTTATGATGACGGAAAACAAACAATGTGAACTGCTTGGAAAAAGGCTGAGCGCAAATATTTCCCTCCCGCTATCTCCGCTCCTTGTCACACGTTCGGATCGACATGTTCATCCGCAACAGCGCAATATTTCAAAACGCACGCAGTACACACACAAATATCCATACATCGATGGCTTGAAGCAATTAAATATGCACATACTTATCCCCGTTTTGCGCTCTTCTCAACAGAAGCCCGTTTTGATAATATTGCATTGCATATATAATATATGCATATATTATATAATATCAGCTTTGCTGTCATCCTTTGTGGAGAGAGTTTTGCTACCGTCATGCGAAACCAAATCACAGACAAAATTCCAGAACATTTATTTTCTTGGTGAGCTGACGATAGCCTAGCTTGATGATTCCCCACACAATTGTGTAGCTCAGAATCTTAATGCAATGGCGTCAGTCTGATGCAATTATTGCAATACTAGAGACATCAGAGAGTCAGTAATTTGGTCGCGTCCACAGCTCAATCCGAACCTAAGCCATGTGAGATTTTCAACTTCTTTAGTTCATCTTGGAAAACTTTTCTTCTTCCTCGTATTACTCCTCCACTTCCCACCGTCCAGCCCCCCCAGCAACGATGTTGTTCAGTCGGTGTCCTCACGAAGAACGAAAGTTTGCTTTTTTTTCACTTAAATTCTTTTTATTTCCTAATTTGGTTTACATTATAATATATTACTACATTTCAAGTGATCAACCTAGGGTTCTACATCTTTAAGTTAAAAGTTTGCCTTAGCGAGATGCACTGTTTAAACTCTAGGCAAATATTCCCCTTCGTTGTTCGTCCATAAGTTGCTCGTTATTGACAGCTATGTTCGGGAAAGTACACAAATAGACAGAACAAATGTATGGGAAAATTGAAACGCTTATAGTTTTCATGAATTTTAACCATTTACACACCATGGGATTGTAAAATATAGCATATCAAACAAATCTTAGGGAATTTCCGATTCGTTTGTTATGTAAATCGCCAAAATCCGTTTGCGGCAAAAAAAATTATTAACGTTAACTTTATTTCATAAAAGCGTGACCTGTTTTCTGATTTGGCACCCTTAATGAAAGACGTAGTTCTACGTCAAAACTCAAAATTTAAAAAAAATCTGATCATACATGCTCGGCTAAGCTAAGTTTTAATCATGCTATTTTCATCAATCCAGATGAAACACCAGCTGGAGAGCACGTGATCAATGATTCAATGATTCGAATTAATATTTATGAATATGCGGCTTGATGATTTTTTATGTGTATTATGCGAATGCGATTCCTACTAGACAATCTACAGAAGCGGCGTGAGGAAATATAAATTCACTTGCGAGACGCTATCATGAGCAATGCCGACACGGCCTTTGCTGTTGCCAGGCTAAAACTTAATGCATTGTCGTGGAAATCGATAGTGTAATCGGCTCTGAAATTCCAGATCCGTCTACTGATCACCTGTATTCTAAAATACGATCGAGTCAGAACTACCCGACATAGACGACATTGAGCTTCATATTCCGTTTATGTAATAATGAACACAGATTTTCGGGTGGAATAAAACTTTGAAACCGAAAAATATAGATAAAAGAAATAAATATATATATATAGAAAATTGCTCCACAAATACGGATAAACTATTCAGATTTTAAATTTTTATCAAGGTAAGGTTGCCACATTTGCATAGAACGATTAAATTGAGGTCGAACGAATTTAGGAATACAAAAGTCGATTTCGAACATAGATCGACTTTCAAACCAATCGGATTCCGGAATATGGGCTACTGTTCGATATAGTTGGCGCTTGATTTCATTTGATTCTGTTTTTTATCTCAACCCTTTAACGGGCCGTGAGAACTAGGCATGTAAACAACGCAAATACGCGGTATTGCTGGGCGGAAATACCAATTTGTTCTTATCTGATTTTTTTTGGTGGCATGACATGTGTTTCAAAACTATATTTTCGTTAGTGCTTGAATTCCAGCCAAAATGAATTATGAATGATGCATTCAAAGCAGCGTATCCAACCATGTTAAACTCCGATATTGTAACTTTACAAGCATAGCAAGGTTGCGCAGAAGTAGTATTTGCTGGAGAATTGACGCATTTTCCATCAATCATTGTGGGAATAATGAGAATGGAACAAAGTCTTTACTGCTTTTCGTCATTATTTCCAAGGGGTTTAACTCATTAATTTCATTTTCTTTTTTATATCTTTTTAATGATAATTTTTGTAATGTAATATTTTATTATCTACAGATTACTGTGATACGAAAATTTTCATCAATGAATTGTTATGATTTTGATTGCATTGAATCCTAGATTGGACTTCAATATTAAACAAAATATAGTAAAAAAATTGCTATTGCTTTTCACACCAGAACGACAATTTGCGCAGTTTTGCGCTACAGAGTACAGTGTTCACTAGGAAGCTTATCTTTTTACAACAATTTTGTATGCAGCCACAACCGTGGCAAACTTTGGCAACAAAACTTTTAAGCAGATTTTTTACAAGAAATCACTTTTTTTCATTATTTTTTTTGTCGGGTTAATATGATCAAATTTTACAGTATCTAATGAAAGAGATTTGTTTTGTATAGTTTTCCGAACAACTTTTCCGTTGACGCAAAAAAAATCCAGGTTGTCATTAAAGCTGCAAAGCGTTTCAAAATAATGTTTTTTTTTTCAAAAAAATGTCAAAAAAACGAAACTTTGAAAAGTCATAAAAAAATCAGATTTCATGATATTGCAATTATTATAGCAAGAAAAAAGAAATATCACGAAACAGCTGAGACAATTTTCTTTTTTGTCTGCGATTCCAGTCTTTACGCGGGACAGCCTTGTGATACCATCTGGTACAAGAGTATATCTCACTTACCGATTTCTTAACGAACGACACGAATCCATAGCCTTTGGATTTCAGCGTTTGTGGATCTCGAACCACGCGGCAATCACTGCAAATAAAAAAAAAAAGAAGAGAAGGGGAAAATGAATTAAATTATCAAACGTCTCGCGATTTGAGATCAGTTCGAAATTATCACCATTTGCATAAATCACAGCCCGGAGGAGTTCAAATGCCACCAAACTTCTTCTCCGTTCAACACCTTAGATCCGGGGTTCGATATTTCATCCCACCTACAGAGGCTTCTATCAATTGTCTTCGATCTCTGCCCCGCATCCCTTCCACCCGCGACCCGTAGACAGAAGCCAGCAAGTTCATGCTAATAAAAACCAACTTTTTCATCCACTTAAAATTTATTTCCCTCCAGACGGCTTCGGTTGAAATCATTCGACCTCACACTTTATCTTCCCGGAAGCGAAGAAGAAAAGCTGGAAAGCAGTCAGTTAGTCAGTCAGTCAGTCAGTCGTCGTCCGGGGTTCTATTTACTTTTGGTTGCCCTTCCCTTCCCGACCTACCAACGGATCGAACGGATCGGAATGGGATCGGGAATGGGCCCCACAAATTGCCTCGGCTCCCATTTGTACCTCATTTCCCTGCTATTCGCAGCCAATTCGTTGCGGAATTTTTTGCTCGCCATCTTCCATGCGATTCAAAGAAACCATCGACCACCCACAACCCCTCCCTTCTTCGTCTCCTCCATCTCCGCGTCAACGGACAACGAGAGCTAATGATAATTCAATAAACAGAAATGGAAAACTATTAGCTAAAGCACTCGTTAAATCTTAAAATACATCCATTTATCATGTTGTGTTCCACATTTTCCACCAAATGGGGCTGGGGGGTGTGCTTCTTCTCGCAGCGAAGGGTGGTATCAGCATCGTGGGAAGGACAGAAGCGGTAGCCCGATCGAAGACGAGACCATTCGGAGGCGCCAAGACCCATTTATAAGCTGAGTGTAATTCAATTGTTTTTTAGTGCAATAAAAAAAACAAGAAGAATCCATCGTCGGGTAGAGGGGAAAAAAGGGCTCCCGAGAGTTGGAACTGGAAACGATGACAAAGCGTTCCTCAGAGGACGATGTGTGGATCCCCAGCAGGAGTGGGAGAGGGATAGTGGAAGGACGTTGTAAAATAGAGCAACCAAGTCAACGATGTACGTGTGTGTGTGTGTGTGGATGCGAAGAAAATGCTCAAGATAAACCAAAACGGAGGCGAGAAAAAGTTAAACAAATATGTTTTCGGAGCGATAGATTTCACCGGGGTAAAATCTAGAAACGAGATTCCATGCCGAGAAGTGCATTTTTGTACGGTTACACTCATGGAAAGGTATTGGAGTTTCGTTATTTTCAACATCTTTGAAATGAAAGTAACGGAATCGTTCTTCGTAGTGTAGTTGCTGGAGTAGAGTCAGTTTAAGTCAAACAGATCCTGGACGATAAAAAGGTCCAATAACTCTGTCATTGTTTAAATTCTACCATATGCGCAGATGGATTTTTTTTTCATCAAATATGATCGTCTATCACCTCCTGAGAGATTCTGGATCATTTGTTTTCACGTGAGAAAGGTTTTTTCTAACTTTAGAGGGATGAATCAAAAATCAAATTCTTATTTTATATTCAAAAAACGAACAATATATGTATAACAAACAAATAATAAAAATTTGACTAGATATACAGGATTCGATTATATACAGTGAAAAGAAATCGGAGACTGTATATAGTCGAGTCCGCCCTGTATCCGAGAAAAATTATTCACATTTTTAAAACATTTGATTGCCGTTCCTGAAAACATAGCCAGCTAGCGAGTGTGTTTTAGAAAATCGATAATTTTTACACGATAGTATAGCCCTCATTATGACTTCCACCAACTCAGATCTGACTGGAAAGTCCAGAAACCTGATTTGATATTAATCTTAAGATCCGTCATTTCTCGAGAAACCTCTATTACACAAAGAATACAAAGAAGAAAAAGAGTGTTTGCATATTGCATATCGAATGCATTGCCATAAAGAAACAATTTACCGCATATGAACAGCTTATGTATTGTTCTGGCGAGACCAAGAATAAATCTGGAATCGACCCCTTCTTCAGGTGCTTCAAAACTTCACGCGAACCGTTGGCCTTTTCAGGGCCGTCTAAACACTTTACCGAAGAGTTTATACTAAAATTTCGAAGCGTTTTAAATACAGGCTCCAGGGCTCGGTTATATCACCAACCCTCTTCTTGGTCATTACGCAATACCTTTTTGCAAAAAATCCAGATAATGTAAAAATCCTTGTTTATGTAGATGACATTGTGCTAGTTTCAGTTAGCGTCGCTGCATCAGCAACAAGGAAAAGACTTCAGAGAGCAATTGATTCCGTTCTAGACTGGGCCCAAAATGTTGGTTTCGAAATATCTCCGGAAAAATCTAAAGTTCTTCATATGTGTAGTTCAAAAGCTCACTTCCCCTCAGTCAAAACTCTTAAAATACCCGGAGTAACCTTTGACAAGAAACTTAGTTTCATGCCACATGCTCAGGCGGTAAAAAAAGAAGCCCTCAACTCAAATAAAGAGCGTAAAATTTTCTTTCTCCGAGAAAATTGCTCTTTGGGCTTCCTAGAAACAGTAGGCGTGTTTGGTTTTGCTAGTTTGAATTTAGTCAAAGCAAGGATGGCGTCGAAACAGCAAGTGCTCCGCGAACGCATTGTACGGTTCTACGAAACGCATTTCCAGCAAGGAAAAAAGTTCACGGTGGCACATTTTAAGGAATAAAATGTACCTGTCAGTACGGTATATCGTATCTTGGGTTCCCTGAACGTAGAGCGGAAGGTCGGAAGTGGTCGTCCGATGACGATAATGACGAAGCAGAGGAAGACATCGTTAAAGAAGCTGTTTGACAACAAAGAACGCAACCAGCCTGCGTGACGCCGGTCGGAAATATGGCTGCTCCCACGTATTGATCCATCGGACCCTCAAGATGGAAGGAATCATCTGCAGGAAGAAGACGAGGTCGCCGGAGTACACGGAGGAGCCGATTGAGAAGGTTAAATCACAGTGTCGGTGGATGACCAAAAAATACCGCGGGACGTCTTTCGTTCTGGACGACGAAAGCTATTTTCCGCTGTCCAAAACGCATATTCCAGGAAATGATAATTACTACTCCAGCGACAAGTCATCCACACCGCCTGAAGTGAAATACAAGTTCAAGCAAAAGTTTGAAAAAAGGTTATGTTGTACATCGCCATTTCCGACCGGGCCATTTCAAAGCCTTGGTTTAAGCCAAGCGGTCTGGCAATCAACCAACAAATCTATCGAGAAGAGTGCCTCGATAAAATCCTGCTGCCGTTCCTGAACGAGCATCACGCGGATGGGAAGTACGTCTTCTGGCCGGACAAGGCGTCTTCCCATTACGCCAAGAAGACGCTGGCGTATCTTGAGGAGAAAAAGATACCGTTCACGTTCTTGTGAGAGCATCGCGACAAAGTTGCGTCGAACAGCAGACCACGGCCCTTACTCAAACATTCACTGACATTTTTTGGAAGAAAATACATTATGTTATTAATAAAAAATACTGAAATCGATGAAAAAAAAATTATTTTTTTTATATGTGATTGAAAAAATTCTCATTTTTTATTTAACACCCGTTAGGAAGTCTCTGTTAAGAAAAGTAAACGCTTGGTTGATTCCGAAAATTCTCTCTGGAATAAGCATCTTCAGCAGAGGCGGCGAAAAAACGCTTAAAACGATCGAACCGGTATATAATATGGCAATAAAGATAGCCATCGGTGCCTTTGTTACAAGTCCTACTCTCGCTGTTATGGCGGAAAGTGGGCAGCTACCATTCGATCGGCTCGTTACGTAGATTGTAACCGATAGAGCTATCCGTTACCTTTCAATTCCTGACCGCGACCATGATGTCCCATTAATATCTCGGGCAAAGGACCGATTCAAAGAACACACCAATCAGGACCTTTCCGAAATATGTGTACATTCGACGGTTATGGAAAGGAAATGGAATGTAAAACCGCCGAACATCAACCTTGATTTACTCGAGGAAGTTCGTGCAGGAGATATCCAATCAAAAGTAGAGGCCTGTTTCAATCATCTCGTAGAAACAAAATTCCAGTTTGAACATCAAGTTTACACTGATGGTTCTGTAAGCACTGACGGTGTCGGTTGTGGAATTTTTGATAAACGATATACTGGTAGTTTCTAGCTTCCTCCTCAATGCACAATTTTTAGCGCAGAAGCTTTTTCGCTTCTAATCGCTACCCAAGAGAGCACACATGATTCTCTTCCTACTGTTGTATTTTCTGATTCCGCGAGCTGTCTCCAGGCTCTTCAAAAAGGTAAAAACCTTCACCCATGGATCATTGCAATAGAAGAAGCTGCTTCTGACAAAAATATTACCTTCTGCTGGGTTCCCGGTCATACCGGAATTCCTGGAAATACTGCCGCCGACAAATTACCCGATAGGGGCAGAACCCAAGAACCCCCAAATATACCCATTCCTCGCTCTGATGCGAAACTTTGGGTAAAACAGCAGATCCGCTAAAGTTGGGACATAGCCTGGAGAAACAGCAGATCAACTTTTCTTCAAAAAATTAAAAACAACACTTTCCCATGGCATGAAAGGAAGAACCGCAAGGAAAGACGGCTTCTCACCCGTCTTCGAATCGGCCACACCAAAGTCACTCATACTTATCTACTTCAAAGGAAAGATAAACCTCAATGCACTTGCAATGAGATCCACATTTCTGTAAGTCACTTACAACTGGATTGCCAACATACAAAGGACGCTAGAATTGAAAATAATATAGGACAGAACTTAAGAGATATTCTAAGTAACGATGAAACGCAGGAAAATAATTTAATAGAATTTTGACAAGAAAATATAAATAAATTTTAAAATCGAAATAATAAGAATAGAAACAAAAAGAATACCGGAGACGAATGAATCATTAGATTTAAAGTCTCCGTAATCAAAGGAAATGAAGAAGAAGAACTATGGATCGTCAGCAAGCTGCGAGGAATTTCGATGTCATTGGCCGGTGTCAGGACTACCAGATAGTTGTACCAAAAAACACTAATTTCTAAGAATTAAAATTAATTCTAAGAAAAAAATTAGTTCTGAGAAAAAAAAATTGAAAACAATTGTAGGAGGTTGTGTCCAAGATATGATCGCATTGTTGACGTAGAACAACACTGTTATTTTATATAAGTCGCTTATTTATACCTTCGGATATTATTCTAAAATGCTGTGAAATTTTAGAAACAACTGTTGCGTTGTTGTTGAAAGTTGCATTACTTTCTCATGCTCGAGAGAAGCGCAGCTGTGGCCCTTAGTGGAGAAGTTTTGCTACTGGCAAGCGAAACCTAATCACATACAAAATTCCAGAACGACATTTACTTTCTTGGTGACTTCTTCTTCTTCTTCAATGGCACTAACGTTCCTAGAGGAACTTCGCCGTCTCAACGTAGTATTACTTGCGTCATTAGTACTTAGTTGAGATTTCTATGCCAAGTAACACGCCTTGAATGCATTCTGAGTGGCAAGCTCTAGAATACGCGTGATCACAGTGCAAGTCGGAGGAAAATTTCTTTGACGAAAAATTCCCCCGACCAGAACGGGAATCGAACCCGAACACCCGGCATGTTAGTTATGACGCTAACCACTCGGCCAAGGGAGCACTTCTTGGTGACTAAACAAGCGAAATAAACTCTTTTTGTTAATAACAACCTCGAAAACAGTAGCAATGCTTCATTATGATCAATATTACCGCAAATGCAATCCTACTTGAAGGCAGTTTTGCGACTGGCACGCGAACCCATTCCAGATGCTTGGTATTCCCCAAATATTTTTTTGGCACACAACCTTAACGCCTGCTTCGCCATAACATCAGTTTAATGCATTGATGCATTCTCAAAGGCACCAACGAAGCCCTTATGATGACAGAAAACAAACAATGTTAACTGCTTGGAAAAAGACTGAATTATGCCGAGATGAAGAATAGAAGGTGGGAAAATTCACGGGTTTTGGTTGTGTTAAACTTTGATTGTATTAGTAGCCAGGAAGATAGGAAGTTCACATACCAGGCATACCAGTCAGTTACTGAAATGGAACAAAATTGAATGTGTCAATGAATAACGTTGAAAGACGATATGCAGAAACTAATTACATGTTTCATGTTATCACGAACTAAAATGTTTAATTTTTTCTTTGATTTCTTCTTATATCAGAAGTAGTATTATAATGTCTACTATGTTCGGATTTTAGAGCAACTTCATGGAAGTTTATCTCTTGTCAGCAATTGTAATTACTTTTTTCACAATTAGGGTGCTGAAAACTTCATTCGTCTAAAACTAAGATGCGAGCGGAAAACTTTTCGTCTCAATCTAGGTCAAACGGAGTCAATTGAATTCAATTTTCAAGTGCATTTTACATGAATAAAACATGCAACTCTTTTTTCCATGCACTGTTAAATGTTTATCCGTCAAAGGAACAAAATATTCTGTGACTCTGTCTTTGTTCATTTACGTTTTTGGTCGACGTAACGAGAATTAAAATTGAATTGAAATTAAGTTTAGAACATCTCAAAAATACTGAAATTTCAGTTTCTGCTAAAATGTAAGTTGGGCCCTTATGATTTTGAGCGCTACCATTGATTTAAGAAAAAAAAAACTAGTTCGTTCATTTCATATGCTTATTTTACTTTTCATAACAACACTTTTCCTATGTAGTGGACTATTATATAAAAAGAAACAAACATAAACAAAATCTGTGACGTCACAGATTTAAAAATCTTCCCACATTTCATTTTCCATCTCGGAATTATGCCATATAGCTTGTACTCTGCCCATCGATGCCGAAATCGTCTACTTCGCTGTTGTTCGATGCGGTGTCACACTCGCGAAGGCTCGGTTCAGTGCGAGCACTTTTCACTGCACCAACATCGCGTGCATCATTAGATGACGCTTGCCTCGAAATTCTATAGCTACTGGCAATGCGTTCGTTTTTTGCAGGGATCGAGCCTGCCTTCCTCTTCTTATTGCTCATCATACACTACGCGAAGCGTCCAATTTATGACGCGGGAAGAAAAACACACGATACGAATAACGCGAAAAACGAACAGAAAAACCAAACGACGATATCCAAGTTGGATTACCACTGGTGGGGTCCAATCTTAGATCGAAACGCAGCGAAAGCAAAGTGAACTGGATTGCTGAACAGTTCGATGCCGAATGAAAGTTTGCCTCAGCAAGATCCACTGTTTATACTCTAGGCAAGTATTCCCCTTCATTCTTCTACCTTTCCTTTGTTCACGGAGACTTAAAATCCTTACGGAGGGGAGGTTAGTCGTCGATAAGTTGCTCGTTATTGACAGCTCTGTTCGGGAAAGCACACAAATGGACAGAACAAATGTATGGGAAAATGGAAACGCCTAAAGTTTTCATGAATTTTAACCATTTACAAACCAGGGGATTCTAATGTATAGCATAATAAATAAATCTTACGGAATTTTCGATACATTTAGTGTGTAAATCGTCAAAATCCGTTCGCGGCAAAAATAGTTATTAACGTTAACTTTATTTCATAAAAAAGTGACCTGTTTTCTGATTTGGCACCCTTAATGAAAGACGTAGTTCTACGTCAAAAATCAAGTTAAATTTGATATAATGTTCGTTCATGACGGTATTTATTTCATAGACCTACGATAATAATATAGGGGAATGCCGGAATCTGAATCCCTTTTTTTTTTAAACTCTTTTAGGAAGATTCATCCCGACACATCTTCCTGATTGCGCCGGGCGTTCGCCCGCCGTTTCGCTGCCACTACAGCTTTCTCCGAGAGTCCCAGGATACCCCCCGGAACTGGCACCAGTGCCTCTTCTTCCGCCCTCTTCTGCCAGTCTAAAGCAAGCACAAGATGTACACATTATAGCACTCGTGGTTCTACTTGAACGTTATTGTTTAAGTAGGTATTATTTTCTCCACTCGATTCGATTCATGTTCTTCGTCGTGTTCTTCGTGGTGGAGGCGAAGACGACGGACTGAGTAAGTGCATTCCCAGCGCGGCAACAGGGGAGAAATAAAAAACCCGTAGTCTTCGACTCTGACAGCTAATAAAAACAACGAAGACGAAGACGATGACTGCGACCGGAAGTGGGAAAAAGTAAACAGGTGGAAAGCAGCGGAGTGCTTGTAGACACATGGTACTCATCCTTATGAGGTATTTTCAACGTTTTCCATTTTTTGCGCTTTTTTTTTGTTAGCGAACGGGTTCCCCCATTCTGTTTTGTTCTGTTGCTACTCGAGTCTTCTTGGGTGAATACCGGAAAAACGATAGGATGCTGGGAAGACGACGCGAGCGTTGAGATGCTTTGATAAATTGTATCTTGATCTTCTTCGGGCCTTTTCCGTGTAGTGTAGAGCCCGGGAGCAGCAACAGGACCGTGAAGGCAGCAACAAGCCGGAACACCTCGTTCGTTGTTGGGGAACGTGTTGATATGCAGGGTTATCCTGAAATTACTCTGGATGACATTATCCGGTTGGAAATTGCTTGATGGCGCGTCGCCCGGACAGGGAAGACACTCTCGTCTTTGTCGGGGTAACAAATTGCCAGCCTGTCAGAGCTGGATTTACTCCCGTGTACTGCTGGGATGTGTTTATGTTTATGCAACGGCACCGTGATTGGAAGCGGGGTAGATCGGTGTTTGTCTAAAAGCGACCTGCTGAAAATGGAATTAACTCTACCAGCCGCAACGGCTGGCATGAATTGAAATCAATTACAACCATTGTATACGTTTGGGTTGATTACATATGTAAATTACACACGTCGTCAAAGTCTGTTCCCATCTGTGTCCGAAAATTCAAATTGACTGTCGCTCAGCACTATTACCGACGACTACTAGGATCAGTTTCCTGTTGGCGTAATTCATCGCAGCTCGGCATACGAGCCAGCCAAAATCAAACTCGGTAGGTGACGACGTTACCGAGGCTGCAATCTCTGTGTTGCGGCTGTCGAGTCGAATCGGGCTCGAAACGTATCGCTCGGTTGGAGTTTTTATTCACACAGTTTTATTACTTTTAATTTTAATCTTGTTTTTCGCCCCACTTTTCAACCACCGGACGGCACACGGAACAGGTAAACGTGTTTTAACATTTTCCCGCTGGAATTACCCCACGTGACTGTTCGTGGTGTTGGGAGAACACTAAATTACCGCTCGTATTCTCGTGGTCGGCATTGAGTGTTTGTGAACTGCACACACACACACACACACACACACACACACACACACACACACCCACTTATACTTATATTGCAGAGGAAGTTTAAATGAGAAAAAATCGCCGTGAATCTGCGAAATAGCGTTGAATGTGTTCAACTCCAACGTGTGGAAAGTTCATAACACAATTATTCACAAGGTGGAATCCTTTTAATAAACATTATACTTTTTTTTCCTCTCATTTATGGCGAACTTTTTTTTTTCTGCAGGAGTGCTTCTTCGGCTCGTTCTGCTATAATTTTCCGTATATTTTTCCTGTTGTTGTCTCCTCCATGGTCAGGGCTTGCAGTTTTTCTCATTCACTCTGCATTTTCCGTTCTTGGCCGCCAGCCTTTGGAAATGTGGCCTCATCCCTCGGCACAGCACCGCTTGCTTCCCGGCGCGAGGGTCTTATGGTTATGTAAATTGAAGCGCACCACATGCGACCGGTAACGAAACCATCTGCAGGGACCAACACCTCAGAAAGGGGGAGGTGGAGTGGAAAAGGTGGGCAGCGAAACAAAGATCCTAATAGAAGCATTGCGGGAAAATGAAATAAAAAACTAAATTAAAATGGAAATTTAAATATATTGCGCTCAAGCACTGGAACGTAGAAGCTGAAAATTACCAAGCTTGTATCGGCTTGTTCCCGAGCACAAACCACCCACCCTCCTACCGCCACCAAAGTATATAGCTCTTGAATTGCTCCTGGGGTGGAGTAAGCCCCAATCGCTGGGAACTTGTTTGAACTGCTTCTGCTTCGTTTTCCTCTTCCGGTTCTTTTTCCGCAATGTCTCTCGCGGCTTTCTTTAATGGTTGTATTTTAAATTACGCCGAGAGTACTTTTCGGAAGCCTCGTTTGTTTTGCATTTACCGATCAATTTGGGAAAGGGAGAAATGGGCGGCCGATACAAAAGGAATCGTCACACGCCAAAACGGTCGCTGCTTTAGCGTAAATTGGATTCATTCCTTCTTCTCTCGGAAGAGCTGTAAGTTACACTTCGCTCAATCCGGATGCCGGGGATGGTTCTGGAAGATGAGAGTGAGGGGGATTGTTCGTTAGTTGAACAGACTTAATTTCACCTAGCAATTGTATTACACTTTGATTTTGTCCACAAACGAGAGGAAGATAGAAAAGAAGCGGAGTCACTTTTCATAGTGTCCGTATTTCAACAGGAAACATATGAAAACATGGTCTTAGTTTCGAAGGAGACTGCACATATGCATTGTGTGTCTTATATGTAAAACAAATTTGTTTTTCGTACGTATAACTCATCATCACAAGAGAACGGATGGTTATATTAGAGTTGTTTTTAAATAGTTATGTTCGTCTCATGCGTATTTGGTCTACAGTAAAAAGTTTGTCCAATTGGCATTCATTTCTTCGATTGGAATTAACATTGACGACATTGACCTTTATGTTCCTTTATTGTGGTAATAATCATGGATATTCGATTGGAATAAGCACATCTATATAAATAAACATGATTTGGTGCATATTCGTCACGATTTAACTCGCGAATGGATCAACGAATTTGAATAATCTAAAAGAACATTGAAAACAAAAGACGGGTGGTTAATGTCGGGGACATAACCGAAGAGACTTAGAACTTCTTTTGGTTGGAACCATTTGAGGAGCACAAATTGGACCAATTGAAACGAGGCCACCAGTGCGTTTGGACAAAGCTTAACATTGCACAATCATTCGATTGTTTATCTCAAGAATTATAATATATTATTCATTGTGATAGATGCGCAGAAATATTTCATATAAATTGATGTAAACATCTTTGCGATCTATTAAGAAAAGCTCGAGTTATAAGCGTTTGAAATCTTTCATTTTTTCCCACATGTTCGATGCCTAGATATTCATTTTACCCCCTTTATCTTTCGATTAGACTTAGTCCTACGTCAAAATGAAGGTTATCGAAATCAAAGGGAAAGTATTAAATTCAATTGCATTCGAATAGTGTTCGTTTCAATTACTAATTGAAGTTATACCCAAACCAGCGTTGGACGGAAACATTTTATCTTCGGCAGAAAAAAGTGTGCTGAAGGAAGAAATGAACAAATAAAAGCACCATTTTTTAAAACTTCAAAATGATTGCATGTATGAGAGCAGACATCGCTTTCTCTCAGGCTGAACGTCAGGTTGGGATTGTATCCAAAAAAAAGTCTAAACGTTGTCAAGCGGGGATCGAACAAAAACTGGCTGAAATGCAATACTGTTTTACACGACCACGCTATCCACATAGCCGCTAGTACTGTTGCATAAATGCGTGGTAATATTACACCTCATTGTAAAATAAAAAATTGTAAATACCCCCAACTTGCATGTATTTGCAAAGCGGATTCCCACAGGCACATTCATTTTGAAGTCTGTGTTAGGGAACCCATAAATCGGTCCAATCATAACGTGGCAGTTAGGGCGTTTAGATAACGCTTGACATTGCACAGTTATTCATTTGTTTATCTAAGGAAAAATAACATTTTATTAGATGTGCTATATGCGTCCAAATACTTCCTATCAATTGATGCAAACATCTTTCCGATCTATTAAGAAATGTTCGAGTTATAAGCATTCGGAATCTTTCCTTTTTTTCCCGCATGTTCTGTGTTTAGGTTTTCATTTCACTCCCGTATACTTCGGTTAGACGTAGTCCCACGTCAAAACCTCCTACAGCATGAACAATTTAGGTTTTTGCCAATGTTTCTGTTTGGCGATTTTTTGATTTTTTTTTGTCATTTTCTGGAAAACTGAACGGAAGAACGGAACAAAATTCTTGAAGATTGGGGTTTCTGTAACGCCGATAATCAAAATTACACCAATTTGTTAAAAAAACACCTTTTTGTTAAAAAAAAAATAAAATATTTTTCAGCTTGGTCGTTAATGGGTTAAGTTATGTTTCATCACACAAGCGTATACGTTGGTATGGAGGCGCGCTGTTGTTTTTATGCTCAGCTTGGAACGAGCGCAGACAAAAGGGGCGCTAGAATTTGACCTGTGTGTGTATAAAATTAGGCGTGCATCACACAAGTGAGATGCGATGCTAACTCTCTGAATTTTGCGTCGGGTTCATTTTGCGCTCTCTTGTTTCTGAGTCTGGTGCATTCCGTGTTTGTTATGAACGCGTTCTGATGAAAATTAAACTCGAGCGCAGCGCAACGTATATTTTCTGAAGACTGATTAGAAAGGAAGGAAAGAGGAAATAATTAGGAGGCACCAAACCAAAATGTTACTTTTACACCCAAATGGGCACAACATATCTCGTGCGAAGTACAACGACATTCGACATCTGATGAACTATGTATGCACCTCCTGTGAACCATGAACTCTTCATGAAGCTGGTTCCCGATGAACAAAACATAGTTGATATTGATTACGACCTGATCAATCACGAAGAATCATACTTTTTTTTCTTAAGCATTTCAATATTATTATTGTAGTAGTATCGATTCAGACTAAAAATACATTCTACCACACTGAACTGAAAACCATATTTATTAACTTTCATTCTGCCAAAGAGAACTTAGTGCATGCGTAGCAAAACTAAAAGTCATTTCTTTCTGTATTTATGTGTAATTTTACAAATATTCATAATCTCAATGCTTTGAAGACATCCTGATTGTAACAATTGAGTGATAAAATAATAGATATGATCAGCCACGGTCAATTAGTGTGAGCCCAAACTTCAAATTAAAATATCTCAAAATAATGTTTTTGGTGCTTGGTTCGTTTCGGCAGAACCCCTTTGAGAACGATTTTTTATACGCTTACAGCATTCGGATAACAGATATCATGCCATTGTTTTGTTTTGCTATTGCACTGTAATTATGGCGAATTCACGATCGGATGATGAATATCAAAAAAGTAGGAACGACTTTCAATTGATACTCGATATACTTGATAATGAACTCTGTGGGTCGTTTAGGGTTACATGGTGTCACTTCGGAAGCCAAAGTCAACCGTAGATATTCAACATAGACACGAGAGACTCGGTACTCTCAGATTGACGTAGGACTACGTCTTTCCGCAAGGGCGTCAAGTCGGAAAACATGTCAAGTTCTTACGAAATAACTATGACATTAAAAACAAATTTCACAAAATTCTCTAAGATTTGTTTTATGTACTATACATTACGTTTTCCTAATTCGCAAATAATTGAAATTGACGAAGATTGAAAGCACTTCATTTTTCCATACATTTGTTCTATGCATTTTTGTGCTATCCTACACATGCATTCAATAACGAACAACTAATGTAGTGGCGAGGCAAAATATTTGTATGCCAAATCCATCCTAATTCGAAGTGAGAAAGGAAGCATTGCGAGCTTCACTCGATTACAATTTGTTGAATTTACCGAAAGTATAAAAGGAGTCGTTCTTCCATTCTTATTACATATAGACGAATGAACTGAAGAGCTAGAAGCTTCTGTAATCTGTATAAATAAAAATGTAAGGCAAAATATGTTGTTCAGCGGAAAACCCCAAGAAGGGCTGGTCCGATTTTAGCCATCTTTATTTTGTTGTATTCGTCTCTTCCCGTAGATTAATATAGTGGAGAGAAAAACCAGAAAATTTTCGGAAAACTGAATGAAGGTCGGAAAATTCGGAAAATTGAATTCCCACATGTTCGAAAATTACATCATAATTAGCGTTGTTAGACCATTCGATGTTTGCACTATCGAAATTTATTTTTGTTCGTAAGTGGAAATGGATTTTCAGGCGAAATAACGCATTACCATATCTTATATCTATCTATATAAATAAAAATGTAAGGCAAAATCTGTTGGTAAGCGGAGAACCCGAAGAAGGGATGGTTCGATTTTAGTCTCCTGTATTTTGTTGTACTCGAATAGATCAATATAGTTGAGAGAAAAATCGGAAAACTTTCGGATAATCCTTAAGGAAGGTCGGAAAATTTGAAAAATTGAACTCCCACATGTTCGGAAATTACACCATAATAAGCGTTGTTAGTCCATTCGATATTTGCGCTATCGAAATTGATCTTTGTTCGTACGTGGAAGTGGATTTTCAGGCGAAATAACGCATATCCATATCTTATATCTATAAATAAAAATGGAAGGCCAAATGTGTTGGTAAGCGCAAAACCCGAGGAAAGAATGGTTCAATTTGAGTCATCTATATTTCGTTGTATTCGTCTCTTCCCATAGATCAATATAGCGGAGAGAAAAATCGGAAAATTCGGAAAATTTAATTCCCATATGTTCTACAAGGTGACCGGAATAAATCGCCACAGTAAACAACTGCAACAGAAACAACCGCTTAGAAAAAGTGTAGTAGGCTAGAAATATTTGGCGCGGGAAAAACATCATGTGCCTCACATTTCTATTATAAATTTATTCTCTTGTTCTCGTTTTTCGAAATTTATTCTGAGGACAATGTAATGGGGACGAAGTCCCCATTTGGCGAGGATAAGGAATCGAGGCGGCCCATGCCGCCAAGATGACGCAATCCGAGTCCACCGCCGACCCGCCGTCGGAAGCGGCGGTGTCTCGCACGCAAACCTGGGATCCACTGATTGCCCGGTTAGTTTGAAACATAGGATACGATCCTTTAGCAATGTCCGACCGAGCTCTAGCGAGCGTCGGACGGTATACGTCTGCCCGGGGCGTTACGTTTGCCTGGGGCGATACGTTTGCCCGGTTAATTCTTGTTTTGAAATACAATACCGCGCCACAATATTTATAGCCTACTACACATTTTATAAGCGGTGGTTTCTGTTGCAGTCGTTTTCTGTGGCGATTTATTCCGGGAACCGTTCTACAATTAGCTAAGCGTTGTTAGTCCATTTGATGTTGGCGTTAACGAAATTGATTTTTGTTCGAAAGTGGAAAAGGATTTTCAGACGGAATAACGCATTCCAATATCTTCTATCTATATAAACAAAAATGGAAGGCCAAATGTGTTGGTAAGCGCAAAACCCGAAGAAGGAATGGTCCGATTCGAGCTGTCTTTATTTTGTAATATTCTCTGTATCAAATATGTATTCCATGCAACGGAGAAACATGTTATTTCCAAATGTTTGAAGAATCTTGAACGAGAATTGTGTCTGAAATAATTTTATATTATAAGGACGAATTTTTGTAGAAGTACGAGACAATTTATAGTAAAAGGAAATTGTAAAGGGTCAAGGGGTAGAAATGTGAAGAGTGAAGTGAAGAGTTCAGTGATTGGACTCACTAACGTTCACTTAGTAAGAAAACGTGGATGTTTGAAAGTATTCAAATCAAAAAATTTGTTTTGGGCGGGACGAAGTTCGTCGGGTCAGCTAGTCTATAATATAACACATCGTCAATTCTACTTCATTCTCATTCCAAGCGAAGCTCCTTCTTCTTTGTATTTTTTTTTCATATGATTCAAAAATTAGAGTTCATTCGCTTCTTTTTTTTATTAATCCGTTTATTTTCACAGGCTCAATTACATAGGTTTAAAGGAGTCTGACTCTTAACTATATTTTTACTAAAATATATTAACATGTTTCCTTAATTCTATGGTTAATATATTCGCCTCTAGTCTTGAAAAAAGACAACTAGAATATTAAATCCAACTCTAGTAGCCTTTAAAGCGGTAATTTGAAAATTTTGACAAAGACTCTGAATGCTCGCTGGCTGGAGCGAGATTAGAACAGAAATCGCATGTGCTTATACCTTCGGTGCACAGTGATATTTTGTTGGGAGATGGCTCGTACCAATTCAAAAGTTTGTTTCGAAAAAATAATTTTACCTATTGTAAAAGTTGCGTCAAATAAGCGTAGCGACTGAGAGGAGAGTCGATTTTCGTGTTATATCTTCGAAAATGTTGGACCCTGGTCACCGTATATATTATTTAAAAATTGAGTCTTGGACAACCCAAAATCGAACGAGGATTATATGGGAGCAAATATGCGAACCATGATAAAAATATGTCTGTAAATACCAAGTGTTACAGACCCAGCTTAGATAGCAGGGCTAAAAACAGGAAGTGGGTTATATCTATGGTATAACCGCAAGGGTGACGTAGGACTATCGTTGATTTAGAGATCATTTGTTTGAAGTTGAATCTGAATTCATTCTGAATGAATGAAGATTTGGGGGAAAACGAGAGATGCATCCAATATTGGATACGGAAATATCCTACTGATGGGGAAGAATAATCTTCAGAAGCTATCCTGTTAATTGCGATTGATTGAAAAATCACAAAACCAAATGTATTTGGTCACAGTGTTACATGGATAGAAAACATTCAAATAAACCCTTTCACATGAATGTAATTTTAAATTCCCAGAGGAACTGGCAGATTATTTTCAGTAACGATTAGATATTTCCACATTTTCCTCGATACTGGAAGCCCACCAGTGGTTAATGCTAACTCGATAACCATCTGTTATCATTTGTTTGAAGTTGAATCTGAATTCATTCTAAATGAAAGAATATTTGGGGGACTTCGAAAACGAGAGCGTTACGTTGGAGGCACAAGGTTTTATGCATCCAATATTGGATACGGAAATATCCTACTGATGGGGAAGAATAATCTTCAGAAGCTATCCTGTTAATTGCGATTGATTGAAAAATCACAAAACCAAATGTATTTGGTCACAGTGTTACATGGATAGAAAACATTCAAATAAACTCTTTCACATGAATGTATTTTTAAATTCCCAGAGGAACTGGCAGATTATTTTCCGGATCTTTCTCGATGCTGAATGGCATCCAAACGGAAAGAATTCCGCGCGTGTATGTGTGTGTGTGTGTGTAACGGCTGCTTCTAGATCTTCCCGGGGAACCGTTTGTGGCATCACTCTCCTCCTGATGGAGCCTAAGGTGCACAAACAGGCTCTTAGTGACACCGTTCATTCGCGCTTTCATGATAAACGAAGAGCTTCACCACAACAGCGACAACATGCTCCAATCGCTGTTCAATTAGAACTGAGTGGATTTCCGAGCGGCGCTCGCTTATATACCGATTGGTGATTTCAATAGCCTGTTTTGAAAGCAATTTTAAGACTATTGAAACAAGTTTTTGGATCAAAAAGTAACAAGTATAGAACGCGTAGACATTTTATCTTTCGAATGAAGTGTTTATCAGACCATTTCGTTCAGTTGTTTAGGAGCTATTAACGCTCAAAATCTCGGTCTTCGGCGTAACGCTTTCGTTTTCGAAACTTTGATTTTACACCCCGGTATAGAAATGAAAGACGTAGTCCTACGTTAAAAAAATTAAAACAATCAATTATCAAATTTGTAGCGCAACGCGCATTTGAAAAACAAAATAATGACAGCAGGAAGAAACCACATGTTTCGTTTCCTTTTCTTCAATTGTCCCATATAGCACCCAAGACAAGCGCGCCAGAGATAGCGTATCAGACGAAGGAATAGACGTAAATATTTATTGCCGGCAATTAGCTAGATGTTTCCCACTTGTTACCGTCGAAAAAACGGAACAATTCAATGTTACCGCTGTAGAACTTTGTACTTGTTGTTTTTGTTGAAAATTTGCTTTTTTTGTGACTGGTCTCAAATGAGGATTGTCGTAAGATTTAAATGTTTTGGCCAATCAATATTGTACCCACTAACTCAAGCCCACTGTGCCGAAAAAATCGTCAATCCCACCTAGCTGTCACTGTCACTGCCTCTGACAGTAACCGGAAACAGAAAGGATGGAAGGAACAGAGGAAAAGGAGGAGAAGAACGAAGAACGAGGTGGGGAGAGGAAGTTTAAAAGGAAATCAGAAACGATTGGATCGGGCAAGAGACGAATGAACTCTCAGAGTTTAAAGTTTCTTTAATTCAATACCTTCCTTCCTTGGATCGGGCATTAAGGTCTAAGATAGAAAGCGTGAGTTGAGAAAAAGGAAAGTTTCTTGAGACAGTAAGCAACTGTGGAGCGAAAGTACGCGAGGAGTGCCAGCCACAGACACTTGAGGGTGTCAGCGGTATCATCACGACACGATTTCTGTCCACCGATTTACGGTGCAGTGGAAGCAAGACCATTGGGACCACCTTCCTGAGGGAAAGTAGTTTTCGCCATTCGGAAACACAATTCGTCCACGAATCGAGGCAGCATCATTCCGCTTTCTGGAGGAGTCAACTATCGTTGGGACCTGGCGAAGTAGCGAAGGTGGTGACCGTAAAAAGCAACTGGAGTTTTAGTCAATCCTGCGTTCCGGTTTACGATATCCCTCCCTCTCCTTCCCAAACCCCAAAGACCATCGACGACGGAGCACATGGGCATTACTAACCCGGAAATAAACATCGATTCAGTAAATTTAGTGAACTTATATTAATTTTTAATAAGACCAGTCCCTCCTACTCCGGTGGCGTTCAATTGTCCGTCTTGATTACACGCGTCTTGGTGTGGGTCCTCCCGTGATCGGAAGCCGACCCTGACAAATGGTACAGGTGAGCTAGCTGAGCAAAGTACCGAGCAAAAGGTTACTTTCACACTTCAATACTTTATTCGTGGGAAGCAATTTTTTTTAAAAGACCCAAGGCGAGAGGGCTGTATGGGCCGCTCGAGAGGAGATAATAATTATTTTGTTTTGGTCTCGCCCTTTATCGCGCATGGAATGAGCGCACAAAAATGTTTATTTAGGATCCACGCGGGTGGCGTAGTGGAGGATAAGAACAGGAAAACATTGATAGGGATTCCTTTGCTGGCAATCAGCAAATAGTTGTTGAGTTGAGCTCTTTTAACGATAGCGAAGGATGGAAACCATGGGATGAATTTTATGTAGCAAGCAGGCAGATAACCGATGCGGTTTCGGTTAATTGAGTAGGAAAGGGAGATCTTTTCCTCTCCCTTTTTCATTTTAAACTAGAGTTAGAATTCGTTCATATATAGTCTGGATTCTTACTCAATAAGTCAATAATACAATCCTTCAATCAAACAGTTCAACTTCCGCCACGCCAGAACTCCTAACAGGGAAGCAGTTCGGAAAAACTGGTAAGAATTATATAGTAAATCCCAAATCAAGAAGCAGACCACTTACTTCACTCGGACGGACCTGAAGCCGTCGGATTCTGAAGGGTTAGTGGCTTAGCCCATAAGAAAGCCCTTAAGGCAAGCATAATCGTCAAGGCTTGCAAAATCTAGGTGAAAAGCTCCCTCGTATAACACTGGTGACTCCCGAGAGCTGGAGCCAGACCAAACTTTCAGTCGAACCAATTCTGGTAGTTCGAGAGGAGTAAAAGTCAACAAAGACTGCCAAAAACTATCGTCGATACAAGATGTTTTTTTTTTCTGTATAATAGTGACTTTCAACATTTTTGGCTGGTCCCTTTTAATTCTATTTTGGGAAAAAAATGACCCAGAGCCCAAGTGCTCTCTCGATCGGGGGGGATCGCTAACCGACACTGATCAAAACCGTGCTTGTAAGCTGCATAATGAGTGATAATTCGAGAACCCTCATTCACGAATTTCGCAAAACAACAAAATGTGAAGCCCAAACCAAAATCTTGCGGATCGAATGAGACTCATAATAGAAACAAAGAATTTTTACAAAATAAGTCCTCAGTTCCAAGTAAGTACCGGTCTGTTGGCCCATTTTTGATATCGTCAAATTTCTTACGAAAATGCAAACTTCTTTACGCTCGTTTACTACCGCCGTCCCTTCGGTCCACCCCCGGTGGACCGATTGAGGAGGCGATCAGCAGGAAAATAATACAAAGTCAGCCAGAGCAAGTCCATCCGAATCCGGTCTGTACCAATGAGTTCGGTCGACAATCGCCACTGAAAATGGGGGATCGGAAAATAAAAACAAATCGTACCAAGAGTGAAGAGTGCTTCTCATTATGCTAAGCATTTTTCCCTGGAAATGAGTAAAAATTAATGGACAGAGTTTGGGCCAATAATACCCGCCACTTCCGTCGTCCGTCGGCTTTTGTGCTGCTGCTGCTGCTGCTGTCGTCTTTTGGCAGGAAGCAAAACTTCGCAAAACGATACAAGTGGTGGCCATTAGAATGAGTGAGAATCGCGCGCGCTCCGGTACAATTGTGCCAGCCTAGGACTTCGATCCTAGCGTTGGTTCCAGGCTGGGGGGGCGTAATGAGTGAGTGAGTGAGTGAGAGTGTCGAGGTTCGGCGGGTATTCTCGAATTGCTCTCGCCGGGGCCGGGGAAATGGAAATGAATAATTTAAGTCCAAATTGATACGATATGCTAATTTCGTCTAATGCGAAAAAGCTGATGATTGGCGTTCGCTTTCTTGTTTTTGGGGAATTCGAAGTGGGACTATAGTGGTGACTGACGACGACGACGAGGGGCGAGTGAGTGGTGGTTAGGCAAACAGAGACCAACGCGATGGTCTTGTAATACAAGCGTTGAAACAAGCAGTCGTACACACTGCCATTGAACATGGATGAACGGGAAGAACAGCTCGGTTCCCTCTGTGTCTTATTAATTCCAGATGAATCAACTTGTTATTAGATCACAGAGTAGTGCGGGGGAATGGATGGATGCTGGAGAGCTATTAGAGGATACCTGAATACCGCGCTGCTGCTCATCGCGCACAACTTTCGGAACAAGCGGCAGCCGTTTCCAGCGAATTTCGCTCGCACCGGTAGGACAACGTAAAAGGAAAATATTTTACGACGCTTTAAATTCACGTAGTTAAAACTGATTTGAATATAATTGCTCTTGCGGAAAGTTTTGCACTTCACTTCTTCTAGTGTTTCTGTGGGCGTTTGGCGAGAGGAGAACGGAGGGGATGAAATTGGTTTGGTTGGCTTAAGTTTGCTCTCGGTTTATTGCAACGCAGAGAATAAGTTGCTCGGTACAATAACGCTAAAGGTAAAAGTTATCTTCGGTTATGGGTAATTGATAGTCTCCGGCTTTGAAGTGGGATTTCAGGCTAATTCCGCTGTACGAAATGGTGATGGCAGCGGCGGAGTTTTGTTGCTTTTCTGCAGCTCGGGGGAGGATCGAATGTCAAGTACCGCGATTTTCTAGCTCGATGTTTAATGGTGTAATATCTCTGTTTATATTTGTTCTTCGGGGGCACTTCACCGTCGTCAACAAATTGAAAATTTTCTATTTCATTGGCGATGAATGGAAGTTTGCGTTGATCTGTTCGGTTTACGGGTTATCGTAAAATTGCCCGAAATAGGAACTGTAAATAAACTTTCACGATGTGCAGAATGACTGTGAAAAGTTATTAAACTCTGATCTGAGTTGGGAGCGTCCTTCGGGACTAGGGAATTCGAGTTTACAAGTTGTGGATCCACAACTAAATTCTAATTAACACAAGATAGTAGACTTTAAATTGGAAATTTCTTGCTGCGAGTTGATTTCCCCTGGATCCGACTGATTGTCGCCGTCGTCCCGTTATTATTTCTGCATACCGATCCTTCCAATTTCGAATAATGTTCAGTCCTCTTCAGCAGCAAGCAAAGTGCTACTTTCATTTAGGCCAAATTAAGAGACGAAAAGGGATAATAAATTTCGGTCCGGCTAAGCATTGATACTCTCCTCTTCCCTCATCATGTCCCATCCGTCGCAAGGACTAATCCCAGCAGACTGCAAGAAAAACAACGAATGCTTCCCTTTTGTCTTCTCACCTCGCCAGATTTGGAAGCGTAAAATGAAGCCCATTCCGGCTTCGGTTGGGTACCAGAGCTAACCAACCAGCCTGCCAGCCAGAGGATTTGCGGCACTCTCGGAACCAACCACTTCACACATACACACACACACACACACACACACACACACGCACAGCCACAGACACAGATAACCAAACTAAAAGCAAACTCGGAAGAGGAATCATAATGAATTATAAACATAATTGAGATGAGAGTTGAATATTCTCATCTCTGCGCCAGCGGGATGTGGACGTGGCGTTTTGAGTTGGATTGTGGGGAGGTGCTGCTGGTGCCGAGGGTTTGCTGCGGACAGGCAGCTTTCGCATTTTCCGAGCGTAACAACATAACACAACACAGCCTCTCTCTATCTGTTGATGTGCATTATTTGATTAATAAATTACGGCTTGAAGAAAGAGCTTTCATCCGAATGCACAATAATTGGATGTGCGTTGCGAGAATTGGGCCGATGCCGATTTTGACCGGGCAGATGGCGCAAGCGGTGGCGGCGGAAGTGTTGAAAAGGTGAAATTTGATTTGCAGGCAAAAACGGGCTTTGGATTTGTTTCAATTTTTGACGTAGGATTACGTCTTTCGGGAACATATTGGGGTACAAATTGAAAATCGAAAATCGAGCGCACCGTGAAAATTGTCCAATTTCAAATGCTTATTGCTCAGTCATTTCATGATGGATTAATGAGATTTTTGCGTCAATCAATTTCGGCACTCCATAACAATTTTTTACGTTGAAGAAAATAGTATATGTCATGAACCTAACTATCGAACAATTGAAAAATCTCAACCCTTATCCTAACGGAAATACCTACTTCTGATTGGTCGAAATCTACGACACATGCGGCGAGTCCCTAACAGAGACATCAAAACCAAGCTGCCTGGGGGAAATCGACATTGCAGATACATGAAAGTAGGGGGAGCTTTTTTTCCCACTGACATGTATTCCCTAACAGACATTTCAAATCCAAGGTGTCTGAGGGTAATCAGCATGTAAATACCCTCGTGGCCGATAGTTTAACTAACGACGCGCACAAATGGATAGTGCTCATTGTAACTAGTGTGGGCATTCTGATTGCATACGTGCTGGCGAATAAGTTGGGAGCGATGAACGAGTGTTTTTATTTTGTTATTTTCGTTCCAATAAGAATCTTTCGATGGGTTGATTGAAGAATGATGTTTCAATGAACTGAATAGAACTTATGCTTGACAGAATTAAATAAAATTTAAATTTGGAATTTTTATGTTGGTTGATTCGTGAAATTTCATATCAATGACCGATCATGTATTGTAAAATTTTTAGCACAACTGTAAGAGTAAAATTGTATATGGTAGCTATTGTGTTAAAATGACTTGAAATATGAAACGATTTTTTTTCTCCCAAGGAAAGTTCATGCGACGAGCAAAATTGGAAAAATGAAGGAATATTCGGAAAAGTGATTTCACATATGCTCTACATATCGTATTGGGTGCTGTTAGCCTAATTGAAATTTGTATTGAGGCAAATAGCATCGTGTTCCGTTGGGTTTAAAGCGAAAAGAAAATGGGTTGTATAAACACTCAGAAAATAAAAATATAAATGAAATTACCTTTTCCATTTCAAATATATTTTCTCTATACTAAAGTAACACTTCATTTCTGGTGAGAAAACTTGTGTTCGATAATGATAATTATCTTATATTACATTGATGAGCTTTTTTTTCTTAATTCCATCTATACATAACATAGGAGCCATCTCGTCCAGGACCACAGAGGGCGGCTTTAGTTCGTGATACGCACCATCTAATGTATAATCACCATATTTCTAGCATTATCACTCGGTTATGGACACTGGTGGAGTGAACAAACAATACCTTACAACCAGATAAAACGGACCCAAATCATTATCGAAGAGTTTAACAATGTAATTCTTCAAACATATCAAAAATCAGCATGCAGCAGATAGCCTAACGGAATCCTACGTCAACTATGCGGTCGTGTCTTGGACACAACCCTCCTGTGACTTTTTTCCTCTTCACTTTTCTCCACGTGTGTGATATGATAGGGTTGAAATTTGGATCGTAGCAGGCCGTTATAGTGAGACAAGTGGGACGCAAATATACGCCTACTGTGTTGTTTTTTTGTGTTTCGGTAGGAGACTTTTTTTTGTTCAATTTAGTTGATGAATCTATCAAAGGAAATGCGGAAATGCGGACCCTGTTTTCATTGGACTCAAAATAATGTTTGTATAATTATTGTCGTACAGATAGAGAATATGTGAGTTTCATTATAGACTGAGGTCTGATAGAAGTAACGACAGAAATTAATTTTGGGCAAGGGGTTAAGGTAGTAGCTCGAAGTGATGTTCACTTTCGCTGACAAACACGTCCAGGTCTTGCAAGCAGGGTTGCCATAATAAAATCTGTGATTTGAAAAAAATATTTTTATCTAATTTTTTTCTCAAAAAATCAGTATTGAAATCTGTTTAAATCTATAAGCCCAATTTTGGAGCATACATATTATTCATTGGACGATGTTGATGGTATCCATGAAAAGCGACTTAAAAATGTAATAGTTGTAATGAAATAAAAGGTAGCATAATAAGGAAACAATTCGAACACTGGAGGACTGTCAACGCTTGAAAAGGGAACATAAAGATAATTTGAAGCTAATACGGATAATAATTTGAATAATACGGACAGGTGCCGATAGAATTTTCCATTGATGTATTATTCTTGGCATGTATTGTTACAGTAAGATAAGAGTAGATCAAATGTTCTGGTATCCGAATTAATCTGAGTGAATTCAGGTATTTTTGTTTGTTTTGCTCAATTCAACAATCAATAACAAAACGTAGCTCAAAAAAAAAACAGTAAAATAGGTTTGGTCATCCCTGAAGATCTGAAATGAAATGAAATTAAAAAAAAATTAAAATGAAAATTTGGCTGACCCTGAAAATCTCCCCTCCTTGTTGCGCAAGTGGGGATGCACAGTTACTCGCGAACAAATCTTTTAAACTTGATTCAAACTTCGTTTTATTTTTTGGTTTGGGCCGTAGTCGAATCTCTCTAGGTTATGTTTAACGACCGATTCCAGTGGAGGCAGTTTGATGCGGGCGATTCAGCACTTTCAATGGTTTAGACTTCAATAGTTCGTTAATTTCCTTTGATCCTTTGATTTAGTATTTGATTAGATTTGAGTTGAAATTTGATATTGATCCTTTCTTTGAAAATTTTTATCGAAAATCAATTTGATTTGATTTGAAATTTGATATTGATCCTTTCTTTTAGCTTTGATTTGTGCGGAAAATTACTAAAAATGTCTAGACCACAATGTGTTTTTCTAATTCGAACTAGACCGATTTTCTAGTCCGTGTTAGGGAAACGCCTTGTGGTCATATGTATTCATATGGGAAAACAGAGGTTCTATTTTGAAATATTAGCTACTGGAAACTTTATAATTGCATTGCAATAGATTGTTAAGAAATGTCCAAATCGATTAGTACAAAAACATCACGAATCAAGAAATCATCATGAAATGTTTGAGCATGAAACACACAAAATTTGACGATTTTTTATATGAAAACGTAATTGACACATTAGGTCGTATGAATAAAAAAATATTTACTTATTCTGCTCGTTTCCAAGTAAAGTAAACTTTCCTAGTATATACTTGAATCCGTATGAATAAAAGTTTACCTCACTTATTTCATTTTAAAGCATGTTCGGATTCGAACATGGTTTTTACTTTGTCAAACATCTATCAACTGGTTGTTTAGGTTTGGTTTTAGAAGGTTTTTTTTGCACAAGGCGTGTATTCGCGATGACAAAGGAATAGTGTCGACGTCTGGCGACGACTTCCAATTAGGGACCATGGTTTGGGTCCCAAACTTATTTCCGACTTTTATTTAACCCTTTGTCTATACATTTCCAACATTGGTACTGAAACTTTTCATTATAATATAAAGTTGTCTTATAAAACTATTTTCGTACAAAATTTTTTCACCACCTGCAAAAAAAGTGTTCTTCATTTAAACAGAATGCTAATTTGGTATGGAAAAGTTATTTTTCATTCATAATTTAAATTTAAAAACGTGTTCATTCCGCTTGAAAATTAATCAATTTTTCGACGCTTCCCTAAACTAATAAACGGAGCTCAATGCCATCAATGCAGATTGTTAACGTTTTTAACTTCAAGCGCAAGATAGCAGCACTAAGCATAAATCGGATATAACATCAAAACGAATGAATGTATTTTCAGATCCAAAGTATACTCATGAGCAATTTTATTCATACCAAACGTAGTAAAAACTTAATCTCACTGCTCGATTGCTCGATTGAAGTAAAGTAAAGCTGAATTTTGTTTTTATTCATATGACCTATTGAATCTGTTTACACTGGATTCATTTTTCACGCGGTTGATACATGCTGCGAATTAAAATCATGTAAAAGAAAACCGCATAAATTACAAATTTCGCGTATAAAAACCGCATAAATTCCAAAAACCACGTTA
Source organism: Toxorhynchites rutilus septentrionalis (assembly GCF_029784135.1). NCBI lineage: Eukaryota > Metazoa > Arthropoda > Insecta > Diptera > Culicidae > Toxorhynchites > Toxorhynchites rutilus. The sequence continues at coordinate 2,724,505 of NC_073744.1, forward strand.
AAAAACCGTTTAAATTCCTAACACCGCGTCAAACACCCGCGTAAAAAGCGACTTTAGTGTGTTTTGTTTAATATTTAAAAAAACTTTGAAAGCAAATGAAATTTTCACCTGAGTATGAGCGCCTTTTTGTATTTTACGCATGGGATACGTGTCGCGTAAAACAAAACCGCGAAAAAGAAAATCGCATAAATTCCCAAATCCGACTAAAAAAAAAAACACGCAAATTCCAAAATCCGCGTGAAATCGAGTCGTGTAAATTCCGAAACCCGTGTAGAAATCTAACAAACAGTGAATTATTAGTTTAAAACTCAACTCCTATCATATTCTAATAATTGATTGCCTGAATTTTTTGACGTAGGACTACGTCTTTCATTTCTATACAGGGGTGTAAAATCAAAGTTTCGAAAACGAAAGCGTTACGCCGAAGACCGAGATTTTGAGCGTTAATAGCTCCTAAACAACTGAACGAAATGGTATGATAAACACTTCATTCGAAAGATAAAATGTCTACGCGTTCTATACTTGTTACTTTTTGATCCAAAAACTTGTTTCAATAGTCTTAAAATTGCTTTCAAAACAGGCTATTGAAATCACCAATCGGTATATAAGCGAGCGCCGCTCGGAAATCCACTCAGTTCTAATGGAACAGCGATTGGAGCATGTTGTCGCTGTTGTGGTGAAGCTCTTCGTTTATCATTAAAGCGCGGATGAACGGTGTCACCAAGAGCCTGTTTGGAGGAGGAGAGTGATGCCACAAACGGCTCCCCGGGTAGACATCGCTACACACCCATACACGCGCGGAATTCTTTCCGTTTGGATGCCATTCAGCATCGAGAAAGTTCCAGAAAGATCTAATAATTTCTGGAAAATAATCTGCCAGTTCCTCTGGGAATTTAAAAATACATTCATGTGAAAGAGTTTATTTGAATGTTTCCTATCCATGTAACACTGTGACCAAATATTTTTCAATCAAGTACTATTAACAGGTGGTTATCGAGTTAGTATTAACCACTGGTGGGCTTCCAGTATCGAGGAAAATGTGGAAATATCTAATCGTTACTGAAAATAATCTGCCAGTTCCTCTGGGAATTTAAAATTACATTCACGTGAAAGAGTTTATTTTAATGTTTTCTATCCATGTAACACTGTGACCAAATACATTTGGTTTTGTGATTTTTCAATCAATCGCAATTAACAGAATAGCTTCTGAAGATTATTCTTCCCCATCAGTAGGATATTTCCGTATCCAATATTGTATGTGCCCGCAATCGATTATTGCTCAGTCGCTGAAAGTTCCTAGCTCAGAGAGTTCATTCCCCTCTAGTTTGCCTTCCAAATTGCCATCGTAAACCACACCTTCTATCGATTCAATCACACACAAAAAGCATACTTAAGCGATATTCTGGTGGCGAGACACATTCATTTTTCGTGAGGACATCGACAAGACAACATCGTTGCCTAACGTGCTGGAGGAGGTGGACGGCAAAGGATCGACACATACACGCGCAGAATTCTTTCCGTTTGGATGCAATTCAGCATCGAGAAAGTTCCAGAAAGATCTAATCATTGCTGGAAAATAATCTGCCATTTCCTCTGGGAATTTAAAAATACATTCATGTGAAAGAGTTTATTTTAATATTTTCTATCCATAAAATATCCATATAATACATTTGGGTTTATGATTTGTCAATCAAGTACAGTTAGCAGGTTAGCTTCTGAAGATTATTCTTCAGAACAAGGTTTTTCGTATCCTATATTGGATGCATAAAACCTTGTGCCTCCAACGTAACGCTCTCGTTTTCGAAGTCCCCCAAATATTCATTTATTCATTCATTCAGAATGGATTTAGATTCAACTTCAAACAAATGATCTCTAAATCAACGATAGTCCTACGTCACCCTTGAGGTTATACCATAGATATAACCCACTTCCTGTTTTTTGCATGTAACAATCATGATATCTTCTTTTATTTTTCAGCTGCTAATCAGTGATACAATACAAACTTATTTCGTGAAAATTCAAATCGCCGCGTGAAATAAACTGCGTAAACTCCGAAATCCGTGTAAAAATAAACCGCGTACATTTTTGAAATCACGTAAAGACAGCCGCGTAAAAAACTGCGTCAAAAACCGCGTAAAAAGCGACTTCGATGTACAACAAAATAAAGCCGGTTCAAATCGGACCATTCCATACTCGCTTATCAGCGCATTTGGCGTTTCATTTTGATTTATATAGATAACGCTAACCAATAATGTAGACGTTTGCATATAAATGTAGGATATCACGCTACATATGAATGTCGAAAACAGATGATTCTCATTTGAAAAGATTCGAATTTTTTTTTATTCTTTATTTGAGAGGTTTTCAGCCTCCTGGGCTGGTTCGCCAAACAACAGATTCGAAGGCCATATAGCCAAAATGGGTGAGATGGGAAAAAAATATCATCAACATCAAGCCGTAACTATCATTGGAACGTTTTTAAAAAAATCTGTATCTGTATCTTAAAAAAAATGTATCTAAAGATTCTTGGTCTCAAAAAGCCGAAAAAATCTGTATAAATCCAGATTATTCTGTAGATAATCTACTTGCAAGGAATGCTTAAAAAAGTATTCACTTAACACAAAGAACCTGTGAAGTTTCTGCTAGACGTGGAAAGTTGTCATTACAGATACATCAGTGGTTTCGTGGAAACGGAGTGAAAAAACCGCAACCCCCAACTTTTTTTGCTTTTATATAATTCATACTCCAATAATAACCTCTTTTTTCATAAAATTTCATTCGATAAATTTAATGAATTTTGGTCTCATGAAAACCCTACCGAGATAGAACTGATTTCATGATTCCGGATTGTAAATGACTAAGAACATTAGGCTGAAATGGACTTGAGTACACTGTACACTTTCGACGTAAAACTTCGTCTTTCGGTAAGGGTGCCATATCAGAAAACAGGTCTAGTTTTTATGAAATAGTTTCGCTGCGAACGGATTTGATGATTTGCATATCAATCGAATCGGAAATTCACTATGATTTGTTTGATCTGCTATTCATGATGATTCTCTAGTCTGTAAATGGATTCAACTGATAAATAATGGAAGTATGGGCTGAATATTAATTTTGGGTGTATGAGTCTTCTATAATTCTAAATTATAAAAGTCACAGGAGGGTTGTGTCCAAGACACGACCGCATAGTTGACGTAGGATTCCGTTAGGCTATCTGCTGCATGCTGATTTTTGATATGTTTGAAGAATTACATTGTTAAACTCTTCGATAATGATTTGGGTCCGTTTTATCTGGTTGTAAGGTATTGTTTGTTCACTCCACCAGTGTCCATAACCGAGTGATAATGCTAGAAATATGGTGATTATACATTAGATGGTGCGTATCACGAACTAAAGCCGCCCTCTGTGGTCCTGGACGAGATGGCTCCTATGTTATGTATAGATGGAATTAAGAAAAAAAAAGCTCATCAATGTAATATAAGATAATAATCATTATCGAACACAAGTTTTCTCACCAGAAATGAAGTGTTACTTTAGTATAGAGAAAATATATTTGAAATGGAAAAGGTAATTTCATTTATATTTTTATTTTCTGAGTGTTTATACAACCCATTTTCTTTTCGCTTTAAACCCAACGGAACACGATGCTATTTGCCTCAATACAAATTTCAATTAGGCTAACAGCACCCAATACGATATGTAGAGCATATGTGAAATCACTTTTTCGAATATTTATTTCCAATTTTGCTCGTCGCATGAACTTTCCTTGGGAGAAAAAAAATCGTTTCATATTTCAAGTCATTTTAACACAATAGCTACCATATACAATTTTACTCTTACAGTTGTGCTAAAAATTTTACAATACATGATCGGTCATTGATATGAAATTTCACGAATCAACCAACATAAAAATTCCAAATTTAAATTTTATTTAATTCTGTCAAGCATAAGTTCTATTCAGTTCATTGAAACATCATTCTTCAATCAACCCATCGAAAGATTCTTATTGGAACGAAAATAACAAAATAAAAACACTCGTTCATCGCTCCCAACTTATTCGCCAGCACGTATGCAATCAGAATGCCCACACTAGTTACAATGAGCACTATCCATTTGTGCGCGTCGTTAGTTAAACTATCGGCCACGAGGGTATTTACATGCTGATTACCCTCAGACACCTTGGATTTGAAATCTCTGTTAGGGAATACATGTCAGTGGGAAAAAAAGCTCCCCCTACTTTCATGTATCTGCAATGTCGATTTCCCCCAGGCAGCTTGGTTTTGATGTCTCTGTAAGGGAACACATCTCGATGGGAACAAAAGCTCCCCCTACTTTCATGTGTTTACAATTCCGATATTCCCCCAGGCAGCTTTGTTTTGATGTCTCTGTTAGGGACTCGCCGCATGTGTCGTAGATTTCGACCAATCAGAAGTAGGTATTTCCGTTAAGATAAGGGTTGAGATTTTTCAATTGTTCGATAGTTAGTTTCATGACATATACTATTTTCTTCAACGTAAAAAATTGTTATGGAGTGCCGAAATTGATTGACGCAAAAATCTCATTAATCCATCATGAAATGACTGAGCAATAAGCATTTGAAATTGGACAATTTTCACGGTGTGCTCGATTTTCGATTTTCAATTTGTACCCCAATATGTTCCCGAAAGACGTAATCCTACGTCAAAAATGAGTTAATGAGTGAGAATTTATTTATTTATTTTAATTACAAAATCATTCGCCTCAGCCTTGAAGAAGACCAATTAGGAGATCAATTTCAGAAAAGTTGCGGGATTGAAACCCACGAACATTTGCTTAGTAAAAATGAGTCAATTTGAGCGGAACCTAGTTTGACGGATCAGCTAGTTTAGTATGTTTTCCACTTTTGTGATATTTATATCGTGCTCAAATAGGCCTCAGATAGTTGTTCATCTGGCATCATTTCGGATAAATGCACTAAAATCCATCCTGTTATTTTATTATCATTTTCCCGTGATATATTATATTCGAGTCTAGATGTCTTATCTCGTATGCGTATGAGTCATTCGAGATGGAGCCGTCAGATCCGCAGGTGTACCCAATATAGGGCCTACTGCATCTCGCTTCCACTTATGAAGATTCGACCTGGATTTCAGCCAATCCTGCGGCTTTTGTGCGTACTCTATCTTGATCACCATGTCCAAGACGCTTTTTCGAAACGCAAATCCTAATGTCCGATAAAGAAAAAAATCGTCCCTGCGGTAGTTAAATCCGATTTCAATTAGCATTCCGCACGAGCTCAACTACCAATTCGCCGAAGCTAGAGTCTGACTTGACTGCCGGTATGACGACGGTAATTAATTCAATCTCAGCGCACAGCGCGGCGCATTCCCGCAGCAATAGCATCATTTTTCATCCACCGGCTTCCCGTGATTTGATAAACCTGCTGCTGCTGCCTCTGCTCTTGTAGGGCAACGGATCAAGCCGGATGAGAAGGAGAAACACCGGAAGTTCCCATTCGCTTTCCATTAGCCAATCAGATTGCCATAAATATCATGGATAATTGATTAATGCTTGCTAGACCTTGGTTTACAAGCCCCAGTGTTCCCCAGCCGATCGACCAACCGACCTCCAGCGTCCACATTCCGGGAAATGACTGAGTGGGTGTGCAAAATCCAACCAAATCGATGCAGTGGCAACAGCAGCAGCAGCAGCAGCAACAGCAGCAGCAGCAGATATGAGTGCTACTTCATTTTACATATTTCAGTTTGTTTTACGACATCCTCTGTAGCATCCTATTTGCTGCATTAAATATTCATAAACTATAGCAGATTGAGATGTGAGCTCGTTTTGCGTATTGTGTCATGAAAATGGCTCGCGCCGACCGAAGGGAGCGAAAGGGGGTCTTATCTTGTCCTCGGAGCCTTAGGGCTCATTCAAACGCAAATGGACCACTTATGTATGGACAGTGGCCCATTTGCGTAGAGGAGCGGAGAGCGGAGAGGAAGCTATGAGCTGGCTGTGAGGGTAATGAAAACGCATATGCATAATTTATACGAAATATTGTCTTTCTCATAACACACGGAGAGAGCAAGGATCGACTCGTCCTCGACTGAAAGCACTATCTGTCGAAACGGACATTTTATTGTGTCTCAATTATTGTCGACGCCATTACTCTTTGTTGTCTGTCCATTGCTGGCAGCAGCATAACCTTCTGGGCAAAGTTACATGATTGCTAGTCCTTTTCAGTTTTCGAATCAATCGGGATAATCGGCGATGAGGAAGACGATGACGATGGAAGACGACGGCGGCAGGACAATGGGTGCAATTGGGTGCGATGGGAATGCAACCGGAAGGATATTAATTAAATTAAATTGATACAACAGTGTCGAAGCATAACTCAAGATGTTCCACATAGACACACGTGAATGGCAGCCTCCGGAGTGGTGAGCTGAGGTGAGCTCGTTTCACATATTGCATGCAAATGTGTCGATATATGGAACATTCATCACTCGCGCGCTATCAGTTTCCCCTCTATTCCCGGGTCCTGAACACGGCAAATCAGCCACAAAATCCACCGAACATGGCGGCGGGAACCTCATTATTATTGTCGGATTGCGGGTTTGCGGTCGATGTCTGAGGCCGGGAACCGTGAAGATGACGGATCGGTTGTATTTATTAAAGCATTTCGATAACGTTTGCTGTTGTTCGCATGCGTGTTCGATCATTAAAGAAACAATAAATTCATATTAGGTTCAATCATTGCGAACGAATAAACATAAATTATCTAATTATGATCCATCAATTAGTGAGAGCTATATTTCCCGGCATATATTAAAATTAATTTTACACATGCTGATCGATGCCGGGATGTTCGGGGGAGGGCGGCAAATTTTCTCCGAACGTGCGCATGAAATAGTGACGCAGTGTTAATTTGCTGCGGTGGTTGGTAACACATTGGCACCGGCTGGCAAGCTGACTGGCTGGCCCCTGCCATGGAGGAGACTCGCGGTTAATTAGTGCCAATCCAAATGGGGCTGGCTTACACACTTCAGGTATTGAAACCGACGGGGGGCCGATTCGGAGTAATCGCTGGGGAGTGTCACGCAAACCAATTTACTACTACTGCTGCATCCAAACGTAGCAATGTAAACAGGGATTCGTTGGAATCATTTTTTGAGCATCCGAAGACGAGAAGATCAAATCGGAATCGGAATATTTCCAAGAGCTATTTGAAGCTCTGTATAGATCAGTGGTACTCAACCTTTCTTTGAGAAGGGCCACAAACACGTATTAATCACGATGTCGCGGGCCGCAAAAAAAAGGATGGTGTTCAAGGCACGACCGCGTTGTTAACGTAGGACTTCGAAACACGAACCAAATCGAATGTGTCCTGTCACGGTCGCCATCTGTTGTTCGTGGGAACATTCGGGGTTATTTTCACTACCGTTGCGAGACGTTTCGGAAAAATCAACTGTACGGCGTTTAGGTTATAGATCGACTCCTTCAATGTTGTATTCTAGTATACCAACTAACTTAGGTGTATGTTTTCATGTTCCTATTTTTAGTCCCAAATGTCAACCATGTGTTTGACAAAACAAATGTGTGTTGCATCGTGAGCAAGGTTATGCCCATGCCGAAAGCAAGAAGTGGTCATAAATATCGAGTGTGTTCTGCAGCGTGAGCAAATCTATACCAATGCCGAAAATATGGAGTGAGTCATAAACATAATGAGCATGCCGTTCGCGTATAATTATGTAAATACGGAAAAGGGTGTCGAAGAGGCTTCGAGACAATGTATTTTATGGCCTAGTGAAGAATGTCTGTTAAGCAGTAATTTTGGGTGTGCATGAATTAAATGGGCGCAAGTAATTCTAAGAAAGACGAAGAGCAATTGTTTCCGACAGTAGCCGCAGCGGAATAAATTTTTACCTTCACTTTTACACCGAAGGAAGCAGATCTCACCACTGAAAAATAGTTTCTCCATACTCGTCTTGAAATGCGATACACTTTGACGCCACTTCTAACCCGGAAACATTGCTCGAATCAACGAAAATTAATTCATCGGCAAAAAGTCACCACTAAGCCATTAGCGATGTATATGTCATCCTGCAAGCGACCAGATGGCACAGCGGCGAGACTTTCCAAATGGCCTTTCTCAAAACCGAGTGCTTAGTTTAGTTTTCCAAATTGACCTTTTTTAGTCTAGAGGCGAATGACCCAGCGTCGTTATTGACTAAAACTCGAATCACCGAAACTTGCACAATGAGAATGGTTTGCTACTTACAAGCATCATTCAGTGTGTTCTTTGTGCAATTTCGCTGATCCAGGTCAATCACGGAGAGTAATTACGAAGTACAGTCAGAATCTCTGTTACGGCAAAAGCGCTGTATGGACCATCCGAGAGGTGATAAAGTTGTATGTTTAGGTCTCGCTTTTTATCGCGTATGGAATGAGCACGAAGGGCAGAGAATGAATAGGACAATAAATCATAATGCAGCGCAAACGCACATGGTAGAGATAGCGCGCTAAGCGGAGGAAAGGCATATATAGAAACAATGCATATGTTTATTTAGGTTCCTACGCGGGTGCACACGAGAGGACGGATGGGAAAAATCCCACGCTGGCAAATAGGCAGGCAGATAACCTATGTGGTTTCGGTTATCTGAGTAGATAGCCCTTTTAATTTTAAGCTAGAGTAAGAATTCGTGTTTCTTGCTCAATAAATTAGTTCAAATCCTTAGTTCAATTTAGCTAGCGACCGAATAAAGTCAAAGTTCATTTTAGTACGCATAACCAGCAGTATTTATTTTCCGCGCCGAGTCCATCCGATTCTAGCTGAGTCATCCATAAGGCAACACCAGAACTCCTAACAGGGAAGTAGTTCGAAAGCACTGGTAAGAATAACAGAGCAAATCCCAATCCGAAAAGCAGACCACATACTTACCTCGGACTGACCATTCTGAAGGGATAGCAAATCCTAGTTGGGATTTGCTGAAGTCTAGGAGCTTATCCCATAAGAGAGCACTTAAGGCAAGATTTGAATAGTAAAATAAAACCAGGGAAATGAGTTCCCTAGTTAACATTGGTGGCACCAGAGAGGAGGAGCCAGAACAAATATTCACAAAAACCAATAACTAGGGAAACTTGGATCCCCTAGTTAACAATCTGAGAAAGACTCTATAACAACTCGTCCGAGATCGTCTGGAGAGTCTGTTCTCGTTGATTCGTGCAAAACAACGGCGCTCAACTCCATTGCAATTCAGGAGCAATTTGAAAATTGTGACTCTTTCGCAATACATAACCGTGGTATCGAATGTCTCGTATACAGCCGATATACAAGAACATCTTGTTGGATTGATGGACTTGCTATCAATTAATAATTTTAGTGAGAATGTGGATGACATGCATATTGAATTCGACTATGAGTACATCGTCGATGATGCGAAAACTTTCTTCGACAGAACAGAACAAAATTCGTTGTTCTATATAGCTGGTTACATCATCAAAATAAGTCAGCGGGAAAGAAAAGTCAGCAGTGTAACAAGAGATTGGTAGTCAGTCAAACACAACCTGGATTATATCAACCACCTCTTTTTTCATATTTACGAGCCAGAGCTAACAACTCTCCCATCTGCATAGGGAATGGTGAGACTTTCCATTTCTTCTTAGCAATGGAAATTATATTCCGAAATATGAATTGGATTAGGGACGTAACGAAGTTTGCCGTTTAGTGTATTCCATTGTGAAAAAACACATACATAAACTTGTATATAATACCTTCACAATCCCTTCAAACTAAATATCGTAATATTCATTAAATTCACTATTTCCAAATTCAATACAAATCCAATGCTATTTATTTTTATTGGCAACACTGAAAAAATCGACTTTGTTTACAAAATTCATCGAAATCAGCTAATAGGCAACTGACAGAAATTTGGTCCATAAAAGACTCCCTATTGTCTGATCTTAAGGCCCATTTATACGTTGCTAGTAGCTGACTTCACAACGAGCAGCTACTGACCCGGTGAACTCGCTTGACAAATGGTTGACTCGCCTTGTCCGTTCACACAATGTGAGCTGCTGACAAGAAACTAGATACTAAGTACGGGTTTACCAGAGATGCCAGACGATTTTTCAAATGTCCATCAAATAGTCAGAAACAGCAATCAGGTCCGAATTTGACAGATGATTGATCCGAAATCAACTTATTTATTGGCTGTTTTCGGCTTAGGTTTTCAGTTGAATTTATCATTACACAATTTTAAATTTTATCGCGAGACACACGCTGGCCGTGTTTACAAATACTTTGTGCTGAATTTCTTTGAACTGAGGGTACTATCCGAAAAAAGCAGAAAGAAAAAAGGATTCGGGCCAGGAATTGGATGCAAAGAAAAGGAGTAACAAATACAATACTGGAGTAACTCCACGATGATGATCCCCGAGAGTACAGAGCAGTGTTGGAAATAACACCTGAAAAAGTGAAAAAACTGTTGGATTTAATTGCTCCACAAATACAACGCCAATATACACTCATGAGTGAAACTAGAAATGATGTGCCTTTCTTCTGGAATATGGAATATATATCAGATTATTGTCGCTATTTTTTAGAACCTCGAAAGCATCCATAGCTTAATTAATTCCGAAAGTATGTGGTGCTACAAATGGCAGTCTAAAAGATTTTTCAAAATTTGATTTACTTCGCGTTGACAGCAGCTTCGTGTACCAATTTGTGAAATGAAAATGATAGTAGATTCGCCGGAGGAATAAATACGTCTCAAAAACTAAAATAATGAATGAAAATATACTTTTTTCAAATCGAATATGTATTCTGTTTCTTAGAACAATACTTTTTTTTGCAAGTTGTGAGTGAATTTTGAATGAAAATTGTGCCCGATGATGATTTTATATTTAGATTCCCAATAAAACTGTCTCAATAAGAAAACGTGCCCCGCCAGTGTGCCAAACAAAATAACAACGATTCCGTTTAGAAACTATTAGGGTTTTATTTGTTTTTCCAATATTTTTCAAGTCTATAAATATCTTCGCATATTTTCAAATATCTTAAAAATAGAGACATTTGTTTACATTTGGCATCCCTGATTCGAACGCTAAATTCTGTTTTTTGACGTTTTGAGGGATGCGAGTGCGAGTAAATTCAAAAAACTTTGAAGTAGCTCGCACGCCGAATCACACATGACACTAACTGGCATGATGTGTTCACACGGTGTGAGTAGCTGCACTGCAGTAACTGACTAGATCGACTCGTATGCTTACTCGCACCGTCTGAACCCGGCTTTATCTTAGACCCCGGTCAGCTTGATGTGTTGACATTGAGGGCAGTGTTGCCACACGTACAGATTTATCTGGAAAGGTACAGATTTTTTCGTTATTTTTGGTACAGATTCTGTGCGGTACAGAGTAGAGATTTTCGTCAAAAAGTACAGATTGGACCAGCTTTTTTCCGCGTGTAAAATTTCTCACAATCGAACAAAGCAACATTAAGGTACATGATGATTTTTATGCCGCAGTTACGCCGCTTGGAGCGATTTTGAAAAAAAATAATTCATGGTAGTACGCAATCTAGATTCAAAAAAAATATGTATAAGCATTATAAAACACACGAAGGACTTGCAAATGTAGGGGAACCGTGGTTAAGACAGACAGTGGGGGTATAATGGACGGGTGGTTGATTTGCATAGTTGCACTACGAATTCCAAATTTCTGTTGATGAGAACTTCTTCTACATGCTATTCTATAATTATTTAAACCATCCTATGACAATGAATACTGATTAAAAGTGGAACAGGGAAACAAAAACGGAAAATGGAACGTGATTCCGCGTGTGGATGCTTCGACATTAAGCATTTTGAGTGGTTTCAATGCAAAATTTAATTCGCTGATGGTTATATTTCAGTTTGTGAGTTAGGTATGTACGGAAAAGTAAGTTCTTTCGTAAGTGGTAAATTTCAATTTTTAAAATAATTCCACTGATGGGGTTGAAATGGACAGTCACATCCATAATCACATCCAATGTATGATAGAAAGTGAAGGGAAGAATATTCAACTCTTTTTTATTTTGAGATCTCTTTTTGTTCTATTTCAGTTACTGGATGCACAACAGAGAGAGCGAAATTATTCATCTCGCGAGCGATAAACTTCTATGATCCATATATTATCAACCTGTCCTTACTATCCCCACTACATGTCCATTATACCCGCATCGATAAAAATGTTCTACTTACCGGCTTGTTTTCATTTCAGTAAAAAAAATGGAAAAACAAATTTTTATAAAACATTTGGTCAATCGAAAACCAGTATATTGAACTGTAAGAAATTGCTTTTAATTTTTGGAAAACATGAGTTTCCAAAGATATAAAGGAAGTTCTTCTTAACATGTCGGTCTCATTTCCCCTAAATGTAGTATTTGGAGTAAGTAAATGAGCATTATTCCATGTTAAATTTCTATAACGAATATTTTCGATGGTCCAGATTTTTGGTACAGATTTATGGACGAAAAAGTACAGATGAAAAAGATTTTTAACCCCTCCGGTAGAGATTAAAATGTGGCAACACTGGTTGAGAGTTTATTTGGAAATGTTGTTGCTAAGTCCATCTTCGCTCAAACTCTCCGCACTCATTATGCTGGTCGGAGTTTGACTGAATGTTGTATTCTTTCCATTCTTTGTTTTTGAGAGGCTTTAAACTTTGCAGTTCAAGGATGTTGTATTTTCCGCTCTTCTCTTATATATGAACCGCGCTTCAATGCAACAATGATTCTCTGAGCGGCGCGAAAATGGGCATAGCAAATACATTCCCAGAAGCCATGCCATGTAAGCTTAATCTCGAATTGAATGGAATGGAGGAATGTTGATTGTTACATTGTTACATTCGTTACATTGATCACTTGTTTCATCACTCAACATGTGACAATAATGAAAACCCTAGAAATCATTACCTAGTAGCTATGATGTGGGACTACAGCTAATCCTTCAATATAGGGGTCTACTTCAAAGTTCCGGGTGGAAAAAGTGAACGATTTTGAACGTTGATATCCCTTCAATTGATGGATGGGTTTTGATTCCCAGTGTATTGCAAGTGTATTACATTCCCAGAAATGTATTGTGTATTCGGAATCAAAATCCATCCATTAATTGAAGAGATATCAACGTTCAAAATATTTAACTTTTTCCACCCGAAACTTTGAAGTAGGTCCATATATTGAAGGATTAGCTGTAGTCCCACATCATAGCAACTAGATAATGATTTCTAGGGTTTTCATTATTGTCACATGTTGAGTGTGGCTGGTATAGAAGCTGTATATGGTTGCGGCAAAAGCGCGAGAATATTTTAAAATCCAAGGTTCATGTTACTTCGCTTAATCTTGAGGAAGATAGTGTACGAAACGCCTGTCCGAGGTCGGCTGCCCGAAATGGAGTATCCTGGATATCTCTCATACCGTTACGGTCCAGTGAGGGACCAGTAACGAACTGAATCTCTTCCCCCGGCAAAAAAAAATTGGATAAGTAAGTGAAATTTAAAAAAATTCAATCCGCAAAAAAAAACCTTCGTCAAAACGAGTAGATTGCCAAACGCCATTCATCGGCGCCAATTGAGTTATTCTCGGTAGTGCGAATCACAAAAAGCGATTCCCCCAACTCCCCCTCGAACATCCTGAACCTGAAGAGCCCAACCAGGAGCCACCACGTGGTTCCTTGTGCGCTGTGTGTTGGGAATGGTAACAATTTTCTAGCTCTATTTATTTTCTCACTTCCACATCCATTGCTAAAGCAAATGCGATAAAAAGGCAAACTATGGCGGGCAGAAGTGCACTATCCGCCAGCCTTTTTTTTTTGCGCATTCTTCTGGTCGCCATTCGAGCTAGCGTCGGCAAAAATTCAAATAGGTTGTGCATGCTGTTGATTTTTGCATATTTTGCTATTCTTCTCTCCTGGTGTTCCCCGTTTTTTTTTCGAGTTCGCCATTTGGTCTTTCCACTTTTACCCGACACTATTCGGTCGATTGAGATGGGACTGCTGGAGGAGCGGCTCTCGAGCCAAAACAGTTTGTTAGTCTTTCTGGGAACGTGTTTTATATGCAGACGATATTGTTAAAACCAGCAAACGCAAAAAACCAAGGGCAAACATCAATAAATACACCACCTCCCCCCCCATAACAAGTGGGGCCTCTATTCACCGTGTTAGGCGAGTGGAAGATCATTCGAGAGTTCACCCGTTACCACTGGATTGGGGCTTCCCGCAAAATATTAATACGCCCCATGTAAATTCGACCAAATTGCCCCGGTTTGCGCTTCCCTTTTACACGAGTTTCATTTGTTATCAACAAGTTGGCAGCACTGACTCCACGGGTTGCTTTGATCAGGAAGCAAACACACGTCCGAAAAGCCTCACCTCGCAATCGAAGGTACGAGACGAAGTAGGCGATGGCGTTGGCGATGGTTGAACACAAAGTGTATTTGCTTTCATCCTGAATGGGCTCTCTCTCTTCGCCGCAAAACATCCGAGGGCCTAGCACACATACACACACACACATACACAAGGCTCGTGGAAAAGTAAAGTTTGGTGAATTTTTCCGGAGAAGTTGCACAAGCAGTGAAGTGCAGGAAAAATAGTTTAGGTGTGCACAACTGCAGGAATGTCTGCCAATGTTTATTTTTTTTTATTCCGTTGAAGCATGTGTGCGCCTCGTTTTCGGATTTTCGGCTGAGCACGTAGTCTGATGTGCTGGAATGCATATCCGGTTCCTGTCCGTCCGGGTAGTTCCGTCTATAGGTAAGCGGCCCGAGGCGGTTTCGATATATGTAGTATACGGAATGCTGCTGCTGCTCAGTTAGCCATCCGCCGCAGGAGTGGAAATGGATGGTCGTGTGTCTCACAATCAGCCCGGGAGGAATGTTGATTGTTGGCAGATATTGGTTTGAATTTGGGGAATGCATTTCTCATTGATGATGCTCGGTGTTTGGCCATTCGATGGCGAAACCGATAACAATAACAGTTTTCAATTACGGCGCCGCCGTCGAAAAGGGGCAGCAGCTCTAATCGATGCGCCCCAGCGCGCCAATCAAAATAGGATTGTAAATTTTCAACTGTTGATTTTAGCCACGGGACTCGTAAGCATTTCCATGAACACCCCTCGAAATTTTGACTTGTATCACGCTCGCAATCATTATCCTGCATAACAACAAAAATTTAGTGGAATGAAACTGTGAGAATCGACTTTTCAGTAAAGTAAAGCATTTATTATTTAATTTGCGGCTACCCGCAGACCAATCCTTTAGGTTTTTTTGACGTAGGACTACGTCTTTCATTTCTATACCGGGGTGTAAAATCAAAGTTTCGAAAACGAAAGCGTTACGCCGGAGACCGAGATTTTGAGCGTTAATAGCTCCTAAACAACTGAACGAAATGGTATGATAAACACTTCATTCGAAAGATAAAATGTCTACGCGTTCTATACTTGTTACTTTTTGATCCAAAAACTTGTTTCAATAGTCTTAAAATTGCTTTCAAAACAGGCTATTGAAATCACCAATCGGTATATAAGCGAGCGCCGCTCGGAAATCCACTCAGTTCTAATTGAACAGCGATTGAAGCATGTTGTCGCTGTTGTGGTGAAGCCCTTCGTTTATCATGAAAGCTCGAATGAACGGTGTCACTAAGAGCCTGTTTGTGCACCTTAGGCCAGAAGGGAATCCATCAGGAGGAGAGTGATGCCACAAACGGTTCCCCGGGAAGACATCGCTACACACACATACACGCGCGGAATTCTTTCCGTTTGGATGCCATTCAGCATCGAGAAAGTTCCGGAAAGATCTAATCATTGCTGGAAAATAATCTGCCAGTTCCTCTGGGAATTTAAAATTACATTCATGTGAAAGAGTTTATTTTAATGTTTTCTATCCATGTAACACTGTGACCAAATACATTTGGTTTTGTGATTTTTCAATCAATCGCAATTAACAGAATAGCTTCTGAAGATTATTCTTCCCCATCAGTAGGATATTTCCGTATCCAATATTGTATGCGCCCGCAATCGATTCTTGCTCTGTCGCCGAAAGTTCCGAGCTCAGAGAGTTCATTCCCCTCTAGTTTGCCTTCCAAATTGCCATCGTAAACCACACCTTCTCTCGATTCAATCACACACAAAAAGCATACTTAAGCGATATTCTGGTGGTGAGACACGTTCATTTTTCGTGAGGACATCGACAAGACAACATCGTTGCCTAACGTGCTGGAGGAGGTGGACGGCGAAGGATCGACACATACACGCGCAGAATTCTTTCCGTTTGGATGCTATTCAGCATCGAGAAAGTTCCGGAAAGATCTAATCATTGCTGGAAAATAATCTGCCAGTTCCTCTGGGAATTTAAAAATACATTCATGTGAAAGAGTTTATTTGAATTATTTCTATCCATGTAACACTGTGACCAAATATTTTTCAATCAAGTACTATTAACAGGTGGTTATCGAGTTAGTATTAACCACTGGTGGGTTTCCAGTATCGAGGAAAATGTGGAAATATCTAATCGTTGCTGGAAAATAATCTGCCAGTTCCCCTTGGAATTGAAAATTACATTCAAGCGAAAGAGTCTATTTTAATGTTTTCTATCCATAACATATCCATATAATACATTTGGGTTTGTGATTTGTCAATCAAGTACAGTTAGCAGGTTAGCTTCTGAAGATTATTCTTCAGAACAAGGTTTTTCGTATCCTATATTGGATGCATAAAACCTTGTGCCTCCAACGTAACGCTCTCGTTTTCGAAGTCTCCCAAATATTCATTTATTCATTCATTCAGAATGGATTTAGATTCAACTTCAAACAAATGATCTCTAAATCAACGATAGTCCTACGTCACCCTTGCGGTTATACCATAGATATAACCCACTTCCTGTTTTTTGCGGCGGGTAATTCCCCGTGCAATATGAAATCCCTTGTTTCCCAACCAAAAGTAAAAGCGAAGTAGTTACTCGTGAAGACGAAAGCCCAAAAGCAATCTGTAGAATTTTCACATGAGCTCCATTTCCATTCAAGTTAAGCTGACTTTTTTTTTTGATAATCATTGAAATTCTCCCCTTATTTATATCGAAAGTTTTCCATGTAACTGCTTGGGAACGAATCACGCTTTTAGGGCATAAACACGGTTCCGGTTTGTTTTTCGAGTAATTTTTGGACATCCAATGATTCCATCCATTTTGCTCCACTTGAAGTCTTCATCAGAGCAAGTACTGTTGATTTCTTCAATTTCTCATTCTACCTCACAAGAAAATCGAAATTTGTGAACATAGAGATGAACCAATGGATGTCGAGTCGATACATAACATCATGGATTGAGCAGTTCCAGCCACAAAGCAAATTTATCGGATCTGATATCAGGATGTTGATAAACTATTGTTTGAATTTGACAAAGGTGAAGAACAAAAAGGCTTTTCCCAATGTGGTTTGACATATACTACAGGCAAGCTAGATTTTTTTTGTGTCGTACACGAAAATTACTTTACACCAATAAAATAGTATGCAGAAACTCCATGTTTTGTTCAGAAACTCTAACAAGTTTGTGAATTTCGTTGATTGAACTTCGTTTTTCCATCTGCATTCTCTCACAAATTGAACTAGGAATCGAAGAAACGAACCCGAAAGCGATCGAGTGTTGTTGGATTGATTACAAAAAGTGTGTTAATCTGATCCATCAAAATCAAATAGATGCTCCTTCAGACAATCAGTTTACATAAAGTTGCATGAACGATTCAAGTTTATCAACCGCTACTAATGATTTCCTCTATGATATGGGAGAAGCACTGCGCTTTGGAATTAGCGGCCGTTTTGAAACTTCTGGCTTCTGGTGGTACCAAATTAACGTATTGAAGGAGAAAATTTTTTACTTGGTATGGCTCAACCAACAGTTTCATCAGTGTTCGATGAAATGATGCCACTTTTGGAAAGAAGCTTATGCGAAAAATGGATCGAATTGATCAACCATTTCTTGTCGAGAAATTTGTTCTCGTTTCAAGTTTAAAAATGTTCGAACACAATGTTACGTAATGTCAACCTTTGCTTGAAACACTACTACTGCCTTATTCATTTCGCTTACCTCGAGATTCATAATGGCAAAACTGGTCGAAACGAACAAAAATCACTTGCTTCGAAATGCGAAATGCCACCCCTGGTAACTGCTTCAGTACAGCCGGATTTATACGGTGCGAGTAAACATACGAGTCGGTTTAGTCAGTTATTGCAGTGCAGCTACGCACACCATGTGAACACATCATGCCAGTTAGTGCCATGTGTTATCCGGCGTGCGAGCTACTTCAAAGTTTTTTTTTATTTCCCTCGTACTCGCATCCCTCAAAATGTCAAAAAACAGCATTCAGCGTTCGAATCAGGGATGCCAGATGTAAAGAAATGTCTTCATTTTGAAGATATTTAAAAATATGCGAAGATGTTAACAGACTTGAAAATTATTGAAAAAAACTAACAGTTTTTAATCGAAATCGTTGTTATTTTGTTTTGAACACTGGCGTAGCATGCTTTCTTTTTGAAATAGTTTTCTTGAAAACAAAAACTTAAGCCATCCATGAGAGTAGACATCAGAAGATATCTCCATATGCCGTGCGAGGATATTTGAGAAAGATACCTGGATATTCCTAATCGAAGATAATTTTTTTTAACTACTTAAAGTACGTGGCCCTGAGCCTCGTATAACTATTTTATAATGATTTAAATTTAATATAAAATGTGCATTTCGCGATAAAACTATGTAATAATAAATGCAACTGAAAACCTGAGACGAAAACTGTAGAGAAGTCGATTTCGTATCAATTATCTGTCAAATTCGGACCTGATTGCTGTTTCTGACTGTTTGATGGACATTTGAAAAATCGCCTGGCATCCTTGGTAAACCCGTGCTGTAACACTTTCGTTTTCGAAACTTTGATTTTACACCCCGGTATAGAAATGAAAGACGTAGTACTACGTCAAAAAAAAAAATCCAAGACGGTGAATAGCTACATTATATAAAAACTCAACTCGAACGTTAGAAGAACTCGAAACAGAGCCAGGCGTTACTGGAGCAGCTGTTTCTAAACGTTCACACACCATAGCAAAGAACCAAGAGGAAGAGTCGCGATTCACAACCGTTTCAGTAAGATTTCCTTGTTTGTGAACGAATGGATTCCTTCGCAACCGATTTCGTATGATCGAGATGGTCGTCTGAAGAGTTTTAAGTAATCTTCAAGTAGACTTTGTGAGTGTATGTTTGCCGAAGATCAAGCCAACGACTTGTTTCGACGCCTTTTTCCGTAAAAAAAGTTTAAGGGTTATGTCGGAGACATGACCGCGTAGTTAATGTAGGATTATTACGTGTAAAATAATGTAAAATGCAAAATAATATTGATTTTAAATATTTATATATATATAACAAGTACAAATATGTATGTTGAATTCGCTTGTTGCCAGCCCAATACTTTTGTGACGTGACAACACCTGTCTTTTTGCGGGTCCCGACTTTTGAATATTAATGTTGTATTTTCAGTTTCGTTTCAAAACATATAAATAAACGTTGTTCGATGATTGGTCAATGAAAGATGAACGTAGATTCCTGTATACTCAGATTTTCAAAAAAAACCGTAAGAACATGTATTTTGTGACGTGACAACGTGCGCTCTGTGCGAATAAACAGTCTCCACGAAGCGTTGTCACGTCACATAATCAATAAGATGTATTAAATAAGAATTTCACCGTATTGTAGCAAGCGATATACTATTTTTTATGTTTTTTTATTACTCTGAATACATCTTACTCTCCTCTGAGATCTCCCCTTCCTCTTCCAATAGTCCATCCTATTGGGGAAGGTAGTCCTGAACCTACCCTTCTTTGTATCTAAGGAACGGTGCTTCCTACTGAATTTTCAATAGTGTCAAATGAAAGGTGTCATAACGCTGACAATTTGATAATATGGTGATTTTTCTGGCTCTCTTCATTCTAGCGTTTTAGCGCAATTTTACGTTTTCATTCCTTCAAAAACAGAGAAGAAATATATTCGAAATGTGTGCAAAATGAGTTCTATGATCTTTTAGATTGTGAAACATTGCGAAACAAGGCACTTTTAATTGTTTATGGTATAATATAAGAATATATTATATATAAGAAATTGAATCTACCTGTTTCCTTAAAATACATGGTTTGTCTTTATTTGGGAAAAGTCGGGGTGGTCCTAAACCGACCTCCAGTTTTTATATCGCGATTGTTTAACACGTTCACTCTTGAGCTTGCCATCAATGTCCAGCACAATCCTGGTTCATCGAGTGGCGCTCACTACCGGGAGAACGCATTTGATTTTGCTATCAGAAACTTTTGATAAACTCTTTGTATGCATCCCCGCACATACCTGTACAAGTACGTTTATGTTTGCGTGTTGAAGATGACTTTGACTTTGACGTTGACTTTGATCGTTGATCGGTGATCGTTGATGTTTGCGTGTACATGTGTATGTGCACTTTCTTTGTATAACTCCACACACATCGCTCTAAGGCTAAGTTCTTTCCACTCAAACTCAAACTTATTCTTTTTTTTTATTCCTCTTCGCGCACCCATGGATGTATGCCAACATTACCATTCACGATTGTATTGTGGGATTTCATGCCATTCCCGGTCTTTTATATCCGTTTTCAACGAACCGGAAGTCACCATTCTCGATTCCAAAATGGCATCGGAATACGATATTCTACTTCCGCTGGTAAGCCCATATCGTATGGGGTTTCCATTCAATACTACCATTAGCAAACCGGAAGTAGAAATAAGATTATATCTTATATTATGGAATCTACGTTCATATATTGTTGATAAAACATAGGAGAAAGATGATTTGTATGTTTTGAAACGGAACTGTAATTAATGAGGTTAATCATTAATGTTCAACAGTCCGAAACAGCAAAAAGCTGGCAACAAGCAAATCTAACTATAAAATATTCTCCAACTGATGATTCTTGTTGGATATTTTCTTAATTTTACTATAACATCGTTTAATTCTGGGTGCTTTATTCATGAAAATGCAAAAAAAAAGTGTTTGTAGTGAGTCAAAATATTGTTACGTCACACTGGAATGGATCGTATACTTTTCGTGACGTGACAACAACTTCTGGAGACAGTTGATACTCCTCTATTTGTGGACCGATCTCAACCAAATTTTGTGGGTCGTTGACCTTCATTGTTTGCTCAGAGAAACCCAAGTATAAAAATGTTTGAACTTATGTTCATCTGATAAACTAAAAAATTGCTCTATTTTTGTGACGCGACAACGCTTAAAAATACCTGTTTTTCAAATGCTTTTTTCTCATAAATTACAAAATGAAACGTAGGTCTACTCACGGCTCTACAAACACAAGCGTTTAATCACCCATTCAATGGTATATAGGCATTGAAATTTGGTTAAGCATGTGCAGAGATATCTCAAGAAACATAAAAATAGTGAAAACCCAAAATATTTTAAATATAATTATTTAGTTTTTTAAACTCGCCTCTCTCAAAGGTTGGTGCATAAAAATTAAATTTGTTACAAAAAATTTATGATATAACTAGTGCTTATTCAAATAACGTTTTCAATTTTCTCCTAAAACTAGATTTGAAATTTGGTTTTCTGGTGCATAACCTCATGGAATGGGTCATTGGTGCAAAAATCTCGTAAACCCGAAAAAAAGGCGCAAAAATTGTACACTTTCCGTGACCGGACCGATATGGAATTTTTCTATTGATACCATCAATAATCCTACGATTACAATCGACGGATTCCGCTCCAGTAGCAATTTACGATCGGCAGTTAAAAAATGGGAGAATGTCACAAACTATTCTTGAAACCGATTCCAATTTTCCGAGGAAAGTATTCACTGAATTATTGCCAACACTGCCCCAATTCTACGAGATGCAATTGGTGGTAATCTGATCCAAGTAGCCATTGATTCCCCGTGTCCGGAACTCGTTCGTTCGTTTGTTTGTTTTTTTTTCGCGCGCAGAAAAAAGAGCTCCACGAAGAAGTTCAGTTAAAAAGTGGAGAAAGTTCAAATCCAATTACAATAACAACATCCGGTCGCCCACGCGCAATCTGTTCCCATCTAAAGTCTAAACCCTTGCCATTGGGAGGCAAGGGAGGCCGCAGCAGCCGCAATTGCAGTTGGCCACCGCACGGAATTTATTGTCCCCGGAGGTGGATTTCGGTGCCGGCAAAGAACATTTTACACACATACACACACATACATACACATACGGGGAAGAAGAAAACTAGTCGCTGGAAGAGGAAACTTTTGATTCAACGCCTGCTTCGTTGGTCGCGATAGAGCTAAACGATAAAAGAAATATGTTAAATACGTTGATTTAGAGCAAACTTTTGCTCTTGCTCTTGATTCGGTTGGGTTTTTTTTTGTTCCGGTGGCGGCGGAGTGGCTGCGGGGTAAGAAAACGATTTCCGGAAGATCACAAGTTCAACCTGCCAGCCAAAGTGGGCTAACTTTCGGTTCGGTTCGGTTTCGGAAGGGGCGCCCGGCGAAAATACTACGGAAACGGAAATGGAATTATGAAAAGTGGTTTAATTTCGCTTTCCGAAGTTTTTTTTTCGTTTCGGTCGTTCGGAACGGTGGTTCCCTGGCGGCTCGAATCGTTTTCCGCTGGGGCCAGGAACAGGTGGATAAATAAATTTACATGTTAAAAGGATTTTTTCGTCGATATTTTTCTTCTGTTTTTTTGTTCTCTCGGTTTCATTCTCGTTCAACCGGTTGGTTTTTGGATTTTTTTTGGGGGTAAGTTTTCCACTTGCTAGTGCCATATGCGACGCACACACACACACGTAGCACTTCTATATGTGGGGACGGATGTGGGGGAAAAGGACAAAAGGCTTATAAGGATTTTCCTTTGCCGAGTGTGACGATAAATCTTGATAGCATATTGATTGCTGAAACAATTGGATTAATTTTTGTGTTTATTTGGCGGAAACAAGAAACGATTTGTTCTTGCCACTGGGCCCGGGGGATCAATGCTGAGAGTTTACACCTCATAAGTTGGTGTGCTAATATGGGTTTATGAGAGGATTTTCCTCCGCCAAACGGAGGTTGCTTTTGGTAGTGTTATTATTGGGTTATATCGGAAGCATTAGGAGCTTGTGAATTTAAAGGATGTTTTAAGTAGAAGAAATGCTCGGATTATGACTTAACACCCAATCACAGAAACCTTTCTCTATCACAAGCAAAGTTTTCTGTGACAAATTGGAACGGCTTGAATTTATCTCCCGGATAAGGCGCTGTGATACTATGATATCCTCCCGGGTAGGGAAACCGAGAGCAAACAAAAAATTAGCTCCCATTAAACCGACCGATAAAACTCCAATCTCGGTTGTCGGCAAAACCTCCGGCTGACAACGTTTGACACTAGGAATCAATGCGTATGTGTATGTATGTGTTTGTAGGGATATGTAGGACCCTTTGACAGTCGGAGTCCGCCATTCGATCTTGATATCGGGGACAATTTTTCACCAGTGGCGGGAGGAGGAAATCGTGCGAAAGTGCCACAGAAACAGCGTGTCATTTTTTGGTTTCTTTTCGAACTGATAGTGCGAGGCAGAAATTTATGTTCTCGGTTTTGTAGTGGGGGAGGGGGTGTTTATTTCTTTCCCACATCACATGACAGCTGGCGAAGGGAGGAACGTGAAAACTTGATAATAGCGAGCGTTTTTTTTCTGCGTGAATATGTGTCTGGTACAAATGATGATTTCTATTTAATTTATATCAGTTCCCAGCAGAAAAGAAGCTGGCAGAGTGTGGAGGCAGGGGAGAAAAGATAAAATATTTCGCCCCCATTGTGGTAAGATTCGCAGCGGCAAGCGTTGATTCTGCGGTTTTCTTTCATGTGTGTCACGAGGCGACACCAAACGCAGGACCAACCGACAGACAGACAGACAGACAGACGGACAGACGGACGGACGGACAGACAGACAGACAGATGTAGCTCTGCGGTGGTATATTATTTCGTAACAACATAATTTTGAATCAATTTATTTTTCATTCAATATCATTATCAGCCTCCGAGCAAGCGGAGGAAACCCATGGAGGGCGAACCGAAGGCCCCGGAGGACATCTATCCCTACCACCGCTGTGGCGGAAGCCATGTTGGGAGCGAAAAAAAGATGTTCTCTTGCTGGGCGAGAAAAAAAAAGTGGAGCAGCCGTTCGAAGAATTACTAATATATACGGAATACATTTGAAGCGTTATTTACGGCTCCCCGGCAATACCAGATAATGATAATTTATTGCTGAAGCGAATTTATTAATCCGTATCTTAATGGCTCATTCTGTGGCAAGGAAGCGACACGAAAACGAGGTCAATGAAAGCCAAAATGGCGAGTTTTGCACCTCGTGCTGCGGTTTCCCTTTTTTTTGTACGTTAGCAAATGAATGTGATTTGAAATGGAAACAGAAAATGGGACATGCAGCATTCAGAGAAATTCTTCCAATTAATTCCGACCACCGCATTTTTGTTGTTATCCCTTTTAGCACTCTAGTCTATGTCCTTCCGAACCAACCTTGTGTCGAACAGTTCCAACCAACGAACATCAACCACTGCCATTAAGGTGGTGCGATGCTTCTGTCATCAGATGCATTGCGGTTAGCTTTTATCCCTCCACTTGGGAGCAAAAAAAAAAGAGAGAAAAAACAAACTTTTCCAAAGCACGCCTTCGAGACAGTCGTTCGCATTCGGAGGTTAACTCTCGATTCCCGGACGACCACCCGAAAGAATATTTGTTTAGCCATTTTCGGTTTTTCCGGACACAAAAACCAACTTTCTGGCTGGGGGGCAGGGCTGGATTGCAATGACCATAAAGCCAGAAGCCACTAAATCTCATATTCGCTCGGTGTTTGCTTCACCCCTTTTCTAAGTGGATGCCTTCCTTTTTCGTTCGTCCTAATTCGCACCGGTTAGCCAAACTTTATCCTCCACACCACCTCCCCCCCGCCCCTCTGCCGTCTCACTCGAAACGCGTTCTGGAAAATTTCTGGAACAGCACAAACCGAGCGACGACATCGTTGGAAACAAATTTAGATAGCTCAAAAACCGCAGAAACCACTTTGTTGATGATACTATATAGGTGATTTTTCTGCTGCTCCACTGTTATCGCTTTTGTCCTCACCAACTGCAAAAAAAAAATCAAAAACAACAAACAAACAAAACCGCTAAGCACTAGGATCGGAAACTATGGCCGACGACGCCAGCCAACTTGGATTGGTATTATTATTACAGTGGGGCCCATTTCGTTCAGCACAATGACACAGCTGGCCGTGTCGATTTTCGCTCGCCTACTCCGTCCCCCCCCCCCGTCATTTGTAAATATGGTGCTGCCAAGTCAAGGGCGAAGGATCGAAGCAGAAAATCAACGCTACTTAGATTGCTCTGCTGTCTTCTTTTTCATTTAGTTCGAATCAAATCCTCCCACCGCCCCCAGACTCATTCCACGGGAACTGCTCAAAGCAGCCAAATGAGGATTTGTATCGCCTCCAAAATAGATTGCGAAAACGGAGTTGGTGTTGGAGTGGATATCGTATCCTCTAGTGAGCGCGCGTTGGAAGAATATCTGCGGTTTCCTTGCTGCTGCGATGCCTTCGGAGGCGATTGCCAGAAACAAACAACGGACAAATTGACCGCTAAATCATTTGAATTTACGACCTCCACTTGGGGTGTGGAGAAGTCGAAGATTGAGCTCGAGAGGGAATCATGACATTCGCTTAATAATGAACAGAGGCAACCCCGAGAGAGAGTGGGCGGGGGTCCGTTCCGTCCATCGGTTCGTCGAGGGGTGGGGGGGAGGTGGGATGGTGCGGCATTTTCCGTTGCCGTTGTCGTTGTCGTCGGGCTCGACCTTTGGCTGGCTGTGAGTTAATAACTCCCGTGTGGTTATCGTAAGATTTGAAATATCGGCAAAGTTGGTAATTAAAAAGTTTACACATTACGTTATGGTTTATGTTCACAACTAAAGTTGCTGAAATAGTATTAACATTCGAATGTTTTATGTCGTTTGTTTGGTTGTTGGTTTTTGTCGCTGAATGGTTGAGTTCCTCCTCTGATTGGGTATTAAATAAATGGGAATGGTTCATTAGGGCAAGATTTTCTTCCGGTCCTGTGCCTGGATGTAGAACCTATTCCAGGGGGTACTGATCATCTATGGCCGATGAAATTTGCTCTTCTATGTCGCGTTTACAGTTGCAAATATCGTTAAATTTTGGATTTTAATCAGTTCATTTAAGCGCTTTTACTCGCTCAGAATTGCCTAATATTTCCACTCATCATTATATTAAATCTCATCATAATATTATAAAATAAGGTACTATTCTGACGTCTTTCATTTCTGTACCGGGGTATAAGTTCAAAGTTTCGGAAAGAGAGCGTGACATTTGGATTGCAAGATTTTGAACGGTCATAACTCTTTGGCGGCTGAACGAAGTGGTATGAAAATGACTTCACTCGAAAGAAAAAAAAATGTCTAAGATTTATATGCTTATTCATTTTTGACTCAAAAACTTGTTTCAATAGCTTAAAAATTGCTTCTTAACCGTTTGAATACGGGGGAGCACGAGAGCGCTCCTCTTGTTGTATGCGAAAAGTGCGGGGAGCGCGATAGCACTCTTCTTGTTCTATATTATTATTTTTGACTTAACACCTCTTAACGTAGGATTTCGTCTTTCGGGGACATTTTTTAAAGAGAACTTCACGCGCTTTGTGCAGCAAACCATAATTTTGAATGAATTTGTTTAAATATTATTTTTCATTATTTTGAAAAAATAATTTTGGTTTTATGGCTGTTTCAAAGATGTTGTCTGGCATTTGTGTAGAAAAAAATAAAAATGCTTTCACCAATACAAACAAAACCATTGCGGAAAATTGAAAAATGAAAATTTAACTTTCAAAGCACTAGATCAAATTTTCCGACGTTTTCCATTATACATTGCGACGGCAGATGAAAATTTAAAAGCAGTACCGGTATATTTCTTTGTTTTTTTTTCAAAAACTAACGCTTCGTTCTGCAAAAATGGTTACAAATTTAATATTCCCATCGCTAGTCACAACTTTTTCCCATCTTTTTGGCGATTCACGGATCCCTTTGCGGAAATAATCGACCGGATTGTCAGCTAACCACAAATCGATCCAATTTTTGTCATCAAAATTGGAGAAATGCTGGTCAACCAGGCCATGTTGCATCGATCGAAAAAGGTAGTAATCGGACGGAACAATGTCTGGAGAATACGGCGGGTGGAATAGGACCTCCCATTTCAGCGTTTCCAAGTATGTTTTGACCGGTTTCGTGACAAGCGGCCGAGCATTGTCATGCTGCAAAATAACTTTATCGTGTCTTTGCTTGTATTGTGGCCGTTTTTCCTTCAGTGCACGGCTCAAACGCAACAATTGTCGTCGGCAGAGGTTCCGCGAAATAGGTTCATTCGGTTTTAGTAGCTCATAGTACACCACACCCAGCTGGTTCAACCAAATAGACAGCATAACCTTCTAACCGCGAATACTCCGCGCGGCCGTCGATGTTTATACGTTACCCGACGTTTGGGATTGTCGTAATGGACCCACTTTTCATCGCCAGTAACGATTCAATGCAAAAAAACCCTTTATTTCATGGCATTGGAGCAGTTGTTCGCACGTGAAAAAACGGCGTTCGACGTCTCGTGGCTTCAATTCATATGGCACCCAATGTCCTATCTTTCGGACCATTCCCATTGCTTTGAAACGATCGGATATGGTTTGCTGAGCTACTCCAAGTGTATTTACAAGTTCTTGTTGCGTTTGTGACGGATCTTGATCGAGTGAAGCCTCCAATTCTTCATCTTAAAACGTTTTTGGCGTTCCGGAACGTTCTTCGTCTTCCAAGTCAAAATTACCACTTTTAAACCGTGCAAACCACATCTGACAAGTTAGCTCAGTTGGAGCGTGGTCACCATGAACTTCCACCAAAATGCGATGACTTTCCGCAGCTTTCTTCTTCATATTGAAGTAACACTCCCCGCAAAAACACTCTCGTTGGTACGAAATTCGAAATATTCGAAGTGGCAAAAAGCTATGTTGTTTACGCTTCAACTTTTTGACATATACTGAAAAAGACGCGTAATGACAGTAGCTTTCCAACGAATGTCTGGAAATTTGATTCACTGGAATCATAACCAAGTTACGCCATCTGTTGGGAAACCGGAGCAACTTGTCGGTACACCTAATAATATCTTGTGGGTAATCGATTAGAGTTTGGTTGATATTGCTTGATGGGAAGCGTGCGAAACAAAATTATTGATTTTTTTTTTGCATATCGGAGAGGGATGAGGGAGGGAGATGCAAGAAATGAGTGCCTTATGGCAGCCATTTGCGGCTTCCTTCCACCTTCACCTCAAGATGGGCTTTTTACTCTATCCACCCCTAGCTGTATTATGAGTGGCAAGTTTGAAAATTCGCGTGTACCAGTCGGAGAAAATTTCTTCTGGAGCACCAAGAGCTGTGGTATCAGTTCCTGAACGCGGTTTTCATTGATCACTGCATTTTTTTTACTTCTCATGCTCCGTTCCAGCTCCTT
This sequence comes from Toxorhynchites rutilus septentrionalis, assembly GCF_029784135.1. Classification (NCBI taxonomy): domain Eukaryota; kingdom Metazoa; phylum Arthropoda; class Insecta; order Diptera; family Culicidae; genus Toxorhynchites; species Toxorhynchites rutilus. The sequence goes on from NC_073744.1 coordinate 2,753,103, forward strand.
AGTTGTTCCGCTTCAACACAGGGAATTGAACTGCCATGGAAGCACAGATTTCCCCGCGGAGCTTCGAACCATAACAATGCATTGGGGAGTCACGTTCGAGTAATACTTACAAAATCAACGACGACGTTTTCGGATTCAAATAAAACTGAATCACTGCTGTCAAAACAATACCTCCCGGTATTCATTTTTCCCACCAGACAAAATGGCAGAATGGAACACATGCCAGGAAATCCGAGCATTCTCGTTTAGAAGGACATGTGTGCATGTGGCACACATACGTCTCCTGTTTGAAGGAAAGAAGCAGCAAAAAAAAAAACCCTAACGTCTTCGCCGCCAGTTTCTTTGATCCGGCAAGGTGAATCTTGTTTACACACGCGAGCGGAGAGGGAAAAGAACATAAAAATGTTATCCCAGCACCCCGTGAATAAGTACCATATTATATTCCTCCGACACTCTCTCTCTCTCCGTACACACTGTCGCAACGCCCCGTTTCCCTGGCGAAGTGGCGGGAAGCAACATTCCCGGAATGGCAGCCGGTCCCACACCCACTGGCACTGTATCAGTGCTATAACCATTTCGCGTGAATATCTCACCTAACATGTTGGAAATCCGTTTTATATATCCACATTTTTTAGATTTCACCTTTATTCGATTTTTCCTTCGTGCCCATGGCCCCCGCGGCTCGTCACCGTGGATATTATTTTTTTTCTACCGAAAATAAGCAGTATTAAGCTGGGATTTCAGCTTTACAATGATCCGAAAAGCCGGCTAAATTATGGCTCAGATCTGATTTTTGTTGATGAAATAAAAAATTATGGGACGTTTTTTTTGCGCTTAGGGCAAAACGTGAGCTCCGAGCCTCGCATTCGAAACTAGTTATGAATATAACTTCTGCAGCGGGATCCCAGCAGCCTTCGTGGTTCTCAGCAGGGTTCCCAGCCGTCGGAATGATGTCCAATTTTTGTCACCGCCCCTTCCTTCCCTCGCTAGACCGTATCTATTTTCAAGCCCTCTATTTTATTTATGTTTACGTTATGATACGTTTTCGTGTTCGTTTATTTTGCCTCAAATTTTCCTTCCTTTCGGCAACGAAAACCTTGGTTTTTTTTTCGTTCAGTGAAAATGTTCACCCTTTCCACCGAACGCAGCGGGTAGATCGGGTATTGATTTCGTTTATGTTTTTCATTTTTATAAACTCTCCTTTTCATAAACTCAATCCCACCGTTCGCCTCCGGTTGGCAGAGAGTGTTTTTTTTTGTTGTTATTATTTGCTCCCCCCTTCCGCAGGAGTTTATTTTACAAACAACCAGAAGTAGTAGTCCAAGAAGGCCTTGCAGTAGCAACAACAGCAGCAGCAGGCTTTGGAGCAGTAGTTGGAGCGCAGTCATCCTAGAACAGGACGAAGTAGGCAGGTATATGATCCACTTTTCTGCTCTGTATTATTTTTCGGGGTGTTCTTATTGTTGTTCGCTTCCAGCAGCCAAAAGCAAGGCTAACGTGTTTTTTTTGGTCCTCTTGCCTGGCTTGCTCTAGAGTCCCGCGCTACCGCGCTGCTGACTATAATATGGCAAATATTTATCAATTTTGAGAAAATTGAATTTCTCCTCGCCACCTTTGCGCTAGCGGCACTGGTGGCGGGGTATCGGGTGAAGCAACGGGACGGGATCGGGTTGGTGTCCTCCTACAAATCATGATCCGCGTGCCTTAGGCTTCCGACCGAGCGCAAGAAGGACACGACAGGAATCACGTTTCTTCGCTCGCGTGTGATGTCAGGACTGAAGAGAGGGTGGTTTTGGGTGGTAGAGGGAGGTGCTCTTGTGCTTGGAAATTAATAATCGTAAAGTATCGTGATGGTGAAGTTGAGGCTAAGAAAGGGATACTCCTTTTGGCGAAGGAAAAGGATTCTGCCACTAGTGATGTAGCGCACTCGAGAGTTTTAACTTGATTTCCAAATTTTTCACAAATTTAGAAGTTGGAAGTGGGCCCTAATCGAGTTCCGTAATGCGTGGTTGATTCGATGTTGGTAGAAGTAGCTGATGGAGCTCATAATTCTTATTACTAGAGAGATTAAATTAAATTTTTAAACTTCATTAAAACTGAATATATAATTTTTCTAATTTCGCAATACTCAACAAATTACCGAACATTTGTACGTCTATTTTTAAAGTATAACGTATAACGACGCTATTGCGTGAATAGGAGGAATTGTACCAGGATCGTTTACAATTGCATATGAAATGAGCCAAGTGGCTGTTTTTCATAATAACACTGTCTGACACAATGATGACCGAATCGCATGCCCCAGATTAGCTTCAAAAGTTTTATGTTTGAAAATCAACATCCCACAAAATATGATGTCAAAAAGCCATGTTATTTTTCGCCCTAATGAAACATTTTGATGTTTTATCCAGTCCAACTCCATATAGATATTTTTTCCCGATGCGTCTGGAGTTTTCAAATATCCATCACCGATAAACTCACCGATATACCGAACCGAACTGGAAAAGCACTCTAATTTAAATTGCATTCCCCTTAAGCAGAGAGTTATGTTGTACGGATCGGTCCGTATGGAAACGACCACCGCCCACTTATACATCCCACCACCCCTTTTCTTCCCCCTTTCCAATATACACACGACGTTGTTCGCCATCCGCACACATAAATTATTGAAATATTTTAATTATACCTATGGCAATATTTATGTATGTAAATTGTATGTAAATTAAAGTTTGTGCTCTGGATTTTTTATTCCTTCCTTCTTATTCTTTTCGCCTCTCCTCTCTCTGGCCCCGCTCGATGTGTTGGCTGAAACTAGGCTGAAAGTTGACCGACAGTAGTTGGTAGTTTCGCCGGTAGCCACTCACAGGTGAAAACGGTAGTTAGTAATCCCTCCTCTGTCCCCGAGGTGGTAACGAAAGCCACTCCCTGGCTGGTCTCGTGTTCTCGAGAATGGCAGTGTCATAGCTAGTGAACTAGCCCACAACTATTCACATCGACTGTCCCTGAATCAGGAGCAGCAGCAGCAGCAGAATCAGCAGCCAGAGTGAGTGGAAACAGACCCCACCCAGTCACGATAATAATAATGTAAGCAAAACATGGGATTTAACTTAAGCCTCTGCGATGCGATGTCCCGTCCGTGTTGCTGCTGCTGCTGCAGCAGTCGCACGCTGACGCCTGGGCTTCGGCTCCGTTTTAAGTGGGAATATCGTGTTCTTAAAATTATAACAGTTTCGTGTTTTCATGTGCTTCCGATTCCGCCAGCGCCAGCGACTGCAGTTTGGGCGAACAAAAAAAAAAAAAAAAACAGGAATATCCAACGAACTGAAAAGGACACGAAAACTAATTCCACCCTCACTCGGAGCCACCCGGGCGGCGAACCTCGGTCACCTTAGGCGGGGAGTGTTCAAAACGATAACGCCTTAAAAGTTGATTGCATAGCGCGCCACTGTTCAAATGGAATATGTTCGCTAAAATTGAGATTAAGCGTTAGCAACCGCAGAATTGGATTGCGAGATCGGATATATTTCTCTGTTATAAGAATGCTAGTTCGTTTGTGTCTTCATTGTTTGATAAACTTTCAAACAATATTTTTTTAAAGTAGATATCCCCGTTCGGGAAGATCTGAAAGACAAAAATTCTATTGTTTTCTTCCGACGCTCATTCAAATATCGAAAGACCCAGAGGACAGGATTGAGTTCCACTTCTTGCCACGCCATCAACATCGTCAACATCCCGCTTTATGAAACTGTTTTCGGTTGCACCTTCATCACCGGCATCGATTGTTCTCGGAAATCAGAACGAAAATACCAGATACCAGAAACAAAAATGCAGCCCCCCCCACCCCTATTCCGTGTGGGATTTGCTTGTTTGCTGTCGTCATTTTCCGAGGATGGACCTGACAATTCAGGCAAAAATACAACGACGAGATTAGATTGGATACCGGTTGATGATGCTTTTTTTTTTGGTTGAAGAATCAAACTATTTTTAGTTGAGAAAAATAAGTGAAAAATAATTTTCTCCATCAATCAAAATGATGACTATTTCATCTCCCACATTTCGGCGGATGGTTCGAAGGTTTCAATTGTTTTCTGGTTTCTTCACACACTTCAGATGAAGTCATCTAGTTAAACATCAAATTTTACGTTAGATTCAACGTTGAATGTCGACGCTAACATTTTTCCCGACTGTCCTTAACTCGTACTTTCCCGCGTTGAATTCGAAGTTTGAAAAATCGGTGCAAAAATAAAAACCACCAAACTATTTGTGGTAGGCCTTGTTACTTTCGGCATTTAGAACCCGGAATCGCAAAACCAGTTGTATCTCGGGATTGTTACATGTAAGTTTTTATATCCAAATGCATTGGGCACTTCATCACTTTGGCACCCTTGTTCTATTTTATCTTGACAATCGTTCTATATTTTACGATTGGGAGGCATGAGGTCTTTTTTAATTGTGATTGACCCCATTGCGCAATGGTCCAGGAGGTGCATTTAAGTGGAAATTAGCAGTTAACAGTTCGGCTGAAAAGTTTATAAGGTAACACAATAAAACTATTTTTTTGCAAAATTCACTTATAATATTAAAAAATATTATTCAACATAATTGCCTTCGCGATTATAGCGATTATAGGGAACTTGCAACTTTTTGTAGCATCCCTATGCATCTCCATCATGCATTATTTTTCAATAACCCAAAAAACGATATTGCCTAGAAAGCAATGTTAAAAACATCGTTTCCAAACGACCCAGAATCAAAATATTGCTTCACACTCATTCCTCACTGGGTCATAAAATATTATTGCTATTCGACACTTTTCCTTGTTTATTTTTCTGTCTCTCGCCGCATGTACGCTTTGCGTACAAACAGCGATTCGTCTTCCGCATGGGCTAACACATGGTTACTATAAAAAACCATCTGGTTGTTTTCCAAACACCGATGGTGGCTTGAGTTTGGGTCAACGATAATTTAGGTTATTATATAAGCTAGTTGGTAAGCAAATAATAGAGGAGTTCAATTTTAACAATCAACCCGGAATGTTTATTTAGTTATCCGAAACATCCCGCGCCCAAGAGAGGAGAAGCCACGATTTGGCGACCGCGACAGTGTCTATCAGCGCGGAACCGCGATACTTAGTGATACATGCGCGAAACCGCGATTGACCGCGAAATCGAAACTGTAAATGTGAAACTGCGATTGGCTAGTGATTTAGTGTTAGCCACGATTTGGCTAAGTGATTGAACACTGAGTGAATAAAAATAAACCATACCAAGCATAATGGGTTGGTTTTCAGACGTGAACATTACAAACAATACAATAAGCACCACTGAGTTTCGACTCATCGCTGGTGGAATGGTGACACTAGTAGCAATTGTGATTCTATACCTGTGCCTTCGCGCGCACACGAAATACGCTAAAGCAACCTCACGCGAAAACATGCGGAGGGAAATACGTTTAAGTAACGTATCCACAGTGTAAAGTGCTGTGAACTCTAATAAAACAAAACTTTTCATTACCCCCTTAAGTAAAGGAAGTAAAGTCGTGAACACTATACAAAGTGCGTAATAATGTGTAATGATAATTGTAGACATTATCAGAAAACGATACAAAACCATACGAGTGCATTTGGTGTGTGAAATAGTGTGGCATTCGGACTTGGCAAATATTAACGGAACTACCAGTAGAGGACGACATCGCCAGGATGCTGCCGGCGAAGCGAACGGAGAAAGCCAACAACAACCACATCGAGGCAGCAGGACCACTCCAGCATGCAGCAACGACCAGAAGGCAAAATTCACCATATGATCGGCTACTGTGGTAATATGTAAGTTAAGATATTTTTAAAAATATATATATGTAAACGGCTACTACGTTTTTTTTAAAGAGGGAATAAAATTATAAATACAAAAAAAAATATAGAAAAAATGTGTAGATTTAAAAAAGTAAAATACCATACAATTAATGGACCTAGTAGAAGCAAAACTTGTAACATTGAAAGCTCTACTGTTTAATTTTAAAAAGGCTCCGAACCGAGTGTATCGGAAAGCAACTTTGACGAGGAAATTAACTGAAATAAAACAAATTCGAAATGATATTGGCGATATTTTAATTATTTTAGAAAATACAATTACCCCAGAGGATGTGACCCGGTGCTCACGAGATGAAAAATTATTGACAGGGGAACTAATTTTGATAATCAACCAAAAACTATCAAATATAGGGGATAAATCAGACCTAACCCTCAAAACTTTATCAAAGTTAATTATTATCTGCTTTAGACTAAACAAATCTGCCAAAATGGCCAATTTAGTCGATATAATTAAAACAGTGTCGGCGCTTGTGCCCACATACGATGGCGCGCCAAACAAACTAAGTAATTTTATCGACGCACTCAACGTCGTCAAACAAATTGTTACAAACGAAGAGCACAAACCAACCATAATAAATATAATATTAACGAAACTAGAAAGTAGGGCTAGATATGCATTCCCCACGACACCAGCATCTATCGATGCTATAATAGCAAAATTAAAGGAGATATCGATCCCCACTCCTCCTGAAGCGATAATCGCAAAATTATCCAACACCAAACAGCGAACCAATATAGCTGGTTACGTTAAAGAAGTAGAAGAACTGACCATGCAACTTGAGGCTGCATATATTTCAAAAGAAATACCAGCAAATGTGGCCCAGGCTATGGCCACTAAAGAAGGAATAAGACACATGTCCGCTGGACTGAGGGATGAAAAAACCTCAATCATTGTAAAAGCGGGACAATTCAAATCAATAACGGAGGCCATAAATAAGGTCTTAGAAGAGACCCCGCAAACAATTAATGAAGCCACCATACAATATACCAGAACTAATTATCGACAGCAACAACCGAGATGGCAGACTCCCAGAAATTACTATAATAACCGATCAAATAACCAACACTACCGAGGAGGTAATAATAATTACAGAGGCGTAAACAGACAATATTACCAAAATAGAGGCAACGATTTTGACCATGAAAATCGCGACAATCGAAACAGAAACCTGAACAATGGAAGACGATGGGAAAATAATCAACCTCGTGGCAACAGAGGCCGACCTAGCAACTTAACACAACGGAATGTGTATGTGACGGAAAACGGAGAATTGCCTTTGGAAAATCCCCAATCCGAGGCACAACAACGCAACGGGGAAATGACGTACCCGAATCGGGAATAAATGTTTATACATGCAATTTGACCTATACGAATTTTGTCACACTTAGAATAGATATGTGCGAGAAACCCGTCAACCTTATCATTGATACAGGGGCGGACGTCTCAATAATTAAGGAAAATACCCTGAAAGAATTCCAGGAAATATACACCAACCAGAAATGCATTATAAACGGAGTGACTGATGGTAAAATAAAAACTATCGGCCATACCTTTTCCAATATAATAATTAATGACACTCTAATCCCACACAGTTTTCAAGCAGTAACAAAAGGTTTCCCAATCCAAACCGACGGAATACTTGGGAGAGACTTTTTAGCTAAATATGAATGTAACATTTGCCTAAAAACATGGCTACTTTCATTCGACAAAAACGAGGTCAACGTTTTGAAATACCTATAGAAGACAAATACGAAGGAAATATAGTTATTCCTCCTAGATGTCAAATAGTCAAACAAGTAAATTTTGTAAATATTAAGGAAGATAGCATAATTTTATCAAAACAAATTAAGCCTGGAGTTTTCTGTGCCAACACATTAGTGAGCCCAGAGGTACAATACGTAAAATTTATAAATGTAAATAATAATGCAGAAGTTGTCCCACACAATTTCGAACCCGACATAATTAAAGCAAGCGAATTTACTGCGCTATCTGCAGAAAGAAATCAAAATGTCGAAAATAGAATAAATAAATTATTATGTGAAATTACGACACAAAAATTACCAAATGAAATTAAAGAAAAACTGAACATTTTGTGCGAGAAATATAACGATATTTTCGCACTAAACGAGGACCAATTATCGGTGAATAATTTTTATAAACAGAGGATTAATCTGGAAGACAGAAACCCTGTTTACATTAAAAATTACAGACTACCAGAAGTACATAAACAGGAAATAAACGAACAAGTAAACAAAATGCTTCAAGACAAAATAATTCAACACTCAACATCACCTTACAATTCGCCTATTTTACTAGTACCAAAAAAATCATGCACGACTGAAAAGAAATGGCGATTAGTCGTTGATTTTCGCCAACTTAATACGAAAATTACTGCGGATAAATTTCCACTACCGCGAATAGATGAAATTTTGGATAACATCGGACGAGCTAAATATTTCTCAACTTTAGATTTAACATCCGGTTTTCACCAGATTGAACTCGAAATAAATTCAAAGAAATATACAGCCTTTTCTAGCCCCGATGGACATTACGAGTTTAACCGACTTCCTTTCGGATTGAATATCTCACCCAATAGCTTTCAGAGGATGATGACGATAGCACTCAGTGGACTACCCCCAGAATGCGCATTCTTGTATATAGACGACATCATAGTAATGTGTTGCTCCGTAAATCATCATCTGAAAAACCTTGAATCAGTATTTTTGAAACTTCGACAACACAACCTGAAGCTTAACCCTTCCAAATGTAACTTTTTCGGTTCAGATGTGACGTACCTGGGACATCACATTTCAGAAGAGGGTATCCAACCTGACAAAACCAAATACTCGGCAATAGAAAAATATCCGATACCGACAAGTACCGATGAAGTAAGGCGATTCGTGGCATTTTGCAATTATTATAGACGCTTCATCAAAAACTTTGCTGAAATTGCCCATCCATTGAATAAATTATTACGGAAAAATGTACAATTCGAATGGAAAACCGAATGTCAGAAAGCATTCGACACCTTAAGAAATCGACTATTATCACCAAGCATATTACAATTTCCTAATTTTAAAAAACACTTCACATTAATAACTGACGCATCAAAAGTTGCTTGTGGAGCAGTTCTCACTCAAGAGTACGACAACATGGATTTACCAGTTGCGTTTGCTAGCAAAGCTTTCACAAGAGGGGAAGCCAATAAGTCTACTATTGAACAAGAACTCACAGCAATTCATTGGGCAATTACGCACTTTAGACCATACTTATACGGACGCAAGTTTACGGTCAAAACAGACCATAGACCATTAGTATTCTTGTTTTCCATGAAAAACCCCTCATCTAAATTGACCAGGATGAGAGTAGATCTCGAAGAATTTGATTTTGACGTACAATACGTACCAGGCAAAACAAACTTTGGTGCCGATGCACTGTCCAGGATCAAGATAGATTCAGAAACACTCAAAACTATGTCTGTGCTGATGGTCCAAACCAGAGCAGCCACACAGAAGAATAGTACCAACATTGACAATCAACAAATGAATTCCGATGATAATGAGACTGATCACCTCAATGTCCGGGAAGCCTTAAATCACCGAGAAACGTATAACTTACCAAAACTAATAATCGAGCGCGCAGCAACACAAGATTGCATCAAAATACAAATTATGGATAAAAGCTATAAAAGGGAATTGACTCCAGCGTCAATCATCCACACCGAGCCATCCAATGTAAACAAAACCCTAGGTAAAATCACAAAAGAAATTGAAGAAATGGCCAGAAAAGCGAAGATAGAAACCTTAGCTCTAGCGCTAACGAGTGAAATCTTGAGAATTACAAATATTCAAACTTTCAAGCAAGTTTGCAACGAAAAACTAAAACGAACGAAAATACTAATATACCAACCACCAAAACTGGTTGAAGACAAAGACGAGATACAAAGAATACTGAAACAATATCATGACACACCTACGGGAGGTCATGTAGGAGCAAATAGACTATATCAGAAGTTACGTTACTATTATTATTGGAGAAACATGAAGAAATCCACATTTGATTTCGTAAAAAACTGCATTAGTTGTCATAAAAACAAACACACCATTAAAATTAATGAAAATTTTGTACTGACGCCTACACCCCAGAAACCATTTGACTCAATAGCCATGGACACTATAGGACCATTTACAAAATCAAATACAGGGAATAGGTATGCACTAACTATACAATGCGACCTATCTAAATATGTAATCATCAAACCAATACCTAACAAACAGGCAGAATCTTTAGCAAAGGCGTTCGTTGAAAGTTTTATTGTTATTTACGGGACACCTTCGACCATTAGAACAGATCAAGGTACCGAATATAGGAATGAACTTTTCAATAAAATATTATTATTCATTTTGCTACCCCTACTACCTACTACCCCTCGTCCTGATTTCCATTTTACACCGTTTGAATTAATTTTTGGTCACCAAGTAGTACTTCCTCAAAATATTTTGAATCCAAAAGCAATAGAGCCAAATTATAATATAGATCAATATCATTTCGAATTAAAACAAAGATTACAAGCAGCCAGAATTAAAACCAGACAGTTAATCGAAAAACATAAAGTACAGCAAAACAAGAAACACGAAACCCAAGCAAAACCTATAGAAATCAAAATTAAAGACAAAGTTATGATAACAAATGAAAATCGTAACAAACTGGATCCGGTATATAAAGGACCTTATACAATTATTAGAATAAATCATCCTAATGTAACAATAAGTAACGAAAATTCGGACACGCAAGTAGTCCATAAAAATAGATTAGTTAAAATAAATTCGCAATGAGTTTTCGATAATCAACAAAAATCAAATACACATGCATACTAAAACATATCACTTTAATTCGTTATTATTCTAATTTGAACTCAAATTCAAGCCCGTTTACTTTCTCTCGGAACGCAATGAGCATTCCTTCCCAAAGGGGGATGGTGTAGCATCTCTATGCATCTCCATCATGCATTATTTTTCAATATCCCAAAAAACGATATTGCCTAGAAAGCAATGTTAAAAACATCGTTTCCAAACGACCCACAATCAAAATATTGCTTCACACTCATTCCTCACTGGGTCATAAAATATTATTGCTATTCGACACTTTTCCTTGTTTATTTTTCTGTCTCTCGCCGCATGTACGAATCGCTCGTCTTCCGCATGGGCTAACACATGGTTACTATAAAAAACCATCTGGTTGTTTTCCAAACACCGATGGTGGCTTGAGTTTGGGTCAACGATAATTTAGGTTATTATATAAGCTAGTTGGTAAGCAAATAATAGAGGAGTTCAATTTTAACCATCAACCCGGAATGTTTATTTAGTTATCCGAAACATCCCGCGCCCAAGAGAGGAGAAGCCACGATTTTTTCGATACCATTTTTATAGTACTCTTTCGGTTTTTCCTCAAAATAGGCCTCAGTTTCGGTAATCACATATTGCCAGCGAGCATTCTATTCAGGTCTGCGAACAGAAAATAGTCGCTGGAGGCCTGATATGAAGAATACGTTGGATGCGGAAGCAATTCGAGGCCCAATTCATGCAATTACACATGAAATAGTATAAGTATCTAGTTTTTCACAATAACAAAAGTTGCTTCACTCTCAATGCTGTAACTCACGAACCAATCGACCGATTGCTGTAAAATTTTGACACGTATCCATTGAAAGATGGTGCTTTGTGAAAGTCAAGTAGATTTTTGCAAGAGGCGCCATCTAGATGTCAACCTTATGAACTTTTCAACCGAACTGTTAGAACTCGACAGTTATTCTCTAGACAAAAAAATATAAAGTTGTTACATATGATAGAGCGCTCATTTTCATGTAGTTAAGTAATATGAGGAAACTCTAGTTATTTAAATCAACTTTGTAGAACAAAGTTTTTTTTCTATCATTTGATATAATTGATTCAGCGCTTTTTATTCTATGTTCCATTAGGGTGACCATGAAAAAAACGGGTTGTTTTTTCTAACTTTTACATTTCAAATTCCACATCAAAATTGTCTTCAGAAGACTTTTAGAGCTTACTAAGACGAACATTTTGCGATGCAGAACTTTTAATATCTTAATGTTACTCAAAGTTATTGATGTTTTTACTTAAAAACTCATGATTTCAAATTTAATTTACTCAAATACAAAAAATAACATAGTTTTCAAAATCTCCCATTATATAGAGTCGAATAGGTCCTTTCAAATGCTGTCAATAAACAGTTTTTATGTTTACCCCAGAAAGAATGACAAACAAATGAAGAGACCGCATTTTTGGGGGTGAATTATCAATAACATTCAGTAGAGTTGAGATATTGAAAAGTTCTGCATCGCAAAATGTTCCTCGTAGTGAGCACTAAAAGTCGTCTGAAGACAATTGGCATGTATAATTTTAAATATAAATGTTAGAGCAAAAAACTGCAACTGGTCAAATCTGACCAAAACTTCACCGGACCTGTGTGAACCATAATGAACGGAAGGGGATGTTTCTGCGAGCCCTCTTCTTGCCAAATGTCTTAAAATGGCATGAAACGTCGCCATCTCGAAATTTGTTTTTTTTTGTAAAAATCGGCACTCTGGCGTGTTTTTTTCCGAAGTGCGAAACGAAAAGTATGGTTTTGGGTGCCAATAAAAATAGTTATCTCGATTTTCCATTCGGAACATGCTACGAAATGTTGATTTGCACGTTAATATACCCTATGCAAAATTTTAGCTCATTCGGACTTCATTTAATTTTGACAAATTTTTTTTTCGAGATGACACTAGATCTCGACGTTTCATGCAATTTTAAGACATTTGGAATCAAAAAATAAAATTTTCGAAAATTCCGATTTCCTTTACTCTCCCCCTGGGGGATTTTTCGATTTTCAAAAAACTCAAACTTTGACCGCTTTGCGCTACTCTCCCTTAACTATTCAACAGGCCGTGAGAACTAGGCATGTAATTAATGCAAACTCCAATACAACGTCATGTTTAGACGCTAAAATACACAAAATATCAAAAACATTGAAAAAATTGGTGGCAATATAGTTGCCACCTGCCCTTCTAGCGGAAAACACTTGATGGTAAAAATGTTGTTTCTGTATTTGAAATGTTAATGTTAGAACAACAACAACTAATAAAATTAGTGATCAGACTCAACAGGTCTAAACAGTTCATATGTATTCAAAACTTCAACAAAATGACTGTTTTTCAATAACTTCACGGAAAATTTGCTTTCGCTGCTCTCAATTGGGAGTTGTTAACACAAAAATGGCTTCAAAATGAATAGTTTTTTTTTATTTTTTCGCGCTCAAAAAAATTGGGCATGTTTCTAAACATTATAACAAATTACCACATAACGTATTTTGTGATAATTTATTGTTTAAGAAGAGAAAAAAAAATTAAATCGTTGGTGACAATATATATAAATCCCAGGGCACGATGTTCGCGTCGAACTCCTCCGAAATGGCTCGACGGATTTTGATGAAATTGTACACAAAAAAGTTGTTAGGCATGAGAATATGTCGTAAACTATATTACATACCGCTCTTAGAGACGAATGAACTGCAAAAGTTTAAAGTCTCTATAATACAAGACCTTCCTTCCTTCCATACCGCTAGGATGCCGATTATCGTATATTTAATACCGAATTATATTCTGAATAAATTTTTGTGTGTGCTGTGCCAACAATTTATGTACGCTAAGGTAGAGAACGAACGACTGCGATTCCTACGACACAACGTACAGAAAAGGCGTGAGGTAGAATAAATTTACTTGCGAGACGCTATCACGAGTAACGCCGACACAGTCTTTGATATTGCCAGGAGGCTAAAACGCGATGTATTGTCATGGAAATCCAAAGTGTGTTTGGTTCGAAAATTCCAGATCCGTCTACTACTACTATCGACTAGTCACCCGTTGCTCATTTCAGAATACATACGATCGAGTCAGAAGAACCGGAACGGATCGAATTTTATCATTCTGTAATCCGTTCGACTCAAGTCCGATCGAGTTGTGATGATGTCTTGCCACGCAGTTCGACATAGACGACATTGAACTTCGTGTTCCATTTCTGAAATAATGGTAATCGTTTTTCGACAGGAATAAAACTTTAAAAAAATAATATATAAAATATAAATGGAAATTAGCTATACTGTTAACAATTATGTATTTTATGTAACGGAGAATCACAATTCCTGCAAATGGGCAGACATTTTAAACGAAAATTGTGCTAATGTTTTTTATATGATGGATACAGTTTTGACGGAAATGCAAGTAAAATATAGAGAAACTAGCTGACCCGGCAAACGTTGTTTTGCCATAAAAATTATTTCTAGTGAATATATTGGTTGTTAAATGAAAAATGACTAATGTATTGTAAATATGTTTAAACGTTTTAACGATCTAAATATACGTGAAACGTTCGTTACTCTTGTGTTTGACATACCGAGGAATAGAGCGCCAAGTCGATGACCACCGACAAAAATAAAAAAATACACAAACTATTCTTTGTATTCCATTCCCGATGTATTTCATTAACGAAGTTGAAGTGAAAAAAGGAATATATTTTTGTCGTGAAGTAGACAAATTAAATGAAGAATATCAATATAAATTTCGTTGTTGCAAATGCATTTGTTGCTCTTCATCGAACCACAGAACTCAACATTAATATGAGCATTGAATGTTTTGCTCAGCTGAGGCGAATATGGCACTGCCGAACGATTTTCCATGCCAATGTCTGCGTTGTTAATTTTTATGAATGAGTGTCTGTCTTTATCAGTTCTTAGTCGTTGATATATTGGAAATCCACCTAAGGTTGTGGTCGTGTCGTTGGTGAAATCTTTAAGAAAATGCATTGTACATTTTCCATCTGCCATGCTATACAAGGCTATACAAGTTTTAGATTACCGCACGGTCATGAACCATGTTTGTGGTAACAATATCGAACAATCACCTGACCTAACCTGGAAGCAATTTTAAGTTGTTGAAATTTGAATGAAAATTTTTATTCGATGTTATTTCAATACTTAGTAGACATAGTCCTGACCCTAACCTAACTATTTATCTATTGATCTTCTTGCATTTCAACCAAAATATCATTCAGAATATAAAACAATTATCAGAGACTATTCTCGTTTAAGATACCAGCAGAGAATGTATTATTCTGATACACAGAACACACAATAGAGCCATATTTCATTGATTTTTTTGTTTTAGAAGCGTGTTTGTTTCACTCGAAAATTCATAACAATTTACGCTTCACAGAAGGGGAACACGAAGCTCAATGACTCGAATTTTTGAGTAAATTACACCATCGATTTCCTCAGGGCGTATTTTGTCGATTATACAAATTAAAAATGTGCATATGAGGTAATCCTATTTTTTTGTAATTTTGCCATCCAGCCGAATAAATTCAGCAAGGTGTGGAACCGAATACATGTAACGTTGTAATGAACCTCATTCTACATTTTATAATTTTTTTTTTGTTTGAACACACGTTTTGTAAAATCATGACAATGCATGTGTTTAGACCTGGAAATATCAAAGGCTGCGTCGGCGTTGCTCATGATAGCGTCTGGCAAGTGAGTGTATTTTTCTTCACACCGCTTCTGATTGTTTAGAATCGTAGTCGTTCGCTCTCTAACTCTATATCGTTCGCAATTCATTCTACGTTGAGATGATGAACGTTAGAAACATTAGTACCATTGGAGAAGAAGATGGAGAGTGTCATTTGAACGGTGGGTGTCAACGATTAACTCCAGATTGTTGTTTCTTCTTCGAATCACAATTTCTCGCGTCACTGTGCAGTCGCCTACCATGACTCCAGCAATGGTTAAATACATTGACATACGCATTGAATGTATGCATGGGTTCTCTAGTCGGTGTTATATTAGAATTGATGGAAATAACGTGATCGTCACCTTGCAAACCGAGCATGTATGATATGAAGAATTTCAATAATTCATTATGTTTATTCAATAAGTTTTCCAGCTCGCTGGCAATATGCATGGTTTTAGCCGAATTAAGGTCACTGGCGCATGTGAGGATGAATGCGTTCAATGAAGTGAACTTAGCGCCATCTGTCATTTAACAACGTAAGTAAATTCGCTCTCTTTGAAAAACAAACTACGGGTCGATTATTTGAATATTATTTATACCAAAATACTAAAATCGCGATTAACAATAGGAGATGGGGGATAACCTTTGAGGTTATATATAGTTTTATGCCAAATTTGAGAAAAAATAGAAATCAAAATTATTTAAATTTATTTTTTGCATGGGGTACCCTAACCGGTATTAAACATATGGTAATTGGTACCCTAGTGGTATCATATATAGTATACGTGCTATTCTCATGCCTACTAAGTTTTTTTGTGCATAATTTCTTGAAAACACGTGACACGAGATTTTTATATATAAGATGATTAAATTAGGGTCTGGATCTCTATAATTAACTATTCTATATATTTTTTTTTCAGTGAAGGTTTTTTTTATGAAATTGTCATAGGGAAGGAGCAGTCCGGCAGTTGGTAGTTTGGAGTATAGACTCAAATCGCAAATGATGACTATATGCGAAACGGAACTGGTTTGATCAAGTGGCGACCTATCTTTTGGTTTGTAATAACTGAAACACAGTTGCGGGATCTTCTCAAAACTGCTACAATTTGAACAATTTCGTTTCTAGAGTTTATTTGTATGTTCTACTAAGATTGAGCACTACAAGTAAGCAGCAGTTCTATCTGTTTCTATCTCTATGGAGGATCTGAAGTTTGAACAGTACCTTAAAAAGATTCGAATGCTCATTGATATGCACGTCACCAATTTGCAGCATTTTTGCTAACGAACTATTATTTTTTTGAAAACTAAAACAACCTATTAATTTACAAAAAAAACAGTGTTATGAAAGAATTTGAACACTTTTAGCGTAAGATTAGAGGGCTTTTAGCAAAATAACCAAATTCCATTGAGATTTCAATGTAAATAAACATTATGTTGATGAGGCGACTCGGTATGCCTCAAACCTCGAACAGATCACTCTCGGAATCTAGGCTCGAGAATTGGGACCGGAAATTGGCCCGTGCCTCAAAGGAACATTCACCCGTTATTCATAATTTGCTTCGTTATCTTGTACTCAATAGAATTTTCCTCAGCAGTTGATGTTAACATATCCTCCACCTAGAACAATTTCGATAGCAGAAGATCTCCCCGTTCGAGATATGGCCACCCGAATGGACTCCAATCCGTTATGCGTTCCATTTGGCCAGATAGCACCACTGAAACCACTGGAAACAAACCGGACCGGGGACCTACGAAAGTTCTGCGCTGCTTGTTTCCGATAGTATCTGTACCCGCCGCCGCTTCGGCCATGATTAGACCGTGCCGTGCACGACAAAAATAATCCTTCGAAATCAGACGGTGTTAATCAAATTTCCGTCCGACACGCACCCGCTTTCTGCACGCATCCGTCGTTTGTTCGTTTCATTTAAGCGCGGGGTGGGGGGTCGGGTTGACGCTCTCATTCATTTTGGCTGATTCCGGCGCGCCCTCGGAAAGCTCGTATCCTTGTATCCTTTCGCTCAACAAGACGAAGAAGAAGAGGTAATTCATCCGACTGTCGACTGTCGGCGGTGGAGCAAGCAAGTCGTGCCCAGATTTCGGCAACTTTGTACGGCACACGGTGGGATGTGGGTTATGGTAGTTAGGTACGACAGCATTCCGAGGGGATTTGTTTCGCCCCTTTGTTTTAGTTTCGTTATTGAATTAGTTTCATCACACTTATCATCATCATCACATACATCTTGATGTTTCGCTCCCGCGTGATGGAAGGGCAGCATCTCCTTCCACGCAGAGAAAGTTGATCATAACCAGCGCGGTAAGGCTGATTATGCTCTATTACTTGCGTTTAGCTCTGGTGGTACGATTGATAACCGACAAGTTGCATACACAGATTACGAACACTGTGCGTTGTCACCCATCGTTTCCCATCGTTTCCTCTGCTGAGTCATCTCAAAACGAGTGACGTTGAGTAAGCGTGCAATAACAAGACAGCTACCTAAGATAGATGATCAGCCGAATACGGGTAACCTAGTTACCGATAATTTTTGCTGGCGCAAATATATGCGAAACATTCTCTTCTTATCTCCGTTCGGCGCGGAGGGGGGGAACCAGAGAGACGACGAGTGTCGGGATAATCCGGACTTTCTGTTTGACGACAACAAAATCACTTTCGGGAGATGACTGGGCGATAACAGCGAAACGTGGCGAAACTCTCGGAACGGAGCGCGCTGAGGGATCCGTCAACTTTTGGGTCCTTTTGTGGCGTGTCAAACTCACGTCGATTGCCTCCCTCCCATGTGGCATGTGGGGTGGAAAGAACTCCGGAGAAACAATGTACGATACAAATAAGTTCCAATGTTTACACATGTGTCTGGTGTGATGTGTGAACCTCCGTTGAAGGGAAGTGAAAGGATTCCGAAGTTGGGAGCTGATTTGTCAACCGAAATCGCAAATAAGGGGCGGCTTCAAGATAAACAAGAAAATTGAGTTTCGGGTTGAGCTGAGTGAAACTACATTCTTTGGCCTGAACGGGTTGAAATTGTTCGGGCGCCCGATATCAAGTGTTGTCGTCAGGCACGATAGAGCGGGGGGGGGGTCGTTATCGTTAATTAGGTTATGAAGAATTACGGGTGTAATTAGCCCTCTGACACTTCGTTAGGGGGTAAAAGTTGTCACAGTTGAAATCAGAGTAGGCTCATAAAAACGTCCCAAATCCAGAGAGAGAAATATATCCCTCCGAGATTTGAAAAGTAATCACAGCAATCATAGCAATCGTGACAGCCATGAATTTAGCGAACGTGAGTTTCCATTCGGATCCTTCGATTGGATCATCGGACGAATGAACCCAATTTCAAACCCGTTTCCTGTCAACCTCAACCCCGAAAGATACAACACTATTCATACAACTTCCTATCGGAGGTTTTGTGATCTTAATTATTTCCCCGGAACCGATAATTCTCCTCCGGCAGCAGCAAAAGTTGACCCCACTGCGTGAAAGCTGACTTCTATCACGAAAATTGGTCTTCCAAAACTTTCCCATTTTCCGTCCACTTAGCGGAGGCTGCTTATGCGTAATACTTACGATATATCCCCAAAAGGAGCGAAGGCATCTTTCAGTGTCTGTGTTTCGATTTCCGGACTGAGATCACCGACGAATATGTGATAATGCTCTGGAAGTAGAGAAGAAAAAAAAAACAAAATTATTGACCGCTGAGTGAGGGCCAGCAGAGATTGCTTGGGAAATCGTTCGGACCAACAAAAAAAGGGTATCTGCTAGTTCGGAAAAACCTTTTCCAATGTTTGCTTTCTTCATTCCAACAAGTGCTTAATATGTTTCTGTTGAACGCCAATGTGACGACATAAATAAAATTAATCTTTATCGCGTGTGGCTGTCTGAATGTCTGTGTCTGCTTTGAGTGCGTAGGAGAAAACCGTATGTAACGAGAAGCACGGCTGAGACGGGAAATTAGGATTTCCCGGAAATGTTTTGCTCCCATTCCCTCGCGCGGTGTGTTGGAAAGCAGAAGGATTTTGTCGTATCGTAATATCCGTTTGATTGGCCGTCTGATGAGGTACCTCCTCAATTTGGTTAGGTGTCGAGGAGCTATGGAGGCAGAGGCTAGGATTAGGTGCGGTAAAAATACGAAAATACGCGAGTGGTGTTTTGTACGCGGAACAAGTTAGCGGTTTGTAGTTATCCTCCATTTATCCTCCGTGCTTTTGTAAGGTTTTGGAGGATAACTACAGATTCATTAAGGATGAGAGTTTCGTATGTCGTAGATGAGTGTTTGGCATCTCAAATTATAGATTTTTTGCTCCTCTTTCCAACAATGTATAGAAAGTATCGTATTTTTCCATACTTTCCCGGAAAAATTACAAAAACGCATCGGGCAAACGGAGGATAACTACAGATTCATGAAGGATGAGAGTTTTGTATGTCCTAGATAAGTGTTTGGCATGTCAAATTGTAGATTTTTTACTCCTCTTTCCAACAATGTATAGAAAGTATCGTATTTTTCCATACTTTCCCGGAAAAATTACAAAAACGCATCGGGCAAACGGAGGATAACTACAGATTCATGAAGGATGAGAGTTTTGTATGTCCTAGATAAGTGTTTGGCATGTCAAATTATAGATTTTATACTCCTCTTTCCAACAATGTATAGAAAGTATCGTATTTTTCCATACTTTCCCGGAAAAATTACAAAAACGCATCGGGCAAACGGAGGATAACTACAGATTCATGAAGGATGAGAGTTTTGTATGTCCTAGATAAGTGTTTGGCATGTCAAATTGTAGATTTTTTACTCCTCTTTCCAACAATGTATAGAAAGTATAGTATTTTTCCATACTTTCCCGGAAAAATTACAAAAACGCATCGGGCAAACGGAGGATAACTACAGATTCATGAAGGATGAGAGTTTTGTATGTCCTAGATAAGTGTTTGGCATGTCAAATTATAGATTTTATACTCCTCTTTCCAACAATGTATAGAAAGTATCGTATTTTTCCATACTTTCCCGGCAAAATTACAAAAACGCATCGGGCAAACGGAGGATAACTACAGATTCATGAAGGATGAGAGTTTTGTATGTCCTAGATAAGTGTTTGGCATGTCAAATTGTAGATTTTTTACTCCTCTTTCCAACAATGTATAGAAAGTATCGTATTTTTCCATACTTTCCCGGAAAAATTACAAAAACGCATCGGGCAAACGGAGGATAACTACAGATTCATGAAGGATGAGAGTTTTGTATGTCCTAGATAAGTGTTTGGCATGTCAAATTGTAGATTTTTTACTCCTCTTTCCAACAATGTATAGAAAGTATCGTATTTTTCCATACTTTCCCGGAAAAATTACAAAAACGCATCGGGCAAACGGAGGATAACTACAGATTCATGAAGGATGAGAGTTTTGTATGTCCTAGATAAGTGTTTGGCATGTCAAATTGTAGATTTTTTACTCCTCTTTCCAACAATGTATAGAAAGTATCGTATTTTTCCATACTTTCCCGGAAAAATTACAAAAACCCATTGGGTAAACGGAGGATAACTACAGATTCATGAAGGATGAGAGTTTTGTATGTCGTAGATGAGTGTTTGGCATCTCAAATTATAGATTTTTCGCTCCTCTTTCCAACAATGTATAGAAAGTATCGTATTTTTCCAAACTTTCCCGGAAAAATTACAAAAACGCATCGGGCAAACGGAGGATAACTACAGATTCATGAAGGATGAGAGTTTTGTATGTCCTAGATAAGTGTTTGGCATGTCAAATTGTAGATTTTTTACTCCTCTTTCCAACAATGTATAGAAAGTATCGTATTTTTCCATACTTTCCCGGAAAAATTACAAAAACGCATCGGGCAAACGGAGGATAACTACAGATTCATGAAGGATGAGAGTTTTGTATGTCCTAGATAAGTGTTTGGCATGTCAAATTGTAGATTTTTTACTCCTCTTTCCAACAATGTATAGAAAGTATCGTATTTTTCCATACTTTCCCGGAAAAATTACAAAAACGCATCGGGCAAACGGAGGATAACTACAGATTCATTAAGGATGAGAGTTTCGTATGTCGTAGATGAGTGTTTGGCATCTCAAATTATAGATTTTTTGCTCCTCTTTCCAACAATGTATAGAAAGTATCGTATTTTTCCATACTTTCCCGGAAAAATTACAAAAACGCATCGGGCAAACGGAGGATAACTACAGATTCATGAAGGATGAGAGTTTTGTATGTCCTAGATAAGTGTTTGGCATGTCAAATTGTAGATTTTTTACTCCTCTTTCCAACAATGTATAGAAAGTATCGTATTTTTCCATACTTTCCCGGAAAAATTACAAAAACGCATCGGGCAAACGGAGGATAACTACAGATTCATGAAGGATGAGAGTTTTGTATGTCCTAGATAAGTGTTTGGCATGTCAAATTATAGATTTTATACTCCTCTTTCCAACAATGTATAGAAAGTATCGTATTTTTCCATACTTTCCCGGAAAAATTACAAAAACGCATCGGGCAAACGGAGGATAACTACAGATTCATGAAGGATGAGAGTTTTGTATGTCCTAGATAAGTGTTTGGCATGTCAAATTGTAGATTTTTTACTCCTCTTTCCAACAATGTATAGAAAGTATAGTATTTTTCCATACTTTCCCGGAAAAATTACAAAAACGCATCGGGCAAACGGAGGATAACTACAGATTCATGAAGGATGAGAGTTTTGTATGTCCTAGATAAGTGTTTGGCATGTCAAATTATAGATTTTATACTCCTCTTTCCAACAATGTATAGAAAGTATCGTATTTTTCCATACTTTCCCGGCAAAATTACAAAAACGCATCGGGCAAACGGAGGATAACTACAGATTCATGAAGGATGAGAGTTTTGTATGTCCTAGATAAGTGTTTGGCATGTCAAATTGTAGATTTTTTACTCCTCTTTCCAACAATGTATAGAAAGTATCGTATTTTTCCATACTTTCCCGGAAAAATTACAAAAACGCATCGGGCAAACGGAGGATAACTACAGATTCATGAAGGATGAGAGTTTTGTATGTCCTAGATAAGTGTTTGGCATGTCAAATTGTAGATTTTTTACTCCTCTTTCCAACAATGTATAGAAAGTATCGTATTTTTCCATACTTTCCCGGAAAAATTACAAAAACGCATCGGGCAAACGGAGGATAACTACAGATTCATGAAGGATGAGAGTTTTGTATGTCCTAGATAAGTGTTTGGCATGTCAAATTGTAGATTTTTTACTCCTCTTTCCAACAATGTATAGAAAGTATCGTATTTTTCCATACTTTCCCGGAAAAATTACAAAAACCCATTGGGTAAACGGAGGATAACTACAGATTCATGAAGGATGAGAGTTTTGTATGTCGTAGATGAGTGTTTGGCATCTCAAATTATAGATTTTTCGCTCCTCTTTCCAACAATGTATAGAAAGTATCGTATTTTTCCAAACTTTCCCGGAAAAATTACAAAAACGCATCGGGCAAACGGAGGATAACTACAGATTCATGAAGGATGAGAGTTTTGTATGTCCTAGATAAGTGTTTGGCATGTCAAATTGTAGATTTTTTACTCCTCTTTCCAACAATGTATAGAAAGTATCGTATTTTTCCATACTTTCCCGGAAAAATTACAAAAACGCATCGGGCAAACGGAGGATAACTACAGATTCATGAAGGATGAGAGTTTTGTATGTCCTAGATAAGTGTTTGGCATGTCAAATTGTAGATTTTTTACTCCTCTTTCCAACAATGTATAGAAAGTATCGTATTTTTCCATACTTTCCCGGAAAAATTACAAAAACGCATCGGGCAAACGGAGGATAACTACAGATTCAGTAAGGATGAGAGTTTTGTATGTCGTAGATGAGTGTTTGGCATCTCAAATTATAGATTTTTTGCTCCTCTTTCCAACAATGTATAGAAAGTATCGTATTTTTCCATACTTTCCCGGAAAAATTACAAAAACGCATCGGGCAAACGGAGGATAACTACAGATTCATGAAGGATGAGAGTTTTGTATGTCCTAGATAAGTGTTTGGCATGTCAAATTGTAGATTTTTTACTCCTCTTTCCAACAATGTATAGAAAGTATAGTATTTTTCCATACTTTCCCGGAAAAATTACAAAAACGCATCGGGCAAACGGAGGATAACTACAGATTCATGAAGGATGAGAGTTTCGTATGTCCTAGATAAGTGTTTGGCATGTCAAATTATAGATTTTATACTCCTCTTTCCAACAATGTATAGAAAGTATCGTATTTTTCCATACTTTCCCGGAAAAATTACAAAAACGCATCGGGCAAACGGAGGATAACTACAGATTCATGAAGGATGAGAGTTTTGTATGTCCTAGATAAGTGTTTGGCATGTCAAATTATAGATTTTATACTCCTCTTTCCAACAATGTATAGAAAGTATCGTATTTTTCCATACTTTCCCGGAAAAATTACAAAAACGCATCGGGCAAACGGAGGATAACTACAGATTCATGAAGGATGAGAGTTTTGTATGTCCTAGATAAGTGTTTGGCATGTCAAATTGTAGATTTTTTACTCCTCTTTCCAACAATGTATAGAAAGTATCGTATTTTTCCATACTTTCCCGGAAAAATTACAAAAACGCATCGGGCAAACGGAGGATAACTACAGATTCATGAAGGATGAGAGTTTTGTATGTCCTAGATAAGTGTTTGGCATGTCAAATTGTAGATTTTTTACTCCTCTTTCCAACAATGTATAGAAAGTATCGTATTTTTCCATACTTTCCCGGAAAAATTACAAAAACCCATTGGGTAAACGGAGGATAACTACAGATTCATGAAGGATGAGAGTTTTGTATGTCGTAGATGAGTGTTTGGCATCTCAAATTATAGATTTTTTGCTCCTCTTTCCAACAATGTATAGAAAGTATCGTATTTTTCCATACTTTCCCGGAAAAATTACAAAAACGCATCGGGCAAACGGAGGATAACTACAGATTCATGAAGGATGAGAGTTTTGTATGTCCTAGATAAGTGTTTGGCATGTCAAATTGTAGATTTTTTACTCCTCTTTCCAACAATGTATAGAAAGTATCGTATTTTTCCATACTTTCCCGGAAAAATTACAAAAACCCATTGGGTAAACGGAGGATAACTACAGATTCATGAAGGATGAGAGTTTTGTATGTCGTAGATGAGTGTTTGGCATCTCAAATTATAGATTTTTTGCTCCTCTTTCCAACAATGTATAGAAAGTATCGTATTTTTCCATACTTTCCCGGAAAAATTACAAAAACGCATCGGGCAAACGGAGGATAACTACAGATTCATGAAGGATGAGAGTTTTGTATGTCGTAGATGAGTGTTTGGCATCTCAAATTATAGATTTTTTGCTCCTCTTTCCAACAATGTATAGAAAGTATCGTATTTTTCCAAACTTTCCCGGAAAAATTACAAAAACGCATCGGGCAAACGGAGGATAACTACAGATTCATGAAGGATGAGAGTTTCGTATGTCCTAGATAAGTGTTTGGCATGTCAAATTATAGATTTTATACTCCTCTTTCCAACAATGTATAGAAAGTATAGTATTTTTCCATACTTTCCCGGAAAAATTACAAAAACGCATCGGGCAAACGGAGGATAACTACAGATAGAAAGTATAGTATTTTTCCATACTTTCCCGGAAAAATTACAAAAACGCATCGGGCAAACGGAGGATAACTACAGATTCATGAAGGATGAGAGTTTGGTATGTCGTAGATGAGTGTTTGGCATGTCAAATTATAGGTTTTTTGCTCCTCTTTCCAACAATGTATATAACGTACCGTATTTTTCTATACTTTCCCGGAAAAATTACGAAAACGCATCGGGCAAACGGAGGATAATTACAGATTTATCAAAAACAAGAGTTTAGCTCATCGCATTTTTATAAAATGGACATCAATCGATAGATTTAGTCACAAGGGTTCCAAAAATATATATATTGTCAAGCAAATTACTAAGCATTGTGATAAAAGTTTACAAAATGTGTTCATACTCTAGTAAATCAGAAGCAGGGCCGCACTAAGGGGAAAAGTAAAAGTAGAATCATTTTATGGAAAAACATGAACCAATATTCGCTGCATACGAGTCAAAGCCAAATTTCATGTAAATTCAGACTACTAAACAGAAATATAAAACTATGTAATACATAGAAATAGGGGAAATATGATTTTTATGAAGAAGTTACACAAAATTTTAGAGGAAGAGAGTTACGTAAGAGGTATGGTCCAGTCCTTAGATTCAAATGATAGAAGAGATCAAGCACTACAAATCTGAATCATCAAACTCAACATTTTCGTGGAACATCAGAAAAAATTCCAGAATATGTTTTTCATTCTTTTGATTTTTCATGAAATCGATCCACTAAATTTCGGGGGATGAGAGTTACGTAAGAGGTATGGTTCAGTTCTTAGATTCAAATAATAGAGGAGATTATACACTACAAATCTGAATCATCAAACTCAACATTTTCGTGGAACATCAGAAAAAATTCCAGAATATGTTTTTCATTCTTTTGATTTTTCATGAAATCGATCCACTAAATTTCGGGGGATGAGAGTTACGTAAGAGGTATGGTTCAGTTCTTAGATTCAAATAATAGAGGAGATTATACACTACAAATCTGCATCATCAAACTCAAGATTTACGTGTGAAATCAAAACAAAATCGAAAATATGTTTTTCATTCTTTCGATTTTCATGAAATCGATCAACTGAAATTTTGGGGATGGGAGTTACGTAAGAGGAATGGTCCGGTTCTTAGATTCAAATGATAGAGGAGATCACGCACTAGAAATCTGCATCATCAATGTCAAGATTTTCGTGTGATATCAGTAAAAAATTCAATAATATGTTTTTCATTCTTTCGATTTTTCATGAGATCCATCCACCAAATTACGGGGGATGAGAGTTACGTAAGAGGTATGGTCCAATCCTTAGATTAAAATGATAGAGGAGATCAAACACTACAAATCTGCATCATCAAACTCAATATTTTCGTGGAACATCAGAAAAAAATTCCAAAATATGTTTTTCATTCTCTCGGATTTTCATGAAATCGATCAACTAAAATTTGGGGGATGAGAGTAGCGTAAGAGGAATGGTCCAGTTTTTAGATTCAAATGATAGAGGAGATCCCGCACTACAAATCTGCATAATCAAACTCAATATTTTCGTGGAACATCAGAAAAAAATTCGGAAATATGTTTTTCATTCTTTCGATTTTTCATGAGATCGATCCACTAAATTTAGGGGGATGAGAGTTACGTAAGAGGTATGGTCCAGTTCTCAGATTCAAATGGTAGAGGAGATCACGCACTACAAATCTGCATCATCAAACTCAAGATTTACGTGTGATATCAGAAAAAAAATTCGAAAATATGTTTTTCATTCTTTCGATTTTTCATGCTATCGATCCACCAAATTACGGGGGATGAGAGTTACGTAAAAGGTATGGTCCAGTCCTTAGATTCAAATGATAGAGGAGATCAAGCACTACAAATCAGCATCATCAAACTCAATATTTTCGTGGAACATCAGAAAAAAATTCGGAAATATGTTTTTCATTCTTTCGATTTTTCATGAAATCGATCCACTAAATTTCGGGGGATGAGAGTTACGTAAGAGGTATGGTCCAGTTCTTAGATTCAAAAGATAGAGGAGATCACACACTACAAATCTGCATCATCAAACTCAAGATTTTCGTGTGATATAAGAGAAAAATTCTAAAATATATTTTTCATTCTTTCGGTTTTTCATGAAATCGATCCACTAAAATTTGAAGGATGAGAGTTACGTAAGAGGTATGGTTCAGTTCTTATATTCTTATGATAGAGGAGATCAAGCACTACAAACCTGCATCATCAAACTCAAGATTTACGTGTGATATCAGAAAAAAATCTAAAATATGTTTTTCATTCTTTTGACTTTTCATGAGATCGATCTACCAAATTTCGGGGGATGAGAGTTACGTAAGAGGTATGGTCCAGTTCTCAGATTCGAATGATAGAGGAGATCACGCACTACAAATCTGCATCATCAAACTCAATATTTTCGTGGAACATCAGAAAAAAAATCGAAAATATGTTTTTCATTCTTTCGATTTTTCATGAGATCGATCTACCAAATTTCGGGGGATGAGAGTTACGTAAGAGGTATGGTCCAGTTCTTAGATTCAAAAGATAGAGGAGATCACACACTACAAATCTGCATCATCAAACTCAAGATTTTCGTGTGATATAAGAGAAAAATTCTAAAATATATTTTTCATTCTTTCGGTTTTTCATGAAATCGATCCACTAAAATTTGAAGGATGAGAGTTACGTAAGAGGTATGGTTCAGTTCTTATATTCTTATGATAGAGGAGATCAAGCACTACAAACCTGCATCATCAAACTCAAGATTTACGTGTGATATCAGAAAAAAATCTAAAATATGTTTTTCATTCTTTTGACTTTTCATGAGATCGATCTACCAAATTTCGGGGGATGAGAGTTACGTAAGAGGTATGGTCCAGTTCTCAGATTCGAATGATAGAGGAGATCACGCACTACAAATCTGCATCATCAAACTCAATATTTTCGTGGAACATCAGAAAAAAAATCGAAAATATGTTTTTCATTCTTTCGAATTTTCATAAAATTGATCCACTAAATTACGTGGGATGAGAGTTACGTAAGGGGTATGGTCCAGTTCTTATATTCTTATGATAGAGGAGATCAAGCACTACAAACCTGCATCATCAAACTCAAGATTTACGTGTGATATCAGAAAAAAATTCTAAAATATATTTTTCATTCTTTCGATTTTTCATAAAATTGATCCACTAAATTACGTGGGATGAGAGTTACGTAAGGGGTATGGTTCAGTTCTTATATTCTTATGATAGAGGAGATCCAGCACTACAAACCTGCATTATCAAACTCAAGATTTACGTGTGATATCAGAAAAAAATTCTAATATATGTTTTTCATTCTTTTGACTTTTCATGAGATCGATCCACCAAATTTCGGGGGATGAGAGTTACGTAAGAGGTATGGTCCAGTTCTCAGATTCAAATGATAGAGGAGATCACGCACTACAAATCTGCATCATCAAACTCAATATTTTCGTGGAACATCAGAAAAAAAATCGAAAATATGTTTTTCATTCTTTCGATTTTTCATGAAATCGATCCACCCACTAAATTTCGGGGGATGAGAGTTACGTAAGAGGTATGGTTCAGTTCTTATATTCTTATGATAGAGGAGATCAAGCACTACAAACCTGCATCATCAAACTCAAGATTTACGTGTGATATCAGAAAAAAAAATCGAAAATATATTTTTCATTCTTTCGATTTTTCATAAAATTGATCCACTAAATTACGTGGGATGAGAGTTACGTAAGGGGTATGGTTCAGTTCTTATATTCTTATGATAGAGGAGATCAAGCACTACAAACCTGCATCATCAAACTCAAGATTTACGTGTGATATCAGAAAAAAATTCAAACACATGTTTTACATTCTTTTGATTTATCATGAGATCGATCCACCAAATTTCGGGGGATGAGAGTTACGTAAGAGGTATGGTCCAGTTCTCAGATTCGAATGATAGAGGAGATCACGCACTACAAAGCTACATCATCAAACTCAAGATTTTCGTGTGATATCAGAAAAAAATTCTAAAATATATTTTTCATTCTTTCGGTTTTTCATGAAATCGATCCACTAAATTACGTGGGATGAGAGTTACGTAAGAGGTATGGTCCAGTTCTTATATTCTTATGATAGAGGAGATCAAGCACTACAAACCTGCATCATCAAACTCAAGATTTACGTGTGATATCAGAAAAAATCGAAAATATGTTTTTCATTCTTTCGATTTTTCATGAAATCGATCCACCCACTAAATTTCGGGGGATGAGAGTTACGTAAGAGGTATGGTTCAGTTCTTATATTCTTATGATAGAGGAGATCAAGCACTACAAATCTGCATCATCAAACTCAAGATAAACGTGTGATATCAGAAAAAAAAATCGAAAATATATTTTTCATTCTTTCGATTTTTCATAAAATTGATCCACTAAATTACGTGGGATGAGAGTTACGTAAGGGGTATGGTCCAGTTCTTATATTCTTATGATAGAGGAGATCAAGCACTACAAACCTGCATCATCAAACTCAAGATTTACGTGTGATATCAGAAAAAAAATCTAAAATGTTTTTCATTCTTTCGATTTTTCATGAAATCGATCCACCCACTAAATTTCGGGGGATGAGAGTTACGTAAGAGGTATGGTTCAGTTCTCAGATTCAAATGATAGAGGAGATCACGCACTACAAATCTGCATCATCAAACTCAATATTTTCGTGGAACATCAGAAAAAAAATCGAAAATATATTTTTCATTCTTTCGATTTTTCATGAAATCGATCCACCCACTAAATTTCGGGGGATGAGAGTTACGTAAGGGGTATGGTCCAGTTCTTATATTCTTATGATAGAGGAGATCAAGCACTACAAATCTGCATCATCAAACTCAAGATAAACGTGTGATATCAGAAAAAAAAATCGAAAATATATTTTTCATTCTTTCGATTTTTCATAAAATTGATCCACTAAATTACGTGGGATGAGAGTTACGTAAGGGGTATGGTCCAGTTCTTATATTCTTATGATAGAGGAGATCAAGCACTACAAACCTGCATCATCAAACTCAAGATTTACGTGTGATATCAGAAAAAAAATCTAAAATGTTTTTCATTCTTTTGACTTTTCATGAGATCGATCCACCAAATTTCGGGGGATGAGAGTTACGTAAGAGGTATGGTTCAGTTCTCAGATTCAAATGATAGAGGAGATCACGCACTACAAATCTGCATCATCAAACTCAATATTTTCGTGGAACATCAGAAAAAAAATCGAAAATATATTTTTCATTCTTTCGATTTTTCATGAAATCGATCCACTAAATTACGTGGGATGAGAGTTACGTAAGGGGTATGGTCCAGTTCTTATATTCTTATGATAGAGGAGATCAAGCACTACAAACCTGCATCATCAAACTCAAGATTTACGTGTGATATCAGAAAAAAAATCTAAAATGTTATTCATTCTTTTGACTTTTCATGAGATCGATCCACCAAATTTCGGGGGATGAGAGTTACGTAAGAGGTATGGTCCAGTTCTCAGATTCAAATGATAGAGGAGATCACACACTACAAATCTGCATCATCAAACTCAATATTTTCGTGGAACATCAGAAAAAAAATCGAAAATATGTTTTTCATTCTTTCGATTTTTCATGAAATCGATCCACCCACTAAATTTCGGGGGATGAGAGTTACGTAAGAGGTATGGTTCAGTTCTTATATTCTTATGATAGAGGAGATCACGCACTACAAACCTGCATCATCAAACTCAAGATTTACGTGTAATATCAGAGAAAAATTCTAAAATATATCTTTCATTCTTTCGGTTTTTCATGAAATCGATCCACTAAAATTTGAAGGATGAGAGTTACGTAAGAGGTATGGTCCAGTTCTTAGATTCAAATAATAGAGGAGATCACGCACTACAAATCTGCATCATCAAACTCAAGATTTACGTGTGATATCAGAAAAAAATTCTAAAATATATTTTTCATTCTTTTGACTTTTCATGAGATCGATCCACCAAATTTCGGGGGATGAGAGTTACGTAAGAGGTATGGTCCAGTTCTCAGATTCAAATGATAGAGGAGATCACGCACTACAAATCTGCATCATCAAACTCAATATTTTCGTGGAACATCAGAAAAAAAATCGAAAATATGTTTTTCATTCTTTCGATTTTTCATGAAATCGATCCACCCACTAAATTTCGGGGGATGAGAGTTACGTAAGAGGTATGGTTCAGTTCTTATATTCTTATGATAGAGGAGATCAAGCACTACAAACCTGCATCATCAAACTCAAGATTTACGTGTGATATCAGAAAAAAAAATCGAAAATATATTTTTCATTCTTTCGATTTTTCATAAAATTGATCCACTAAATTACGTGGGATGAGAGTTACGTAAGGGGTATGGTTCAGTTCTTATATTCTTATGATAGAGGAGATCAAGCACTACAAACCTGCATCATCAAACTCAAGATTTACGTGTGATATCAGAAAAAAATTCAAACACATGTTTTACATTCTTTTGATTTATCATGAGATCGATCCACCAAATTACGGGGGATGAGAGTTACGTAAGAGGTATGGTTCAGTTCTTATATTCTTATGATAGAGTAGATCACGCACTACAAATCTGCATCATCAAACTCAAGATTTACGTGTGATATCAGGAAAAAATTATAATATTTGTTTTACATTCTTTCGATTTTTCATGAGATCGATCCACCAAATTACTGGGGATGAGAGTTACGTAAGAGGTATGGTTCAGTTCTTATATTCTTATGATAGAGGAGATCACGCACTACAAACCTGCATCATCAAACTCAAGATTTTCGTGTGATATCAGAACAAAAAATTCGAAAATATATTTTTCATTCTTTCGATTTTTCATGAAATCGATCCACTAAAATTTGAAGGATAAGAGTTACGTAAGAGGTATGGTCCTGTTCTTAGCTTCAAATGATAGACATGATCAAGCACAATATATCTACATTATAATTCATATGGATTCGAATCACTCTTTTTCATATAACAAAGAATGTCTAAAATAATCCTTCTTTTTCTATTTTTCATAAAATCGAGTCAAGATAATGCAGATAACAAGAAACATCTACCTTCTAAATCAATCTAAGAGCATAAAGAAATGAAAAAAACTGGTTTTTCTATCCGTTTTCTATCTTAAGACTTGGTACTCGACAACTCATAAAATGTTTGAAAATAAGAGTAAACAATAGATAAGATCTAAACTTGCAAACCTGCATCAATAGATTTGAATTATTTGTGTCATCTTTAGGCTGAATAAATGTCAATATGAGAATATAAAAATATAATTCAGAAATCACTCAATCAGCCAGCATGGTAAAACTGATGCATAAATTCATCGAATAGGTCTGACCTATTCGACGAATAAAATTAAAAACATTTTGATTGTCTCTATTCGCTAAAAACAAGGATATATGCTGAAAATGACACATTCTCCATTAATAACTTACTTTTCGAACAGAAGCAGATCGAACGAAACGCAAGAACAACTCGAACGAAAATGGGATTTCTGAAGTAACATTTCTGTTAGTATTGTAAGACTATTAACTTAGATACTTAAGGACATTGGAGCTTTGAAATAAAAAGACGATACGTAATATTTATTAAACATAATTTTACAAGCTTATTCGTAAATTGACAATCCAGTAATCCAGTTCACTTCCTCGGGGTGATCCACAACGGTACATGAAAAAAAGAAATATTAGAAAAATTTAAAGAAATAATGAATCAATATTATCAAAACCAAAACAATAAATATTAACGTTTTAGAAAACATTCTCGTACAAGAAAATGATTTCAAAATTATTTTTGATAGACCGCGAGAAATCACGTTTTTAAAATTTCTAAATTCGAATCGATACTTTATTCGATAATTCTCTACAACGCGACTGAAAGGATTCGTTATAGGTTGCCTCGGAAGGAACCGGAGGAATCCCTCTATTATAACGAACGATATTTATTTATAACACGACCGAAGAGGTTTCGTCATGGGTTGCCTCGAAAGGAACCGGAGGAATCCCTCTTATATTTTAAACGATAATTACTTATAACACGACCGAAGAGGTTTCGTCATGGGTTGCCTCGAAAGGAACCGGAGGAATTCCTCTTATATTTAAATCGATAATTACTTATAACGTGACCGAAGAGGTTTCGTCATGGGTTGCATCGAAAGGAACCGGAGGAATCCCTCTTATATTTTAAAAGATAATTACTTATAACGCGACCGAAGAGGTTTCGTCATAGATTGCCTCGAAAGGAACCGGAGGAATTCCCCTTATATTTAAATCGATAATTACTTATAACGCGACCGAAGAGGTTTCGTCATGGATTGCCTCGAAAGGAACCGGAGGAATCCCTCTTATATTATAAACGATAATTACTCATAACGCGACCGAAGAGGTTTCGTCATGGGTTGCCTCGAAAGGAACCGGAGGAATCCCTCTTTTATATTAAACGATAATTACTTATAACGCGACCGAAGAGGTTTCGTCATGGGTTGCCTCGAAAGGAACCGGAGGAATCCCTCTTATATTATAAACGATAATTACTCATAACGCGACCGGAGAGGTTTCGTCATGGGTTGCCTCGAAAGGAACCGGAGGAATCCCTCTTATATTTAAATCGATAATTACTTATAACGCGACCGAAGAGGTTTCGTCATGGGTTGCCTCGAAAGGAACCGGAGGAATCCCTCTTATATATTAAACGATAATTACTTATAACGCGACCGAAGAGGTTTCGTCATGGGTTGCCTCGAAAGGAACCGGAGGAATCCCTCTTATATTATAAACGATAATTACTCATAACGCGACCGGAGAGGTTTCGTCATGAGTTGCCTCGAAAGGAACCGGAGGAATCCCTCTTATATTTAAATCGATAATTACTTATAACGCGACCGAAGAGGTTTCGTCATGGGTTGCCTCGAAAGGAACCGGAGGAATCCCTCTTATATATTAAACGATAATTACTCATAACACGACCGAAGAGGTTTCGTCATGGGTTGCCTCGAAAGGAACCGGAGGAATCCCTCTTATATTTAAATCGATAATTACTTATAACGCGACCGAAGAGGTTTCGTCATGGGTTGCCTCGAAAGGAACCGGAGGAATTCCTCTTATATTTAAATCGATAATTACTTATAACGCGACCGAAGAGGTTTCGTCATGGGTTGCCTCGAAAGGAACCGGAGGAATTCCTCTTATATTTAAATCGATAATTACTTATAACGCGACCGAAGAGGTTTCGTCATGGGTTGCCTCGAAAGGAACCGGAGGAATCCCTCTTATATATTAAACGATAATTACTTATAACGCGACCGAAGAGGTTTCGTCATGGGTTGCATCGAAAGGAACCGGAGGAATCCCTCTTATATATTAAACGATAATTAATTATAACGCGACCGAAGAGGTTTCGTCATGGGTTGCCTCGAAAGGAACCGGAGGAATCCCTCTTATATTTAAATCGATAATTACTTATAACGCGACCGAAGAGGTTTCGTCATGGGTTGCCTCGAAAGGAACCGGCGGAATCCCTCTTTTATATTAAACGATAATTAATTATAACGCGACCGAAGAGGTTTCGTCATGGGTTGCCTCGAAAGGAACCGGAGGAATCCCTCTTATATTATAAACGATAATTACTCATAACGCGACCGGAGAGGTTTCGTCATGGGTTGCCTCGAAAGGAACCGGAGGAATCCCTCTTTTATATTAAACGATAATTACTTATAACGCGACCGAAGAGGTTTCGTCATGGGTTGCCTCGAAAGGAACCGGAGGAATCCCTCTTATATTATAAACGATAATTACTCATAACGCGACCGAAGAGGTTTCGTCATGGGTTGCCTCGAAAGGAACCGGAGGAATCCCTCTTTTATATTAAACGATAATTACTTATAACGCGACCGAAGAGGTTTCGTCATGGGTTGCCTCGAAAGGAACCGGAGGAATTCCTCTTATATTTAAATCGATATTTATTTATTACGCGACCGAAGAGGTTTCGTCATGGGTTAC
This sequence comes from Toxorhynchites rutilus septentrionalis, assembly GCF_029784135.1. Lineage (NCBI taxonomy): Eukaryota > Metazoa > Arthropoda > Insecta > Diptera > Culicidae > Toxorhynchites > Toxorhynchites rutilus. The sequence goes on from NC_073744.1 coordinate 2,788,279, forward strand.
CTCGAAAGGAACCGGAGGAATTCCTCTTATATTTAAATCGATAATTACTTATAACGCGACCGAAGAGGTTTCGTCATGGGTTGCCTCGAAAGGAACCGGAGGAATCCCTCTTTTATATTAAACGATAATTACTTATAACGCGACCGAAGAGGTTTCGTCATGGGTTACCTCGAGAGGAACCGGAGGAATTCCTCTTATATTTGAATCGATATTTATTTATTACGCGACCGAAGAGGTTTCGTCATGGGTTACCTCGAAAGGAACCGGAGGAATTCCTCTTATATTTGAATCGATATTTATTTATTACGCGACCGAAGAGGTTTCGTCATGGGTTACCTCGGAAGGAACCGGAGGAATTCCTCTTATATTTGAATCGATATTTATTTATTACGCGACCGAAGAGGTTTCGTGGTACTTTCGTATTAGCGTATTAGCCGACCCGCCGTCGGAAGCGGCGGCCTTTCGCAAACAAACCTGTGTTCCATCGATTGCCCGGTTAGTTTGATACATAGGAGACGATCCTTTAGTTAGGTCCGACCGAGCGTTAGCGACCCGGTTAAGTAATTGCTATCTATTGTATTTCGGTTCCGGTGACGGTAATACGAAAGTACCGGTTTCGTCATGGGTTGCCTCAAAAGGAACCGGTTGAATTCCTCTTTTATTTAATTTTTCCGAATAACGCGACGGCAGTGTTCGAATCGATTGGGCATGTTACGTTTATTTCTCTTCATAACACCGGTTACTTGACTAATCGTAAATATTTTTTCCAGTGGCTAAAAGCTAAAAGTAGCTAAAAGTATTTTCCGGTGGGTAAAAGTATTACCTTATTTCACTGTACCCGACAACAGAACTTTATATTTTTTCGAATTATACAGTACCACATACTTTTTAAAAAACGACGGTCGAATTGTGGTCCATCAACAGAAAAAGTTTTCATAGTGACGTCATTTAACATCGTTCTAATCCTGAGTAACCGTATTCCTGTTCGTTAAGTATCGTTGATCAACACGTTGTCTGCCACGTCAGTCACCGGTGACTGACTCCGAATTTTCGCTCAGGCTGCGTCAATCACAAGTGACTGACAGTATAGCATACGATAATAAAGGTAACTAATATAAGCTTATAACCATTCCCTTTTGAACAAAAATACCTTAAACTACAATAAGAAACGATGGTCATAATACATTTAAAAATTTCCAGAGTCGCTGTAAAACCGTGGAACTCAACGTGTTAAAGGATCGTCTTTCGATAATTATTATCCGATAGACGATAAAATGCCCGAAAATGCAAAAAAGGTATACATAAAAATAGATATTTTATAAAGGTATATAAAGCATTCAAATAATATTACCGAATTCAGGATGTTGCGCCTTTCTTCAAAATACAGATTTTTTTCCTGTCCTAAGTCCACGTTTCTTCAGTCGTAGGCCACTGTGGTAACAGTTCCTTTACAGCAGATTGAATTGGAATCTAAAATGAATGATAATTTAAATGTGATATTATCAATTAAGTAATTACTTTCCAGTTCAAATTTACACGAAAAACTGCAGCTAGATGCTTGGTTATGTCCTGGCGATTTCTTGGTATGTTATGTCCTGGCGATTCCATTTCATCAGGAAAACTCAATAGTCCACATGGTTCTGGCGTGAATTGGGACATATAGGTACAAATTCTGGAGACGAAATCAAAGACCTAGATATTTGTAAATTATTCGTTTGAGGCCGGGGAGTGGAATAGCTATTGTTATATGTCAAAAGTGCGGGAGGCGCGATAGCGCTCTTCTTATATTATGTAAACATTATTGATTTGGCGCCTTTTAAGCCAAATCAAAAATGTTGATGTAAAACAAACAGAGTGCTATCGCGCTTCCCGGACTTTTGGCATATAACATGAGCGCTATTTCACTCCCCGGCATCTAACGGTTAACAGTGATTAGTTTTCTTCGGTGAAGAGCACTTCGACAAATCGCGTTACGCCATACATACCAGTAACAATTTCGAAAAACTGCGATAATTCCACGTTTGCACGTTCAGGGCAATAGCAAAATGGTTCCAATCCGTTTTCCATATTGCGATGATTTTTTTCGACAGCTCAGAAACTCTATATAATGTGATGTGACAACTGGCTTCATACTCTTCTTTCTGGATTTTCGTCGACCAAGTGCTAGATAACGGGAGAGCCGAGATGGAAAATGAAAGGTGGGAAGATTTTTAAATATGTGACGTCACAGATTTTGTTTATGTATGTCACTTTTCTTATAATAGTCCACTACATAGGAAAAGTGTTGTTATTATTCTATTGTTGTATATTAAGTAAAAATAAGCAGATGAAATGAACGAACTAGTTTTTTTTTAATCAATGCTAGCGTTCAAAATAATAAGGGCCCAACTGACATTTTAGCAGAAACTCAAATTTCAGGTTTATTGAAGTGTTCTAAACTTAATTTCTATTCAATTTTACTTCTCGTTACGTCAACCAAAAACGTAAATGAACGAAGTCATAGTCACAGAATCTTTTGTTCCTTTGATGGAGAAACATTTGACAGTGCATGGGAAAAAAATTGCAAAATTTTTTATGTGGAATTCACTTCAAAAAAGTATTTAATTGACTCCGTATGACCTAGATTGAAACGAAAAATTATCCGCTTGCGTCTTAGTTTTAGACAAATGAAGTGTTCAGCACCCTAATTATGTAATTACAATTGCTGACAAGAGATAAATTTCCATTAAGTTGTTCTAAAATTCAAACATAGTAGACATTAGAGACGTCGGTTAAACGTTCGATTAATTCAAATAATCGAATATCTGCAATTTTATTCGAGTTATTTTGTATCGAATAATGAAAAATCAAAATATCAATGCATTGAACAATTATCGCAGTAATCGCGATTAATGAAAAAGGGAACCATTTTGACGTAGGACTACGTCTTTCTTTTCTGTACCGGGTGTAAGTTCAACGAGAGAGTGTCGCTGGAGTGCAAGGTTTTGAGGGTGTTCCCGTTTAGTTACTAAGCTGGGTTAGAGGAGCGGTTGAAAACAGTACATTGTTTTTTAGCATTTTATTTTATGATCTGCTATTGGTCTCCATACTACGCGGTACGAATGATGTTATTTGTACTCATTCTGAGTTTCTTATAGCGCGGTTTCCATACAACACGGTAGGTGGTTTCCATATAACGCGCTACGCATTAGCCTGGTTTGTAAGTAAAATCCGAATTTCTTATAGTGCGGTTTCCATATAACGCGGTACGCACTCACCACGTTATAGGAAGGTTGACTGTAGTTGAATTTCATTTTAATAACAATTTCATACTCATCCAGTCACACACTATCACCACCTTTCACCAATCTTTACAAATAATTATTCATTCATCATTAAGAATTGATTCAGACATAATTTCTAACAAATGATTACAGAGCCAGCGGTAGTCCTATGTCTACATTGCGGTTGTATCACGGATATAACCCACTTTTTATTAAATACAGTGCAAAATTTGTGTAACAATGTGTGTCATTAATAATAACAAAATTTGTGTAATAATGTGTGTCATGGTGTTTTGTCAAAATTATTCGAATATGCTAAACCATTTATGATTGAAGCATAACAATTATTCCCTGGTGATGGAGGAGGCTGGAAAGAAGAATTCAGCGTCTGCAGGTAATTTTGAATAGAAAAAATTGTATGGTGGTGAAATAAAAATATTGGGCATCATTTTCATGATGTCCTCTTTTTTCAATATTCCGCAAAAAATCATGATATGGTAAATTTATCAACATACTGAAATACCATTTCATTCAAAAACCATTGTTCTACACAATGTTTATTTTAAAATTTTATTTAATGTAACTTTTCAAATTATGACATCATAATCTTCTTTATTATAAACTAAATTAAATTATAGACATTGGAATACTAATTCTGATATAAGAAGAACATTACATTTTATATTTGTTATAACGATGAGTGAAATGCGAAAAATATTTTGACGTAGGACTACGTATTACATTAAGGGTGTCAAATCAGAAAACATGTCATGTTTTTATGAAGTAAAGTTAACGTTAATAAATATTTTTGCTGCGAACGGATTTTAACGATTTGCATACCAATCGAATCGGAAGATTTCTAGGATTTGTTTGCTCTACATTACAATCCCATAGTCTAGATATGGTTTGAATTTATGAAAATTGGAAGCATTCATATTTCCCCATACATTTGTGTGCTTTCCCGAACAGAGCTGTCAATATCGGGCAACTTATGCAGCCGCTAGAATAGAAACAACGAAGGGGATAGCGAAAAGAGAATATTTGCGAAGTAAACTCCACCCTTGCATAGTAAGCAAGCTGTTGCTAGCGTATAAGTATTGCGGAAAATTCTGAGGAAAATTATCAGAATCTGTCTGTGCCCGAAACAACAAAGGTCGCTTAATCTGCTCGTTTTGTGTTTCATCTTTCTCCTCGAGCTGTGAACGCTAGAGAATATTTCACATGAAGTGTGTTTCGATGTTTCATATTTATCGCTGCAACTGTGTGCATCTGTTAAACGCGTGTTTGATGCTTGTTGATTGGCAATGCACGGAAGATGCCTCTCGTTAAATACTCAGTGTAATGCGTTCATTGATTCAATGAAACAAATTGTGACATATGATCGATTAGTGTATTATTCTCGCAAAGGCAAGAAAGAATCGTTGCTTCTCGAGATGGTTATACCAGAACACGCAAGCCATTAATCCTTTTCAGGGTCCCCGGAACATTTTACTAAAAAGTTATTTATGAAATTTCGACGTATTCGCAAATAATATCCGAAATGATAAACCAACAAATAAAAAAAAAGATTGCGTAGTCCTACGTCCTAAGCGGTCGTGTCTCGTATACAACCCCTCATTTATATTCCCATGAAATGAGTTCCCCACTGTTAGTTCTGCTTGAGATTTTCCTAACGATCTTCAGAACAATCATAGCACCCGGCTGGGTATGCCTGATATGTAAACTCCTTTCTGTCAAATAGCTGCTAATACAATCGAATTTAACGTAACCAAAACCTTTGACATATACTACAGATGCGAGATGAAGAATAAAAGGTGGGAAGATTCACTGGTTTTGGTTGTGTTAAACTTTGATTGTATTAGTAGCCAAGAAGATATGAAGTTCACATATCGCGCATACCAGTCAGTTACCCAAATGGTGCAAAATTGAATGTGGCAACGAATAACGTTGAAAGAGGATATACAGAAACTAATTACATATTCCCAAAAATATTTTTCGCATTATAAGATAAACAGAACATGTCACGAACTAAAATGTTTGATTGTTTTTTTGATTTCTTCTTATATCAGAAATAGTATTCTAACGTGTACTATGTTTGAATCTTAGAGCAAGTTCATGGAAGTTTATCTCTTGTCAGCAATTGTAATTGCTTTTTTCACCATTAGGGTGCTGAACACTTCATTCGTCTAAAATCAAGACGCAAACGAAACACTTTCCGTCTCAATCTAGGTCATATGGAGTCAATTAAATTTATTTTTAAAGCGCATATTACATGAAAAAAACTTGCAACCTATTTTCCCATGCACTGTCAAATGTTTCTCCGTCAAAGGAACAAAAGATTCTGTGACTCTGACTTTGTTCGTATACGTTTTTACCAGATTTTTTGTATCGTACACGAAAATTACTCACACAGATAAAATGGCGTGCAGAATCACGGCTCTTTGTTCGTAAAATTCAACCAATTTATAAATTTTGTTGATTCGAACCCGTTTTTCTCTTTATTTTCCATCAAAAAATTTAACACGAGGAACAAACTAACTAAAAAGTTATAACTAGTGCCATGTTTTAATTCAGAAAGCGCGTGAATTTTGCTCGTCAAAAATGTCGAACAAATAGATGCTCCTCCTGGAAATTATTTTACATAAAGTTACATGAGCGATTCAAGTTTACCAATCGCATCTACTGATTTCTTCTATGATATGGAAGTGTGAATTGAGAATATAGAAGAATATGTACGGAACAACAACATTTTATTGTTAAAACTTGCGAGAAATTTTCCTTGAATTTAAACAAAAACATATAGGATTGCATGAAAAAATGTAAGTAAATTGGAACACTAAGGAGTTGTGGAGAGTACAAATATGATTGGAAGCTCAATGGTACATTGATTCTTCATGGTGACGTTCAGGTAATTTATTCTTTTCGTTAAGAATTATCTGTGTTGTTCTTCAAAGAATGTTAATATTTTTTTGTTTTTCCAAGTATGGATACCTCGGGGCCTTTTTGGAGAGTGGAAGCAACGGTGTCATGCATCTATCAATGTTTCAATGACGGAGTTATTGTTTATGGGCGCTGTCAACAAGGCATACTATGCTGGATTTTGAGTCAGCCGCTTCAGACTGCAGTGTAAATGTTGATCATTCATATTTTCCATTGTCAATGTATAGAAAGAAATATATCAAATTTTGTAGAACACATATTTCTACATCAAATCTGAAGCTTTTTAGGAAGAAATATATATATATCCATTTTTATTTAACTACAAAAAAATCCGTGCAAATTCAGGCAATTTTGCACGCTATTTACTAAAGTAAAGCCGGATTTAGACGTTGTGAATTATTCGGTTGCGAGTAAACGTCAATCGATCCGAAGAATTACGAACACACCCATACCACGAAATTTGACATTTGATTTGTATGTGTGGAGCTACTCGCACGTTCAAAAACAAAAAATCGAGGGATTGTATCCGAGACACGACCGCTTAGGACGTAGGACTACGCAATCTTTTTTTTTATTTGTTGGTTTATCATTTCGGATATTATTTGCGAATACGTCGAAATTTCATAAATAACTTTTTAGTAAAATGTTCCGGGGACCCTGAAAAGGATTTATGGCTTGCGTGTTCTGGTATAACCATCTCGAGAAGCAACGATTCTTTCTTGCCTTTGCGAGAATAATACACTAATCGATCATATGTCACAATTTGTTTCATTGAATCAATGAACGCATTACACTGAGTATTTAACGAGAGGCATCTTCCGTGCATTGCCAATCAACAAGCATCAAACACGCGTTTAACAGATGCACACAGTTGCAGCGATAAATATGAAACATCGAAACACACTTCATGTGAAATATTCTCTAGCGTTCACAGCTCGAGGAGAAAGATGAAACACAAAACGAGCAGATTAAGCGACCTTTGTTGTTTCGGGCACAGACAGATTCTGATAATTTTCCTCAGAATTTTCCGCAATACTTATACGCTAGCAACAGCTTGCTTACTATGCAAGGGTGGAGTTTACTTCGCAAATATTCTCTTTTCGCTATCCCCTTCGTTGTTTCTATTCTAGCGGCTGCATAAGTTGCCCGATATTGACAGCTCTGTTCGGGAAAGCACACAAATGTATGGGGAAATATGAATGCTTCCAATTTTCATAAATTCAAACCATATCTAGACTATGGGATTGTAATGTAGAGCAAACAAATCCTAGAAATCTTCCGATTCGATTGGTATGCAAATCGTTAAAATCCGTTCGCAGCAAAAATATTTATTAACGTTAACTTTACTTCATAAAAACATGACATGTTTTCTGATTTGACACCCTTAATGTAATACGTAGTCCTACGTCAAAATATTTTTCGCATTTCACTCATCGTTATAACAAATATAAAATGTAATGTTCTTCTTATATCAGAATTAGTATTCCAATGTCTATAATTTAATTTAGTTTATAATAAAGAAGATTATGATGTCATAATTTGAAAAGTTACATTAAATAAAATTTTAAAATAAACATTGTGTAGAACAATGGTTTTTGAATGAAATGGTATTTCAGTATGTTGATAAATTTACCATATCATGATTTTTTGCGGAATATTGAAAAAAGAGGACATCATGAAAATGATGCCCAATATTTTTATTTCACCACCATACAATTTTTTCTATTCAAAATTACCTGCAGACGCTGAATTCTTCTTTCCAGCCTCCTCCATCACCAGGGAATAATTGTTATGCTTCAATCATAAATGGTTTAGCATATTCGAATAATTTTGACAAAACACCATGACACACATTATTACACAAATTTTGTTATTATTAATGACACACATTGTTACACAAATTTTGCACTGTATTTAATAAAAAGTGGGTTATATCCGTGATACAACCGCAATGTAGACATAGGACTACCGCTGGCTCTGTAATCATTTGTTAGAAATTATGTCTGAATCAATTCTTAATGATGAATGAATAATTATTTGTAAAGATTGGTGAAAGGTGGTGATAGTGTGTGACTGGATGAGTATGAAATTGTTATTAAAATGAAATTCAACTACAGTCAACCTTCCTATAACGTGGTGAGTGCGTACCGCGTTATATGGAAACCGCACTATAAGAAATTCGGATTTTACTTACAAACCAGGCTAATGCGTAGCGCGTTATATGGAAACCACCTACCGTGTTGTATGGAAACCGCGCTATAAGAAACTCAGAATGAGTACAAATAACATCATTCGTACCGCGTAGTATGGAGACCAATAGCAGATCATAAAATAAAATGCTAAAAAACAATGTACTGTTTTCAACCGCTCCTCTAACCCAGCTTAGTAACTAAACGGGAACACCCTCAAAACCTTGCACTCCAGCGACACTCTCTCGTTGAACTTACACCCGGTACAGAAAAGAAAGACGTAGTCCTACGTCAAAATGGTTCCCTTTTTCATTAATCGCGATTACTGCGATAATTGTTCAATGCATTGATATTTTGATTTTTCATTATTCGATACAAAATAACTCGAATAAAATTGCAGATATTCGATTATTTGAATTAATCGAACGTTTAACCGACGTCTCTAATGTCTACTATGTTTGAATTTTAGAACAACTTAATGGAAATTTATCTCTTGTCAGCAATTGTAATTACATAATTAGGGTGCTGAACACTTCATTTGTCTAAAACTAAGACGCAAGCGGATAATTTTTCGTTTCAATCTAGGTCATACGGAGTCAATTAAATACTTTTTTGAAGTGAATTCCACATAAAAAATTTTGCAATTTTTTTCCCATGCACTGTCAAATGTTTCTCCATCAAAGGAACAAAAGATTCTGTGACTATGACTTCGTTCATTTACGTTTTTGGTTGACGTAACGAGAAGTAAAATTGAATAGAAATTAAGTTTAGAACACTTCAATAAACCTGAAATTTGAGTTTCTGCTAAAATGTCAGTTGGGCCCTTATTATTTTGAACGCTAGCATTGATTAAAAAAAAACTAGTTCGTTCATTTCATCTGCTTATTTTTACTTAATATACAACAATAGAATAATAACAACACTTTTCCTATGTAGTGGACTATTATAAGAAAAGTGACATACATAAACAAAATCTGTGACGTCACATATTTAAAAATCTTCCCACCTTTCATTTTCCATCTCGGCTCTCCCGTTATCTAGCACTTGGTCGACGAAAATCCAGAAAGAAGAGTATGAAGCCAGTTGTCACATCACATTATATAGAGTTTCTGAGCTGTCGAAAAAAATCATCGCAATATGGAAAACGGATTGGAACCATTTTGCTATTGCCCTGAACGTGCAAACGTGGAATTATCGCAGTTTTTCGAAATTGTTACTGGTATGTATGGCGTAACGCGATTTGTCGAAGTGCTCTTCACCGAAGAAAACTAATCACTGTTAACCGTTAGATGCCGGGGAGTGAAATAGCGCTCATGTTATATGCCAAAAGTCCGGGAAGCGCGATAGCACTCTGTTTGTTTTACATCAACATTTTTGATTTGGCTTAAAAGGCGCCAAATCAATAATGTTTACATAATATAAGAAGAGCGCTATCGCGCCTCCCGCACTTTTGACATATAACAATAGCTATTCCACTCCCCGGCCTCAAACGAATAATTTACAAATATCTAGGTCTTTGATTTCGTCTCCAGAATTTGTACCTATATGTCCCAATTCACGCCAGAACCATGTGGACTATTGAGTTTTCCTGATGAAATGGAATCGCCAGGACATAACATACCAAGAAATCGCCAGGACATAACCAAGCATCTAGCTGCAGTTTTTCGTGTAAATTTGAACTGGAAAGTAATTACTTAATTGATAATATCACATTTAAATTATCATTCATTTTAGATTCCAATTCAATCTGCTGTAAAGGAACTGTTACCACAGTGGCCTACGACTGAAGAAACGTGGACTTAGGACAGGAAAAAAATCTGTATTTTGAAGAAAGGCGCAACATCCTGAATTCGGTAATATTATTTGAATGCTTTATATACCTTTATAAAATATCTATTTTTATGTATACCTTTTTTGCATTTTCGGGCATTTTATCGTCTATCGGATAATAATTATCGAAAGACGATCCTTTAACACGTTGAGTTCCACGGTTTTACAGCGACTCTGGAAATTTTTAAATGTATTATGACCATCGTTTCTTATTGTAGTTTAAGGTATTTTTGTTCAAAAGGGAATGGTTATAAGCTTATATTAGTTACCTTTATTATCGTATGCTATACTGTCAGTCACTTGTGATTGACGCAGCCTGAGCGAAAATTCGGAGTCAGTCACCGGTGACTGACGTGGCAGACAACGTGTTGATCAACGATACTTAACGAACAGGAATACGGTTACTCAGGATTAGAACGATGTTAAATGACGTCACTATGAAAACTTTTTCTGTTGATGGACCACAATTCGACCGTCGTTTTTTAAAAAGTATGTGGTACTGTATAATTCGAAAAATTATAAAGTTCTGTTGTCGGGTACAGTGAAATAAGGTAATACTTTTACCCACCGGAAAATACTTTTAGCTACTTTTAGCTTTTAGCCACTGGAAAAAATATTTACGATTAGTTAAGTAACCGGTGTTATGAAGAGAAATAAACGTAACATGCCCAATCGATTCGAACACTGCCGTCGCGTTATTCGGAAAAATTAAATAAAAGAGGAATTCAACCGGTTCCTTTTGAGGCAACCCATGACGAAACCGGTACTTTCGTATTACCGTCACCGGAACCGAAATACAATAGATAGCAATTACTTAACCGGGTCGCTAACGCCCGGTCGGACCTAACTAAAGGATCGTCTCCTATGTATCAAACTAACCGGGCAATCGATGGAACACAGGTTTGTTTGCGAAAGGCCGCCGCTTCCGACGGCGGGTCGGCTAATACGCTAATACGAAAGTACCACGAAACCTCTTCGGTCGCGTAATAAATAAATATCGATTCAAATATAAGAGGAATTCCTCCGGTTCCTTCCGAGGTAACCCATGACGAAACCTCTTCGGTCGCGTAATAAATAAATATCGATTCAAATATAAGAGGAATTCCTCCGGTTCCTCTCGAGGTAACCCATGACGAAACCTCTTCGGTCGCGTTATAAGTAATTATCGATTTAAATATAAGAGGAATTCCTCCGGTTCCTTTCGAGGCAACCCATGACGAAACCTCTTCGGTCGCGTTATAAGTAATTATCGTTTAATATAAAAGAGGGATTCCTCCGGTTCCTTTCGAGGCAACCCATGACGAAACCTCTTCGGTCGCGTTATGAGTAATTATCGTTTATAATATAAGAGGGATTCCTCCGGTTCCTTTCGAGGCAACCCATGACGAAACCTCTTCGGTCGCGTTATAATGATTTATCGTTTAATATATAAGAGGGATTCCTCCGGTTCCTTTCGAGGCAACCCATGACGAAACCTCTTCGGTCGCGTTATAAGTAATTATCGTTTATAATATAAGAAGGATTCCTCCGGTTCCTTTCGAGGCAATCCATGACGAAACCTCTTCGGTCGAGTAATAAATAAATATCGATTCAAATATAAGAGGAATTCCTCCGGTTCCTCTCGAGGTAACCCATGACGAAACCTCTTCGGTCGCGTTATGAGTAATTATCGTTTATAATATAAGAGGGATTCCTCCGGTTCCTTTCGAGGCAACCCATGACGAAACCTCTTCGGTCGCGTTATAATTAATTATCGTTTAATATAAAAGAGGGATTCCTCCGGTTCCTTTCGAGGCAACCCATGACGAAACCTCTTCGGTCGCGTTATAAGTAATTATCGATTTAAATATAAGAGGAATTCCTCCGGTTCCTTTCGAGGCAACCCATGACGAAACCTCTTCGGTCGCGTTATAAGTAATTATCGTTTAATATATAAGAGGGATTCCTCCGGTTCCTTTCGAGGCAACCCATGACGAAACCTCTTCGGTCGCGTTATAAGTAATTATCGTTTAATATAAAAGAGGGATTCCTCCGGTTCCTTTCGAGGCAACCCATGACGAAACCTCTCCGGTCGCGTTATGAGTCATTATCGTTTATAATATAAGAGGGATTCCTCCGGTACCTTTCGAGGCAACCCATGACGAAACCTCTTCGGTCGCGTTATAAGTAATTATCGTTTAATATAAAAGAGGGATTCCTCCGGTTCCTTTCGAGGCAACCCATGACGAAACCTCTTCGGTCGCGTTATGAGTAATTATCGTTTATAATATAAGAGGGATTCCTCCGGTTCCTTTCGAGGCAACCCATGACGAAACCTCTTCGGTCGCGTTATAATTAATTATCGTTTAATATATAAGAGGGATTCCTCCGGTTCCTTTCGAGGCAACCCATGACGAAACCTCTCCGGTCGCGTTATGAGTAATTATCGTTTATAATATAAGAGGGATTCCTCCGGTACCTTTCGAGGCAACCCATGACGAAACCTCTTCGGTCGCGTTATAAGTAATTATCGTTTAATATAAAAGAGGGATTCCTCCGGTTCCTTTCGAGGCAACCCATGACGAAACCTCTCCGGTCGCGTTATGAGTCATTATCGTTTATAATATAAGAGGGATTCCTCCGGTACCTTTCGAGGCAACCCATGACGAAACCTCTTCGGTCGCGTTATAAGTAATTATCGTTTAATATAAAAGAGGGATTCCTCCGGTTCCTTTCGAGGCAACCCATGACGAAACCTCTCCGGTCGCGTTATGAGTAATTATCGTTTATAATATAAGAGGGATTCCTCCGGTTCCTTTCGAGGCAACCCATGACGAAACCTCTTCGGTCGCGTTATAATTAATTATCGTTTAATATAAAAGAGGGATTCCGCCGGTTCCTTTCGAGGCAACCCATGACGAAACCTCTTCGGTCGCGTTATAAGTAATTATCGATTTAAATATAAGAGGGATTCCTCCGGTTCCTTTCGAGGCAACCCATGACGAAACCTCTTCGGTCGCGTTATAATTAATTATCGTTTAATATATAAGAGGGATTCCTCCGGTTCCTTTCGATGCAACCCATGACGAAACCTCTTCGGTCGCGTTATAAGTAATTATCGTTTAATATATAAGAGGGATTCCTCCGGTTCCTTTCGAGGCAACCCATGACGAAACCTCTTCGGTCGCGTTATAAGTAATTATCGATTTAAATATAAGAGGAATTCCTCCGGTTCCTTTCGAGGCAACCCATGACGAAACCTCTTCGGTCGCGTTATAAGTAATTATCGATTTAAATATAAGAGGAATTCCTCCGGTTCCTTTCGAGGCAACCCATGACGAAACCTCTTCGGTTGCGTTATAAGTAATTATCTTTTAAAATATAAGAGGGATTCCTCCGGTTCCTTTCGAGGCAACCCATGACGAAACCTCTTCGGTCGCGTTATAAGTAATTATCTTTTAAAATATAAGAGGAATTCCTCCGGTTCCTTTCGAGGCAATCCATGACGAAACCTCTTCGGTCGCGTTATAATGATTTATCGTTTAATATATAAGAGGGATTCCTCCGGTTCCTTTCGAGGCAACCCATGACGAAACCTCTTCGGTCGCGTTATAAGTAATTATCGTATATAATATAAGAAGGATTCCTCCGGTTCCTTTCGAGGCAATCCATGACGAAACCTCTTCGGTCGAGTAATAAATAAATATCGATTCAAATATAAGAGGAATTCCTCCGGTTCCTCTCGAGGTAACCCATGACGAAACCTCTTCGGTCGCGTTATGAGTAATTATCGTTTATAATATAAGAGGGATTCCTCCGGTTCCTTTCGAGGCAACCCATGACGAAACCTCTTCGGTCGCGTTATAATTAATTATCGTTTAATATAAAAGAGGGATTCCTCCGGTTCCTTTCGAGGCAACCCATGACGAAACCTCTTCGGTCGCGTTATAAGTAATTATCGATTTAAATATAAGAGGAATTCCTCCGGTTCCTTTCGAGGCAACCCATGACGAAACCTCTTCGGTCGCGTTATAAGTAATTATCGTTTAATATAAAAGAGGGATTCTTCCGGTTCCTTTCGAGGCAACCCATGACGAAACCTCTCCGGTCGCGTTATGAGTCATTATCGTTTATAATATAAGAGGGATTCCTCCGGTACCTTTCGAGGCAACCCATGACGAAACCTCTTCGGTCGCGTTATAAGTAATTATCGTTTAATATAAAAGAGGGATTCCTCCGGTTCCTTTCGAGGCAACCCATGACGAAACCTCTTCGGTCGCGTTATGAGTAATTATCGTTTATAATATAAGAGGGATTCCTCCGGTTCCTTTCGAGGCAACCCATGACGAAACCTCTTCGGTCGCGTTATAATTAATTATCGTTTAATATATAAGAGGGATTCCTCCGGTTCCTTTCGAGGCAATCTATGACGAAACCTCTTCGGTCGCGTTGTAAGTAATTATCGATTTAAATATAAGAGGAAATCCTCCGGTTCCTTTCGAGGCAACCCATGACGAAACCTCTTCGGTCGCGTTATAAGTAATTATCGATTTAAATATAAGAGGGATTCCTCCGGTTCCTTTCGAGGCAACCCATGACGAAACCTCTTCGGTCGCGTTATAAGTAATTATCGTTTAATATAAAAGAGGGATTCCTCCGGTTCCTTTCGAGGCAACCCATGACGAAACCTCTTCGGTCGCGTTATAAGTAATTATCGTTTAATATAAAAGAGGGATTCCTCCGGTTCCTTTCGAGGCAACCCATGACGAAACCTCTTCGGTCGCGTTATGAGTAATTATCGTTTATAATATAAGAGGGATTCCTCCGGTTCCTTTCGAGGCAACCCATGACGAAACCTCTTCGGTCGCGTTATAATTAATTATCGTTTAATATATAAGAGGGATTCCTCCGGTTCCTTTCGATGCAACCCATGACGAAACCTCTTCGGTCGCGTTATAAGTAATTATAGATTTAAATATAAGAGGAATTCCTCCGGTTCCTTTCGAGGCAACCCATGACGAAACCTCTTCGGTCGCGTTATAAGTAATTATCGATTTAAATATAAGAGGGATTCCTCCGGTTCCTTTCGAGGCAACCCATGACGAAACCTCTTCGGTCGCGTTATAAGTAATTATCGATTTAAATATAAGAGGGATTCCTCCGGTTCCTTTCGAGGCAACCCATGACGAAACCTCTTCGGTCGCGTTATAAGTAATTATAGATTTAAATATAAGAGGAATTCCTCCGGTTCCTTTCGAGGCAACCCATGACGAAACCTCTTCGGTCGCGTTATAAGTTATTATCGTTTAATATAAAAGAGGGATTCCTCCGGTTCCTTTCGAGGCAACCCATGACGAAACCTCTTCGGTCGCGTTATGAGTAATTATCGTTTATAATATAAGAGGGATTCCTCCGGTTCCTTTCGAGGCAACCCATGACGAAACCTCTTCGGTCGCGTTATAATTAATTATCGTTTAATATAAAAGAGGGATTCCTCCGGTTCCTTTCGAGGCAACCCATGACGAAACCTCTTCGGTCGCGTTATAAGTAATTATAGATTTAAATATAAGAGGAATTCCTCCGGTTCCTTTCGAGGCAACCCATGACGAAACCTCTTCGGTCGCGTTATAAGTAATTATCGTTTAATATAAAAGAGGGATTCCTCCGGTTCCTTTCGAGGCAACCCATGACGAAACCTCTTCGGTCGCGTTATAAGTAATTATCGATTTAAATATAAGAGGGATTCCTCCGGTTCCTTTCGAGGCAACCCATGACGAAACCTCTTCGGTCGCGTTATGAGTAATTATCGTTTATAATATAAGAGGGATTCCTCCGGTTCCTTTCGAGGCAACCCATGACGAAACCTCTTCGGTCGCGTTATAATTAATTATCGTTTAATATAAAAGAGGGATTCCTCCGGTTCCTTTCGAGGCAACCCATGACGAAACCTCTCCGGTCGCGTTATGAGTAATTATCGTTTATAATATAAGAGGGATTCCTCCGGTTCCTTTCGAGGCAACCCATGACGAAACCTCTTCGGTCGCGTTATAAGTAATTATCGTTTAATATAAAAGAGGGATTCCTCCGGTTCCTTTCGAGGCAACCCATGACGAAACCTCTTCGGTCGCGTTATAAGTAATTATCGTTTAATATATAAGAGGGATTCCTCCGGTTCCTTTCGAGGCAACCCATGACGAAACCTCTTCGGTCGCGTTATAAGTAATTATCGATTTAAATATAAGAGGAATTCCTCCGGTTCCTTTCGAGGCAACCCATGACGAAACCTCTTCGGTCGCGTTATAAGTAATTATCTTTTAAAATATAAGAGGAATTCCTCCGGTTCCTTTCGAGGCAATCCATGACGAAACCTCTTCGGTCGCGTTATAATGATTTATCGTTTAATATATAAGAGGGATTCCTCCGGTTCCTTTCGAGGCAACCCATGACGAAACCTCTTCGGTCGCGTTATAAGTAATTATCGTTTATAATATAAGAAGGATTCCTCCGGTTCCTTTCGAGGCAATCCATGACGAAACCTCTTCGGTCGAGTAATAAATAAATATCGATTCAAATATAAGAGGAATTCCTCCGGTTCCTCTCGAGGTAACCCATGACGAAACCTCTTCGGTCGCGTAATAAATAAATATCGATTCAAATATAAGAGGAATTCCTCCGGTTCCTTCCGAGGTAACCCATGACGAAACCTCTTCGGTCGCGTAATAAATAAATATCGATTCAAATATAAGAGGAATTCCTCCGGTTCCTTTCGAGGTAACCCATGACGAAACCTCTTCGGTCGCGTAATAAATAAATATCGATTCAAATATAAGAGGAATTCCTCCGGTTCCTCTCGAGGTAACCCATGACGAAACCTCTTCGGTCGCGTTATAAGTAATTATCGATTTAAATATAAGAGGAATTCCTCCGGTTCCTTTCGAGGCAACCCATGACGAAACCTCTTCGGTCGCGTTATAAGTAATTATCGTTTAATATAAAAGAGGGATTCCTCCGGTTCCTTTCGAGGCAACCCATGACGAAACCTCTTCGGTCGCGTTATGAGTAATTATCGTTTATAATATAAGAGGGATTCCTCCGGTTCCTTTCGAGGCAACCCATGACGAAACCTCTTCGGTCGCGTTATAATTAATTATCGTTTAATATAAAAGAGGGATTCCTCCGGTTCCTTTCGAGGCAACCCATGACGAAACCTCTTCGGTCGCGTTATAAGTAATTATCGATTTAAATATAAGAGGAATTCCTCCGGTTCCTTTCGAGGCAACCCATGACGAAACCTCTTCGGTCGCGTTATAAGTAATTATCGTTTAATATATAAGAGGGATTCCTCCGGTTCCTTTCGAGGCAACCCATGACGAAACCTCTTCGGTCGCGTTATAAGTAATTATCGTTTAATATAAAAGAGGGATTCCTCCGGTTCCTTTCGAGGCAACCCATGACGAAACCTCTCCGGTCGCGTTATGAGTCATTATCGTTTATAATATAAGAGGGATTCCTCCGGTACCTTTCGAGGCAACCCATGACGAAACCTCTTCGGTCGCGTTATAAGTAATTATCGTTTAATATAAAAGAGGGATTCCTCCGATTCCTTTCGAGGCAACCCATGACGAAACCTCTTCGGTCGCGTTATGAGTAATTATCGTTTATAATATAAGAGGGATTCCTCCGGTTCCTTTCGAGGCAACCCATGACGAAACCTCTTCGGTCGCGTTATAATTAATTATCGTTTAATATATAAGAGGGATTCCTCCGGTTCCTTTCGAGGCAATCTATGACGAAACCTCTTCGGTCGCGTTGTAAGTAATTATCGATTTAAATATAAGAGGGATTCCTCCGGTTCCTTTCGAGGCAATCTATGACGAAACCTCTTCGGTCGCGTTATAATTAATTATCGTTTAATATATAAGAGGGATTCCTCCGGTTCCTTTCGAGGCAACCCATGACGAAACCGCTTCGGTCGCGTTATAAGTAATTATCGTTTAATATAAAAGAGGGATTCCTCCGGTTCCTTTCGAGGCAACCCATGACGAAACCTCTCCGGTCGCGTTATGAGTAATTATCGTTTATAATATAAGAGGGATTCCTCCGGTTCCTTTCGAGGCAACCCATGACGAAACCTCTTCGGTCGCGTTATAAGTAATTATCGTTTAATATAAAAGAGGGATTCCTCCGGTTCCTTTCGAGGCAACCCATGACGAAACCTCTTCGGTCGCGTTATGAGTAATTATCGTTTATAATATAAGAGGGATTCCTCCGGTTCCTTTCGAGGCAACCCATGACGAAACCTCTTCGGTCGCGTTATAAGTAATTATCGTTTAATATAAAAGAGGGATTCCTCCGGTTCCTTTCGAGGCAACCCATGACGAAACCTCTTCGGTCGCGTTATGAGTAATTATCGTTTATAATATAAGAGGGATTCCTCCGGTTCCTTTCGAGGCAATCCATGACGAAACCTCTTCGGTCGCGTTATAATGATTTATCGTTTAATATATAAGAGGGATTCCTCCGGTTCCTTTCGAGGCAATCTATGACGAAACCTCTTCGGTCGCGTTATGAGTAATTATCGTTTATAATATAAGAGGGATTCCTCCGGTTCCTTTTGAGGCAATCCATGACGAAACCTCTTCGGTCGCGTTATAAGTAATTATCGATTTAAATATAAGGGGAATTCTTCCGGTTCCTTTCGAGGCAACCCATGACGAAACCTCTTCGGTCGCGTTATAAGTAATTATCTTTTAAAATATAAGAGGAATTCCTCCGGTTCCTTTCGAGGCAACCCATGACGAAACCTCTTCGGTCGCGTTATAAGTAATTATCGTTTAAAATATAAGAGGGATTCCTCCGGTTCCTTTCGAGGCAACTCATGACGAAACCTCTTCGGTCGCGTTATAAGTAATTATCGATTTAAATATAAGAGGAATTCCTCCGGTTCCTTTCGAGGCAACCCATGACGAAACCTCTTCGGTCGCGTTATAAGTAATTATCGATTTAAATATAAGAGGAATTCCTCCGGTTCCTTTCGAGGCAACCCATGACGAAACCTCTTCGGTCGCGTTATAAGTAATTATCGTTTAAAATATAAGAGGGATTCCTCCGGTTCCTTTCGAGGCAACCCATGACGAAACCTCTTTGGTCGCGTTATAAGTAATTATCGTTTAAAATATAAGAGGGATTCCTCCGGTTCCTTTCGAGGCATCCCATGACGAAACCTCTTCGGTCGCGTTATAAGTAATTATCGATTTAAATATAAGAGGAATTCCTCCGGTTCCTTTCGAGGCAACCCATAACGAAACCTCTTCGGTCGCGTTATGAGTAATTATCGTTTAAAATATAAGAGGGATTCCTCCGGTTCCTTTCGATGCAACCCATGACGAAACCTCTTCGGTCACGTTATAAGTAATTATCGTTTAAAATATAAGAGGGATTCCTCCGGTTCCTTTCGAGGCAACCCATAACGAAACCTCTTCGGTCGCGTTATGAGTAATTATCGTTTAAAATATAAGAGGGATTCCTCCGGTTCCTTTCGATGCAACCCATGACGAAACCTCTTCGGTCACGTTATAAGTAATTATCGATTTAAATATAAGAGGAATTCCTCCGGTTCCTTTCGAGGCAACCCATGACGAAACCTCTTCGGTCGTGTTATAAGTAATTATCGTTTAAAATATAAGAGGGATTCCTCCGGTTCCTTTCGAGGCAACCCATGACGAAACCTCTTCGGTCGTGTTATAAATAAATATCGTTCGTTATAATAGAGGGATTCCTCCGGTTCCTTCCGAGGCAACCTATAACGAATCCTCTTCTGTCGCGTTGTAGAGAATTATCGAATAAAGTATCGATTCGAATTTAGAAATTTTAAAAACGTGATTTCTCGCGGTCTATCAAAAATCATTTTGAAATCATTTTCTTGTACGAGAATGTTTTCTAAAACGTTAATATTTATTGTTTTGGTTTTGATAATATTGATTCATTATTTCTTTAAATTTTTCTAATATTTCTTTTTTTCATGTACCGTTGTGGATCACCCCGAGGAAGTGAACTGGATTACTGGATTGTCAATTTACGAATAAGCTTGTAAAATTATGTTTAATAAATATTACGTATCGTCTTTTTATTTCAAAGCTCCAATGTCCTTAAGTATCTAAGTTAATAGTCTTACAATACTAACAGAAATGTTACTTCAGAAATCCCATTTTCGTTCGAGTTGTTCTTGCGTTTCGTTCGATCTGCTTCTGTTCGAAAAGTAAGTTATTAATGGAGAATGTGTCATTTTCAGCATATATCCTTGTTTTTAGCGAATAGAGACAATCAAAATGTTTTTAATTTTATTCGTCGAATAGGTCAGACCTATTCGATGAATTTATGCATCAGTTTTACCATGCTGGCTGATTGAGTGATTTCTGAATTATATTTTTATATTCTCATATTGACATTTATTCAGCCTAAAGATGACACAAATAATTCAAATCTATTGATGCAGGTTTGCAAGTTTAGATCTTATCTATTGTTTACTCTTATTTTCAAACATTTTATGAGTTGTCGAGTACCAAGTCTTAAGATAGAAAACGGATAGAAAAACCAGTTTTTTTCATTTCTTTATGCTCTTAGATTGATTTAGAAGGTAGATGTTTCTTGTTATCTGCATTATCTTGACTCGATTTTATGAAAAATAGAAAAAGAAGGATTATTTTAGACATTCTTTGTTATATGAAAAAGAGTGATTCGAATCCATATGAATTATAATGTAGATATATTGTGCTTGATCATGTCTATCATTTGAAGCTAAGAACAGGACCATACCTCTTACGTAACTCTTATCCTTCAAATTTTAGTGGATCGATTTCATGAAAAATCGAAAGAATGAAAAATATATTTTCGAATTTTTTGTTCTGATATCACACGAAAATCTTGAGTTTGATGATGCAGGTTTGTAGTGCGTGATCTCCTCTATCATAAGAATATAAGAACTGAACCATACCTCTTACGTAACTCTCATCCCCAGTAATTTGGTGGATCGATCTCATGAAAAATCGAAAGAATGTAAAACAAATATTATAATTTTTTCCTGATATCACACGTAAATCTTGAGTTTGATGATGCAGATTTGTAGTGCGTGATCTACTCTATCATAAGAATATAAGAACTGAACCATACCTCTTACGTAACTCTCATCCCCCGTAATTTGGTGGATCGATCTCATGATAAATCAAAAGAATGTAAAACATGTGTTTGAATTTTTTTCTGATATCACACGTAAATCTTGAGTTTGATGATGCAGGTTTGTAGTGCTTGATCTCCTCTATCATAAGAATATAAGAACTGAACCATACCCCTTACGTAACTCTCATCCCACGTAATTTAGTGGATCAATTTTATGAAAAATCGAAAGAATGAAAAATATATTTTCGATTTTTTTTTCTGATATCACACGTAAATCTTGAGTTTGATGATGCAGGTTTGTAGTGCTTGATCTCCTCTATCATAAGAATATAAGAACTGAACCATACCTCTTACGTAACTCTCATCCCCCGAAATTTAGTGGGTGGATCGATTTCATGAAAAATCGAAAGAATGAAAAACATATTTTCGATTTTTTTTCTGATGTTCCACGAAAATATTGAGTTTGATGATGCAGATTTGTAGTGCGTGATCTCCTCTATCATTTGAATCTGAGAACTGGACCATACCTCTTACGTAACTCTCATCCCCCGAAATTTGGTGGATCGATCTCATGAAAAGTCAAAAGAATGAAAAATATATTTTAGAATTTTTTTCTGATATCACACGTAAATCTTGAGTTTGATGATGCAGATTTGTAGTGCGTGATCTCCTCTGTTATTTGAATCTAAGAACTGGACCATACCTCTTACGTAACTCTCATCCTTCAAATTTTAGTGGATCGATTTCATGAAAAACCGAAAGAATGAAAGATATATTTTAGAATTTTTCTCTGATATTACACGTAAATCTTGAGTTTGATGATGCAGGTTTGTAGTGCGTGATCTCCTCTATCATAAGAATATAAGAACTGAACCATACCTCTTACGTAACTCTCATCCCCCGTAATTTGGTGGATCGATCTCATGAAAAATCGAAAGAATGAAAAATATATTTTAGAATTTTTTTCTGATATCACACGTAAATCTTGAGTTTGATGATGCAGATTTGTAGTGCGTGATCTCCTCTATCATTTGAATCTAAGAACTGGACCATACCTCTTACGTAACTCTCATCCTTCAAATTTTAGTGGATCGATTTCATGAAAAACCGAAAGAATGAAAGATATATTTTAGAATTTTTCTCTGATATTACACGTAAATCTTGAGTTTGATGATGCAGGTTTGTAGTGCGTGATCTCCTCTATCATTAGAATATAAGAACTGAACCATACCTCTTACGTAACTCTCATCCCCCGTAATTTGGTGGATCAATCTCATGAAAAATCGAAAGAATGAAAAATATATTTTAGAATTTTTTTTGATATCACACGTAAATCTTGAGTTTGATGATGCAGATTTGTAGTGCGTGATCTTCTCTATCATTTGAATCTGAGAACTGGACCATACCTCTTACGTAACTCTCATCTCCCGAAATTTAGTAGATCGATCTCATGAAAAATCGAAAGAATGAAAAACATAAAATCTCAGGTAAATCTTGATTTTGATGATGCAGATTTGTAGTGCGTGATCTCCTCTATCATTTCAATCTAAGAACTGGACCATACCTCTCACGTAACTCTCATCTCCCGAAATTTAGTGGATCGATCTCATGAAAAATCGAAAGAATGAAAAGCATAATTTAGAATTTTTTTCTGATGTTACACGAAATTCTTGAGTTTGATGATGCAGATTTGTAGTGCGTGATCTCCTCTATCATTAGAGTATAAGAACTGAACCATACTCCTTACGTAACTCTCATCCTTCAAATTTGAGCGAATATTGGTTCATGTTTTTCCATATCATGATTTTACTTTTACTTTTCCCCTTAGTGCGGCCCTGCTTCTGATTTAGTAGAGATTTGGAAGTATGAACACATTTTGTAAACTTTTATCACAATGCTTAGTAATTTCCTTGACAATATATATATTTTTGGAACCCTTGTGACTAAATCTATCGATTGATGTCCAGTTTATAAAAATGCGATGAGCTAAACTCTTGTTTTTGATAAATCTGTAGTTATCCTCCGTTGGCCCGATGCGTTTTTGTAATTTTTCCGAGAAAGTATGGAAAAATACGATACTTTCTATACATTGTTGGAAAGAGGAGTAAAAAATCTATAATTTGAGATGCCAAACACTCATCTACGACATACGAAACTCTCATCCTCCATGAATCTGTAGTTATCCTCCGTTTGTCCGATGCGTTTTTGTAATTTTTCCGGGAAAGTATGGAAAAATACGATACTTTCTATACATTGTTGGAAAGAGGAGCAAAAAAATCTATAATTTGAGATGCCAAACACTCATCTACGATATACGAAACTTTCATCCTCCATGAATCTGTAGTTATCCTCCGTTTGCCCGATGCGTTTTTGTAATTTTTCCGAGAAAATATGGAAAATACGATACTTTCTATACATTGTTGGAAAGAGGAGTAAAAAATCTATAATGCCAAACACTCATCTACGACATACCAAACTCTCATCCTTCATGAACCTGTAGTTATCCTCCGTTTGTCCGATGCGTTTTTGTAATTTTTCCGGGAAAGTATGGAAAAATACGATACTTTCTATACATTGTTGGAAAGAGGAGCAAAAAATCTATAATTTGAGATGCCAAACACTCATCACGGTACTTTCTATACATTGTTGGAAAGAGGAGCAAAAAACCTACAATTTGACATGCCAAACACTTATCTACGACCATGAATCTGTAGTTGACCTCCGTTTGCCCGATGCGTTTTTGTAATTTTTCCGGGAAAGTATGGAAAAATACGATACTTTCTATACATTGTTGGAAAGAGGAGCAAAAAACCTACAATTTGACATGCCAAACACTCATCTACGACATATGAAACTCTCATCCTTCATGAATTTGTAGTTATCCTCCGTTTGCCCAATGCGTTTTTGTAATTTTTCCGGGTAAGGATGGAAAAATACGATACTTTCTATACATTGCTGGAAAGAGGAACAAAAAATCTACAATTTGACATGCCAAACACTTATCTAGGACATACAAAACTCTCATCCTTCATGAATCTGTAGTTATCCTCCGTTTGCCCGATGCGTTTTTGTAATTTTTCCGGGAAAGTATGGAAAAATACGATACTTTCTATACATTGTTGGAAAGAGGAGCAAAAAATCTATAATTTGAGATGCCAAACACTCATCTACGACCTACGAAACTCTCATCCTTCATGAATCTGTAGTTATCCTCCGTTTGCCCAATGCGTTTTTGTAATTTTTCCGGGAAAGTATGGAAAAATACGATACTTTCTATACATTGTTGGAAAGAGGAGCAAAAAACCTACAATTTGACATGCCAAACACTCATCTACGACATATGAAACTCTCATCCTTCATGAATCTGTAGTCATCCTCCGTTTGCCCGATGCGTTTTTGTAATTTTTCCGGGAAAGTATGGAAAAATACGATACTTTCTATACATTGTTGGAAAGAGGAGCAAAAAACCTACAATTTGACATGCCAAACACTCATCTACGACATATGAAACTCTCATCCTTCATGAATCTGTAGTTATCCTCCGTTTGCCCAATGCGTTTTTGTAATTTTTCCGGGAAAGGATGGAAAAATACGATACTTTCTATACATTGTTGGAAAGAGGAGCAAAAAACCTACAATTTGACATGCCAAACACTTATCTAGGACATACAAAACTCTCATCCTTCATGAATCTGTAGTTATCCTCCGTTTGCCCGATGCGTTTTTGTAATTTTTCCGGGAAAGTATAGAAAAATACGGTACTTTCTATACATTGTTGGAAAGAGGAGTAAAAAACCTACAATTTGACATGCCAAACACTTATCTACGACCTACGAAACTTTCATCCTTCATGAATCTGTAGTTATCCTCCGTTTGCCCAATGCGTTTTTGTAATTTTTCCGGGAAAGTATGGAAAAATACGATACTTTCTATACATTGTTGGAAAGAGGAGCAAAAAACCTACAATTTGACATGCCAAACACTCATCTACGACATATGAAACTCTCATCCTTCATGAATCTGTAGTTATCCTCCGTTTGCTCAATGCGTTTTTGTAATTTTTCCGGGAAAGGATGGAAAAATACGATACTTTCTATACATTGTTGGAAAGAGGAGCAAAAAACCTACAATTTGACATGCCAAACACTCATCTACGACATATGAAACTCTCATCCTTCATGAATCTGTAGTTATCCTCCGTTTGCCCAATGCGTTTTTGTAATTTTTCCGGGAAAGGATGGAAAAATACGATACTTTCTATACATTGTTGGAAAGAGGAGTAAAAAATCTACAATTTGACATGCCAAACACTTATCTAGGACATACAAAACTCTCATCCTTCATGAATCTGTAGTTATCCTCCGTTTGCCCGATGCGTTTTTGTAATTTTTCCGGGAAAGTATAGAAAAATACGGTACTTTCTATACATTGTTGGAAAGAGGAGCAAAAAACCTACAATTTGACATGCCAAACACTTATCTACGACCTACGAAACTCTCATCCTTCATGAATCTGTAGTTATCCTCCGTTTGCCCAATGCGTTTTTGTAATTTTTCCGGGAAAGTATGGAAAAATACGATACTTTCTATACATTGTTGGAAAGAGGAGCAAAAAACCTACAATTTGACATGCCAAACACTCATCTACGACATATGAAACTCTCATCCTTCATGAATCTGTAGTTATCCTCCGTTTGCCCAATGCGTTTTTGTAATTTTTCCGGGAAAGTATGGAAAAATACGATACTTTCTATACATTGTTGGAAAGAGGAGCAAAAAATCTATAATTTGAGATGCCAAACACTCATCTACGACATACCAAACTCTCATCCTTCATGAATCTGTAGTTATCCTCCGTTTGCCCGATGCGTTTTTGTAATTTTTCCGGGAAAGTATGGAAAAATACGATACTTTCTATACATTGTTGGAAAGAGGAGCAAAAAACCTACAATTTGGCATGCCAAACACTCATCTACGACATATGAAACTCTCATCCTTCATGAATCTGTAGTTATCCTCCGTTTGCCCAATGCGTTTTTGTAATTTTTCCGGGAAAGGATGGAAAAATACGATACTTTCTATACATTGTTGGAAAGAGGAGCAAAAAATCTATAATTTGAGATGCCAAACACTCATCTACGACATACAAAACTCTCATCCTTCATGAATCTGTAGTTATCCTCCGTTTGCCCGATGCGTTTTTGTAATTTTTCCGGGAAAGTATGGAAAAATACGATACTTTCTATACATTGTTGGAAAGAGGAGTATAAAATCTATAATTTGACATGCCAAACACTTATCTAGGACATACAAAACTCTCATCCTTCATGAATCTGTAGTTATCCTCCGTTTGCCCGATGCGTTTTTGTAATTTTTCCGGGAAAGTATGGAAAAATACGATACTTTCTATACATTGTTGGAAAGAGGAGCAAAAAATCTATAATTTGAGATGCCAAACACTTATCTAGGACATACAAAACTCTCATCCTTCATGAATCTGTAGTTATCCTCCGTTTGCCCGATGCGTTTTTGTAATTTTTCCGGGAAAGTATGGAAAAATACGATACTTTCTATACATTGTTGGAAAGAGGAGTATAAAATCTATAATTTGACATGCCAAACACTTATCTAGGACATACAAAACTCTCATCCTTCATGAATCTGTAGTTATCCTCCGTTTGCCCGATGCGTTTTTGTAATTTTTCCGGGAAAGTATGGAAAAATACGATACTTTCTATACATTGTTGGAAAGAGGAGTAAAAAATCTACAATTTGACATGCCAAACACTTATCTAGGACATACAAAACTCTCATCCTTCATGAATCTGTAGTTATCCTCCGTTTGCCCGATGCGTTTTTGTAATTTTTCCGGGAAAGTATGGAAAAATACGATACTTTCTATACATTGTTGGAAAGAGGAGCAAAAAATCTATAATTTGAGATGCCAAACACTCATCTACGACATACCAAACTCTCATCCTTCATGAATCTGTAGTTATCCTCCGTTTGCCCGATGCGTTTTTGTAATTTTTCCGGGAAAGTATGGAAAAATACGATACTTTCTATACATTGTTGGAAAGAGGAACAAAAAATCTATAATTTGAGATGCCAAACACTCATCTACGACATACCAAACTCTCATCCTTCATGAATCTGTAGTTATCCTCCGTTTGCCCGATGCGTTTTTGTAATTTTTCCGGGAAAGTATGGAAAAATTCGATACTTTCTATACATTGTTGGAAAGAGGAGTATAAAATCTATAATTTGACATGCCAAACACTTATCTAGGACATACGAAACTCTCATCCTTCATGAATCTGTAGTTATCCTCCGTTTGCCCGATGCGTTTTTGTAATTTTTCCGGGAAAGTATAGAAAAATACGGTACTTTCTATACATTGTTGGAAAGAGGAGCAAAAAACCTACAATTTGACATGCCAAACACTTATCTACGACCTACGAAACTCTCATCCTTCATGAATCTGTAGTTATCCTCCGTTTGCCCAATGCGTTTTTGTAATTTTTCCGGGAAAGTATGGAAAAATACGATACTTTCTATACATTGTTGGAAAGAGGAGCAAAAAACCTACAATTTGACATGCCAAACACTCATCTACGACATATGAAACTCTCATCCTTCATGAATCTGTAGTTATCCTCCGTTTGCCCAATGCGTTTTTGTAATTTTTCCGGGAAAGGATGGAAAAATACGATACTTTCTATACATTGTTGGAAAGAGGAGCAAAAAATCTATAATTTGAGATGCCAAACACTCATCTACGACATACAAAACTCTCATCCTTCATGAATCTGTAGTTATCCTCCGTTTGCCCGATGCGTTTTTGTAATTTTTCCGGGAAAGTATAGAAAAATACGGTACTTTCTATACATTGTTGGAAAGAGGAGCAAAAAACGTACAATTTGACATGCCAAACACTTATCTACGACCTACGAAACTCTCATCCTTCATGAATCTGTAGTTATCCTCCGTTTGCCCAATGCGTTTTTGTAATTTTTCCGGGAAAGTATGGAAAAATACGATACTTTCTATACATTGTTGGAAAGAGGAGCAAAAAACCTACAATTTGACATGCCAAACACTCATCTACGACATATGAAACTCTCATCCTTCATGAATCTGTAGTTATCCTCCGTTTGCCCAATGCGTTTTTGTAATTTTTCCGGGAAAGGATGGAAAAATACGATACTTTCTATACATTGTTGGAAAGAGGAGTAAAAAATCTACAATTTGACATGCCAAACACTTATCTAGGACATACAAAACTCTCATCCTTCATGAATCTGTAGTTATCCTCTGTTTGCCCGATGCGTTTTTGTAATTTTTCCGGGAAAGTTTGGAAAAATACGATACTTTCTATACATTGTTGGAAAGAGGAGCAAAAAATCTATAATTTGAGATGCCAAACACTCATCTACGACATACAAAACTCTCATCCTTCATGAATCTGTAGTTATCCTCCGTTTGCCCGATGCGTTTTTGTAATTTTTCCGGGAAAGTATGGAAAAATACGATACTTTCTATACATTGTTGGAAAGAGGAGCAAAAAATCTATAATTTGAGATGCCAAACACTCATCTACGACATACCAAACTCTCATCCTTCATGAATCTGTAGTTATCCTCCGTTTGCCCGATGCGTTTTTGTAATTTTTCCGGGAAAGTATGGAAAAATACGATACTTTCTATACATTGTTGGAAAGAGGAACAAAAAATCTATAATTTGAGATGCCAAACACTCATCTACGACATACCAAACTCTCATCCTTCATGAATCTGTAGTTATCCTCCGTTTGCCCGATGCGTTTTTGTAATTTTTCCGGGAAAGTATGGAAAAATTCGATACTTTCTATACATTGTTGGAAAGAGGAGTATAAAATCTATAATTTGACATGCCAAACACTTATCTAGGACATACGAAACTCTCATCCTTCATGAATCTGTAGTTATCCTCCGTTTGCCCGATGCGTTTTTGTAATTTTTCCGGGAAAGTATGGAAAAATACGATACTTTCTATACATTGTTGGAAAGAGGAACAAAAAATCTATAATTTGAGATGCCAAACACTCATCTACGACATACCAAACTCTCATCCTTCATGAATCTGTAGTTATCCTCCGTTTGCCCGATGCGTTTTTGTAATTTTTCCGGGAAAGTATGGAAAAATTCGATACTTTCTATACATTGTTGGAAAGAGGAGTATAAAATCTATAATTTGACATGCCAAACACTTATCTAGGACATACGAAACTCTCATCCTTCATGAATCTGTAGTTATCCTCCGTTTGCCCGATGCGTTTTTGTAATTTTTCCGGGAAAGTATGGAAAAATACGATACTTTCTATACATTGTTGGAAAGAGGAACAAAAAATCTATAATTTGAGATGCCAAACACTCATCTACGACATACCAAACTCTCATCCTTCATGAATCTGTAGTTATCCTCCAAAACCTTACAACAGCACGGAGGATAAATGGAGGATAACTACAAACCGCTGAACAAGTTAACCAACGATTGTGGAGAACGTGAAAAAACGGGGAAAAATACAATGAAAATAAACGGTGCGGACGGTTTTTGTTATCATTCAATTTTGTTGTGTTTTTAACGATGTTGTCAGGGGCGGAGAATAATACAAATGTACTGTAGAACACCGGAACGGAACGTGCGAGATGCGCCCGGAGGGCCATTAGCGTGGAAAATGAATGGAACAACGATATGTTGAATTTGTATTTAGATTAAACAATAATAAATAATACATTCCACAGCAGAATCCACCATTCGATGGTGGGTGTGTTTCGGACGAGAAATCCCGTCGAGGCACTTAAAAGAATTTCCAAACTATTTTTGTTCAGAAATATAGGAATTTTGGAACAATTTCTATTCGGTTCAAGCGATTAACAGATTGACAACCGAGACATTTTGAGGAGTTGTGAATACTGAATACTGAATACTGAATACTGAATACTGAATACTGAATACTGAATACTGAATACTGAATACTGAATACTGAATACTGAATACTGAATACTGAATACTGAATACTGAATACTGAATACTGAATACTGAATACTGAATACTGAATACTGAATACTGAATACTGAATACTGAATACTGAATACTGAATACTGAATACTGAATACTGAATACTGAATACTGAATACTGAATACTGAATACTGAATACTGAATACTGAATACTGAATACTGAATACTGAATACTGAATACTGAATACTGAATACTGAATACTGAATACTGAATACTGAATACTGAATACTGAATACTAAATACTGAATACTGAATACTGAATACTGAATACTGAATACTGAATACTGAATACTGAATACTGAATACTGAATACTGAATACTGAATACTGAATACTGAATACTGAATACTGAATACTGAATACTGAATACTGAATACTGAATACTGAATACTGAATACTGAATACTGGAAACTGAATACTGGATACTGAATACTGAGTACTGAGTACTAAATTAATGTAGCTGAATGTTTCAATGACATATGAGGACGAATAGTTTTTGAACGGCAAAGATGAATCAGAACCGAATTCCGCTTTTCACGTCCGGAATCAGATGCCGAACACAATGTTTAAACTTCAGGGACCAGGTACCGAATACCAAATGTGGATTCTAGATTGCTCTTCTCGGTCTTAATCAAATAAACCACGTAAAACAGTCAAAATACATATTTAGACCTTTTATTCACAAATATTACCGAATACTTCCATGTGTATGATTCCATGAATCCGCTCTGGAAAAACGAGACTTTCCACACAGCAATAGAATACTCAAAAAAAAAAAAAGCAATTGGCTGCCGACTGTGTGCATACTCACTGGAATACAATAAGACTAATTTCGAAGCAATTGAATGTGTTCTACGTGTGATTGATTAGGACCATATGCTTAGTGATGAAGGAAATGTCAACCAATATGTGCAAAATTTTCACGAATTCTTGGATAACATAATGTCACAATTCGTCCCGGAAAAAAGAAGACGTAGAACTCGCGAAGACAAATATCCTCAATGGTTCAATCCACAAATAAAGAATAAAAAAAACAAAAAGCACACACAAAGTATAAACTAACAAAAGCGAATCAAAATTTTGTTTTATTACCACCTTCTTTGCCAAAAATCTCGACGAGAATGTCGGTAACAGTGCTGAAAATATTCACGTTCACGACATTCAAATTCGGCGAATTTCTGCCTTCCTTGTATTGATAACGTACTGCTCAAGCGAGAGTCGATAAATATGAAACAACACTGTCAATGAACCCCAGTGGAATGAACATCAACATCAGCTTGCCATGAAGTTCATTTTTCATTTGCACCTTCTTTTTCGTCATGGTATTCGTAAGATCGAAAATGAAGATCATTGCGTGTTAGTGAAAATCA
The DNA here is from genome assembly GCF_029784135.1 of Toxorhynchites rutilus septentrionalis. NCBI lineage: Eukaryota > Metazoa > Arthropoda > Insecta > Diptera > Culicidae > Toxorhynchites > Toxorhynchites rutilus. The sequence goes on from NC_073744.1 coordinate 2,820,085, forward strand.
AAATATAAAATTCAACGTCACCAATTGAGAGTAAAATCGATTAGTGGTAAAGGATGGCAATTCATCACACAAAATTCTTGTTTTTGGCGAGTTCGGCAATGGAATGTATAGAATAACTCTTGCTACGTTTTATGAATCTACTCACGATTGCCCGGAAATGGCATACACCACCATTTATATGTGCAATGGGTGACACGTTTTCAATGAAAATTCACTGCAAGCGATGAAGATCAACTTAACGTTCGTGATGATCATCTGAAATTATTGACAGTAATGGAAGTGCCTGAATGCAGGCTTTTCGAAATTCGTTCGTGCTGTTTTCGATCAATATACCAGACAAAGCTTAAGCGTCTCGACTCTTGTGTTATACTCATTATGACAGATATGATGTTGAGTTTCAACAGAAGAGAATTCATCCAATACTGGGAAAAAATCTAATTTCTTCATTCGTGAATAAATTTTGATAATTTGTGGCACTGGTCGGTAATATCCCTACAGAAATATGTAATCTTTTTTGCATTTTTTTTCAAGAAAGACTTCTATGATAGAGACTTTGTGAAGCTACCTGTAGAAAGGCAACAAATTTTACAATAAAACGGTGCATATTTGACCCAAATCGGACAATCCGAAGCATATTAAAAATAGTTTTGAATTTCACCCAAAAAAATGGATTACTTTTTCCCCCACTTAATATATAAAACACTTGAAAGTCTGAACATCGAAACGCTCGAACCAGACAGAATTGCACCCGTAATCTTCGAGAGCCTGGCTGACGAACTTACCGTGGAATTGCTATTATATCTCGCATTCCTAAATTATTTGAATCAATTATCAACTTTCAACAAGTAAAAAGTCCAATTACATGTAGACAAAGCGGTTTATTCAAATGCTGTTCTACATTAACTAACCTATTAGAATTCGTCACCTTTTTACTAAATGCAATGGACAATGGAAAACACGTAGAAGCCCTCCAAACGGACTTTAGTGAAGCTTTTGTCTGAATCGACAACTCATTATTAATCTTCAAATTGGAAAAAAAAGAATAGCACACAGTCTTTTGAAGTGGCTTAACTCATATTAATATAACGCGAACAAACAGTTCGTTTACAAAACAACCGTTCAAACCTCATTAAAGCCACTTCGGAAGTGCCACAAGGATCCCTTCTTGGTTCTCTTCTTTTCATTTTGTACATTAATGACATTTCCTTTATTCTTAAGCGTATACATATACTCATATATGCTGACGATATGAAGCTTTTTGCGGAAATTTGAATGAAATAAATGTATTCTACACGTGGTGTAAAAAAGTCTTTTACAACTTGCAAAAAAATGTAATTTAATTACATTCAGCAGAAAACAATAAACACCAAATATTGTAATATCTCTAGGAAACGTACAGTATCGTTATGTAGAATAGGCAGAGATCTATGCGTCATTCTTGATTCTGGACTCACATTTATTGAACACTACAACTCAGTAATAAACAAAGTAAATAGAGTGCTATGCTTCTCAAAACGCTTTGCACATAACTCCCAGAACCCATATACCAAAAAAAAAAAACATAATACACCACATATGTAAGACCTATTTTGGAATACTGCAGCTTTGTATGAAATCCTTTTATTGTCGCGCACGAACAACGCATAGAGTCTGTCCAAATACAATTTATTTTGTATGCACTTCGTAAATTGAACTGGACATCATTCCCTCTTCTCTCATGTGAAGCACGCTGCATGCTCATCAACATAGAAACACTTCAAGAACGTAGAAAACTTACAACATTCTTTGTAAACGATCTTATTTCACATCGCGTACGGTTAGCAGAATTATTATGTGGCTTAAACTGTTATGTACCAGGACGTCAATTAAGAACAAGGAGCTTATTCCAAGTAAAAGCATCTAGGACAAATTATGCAAGCAATTCTTCTGTGAATTGCATGATGCTTATGTACAATCGTTAAGGATGAAATAAGATGAAAGATAAGATGATAAGATTTAAGATGATATTTTTGTGGATATATAGAAATAGTTTTAATACTAGTCAAGAAAGAGTAAGTATTACGAATCCAAATAAGCAAAGCACATCCATCAATTATTTTCATTCAAGATTACAAAACTTGGAACTGTATTCAGAGGTTATAATCTGAGAGAGGGGTGAGTAATACGCAATATGCATCAGGCAACATATTTTGTTGTACTTTACATACCAAAGCAATAAAAACGCCTGATATTATGCAAACAATCTGCTTCATGAATGAAACTTGCCAAATTATGGACGATAATTTGATTTTCAACCAGCACGTCGTGTTGCTAGCGATATATGTTGCTCTACAAAGGCGACCCATTGGCGATAATATTGCTTATTGCATGTTACTAGTCGCTGGTTCCTTTTTGCTCCGGTGTGCGAGCCGCCTTACTCCACCACAAATCAAATTTAACGAACCAAAAGACACGAAACTGAACTAAACCTTACACGCGAAGCTCACGACAACTTTTCAGACTGAATAAACTAGGTGGCAAACGCGAATGATAGTCAGTGTCGCGTTCAGGAAAAATGCGTCAAAATCCCATTGCCAACGAAATCGAGTGTGATGCGAAAACATTTCGAAATGATCGCAATCACGTTCCTTGCGTTTGGTGGACACTTAACTTTAAGCAGTACCCCCAATTGGCAAGGTTTGCTAGATCTTATCTTTCAGGTCCTTGCAGTCTGTACCGGATAGTTACTGGATATCCGTTTTGTCTCTAGTTGTTTTCTTCGATCACAATAAAGAAAAATAATATGCGGTAAAGATTGATATACAACTCGCAGAAGTATCCCAAGATTGTTCGAGCAGATATATAGGGTAAATGATCTTGGTTTGTCCAGTCGAAAATATGATCATGGTTTGCCCACTTTTTTGAATGCTCTAATTCAGCGCTCCTGTGTCAAATAAGGCCTTCGAATGTTTCGAAACATATAAATAAAATTGCCTTTTACATGATTCATAGTAGTTTGATAGTATATTTTTACGAAATCACATGTTTTAAAGGATTATAAAATACACCTTCTATTTGTGTCAATGCGCCCCTCATTCGAGCTAACTTTTAATCGATCACCAGATGATTATTTGGCACGTATTCAGACCTTTTCTGGATTACAACACTTATAAATATTGTAAACATCATGCTTGCTCACCATTTGTATCAGATTTACATAGCTAAACCATTAAATTAACGCATTTTGATGAACTCAATTCTGATCATGATGGACAACTCATTCAATAATGTTGTTTTGTCCACATGATTTCTATGGCAACCGCTTGGCGCGCTGCAGTTTGTTTATGGTGTGCTTCGCGCATAGCAGAAGTATAGTTTTTCTGTGTTGATTGTGTTGAGGTGAACACTTCTAAAATGCCCAAGTAAAGGCAATATTCTGAAGAAAGCCTAAATTATGAATGAATCAATATGATGACAGTAAACTCAAGCAATGATAAATGCAACATCTAATTGTGAATTCGAATGTTTTCATTCAAAAATGGAGATTTCTAAAACCGGACAAACCATGATCATTTTTTTTGAGCAAACCATGATCAGAGGTGGTCAAACCATGATCTAATTCTTCTTTAAGGAAAATCGTTAAAAAACATAAAAATTTGAATATTTTCAACACCTTATGGTAGTATTAGCAACTAGAGACTTGGGGCTTTTCAACAAACCCAAACTCGTATCGATTATGTGTGATTTTCATGAAGAAAAATCGATTTGCATTTACTAGTTGCGTAAAAACACCCCAAATTGGACAAACCAAGATCATTTACCCTACATTGTAAAACTGCAAAGAATCCCGCTTTATAGTGTTTCGACAACTTCTTCGAGTTTCGCCAACTTCTTCCGTTTGAAACGGTCATCCACAGCAAACTTGTTCTTACCCGTGAGATATTGCATCCATCTCGGCTGACAACTGACAACTCATCCCACTACGGAATTCTCACTGAGAACTGCAAAACTGAGCGGATGCAAACAAACACTCAGAAGAGAAACTGGGCAAAATTTCGGCCGAGTATGAAAACAGCAACGCAAGTTTGAAAGTGTCCCAATAATAATCGACGCACCCTTTAGTCTCAGAATATATCATTGATTCAATTTGTTGTAGTGAAAATCTCTCGGTTACCTCCTCAGATTGTAAAGAGATATCAAGATTGGTTTTATTTATTTAGAGAAGTTCAACGGGCTGTCTTCCGAGGTTATCTAGGAATGACCTCCGCCGCCGCGAGTTGAAACCTATAAATTAGAGCAAAATTCAACGTACGATAAATGTAAAAATATAGCATTCTCAAATTATGCAGAGATAATCTCGGCCGTCGCGTATTGAAGTTTTACGCGCCGTTAATCTCAAAATATAGCATCGGTTCAGGTGAAGTTCTCTCGTTTGCCTCTTATGGTTATAAAAAAAAGTGACCCCGTTGACCTCGTACCACTCCAGGACATCCTTTGAATAGTGGCACGAAACTGGATCCGGCCAGAAGATCGTTGGGCCCTCGTGTTGCTTCAGCATAGGAAGCAGGAAGCTTCTGTAGACACTCCTAGATCTTCTCATTTGGAGTCCCGGTAGTCACGAACGGCGCACTCCGTTTGCCAAATAAGCAGATCGCTTACCAAATCATGTATTCGGCTTCGGCTTCCTTACTTCCACTAGAACATCAAACTTGTGCTGAACGGTGAAAAACAGTAGCCCTGCTTTGCGTAAGTCTCATCTTTCATGATGAGACAATGAGGATGTACATGTACATGTACAGATGCTGATGATTCCGAGTTGTTTTCCGATGTCCCGATGAGAGAGTTGATGATTTTCTAGGTGCTTGCGCAAAATCAATTCGCGACGTTGCTTTTCGGGTGACGCCATTTTTTCCAGTTTTTTAAAACTTGACAGCGATAGAAACACAGAGTAAACATTACAATCTAAACTACTTCGACCCAAATTTTCAAGAGAAAATACCCAATGGGTAATGAATAATCAGTTACCGGAGCCAGTGGTGTAGTGGTAAGGGTTACCCTCCAGGCATATCTCACAATACCACATTTTTGTGTGAAAACAAATCGGGAAAATCCATGTTTGTCAAATGAAACGAATGAAACTTTCAATTGAATAGCTGCGGGCGTTCTTTTGCAGGAGAAATGAGGAACTTTGACGATGCTGATGAATATATCCCAATTTGCTCAGATTGAATCGAAAAATTCTGCTTTCCGAAATGAAGGGAAAAGATGCAAACGAGCATAGATGAATGAAACGAAAGAATCGACGTAGAGAGTATACTGATTTCAAAATAGTTCTGGCTGAACAAGTAAGGAACAAGTGAAAAAATCATTTTCTTAGTTTGGAGAATAACAAGCCCCTCGCTGACGAGCAACTTTAATGCGTAAATAAAAAATATTTGAAAATAAGAAACGACCACAGCAGCGGACAAAGAAACAAACCCAAACAACGACCGACGTTGAATCAGCTTCCCCTCCTCCGCATTATACTACACTCTCCGGGTTCCGATGACAAGTGCGAAAATGACCCAACTCAACTGCTACTATTTTCGGGCGAATTCTCCCAGCGCCCCGAAACATAATCCACGCAGTAAAATCTAGTTCCAGACTATTGCAAAACCCTATCAATCATCCTATCTCTCTGCTCAGTTCAGTCAAATGCCAATGCCGGTCACAGAGTGCAGCGTTCCACGAATTGGCCGCTACACAAATCGTTCAACCGGAAGGGAAACCATGGAAATTGGAAATGGAAGTGATCTATTTTCGCAGAAAAACGGCTGCTGCTGCTCTATTGAGCTGTGAACCCAAACATACCCGCCGTCTCCAAATACACCCACCCATTGCCATCCCACGCATCCCCCACCCATCTCTCCCACGGTTCCGTAGAGCACCACTTCAAACAAGCCCTGTTTTGTTCTATTATGTTCGGGGGGGGAAGAAAAGGGTGCGGGTGCACGAAGGGTTAAATTCATCTCGCCTTTCGGGAGATCGAAAAATTAAATATATGAAATAAATGTAACCACTTGTCATTTCACATGGTTTTATTTGGTTTTGCTCGACCGAAAACGAGCGTGTTCGACCGCACACCGATTGCGCGAATTCATTCGGTTCGCCTCCTCCCACGCTTCTCCTCCTCGCGATTTATTTATCTCGTCGGCTTACAGTTTTTACCTTCTCGTGCATGTTTGATAAGTGGTGGATTTTAACGCAATTATTTGAGTGAAACCAAAAAAGGAGAGGGAATTCAAAGGGTTTTTTTTTCGCAGCGCTGGCTGGACGAACCTCCACCCACTCCCATCACCCCCATTCAGCGCGCTTCGCCATTGAGGCGTGTGTTTGCATTCGGCGAGTGTTAATAATACAAAATCATTTGAGGGTTGAGCATTGGTTGTGAGTGGTGGGAAAAAATGCGCTGGGTGTTTTCATTTTTTGTTTTTCGTTTCCAATGGGAGAGTGATAGACTTTGAACAATACGTGAAAAACCAATTGTACGGCAGGCTTTTGGAAATCCGCGCACTGAATAAGGGCAAAGAATACTGAATCAACATGTCCGATTCAAGCGCTGCATTTGCCGAAGCAATAGTTTGTCGAGAATTCGGCGGCATGTTTTGCAATTATACTTCCTACAGTGTCTCGTATGGATAATCAAGTGGATAAGTTACCCTCTTCTGCACGTTTGCGGGTGAGTGGGATGAATTAAACGGTCGATTCTGTCGGCTGTTTGCCGAGGGGTCACGCAAGTGGAGCATGGAGTGGGCTAAATAAAGAGGGACTCATCCATGAATTTTTTTTCTCGCAGCCGCCGCTTTCAGTTGCTTTTTGAAGTTCTCTGTTTGACCGATGGTGCGTTATGAGCAGCAATATTGCGAGAATTTTGCACGCATCGAGAATTTCCCGACGGTTTTAGGCGAAATGGGCAGTGACTGGCTGCCACTAGCGGCGGGAAGAGTCTGGAGGGAGGCGTTGAGTGCGATTTTCACCGTCGAATGTGGGCAGTGATTGTAGTTTGGACTTGGGCCAAACAATTCGGGAAGTGGGAGGATTTAGGGTTTATTTGTGCGCGTCGATGACTTCACTGAATCATGCTCAACTGACTGAAATAAAATCACTGTCAAGTAGGTTGTTTTAATGGTTTCTTTCAAATTAGGCCTCCAAAACTTTGCCCGTAACTCATCGAATCGAAATTCTGCACAGGAGCCTCGCCAACGGAAGCAACACATCAACATACGAAGCATCCTCAAAACGCTGCGACCGCTGTTTTGAGAGTGAAATGTTTTTCGCATGAATCGCAAACAAAACACTACTATTCTGCGCCAATATCAGCCAACCGACCCTGGTTGGACCAAAGTACGGAACAACACGCACGCACAGAGATACACAAACCCACAGCATCTGTATCAAAGTGGGCGAGAGATTTTATTTATGAAGCCATTAATTATGAATGGCTACCGACATCTAACTTACCGCTTCTCCACAACCGTCGCGCGTTCTCCACAAATTCTGTTTATACAGAATGACGGTGGTTTAGTAACGGAATTTTGAGTGAATTTTTGAACCACAATGAAATAATAGCGTATTGTTATTCTACTTTTTTTTGTGTTGAACCTCATTTGATTTTCTGCTTCGACCACATAATTGCACACATTACAACAGCGTTTATCGTTTCCCGGTTGCTTTGATCTCTGAGGGTCAATATGCACAATGAACACAAACTGTTTTTATTATTGTAAAATATTCACCTAGCAAGTAGGCGGGCAAATTTAGAAATTCAGAACACTTCATTTTTAAGTGTTAATTTACTGAACTTTAGTGATATATATATGATTGAATAATGAAAGCTTAGCATATTTAAATTTTGTCTCAAATTTCAAAGACTTAATTTTGAATGGAATTATTGTAAATTTACTTGACTTTAATGTTATAAATAATTAAATAATGAGAGCTCTTACGTTCTTTGGGATTTAGACTATGTTTTAATGTAATTTACAGGTATCGATACAGCTTATAAATTATAATACTGAGCATTTGCAAAAAAGTGGCAGTCAAATAGAAGATTAAGATACTATCCCCGCCGATTACCGTGTTCTAACAAGTTCAGTATGTTCTTTAGTATTTATATAAAGAGGATTTGAAGAAAATTCTGGGTAATTTCCGCCTAAACGATGGTACGATAAAAAAGAAGAAAAAAAATGCTATGATGCGCAAACCCACCGGCCATTCATTTTAACATCCTGCTGCACCGTTCAAGTCAAAGCATCGCGCGCACCGATGCGCCAGACTCAAGTCAAATTACTGATTTTAAACTGTATTTTTATTTATAGAAAAAAATATTTCGTACAATTTTCTCTTTATTTTTTCATAAGTTTTCCAAAACACGTACATCGGTGCTCCTCTTAAAATGATTTTTTGAACTAAGCTGTTGTCAACTTTGTAGAAGATATACTGTTTCTAGAAAGCATTCCTGAGGAGTCATATTTTTTTCTGTTTATTGATTATTTTCTGACAACGGTGCTCCCTAGCGGTGATAATATGAACTAAACCATTGTCATTACGTTATAGCCAGGGATCATAGGATCAAGTTTGCTGCGAACAACATGTTTCTAGCAAGCATTCCTGAGGAGTTATCAATTTTTCCCCCTTATGAGTTTTATGAACTAAACCATTGTCTCCCCATGATGGCCAGGAATCCTAAGATTGGCTTTACTGAAGACACCATGTTTCTAGAAAGCATCTCAAATGAGCTATTAATTCAATAATTGAAGAGCTTTTGGATCACTGTCCATCGTTTATTTTTCACTTTTTGTAGTTCTTTCAACTATATTGTTTGCTGTTCCATGTTAAGAAACTTCTTTAAATGGATGACATAAAAAAAAAGATATTTCTTATTTTAAATTTTTTATCTTTCATTTCTCTTTTATTTTAATGTCCATTCGAATTAGTATACAAGTAATGTTTGGAATTTGAATCAAGGTTCGTCGCATTATTCATGTTCCGAACAGTAGATGTTTAAACTCTATTTTCAGACGAATACAGCGATAGTTCACAATTTAGGGTACAAGGACAGTCCAATACTGGAGCAACCAGCCGGGTGCTATGATTGATGCTAAAATCGCTAGGAAAACCTCAACAGAACAGAACTCAATCCAAGAGGAACACAAAGGGATGTCAGTGGGGAACCCGATATGTTGGCTCCTGTCAGTTCAATAGGGTTTCAGCAACAATATGAAAATACCTAACACTATTTGTAAGAAAAAAATTATTTTCTTCGTCTTCAACTGGCTTTCAACTAAAACCACATTAACAAAAACGAATTCCTGAAGTAACAGATTGGACTCTTTTATATACAGAGTCGATTATATACTGACAAGACTATATATTATTCGATTATATACAATTTCGAACTCTATTATATACAGTTTGGAAAAAATATATATCTTCCAGATATGACTTCATCAAGAAAAAAAAAAATTTCAAAGTTAAGGTGAAAGTTAACTGGTTATTATAAGCACAATGTAGTAAAAACCGTGGTTTTTGAAGATTTTAATTGAAGGCGCATCCTCAGTTTTCAGTTTTCAAGTGAAAATATAAAAAATATAGTGCCCTTGGTCCCAAAACCATGTAAACCATAAAAAACACATACCATAAATAATTAATTAATTTCGCAAAACAGTACCATTTTGAGTAATGAGACGCTGTTTAATGGCAGTTTAAGTGTTCGGAATTTGAGTTAAATTTTAATCAACCATTCTTTGAGCCACAGAAAATTCCAACATTTTTTATACCAACTATGGTATTCATGAAACGAAAAACGAAAATGTTACAATGTTTATAAATTAGGATAACGAATCAAGATGAGGGGATTGAATATCGGATGAATATTACTTTCCAGGTTTCGCTAAATCTAAACCAATTTTTGCGGTAATACGGTAATAGTAATATTTTCAGGCTGGCGTCAAAAATTTGGATGTGAAAATTTCCTCTTGTTACCAGTATCTCGGGAGCAAATGCTTGTATTAATGGTTGAGGAAGCAAATTATAGGTGAAAATAGGGTTAATTATACCTTTTTGGTCGGGTGAAACTCGTTTTTCACATTCCAGAATAAAGTCATAAAAATAAAATAGAAAACACTAGGAGGAAGGTGAGATATTGGAATAGAAAAATATGACGCAAATGACGGTTTAGTTAAAAGTTACAGTTTTCATTAACCATTCTATAACTTCCTGTTTAACGTAGTCCTACTTTAACCCTCTACAATCCAACCCCGCTTTAAGACGAGCTTCACAGATTTTCTTTACAAATTATTCAGACATTATTTTCAATGTTAACCCCCACTAGAACGTCTTTTGAATATTTTCATCTATCACACATACCCATTGGTTTTATGCTGGCTGCTTTCTGCTAGGAGTATTTTATGTTGAAAGTCGGAAATTCGAGATAAAAGTGGAATGGGTTCTTTTTCAGAAAAATAAAAAAATTGGGTCTTAGATGGTTGAACATTGAATTTGCTTCCGTATTAAATAAAAACCTGAGCACAAAAACTGATATAATGCGGAACAATTTCGAGGATATTCAGTTGTTTTGGGAGGCGGAAATAGAAAAAAAATTTCAATGTATTTATTAAAGGGTGTGTCACATCAAATTGCATCACGGAAAAAACGCTGTAGAAATTTAATTTTTGGGAATTATATCTTCAGCTTTCGCTTATAATCAGATAAGAGTGTATAGATCACGTTGGCCATGCTTCACTGTCAATTTTTCGTAAATTTGGAAAAATGTCGTCGATCGAAAAAGAGCGTCGTGAATTAATCCTGTGCACTCATTTCGAGAATCCGGAGTTGTCACATCGGGACATCGGTAAGATGCTGGGAATCGTCCAATCCACGGTCAGCAGAGTACTAAAACGATACTTCGAGAACCTAACCATCGACCGGAAGGTGAAGAACGGCAAAAATGGATGCTCCGTCAGTGAAAAAGATCACAAGCGCGTAGTTAAGCAGTTTAGACGTGATCCGAGAAGTTCGGTCCGGGATGTCGCCAATAAGCTGAATTTGTCAAGTTCATTCGGCGTACATACAAGGTTCAGAAGGCTCCTAACCGCGACGAAAGGCAAAACATGGTGGGGAAGACGCGAGCCCGGAAGCTGTACACCGAAATGCTGACGAAGCCGCATTGCCTGGTAATGGACGACGAAACCTACGTCAAAGCGGACTTTCGTCAGCTGCCGGACCTGTTGTTCTTCTCCGCAGAGGACAAATTCAGCGTTCCGGAGGAGATTCGCAAGCAGAAACTATCCAAGTTTGCCAAAAAGTACATGGTGTGGCAAGCGATCTGCTCTTGCGGAAAGCGGAGCGCCCCCTTCGTGATGACCGGCATGGTAAACGGGCAGGTTTACCTTAAGGAGTGCCTACAGAAGCGCTTACTACCACTATTGAAGCAGCACGAGGGCCCGACCATCTTCTGGCCGGATCTCGCTTCGTGCCACTATTCAAAGGACGTGTTGGAGTGGTACGAAGCCAACGGGGTCACCTTCGTGCCAAAGGAAATGAACCCGCCCAACGCGCCAGAGCTTCGCCCGATAGAGAAATATTGGGCGATTATGAAGCAGGCCCTCCGGAAGAACCCAAAAGTTGTCAAATCGGAGGCGGACTTCAAGAGAAAATGGATTTCTGTTCAAAAAAAACTACAACCTGACGTTGTACAGAACCTTATGGAAGGGGTAAAGAGGAAGGTGCGAGCATACGGGCTTGGGCTCGAAGTATGAATAAAAAGAAAATGCCAAAAGTTGTTTAATAGTTTTTATTTTACTGTCTAAAATTTTCAAAAGGATCGGTCTACTGGGCGAATTTCTACAGCGTTTTTTCCGTGATGCAATTTAATGTGACACACCCTTTACTATATTTAAATTACCATTTTTCATCCACAAAAAAAACATTATTCAATCGGAAGAGAAATATGGACAAATGTGTCAATTTCAAGATAAATATTTTTGGAAATGCATAAGGTCGGAAACATACGGTAAATATATCGATATTGACGAAGTAAAGATTTCATTAAAATGAAACTATTTTCTTCCCTGACATTCTTATGATTTATGCTTCATACTTCATACTTCACACTCAGATAGATTTGGAGATTATGAGGATAGTCAGAAAGAAAAATTAGAGCACAAAGTTCAGGAAAGAGCACGACAACGTGAGTGATTGAATTGATCATTGAATTAAAAACTGAGTAAATACAAACTGCCATCGAATTAAGTTCACGTTTGCTTGAGAACCTATCCTGTGGAGGCGATCTGGCGTAGTGGTAACATCCATGCCTCTCACGCTAAAGGTCACGAGTTCAATTCTCACTCCCGACATTCTTCCAAAAATGGAAGTAAAAAGTGACGAACCAGCCAAATGAGTTGAAAATCACTATAATACTGATAAAAAAAAAAAAAGAACCTATCCGAACAATCACTATATAAATCGAACCCAATAGGGAAAATCGATAAGTCGTTCGAACTATTGCAATACAAAATCTACTGATATGAACTTATATTAGAATGTGGAAAAAGAAATCCATTATTTTATCGGTAGCTAGCTGTAGTGATCTCGCGTAATATCGATCATACAATTTTAAATTTAGGCTCGTTTCGAAGGTGATATTTCACACTAAAAAAGTTGTGAGTTACATGGTGTTATATCAATGGAAGTCAACAAAGAGAAAAATCGGTACATTTCACACTTTTTCTTTTATAATATAAATAAGCCAGACCGTTGCAATTGTGATTGGTGTTTTTAGCATCGACACTGTAACAGTAAAAAACGAGCAATTTTTTTTTTATTGTTAATGAAACTTTGTTTTAATTTCTTAGTGCATTACATTAAATTCGGATCTCTATGGTCAACAAATGGACCTTTTGTAGCATACGATTGACCAAAAACCTTCAGAATTGCCCAACATAAAAGGTGTTGTGTTCCATCAGGATAACGCAAGGCCACACAACTCCTGGAGCTTGAGTGGGATGTTTTAATACATCTACTATATAGTCCGGACCTTGCACCAAGCGATTCACCTTTTTCTCGCATTGCTAAACTTCCTGAGTGATACAAATTGAAATCAAGAGAAGACTAGACTATGAGAGAGGCATTATGAAGCTACCTTTAGAAAGGCAACAAATTTTCCAATAAAACGGTGCAAAAATCGGACAATCCGAAGGATATTAAAAAAGTTTTGGATTTCTCGCAAAAATAATGGGTTACTTTTTGTCCAACCTAATATTATGTCCGCTGTGTTACAGCTAAAATGCTAATGAGCCTTCATAAATAAACAAATGGAATAATAAAAATATGTTATCAAATTCTACGACAACTAAGGAGGTCTTCGTAGCCTAATTGGTTGTGTGTCCGCTACTAAGCGAACAATGATGAGCTCAGGGTCCTTAACTGACCATCTTTGTGTGTCATTCTAGCTACACAACAATCATCATGTGACGGTAATCCCAGTCCCTTACCACTCACATTACGGTCTGCTGCATCGGTAATTGGTACTATTTCTAACACAACAATGGAAGCCTCATTTCAACAGTCCCGCTGTGTACGTAGGCCAACTGTGAACATTCGAACAATAGGAATATTCTTACGCCGAAAAAGGCGACATGTGTTGTGTATCGATAGAATAGTGGCTAATATGTAATATACAACATGAGAAAAAATGTACACGATAAATTCGGCTCTGTTACAGCTGAATTGCTAAATGAGCCTAATAAAAATAAACAGATGTGATATAACAAAGTTCTACGACTGGGATTTATTAGATAAAATGCGTATTTTTGTTCTTTGCTAAACTTGACCGCTACTTTCGATAGCTTTTTTTGTAAAACTGCCGGAACAATATATTTTGGTGAAATGGAAGGAATTATACATTTAATTGAATAGCTGGGAGCGTTCTTTCACATGTGGAAGTAAGCACTTTGACGATAACTTAATAACACTTTTGCTTCCTAAATTGAAAGGAAACGACAGCAGAAATAACGAAACAAAACCATCGCTGTTTCAGTATGCGTAGAAAATATACTCGATCAAACATGACTCTGGCTGATGTGGAAAGAACAATTAAGAAATTCATTTTTGTTAGGAACAAGCTACACAAATTTCTTTTCAAACAGAATGCCTCCTTTTTCTAAAATCGTTCTAAATTTCGACATTTTTTTTAAATATTCATGTTTAAAATCAACTTCTTAAACTTGACATATATGTTATTTAGTATTTGTATCGTCTCATATCATCGTAATACTCGAGTGTATCGTTCCGAATATCGATCTCGTAAGTAATGCGATCTGCTTAACAAAGCTTTGTTGGACAACTTAGCTCTGTCTCCGCAACAGGGGTTTCGTAATATACGAATCAAAAATTTCCGAGTACATTGACTGAATACATTGACTACAGTTTGCGTAGCGAATTCGTTTTTATGTCTTCAATGCTGTCAAAACAGGTCCCTCGAAGCGGTCATTTATCTCATTGTCATTTGTTCCATATTTCGTCGCCAGTAATTATGCGTTGGATGAACGTGGATCAGAATTTGATCGTTCAAGCACATCTTCATCCATTTGATTGTGATTAAATTTTTGATGAAAATTGAGCCAATCTACAAAATAATTTGTCGTGCTGTGAAAGAGACTTGAAGTTTGGCGCTGCCATTATGAAAAAGGACGCCATCCATCGACCAATTCCGGAAGTTGTGAGCAATACTTGTGAAAATTTATCGATAGTTTGCTTGGTAGAGGCTCATAATAAAGAATTCATTCGGAACCCCAACTGCACAAAGTACGACTTTCCTCGGATGAAGACCGGATTTTGGGTTAGCTAATGGTAGCTCATACCACTAGCCTCATTTTTTTTGTCGCTCTGTTCAGTTGATGAGAATGATCTATTTTCATCACCCGTTACGAAAATCTTTATTTGGTCAGCATCATTGGTCGCACGAGCTTTCCAAACAACTTTCTATGTTTTCTTCATTAAATAAATGTTATTATTCCCAGAAGTCTAAGATTGAATTGAGTGAAAATGTACCTGATAATAATTTATATTGTCATGATGAAGTTTCAGTGGAAAAGCAAGAAAATGAGTACTACGTGCATTCTAACTATTAACATCAAGTAATGATTTTTATCAAATTTAAACAATGGATGGGCAGGCATTGCGTTCGGGCCTGCTAATCTGCTACTCCCAAACTAGCGTTGGCAGAAAACATTCCATCTTCGGCAGAAAAAAAAATGCTTTTTCGTGTGAAATGAACAAATAAAAGCACCTTTTCCAGAAGCTTTAAAATGTTTGTATGTATGGGAGCAGACATCTCCTTCTATTAGACTGAAAGTCAGCTTGGGATTGTACCCAAAAAAAAAATCCAAACGACGTCAGCGGGGATGGAACCAATGACGACTGGAAAGCAACGATGTTTTACATGAGCATTCTCTTCTAGCCATTGGTGCTGTTGCATAAACGCGTGATATAAATACACCTCATTATAAAATGAAGGTGAAATGTGTTTTCTTAGAGTGAAAAGGAGAGCATAAACGTGAAACTATATCTTTTTCCTTATAGACCGTGTATGTGGCAAAGTATGCGAAAAGATTTAATGCTTATCCGTAATGTGTCTCTTGTTTCGCTCACTCATATTGCTCTCATAATTGCAGTATTGGAGAATGGAACATTTTCTGTTATTTTTAGGCTCATTTAATTCAATAAAACGGGATGCCAAAGCATGTGCTAAAAATTAATGTTGGCTGTAGAGGGTAAATTGATTCTCAGCTCCTTATTACGAGTGTTTATTGTGGCGTTACATTTTTTCAACCTAATTAGATTTGAGTCAAACGGATTGCCGAACGCAAGAACCGAATTCGATCTAATTCCGGAATAAGAGTGAATAACTCAAAATGGAATAGAAATAATTTTGATAGTGTTTTTATCGATATGTCAAAGAGAATTGCCATTGCATGACAGGTGATCTAGTTATCCGCGGAAATTTCAATCCACACAAAAACGTGATATCAATGCACGGGTAGAAAGAGAAACAACAGATGAAACACAAATTCAGTAGAATTCAGATTTGATGATTTTTTTTCGAAAAATATTCAATCTGAATTCCATCGTTCCTCAACAATTCCTCGCTGCGAGCGCCTCTGGCGATGCAACAAACAAAAACGCACTCTCTCTGTGTATGATTATTTAGCTGTGTGCACCGTTCTGCATGTTTGCATCTGGTTCTCTGCACCACCACCCCCATTCTGTTTGCATCCATTAACTCCCCCTCCTCCGGCCCACATTTCGAGCCCTTATTATTTATAGACGACAACATATCGAGTGCTTTCCATAATGTGGTGGCGGAAGGTGGGCCGAAACGGGGAAAATCGGATAGAATGAATTTTAAATAATTTATCCGAAGCGCAGCGAACGTCGCGCGGAATACATAATGCATTGCTATTTTTTTTCTCTCGGCAAATAATGTGTCGAATAATAATCATAATTATTCTTTGAAATCGGAGTATGTGCGGATGCAAGTGTTATCTGCGTGTGTTCGAAAATAAAACAAAAATGAAACCTTCGGTTCGTTCCCATCCCCGCGCCAATGCCAGATAACGACGTGAAAGCTTTGATTTATCCCATAAATTTTGCTCTCTCCTGGGAGGACTAAAATTTTAGAGCTTTCCGATGGATGGGCAGCAGGCACTCGTCTGCTGTGCCGTATTCAAATGATGGGTCTCGTTGCGAATTTCCGTAAAAATGATGGAAAATGGCTGCCCGATGGTTCAATGTTGTCAGTTTTTCCGATCAAAGCAAGACCGAGGCGCCTCCCGTCAGGGCAGTAGAAGAATAAGAGCGAAAAAAAAGGCGAGGCGAGGATAAATCTCAATTACGACAGCGACGGCCAGATCACTGCCGCGCTGGGACCGACCGCACGTCCCTATCATCAAGTCTCGAAACGGTGCCATGGGGAGAAGTTAAGGCAACCGCCACACGACTCTGTTTTCATTTCTGCTCATCCGCGGGTCCACAATCCGGGCTATATTCTCTGGAAGCCGCCGGGAGGAGTCCGGGAGAGCGAAGGAACGATAAGATAGAAACGGGGCTTTGTTTCGTCTTATGCGCCAAAAGTTGTAACCCAAGACGGACGGAGAATGGAACCGTATAATCCAACCTATTTAGGCGGATATAAATTTGATAACAATCTCTGCTCTGACCCCTTCGGAATAAAGAAAGACAGGATATAAAATCATCCCCACTGTCGGCTGTCTTCTGTCCTTTTTTGTGCTTGTTTATTTATTCAACCTCCTCCCGGTTCAATTGTTAAGAGATTCTTCCTTTTGTGGGAAGGATGTGAGGATGCATAACCTTGCCATTTTTGCGAATACATTTGGTTTGCTTATTTCATCAGGAGGAAACCCGGGAGCGGTAGGCAAATTGTACAAGTTAATCTTGAAAAAAAAATACATAGGGAAACAGTTTGAGAAATGCACACAGAAATGCTTTCGGGAGAAACAGGAATTCCTGGTCGTTTCGGTTTTTTGCCACCACAAAACTTCAAGTGGTTCAGTTGTGAGAGCGACCAACAATGGGCGGAAAACAATACTACATCGTAAATAATGTATGGCAGGCTGTGAGACGGGTTGAAGCGAGCCGTGGAAAACACGTGTAGCGTGATTTTATGGAATGCTGCAATCCCTGAGAGCAGAACGGCAGTCAGACTTTTGGAAGCGTTCTCCTAGCTGTGCAGTCAGGCATGAGTTATAGCTTAGATTTATAGAACCATTTCGGTCAGAGTCATTTAGAGGGTGCAGTAAAACACATTCTGGTCCTTCCTAGGCCCATTTTTCTAAAGTGCCCCGATTAAAATTTGAATTTTCTGCCAGCGACGCCCATTACAACCGTGCGTTGCGGTTTGAATATTCATAGTTTGCACCGAACCATTTTATTACCCGTGTCACATCTTTTACACGCCGTAAATATTAATGTAAACAAGCGAAAGGCCCGAAATTACTGTTCGCTTCCGAGAAGTTATTCTGCGGTCCTCAGATAAGATTAAACACGATTAGGAATCTGTGCCCTCAGAAATACGGCTCCACGTTCTGTCGAAAATTTTCCACCACCCACATCAATAACGGTGGCAAATCCTTTTTCCGCTTGGCTTCGCCTTGGTTTGCAGTTCCAGATTTTGATTACCGCCAGTCGTCCGTCGATTCACGCCGAGAAAGTTAAACAGCAACCAACAAATGGCAGAATGAGGGGATATTCAGATAATGTTTTACTTTATGGCCACTCATTTATCCACGTTCAGGTCTCTACACCTGTCTACCCCTATGCTCACGCCCAGAGGAAGAAAGAAAAGTTGGTTCGGGGTAATGTCTAAACATCACCGCGCCGTTATGAGGGTATGGCCAATCCTTTTCCCCCTTTTTTCGCCTGTCCGCACAATTGACCGAATCGGTAATGTCGGATGGCTGGATGGCCGCTCCAGCTTCCTCGGAAATTAAACCGATCGTAAATATTCAAATGTGTTACACGGTCTGTCGGTTGGAAATGTAATCCCTCCTTCCCCATGGCTCCCCCCCCCCTATTACTCCGCCACAACGAGAAAGTGCTTCTTGTTTGGCCATCATCCGACGGAAGGCTAGGCTGCTCCTGCTGGCTGACTGGCCTCTCCCTAAGGAGAGTCACCTGAAAGGTGGCAGCGCTGACCAAAGCCAAAAGTGTTGGGTCAACAGAGAAAAAAACACGTTTTGCTGTTGCCGGAAAGCCCTGTGCAAAGACAAAGAACAAATAACAACAGTAATAATGGAGGGCGGAAAAGTTCTCTATCGCCGCGCGCTTGGTTTTAAATATTCATCTCATGTTCCCCGTGTAATGTGGAAACGTCATAACGGTCATATTTATGGCAGCGAAGTGGCCCAGCAGAGGCGCGGACAACGGCCGTCGTCATGAGCTCTGTCTTTTGAATCTTTTTTTTTTTTTTCATTTTGGTGGAAAATAAGGGTTCGTGGTAACTTCAATTTGTTCCCGATGTAATGAATAATTTGTGCTCTCACTTTCAATGTTGAGGAGCTTGTTCCACCGAATGAAAATCTTAAATATTACTTGAATATAACTTCTTGTAGGGAATATCAAGAAACCATTCGGGGTCATCAATCGATGAATTGCAGTGTGTTGTCACTAACCCAGCACTACGAGATCTACATCTCTGGATTTATAGTTCTTCTCACATTGATTTTTGAAGACAACGAGTCAATAATATGCAATTAAGTCACAGAGATTTTCGTTGGAATTAGAATACTTCAAGATCCAATTAAAGATTAAGATTCCAAATAAGGAAAGAGAATACGGTTTTAGATTTCTGATTTACGATTCACGATTTATGATTTACGATTTACAGATTTACAGATTCACAAATTTACAGATTTACGGATTTACAGATTTGCGGATTTACAGATTCACAGATTTACAGATTTACAGATTTACAGATTTAGCGATGGAGATCGATTCACGATCGAAATAAGATCGATTCATCCATACCACTGCTCTGCTCTGCAAGACACATCGGGCTGCTGTTCTATAAATAACTCAACAATGATCAATCAACTGTCTCCGCTGTCCGGTGGTCCAACTGGATAATGGAAGAACAGAAAGAATACTCTTACGCCTAAATGGCTACTGTGTGAATGTACCATATGTAATGGTATAGAAGGAATACTGGCGAACGGCAACTGTGTAATGTGCTAATTATAGATATGATAACCATGTGACATGTACACGATTAAAATTCGGCTCTGTTACAGCTAAAATGCTAATGAGCCTTAAATAAATAAATGGGATAAAAAAAAATTAATATGCATCGATTTACCCTGTCCGTCACAATTAGAAACCAGACCATGGAGAATGGGATGGACAATACAGTTTACTTGAAGAACGGTTCAGTTGTTAACCGTTCATTCAAGTCAAGGGTTCTCAAAGCGGTCGATATCGATCCCTTGGATCCGATGCCGGTTTTCCAGGGGTCGACATAAACGAAAACTGATTTTGGTGGTCGACCAGGTCCCAACATAGACCCCTATTAATTAGCACAGATTTACAGATTTACAGATTTACAGATTTACAGATTTACAGGTTTACAGATTTACAGATTTACATATTTACAGATTTACAGATTTTCAGATTTTCAGATTTACAGATTTTCAGATTTTCAGATTTTCAGATTTACAAATTTACAAATTTACAGATTTACAGATTTACAGATTTACAGATTTACAGATTTACAGATTTACAGATTTACAGATTTACAGATTTACAGATTTACAGATTTACAGATTTACAGATTTACAGATTTACAGATTTACAGATTTACAGATTTACAGATTTACAGATTTACAGATTTACAGATTTACAGATTTACAGATTTACAGATTTACAGATTTACAGATTTACAGATTTACAGATTTACAGATTTACAGATTTACAGATTTACAGATTTACAGATTTACAGATTTACAGATTTACAGATTTACAGATTTACAGATTTACAGATTTACAGATTTACAGATTTACAGATTTACAGATTTACAGATTTACAGATTTACAGATTTACAGATTTACAGATTTACAGATTTACAGATTTACAGATTTACAGATTTACAGATTTACAGATTTACAGATTTACAGATTTACAGATTTACAGATTTACAGATTTACAGATTTACAGATTTAGATTTACAGATTTACAGATTTACAGATTTAGATTTACTGATTTACAGATTTACAGATTTAGATTTACAGATTTACAGATTTACAGATTAAGATTTACAGATTTACAGATTTACAGATTTAGATTTACAGATTTACAGATTTACAGATTTAGATTTACAGATTTACAGATTTACAGATTTACAGATTTACAGATTTACAGATTTACAGATTTACAGATTTACAAATTTACAAATTTACAGATTTACAGATTTACAGATTTACAGATTTACAGATTTACAGATTTACAGATTTACAGATTTACAGATTTACAGATTTACAGATTTACAGATTTACAGATTTACAGATTTACAGATTTACAGATTTACAGATTTACAGATTTACAGATTTACAGATTTACAGATTTACAGATTTACAGATTTACAGATTTTCAGATTTTCAGATTTTCAGATTTTCAGATTTTCAGATTTTCAGATTTTCAGATTTTCAGATTTTCAGATTTTCAGATTTTCAGATTTTCAGATTTTCAGATTTTCAGATTTTCAGATTTACAGATTTACAGATTTTCAGATTTTCAGATTTTCAGATTTACAAATTTACAAATTTACATATTTACAGATTTACAGATTTAGATTTACAGATTTAGATTTACAGATTTACAGATTTACAGATTTACAGATTTACAGATTTACAGATTTAGATTTACAGATTTACAGATTTACAGATTTACAGATTTACAGATTTACAGATTTACAGATTTACAGATTTACAGATTTACAGATTTACAGATTTACAGATTTACAGATTTACAGATTTACAAATTTACAGATTTACAGATTTACAGATTAAGATTTACAGATTTACAGATTTACAGATTTACAGATTTACAGATTTACAGATTTACAGATTTACAGATTTACAGATTTTCAGATTTTCAGATTTTCAGATTTACAGATTTTCAGATTTTCAGATTTACAAATTTACAAATTTACAAATTTACATATTTACAGATTTACAGATTTACAGATTTACAGATTTACAGATTTACATATTTACAGATTTACAGATTTACAGATTTACAGATTTACAGATTTACAGATTTACAGATTTACAGATTTACAAATTTACAGATTTACAGATTTACAGATTTACAGATTTACAGATTTACAGATTTACAGATTTACAGATTTACAGATTTACAGATTTACAGATTTACAGATTTACAGATTTACAGATTTACAGATTTACAGATTTACAGATTTACAGATTTACAGATTTTCAGATTCACAAATTTACAGATTTACCATGATTTTGGAAACAGCTGAAGATGGCAGTTTCAAGCTGTTTTAACAAGTTGACCCATCAGTATTTTCCAAATACCATGGTTCCAGAGGTATTCGAGAAAGGCATGATTTCCTTGCAGTGCGATACATGGTGCCATTCACGCGTAACGCATAGCGTACAGTCCTTGAAGGAGTTCTGGTTGTTTTTTTCTGATCCCCAACTATCAATTTGTGGTGCGATTCTCGGAGCCCACTGCATGCTGTATATAGCAAGGGTGGCCAAACTTTTGGTCATTGAGGACGACTTTTTATTCAAATGTTAGGTTGTGGTCTACCAACAATGACTGTATTAACGAATTATTTGAAAATTCATTTAATACGCAGCTATAAAACAATGTTTAACTCTTTGCGGTCGAAATAATTTTTGCTTGAAAAAGCAGTGATGTATATCTTTGTGAGATTATATGCAAAATATATATGACTTGTTAGATTATGAAAAAATTTACAAGATTTATTTATTTTTTTGTAAACTTAAGATAACTACTGACTAAACTATTTGTTTACAAAACTTTAGAGTTGTTTCGTCAACGATCCAATGGAATTGTTAAGTTGTCTGTTATCCAACAAACAATCACTAGTTTGTATTAAACTAGTCAATTGAATAATGATCCAACAATAGCATTGAGTGCTTAAAAATATGATGTGCTGAGCTATACAGGGTAACTTCGATATAACGTACATTTTACTTTCAAAATTGTACGTTGTATCGAATTGTACGTTATATCGAAGCATAATAAAAAACTCTGAAGCGTAGCCTATATTACTTTATTGTGTTGCTGTTTGAGTAAGGTAATGAATAAAATCAATAAGAAGACGAAGCCAACTTTTCCCATGATGTTTTCCTTCGTTCTGTTGATTGAAGTTTGATGCATTCAGAATCCGGAATCACAAAACAGTTGTATTTCGGGATTGGTTAAAGTTACAATACAAGCTTTAGTATCAAAATACAGATAATTAATTGTTCTTTCAGAAAACAAAAAATTAAAAAAATATTTTTTTGGACTTCGATAGTGTGTACGTTATATCGAGTGACGCTATATCGAGGGTACGTTATAACGAGGGTACGTTATATCGAAGTTTCCCTGTACCTTGTATAAGAGATCATACAAACCAAATTGAAGCTTTAGTTCAATCATTGATATTTATTGCGTAATATGCAAGGAAAACGATTTGAAAACGTTTATTCAACTGCAAAGCAGCTTTCGTACAACACATGACGGACTACTGAAATGAGCGTCACTAGCAAGACTCTAACAAGTAGTTATACAAGACTCTTTCAAGGCGCTAAAAAGCAGATTCTATTTATAGAAAATTAGTAAAAGAAACTAAAACAAACTCAAACAAAGGTCGTATTATTTGGTTGTGCGGTCTAAGTAGAGCTAACAAAATCAAAATATGGTCGAATAATGGTCGTATGGTCGTTTTCACCACATCTTGATGTTCGATAAACGTTTTCTAATTGACTTTAAACAGCATTTAATGAACAATATTGGCTATAGCTATCTAATTTCTCGTGATTTGCGTAAACAAGGGTTGAATAGACGTTCTGATGACTAAGAGTTCAGGCATTATTAAGCATAGAGCTGAATAAAACTATCATAAAAACGTCACGCTGATGGAGAATTGTTAGCTGGATATATTTCAAATATGTTGAATTGTAAAGCTCTCTATTGATATTAAATTTTAGAATCTTATAAATTCCCATTTATCTGCTGTATCATCCATGACTGTATTCCTTGATAGCAATGCTTTATACGATTATTCTACATTATCTTTCAAATATTCTAAGTTAATAAAAATGCTTCATTAATTATGTACTTCAAAGTTTCAAAAGGAAAGATTTTTCCAAACATATTTAAACATTATTGTTTTCGAAACCTTACGCTTGATGTAAAAGTGGAAGGGTCTGTGCCTAGAGGCATGGACGGAAAGTTGATACAGGACTTTGAATATAGGACAATTGCTTTTTAATTGAGTTTTTGTAACTGTTCAGAAATTCGTAAATTGAACTCACTCAATATTCCAAATGGAAGTCCTAGTAAAAACCGCTTTTAATCTTAACTGAACTGAACTTCAAACGGGTTGTAAGAACTCAAGTGGTAGAAAGGATCATTAATTGTTAATGCTATCTATTTTCAATAGTAAACTGTTGGAAAAAAATAGTTGGGCGGATGTTCCTCTCCTTCGAAATGTAGAATAATAATTAATATGCATCGATTTACCCTGTCCGTCACAATTAGAAACCAAAAGGGAAACCAGACCATGGAGAAAGGGATGAACAATACAGTTTACTTGAAGAACGGCTCAGTTGTTAACCGTTCATTCAAGTCAAGGGTTCTCAAAGCGGTCGATATCGATCCCTTGGATCCGATGCCGGTTTTCCAGGGGTCGACATAAACGAAAACTGATTTTGGTGGTCGACCAGGTCCCAACATAGACCCCTTTTAATTAGCACAGCATCCCATCGACTATAATAAACACAATACCGCAATTATTTTTCTTCTCCCAATTGTTTCATATACAATGCTTCGCACACAAAACTGAAATTTTAATAAATCATACAATAGTCTTAGTTCGCAACTCGATCGGAACACATCATTTGTTACCCAAAGAGCTCCGAAAATAGTTTGCAGGCTAAAGTTGTGTTACGTGAACCAACTTGTTATAAGAATGACTAATATTTTAGAAGAATGTATTATTGTTTTGATTTGTGATAATAATTATTAACTTCACTTGATATTTACTGAATTTTATGTTATGAAAATTATATATTTATCGATGAGAAAATGATGTCGATTTGTCCAGCTTTACAATGAAGACTGAAGCCCGAATTTTATACAAACGTGTTTGTTGCTCTTCCCTCACAACACAAGCAACGAGTACAGTCTAGAAAACATACCTACTTTATTCGCTCAATTGTTTACTTGTTTTACTATTTTCACTGTTTGTGTTATGGTCGAAAAAAATGCTTAACAAATTTACCGTCTAATGGTATATATTGTAACATACAGACGAATTTCATGCCAACTAGTCTTAGGAGTTGGCAGCCCCATCTCAGATAGTAGTGAAACGTTGTGGGTGTAAAGACATGGGTCATTTAAGCAATTTTGCATACTTGAAATATTCGAGAAAGAATTGAACTACTTTTTGGAAAAAGACAATTTTTTTTCTTAATTTTTTATAAAAAAATTATAATTTAAAAACTAAGACACCTAAAATTTATTTATCCAGATTCTCTCAGGAGGTGATAGACGATCATATTTGATGAAAAAATCCTCCTACGCATATGTTCGAATTTCAACAATGACAGAGTTACAGAACTTTTTTTTTGTTTCGGACTCTGTTGCTTCATACTGGCTCTACATTAAAAAGTACGCTACGGAAGACGATTCTTATACTTTCATTTGAAAGATGAGAAAATTTAGTATAGGATATAGTAGTGGAACAACTAAATTAGTGAATTTTTATAACATTTTGGAAGTGAAACACTTAAAAGTTAATATTTTTTTATGTGTTATTATTAATTTTATCCTAAAAAAATATATTAAACTAGATTGTTTCTATCAATTGAAATGAAGTTCTTTAACCGCTCCACAATTTGTTCTTTGACGCACAACTTCTATCTTTCTTAATTTGGCTGCAATATCGATATAAACAATTCCTGGTGAAAATTCAAGCAAAATCTTCAAAAATCACGATTTTTACCCCACTCTACATGTAATAGCCACATAAACTGCACCTTAACGTTAAAAGGTTACATTTCTTCATGAAATAAGCCATATTTGAAATATAAAATTATTTTTTTTCCAAACTGAATATAATCGAGTCCAAAATTGTATTTAATCGAAGCACATATAATCGAGTCCGAACTGTACTGTATTCTATTAGTCAAATCATTTCATTTGATACCAATATTGAGGGGATTGCAAAAAATACATAGTCGACCATTTTGTGGCGGCGACCCTTTCGAATTTATGTTGTTCATAGTGTAGTGTATTCTCCAAATCAAGCCATTTAGCCATTTTTTTGCGGCGGCCAAATTGAATTTTTCAAGATCATGGAATACGCAGTTCTATAATCACAGTAGAATAATACATTTATGTTCCAAATTTCAGATCAATCATTCAACAGGAACGGGGTCAATTTTCTTTAAATGTGGGACAACCCAACAAACATTCAAACATACATAGAAACAGGTCAAGCTGAATGAAACCATTCAAAAAGTAATTAGTTATTTGGGGGCTGCGGCTGTCTTGAAATTGGATTTTTCATTATCTGCTATGTTCTGCTAGTCGAGAACTTTTTTTTTGATACATTTTTGGGCATTTCTCATAATTTATTTATTTATTTATTTCTCATCTGGCTAGTTGCCTTAATGATATCACATGTACCGATAAGATGAGGAAAAGCCCTTTTGAGTTGTTGGATGTTTTACACAAAAGGGCATAAAAACCTCATATCTTTTCATAATTCCTACTACAAAATATTAACAATAACTAAGCACATAGTACAGAGAAAAAACATAAAAACAAACATTCTCATAAATCATGATAATAAAATTAGAGTCATAAATAATAAAATGTATACAGTGAAGCTGCTGATCGTGGTGGTTCTTCAGTCTTCCAATGTTGGGTGTTATCCATTTAATAGATTTCGATTGAATGCTGCAGCAGAAGAGTTAAAATCGAACATCTGATAGACTTCGTTGAATCTTGTCGCCATAAATCGAATGGGGTCATATTGACCATATGTTGAACGACGACCGTCTAGTAACAGGAAGTCCCGCTGTCGAAGGGCTCTAATAGGTGCATATATATTTAGTTGTGTCAATATTTCCGCTGAGTCAATATCGCCCAAAAGTATTTTTGCGGCAAACATAACTTGGGTAACATATCTCCTGCGTTCCAACGTGTCAAGCCCGAGGAGCCTACATCGTTCTTCATACGGTGGTAAATTCAACGGGTCTCGCCATGGAAGACTACCGAGCGCGTATCTAATGAATTTTTGACGTAGGATTACGTCTTTCGGGAACATATTGGGGTACAAATTGAAAAATGAAAATCGATCGCATCGTGAAAAATGTCCAATTTCAAACGCTTGTTACTCATTCATTTCATGATGGATTGATGAGATTTTTGCATCAACCGATTACGGCACTCCATAACAATTTTTCACATTGAACAAAATAGTATATATCATATAACTAACTATCGAACAATTGAAAAAATTCAACCCCTATTCAAACAGAGATACCAAGTCCTGATTGGTCGAAATTGACGTCATTTCTTTTTCGCGCCGGATTCGTTCTCTCACCGGCAAGCTGCATGACAATCGAGTAGGAGGCGCCTACTTCACACATACCAAATGATATAAAAGGAAGGAGCATTCGTGGATCTCATTCATTCTCACAACGGACGTGGAACGGACAACAACAAGTGGAGAGCAGCAGCAGTGAAAGCGGCTAATATATAGGCGAGCATAGAAGTTGAGCGGTCGAAATGCGAGCTGTGTCTCACATCGAGCTTATGGCAGCATAAGCAGCGGCAAACAGTAGCAACGGTTGTTGAAACCGGTCTACTACTAGTGGCAGCAGCAAGCATCACGAGCGGTTCGTTTCAGGCACGCTCTCTCCGTCAGAAGTGCGAGAACGTTTCTTGGCATCGTGAAAGTGCAGCATCGAATCTGAGCGGCCAACAATTGAGCTGTGTCTCACATAAGTGGCAGTAGCAGCAGCAGCGGCGGTAAACATCGAGGTTGAACCTCAACAATTGAGCTGTGTCTCGCATCGGTCCACTACTGTTGGCAACAACAAACATCATGAGTAGAGAGTTTCAGGCATGCTCTCTTTACTGCTGCTGCTGCTGCTGCTACTCAGTCAGATTTCTCATTCTTGTTGGACGCTCAGATCGATAAACATATGTGTTTCTAGTGTGCATTACTGGTACTCCTGTTCACATCAACCAATACAATTGGATGCGGTTATGGAGGTATAGGAGACAAAAGACCCGGTTAAGGAAGAGTGTATCGCAAGGTTCCACATGACAACATCCAGTGTATCAAACCCGCTATCCGTTGTTTAGCTCACCGTGATGGTGTCAACGAATCCCTTGCAAACCGACGCACAGAAGCCGAAGATGCCAAAGCCAAGGAAAGCAGCAGCGACTCCGAAAAAACTACCGCTGCCAAAAAGTTAACAACTGCTACATCCGACTGAAACCTCACATTAGCAAGCAGCAGATTCCGTACAACCCATTTAACCATTCCAGTCCTTTTCAGGACTTTCGTTATTGCTTTGAAACGAAAGAGTTTAATTTATTGTTTTCCACTTATCATAAAAATTATATAAAACTACGATCAAAAATACTGTTTACTTTTACATTTTCTTTGATCATATGCAACTAACAGGAAACTTATCACGTCAGAAACATACTTTCCATCAACCAACCTGACTGGATGCGGTAAGGGAGGCGAATGACATATGTATGTATATATATATATAGCGAAACGGCTCCGGTCATACACAGCACGTTTCAGACAAATGCCTCAAGGAATTTTCAAAAATAATATTTTGCCGATGCCTTTGCGCGAACTACACGGGCGAGTAGCACCATAATAGCAAATCAAATGTCGAAGTTCGTGATATGGGTGCGTTCATCGCTATTCGGTTCGGCGTCGGTTTAACCCTTTCATTACGGCAGTGTGCTCCGCCGAAGTGCTACCCTTGTACGGAGCACTGCGCCGAAAAGTATGCACATCGCGCTGGTGTGATCGAAGAGCAGTATGAATTTAATGTCGTCTAAAGACGACGCTCGTACACACAGCTCGTCGCGTGCATGTCGTCTATAGACGACATTCGTACACACAGGACGTCACGCGGATGTCGTCTATAGACGACGCTCGTAACGGAAGGGTTAACGATCATTAACTACGCTTGGCAACATTGACATCTGGCAATTTTCATATAAGATTTTTTCCCCGCATGTTGAAGGTGGTTTTTCATGTACATAAAAGCGCAGCGTAGTATGTCAACTGCTTCCCGGTTAGAAAATAAATGATCTTAGAAAATAAATGAGCGACCCGTACAATTTCAAACGCTTATTGCTCATTCATTTCATGATGGATTGATGAGATGTTTGCATCATACGTTGTCGGCACTCCATAATGATTTTTCACGTTGAATAAAATAATATATATATCATGTAACTAACAATCGAACAATTAAAAAATCTCAACCACTATCCAAACAGAAGATACCTAGGCCTGATTGATCGAAATTGACGTCATTTCTTTTTCGCGCCCGATTCGTTCGTTCACCGGCAAGCTGCATGACAATCGAGTAGGAGGCGCCTACTTCACACATACCAAATGATATAAAAGGATGGAGCGTTCGTGGATTTTATTCATTTTTACAACGGACGTGGAACGGACAACAGTGGAGAGCAGCAGCAGTGGACGTGGCTAATATATAGACAAGCATCGAAGCTGTGTGGTCAATAGGCTAGCTGTGCCTCACATCAAGCTTCTATGGCAGTATAAGCAGCGGCAAACTACTACTACTCTACTAGTGGCAGCAGCAAGCATCGCGAGCGGAGCATTACGGGCACGCTCTCTCCATCAGAAGTGCGAGCACACGCTTCTTGGAATCGTGAAAGTGCAGCAGTGAACTTCAAGACGAGCATCGAATCTGAGCGGCCAACAATTGAGCTGTGTCTCATATCGAACTTAAGTGGCAGTAGCAGCAGCAGCGGCGGTAAACATCGAGGCCTAACATCAACAATCGAGCTGTGTCCCGCATCGGTCCAGTACTGATGGCAACAGCAAACATCATGAGCAGAAAGTTTCAGGCATGTTCTCTCTTTCTGCTGATGCTGCTACTCAGTCAGATTTCTCATTTTGTTCGACGCTCAGATCAGTAAACATATTTGGTTTTAGTGTTTTAAGTGTGGTCACATCAGATCAACATCAACCAACATGACTTCATGCGGCAAGGAAGGCAAAGGAGGATCGAAGCGTATCGCAAGGTTCTACATGACAATATCCAGTGTATCAAACTCGCTATTCGCCGTTTAGCTCGACGTGATGGTGTCAACGAAAACCACTAAAATAAAAACAGAAAGAAGCAGCAGCGGCTCCGAAAAAGCTACCGCTGCCAAAAAAACAACAGAAGTGAATTGTTGTTTTTGTTGCTCCATAAAGTTTTACGCGAGTAAATATGTCGGAATATATGTTCACGCAATATAAGCGCCAATCTCGTAAACGTGCCTCGGAGCTGAAACAACTCTCTATCACTGATACCGAAAGCTCGATTGTAACACTGGTGAAATGAACAAAAAATACCCAACAACCAAACCAAACGGCCCTTTTCAGGGCCATCAGATCATTATCAAAGAGTTTAACAATATATTTTTTCAAACATCCAAAATCAGCATGCGACAGATAGCCTAACGTAATCCTACGTCAACTATGCGGTCGTGTCTCGGACACAACCTTCTGTGACTTTTTTTGTATTTATTCGAATCTACTTATCCAGTTTAACTGACCCTGTTAACTGTTTAACCAGTACACAGTAAAGTGACCGAAGACATTGTGGATCACGGAATTCGTTGGATACTTTAAATATAAATCCTAGTTGTCGGTTAGCCTTTGCAATTATGCTGTCATAATGGGGGCGAAAAGTCAACCCTGTGTCAAGGATGATTCCCAAGTCGCGTATTTGATCAACACGCACTAGAGGCTCGTTAGAAATATTGTAATTGTGGATGATTGGGTTCAATTTTCGATGAAACGATATTGCGTTGCATTTATGGATACTGATCGTCAATAAATTATTTGTGTACCACTCTTCGAATTCATTGATCCATTGTTGTAGAGTGTAGCAATCTTGGATGTGATTTATGGCTGTGTATATTTTGACATCATCCGCGTAGAAAAGGCGACATCCCGGTGGCAGTAGTTTTGATAACTCGTTGATGAAAATAGAAAATAGAAGAGGTCCTAGATTGCTCCCCTGCGGGACACCTGATATGTTGGTGAAAAATTCAGATGACTTAGATCCAATTCGCACACATAGTTTTCGATCCGTGAGATATGATTTAAACCATCTAATGAGGTCATTCGAAACTCCTAGCTTGTCCAGTTTTATAAGCAGTATCTTATGATCGACTCTATCGAAAGCTGCTTTGAGATCATTGTATATCACGTCAACTTGTGATCCGGCATCTAGATTGCGCAAGCAGAATAATGTAAACTGCACTAGATTTGTCGAGACAGATCGCTTGGGGTAAAAGCCGTGTTGATCAGCTGTTATGTAATTTTTACAACTTACAAACAATACTTCATTGACGATAATCTCAAATACTTTGGAGCATGCACATAACGATGTAATACCTCAATAGTTTTCAATGTTTTGCTTATTAATAATAAACTATGTTCTACTAGTCAAGCCTTCTCATTTACCATTATACCCATATTGATGGGGTACTGAGAAAATAGGTAATCCGCCATTTTGTTGTGGCCGCCATCTTAGATTTGCATTTTTCATAAATAACTGTATTCTACTTGTCAAGCCTTTTCATTTGTTACCCATATTGATGGGCTTGTGAAAAAAAAAATATGGCGCCATCTTGCGGTGGCGGCCATGTTGGATTTGCATTTTCCATAAATAACTGCATTCTACTAGTCAAGCCCTTTATTTTGATACCCATATTAGCTATTCAATATAGAATTATTATACAAATTATTCAAAATTTCCGAAAATCAAAAATAAAATACGCCGGATAATCGAATCCCGGATAATCGAGTCTCCGGATAATCGATTCAGACCTGTATAAGTCATTTTTGTATGAAGACTCCCGAAAAAAAATAATGTTTTGCTTGTAAATTCTCACATTTGACATGTTCTTGACATGTTTCTAAATAGAGAAAAGTTATTTTTTATTTTTTTTTATAAATTCGTTTATTTTTACAGGCTCAGAGAGAGAAAAGTTAGCAGAGCATGTAAATTGCCTATGTCATAAGAGCAATACTTCGTAATATGCATTTGAAATTTCTTTATTTTTCGTTACATTTTTCGCAGAGTGACCCCCTATATACAGCCATTCCATGCCAAACCGATCTAGTGGTTCTCAGATTTTCGTGAAAATTGGTAGTTTTGTTCCTTATTGCAAAACATTAGACTCGTATTTTTTTATTTTTTCAGTAGGGTGACCATTTCCATTTTAGGGTTGTCCGAAAAATCAACTTTTTCCTCGTTTTTTTTTTTTCAAAAATGACCAGGGATCGAGGGCACTACACCGATTCAGATGATCGACATATCAAGATAAAGTCAATCACCTGGTATTTTTTGAAAAAATACCATAACTGCAGAAAATTTGAATTCTACTATGGTTATTATTTATTGTAATTGTTTTTTTATTGTTTTCATGGTCTCGGGACCAAAGACGCTATATTTTTTATCTGTTTTTCTGGAAAGCTAAGGATTTTTCATATATCGAAACCAGACAGGCGTTGTTTTTCGTTTTTGAGTTATGATTTTTCAAAGTTAACCGGTGGTCCGAAAAATCATTTTTCCCCATTTTTTCCACTACGAAAAATCATAACTTCTGATCTACTGGACCGATTCAGATGATCAACATATCAAATTAAAGGCAATGAGCTAGTCTTGTCTCATATTGCACTCTGAATAAAAAAGGATTTTGTTTTCGTAATTATTGATTATATTTGTTTTTTATAGCTTACATCGATTCGGGACCACGGGTGTCCTATTTTTTATATTTTTTTCTGAAAGCTGAGGCTGAGGCTTCTTTCACATAATATATCCAAATACTGTTATTTTTCCATTTTAAGTTATGATTTTTCAAAGTTAACATGTTTTCGGTTTTTGTTCAATATTTCTATGCGACTAGACTGGATGTACGTGACTATAATCCAATTAATTGGCAAGTGTGTTATTTTTTGAAAAAGTAAGCTTTAATTTGATACATCTGAATCGGTCCAGTAGTTCAACAGTAATAAATTTTTGAAAAAAGGCATTTTTGGGAAAATATTGAAAAATGATTTTTTGAACCATCGGTTAACTTTGAAAAATCATAACTCAAAAACGAGAAAGAAGCTTCCCTGGTTTCGAGATATGATATTTGAAAAATCCTCAGCTTTCCAGGAAAAATATAAATAAATATAGCGCCTTTGGTCTCAAGACCATAAAAACTATAAAAAACAAATACAATCAATAATAACGGAAACATAATTAAATTTTCTGTAACTGTAGAAGTTTTCCCAAAAAAAAAAAAGACCAGCTAATTGGCTTTGATTTAATATGTCGAACATATGAATTGGTCCAGTGGTTCAAAAGTTATGAATTTTTGAAAAAAGTCATTTTTGGCAAAAATGCGAAAAAATGGATTTTTCGCACCACCCTAAAATTGAAATGGTCACCCTAACAACAAAATTAAAAAATACTGGTCTCATAATTTGCCATAAAGAACAAAACTACCACTTTTCACGAAAATCTGAGAACCACTATATCGGTTTGCCAAGGAATGGCTGTAACTCGCAGTCCTACGTCAACATCAATTTTGGGCGGGACGAAGTTAGCCGGGTCAGCTATAAGTTAATAAAGAAATGAAAAAAGGAAAATTGTAGTGTGTGTTCAATTGGTAACTGAATCTTTGATTTGTGCACGGATTTGTAGTAAGCCGACCGTGAGCTTTCGTGTTACAAGCTCGAGCAAGTTCCAGCGAAAAGAGGTTTTGAGACCCCACCCTCAACGGTCCCCGAGGCTTAGACCAGGGATCGAGGGCATTTGGGATTAGCCCTTCTGGTTGAGCAAAGCCTCCGTATGTCCACCAGGTACGATTGCAAGGTGCCATTCACGCGTAACGCATAGCGTAGAGTCCACGCAGTATTTCTGCTTCGTTTTTTGACTATCAATTTGGGGTGCCATTCTCGGAGCTCACGACTGTATATGTAAGGGATAGCTTCAACCCATCCGCGAGTTGTCTGAATTTATTTGTATGAAAAAAAAAGAAGAAAGAACTAGTGATTATTGAGGTGTACGTGTTGCGATGACGCAGCAGCAGCAGCAGCAGCCGGAGAGAACTAGGAAAAGGCGGGGGGAAATGACGGCCATTAATATTTTCCTCATTAGCAATTCTACGAGTGGCCGGCAAAAAAAAGCAACCCCGGAGACGGGTTAAACACGGGACCTGGAATCCTTTTTGTGCTGTCGCGAGTGGGTTGGTTTGTTGTGATTTAAATTAATTAATTGTGCTTTTTTTCTATTTTGGAGTTCGTGCTTGGGTTAGATAAGTGAGCGGGTGAAAATCGCAACCTGCTTGCAGCAGCTAACCGCCACTGCACAGAACTTTTTTTTTCATCGCAAACTAGGCGAGAAATAAATATTCATTGTGGTTGTAATGGGAGATAGAAGCGCAATTTGCGTATCCATTTCAGGTTCGATGAGAAAAAAAAATGGGTATAGAGGTAGGAAACATTGATAAAAGTTCGTGACAGTCTTGCTTTATCTCTTCGCAACAACCGTTCGCTCCAAAGTGATACTCTTATCTACAAATTAAACCGAACTTCATTTCACTCCTGGTCTATATAGTGTTGGTTGCACAAACGAGCACAACTTTCGGACTTCCTCCCTCCATCCCCCACATCCCATTATGCCACAAATTGAGTTGAAATGGGAGAAAATTGTTGTAATTCATCGCGTGCACCACGGTTCATCATCATCCACCGCGCCGCCCGGAGACCGAGAGCAGAAATCGTTTGTCCGTCTGTCCGTCTGTTCCTTCATGTGAGAAGAGCGAAACGGTTCCCCATTTCCGCACTTTCGCGGAAAGCTCGGCTGGTTCCACCACAGCGAAGGAGGATTAACATGGTTAAATTTTGAATATGTGTTGCATTCTGCCGCACAGTTTGTGCCGGTCCATGGCCATGGCCAGCAAGCCAGCGCGCAATGGGCTCCTCGGTTCGTTGCATCTTTTATGCATCAGCCGCATATAATTTTTCATGTATGGATGACTGGAAAAAGCACATCTAAAATTAATATCATCATCTACGGCCAGCAGCTTCCACACCGAGTGGAAGATTTTTTTTTGCGCAGCCATGCTTGTCCGTCCTTGTGTGTTCCGTGTGCTGTTCCGGCCAGTCTAACCGGTGTAGCAACAGTAGTTGTAGTAGTATAGTTTGGCGGCGGCGGTGATGACGACCACCAAGCGGCCAAATACCCCACTTCCACACCCGTTCGAGTGGGCGGCTACGGACGACGAAAGCAGAGGCTGGGATTAGCGTTTGTGGCAAGGAGCAGAATGGGGGTGTCCAGGAGGACAGTCGACATTAGCAGTGGCACCTTGTGCAATTTTTATTCTGCACTCGGGGTACATAATCGCTTTCTGTGTGCATTCAAGCCGCAGCAGGTTCGCCCTGTTCCGTCGTTCTCTAAGGTGGGTTCTTCGGGCTGCTGCTGCTCCATTATACCGGTATACAGCGGTTGTGGGCGAACGAGTCGCGAACGCTGTTGCCATTTCGGGGCTGGCAGAATGAATGTTGTAGCTGCTATGGCATACATAAAACAAAAATTCTGAGGTGAGCTGAATGTGAATTTTATTTCAGCTTCCCTCCGGTCTTCCGACCGTCTCACCCACACATTGTCACACTTTAAGCCAGAGCTTGGATTGCCAAAGGAGCCCCCCCTTAGTCTGTTGCTGATGGCTTTCTGATACTTTTTCCTACCTTATTTTATTTTATTTTTTTCTCGGT
The DNA here is from genome assembly GCF_029784135.1 of Toxorhynchites rutilus septentrionalis. Lineage (NCBI taxonomy): Eukaryota > Metazoa > Arthropoda > Insecta > Diptera > Culicidae > Toxorhynchites > Toxorhynchites rutilus. The sequence goes on from NC_073744.1 coordinate 2,855,940, forward strand.
GAGCTTCCGCCGAGATGCTGCTGCAGATTCTGGCCGGTGCAGGAGCAGCCCGTAAGATGGAGTGCAAAATCTGGCCCAAGATTCTTGATCTCGCAGGAAAGGAAAGCCATTCTTAGGCGGAATATATTACTTTCGAGAGAGAAAATATCACTTCCTGGAGGAAATAAAATTGTTTAAAACGGAAATGCTTGATCCGGGAAAAAGACATAACGACCCGGCGGGCGGCGAGCGAAGCGATTTCGAAATCTGAGAGCACCAGCAGCAGCAGCAGCATCAGTGGCTGTCGGTGTGTTTTACATAATAGTATTTTCTGATATAAAGTGCGCCCACAAAACAAGAGTCGATGCTTCCTCTGGGAGTCGGCAACAGCAGCAGCGGTGGCAGCGGGAATGGGCTTGTGGAGCGCGTAATAAACAAAATTTACAGCTACTTTGGTTCCCACCGACAGCCCTTAGTGGGGCAAAATCGTAGCCTATTGCTATCAGTCGTGGTGAATTATTACTGATATGGTTGAAACAATGCATAAATTTTGAGATCTTTGCTTCTTCCGACAAGGTAAATGTATGCATTTGCTTGAGAGGGTTTCGCTATTCCGGGATCAAACTTTGATCATTACTCTCGCCAACACGTAATCTTCGTACCCAAGGTAACTGATATTTTACGACTAAATTAATCCCTTTTAAAAATCCGAACAAGATCCGAACGATTCATTAATGACATTTACGAGTGCCAAAAGCAAAAACATCGATTCGGAAGCCCAGCGACCGTAAACCCTGAGAGACCTGCTGCTATGGCTGTTTTTTAGTTTTAAAGACCCCCCCATAATTTGCCCCGACCAAGATTTGGTCATAACAAAGAGATAAGTTTCATAAAAAGCGAACACTCTACTCACTCACCTGCGTTGAGATTGCATGTTGAGAAGATGCAGAATGCGCCAGCCATAACATCAAAGTGAGAGTCAATGACGCTGGAACGTGGTCCACTACACACTGCTCTACTATAATCGGAGATAATATAACTTTATCATAAAATCATTTTCAGTTTGCTCGTTTTGAGCGAGCGTTGGGCAGAGGAAAATAACACGCTGGATGTTTCGCCAGAGACGCCCTTTCGTCTGGGTTTGTCCATCTTGGGGTGCGTTAGCGTGTTATATATATTTTTTTTTTTACGACGGATCGTTTCTTTTACAAAGCGGCTCTTTCAGTGGAGAGATCAAAAAACGGAAAATGTGAAGTATCATATTTCCTCCCCCCCTTGGTCCCTTCTCCAGCGCAGCTGTGATGTGCGATTCTCCGGTCTGCTTATTGGAGAAGATTTCCGCTGCAAAATAGCCATGAAAACGGAAATGAGTATGAAGATTGTGGTGTGGTGGGGCCGAATGGACCGTTCGGCGGCAGAGTTCGAGAATCATTCATAATGTTTGTAAATCGAATGTGTCAGAGTTGAATGATTGTTTGAGGGGGAAGGCGCTGGCCAGAGGTCGATTGGCGAGGTCGATTGGTGGGGCGCGGAAAGTGGCTCTTTTCCGGCAAATTGCATCTCGAAAAATACGAGCATTCGACGGTGGGGTAAATGTTTTTTTTGTTGCATACATTTCCGATGTGGGAATTTGCATTTCGTTTAGATGATGGATCTCATTTTCATCATCCATTGAAAATAGTTGCCCAAATCGGAGGAGAAAGGGATTAATTTTCGATGGAACAAAAAGTCAAGTTCAGTGAGAGTTTGAAAGATTACTCAATTATTATTCTTTCTTCCTTTTAGGGTCCTGAAACCAGTTATCGTGATGAATAATTGTGTAAATTTGATCAATCAGCTGTTGATTGGAAACAATGATCCGGCGGGAATTTATCCACTTTTTCTACATTGAGTGTCGTCTTTTCTTTGAGTAGAAAATAAAAATTTCATATTTCTACTCAAATGTGAGGAGCAGGAGAAACAAGAAAAAAGAAAGAAAAGAATGAGAAAAAAGGAACCAAACCCAGAATAAGGTATTTTCCAGAACATTCATTGAATGAAATGAATTAATTTATGAAAACGCTTGTTCTGATCCTGTCAGAATTTGTACGGAAGTAAATCGTATAAGAATTAGACTGACTGTGTCAGTATCTTGTCGGTACGACTCATAGTTTTTGAGATAGAATTGATCAAATATTTCTTTTACTTAAATCGATATGCTCTTTTGAAAAGTTACTTTTGAGTCCCAATTCCTATGGAAAACTCTTATTTCCTCTAGTCCAAAACAAGTACAAACTTTCATCCAAATAAAAAATAAAAAATATAGGGGGTGTATCCAAGACACGACCGCTTAGAACTTAAGACTACGCATTCGCTTTAGAACAATACACGAAGCTTTCCAGTTTCCTCCTTGCATGACATTATTTACATTCCATTGATTTCCAGTGTTCCCGTTGCGCTACAAATTTGATTATCTTAAGCGCTTGATTGCGTCATAATTATGCTCCGCTTATCTGAAGCTATACAGAAGAAAGAAAGAAAGAAAGGAAAGAAAGACACGCGATTACAGCCTGCTGCCGACATTGATTATTTGTTTTTCAAATGCACGTTGCGCCATAAATTACTATTTGATTAATTTATGTTTAGCCCTGCTGGTTTCGTAACACGTAGCACTGCAGCAGAGGAAACATTACCCTACATAGTGTGGTGAAAAGCATGATTACACCTGCTTCGTTATGGCCCGGCTCGATGTGTTGATCGCAATGCCAGATCCATAGCGAGTGAAATATTCGCTCGCGTCCACAGCAGGGTTACCATATCTACAGAATAATCTGTATTTACACAGATTTTTTTAACTTTTCAAAACCAAAAATCTGTAGATACAGATTACAGATTTTTGGGATTTCATACAGAATTTACCGGTTTTTTAAAATATGGTTCCAATTTCATACAATAATTATTTTTATTCAATCAATTTCGATCATTTTTTCCCACCTCAACTATACCATGAAATGAATCTTCTTTTTGACATTCATCGGTAGCGTAATGTCCTGCTTTCTCATGTTCGATCTAAGGTGAAAAAATACAATGAATTGGTACATGAATTGGTTAGCCTTAGTTAGACATCTACACAAATGAGGCATCCGATCAGGTTAGGGATTATGACAATCCGAAGATAGAAGACTATTCGTTTGGGGACAATGCGTATGAATTCGATTTGGCAATTTTTTGAAAACAACATCCCATTCGCGGTGGCTATTGTTTTCGAATCGTTCAATCTTGATTCAAACCAATGCGAGGACTACGAGGAGCTAATTGGAAAACTGTAAAATTCGAATTTTTCTCTCATTCTGTAGATCTCTCGAGTTGCACGATGCGGATCACAAAATACTCACGATGCGATTGATTGTGATTTTTTTTTGAGGAACAAATGAGTTCAACTCAATTCAGCAAATAGTGGAGCTCAAATCATTGAATATTCTGAATTGATCTGCAACAAATTCCCCTCACTAGAATTCGTCGTTGAACGACGAACCGTACGGAGGTTGAACGGACTTTACCTGTTCTTTTCAAGTTGAATACGAAACCAAACAGCGAACCGAATTTTACATAATCTCAAAGACTCGATGAGCAAATCTATTTTACTTTTTTAAAACTACGTTTTGTTATTGAATTCACTCAAATCAAGTAAACCCAAGCTAGCGTTGGCAGAAAACATTTCATCTTTGGTAGAAATAATGCCATTCAGTATGCTGGAGAGTCAAATGCGCAAATAATGAGCTGTTTTAAAAGCTTAAAAATGGTTTATATGTATGCGTGCAGACATCTCTTTCTGCTTTCTGCTTTCTTTTCTCATTTCATTTGGGATTGTGCCAAAAAAAGTCCGTATGATATCAATGGGGGGATCGAACCAAGGCTGGAATGCAAAGCTATTTTACACGACCACGCTATCCACATGGCTAATGATGCTTCAGCAGTTGTTCAGCAAATACGTGATAATATTGCACCTGATTATATAATGAAGTTGGAAAGTGTTTTCTAAGAGTAAAAATGAAGCGCATGAAGGAAAACAATATCTATCTCGGTCTGGGCCGTGTATGTGGCAAGGTATGCGGAAAGCTTATTTGTCTTTTGTTTCGCTCGCTCGTATTAATCTTATATTGCTGTACCATGTATATTATACAAATGCTTACCAGTATTTGTGAGTCATGACATTTTCTGTTATGTTATGTTTCATTTAATGCCATAAATCGGGATGACAAAACATTAGCTAAAAATAAATTTTGGGTGTAGGAAACCAGAACTCATAGCAGCAAATGGTTATTATGGTTATGGTTATAGTTAATTGTTAACCAATTGAACAATAAAAGTTCAAAATATAAAAAAATAAATGAAAACATACCAATAAATTTAATTAGCATAAACAAGTTCTATCAGAAATTGTCCTTATCCTAAGCATCATGACAATTCCTGGTCCATAGCTCGAGGGGAAGCGAAGATGACACAAAATGGGCAGAATGAGAAAGACAATTCATTCTCGCTTGATTCTCGCCGACAACGCTGTTGCTTCGATGACCACCAAACGGGAAGTGCAAATTTTCACTCAGAGGATGTGCAATATTTATACGCTTGCGATAGCGTACTTGCTGTGCAAGGGCGGAGTTTACGTCGCAAATATTCTCTTTTCGTTATCTTCTTCGTTATTCCTATTCTCGCGGCTGCATAAGTTGTCCGTTACTGACTGCACGGTTAGGTAAGCACAAAAATGAACAGAACAAATGTATGGGAAAATGAGAATGTTTCTAGTTTTCATCAATTCAAAATGGAAACGGCTACTGAGGTCGGACATGACTGAGTATTGGTTTGCCTTTTGACATTGCCATTTTTTGTACTTATATCTGCAAATAGAATCAGTTCGTTTTTTTGTGTTTGTTGAACTGATTTCAATGTTGAGAAAAAAAAATATCTTTGAGATAGCTCGTCTTGCTCAATCCTCTGCAAGGGAAAGAGGTGGGACCATCATCATCATCATGTTTATTTCTTTTTTTCTCTTCCTATCTCTTTCTACCTCGTTCTCTCTCTTTTTCTCTCTCTTTTGAATTTAAATTTTTTTTGCCAGGAGAGGACGTGACTGAATTTGGAAGTGATCACGGACTTATTGGTAACTTTTTTCGTGGATTCAAGTGCTGTTTCCGAGTTAAGAGTGGCGTCAGATTCCAGCATGTTTTGATCCTGATCTGAAGAAGGTATTTTACTGCGATGAAAGCTTTTTTCTTCGGATTGAAACTGGTGGTGAATTATTTTACGGCGGTTACTGTCGCTTCACACAACCGATTTGGTTCGGATTTTCTGTTGCGGTCCTCTGAAAGGTGCTGGATAGTATAATTTGTAGATTATTTCTTTGGAATTGATGTTTTCTGGAGCGTTGGAGATGTAATTTTGCTAAGAAATACTACTATGATATTCAAAAAGTTATTTCAATGAAAATTGAAAATTCAATCAAAATGCCCGAGATAGAGCTGATTTTATGATTCCAGGTTCTTATTGATAACATATAACTGGAAAGTACTATAGTTGGAATTATTCTATTCGAAATTATTCTCCAAATTGAAATATCATTTAGCATGGAAAATACGATGAAAATTGGTTAAATTGGTAACAATTCTCGATAATATCTTGAATGTAATGTTTGTAGAGCCTATACATTCAACCCATTTCAAGATGACTTAATTTATAAGTCAAGAACAGGGTTGCCACATTTGATTCTGTAAAAATTTCTGCAAAAATCTATGCATCTGTATTTTTAGCCAAAAAATCTGTATTAAAAATCTGTATCGGAAAGTTAGAGGAAAAAAAATGAAAGTAAAGGTTTATTTTCAAGTTGAACTATTTTTTCTTTTTTATATGTTGTTAAAGTCGTGTCAATACAACAAAATTAATCATAGGAATGTTTTTCGCCTCTGAATTGTATGATGTTTTTACATGGTTTTGTTGTACTTTGCCTTCAAATTTTCCTTCAACTTCATCTTTGACGCTCCTCCCTGAGCCGGTATATAGTTCTTCGCTCTCAAAATAGAGTCCATGATTGTGGGAACCAACCGATTTCCGGACTTTGTTTTGTTGGCACTGTAAAGCAAAAATATTCGCTTAGCCCATGTTGATGAATTTCATCAAATGTCTTTTTTTCAGTTCATTTATTTTTATGGCTCAATCGCATAAGCTTTGCGGAGCAGCAAAAAATATCTTACAAACGAACTTAACGGGTGTTAAATAAAAAATGAGAATTTTTTCAATCACATATAAAAAAAAATTTTTTTTCATCGATTTCAGTATTTTTTATTAATAACATAATGTATTTTCTTCAAAAAAATGTCAGTGAATGTTTGAGTAAGGGCCGTGGTCTGCTGTTCGACGCAACTTTGTCTCACAAGAACGTTGTACGGCACTTACGTCAATTTTCCGGATACAATTCCGGATTCATGTAGTCAGTTGCTTCGTGTCCTTGGCTCTCCAATTGTTTTTATACACTAGGGCACTGAGGGAGCCAAAGAAATCCTCTATTGGGCGGCACTGGGGCAAGTTTGTTGGGTTACGATCTTTCGGCACGAACAGTATCTTTTTCTCCTCAAGATACGCCAGCGTCTTCTTGGCGTAATGGGAAGACGCCTTGTCCGGCCAGAAGACGTACTTCCCATCCGCGTGATGCTCGTTCAGGAACGGCAGCAGGATTTTATCGAGGCACTCTTCTCGATTGATTTGTTGGTTGATTGCCAGACCGCTCGGCTTAAACCAAGGCTTTGAAATGCCCCGTTCGGAAATGGCGAAGTAACCTTTTTTCAAACTTGTGCTTGAACTTGTATTTCACTTCAGGCGGTGTGGATGACTTGTCGCTGGAGTAGTAATTATCATTTCCTGGAATATGCGTTTTGGACAGTGGAAAATAGCTTTCGTCGTCCAGAACAAAAGACGTCCCGCGATATTTTTTGGTCATCCACTGTGATTTAACCGTCTCAATATGCTCCTCCGTGAACTCCGGCGATCTCGTTTTCTTCCTGCAGACGATTCGTTTCATCTTGAGGATCCGATGGATCAATACGTGGGAGCAGCCGTATTTCCGACCGGCGTCACGCAGGCTGGTTGCGTCCTTGTTGTCAAACAGCTTCTTTAACGATGTCTTCCTCTGCTTCGTCATTATCGTCACCGGACGACCACTTCCGACCTTCCGCTCTACGTTCAGGGAACCCAGGATACGATATACCGTACTGACAGGCACATTTTCTTCCTTAAAATTTGCCACCGTGAACTTTTTTCCTTGCTGGAAATGCGTTTCGTAGAACCGTACAATGCGTTCGCGGAGCACGTGCTGTTTCGACGCCATCTTTGCTTTGACTAAATTCAAACTAGCAAAACCAAACACGCCTACTGTTTCTAGGGAGCCCAAAGAGCAATTTTCTTGGAGAAAGAACATTTTACGCTCTTTATTTGAGTTACTGAAAGGTATTGAAAAAATTCTCATTTTTTATTTAACACCCGTTAGCAATGGATACAAAAATTTCCCATCACGCCTTTTGACAACCAACAGCTGGGACCAAGTTATATCCGAGTCATTCAATTTTTGCCCCATAATATTCGACATAAGTAGCCTTAATCCGTAATTCGAAACTCATAAGGGTTTGGTAGCTTGATGAAATTTTGAGGGTTTATCAAGGCTGCAACTATGTCTCACCAGTTCAATATAGAAGTCACGACAAATCGATTTGAAGATCAACAGTCTTCTCTCATTATAAAGTTCGTGAAATCGAAAACTTCCTGATTGAAAAGAGCGATTGAACATTGGAGCAGTAGAACAAAGTTTAGGAACAGTATAACCGGTTTAGTCATAGGGTCGTTTAAATGATTGGCGGATTGATTACGGTCATACATAACTTGAAACGAAAAAGAAATAGTTTAAGCTTTTCAAATTACTCAAGATTTCGCTTAATAACTGCCTCCAACGAAAGCCATCTCGTTGCGTTGCGTCCAACTTTTCTATAAATCAAGGTATCTATGTATGCACTGTGAAAAATATAATATTTGAAATTGAATTTCAAAAAAAATCTGTAAATTCTGTATTTTTGTTGAAAATCTGTAATTCTGTATATACAGATTCTGTATCTGAAATTTCGCAAAAATCTTTAAAATACAGAATATTCTGTATATGTGGCAACCCTGGTCAAGAATAATACACGGATGACGTCTATATAATCATTGACAAGAGTTTGTGTGGCAAAATAAATTGACTCATACCCATTCTCCTACTCATGGCTATGATCGACCATTTTTTGCAATCAGATACACCTAGTCTCGAGTTCAATATTAAAAACAAGAACAATACTCTTTTCCTGGATATAAAAGTCAGAATCTGACTTCCAAACGGTACCAAACTACACGATTTAAATTTATCGATCGCCTTTTTTTTTTTATTGATTTTCAATGTACACTTGCTTCATAAAAACAAAGCTGTAGCCTCTTTTCCAGTGCCCAATAAGCGTCAAAACGTCGTCCGCGTCTCAAGTGCAGCGGCAATAAACAACTCCGCATCGACAATAGACCGCCACCTCATCCTTGTCCTCTTCCTCTGCGGCCGCCAATTATTCCACTCGCGTAAAAGCCATAATCAAGCTTATTTTCGAACATCACCCTGGCTGAACAAGAAAAAGAAGAAGCGTGGGGGACATATTTAAATTGAATTGATGGGAATAAAAGCAAGTTAATGTGCCACACCCCCACCCCCCCCTCCCTTCGTCAGAGAGATGCATTTTCCCGTGGTGAAGCAATCGAGATCAGATCGGATCCCGATCGCCCGTAGGTGGGGGAAATAAAAATAAAATTAAATAAAGAAGCGACCCTCCCCGGAAGATAGAGGTTCGACTCCTCCTCCCCTTAATCTCGGGCGCGCGTATAAAATCGAAGAAATTTTTCTTTATTGGTTCTTCGCGCGCAAATAAAACCTTCGCCACTCGTAAAACTCGCAAAGCCTGGTTTGAAGTGCCCATTCGAACAGTCTACCGGAACTGGACTGGACGAGTGTGAGTGTGTGCTTTTTAAATCATTTGCATTTTTATGCTCCGCCCCCCCCCTCTCGCATAACAACACGAGTCTCGGATAATAAATATGGCATGTGTTGTTGTTGTTGTTGTCATTGTGATTGTTGATGCGACATCGGACAACGGCAGTAGGCGCCGAAGGCATATGTGGCTAATAAAAGGCGGCGAATTTCATGGCATTCTGAGATGTGAGGTGGCACTGCTTGCGGGGGGCCGGCAGATCGTAACATGCACACTAGCGAACCTGCGCGCCTCTGTAAGCCGGATTAAAAGGTCCTAATTATGTGGGATTTGTTTTTGTTGGCGAATTTCATTACGGGTGAGCTGATTAAATTTGATAGCTTTGAAAGGTTGCTGGAGGAGGGGGTTCATGTTGGGGATGAGGTCTCGGAGGGTGATTGGGTTGTTACGATGGTGCGATTATTATAATATGGCCAATAATGAGTGTGCGCTAGTGTTGGCAGATCAATTTGATTGATCGCAAAAATTTTGCGAACCAGCCAAAATTAATTGGAGTATGTATGATTATAATTTACTATCGAAGAACTAACACTGATTACCTTGAGACTCAGTATATAAAAAAACCCTTTGCTCGGCAATGCGGTTTCGCTTTTGAACACAATTATTAAACAAATATTTCTGTTATTTAAAGCAACCCGATTGCATGCGAATCTCGGTGTGTTTTCCACCAACCAAGTTCCTCCCCTCCCCTTGCATTCCGACAGCTTTTGCGGTATTTTAAATTCACATTGCATAATTGTTTTCGTTCTTTTTTAATTGAATTACATGGGAAATTATCCCAAAAAAAAAAAATGTATGTATGAATACAGTTTTCAAAGCTCTTTTTCCCCTATTAAACGTCATTCATTTAGTGTGCAGCAGACGAACTCGTGGTGAGAACTTGGGAGGGAGGGTCCAGGAAAAGGTGGTTCCCATGATTGCGGGAATGCGCCACGCTCAAACACGCTTCCAATTCAATTTTCGATTCGATCCGGAACGCTTTTATACTGTAGTGCCGTTGGAGCATATCGTGCTAATGGGAAATTTATCCCTTTTCTCCGTCTCTTCTCCTCTGGTGTTTCTGGTGTTTCTGGTGGATACTGGTTAATCGAGAGACATGGGGAAAAACAACCAAGCGCCACGATTCGGAACCTTTTTTTTTCTCCTTCATGCAAAGCCCCAAAATAGCGATAGTTACCGTACCATACCACCGGGGGGCGTTTGTAGCAAATCGTTTCCGATTGTGTTCATCACACGCCTCACACACTTACACTCAGTCTATACTACTGCCCGATATCTGGCTTCAATTTATTGTGGCAGGCATTGGAATAATTTGACGATGAGCGCAATCGGAATCCAATTAAATCAATAAATTGTTTTTCTGGTCATTTTTAATTAATATTTGTCTTAGCCTTTGTCTATCGTTGCGAGTTGCGAACGAGGGACCGGAAAAGGCAACGAACGGTTTATGGAAATTGGAGTCCAGTCGTCGCTGTCGTGTTTGTGCGGTGAATTATGGGACACACGGTCAGAAAACGCGCGCTGTGAGTCAAGTGGCCATAACAATAGAATATGGCGTCGACCGTTTGTATGCACTGGCGTTGAGTGCAAAAATAGCATTCGAGAGAGAGATGGACCCTCTGGCCTTGGCAAACTCTCCCCGGCGGCTGGCCACAGAGGTTCTTGTTTTTTTTCTAAATATATTTTTGCACCCTACCTCTGCTTCAGAACCCTGGGTCTGGGTCCTCTACTCCTGGAGTGGCGGACGAGATAATGCTGCTGCCGTTGCGTTCGCATGAAAATGCTTTTGTAGATGACAACCGAGCAGTGGCGAGTGAGTAGCAGAGTGTTGAATGCGCAAAAACACTGGATGCCCCACATTGGGGCGCTTCCAGCCATTGAACATGTGGAAACGTGGCGGCGCACTGGAACGTCGATTTTATTTTGACAAACTATAATTATCAAACCGTCTCGACGGGGTCCGACTTTCACACTCTGTTTGTGAGTGTGAAAAAGAACAAACTTACATATTAATGATAATTTTTTCCGTAACAAAATGTCATTCAAATTATTAAACCGCGTTCGCTGAAGTGTCTTCCTCCGGCTCACCGCTGATAGAACTTTTCCGAATAGCGATTTGCATATTTCTCTTATTATTCATTTTTTATCTCTATTTTTCTCGAGGCAACCATTGCAGCTGCTCAAAAACGGGCAAACAATTGGGAAGTGGTCAGCGCTTCTGCGTTCGTCTATTTTTTTTCTCCTGCAACTTCACTATCCGCATTGTTTGTACGCGGACATAAATTTCGGAATTGCTGCACTATTTGCTGCCAGGGTTGCCATAATAAAACCTCTGTTTCTGGTGTCAAAAAATCATTTTATCTTAGTTTTTGACGTAGGACTACGTCTTTCATTTCTATACCGGGGTGTAAAATCAAAGCTTCGAAAACGAAAGCGTTACGCCGGCTCACTGAACTTCTACGCATACCGTTCGATTATTAGGCAAAATGTTGATAATTATTTGCTGCGATAACCACTACCATAATGCATGAATTGACGTAAATTGGGATTTGTTCGCAATTGAATTCGTAAATTGTTTCATTCATTCACTAGTTCAATCAATAATTTAATCAACAGCTCTGCGCAGCGCAGCGCACCTAATGAGGAGCATTCGAAGTGCGATTATTGCTAATTGAAAAAACATAAATGATTACTAAGCCAACGGCAGTCCTACATCAACCTTGCGGTTATATCATAGGTATAACCCATCCATAGTTTTTTCTCAGAAAATCTGTATTGAAATCTGCATTAAATTTATTAGTTCAATTTTGAACATAATCTTAACTTTAGCATCATTTGCTTAGATATCGATGAATTCCATGCCAAGTTGACTGGCCGTTAGCAGCACCATCTCAGATAGCAGTGAAACGTTGTGGGCAGGGTTGCCAACTATTATTTTCAAAAATCAGAAAAAATGAAAATAAAAATCAGAGAAAATCAGGATAGTTTATATAGGGTTGTCTGGAAAAATCATGCCGATCTTTGGGAAAATAAAAGCATCGATTTTATAGGCAAACATACATTTATTAAACTTTCTATGCATTTTCTAGGAGAATAGTTCTTCCAGAGCATGTTAATGCTTTTTTTTAGGTATTTTTCTATGGTGTTCAGCGAGTCGAAGCTTTTTCTCTTGAGATAATATTGCAAGGATCTGCATCTGAATGCGCAATAACCGTTTAGTTGGTGGGATAACACCTCCCAGTCAGACTCCACAATAATTAGTCGTGTTATCAAAGAGAGTTTGGCCTTGCCCTGAGCGAACACGGCGCCTATCATATTGACTTCTTCTAAAAGTTTGTCCGGGTTATATACTCGTATGGGTTTTGAAGCATATATAGACGAATTTCATGCCAACTAGTCTTAGGAGTTGGCAGCACCATCTCAGATAGTAGTGAAACGTTGTGGGTGTAAAGACATGGCTCATTTAAGCAACCTTGCATACTTGATATATTCGAAAAAGGATTAGACTACTTTTTGGAAAAAGCCAAATTTTTTTTCTTAATTTTTACAAAAATTTATAACCTAGAAACTTTGATACATGCAAAATTCTTGTCAAAGGATAAAATGTAATAAATTGTTCAAGTTTTCACAAAAAATACCAAAAATTTTTTGGAAAAAAATATCGCTGACAAAAAAGTTATTTTAAAAATCAAAATTCATTTTTCTGAAAAATGTATTTTTTAACTTTCCCAAAAAAATATATATATGAATAGCCTTTAAAATTTGCAACAAGTCATCCATCGGAGGATGGACTCTTTTACAGGGAAAAAGTTTTTCCAACAACAACTTTTTCATGATTTCTTTGAAAAAAAATACAACTTATCCTAATTTTGTTTTAAGCCAAGATAGCGATATAGTGTATTCGACAAAGTTTCAGATCTTGTTAAAATATAAACTTTTGTCGAAGACATCAACTTTCTATCTTTTATAGGTTTTGGAATTTAAGTCATTTTCGTATAAAGACTCCTGAAAAAAATAATGTTTTGTTCGTAACATTTTTGTGTGTAAATTCTCACTTCTGTCATGTTCTTGACATGTTTTTAAACAGAGAAAAGTAAGCATTTAAAATGCGATAATTTATACATAAAAATGTAACGAATTGAACATTAACCCTCTGTGTCTGCCCTCAGCCACCACACCAAGGAATCATACTAAATACTTTATCCAACCATATCTAACAGTTAACTCTTTTCTAAACAAATTTTAATGTCTAGCGATCTTGTTCTCGAATTAATACGCAGTTTCTATGGATAATAACGGTACTAGGTGTGAACAAAAGATTATTAACGTGAAGAGATAACAGTTTTTCTTTCAAGGGAAAATAATGCCGACCGCAAAGGGTTAATAGCATTTTTTCAAAGAAAAACATGAAAAAGTTGTTGTTCGAAAAACTTTTTCCATGTAAATGTGCCCATCTTCCGATGTGTGGATGACTTGTTGCAAATTTTGAGGGCTATTCAGTTATATTTTTTTGGGAATTTTAAAAAAATACGTTTTTGAGAAAAATGAATTTCAATTTTTAAAATAACTTTTTTGTCAGCGAAATTTTTTTCCAAAAAAATTGTTGGTATTTTTTTGTGAAAATTTGCACAACTTCCACATTTCATCCATTGACATGAATTTTGTAGGTATCATAGTTTTTGAGTTATAGCTTTTTGTAAAATATTAAGAAAACAATTGGCTTTTTCCAAAAAGATGTCTAATTATTTTTCGAATATTTCAAGTATGCAAAGTTGCTTAAATGACCCATGTCTTTCACCCACAACGTTTCAATGCTATCTGAGATGGTGCTGCCAACGGCCAGTGAAATTCGTCTATAGGGGAAATCAGGATAAAATCGACACCCCCTGATTTTTCCAGTTGGAAGCCATTTTTGGCCAATTTCCCAATGTCCCCTGTACACACTTGTCTTTCCTTAGAGCTGTGGAAGTCACTTTGCTGTCAAAAACAAACACTAGAACAACACCGATCAGCAAACAGGTGTTAGTCCGAATAAAATTTTGGTAGTGGAATTTAAGTGTTTTATTTTTATTTTTTATGTTGTTTTATTCTATTCAAATTTAATAAGTAACTTGAGAATTTTGTCTCTTTAATTGTTACACTGATTTACATACAAATGCTGCATTACTGATTATAAAATTATTAACTGTTGCTTTGAAGAAATTCATGAGTTTAACGACTAAAGTGCTCCACCCATTTCCTCTTAAATACTGTTTGTGAATTCGCAACAGTTAACTCATTTGGCAATGAATTCCAGTGTGAAATGCCTCTCACGAAGAAAGGGTTACCATACCTGGAAGTGAAGTGTCGTGGAATTACATATTTTTTTGAGCGTAAACCTCTCAGAGTTACTAATTTTTCGTGTAAGTAGCCTGGGAGTTTCGTCCTTGTAAGGTTGAATAAAAAGATGCAACATCTCATCGGAGAAAAATTTACTAAACGGACAACCAATCAGACGATATTGGAGGTGAGAGACTCTGGCAAATCTACTGTTACGGACCCAGTAAAATTGAAAATAATAAAAAGATAGGAGCGCTTCCAGGCGCAATGTAAATTTTGATATTGTAGCGCATTTGGCAATTATAGAGAAGAACAAATTTATTTGTAAACAGATTCAGGCGAGCATCTGTTTTGACTCAGCCTGGGTCTGTATGAGATAAGCGCAACAGGCGCAAATAAAAATCAATACCAGCGAAAAGGGACTGTTTCTCTTCCGTCTTTAGCTTCCAACAAGATTACCGTGCCAGATGTTTTTACATCCGAGCCTTATGAGTTTAGATAAGACCCAAGCGAGAGCACCGGGCCACCCAAGGGGTGCTAGTTTGATCAAGTGCGGCCCAGACCGGGAGCCAGACAAAAATAAATATTTAATGACGGCAATTAGCAAAGTTAGGTTTGTGCCTTATCGCATGAAATGTGCGAAGGGCCGAAAAAGGAAAAGGCGTGTAAACCACAGCGTTTATTTAGATTCCCATGTGGGAGTCAAAACCTAATTGCTAACCGCATGGTCTCGCGCCTTATCGCTTGAGAGCGAAGGACCGAAGACCAAATAGGACGCTAAACGCATGCGTTTAAGCGATAAGCGGCGTAAAATTATGACGCACGCAATTTAGGGCATATGTTTGTTTGGGACTCTACGCGGTGGCGTAGTGGAGGAAGAGAAACAGAAATTCTCACGCTGGTAGATTAGATTAGGACCGCACAGAACAGGCGGGAAAAATAATCAGGCATATGTTTTACGATAGGCGTAAACATGCGCGAAGCGCACTAATTTGTTTAGGACCCGTCCTCTTCGGCGCACCAGAGATAAGCGCGAATGACGGGAGAAGCATAGGGCCACAAACAAGTGGAAAAGGTTCCATGTGGTAAATACAGATAACCGATGTGTTTCGGCTATCTGAGTAGGAAACAGCTGGGAAAAATCCCACGCTGAGAAATTCGAGGGCAGATAACCACGTGGTTGGTTATCTGTGAGAATAGGAAAGGGAGATTGTTCTCTCCCTTAAAAATTGTATATATAGTCTAAGTCAGGACGGAATGAGGTCAGTCCAATTGTTGAGTTCAATTTCACAGTTCAAATCAAACAGTTCAAATCAAACAGTTCAAATCAGAAGTCTAATTCGTTAGTTCAAAATCAAAGTTCGTAGTTCAAAGTTCAATTCGTGATCCGAAAATCCACCAAGCGTTGACAACCAGGCGTCACGCATCAGAATCCGGATACACCCAAGCGTTGGCAACCAGGCGCCACGCTATAAAAGGTATAACCAAAAGGAACAAATCCCAATCCGAAAAGCAGACCATTTGCTTCGCTTCACCGGACCGCACTGGAGCCGGAAGAGGTTGAAGTTTTGTGGCTGCCCTAGCCGGGATTTGTTCACGCAAAGGGGCTTAGCCCATAAGAGACCAACCAAGTCCAGGGAAATAGATCCCTGGCTTTAATAAATTTAAACCGTGATTCTCAGGCCTCAATTGCCGACATCTAGGGAAATAAGTTCCCTAGATTAATCACGAAGCGCTCGAGAGAGGACGAGCGAAAAGTCTTGCCTTCATAGCAAGCATCTAGGGAACTCCAGTTCCTTAGATTATATTTTGGTGGCTCCAGAGAGGATCGAACTCACGACCTTCGCGTTATCAGCACGACGAAAAGGCCACCATAAGGGAATTACAAAAAACATATTGGATTCCAAATATCAAATCTATACTGATTAACGTACAACGAGATCTGCAAGAAACTGCGACACCAATTAACAACGATCATCAGCTTCATCCGTTCGCTAAATGCGAGATTTTCTATTTTGGACCGTTCGAAGTAACGGAAGAAGGAAGAACTGAAAAAAGATGGTGTGCAATAATTTTTTGCGTCAAAACCGCGGCTGTTCAACTCAAGATGGCCGCAAGCTTCAATTTCAATACCTTCATGGCTATCCTAGATAAGATTCATCAACAAGGAGGGAGGCTCTTTAGTCTTCAAAGTTCCAATGAAACGGCGTTCACCGATTCAGAACAAGCATTACGAACAATGTTGACGGAGATCGACGGAAGAATGAAGAATGGGGAAGCCAGAAGAAAAGAGTTATTCTGGCAAACTAATGCGTCCACATCATTAGAATATGGAGAGCTAGGCGAGATAATTAAATCATCGCTAGCAAAAGTATTTAAGCAAAGAATGTCAGCATTAAGTGCTCAAGCCGCATTATCAAGGGCAGAGTATATAATTAACTCTCGACCATTGACACAAATACCCATCTCCCGAATGGAAGCTGAAATATTAACACCATTTCACCGTTTGCTAGGTCACGCGGGAGACTACCCAACATTCAACGATAGTGAAATAAAACACCGAAGGGAAATTCAACATCTTTTCGACATGTTTTGGTACCAGTGGAAAAATAAATATTTGCTTACCCTGGTAAAGCGTGACAAGCTCACACGAAAGGCCGATCCGATAAACATCAACGACTTCGTCTTAACCCCAGACGACGAAGCCCCTCCAGGCAAATGGCTAAAAGGGAAAGTAATTGCTACAACAAATAACCAACTACGTCAGGTAGAGATAGACACTCCGAGAGGTATACAACAGAAGCCAATAAGTAACGTGGTGAAAATAAACAGAAGAGAAGTAAATCCAACAACGGCAGTTTTATCATCGACAAGCAAGGCGAATATCCCTAAAACCACAAAAAGGAAACACGTAAACATGAATTTCCCGAATTGGGGAAAGAGGTCTAATGTCGACGAAGACGAAGTAAAGAAAGCAGCAGATGAATTAAAAAAATCAACTACTAAGCCTTCACGGAAAAGGAAAATAAAGCCAGCCTCCAAAATCGCTACAACAATACTTACTGTCGCAGCCATACTGTCATTCGGTAATACCCTGCAAATAAAGCCCATAGAAGAGAGTGGACTAATATTCAGCCATTTAAGTACCTGCATAATAAAAAAAGGAACATGGGAAACCAAATTAAATACCAAGGTACGTTCCCCAGAAGACGTCAAGACCATAAATAACATACATGACAGCTTGTTCATAACTTTCCAAAAAATGAAAAGAATAAGGCAGGATGAAAATTTGGACCAATTATTCGAGTCCTGTCACGGTCGCCACAAAATATAATCTAAGGAACTGGAGTTCCCTAGATGCTTGCTATGAAGGCAAGACTTTTCGCTCGTCCTCTCTCGAGCGCTTCGTGATTAATCTAGGGAA
Organism: Toxorhynchites rutilus septentrionalis; assembly: GCF_029784135.1. Lineage (NCBI taxonomy): Eukaryota > Metazoa > Arthropoda > Insecta > Diptera > Culicidae > Toxorhynchites > Toxorhynchites rutilus. The sequence goes on from NC_073744.1 coordinate 2,873,748, forward strand.
CTTATTTCCCTAGATGTCGGCAATTGAGGCCTGAGAATCACGGTTTAAATTTATTAAAGCCAGGGATCTATTTCCCTGGACTTGGTTGGTCTCTTATGGGCTAAGCCCCTTTGCGTGAACAAATCCCGGCTAGGGCAGCCACAAAACTTCAACCTCTTCCGGCTCCAGTGCGGTCCGGTGAAGCGAAGCAAATGGTCTGCTTTTCGGATTGGGATTTGTTCCTTTTGGTTATACCTTTTATAGCGTGGCGCCTGGTTGCCAACGCTTGGGTGTATCCGGATTCTGATGCGTGACGCCTGGTTGTCAACGCTTGGTGGATTTTCGGATCACGAATTGAACTTTGAACTACGAACTTTGATTTTGAACTAACGAATTAGACTTCTGATTTGAACTGTTTGATTTGAACTGTTTGATTTGAACTGTGAAATTGAACTCAACAATTGGACTGACCTCATTCCGTCCTGACTTAGACTATATATACAATTTTTAAGGGAGAGAACAATCTCCCTTTCCTATTCTCACAGATAACCAACCACGTGGTTATCTGCCCTCGAATTTCTCAGCGTGGGATTTTTCCCAGCTGTTTCCTACTCAGATAGCCGAAACACATCGGTTATCTGTATTTACCACATGGAACCTTTTCCACTTGTTTGTGGCCCTATGCTTCTCCCGTCATTCGCGCTTATCTCTGGTGCGCCGAAGAAGACGGGTCCTAAACAAATTAGTGCGCTTCGCGCATGTTTACGCCTATCGTAAAACATATGCCTGATTATTTTTCCCGCCTGTTCTGTGCGGTCCTAATCTAATCTACCAGCGTGAGAATTTCTGTTTCTCTTCCTCCACTACGCCACCGCGTAGAGTCCCAAACAAACATATGCCCTAAATTGCGTGCGTCATAATTTTACGCCGCTTATCGCTTAAACGCATGCGTTTAGCGTCCTATTTGGTCTTCGGTCCTTCGCTCTCAAGCGATAAGGCGCGAGACCATGCGGTTAGCAATTAGGTTTTGACTCCCACATGGGAATCTAAATAAACGCTGTGGTTTACACGCCTTTTCCTTTTTCGGCCCTTCGCACATTTCATGCGATAAGGCACAAACCTAACTTTGCTAATTGCCGTCATTAAATATTTATTTTTGTCTGGCTCCCGGTCTGGGCCGCACTTGATCAAACTAGCACCCCTTGGGTGGCCCGGTGCTCTCGCTTGGGTCTTATCTAAACTCATAAGGCTCGGATGTAAAAACATCTGGCACGGTAATCTTGTTGGAAGCTAAAGACGGAAGAGAAACAGTCCCTTTTCGCTGGTATTGATTTTTATTTGCGCCTGTTGCGCTTATCTCATACAGACCCAGGCTGAGTCAAAACAGATGCTCGCCTGAATCTGTTTACAAATAAATTTGTTCTTCTCTATAATTGCCAAATGCGCTACAATATCAAAATTTACATTGCGCCTGGAAGCGCTCCTATCTTTTTATTATTTTCAATTTTACTGGGTCCGTAACATTCCGGCCCTGATAAATCAACTAGATTTATAAATTCTGGAACGGACCCTATGCTATCTGTATCTTATGTATAGAGTTGTTACATTATTTCGGAAGTTTCAATTTATTTTACATTGATCCTTATAACCTAACAAAGTTTCAAATCACTTTATTATCTTCTTCGGCATTCGCCTGATCCCAATGGATGTCCCTTCAATGCTTGGTCCTTGGAAACTTCCTTCATATTGACTCTGGTACGAGTTATCTTCATTGACTGCAACTTTCGGATATTAGACAGCTTGTCCTCCTCAATGCTTAGTCCTAGGCTCTGGCACGAGCTTACTTCAGTTGGCTGCTCTTCTTTCGGATATTGGTGCTCTGGTAGCGAGCACTGATATCTTTTCCTTGGTGGTTAACTTAATTTGGTTGACCTCTGCGATTGTTGTCCATTGCTCTGGCTTCGAGCTCCGACATCCTCATGGGAATACTTGATAGGCGTACCTTCTTTAGGTTACGGTACGCAAAAAGGATCAATATTATCGTGATTAATCCTGCAATTGACGATACTCCGATCCAGATATGGTGATGCTTGATTTTCGGAGAGTCGTTCATCTCCGTGTTCTCTTGTAGATTTTTATAAGGGTTGATGGACCATGGCGTGGTTGTTTTTACTGTTGTTTTGGCTTCTATTTCTAAGCTGACGTCGATATGGCTCCGAGGTTTAAAATATGTCAGCATTCTTTTGCTGTTTCCGTTTAAGGTTGCGTATATTGTTCCGTTCTTTGTCTGCATTCTGCAGTCTGGTGTCATTTCTACGATTGCTGCTTCGTACGGTGGAGATATTATGGAGTTCTCGCAGCTTATGATTATTGTACTTGGTTTGCTTGTATAGTAAACCACTGAGTTTGGCGTTGGCAATCTTTTCAAGATCGTGTAGTTATCGGGCATCCGATGAACTGCGCATTTTGGCCTTGTATTTTTATTCGTTAGTGTCGCAGATACACAATCCGGAACTTTGAAGATTTGCGGTTGACTTATTATCGTATGACTTTGATTCAGTGGTGCCATGTCGTTTGTGGGGTAGAAATATTCTCCATGATCGTTGATAGCTATGTATGGTTTCTCCACCATAATTTGAGTTCTATTGATGGGATCAGGAATGGCCGTTACTTCGAACACTTCGAAACTTTCCTTGCTGATTAGGATTGTTGTCATGACCACTATTATAGTATCATTAACTGTTTGATACTCGTACTTAGTCGCTAATGGGTGATCTAGTATTGCGTATCCAGCTGGTAGTTGATTGGTAATATTTACGTGTATTTCGTGTAACTCCTGCTTGCTTAACGGGTACGAGCGCAATGTTCTATACTTCGTAAGTATCTCGTCTATAGTTTCGCGGGCTAACAAAGCTACCTCCATTGCTTTCCTTAAGGATATTTGTACTCGATCTTCTGCATAGTTTTTCTTCACGTATTCTAGACCCTCATGAAGTGCTGAGATCTTGGTTGAAAACGTGTTTCCCATTTCTAACGCCCTGTTGTTCATGATGTCGATGGAATGGGTAATTTTATGTATTCTTTCGTCCTCATTAATACGCATGGCTTCGATCTCATCATCAACATCGCTGCTTCCAAATAGAATATCTTTCAGGAACCCAAATATTCCTTTACTTCGGCGTACTCTCATGGATCGTTGCACTTCATTACGTGCGTTGATGGCTTGGCGTTGCAGTGACTCGAATAATTGGTCCAAATTTTCATCCTGCCTTATTCTTTTCATTTTTTGGAAAGTTATGAACAAGCTGTCATGTATGTTATTTATGGTCTTGACGTCTTCTGGGGAACGTACCTTGGTATTTAATTTGGTTTCCCATGTTCCTTTTTTTATTATGCAGGTACTTAAATGGCTGAATATTAGTCCACTCTCTTCTATGGGCTTTATTTGCAGGGTATTACCGAATGACAGTATGGCTGCGACAGTAAGTATTGTTGTAGCGATTTTGGAGGCTGGCTTTATTTTCCTTTTCCGTGAAGGCTTAGTAGTTGATTTTTTTAATTCATCTGCTGCTTTCTTTACTTCGTCTTCGTCGACATTAGACCTCTTTCCCCAATTCGGGAAATTCATGTTTACGTGTTTCCTTTTTGTGGTTTTAGGGATATTCGCCTTGCTTGTCGATGATAAAACTGCCGTTGTTGGATTTACTTCTCTTCTGTTTATTTTCACCACGTTACTTATTGGCTTCTGTTGTATACCTCTCGGAGTGTCTATCTCTACCTGACGTAGTTGGTTATTTGTTGTAGCAATTACTTTCCCTTTTAGCCATTTGCCTGGAGGGGCTTCGTCGTCTGGGGTTAAGACGAAGTCGTTGATGTTTATCGGATCGGCCTTTCGTGTGAGCTTGTCACGCTTTACCAGGGTAAGCAAATATTTATTTTTCCACTGGTACCAAAACATGTCGAAAAGATGTTGAATTTCCCTTCGGTGTTTTATTTCACTATCGTTGAATGTTGGGTAGTCTCCCGCGTGACCTAGCAAACGGTGAAATGGTGTTAATATTTCAGCTTCCATTCGGGAGATGGGTATTTGTGTCAATGGTCGAGAGTTAATTATATACTCTGCCCTTGATAATGCGGCTTGAGCACTTAATGCTGACATTCTTTGCTTAAATACTTTTGCTAGCGATGATTTAATTATCTCGCCTAGCTCTCCATATTCTAATGATGTGGACGCATTAGTTTGCCAGAATAACTCTTTTCTTCTGGCTTCCCCATTCTTCATTCTTCCGTCGATCTCCGTCAACATTGTTCGTAATGCTTGTTCTGAATCGGTGAACGCCGTTTCATTGGAACTTTGAAGACTAAAGAGCCTCCCTCCTTGTTGATGAATCTTATCTAGGATAGCCATGAAGGTATTGAAATTGAAGCTTGCGGCCATCTTGAGTTGAACAGCCGCGGTTTTGACGCAAAAAATTATTGCACACCATCTTTTTTCAGTTCTTCCTTCTTCCGTTACTTCGAACGGTCCAAAATAGAAAATCTCGCATTTAGCGAACGGATGAAGCTGATGATCGTTGTTAATTGGTGTCGCAGTTTCTTGCAGATCTCGTTGTACGTTAATCAGTATAGATTTGATATTTGGAATCCAATATGTTTTTTGTAATTCCCTTATGGTGGCCTTTTCGTCGTGCTGAAGATGCTTGTACATTGCCTTTACTATTTTAAGTACGAGTTGGTGTTTTTGGGGCAGTATTATCGGATTTTTATTATCCTTACTCCTGCTTCTTATTATTCCGGCTTCATCTAGAAAAGGTTTGTAACTGGATAGAATTCCTGTCTTTATAATCTCTGCCTTACGGAGTACTTCCAACTCCGTCGAGAAGGATGTTGATTGAATCTTCTTATATAATTCGGTTTCAGCTTGTGGATAACTTTGTACTTGCAATGCCGAACAGGAGCTGAGAATTTTCCATGAATCCATTTCTTCATTTGTCTCCGCAATTGTTTGTGTCGGTACGGTGTCCTCTTGATGGATCATGATGTGTCCGCAGTCCTCTGATGTTGAAATGTTTCCGAACATAAACCAGCCTAGTTTGGTACGAATGGCGATTGGTTCGTCTTCTTTTCTCATTCGCCTCTCGAATGGAACTAAAAGGTGACTATGACTTAACCCTATCAATATGGTGGGGCGTACATCTGTATAGCTTGTTAAGGGTAGGCTTTCCAGGTATGGGTATCTTTTCTCCATTGTCTCTTTTATAAATGTTTGTTTGGGTAGTTGAAGATTTTTTATGGTTCTTACTCCCTTCAATACATATTCTCTTTGATTGACGCCGCTGATTCGTACCTGGACTCTACGGCTATTTTCCTCGTCCCTGGTTACGTTCTGCGTCCACTTAAGCTTTAATGGATCAACCCTTCCGTTGAGCTCTAGCTTGTTCGCTGTCTCCTCGTCTATGAGCGAGAGCGATGACCCTGCATCCAGAAATGCGAAAGTCTCTATTATTTTTTCTCCGTTTCTTAACTTAACGGGAACTATTTGATAGAGTACACTTGTCCTTGTAAGTTGCTGATGACTGTGTACTTCTCCATCTATTTGATTGCTTGGGCTATCTTGCCCTTCCGATTGATTTGTATCATTTGTATTTCTCTCTTGAGATTTATGAATTAATGGATGATGTTTATAGTTACATCCATTAACTCCGCATCGTTTTGCTCTTTTGCAATCTCGCATCACGTGATTTGTGAATGCAAGGCAGCTCAAGCATACCTTTGCCTTAAAGGCTAATTCATTTCGCTTTTCAGGCTTCATAGCCTTAAATCTGGTGCATTCGAGGAGTTTGTGGTTTCCCCGACATGCTTCACAATTGCGTTTTATTATTGTCGATCTATTTTCCTGATGCGTATTTACGTTAAATCGACGCTCAGGCCTCGTGTCTCGCGGCTGCGATCTGTTAATTTCTCGCGGCTGCGGTCTGCTTGTTTCTCGCGGCTGCGGCCTGCTGGTGCCATTCAGCAGTCTATTGGTTCTCGAATGAGGCTTCAGCCACTCATTGAGATCAGCTAAAGTCTTTGCCCCGTCGTACATTTCTTCAGTCCACTTCACCTGTAGACCGTAGGGCATTTTCCTTATGATCTCTTCCACCAATCGGTGGTCAATCAGGAATTCTTCTCTATCCATAAGAGAAACATTACAGACGAGATTATCCAGTGCTTCGGATATCTCGGTAATCAAATTCCGACTCTCCCTTTTGATATTGGTGAGTTCGGCTAGTAGTTCTTTATAGACTAGTTCGGGTCTTCCGAAATTATCTTCTAGTCTATCAATTATTTGGTCCATATTATTTGGATCCATCATTAACTGTCGGACGCTCCTCTCTGCGTTCCCGTACAGCACTGTTTGCAGGCGATTCAAATTTTCAAGCCTGTTAAATTGACCTTGTTTTGTGGTCTCATCAAAGGCTTTTTTAAATTTCGGCCATTCTCTTGCCGCACCTCCAAATCTTGGCAAGCTCATCAATGCCTGCCGCTTCAGATAGACAGTCCATTCTGGCTCTGCCTCCTGATCTTGACCTTCGTTACTTTCATTCATTTTTGGAATCTGCGTTCCTAAATTTACTGTCCTCACGGACTTCACCAGAGCTTCCATCGCTGCTCTGTTCTCTTGCAAAATTTCTTGCAAACTATTTCCGGAAACTGATTGTCTGACTTTGACTTTCAGTTCCATCATTTCCCTTTCTGTGCTCATGCACTTAGGGCATACCCACCTTTCATCTTTCTTGGGTAGGTATGTGAGTCCCACACATGAAATGTGGAACCACCGATCGCATTCATCGCATGCGACCATGTCCTCTTTCTTGTCTTTGTCCGTACACAGACGGCAGTGCCCATTAGGGTTGGCTTTATATGCATATGTAGCCATTTTAATTAACGTGATTCCTTCTTGAATACACGTGAGTTCAATTCAGATCTTTTTTGAGTGCTTAAATTTTCAAGTCTTATCTCTTTCTTATAAACGTGATTCCCTTTTGAATGCACGTGTGTTCAAATCAATTTCTATGAGTGCTTGAGTTCCAAGTCTTATCTCCTCTTACAACGTGATTCCCGTTTGAATACACGTGAGTTCAATTTCACTCTCTGGCGCGAGAGTTCAAATTTCAATTCTTGACTTCTTAGTCTTTTCAAAAAGGCGTGATTCTGAGCCTCCCGATTTACTCCTCTTGCGCGAGGGATCGTGGTTCTTGTCTTGGCGAAGGTGTGAGTTTTAAATCTCCTCTCTGGAGCCACCAAAATATAATCTAAGGAACTGGAGTTCCCTAGATGCTTGCTATGAAGGCAAGACTTTTCGCTCGTCCTCTCTCGAGCGCTTCGTGATTAATCTAGGGAACTTATTTCCCTAGATGTCGGCAATTGAGGCCTGAGAATCACGGTTTAAATTTATTAAAGCCAGGGATCTATTTCCCTGGACTTGGTTGGTCTCTTATGGGCTAAGCCCCTTTGCGTGAACAAATCCCGGCTAGGGCAGCCACAAAACTTCATCTACTAAGTCTGAAAACATAGCAAACACAAGCGTTCAATGCTTCTTGTAGTTTAGATTGCGCAAAAACTGATGAGTTAGATAAAAGAAAATCGCAGGCAATGAAGTGAGGCAATACAAGGCTTTTGAAAAGCTTAAGTTTAGTGTCAGTGCTGAGGAAAGATGTGGTAGCATATACTTTTCCACATTGTTTGAACATATATTTATCAAAGCTAAAATTAGATTGAATAACTATACCAAGACTCAAACCATTTTCAACATATTGAATTTCTGAGCTATTAAACTGCAGCATTGGTTTTAGAATATTGTTAGATTGTGAGTAGGTAATGAATAATGCATTGGTTTTATTGGCATTCAGCAGAAGTTAATTTCTGTACGACCGTTCATGTATTTATTTTTCTTGAAATAGTCGTTGCTGTATTATCCAGATAGTCGAAGTATATCTGGATATCGTCCGCAAAAGATGTATTTTACAATATTTTAGAACACCAGGAAGATCGTTAATATACAATCTGACTTCGTCCTATTAGATACGATCGCAGCAATGTCGTAGCATGGCTCGGTAAATCAAAGTTTTGCAACAGGTTTTTCACACAAAATTTCGTGGTCTAGAAGTAATAGGACACAGGTCGACCCTTATCCAGAATAAGTCCTATATCATCAAACACCTTCAGCATTGCGGTTTTTGTGCTGTGATGAGGACGATATCCAGATTGCATCGAACTTAGCAGGTTATTTTGTTTTATATGATGACAAATTTGTGTTTTAATAGTTCGTTCAAATTCCTTGGACAACGCACAAAGTATACTTATAGGGCGCAAATTTTCGATGTTATTTATGTTTGCCTTTTTTCTTATCGGAATTATTTAAGATTTTTTCCATTCTTCGGGAAACCCACTAGTAGTTATGATAGAATTAAATAAATGAGTAATCGGTTCAGCCACAAGCGAAATGATTGCTTTCAGAAATTTAATTGGAAGAATATCAAGACCTATTGTATTGGATTTTATGTGATATAAAGTAATTATGACATCAGTTTCATTGATCGTATCGATTTGTTACAAATTGATTGACATTATTCTCAGTGGAAATCGAATTTCCCGGAAAAATTCTAGCAAAACCCTTATTTATCTCATTAGAGTCAAATTGTACAGAACAGGATGATTTTGATTGACGAAAACCTAATGTTTTTAATCTTTTCCACAGTGGTCACATTGAAAATGTCCTAAAGTAAGCTTTATTTCCGTTTTTTTTCAATAAAAATCGGTTCACTTTTGTAGAAATTATTCCAATTTGTTGCGTGAGCGTTTAATCTGAGAGACCCTGTACTTAGGAATCACCTTTCTGAAGATTACCGTGTGAATAAAAAATATTTATCCACAGTGACGAAACAATATCATCGCATGGACCCGTCCATCCCGTGGCAATATTCCAATAGCTGCCGAATCAACTGCTACCATCCGCGGTTGGCTGTTGACTCTACTTAGTTGCAAAATTCCAAGAAAGCATCCACCATTGCACCTCGTTGCTCTCGTTCTATCATCCCGCCAGGGCTTTGGCCACGCCAAACAAATCGCAACGGTGTAGCGCGCCAGTGAAAGCGAAAATCCAATGGTGGTGGGGAATGCTTGGGAAAAAATTAAATCATTGTTGAATGATTCAACAGTATTGCACCTCTTAACGTCTCCTTTGCGCGCGCTCGCCTTCACTCTCGGCCCAAGATCTGATGCCACACTATTTCAGGATAATATCATTTTGTAGTGCATTATTTGTGCAAGCAGCAGCGGCAGCACTAGCGGGTAGTACACCCCCGCAACAAAGTTGCCCGCTGTCGAGAAGCTTTTAAAAGTAAAAACAGCAAGTGATCAAGCGTCGTTTTGCACTTTCCCTCAGTTTCAAGTTGCTGACGCGATGCGGGCGGAGGGGTGCAAAGAGGGACGGGGTAAAAAAGGTCGGAATCCCACCAAAGGTGTCTATTTATATAGAGCTTTCCAACCCAGGAACGGAACGCTGACGCTGCTCGAGAGAAGAGATGCGCTTAAAATAAGCGGAAAAGCGGAGAAAAATGTTGCACTTAAAATGCTGTTGATACTCTCATAAGAAGATTATGGCATCCTTTCCCTTTCCCACTCTCGCTTAGCATCATCATGGTTGTCATCTCTGTGTCATCGCGTAACCATTATAACGGCAACAACTAGTTGAGGGTTTCTTGGGATGGGCAAATCCTGCGCCAGGAGAGTATGAGCGTATGTGTGTGTGTGTGTATGTGTGCTAGCGAGTGTATCATTCAGATTTCGCTCGTTTGGTGAGTTCTCTTCATAAACCATATTGTTCATGGACATTCGATGGGAAACACAAACAACATCCATGAAAAACTTCTGTTCGTTTCCTAACCCCAACCACCTTGCCCACTTATCCAGTCTCTTTATCGACAAAGACACTCAAGTTCGGTTTACTATATCCATACGGAGCGACAGAAGTTTCTCCAAGTTAAACCAGAACAAAGCTAACATGCCGTCCTTGCCGATGCGGTGTGAGATGAACTCGGGCCCAGGTTAGTCCTTCCCGGCTTGCTACCATGCATCAAACGATCGGACCAGATAGAGTGAAGTGTTCCACTCAAGGCAGCCCCGGATGGCACCTGGTGCACTCATCATCATCGTGTTACAACTTACCGACATTTGCCACGGTATGGCAGCATTAGACGAGTTTGTAAGAATGCATTCTGCCAGAAGTTAGTGAAAAAGTTTTGCCAGCGTTCATTTTGATGGAGACGCGTTATGTTTTTCCACTCTGCCATGTAGAGTCGAATTGCAGTCGCAGATGCCAAGCTTGCTTTGATTTCTCAAAGTGGCAAAATTGAGACCTCTGTCGACAATTGATGTTTCTTCTTCTCGCCAGAGGTGTAGAACGAGATCAAACGAACCCAACACGCACTCCTTGTTAGGTGAATAGCGCGCGCCCCTCGGGAAGGCGTCGGTTGCAGTCGTCGTCAGCCGAGAGAGAGAGTGTTGGCGTTTTTTTAGGGGAAGCTTAAGAATCAGAAGAGTAAGCGAGTTGGGAGGTCTAATGTGCGCTATTTGAATCAACATCAACAGAAGCAGCAAACAGGGTTACCTTATCTACAAAACAATCTGTATTTATTCAGATTATTTAGACTTTTTGAACAGACTTTTTTTTTGACTGTGGTTACAGATTAAAGTTTTTTTTTGTTTTTTATACAGATCTACAGAATTTTCAAAATAAAGATTTAATATTAGTTATGGCTAGATAACTAGCAGTTAATATTATATGTTGGAAAAATCAACAGGTCGGACTCGATTATATACAGACTCTATTATATATGATTCAATTATTTACAGTTTTAGATTCGATTATACACAGTTCAAGATTTTTTTTTCTTGTACAGGGTTTTCCAACTTTAAATTCCGAAAGTAAATTGAAATAAAACACACTTAGAACTCGAATTTCGATGAAACTTTTATTTCAAATTAAAGTTTGGTTTATGCCATTATGTGTGAAATACAACATCATTCAAATGTCCACCTAGTGCTTCCTCGCACACCTTGATCCGGAACAGGTAATTTTCGATGACTTTTCGGCACATATGGGGCGGTATCTCGGTCATAACTTCACGAATGTTGTCTTTGAAATGTTCAAGAGTTTGCGGAGAGTTGGCATAGACACGGTCTTTCGCATAACCCCACAAAAAAAAGTCTAGCGGGTTCAAATCGCATGATCTGGACGGCCAATTGGCATCACCAAAACGCGAAATTATGCGTCCCTCAAATTTCGTTCGCAATATGGCCATGTTCGGTCGTGTTGTGTGGCACGTGGCGCCGTCCTGCTGAAACCACATGTCATCCCTATCCATATCTTCAATTTGTGGCACAAAAAAATCGGTTAACATGCGGCCATAGCGCTCACCATTCACAGTTACCGTCTCGCCGTCCTCATTTTCAAAGAAATACGGCCCGATGACTCCACCAGACCATAATGCGCACTAAACAGTAACTTTTGGCGGATGCAATGGCCTCTCAACAATCACGTGTGGATTTTCTGAGCTCCATATACGGAAATATTGGTTGTTCACATAGACACCGAGCTCGAAATGTGCCTCATCGCTGAAGAAAATTTGATGCGAAAATTCAGCATTTTGCTGCTGTTGTTCGTTCACCCAATCGACGTATGCCCGACGCATTCCATGGTCACCACGCTCTAATTTTTGTACCAGTTGGACTTTATATGGATGTAGGTGCAAGTCCAAATGCAAAATTCGCCACAATGATGTGTTTGACAAGCCCAATTGCTGAGCACGCCGTGGAACCGAAACATTCGGGTCATCCTCCACACTGGCAGCAACAGCAGCAATATTTTCGGCCGAACGCACATTACGATGATGTACAGGTTTCACAATATCCGCTACGGATCCAGTTTGTTCGAATTTACGCACTACATTAGCGATTGTGTGCTCTGTAGGCCGTCCATGACGACCAAAATCCGTCCGTAATGCTCGAAAAACATTTGCCGGTTTTCCATCATTTTTATAGTATAATTTAACAAAATTAACACGTTGTGCGATGCTAAAACGATCCATATTGTAAAATGACAGACATTCAACTAGCGATATGACGCTTTGGTTGACAGCTATGTCAAACGGTTGTCAGCGCAGGGCTGTATACTTTCGGAAGCCCGAAATGGAAAACCCTGTACATTTAATTAGGTCCAACCAGTTAGGCACTAGAATCCTTCTGCCCATCACCACAGTTTACTCAGTAAAGCTCACACAGTTCGATTACTGTGGCAGGAAGTAATTACCACATTATTTACTATTGTTTCACACACATATATAAAGGGCATGAAGGCAATAAATGGATTATTGTAGTATACAATCAATTGAAATATAGCCTCGGAGTATTAAACATTTATCCACGAGTTTTACATTCAAATTTCATTTTTTTTCGCAAGTTCCGCGAGTTATCTCACGTTCGAAATTCGGTAGTCGGAAAGGTTATTTTATTCTATAGTTCTCGGATTGTGCGAGATTTCAGCGAATCAATATCTCGCGTAGTATCGATCATACAATTTCAAGTTTAGGATCGTTGTGAAGGTGGCATTTCACGCTGAAAAAAAAATCTTTTGCTGTCTCTTGTTCGTTCCATTCAGTTGTGAGATACAGAGTGTTAACAATGGAGGTCAACAAAGAGAAAATTCGGTACATTTTACACTTTTTATTTTATAAATGGGAAAATGCAAGCGAGGCCGCTGAAATTGTGATTGAAGGTGTTGTGTTGCATCAGGACAACGCAAGGCCACACAATTACGAGAGCTTGATTGGGATGTTTTAATGCATCCACCATAGAGTTCGGATATGGCACCAAACGATTATGACCTCTTTTCCGCATTGGAAATTTTCCAGAGTGATAATAAATATGGATCAAGAGAAGGTTGTAAAAATTCTTTTCCATTTTTTTCGCTAATAAGGAACATTATGAAGCTACCTTTAGAATGGCAACAAATTTTCCAGCAAAACGGTGTATATTTGACCCAAATCGGACGATCCGAAGCATATTAAAAATGGTTTTGAATTTCACCCAAAAAAAATGGATAAAAATAATGGAAAACCCAAGAACGTCAAGAATCATGACGTAGGTTCAACTAAGCAGCGTGTTCCAAATGCTAAGTGATCAAGGGGTCTCTGTGGTGAGATTACTTTGAAGAATAACAACGAATTTGTCGAGGAGTTGATTTTAATCACAATTTATGGGAGCTACCAAATCGCATATCCAAGACACGTTACTGTAGGAATGCTGAGGAAACAAGCACTGAGTTGCTCATTTGCACCGAAATCAGATTCAGATTCCAGATTTCAGATTTAGAAATCTTGATAACATTATGTATTTCATTTTTTTAGTTTCAATCTTGTATGATATCAATGACTTTATGATAAGTGCCGTAAGTATTTTGCATATACAATTTCCCCCTTAAGCCCCTGCAGTAAACCAATCACGCAAACTTGACAAGTGAAACTGCACCTAGAGTCGTACAGTTTGCAACCAATTTTCACCGAGATTAAACATCAATCAGTTGTGTTCCCATCCCGATCCCTGTTTGTTTGTTGTCGACTTATCGGACTCCGCTCCGATGGGTCGACCCCTCGGGAAGGGAAAACTGTGAAAATCCCATAAGTGGCCGTAGTGAGTGAACTGTTTCACTCTTCTGCCGGGGCAAATAGGATGAAAAGTAAATGAGAGAATGTGTTTTGATTGCACTTGAAGTTTTGCTTCCTCCAATCTCCCAGCCCACGGGGCTATCTTTTACACTCGTGTGCAACATTTGCAGAAGCGCCCCGCTCCTCGCACCCAAGGGGAGGAAGTGGCGGTGAAGTGGGTGGCGGAGCAAAAATCACAAAAGCTCTGAGAGCAAGTGCAACTGGTGTATCCATTCCACCGATGGCGGCCAGCAACAGGGGGGTGGAATTTTAAAGTAGGTTTACCTTCTTATACATTGTAACACTGGAGCTCTAGCGAGAAGTGTTCTGTTTTTTTTTTATCATACTCCCGCTGCCAATTAGTGCGGAAGCTTTTTCTTTTCTCTTTCCACAAACAACGGTGTGGAAAAGTTCCACACCCATTTGTTCCTATTCTTGTTGCTTTCCCATTTAGAACTTTTGTTCGTTATCAAGTCCACAGCTAGATAAACAGATGTAGTTATTAAAAATCTAATACTTTTTTATTGCCGCTTCTACTCCTCCGCACCACTTCCTCCGCCGATCGCGGTCGGATCGAAGCTCGTGGTGGGTGTGGAAAAATAATAATAAAAAATAAAAGTGGAAAGAAAAACAAGCATACGGTACTCTGGAAAGTTTTACACACACGTGAAGGAAGCAATGAGATGAAATATTAATGTGTTTTCCCCACTCTCGCGAGTTCATACACTCTCCATGCGAAACCAAAAAAGGGGCGGCGGCGGCGGCGACGGAGACGGCAGGGTCTGCACGTGAACGTATGTATTTTTTTCACAGTTCGTGAATAATTTATCACGAAATATACAGCGGTGATGTGTTCTGTGTTGTGCCGTGTGCTGTTGTTTGATTTGAAAAGTACTCCGCGCGCACCGAAGACATCCACCTGGACCACTTATAACCCTCATTCCCACCTTCGTTCGTTTGGTGCGTTGCTCTTCACTCCACCGACAACAATAGATTTTTATGTGTATTAACATGTTGTCAAACACACGTTACTGAGGTCTTTTCTCAGCTCGTTTTCAATGTTCTTTTGCTCGCCCTCCCACAACCTCTCTCTATCGAACGCTACCTTCCCTTTGTTCTGCTACTTTGGCAATTGCCAGGACGAGAAAAGCAAGCCGTTGTCGAGAAATCCTGAAATGGTAATGCGTTCCTGCTGCTGTTGCTGCTGCTATTGTTGTTTGCTTTGGAGGAATCGAACTGATCCAAGCAGGCCAGGCATAAGTGCGTAACGTTCGAACGTACGAACGAACGAAGGCTCGGTCGGAGATCGAAAAGACGCTAACGTCAGCCCCCCGAACGTCTGGCTAATAGGCCCCCGGAAATCGTTTACCGTCGGGCGTTGCTTGTTTGGAGCGGAATGCCGTAATGCTTTCGTGATTTGTAAATGTTTCAATTCCACCCCTCACGCACGGTGGCAATTCGACACAGTCTTCCACTTCCACTCTGTTGTCGGGGGTGGAACAAAGGAAAAAAAAGGAGCCCGAGGAAATCAAATTCGCTCACTCACCGCCGCTACTGATCCGTTGCGCGTCTCCCACTCTTACTGCGCCGAAATGTGCAAACGAGTGACAGAGCAACTTATTGGCAATGATTAATGGCAGCCAATTTCGCACCGTGCGTCGCATCCCCCTGTCATCACCCCTGCACGCACGTAACCAACCGCCACCATTTCAGCATGAGTAGAAGCAGACATCCCTCGGCTGCACTCTCCCTCTGTGGTCCCTCCCAACCTCCCACTCCCGGAGGAGTCCAGAGGTCAGCACCAGGCAGAATTCGCTCGAAAAAGAAAAAAAAAAGCAAACAACAAGCCAAACAGCCTTTGGCAGATTGTTTTGCTTCCAGAAGAGATCACTCCAAGTAGGCCATGATACTCGCTCTCGTCTCGCCTCGCTTTCCTTCTTATCACAGCCCGGTCTCGTGGGAGCAATGGCGGAGAAAAGTGAAAAAAATGATGCGTTGTCTTTATCCTGGATTGCTGAGCCTATTAATTATTCCGTTGTGATAATGGACAGATTGTGCCTGTGACATTTTGCCGGAGCAATGAAGTGAAATAAGTGGTTTTTCTGGGATGTTTTGCGGCGAATCTGATCTCGTCGTCGTCGCCGCCGCCGCCGCCGCTGGCATTCGGGGCTAAACCAGGCGGGGGAGGAATTGAGTGATTGATACTGGTCTTATGCTGTCGATTATGTTGCGAGGAAAAGATAGGACAATTATTAATTCACTACTGCTGAAATTAATAACATGAGCCACATTTCTTTCCCCTCCCGGGCGCGGTGTGAGTTCATTCCCCACGTTGATGGATCTGACGTAATTTATGTAGGTTCTTAGTTACCACCAATGTCTCGTCTTTCTCGTCTTCGCGGCCAGTCGCTTCAAGCCAGAATAGTTGTATGACTTACCTAGAAAAAAAGAAAAAAGAAGAAAATATAAGGGTCTGAGTCTAGAGGCACGGACGAAAACTTGACGTAGGCTTCAAGGAAATTATGTAACTGTTCAGAAATTCGATACTACAAAACTAAACTGAACTAAATTTCAAACGAATTGAACGAGCTGTAGTGGCAGAAAGAATCCGGAATTATTTATTTATCAATCCCGTCTATTTTAAATATTAAACTGTCGGACATATATGCGCACATTAACACGAAACACTCGACATTCTCTGGTTTTCTTGTTTCAATGTTCATAAATGTACATTAAAATTGGTGTGAAGCGGAAAGTGGTTTGGTAGGATGCCGAATAACGGCCAGTTTCGAGACCGGATCTTTATAAGCTAATCTATATAAATAAAAATGTAAGGCAAAATCTGTTGGTAAGCAGAAAACCCGAAGAAGGGATGGTCCGATTTTAGCCTTCTTTATTTGGTTGTATTCGTCTTTTCTCGTGGATCAATATAGTGGAGAGAAAAATTGGAAAATTTTCGGAAAATCCTGAAGGTAGAAAAAATCGGAAAATTGAATTCCCACATGTTCGAAAATTACATCATAATAAGAGTTGTTAGTCCATTCGATGTTTGCGCTATCGAAATTGATCTTTGTTCGTAAGTGAAAATGGGTTTTCAGGCGAAATAACGCATTGCCATATCCTCTATCTATATAAATAAAAATGGAAGGCCAAATGTGTTGGTAAGCGCAAAACCCGAGGAAGGAATGGTTCAATTTGAGTCATCTATATTTCGTTGTATTCGTCTCTTCCCGTAGATCAATATAGCGGAGAGAAAAAACGGAAACTTCCCATATGTTCTACAATTAGCTAAGCGTTGTTAGTTCATTTGATGTTTGCGCTAACGAAATTGATTTTTGTTCGAAAGTGGAAAAGGATTTTCAGACGGAATAACGCATTCCTATATCTTCTATCTATATAAACAAAAATGGAAGGCCAAATGTGTTGGTGTGCCCCAAACCCGAGGAAGGAATGGTCCGATTTGAGCTGTCTTTATTTTATATTATTCTCTGTATCAAAAATGTATTCCATGCATCGAAGAAACATTTTATTTTCAAATGCTTGAAGAATCTTGAACGAGAATTGCGTCTGAAAATAATTTTATATTATAAGGACGAATTTTTGTAGAAGTACGAGACAATTTATAGTAAAAGGAAATTGTAAAGGGTCAAAGGGTAATCAATCAATGATGCGTTCAGTGATTGGACTCACTAACGTTCACTTAGTAAGAAAAAGTGGATGTTTGAAAGTATTCAAATCAAAAAAATCTGTTTTGGGCGGGACGAAGTTCGTCGGGTCAGCTTGTACCAAATAAAGAAAAACGACAGGCGTTCATGAAGCAAATAATGCGTTAAATTTCAGAATGGCTCAGTCATTTCATGGGGGATTGATGCGAAGCTGATGTTACCCATGTTATGTTTGGGAGTTTTAACCCACATGTCTTCAAATGTTTTTCAACATAACTCCTAAACATATATTTTTACCATGATGATGTAGTTGAAAAATTTGTTCAAAATTATAAGAAAATTTATAAAATTTCATGAACATAACGGAATAACATAACAAACATATTGAAAGAGCCTTTTTACTATAAAAAAGACAATTAATTACAAATATTTTTTTTAAATATCTCGAGAATGGCTGCTTTCAGAAGGAGATTGATAATTAGCTTTTTTATTTTAAATCACATCAGGATTGATAATTTGTGGCTAAAAATGATTGGTCACATACAAAAATTCGGTGATCCTAAAAATCATAAAAAATCAATGTTCCAAAAAGTTCTTCAAAGATAGTTTTACCATCTTGGACTCATTTTTAGAATTTTTTACATGACTTCTGATTTATATGAAAAAAAATAAAAAAATAGAAAAATACATATATAAATTCAAAAAAAAAAAAAAATTAAAAAAGACAATAAATTTGAAATGTTTTTGCAAAAATCTCGAGAATGATTGCATTTAGAAGCAGATTGATAATGAGCCTTTTTGTTTTAAATCACATCAGGATTCATAATTAGTAGCTAAAAATGGTTGTTAACATACAAAAATTCGATGATTCGAAAATTCATGAAAATTCGATGTTTCACAAAGTTCGTCAAAAACAGCTTTACCATCTTGGACTAATTTTTTAAATTTTCTACATGACATCTATTAAAAAAAAATCCCAATTGCTGTGGAAAAACTCATATTTCCTCCAACCCAAACGGAAAACGAACTTTCATTCGAATCAAAAATACATGTTTTTAAAATTTGCATTTTTAGGAGGATTTCATTTGGAATTGCTCGAATACGAAACTGGAAGACACTGCATATGTGCTTTAGGTGAATAACGGATTACATTTTAGACGAAACATAATGAACTATGAATAAATTTTCCGTTTCGAATGGATATTCTTTAATGGAGTATCAAGTTTTCTGCAAGGAATCTTCAACAGGGTTTTTTTTTCTGATAAGGATTCAACTACTTAGGAGTAGATCAGAATTATTTAATTGCAACCTTTTTAGACCAGAGGATGAAGTCAGACTATTTAGGAGTTCTTGAAACCTAAACAGTGCTTTGACCCTGGATAAATATGACACTCCAACTGAAGCAAGCCTCATTATGCGGAACGTTATGCGTAAGAAACGCTTTTGTATGCAAGAGAAAATTTAAATTGAGACTCTAGGTGAATAGGCCATGCTTATAGCATACATGTACCTACTGTAACAAATATGATTTAAACAAATTTGGACGAAAACAACGCATAAATCTATCCCATTTAGCTTGATATGTGCGGGTGACCACTTTACCCCCAAGCAAAAAAAATTCGATTTTTCACCTTTTTTTGTAATGATGAAAAGTGTACTATTTTGATTTTTTATAGTGTAAGCCGTTTGCTATCTTGAAGAACAATGAGTTGAGCTATAATATTCTTCGAAAACGGGATTTAAATCGGTATGTGAGCGCTGGAAATGGGCATATTTCTTAGGGTGACCACTATGCCTCCACTTCCCCTACGCTACGGAATACGATTCTGTTGCTTTCATTAGGAAGATTAAAAAATTTAGTGGGATATAAAAGTGGAACATCTAATTTAATGGATTTAAATAATATTTTGGAAGTGAAAACCTCAAAGTTTGTAATTTTTAATGTGTTATTATTAATTTCATTCTAAAAATTTACATTAAACTTGATTGTTTATATCAATTAAATTAAAGCGCTCTAATCGCTCTACAATTTGTTCTTTGACACCTAATTTCTATCTTTCTTAATTTCACTGCAATATCGACATGAACAATTCCTGGTAAAAATTCAAGCAAAATTTACAAAAATCATGATTTTGGCCCCACTGTACATATAATATTCTTGGGTTTAGATAGCACATATTCACAAAACATTGAGAAAAAGACCAATGCTACCCCATTTTACGGTACTTATTTGTTTGAAAACTTACTAGAAACAGTTATTCGAAATAATTTATACTCCGAAAACTATTTCTGTATTGTTTATATTTCATTCTAAGACAATTCTAAGACATTACATTATATCGAAGACTGTATATCGTACATCATATGGCTGTATTATGTAACACTAACTATCCATCAATGTTTAAACTGAAATTCCGTGATTGGTCGATTCGCAAGAGCAATTTATTCTCTCAATCCAGTGGATATGCACTCTGTAAAAATGAGAAAACGGGATTGGAATAAATAACCCATCTCTCTTTCTCTCTCGTCTTCCTCTCTCTCCTCTTCCTCTCTCTCCTCTTCCTCTCTTTCTTCTTTCTCACGCTCTCTTTCTCTCTCTCTCTCTTTCTCTCTCTCTCTCTCTCTCTCTTTCTCTCTCTCTTTCTCTCTCTTTCTCTCTCTCTCTTTCTCTCTCTCACTCTCACTCTTTTTCTCTCTCTCTTTCTCTCGCTCTCTCGCTGATGTGATGGCCTTCCGCGTCAGGGTTGCCATAAAAAAAACTGTGTTTTTGGTCTCAAAAATCTTTTTATCTGAGTTTTTTCTCAGAAAATCTGTATCAAAATCTTTATTAATCCTTTGCGGACGTTTGTGTGCTCTCAACCACCACAGCAAAGAAGTATACTGATATTATAATTTATGCAACAAAATCAGTTCACACTTTTTCAGAACGAATTTTCATGTCTTGTGAACTTATTCACGTACCCAAACGGTAAATGCTTATCAGAAGTTTACAAAAATAAAGGAATCTTCTTCATCTTTCATAATCTCACAAAGTTATACATCACTGGATTAAGTAAAAATAATTGCGACCAGTACGACCACACATGTCAAAATTTGATAAGAGGGTTACATTTTTTAGTTCAATTTTGAAGCATAACCTTAGCTTCTGTATCGTTGATTGCCATAGTCTTTATGAATTTGACGATGTTGATGGTATCAACTTCAAAATTCGGATTCGCTGTGTTTTAGTAGGAAAAAGATAAAATTGTTATTTATTTATTGTAATGCTAGCCTTTTTTATCCCATCTGTTCATTTTATTTGGCTCGTTTAGCAATTCAGCTGTAACCGAGCCGATTTAGGTGTGTACATTTTTATCTAACGATTAGTATGTTATATATTACACAGTAGCAAAAGAGTTTTCTTATTTATTCGATACACATTTTTATCTATTACACAGTAGCCATTAGGCGTAAGAGTATTCATATTCTATCGATACACATGTTGCCTTTTTTACGACGTGAGAATATTCCTAAAGGGTGTGTCACATCAAATTGCATCACGGAAAAAACGCTGTAGAAATTCGCCCAGTAGACCGATCCTTTTGAAAATTTTAGACAGTAAAATAAAAACTATTAAACAACTTTTGGCATTTTCCATTTTTCATACTTCGAGCCCAAGTCCGTATGCTCGTACCTTCCTCTTTACCCCGTCCATAAGGTTCTGTACAACGTCAGGTTGTAGTTTTTTTTGAACAGAAATCCATTTTCTCTTGAAGTCCGCCTCCGATTTGACAACTTTTGGGTTCTTCCGGAGGGCCTGCTTCATAATCGCCCAATATTTCTCTATTGGGCGAAGCTCCGGCGCGTTGGGCGGGTTCATTTCCTTTGGCACGAAGGTGACCCCGTTGGCTTCGTACCACTCCAACACGTCCTTTGAATAGTGGCACGAAGCGAGATCCGGCCAGAAGATGGTCGGGCCCTCGTGCTGCTTCAATAGTGGTAGTAAGCGCTTCTGTAGGCACTCCTTAAGGTAAACCTGCCCGTTTACCGTGCCGGTCATCACGAAGGGGGCGCTCCGCTTTCCGCAAGAGCAGATCGCTTGCCACACCATGTACTTTTTGGCAAACTTGGATAGTTTATGTATGCGAATCTCCTCCGGAACACTGAATTTGTCCTCTGCGGAGAAGAACAACAGACCCGGCAGCTGACGAAAGTCCGCTTTGACGTAGGTTTCGTCGTCCATTACCAGGCAATGCGGCTTCGTCAGCATTTCGGTGTACAGCTTACGGGCTCGCGTCTTCCCCACCATGTTTTGCCTTTCGTCGCGGTTAGGAGCCTTCTGAACCTAGTATGTACGCAGGCCCTCCCGCTGCTTGGTCCGCTGGACGAATGAACTTGACAAATTCAGCTTATTGGCGACATCCCGGACCGAACCTCTCGGATCACGTCTAAACTGCTTAACTACGCGTTTGTGATCTTTTGCACTGACGGAGCATCCATTTTTGCCGTTCTTCACCTTCCGGTCAATGGTTAGGTTCTCGAAGTATCGTTTTAGTACTCTGCTGACCGTGGATTGGACGATTCCCAGCATCTTACCGATGTCCCGATGTGACAACTCCGGATTCTCGAAATGAGTGTACAGGATTAATTCACGACGCTCTTTTTCGTTCGACGACATTTTTCCAGATTTACGAAAAATTGACAGTGAAGCATGGCCAACGTGATCTATACACTCTTATCTGATTTTAAAGCGAAAGCTGAAGGTATAATTCCTAAAAATTAAATTTCTACAGCGTTTTTTCCGTGATGCAATTTGATGTGACACACCCTTTATTGTTCGAATGTTCACAGTTGGAATGAACACAGCGAGACTGTAGATATGAAACTTCCATTGTTGTTATTAATAGTACTTAATACGTAATAGTATTAATATTATTAATAGTAGTATAGCCAGTCGATGACGCAGACTTTTGCATCTTTTCGCATTAGATTGAACATGAAAAAGCAGTACTACAAGCTTCATATGAATGCCAAAATGACACTCATTCAGATTGATTCGAATGTTATATGAATAAAATTGGTTAGTTGGGAAAAATATTATTGAGCTCAGGCCATAACTAATATTGGATCATTATTTTGAGAAATCTGTAAATCTGTATGAAAACCAAAAAAATCTGTTATCTGTATCTACAGATTCTTGGTTTCAAAAAGTCTGAAAAAAAAACTGTATAAATACAGATTATTCTGTAGATATAGTTTGTTGATGTTAAATGTTTGTCAAGCAGAATCAAGACAGAGAAACTAAAGATTCAATTGAGATTTTTAGGCTTCTTTAAAAGCAACAAGCGTTGAGAAATATTGAACATTAAACAAGAAATCAATCCACAACTTGATATATGACTCATAACATAAGTTGTTATACCTTAGCATAACAATAAATAAATTCGCCATTCTTCGTTTCCGGCGCTTTCTCTCACATTTAGTGCTCCGTTAGCTAAATTCAAAAATGCAAAGCTTTGATGTACTTATTATACGTTGTAACAAAGTTGCAACTTGACCAACTGATGGTTGTATGCTAAAAATTTTCTCAGTCAGAAACCGTTGCTTTTCGGACAGCGGTTTGTGTTGTGACAGTTGCTGTATTTGGGAAAATAGTCTCACCGGATTGATGATTTCTCTGCGCTTGATGTGTTCGGTTAGACATTGTTCTATAGTCGAAAAATCGGCTACCGATCAATGTTCAAGTGCCAAATGAGCAAATGAAGTTGAGCTTCGAGGGGGTTGATAAATGAGCGAGCGAATTCCGGCATTGTGGTCATAATTTCCCAGCCAAGCTGGTGGAAATCGTGCGGGATGCTGTCGCCACGATAAGATGATGATGGTGTTTTGGGGCACGAGATTGCGGCGGCAAAATCGCTAAAGATGTGACACACAGGCAGGGAGCGAATCTGTACAAAGCTGCTCCCAAGAGTAGGGTCACACGCCCACATGAATTGCGCGCGCGTTTTTGTATGCGTGTGCTGCCTACTGAGGAAAAGCTTCTTCTGAGTGAGTATATAATAAAATAAATACCCTTATTATATTCTCGCATGTGATCTCTCCCACATCCCACTGTGCGTGTGTGTGTGTGCGGAACTAGATGAAATCGGGAAAATTCCCGTATGGACATAAACTCCCCAGTGGGTGGCGGCGATATTTAGAAACATAAACGTAAACGAGCGATGTGTGTCCTAGACGCAAAAAGGCAAATCTTGAGCGCTCCGAGTGGGAGGGTGGAAAGGATTGCTTTTCAGAAAAAGAACTGCGCCGGGAAAGATCGACAAAATCAGACACCGAGATGTGAGAAGTATCATATCTTCAAAGGCGGGAAATGTTCCGCAAAACACATCCTACGAAATGCTTCCGATGTCTGATCTTGTTTTAGTGGGGAGTGCTTGAAAATTTCATTATACGATTTGAACGTCACCAATCTTAACCGGGTAGGATAATAAATTCTATCGTTGAACTGCAGACGGTCCTGGCGACAGCCTAGAAGAGTGACTCCGATGATGAGACATCCTCAGCAAAGCGGTTTCCAACAAAAACAGAGCATCGCATCTGTCTGATATGATTCAATTCATAAATTACACAGAACCATAAAAAAACGGACAGAAGAAGACGAAAGAATAACATGGTCTTCTTCCGAGGAGGCCATCCTACTTCGGCTTCCTTCCCTCTTGAGACAACCGCATGACACACAAATGAGAATGATGAAGTCGAGATCTTTCCACTTTTGCCCGTCCGCACAATTCGTGCATTTGAATTCGGAAGAGAGAGAGAGAGAAATGTTTATTTTTCTAACCGAAAATTAAATGATAATATTTGGAATTCAAATTCGAGCCGACGACTCCGACTCCAACTCCGACTTTCCTCCAATTCCGGCGGGCACTGACTTTATCACAACTCGTCGTGTTTTCATTTGAACATTATTGCTCTTTTGTTAATTTCGTTGGAATTCCAAGCCTCTGCCTTTCGCATCGCTGCAGTCCTGAATTGTCTTGGGGAATGAAAAAAGGCCATTTCTCCGCCCCTCCCCCACCCCACCATTGTCGTTGTTGTTATTGTTAAGTCGATGGAGCCTTTGTGTCTTGCTGCTGACATGCCGGCTATTTGGCGAGGGGCAGCAGGACATTTCTCTGTTTTAATTTGATGAGTGGAATTCGAATGCTGGCGGTTTTACAATATTTGAACGCACCGCCGAATAGTTTCCCCTGCTATTGCGCGGTTTTCCCACAACAGCCGACATTTCTTGACTTTGTTGTGCCTTGGCTGAAATTCCCGGTTTCCTAATTATATTGCCGTAGGACTACTTCTTTGATTTCTACATAGGGGGGTCACTGTACGAAAAATGTAACGAAAAATCAAAGGATTTCAAATGCATATTACACAAAATCGTTATTGTGATATATGTTATACTATATTTCATAAGATAGGAAATTTAATCAGCATTTTTTTTACCACACAAACGGTGAAGATAGTGAAACAAGTAAACAATATAGCGTATAATGCAGGTATATTTTTTAGATTTTACTCGCTGCTTGCACTGCGGGGAAGAGCACAAATCAACAAGTTTGCATACAATTTTGACATCGATCATATAAGTCTAAGAGAATAATTGACGAGAAAACTAAATAAAAAAAAGTAGAAAAAAAACTTTTTAAGTTAAACGGTTTAATATACTAAAAACTAGAAAATCATTGGGCAAGAAGCAGTTAGTAGTTATCACATCCCTTCCTTCATTAATCTAGGGCAATGATGAGACTAAAATAAAATCGTGGGGCACGTTGGATTTCCATTATTCGCAGTTAGTTATTTCCCATATTGATGGAGTTTTGAGAAAATGCGCAATCCACCATTTTGTGGTGGCGGCCATTTTGAATTTGCATTCGAAGAAATTTTAATAGTGACTACAGAGATGGTGTGTTCCAAATTTCAGATCAATCGGTCAACAGGAAGGGGTTCAAATTTCTATTAATGTGGTAAAGCGCTACATACAAACATGTTACAAACAAATAAATTACAGGGCAAGCTAAATAAAACCGTTTAACACATTGCGGACCGCTCACGAGTTTTGTCGTGTTTCGCGTTCCGTCTGTTACGAATAGATCACGAAATAATCCGTGTTTTCTACACTGGAAGGTTAAATCCTAGTTCTGCCAAGAAGCTAACAAAGCCTACCGATGACTCGCCTTTGTGTCATCCACTTCGAAGGAAACGATCTCATTGGTAGAATCCGAACAAATGAAGCGTCCAAGTTTGCCCCAAAAATTGCGTTCCTTAATGTGTTAATAAAAAACGATTTTGTCATTCATAAGCAAAATGCATCTAACGCGTGACTTATTTTGTTAATGTATGTTCAATTTTGAATTTAAAATTAGGATTGAATTCATTATTGCAATTTAATTTTATGCTTGACAAAGTTGTAAATTTTCTATTTAATGCATTTTTTTTCAATTCATGTGTAATATTTATATATGTACTTTTTGTTAATCAGAAGAAAAAAATCCCGGAGGAAGCTGAGACAGTTTATATCTTGAATAAACATAATCTTCTAGAATCTAGATGAAAGCAAATTCTAACAATGTTTTTTCGTTGCTTTCAATTCATTGTTCAGCCTATTGTGTTGTGGTGGATACTCGCCTTATTGATACTTTGTAGGCGGGTATACGCGAACAGAAATGAACCGGTAACCGTTGAAAAACTTAAAACCAACATATAACCAGCCTCAACATATAACGTTGTCGACTTAAAACAATTCAAAAACAACAAAAACCAAGAACGAGTAAAAAAAATTATTGAAGGAACAAAAACTAAAACATTCACCACACGGAAACAAATAATAAGCAAAGTTTGTTTGAAATATTCAGACATCTTCTGTTTAGAAAATGACAAATCAGAGGCCACACATATTTATTGTTCCTCTGTATCTGTCAGAGCAAATGCTCAGCCTGTATATAGCAAACCATATAGACTGCCAATTTCTCAGAAAAAAGTGGATAGCCAAATTGATGAGATGCTTAACGATGGAATCATTGAAAAAGCACGATCCGAATGAACTAGTCCCATTCTTCTGGTACGACGAGATAAAGTGACGAATAGTGATCGATTACCGAAAATTAAATAATGTGTTAAAGGATGAATTCCCTTTACCAAACATTGAAGATATTATCGATTCACTTGCAGGTGCAAGATATTTCAGTCATCTTGACTTATCGCAAGGATATGATCAATTGCACTGAGAGCACAAGGCAGACAATCGGATATCCCCGTCCGGGATATCTTAGGTAGCCGTAATCCTGATCTTCTGCTTCATCTATACCTGTTCCTCAGAAACGCCGATGTCAACGTTTAATGATGTTTCCTTCGTTTTGTCCATGTTTCATATCCCTCCTATCCGATCTATAAACTTTTACTTAGTCGCGGCAATACATACACACATTCTTTACAGATACACGGGCCAAAGGTTGTGCAGTCCACTGATGATTCAACAAGAGCCAAAGGTTGTACCGCTCATGACAACTCTACACGAGCTGATGATTGCGCCGCTAGTGACCATTCTATCCTGGATTCCTCGAGTCGAGAAGACGCACCACGCTAGATATGGGGTACATACTAGGGGGGCGTTGCTGATTAATGGTCAGCTGCATCCCAACAGGAAGTATCCCGTGTCGGGCACACGTAGCATCGAAGACAGCAACATACCAATTATGAGAACACTTGTAATACTAACCTCGAGCCGACCGCGAGTAATCGGTTACATATTACTAACATAGATAATAAGAAAAACTGTCAAAATATTGAACTCCGGCCCCGTCAGGCTAACGCCATATGAGCCTTGATAAAAATATATATTTTGGAAAAAAAAAACTTAGAAATGAAGACAGACATATAACAGCGTTTTCAACACCAACTGGCCAATACCAAATGACCAGGTTACCTATGGGCAGAGATGCCAACCCTCCTGATTTTCCAGGGTTTCCCAGACTTTTTGGCACGTATCCTGACATCCTGACAAACACTCGATTTTGCCTGATTTTTTAGCTTTTTATTTTATCACAGTAAAAAGAACAAAGTCAACTGTAGAGAGATGCGTATATGAATCAGAATTTCGAGCGGACATTTTACGCGCGGCTACTTAAAAAAAACAAAAAAAGATGTTGGGCATTCTTTTTCGGTTAGGGGGATGGCTTAGAATCACGTTTAAGAATTTCATTAGAGGAAACACATTCACCAGTTTTTTTGCAGACTTCAAAATTAATTCACACTCTCCCCTTGGGTGATTTTTCGGTTTTCCAAAAGCTCAAACTTTGGCGTCTGCGACACTTAAAAATGAATGATCTAATATTTTTACAAGAAGAAGAACACCATTGAACAATGGTGTTATACTGGGTAATCAACCCATCAGTAGATGTCAACGAGTAAGAGATTTAGGTGTGATCTTAGATTCGAAACTAACCTTCGTGGATCATTATAATACAATCATCCATAGAGCAAATAATATGTTGAGCTTCATTAAACGCTTTAGTTACCATTTCCACGATCCGTACACAATAAAAACATTGTATATTACATACGTCAGATCAATTCTCGAATACTGTAGTATTGTATGGTCCCCCTACATAACTTCACACGAAGACAGAATTGAATTTGTACAAAAACAATTTTTGTTATTTGCACTTCGTAAACTAGGCTGGTCTTCATATCATCTACCTCCATATGAAGCACGCTGTATGCTAATCAATATTAAAAGCCTAAAAGAACGTCGGAACTCTGCCATGATTCTATTTATTATTGATATCATATCACAACGAGTGGACTCAGAAGAAATATTAGGAAACCTGAATTTTTACGCACCGATTAGGAACCTGAGAAACCCTAACATTTTTTACATAGATTATCGAAGAACGAATTATGCCAAATATAGTCCTATTAATCGTATGATGAGCCTCTGTAACGAACACAGTGAAACAATTGATGTAACCATGTCAAGATCAATGCTCAAAGACTATCTGAATAGCATAAGATATCGTTAAATTTCACTGTAATATTTGGGCAGCATATTTAGTCTACGCTGGTTTGACGAAATAGATAAATAAAAAAATTGATTCTGTAACTTGTTAAAATCGTCTTTTAAATTAAACGAATAAATTATCCAGCCAGCTCTCTTTAGATTTTTAGTTTTAAGTAAGTAGTTTTAAGTAGTATTATGAATGTATCGGTCTACAATTTAGATTGACGACAATAAAAATAAATAAATTTTGCATGGGGTATTTTGTCGTACAAATCAACATTACGCAGCAAGTCCCGTATAAAAAAATCGAGATGGCCATTTTTATTGACACCCAAAATCATACGTATTTCCTTGTATTTTGAAAAAAAAAATTCCAGAGAGTCGATTTTTGACAAATTAATTTGACATTATTTTTTTTTTTCGAAAATCTTGATTTCGTGTACATCAAAAATCCGCTAAAAATGATATCATTGGTAATCGATTCAAATCACGCAATTCAATCGTTTTCGACATCCATTGTCTAAAGATTTCCAAGACTCCGTGTTTCGGAGGAAAGTATTACTTGAAATTCCCCAAGGCTAAAACCAATCTGGAAGATTTGAAAATTTCCACTTATCTTATTTTCGATTCATTTCACTAATAAAAAACAAATTAAAATTGGTAAAAAATTGTAAACATTTGTAAAATTGGTAAAAACGGTAAACTTTGTAAAATTGGTAAAATTGGTAAAATTGGTAAAATTGATAAAATTGGTAAAGTTGGTAAAATTGGTAAAATTGGTAAAATTTGTGACAAACGACTTCTCTATAATCAACCATCTAAATTACTTCCAAAAAGGGAAAGATAGAAATCAGTACAATGTACCTGACCGATTATGGCAACTAAACTACGCACAATTCCAACAAATTCATCTAGAACTATGACAATAAACTTGACCCAAAAATTCAAATCCATATTTACGGGGACTTCAATCAAAATACAATTGACTTCATTGTAGACGAGAAGAACTCCCGATTGTAGGTGAAGATGAGACATTGCAACTTATTTTCGATAAAACAAGCCAACTAGGTCTATGTTAAATCAATTCTATTCCAAATGAACTAAATTGTTTCCTAGACTAATTGCACAGAAGATTTCCATGCTCCGAAAGCTTAATGTCCTCTTTGGAAAAATGAAAAATTCCACACCGCTATAGAATACTCTTTATTTATCGATAGCACATGTACACGCTCCGCCGATTGTGATTTTGAGATAAGTTTTGATTTCAAAAAGGCAGACTACGAGCAAACTAATTGTAAGCTTAATGATATAAATTGGTCATTTCTACTTAAAGATGAAAGGAACATAGACAATGCTGTTGACATTTTTGATGATAATCTGTATAGAATCATAAGCGAACATGTTCCAATAAGAAAGAAAAAACTTAATACAAATTCAAAAACACCAGTATGGTTCACTCGTGATATTAAAAATCTTAAAAAAAAAACAAAAAGCTCATAAAAAATACAAAGCAAGCGAAACTTTGGATAATTTAACCATATTCAAAGATATTTGTAAAAACCTTGATGCGGAAATATCACTACAATATGAAAGCTATTTTACAAGGATAGAAAATAATATTAAATCCGATCCTAAGAATTTTTTGAATTTTGCCAGCGATAAGATGAAATCTTATAATTTCCCATCAAGTATAAAATTTGGAGAATACGTTGGATCAAATGATAGTGATATTAGTAATCAATTCGCCCGTTTTTTCACAAGGTAACTACACAACAAATAACATGGTTCGAGATCACGATTATTTTTCGTGTTTACCCGAGTGTGCAAAACTCGGTCTCAATTGATAATATTACCGCTAACGAACTTCTTATCGCGCTGAAGGATCTAGATTCATCTAAAGGTCCCGGGCCGGATGGTATCCCTCCAATGTTGTTGAAAATGTTGGCATCGGTTTTCGTTCATCCTTTGTCCTTGCTTTTCAATGTATCGCTAAAATGCGCAATATTTCCTTCTGTCTGGAAAAAAATCATTCTTACTACCCATATTCAAATCGGGTAACCGTTCTGACATAAATAACTATCGCGGCATCGCCATATTATCTTGTATTCCCGAATTATTTGAATCCATTGTCAATACTAAAATGTTCAATCAATTGAGACATTATATTCCACCTAATCAACATATAAAAAATAATTAGAATTTGTATCCTATTCTCTTGCGGTAATGGATAGAGGCAACGTTGTCGAGACTTTTTATACAGACAAGGCTTTCGACAGAGTAGATATTCCAATGCTTATTTTCAACCTCCAACGAATGGGAGTAACTGGAACACTATTGAAGTGGGTAGAATCTTACCTCACCAATAGAACACAGTTTGTTCGCTTTAGAGGAAAAATCTCTAGTCCAGTGTATGTCACATCCGGAGTTCCACAAGGTTCTCACTTAGGCCCTTTACTTTTCATCCTATTCGTAAATGATGTGTCACTAGAACTTACTAACCTCAACATTCTAATATATGCTGATGATATGAAATTGTACATGGAAGTAACCAAATGTCGTGACCTTGTGCTTTTCCAACAAGAAATAGAGTTTTCTTCGAATGGTGCGTGAAAAGACATTTAGATCATTACATGTGAAAGAATGTAATATTATGTCGTATACTCGAAAACATGAAACTTATGACTTCATATGTTCTCTAGGATTTGAAACCGCGTCAAAATTAGAGATTTAGGTATAATTCGAAACTCACTAACTCACTCACTCACTCACTCAACTCACTCACGAAACTCAGGCTTGTTTCGAAACTCACCTTTGGCAAACATTACAATACAATGATCAATAAAGCAAATAGTATGCTCGGCTTCATGAAAAGATTTAGTTACAATTTCAGGGATCCATACACAATAAAAACATTGTATATAAGTTTTGTAAGATCTATTTTAGAATATTGCAGTGTTGTATGGGCACCCTATCAAGAAGTACACTCCAATCGAATAGAATCAGTACAAAAACAATTTATATTATTTGTCCTGAGAAAGTAAGGCTGGACAACATCTCCCTTTCCCCCATATGAAGCTCGTTGTATGTTAATAAATATTGAAACACTTGAGAAACGCAGAATAAATGCCACAATTTGATGTTTAATTGACTTGGTCTCCCACAGGATTAGTTCTGAATACTTACTTGAAAATCTAAATTTTTATGCACCGACACGAGCCTTGCGAGCACGGAATTTGTTCAAACCAACTTCATTTCGAACTTTATATGCTATGAATGGTCCACTTAATAGAATGATGAGAACATATAATAAGGACAGTAATGTAATTGATGTGACAATGACGAAGAAATTATTGGAAATGTAATTGACTGAAAGATCATTGTATTCGTGAATTACAGTTTTGTCATATATGTTTGCTGCGTTGCATTTCGTAATTCATTATTAATACAAAATACATGATACCTCTAATAATTCATTTTCATAAATATAGCTATAAATTATTCATTAATTTTATTGTAATTGTAATATAATGTATGTAATTGTTGTCTACTATAGTTGAACGAAATAAAGGAAATTTCACATGAAAAAATTAAAAAAAAAACTCACGGTTTCGACTTTAACATTTCACGATAAGCAATATCGTACAAGGGCATGAACTGAATTCCATAGCCTACTACACAGAAATGTCAATGCAGTAATGAACTTAATTCCGCAGTCGGAAATTTACACTCATAAATAAATGTGATAAAACCAAGTAAAATATTGCATTTCCCGATACGAAAATCTCACTGTTGACATCTTATTTTCGCCCGAACGTCCGACTGCAATTTCGTAGCACTCGAATTCAGAAGTGCAACTTTGTGTGTGGTGCTGGAAAAACACTTGATGAAAAGTTCCCAACCGATTTGACAAAACCTAATCCAGTGCTCTCCCGAAATGGAAATCATGTAACTTCACTCCTTTCCCCTATCACCAAAAATCAACACAGCCGAAACTTCTGTCTCGACTTCGTGGTAAGAAACTTTATGCTTCGTTGGCATGGCCAATGGCTCTCCGCTTCCATTTTTACCCGCACCCCTTCACCACCACCACTTCCGTCGTCTTACATCCGACTAAAGCTCAACACATTTGGCACCTTGCGACTTATATTCCTCGCACCATCACTACACAGCTTCCCCATAATTCCACCTCAATGCGCCTGGCTGAAAATAGTCTATATTAAAACACCCCCTCTCAAAGTGCGGAAATCCTTACCTAGCACGAAAAATCGGCCGCTCGGAAGAGCTCGAAGCTCACAAGGACACACTCTCAGTTTGATTTTATTAAGATGGAGCGCAAAAACCAAATGTCTTTGCCGCCTCAATGCCCGGAAGAAAGGTGCTCCTGCTGGCTCCGTTTCGCCCGCACCACATCCGGGCACATATCACTTTTTATCACTGTATAACTAAGATCCGAAAGTTTATTGGTGAGATTTTCTCTCGCACTCGTGTGGCAACCCCAAGACTGGCTGGCTGACTGTTCGCCGCTGCTTGTTAATGTTTAGTGAATAAATATTTTATGCCTGGATGATATTTTGCTGATAAGCAGTGGGTGGGAAGACCGAGTTGATGTTTTTGACTTTGCTCCGGGCGAGCGCTAAACCACGGAGTGTGGGTGATTTCTTGGCAATTGAATAAATACAAGTTCTTCGTGTAGGACTCTCGCTCTCTGTGTTGGGGGATTTTCGAGGAATCGCTGCAGGTGGAAACCACCAGCCCGAAGAACGTGGGAGATTTTAAATCCAACGGCGTTTGCTGGAAGTGGCGGCGGCGGCGGCTCTCGAAGGACGAGGTCGGATTAAGATGTGTAAGCAAACTGATTTGCGCCAAAAGGGGACCATGAATATATATTAGTTGTGTTGATCCTCCGCTTAATCCTCTAATAACGATAAGCATGATCCAATTGGGTTCACATTTCGGGGCGTTGAGTGTGTTAGGAGTGGGCTGAATTTTGGAGCATAGGTAGGCGATTCCGGCGATTCGGATGATTTTGGTGGAAGAAGCTGATTTGGCGAGAAGGTAGGTAATTCTATTCGTCGCTGAGTTAAAAATATTTCTAACAAGATACAATAGTCTTTTTCGATTTGGAGAGAAGTGGGACAGTTCCCCACAGGACATCTCAGAAAACAAAAACACACAATCGT
The DNA here is from genome assembly GCF_029784135.1 of Toxorhynchites rutilus septentrionalis. Taxonomy (NCBI): domain Eukaryota; kingdom Metazoa; phylum Arthropoda; class Insecta; order Diptera; family Culicidae; genus Toxorhynchites; species Toxorhynchites rutilus. The sequence continues at coordinate 2,907,349 of NC_073744.1, forward strand.
GAATATTTTTTCTAGAATCGAAACCAAGATAAACACATTCTGCAGAAATCGAATTCCACCGACGAAACGAATCCGACAGAAAGAGTGTACTTTCCAATTATCTCTTCCTTCCATCGCTGCAAATGCAATGATTGGGACAATTTGGAACCATCACACGAATTCACTTACGCCCTTTGAACTGTGAATGGAACAATGCAGATGTTGTGCAGCGCTGTGTGCTTTGGGTTTGCTTCACGAGTACTGAGGGTACAAACCCTCCACGTCTCCGCGTCCTCTCGCTCGACACATCATCATTATCAACACCGACTCATAGAGGTAGGGAACCAAATCAAGATTGGTCCTCCCACGTGTTAAAACGGACCCCTGAACAGACGAAAAACAGCAACCATTCAGTTCCATCCCATCCCACGTGGAGAGTGCAGTTAAATAAAGAAATAAAAAAAAGGGTAAAGGATACTAAAATTCTCTCCCACTTTATCGAGTCACCGTATTCATACACGCTTAAATGGTTCTCGTTGATTTCGGAGATCCTTTTTTGTCGAGTGCCGCTCCGAGTGGAATCGCAATCAACGGTCGGAACCATTGCCAAGCCAACTTCAGGCGGTAACAATCAGTTGGAATTGAAAGAGGAGAGAAGGAAAATATACCCCCGTTGAAGCCTTTATCCCGAAAGAATTTAAATGAAATTTCGTTCAATGCTAATAAAATTCGAACATTTTATAGGAACATACACTCCACAGCCGCTCCGAATCGAGTTCAACCTGCATCCATCTGTCTTCATGGTTAGCCGGCAATGAGCGGCTAAACGAAAGAATAACAAAATCGATAGCTGTATGTGTAAAGGATATATTCTTTCTTCTCCAAGCTTCCCTTTCTTTGGTCTTGTGTTCATCGTCGACTTCTTAAATTTATTTCCACTCTTATTTTTTCGACACATTTGGGGTTTGGAGCCCTTTTCTATCCGATTGCGGTTTCCAAAGTTGCTCGGGTTGCTGCTTTTCGTTTGGCCCCGGCCAGTCCGGCTTGACCATCTCGACCAGCTCAGGCCAGCTTTGGAATGTGGTGACTGTGGCGACCAAGGGAAATGAAAAGTGACCCCCCTCTCGACTTCGTTACCACGGGGGTTTTCGTCGGCAATGCAGCAGCTGCTGCAATTGCTTGATTGGCTCACATTGCCGGCCGGTTTCCACACGATTAGTAATGCGCGATATATTACCACGTTATGGATGTGCCTTTCAGAAGAATGCTTTTTGGCCGGTCGGCTGGATAGTTGGTGTCCCAATTTCAGTCTCGTAACTACGATCGACCTAATGCAATTCGTCTTCTACGTTTGGAGGTGACAGAACACTGAATGTGTTATCAGTTTCCTCGATCACCGTAAAAACAGAAATGTTATTCCGATGCCAAAAACTATTTGAGAACAAAAAAACCCTCAGAACCCTCGACTCACTACAGGGATGAGCTCTGAAGAAGAATAACAGTGAAAGTAGTCGCAGTCCAAATAACTATTTTCTTCCAATTTCGGTTCGCTAAAATTACCAATCACATCTTAAAACAACTCTCGGACCAGACGTTTGGACTAGTTGGAAAATGCAAACGATCTTATCATTTCTGGCATTCCATGCACGAGCAACGAGAACTTGAAGCAAATGTTCTTTACTCTAGCTGCAACTCTGTCGTACAAGAACAGTGAGATACCCGTTGTAGATCCCAAGCAGTTGGCAAAATTACCGATAATCCTTAATGCCAATTGAACTGTTATCATAGATGAAATGAATTGTAGATGTTTGTATGTTAGGAGAGTTCTTTCAATGAGATCTAATGTTGCATGCGTATTTGGTTTGAAGACTGGATGTCATTTGAAGCATATTTACTTTTCTATTGACAATAGATATTGTTTCAGCTGATGATGGTTCTCCAAACACATAACTGCAAGAGCTGTATCGAATGCTGCTTCGAAAACTCAATGCCTCAATATTTGCCATATTAATGTGCAAAGCTTAATTGCCGGTAACTTTTCTCAGTTTCATGAGCTTCGTTCTAATCCTCACAACAGTAAGGTAGACATAATCTGTTTTACTGAAACCTGGCTTAGCAACGCTGTTAGTTATGCAATGATTGATATGGTTTGGTTAACCCATTAGTGCCCAGCGTATGAAATTTAATACGCAAAAATGCCCGTTTTTGAAAAACTGTTTTTAATGAAACTAATGTGTTAAGCGCATTTTAAATAATACCACATTACAATTTAAGAGTGTTTTTTTTTGTGTCAGTGTCATTTTATCTGTCATTTTGGTTGTTTTGTTGTGTATTGAAGCTTGCAAAGGTCGAGTTTAATGGAGTGGCAAAAGTAAATGAGAGGCTTAGAATGAAAGGGGTGTAAGTGATTTGATCGATTTCTCTACATCGACTCTCTCTTTTGGTCATAACCTAGCTGCAAATACATTCCTAGCTGTATTTGACCATTTGGAAGATAGGTCAGAGCTCCATCTATCGGATTCTATAGCAAACTTGAATTGGAACCTTTTTGCAGTTGAGTTATTAACTAAATAAAAAGATGATGAAGAGAAATCGATCAAGTCACTCACACCCCTTGCATTCTAAGCCCCTCAAATATAAATTTATCAAAGTTTTACCTCTTAAAGGATTCTAAATTGCTCAAACCTGTGACACAACACTACTAGACGAGTGTAAACAATGATATCTAGCTAAAAATCCGAAGAAAATTATGAAACCACAAAAAAATCTATGTTTACTTTTGAGCGTATGAAATTTCATACGCTGTGCAACTACGGTATATTTTTTCTCAATAGGATATATCAGCTTCCCGATAATCCGGAGGACCTGTACAATTATCTGATTGATTTGGACGAAGACGCTTTCGAAAATCTAGTGTCAACAAATGATATTGACTTTGTCGTCGTGCCCCCAAGCGGTGAAGACAGCGATGTGGATGCTGGAGATAGTGACTCGGAGGACGGCCCTTCCGGTTCTGGCAAACAAGTGAATGTTGAGAGCAACATTGAATGAGGCCAATCACAAGAATGCTCCTCGGGCAGCAGCAAGAAGCGGAGTGCCAGACATTGGGAAAAATGACCTTAAATTCGGATGCAGATGCAGCCGTTGTTCTTGAAGGACATTCACCTGATCTTAGTGATCTCTGCTCGAAACATAAATGGTCTGCCGTTCAAATGTTCCATTACCTATTTGACGCAGATTTCGTCGGACTAATCACCACAGAGACAAATAAGTACGCACTGCTGAAAGGAGATACAAGATTCCGTGTGACCGTACCGGAAATGTAGAAATTTCTAGGAATTGAACCGTGGGACAATTATGCGTAGGACGGCAGTACACAAAAGTGCTAATAAACCATGAAAATGGTTGTTGAAGTTGAATTTTATGAAATAAAACCGTATTGTTCGATATTCAAATGATTTGGGCAGTACACCTGGGCAGTAATGGGTTAAGGGTATAATGTGTGTATCTCCGACGCAACTTGCATTATCGAATTATAACCCAATCTCCAATTGATTCCTCCGATTTTGACGGTACAGAATTTCTGATGTTGGAGATCACAGTTGGTTATGATAAACTTTTGTTGGGAGTTTATTATAACCCACCGAATATTGATAGTTTTTCTACAACTTCCAAGCAATTTGAAGAATTTATGGTCAAATTTTATAATACTTTTCTAATTGTAGACTCCAACAATGATTTACTGAAGTGTTCAAATCGATCACGCAGGTTCAGTGAAATACTTGATTCTGAACCTTCATTTTTCCATCGATTGGGGTGTTCTTTGCTTATCACTTCACAGACTCTGCGCTAATCTTACCAAGTGTTATTTATCTGGACGAAGTCAGGCTGTGTTTTATAATGGAACTAGCTTACCCGGAAAACTTCGTCCCGCCCAAAATTTATTTTTCGTTATCACATCCACGTTTTCTTGCTAGGCGCTGTTCATGGGTCCAATCTAATGAGGTACATATCGAGGTGAAGCAGTAGGCGAAGTATACACTCTGTCCAACTTCTATAAGACCACCCTGATTCTATTTCGTTGCAACGCAAACAGTTAGAATTTCAACAGGATACATTCATACATTGTTGAATGCTTAGAATAAAGTATATTTAACGTCAATTTCGTTCAAAAGAGTTGTTTGTTTATTTATTGTGCTTAAATATGATAAATTCAGCTGTCCAGTTTCTATAAGAACACTTCAAAATTCATAAGTATTATCACCTGGTCTTACAGAAGTTGGACAGAGTGTACTTGTATTCGCATGCAAAATTTCGTGCCTTTATTATTTGCGTTCTCTATGAACTGTATATGGGAGCAACAAATAAATGTTCAAAATACTCAAGTTTTTTTCATGATGATTTGAGCCCAATTCCTCATGAAATCTTGCAACTGCTTGTTTTTTTAACAGATGGCAATTGTATTGTTACTTATTTCCATTATTTATATGGTGAAACGGTCCAGAAAGCAGTCGTATTCTTAGGCCTCGGAAGCATTTACACTTCGGTGAAATGCTGCTTAATTAAACACTATTTTTCCATATCACACACACCGACACTGAGACCCATAGTAATATCTATATGGTACGCTAAAACTAATGAAGCTACGTTCGTTTCTATGGCCATGGGGAAGTGAAAATGTTGTACTGAAATATCACTTTCATTCGTCTTTTTCAACGGAATTTCACAAATATTCACTACACGCTGTCTCATTATTCTCATAATCAGCGGGAATTTCAATTAAATGTATGTTTTTCATTGATAAAACTCATACTGAAAATAGCATTTTCACATGGATGTGGTAGGCAATCGAATATAAACACAACGACTGACGTCACTATTTGAGGAATAGTTGTGGCAGCGCATGCTATGTCGCTCGAAAAATCACTATCTTCATTACCTTTTTTCCAGGACATTGGGTCCAATCGCAGAATTGTTCATTGATTGAAAAAAAAATCACCTTGATAGGAGAGACGAACGAAGCGTTTGCAGAGTGACAAATTCGCTCTTATGTCTAAGGTTGGAAATAAAACCATAGACAAGTAGCTACTTGCGACAAAAGCAGATGCAGATTTACTCAATGTATGCCCATCAAACCCGATAAGTTTGGAATTAAATTTTGGTTGACATCAGACGTTAAGAGTAAATATTTTGTAAATGGATTTTCGTATTTTAGTAAAAATGAGCAGAGACCGTCATCAACACCACTTAGTGAATTTGTTGTTCTTAAACTCACTAAACCATTTACAGGGTGCGGAAGGGATATAACCAACGATAACGATAATTTTTCGACGAGTGAATCTTCAGCAACGGAACTTTCATAAGAAAAACTACTTTGGTAGGGGCTATTCGAGAGAACAAAAGGGAATTGCCCAAATCTACAAAACAAAAAAAAAGATAACACGTTTTGCAACGCAACTTTACAAATCAGAAAATTGTACATTAACAATTCATAAAAGCAAACCGAACAAAAAAGTTCTCTCGTTGAGTCTTGCTACATGCAAAAAAATATGTTTGTGGAAAATGTTGAATTAATTTTCTAAATCCAGAAAAAAACAATTATTTTATGATTATTACATGATCATTATTTTGTGTTTCATTGTCTATGCAAAATTATGTATTGTTCATAATCAATTTAAGAAAACATAACGTTTATTCGAAAAGCGGTCATTTGACCGCCAGTGGTAGGAATCGATGTATAAAAAATGATGGTAGGTTTAGTGTTAATGGAATTTCGACGTATTAGCAAATAATATCCGGAATGATAAATCAACAAATTAAAAAAAAAGATTGTGTGTTCCTACGTCCTAAGCGGTCGTGTCACGGATACAACCCCTCGATTTTTTAAATTCCTCAACATTCATCTTTCTATGAGAAGTTTTTTTTGTTGGAAACGGTTATCACCTGCTCTTAAATCGTCTGTGACTATTTCTTGCTTCAAAAGGGGTCTACTTGGAGAACTTGATCGCATGCAATGAATGAATTGACTTGGATCAAATTAAAAATTCAGGAATTTGTTGAGATGATTTGTTAAATTAAAACCAGAATATCACACCACTGTGTAACGTTTACAAAAAAAGGTTTTTTTTCCTTGAGTTACATGAATAAAGCGAATGAAAAAATAAAATTAAACAAATATATAAACGGTCATTTCAGAATAAAGTCTTGAGTTCCATCCTCTATGTTGAATTAGTTACATCTTTGAACAGCACTGTTAACTGTCAAAACGGTATACTTCTATCGTGTAATTCAATCATTCTATTATTGGATAAAAAAAAAACGTTGTAATTTGTCCAAACTCTGTTATTTTCCCAAACTGATCATCAAGACAATCGGGAGTAAAACCTCGATCGGTGAGCGAAAGGTGACAAACATACGACGGCATGAACAGGAGAACTTCTCCACCTATCGTTGTTACTTCAATTATAATTCGCAAATTAAATTTAACAATAACAAAAGGATGTGGGTACCAATTATTCAGCAATTATTCTGTTCATGTGGTTGAAAATGGGTCGATCCCATAAATCAGCAAATTTTGCATGAATAAATCATAGAGTGGCTGTCTGCTGCTGTTCAAATTACAACGGTACACGAGAGAGAGAGAGAGTGGGACAACACACCTTGTCAATCCCGGATGAACTGCATATTACTGTTGCCGCGAAAATTGACTCACACTGAAAAACAGCATTCGTTATTTTCCCGACATATTTTCACACACAAAAAAAAAAAACCAGTCCCATTTATTCCTTCTCCCTAACCCACCCTCGGTATGGTCACATCTATACGCGCGGAATTACATCCAAGCGAAGTGCGGAAATTGCCCGCCATTAATCCCTTATCTGGTTTTGTCGCAGTCATCAAAAAAGTGCCATAATAAGCGGGAAGCAGAAAATAAAATCCATAATAAAGCGAGCGGAGGAATCGCCAAAACAAGAAAAAAAAACTCCACCAAAGCTGTTTTTTTTCCTGTCCCAACTTCGACATCGGAAAGGAGGGCAAAAAATGAAAAGTTTAAGTAGCTTCCCAACGGAGCATATTCGACACCACCGCCTGGGCTGCAGTGCCAACAAACATCATCAGAAGTCATCAGAAGTCATCAGAAGTCATCAGAAGGCAACGAGCATACATACTCATACACACACACAGACACATGATATCATCTTTCTGACACATGACTCGCCGCAACGCCTTTTCCCTCCATCTCCGAGCAACAAAATATCGAGCTTCTCCATCGAGCGTGTAAAGTGGCGCAAGCATCTCTAATCACGTGAGATCACATTCGTGCGATAGAAACGATGCAATGGGGGAGGCGGGGGGGGGGGGGGGGTGGACAGGGGGCAAAAAACGCTTTCAGAAAACGTGCCAAACGTCGCTTTGATTGCTGCGTCGTCTTCTCGTGAAGCACAGCTTTGTTGCTAGACAGCTAGAGCGACGAAAAGCAGAAGCCAGTGCCGTCGTAAACTATGGCGCAGAGACCAAAAACAGTTTAAAATGCAGCGGACAAAGAAAACAAATCGAATCATAAATCAATACAATGGACGGGGTGCTGCTGCTTCTGCTGCTGTGCAACGATCCGATAGAATTGTCGAAGGATAGGAAAAATGGTCCCTTTTTCTTTTCTAAATTGAGCGAATATTCAATTCGGGATTTTTATCACCAATGCACAGTGTGAAGAAGGTAAGCGCTCCCCTGAGTTATAGGTGTGCAATTGAATGGCAGAATACACAAGGCGCACACAAACCCACATACACACACACACACACACACGCTAAACCGAAATGCGAAGTGAGGCAGAAATGAACGGATTACATTCAGCGGGACGGCTCTGAGATTCTGTTCGATCATGATCACCGCTTTTACTTTATGTACCGGAACAACCGCCTATTGACGAGCATATGCATCTTTCACATCACGTTGCTCGTTAAATTGTGTAAGGCTGCGTTTACATTCCAGATGCCTATCCTTGTAGGTTTTGAAATATTTGAAAAAAGAAAAGGCATGGAATCAATCGAAAAATACGTAACCCAGATAGCAGATAGGAATGACACTCACCATAGTGAGCGATTCTCTCGGTCAATAATATTTTATGAATATCGAAGTCATACAGCCCAAATTAATTTTTAGCGCATGTTTTGGCATTCTGATTTATAACATTACATGAGTTTAAAAATAACGGAAAATGTGCTACTCTCCCATACTGGTACAGCGTTTGTATAATATATATGCCAACAAAAGAGCAATATGAGCGAGCGAAACGAGAGATACATTGCAAATAAGCATGCATTAAACCAAGGTTTCTCAAAGTGGTCGATGTCGACTCCTTGGGGTCGATCCCGGTTTCCCAGGGGTCGACACAAACGAAAACTGATTTTGGGGGCCGACGAGATCTAAAAATCGACTCCCTATTGAATAACACAAGTTCTGATTTGAAACTTTCAAGATACTGTCCAAGTTGTATAACGTGAATCAACTTGTTATAAGAATGACTAATATTTTAGTAGAATGTATTAGGTTGGGGAAAAAGTAATCCATTATTTTTGCGTAAAATTCTGAACTTTATTTGAGATATCTAGGATTGTCCGATGTTGGTCAAATATACATCGTATTGTTGTGTATTTTGTTGCCATTTAAGAGGTAAAGATAACGATCCTGGTACCAGATGATTACCATCTTTTTCTCGTATTGCAAAACTTCCTGAGTGATAAGAAATTGGGATCAAGAGAAGATTGTGAAAATCGATCACTATAGTTTTCGCCAATAAGGACCAAGATTTCTATGAGAGAGACATTCATACAAGTCTTGGTTCTTATTGGCGAAAAACTATAGTGATCGATTTTCACAATTTTCTCTTGATCCCAATTTCTTATCACTCAGGAAGTTTTGCAATACGAGAAAAAGATTTTTTCCCAACCTAATATTATTGTTGTACTTTTCAAAAACTCAACAAGGCTCATCGACATAAGTTCATAAATTCATACAAGATTAGAAAATCGGCATGTAGAAAACTGTGAACAAGTCCGGTACCAGTACCAGTTTTTCTTTTTCCATTTTCTTAACATGTCCTTCTCGTCTTTGACTGTCTTCTTGCTCTTCGAAGTTCCCGCTTCATTATTGCCCAGTACTGCTCCACCGGGCGCAGCTCCGAACAGTTTGGACATGATGGACAGAATTGGCCTCATACCACTCCAGGACACTTTTAGAATAGTGGCATGATGCCAAATCTGGCCGAAATAGCGGAGCTTCATCGTGCTGCTGCAAGAACGGCAAAAGGCGCTTCTCGAGGCACTCAGATTTGTAGATCTCGCCATTTACTGTGCCCTTTGTCACGAAAGGCTCACTCCTCAGTCCGCAAGAGCAGATGGCCTGCCAAACGAGATATTTGGAGGCGAACTTCGACATTTTCTTCTTCTTCAATTTGTCGTCCATATCGAACTTGCTCTTGCCGGTGAAAAACTCCAACCCCAACTTTGCTTAAAATCGGCTTTTATATACGTTTCGTCGTCCATCACACAGCAGCCATATTTTGTCAGCAGTCTTGTAGAGCTTCCGTGCCCGAGTTTTAGCCGTCGATTGTTGCCGCTCATCGCGGTTTGGGAAGTTCTGTACCTTGTATGTATGTAGTCCAGCTCTCTTCTATGCATTCTGGACGTAGCTCTGCGACATGCCGATCTTTTCAGCCAAATCACGGCTTGAGACGTTGGGATTTGCTTTAATCATCCGCTTCACCTTTCCCTCCGTCTTTTTGTTCTCCGGTCCCGGTTTTCTTCCAGCTCCTTTGCCGTGGTCCAACGTCAACCGCTTCAACACTCTGGAGACGGTTGAATGGTGAATGTTCAACATTTTTCCCAACTGCCGGTGCGACAGGTCAGGAAATTCCAGGTGTTTGGAAAGAATTTGTTCTCTCGACTCGCGTTGGTTCACCTCCATTTTCGTTGAATCGAAAAACACGACTTCGAGTTTGACAGCATGTAGACAATACACATCAATGAGAAAGTGTGCAAAATTTGGTTGATTTTTACCCAATGGTAAAAAAGTTATGCCTTGTTGAATGTGTCGCAATAATTTCGTGTTCGCCCTTTATATTTGACACATATACTCGGTTTGATAGAAGATAGTCATGATCAAGTCCAAACATGCTTCTAATATTTTACTGTATAACAAGCTTGTACTTATGTCCCAAGTCATGAAAAAAACATCACTCGTAAAACGTTTATCTTTCGCATAAAGTGATTATACCACTTTGTTCAACAGTCAAAGTGTTATTAACGCTCAAAACCTTACATCTCCAACGTAACCCTCTGTTTTTAAAGCTTTTAACTTTCACACCGGTACATAATACTAAGTTAAAATCCATACGAAAGCAAGCTTAGTACTGTACAGTTTTCTTTGTGTATATTATATTCATTGGAGGTAGAATGATAATACACACATCTATTAATTTAATTCAAGAGCTATTATATTGCTGAAGTAAAGTGAAATTTACAAAATGCTTAGTAACCTACGCGTGTAGCTTAACCATACCTTTCTGCTGTTTATGAAATAGTAACAAAGTTGATACCGAAACATGTTTTAATATATTTCAATTTTTTCTGAAATAACTCCAGGAAGCTTCTCAAAGAAGAGTAATAAATGTTTGATTTTCTTTGTTTCCTTTTTTCACGACGTATTACACAACGATTAAAAAGGATTGAGGATATCCTAAATTTAAAAATTGCTCAATGAATAATAAATCCCTGCAATATCACAACCATGGAAGAAGCCAATGTCGACGATGCAAGTAGAGATCCATGAACCTTGTCGAAAAAGGCTCCAGTCTGGTTACAAACATTTTGACAAAACAAAGAAACCGTTTCACACTGAATTTATTATGTTTTTTATCTTCACTTCGTGATTTTTTGTTTAAATTAATTGCCTACTTGAGTATTTGCAAGTAATTTTTATTTGTGAGTAATTAGTACTAATAATTGTTAAGTACACTTGATGTTCATCCAATTTTATGTCTATTTATTTTGTTGAATTCCGTTGAGAAAATAATGTCAAGTCACTTAACCTTTTCTAAGGCCGTGGCAACTATATTGCCACCCACAAAACATATTTTTTCGCAGCACTTTGAATATTATTTCAATATTTTGCTTAATCAAAGATTTCTAAAGATATCTGGCAACACTTCATTTTTTTAGGGCTGCTAAAAAATTACGATATTAATTTGCAAGTTATTTTTATGTAGAAAACAGAAATTAGAGCGCTGGCAGAAGATTCTGTTTAAATTCGCTCAAAATGCAACAAGTTGATAAGATTTTCACTGTAATCGTTCTATTCAGGATATGCAAGTGTGTGTAAGCTGATGTAGTTTTTCCAATTAAATAAAATGTGTAATTGATGAAAAATTAAAATAATAAAAATGATGAAAAGGTAACAAAATGTTTCTTCGCTGCACGAGAAATATTGTTTTAATATTTGCATAACCAGAGGCGCAATAAAGTGAGCTGTGAACAGCGACAAACATTGTTTTTGGGGTTAACGGGCAGTGGCAGCTATATTGCCACGATTTTTTTTTCAACTGTTTCAATAGTTTATTTTTTATCAAAGGTTTATGTTCTCTGATGTTTGAGTCGAATTCTTGCCTAGTTTCCTTCTAAAGGGTTTATCAACCGATGAGTTTCTCAATTGTTAAGTATTTCGCATGATTGAAGAAGTTTGGCTATGGTATTCCGGTATTCCGTCCAAAATAGTTTGGGAATCCCTGCATTAAACCTTTTCGCACACTTTGCCACATACACGACCCAGACCGGAAAGGACATAGGTCCACGTTTATGCTCTCCTTTTTGCTCTTAAAAACACTTTCCAGCGTATAATATAGCATTGCGTACCAGCCGGCCTTAGTGCGATCCCCGCTTGACATCGTTTGGACTTTTTTTTGGGTACAATTCCAAGCTGACACTCAGTCTGAAAAAATAGAACATAGAAAAATAGATGTCTACTCCCATACATACAAACGTTTTAAAGCTTTCGCAAAAGGTGCCTTCATTTGTTCATTTCACTCTTCTGCACACGAAAAAGCATTTTTTCTGCCAAAGATCTCGAAAAGTTCAGTGTGTTGTTGATTGAGAATGGAAGTTATGGCCCACATCATACCCCTAGAATGATTTAAACAAGGCGATTTGCGCTGAAATTGGTGGAACAAATTTGCAGATTTTTTGACGTAGAACTTCGTCTTTCTGGATGAAAATGTCATGTCTATTTTAATCTTATTCAGGCGTTGCGACTATTGATCGATTTAGATTTCTGCACCGTTTTCCTGCGAATCGATTGAAGATCGTAACATCTTACAAAATGTTTTATGTAGAGGCGGGTAATCCTTCCTTTCATAAGACATTAATAAGGAAGCATACAACTTGATTGTTTTTGTTGGAGCTTATTTTCAATGAAAAATTACTGTTGTTTTTGTTTATTTGGGATACATTACACCGAGGCAGCTGGTGCATTCGAATCCTTCCACTCTTATGTGAAATCAAAGTATTCCAATATTAAAAGTCTTATCAAACTTTTCGGTATTCCAGTTAATACTGCGTAAAAGTAGGTAATTAGTAGGCTTTTCTGCCATTTCAGTATATGTATTTTTGGTGACTATCACATACTGCCCATGCACGAAAGTTACGGCTCAATATGTACTGTGAGCATGACCAAGAATACATTGCTCGGCTCCAACAGACACATCAGAAATAAATGCACAGTCGCAAACACGACCGTCAGTTGAACGTTTAAACGTTCTCTCTTGCTATCGAACGTATACAGAAGAGCGGTTAAAATATGCTATTTTCATTCTCTCATTCAAGGATGGTTCCAATCAACGAGCGTTCGTTGCATTCTCTTATTGGAATCATTTCACGCACTCAATCATATGTTTTGCATCACCCGTGGAAGAGAAAATTGACATGTCAAGAGAAACACCGAATGAACACAGTATGAGTGTCATCGCCCGGCAACTGTGTGCATGTGCATCGATGCTTGTGTGTATAGTTTTATGATTCGTTCGTTAGTTTCTGTCACCGCTTTACTCTCGTTTCCTGATCCGATTGAATGCCAAGTGTTAAATCTTTCGATCGAATCACTTTGTGAGTGATTTGTGTCACGCTCAGAAGGGAAATGAATCGCAAGGCAAACACCCAAAAGCAAAAAAAAAACTGAAAAGTGGTAGAACAAATAGAGCGCGGTGAAACTATCATTTTTAGATGTGCAGTGGACAAAAAAGACTAGTTCATTGACTTCAATATAACTTCAATTGTATTTTAGTATTTAAGCAAGCGTGAATAAAAGAGCACAAGCTCCAGTAAAACATGTTTTTTTTTGCCTTTAGTGTACCATCTTAACTGACATTCGATGCATTGCATTTCTCTGAAACGCTTGCTGCCGAAATGATAATTTCATAAATGGGTGCAATCACGGAAAAATTATCGCCTGGAGATTCTTCTCTGCCTTATTCGCACACAAATCCGATCTATGAAGAGTGAACCATTTGTTGTCAGAGCTGTTGTTTGTTCAACTCACGAGCAGAATGAACTTGTCTGCCACATGTTCGAATTTGTCCACTCACTGAGTGGTAGCGTATGATGCGAGGCCAATACATTGATTGAAGGAGCTGTTTTCACATACTGAAAAAGTTGGATGCTTTCTTCGATTCTCTCGTCAATCACCAACATTGCTCTCATTCGTAGTCATAACTATCCTTTGATTCCGGCTAATTTGATTGTAGTTTGATATTTATTTGACTGCCAAATAAAAAAAAATCTCAACCGTTATCCAAACGTAAATACCCCGTTCTGATTGGTCGAAATCGAAGATACAAGCATGTACTCATAATTAAAAAAAAAATTGATAGTAAATATTACTATGTATCGTTCACACATAATAAAATGTTATTTTTGAATAACTCTGAAATACTAGACGTTACCTAAACACCCTAACTGCCATGTTTTGATTGGTCAGATTTACGGTTTCCCAAACACAAGCTTCAAAACCAAGGAGCCTGTGGAAATCGGCATTGCAAACACATGCAAGTCAGGGCCGGTGTTGCCACCCTTACAGATTGATTTATCTGGATTTATCTGGATTTATCGTTCTATCTAATAAATTGGCAAGATGTTAAAGTAATCAGAGGCAAGATTTCATGCATCACTCAAACTTCATTCAAGATTTCATCAAAGCAACAAGGATAGGTCTTCAGGAAACCGATAAATAGCATAAAGTTTTCCATTCACTTATTTTCGTCACGTAGGTTGAATTTATTGGAAAAAGTTTAAGTTTCAAATACCTTCTTATTATCTAAACTATGGCACATAGCCCAGGTAATTTCGCCAAATAACGAGCAAGTAGCAGAAATTAAAATGATTACAGGACAATTTCTGTGAAGTCACCATGCAATGTTCAGAGTTCATCGAGATCAGTTGTATTTGGACGCCACGCAAGGTGGATTGAATTTCATTGACCCTGAAACGCAATGTCAATCCTTATTAATAAGATACTAGCTAACCCGGCAAACTTCGTCCCGCCCATTTACTTGATTAATTCTCGAGTAATGCAGAAATTTGTGTTTTATTTGTTTGGCAGCCACCCCTAAGGAGGGGTATCTAACCACCATAGAAACATTCATTGCACCCTAAAGTTTCCATATGCCTAATTTGGTTTAATTTGCTTGATTAATTCTCGGGTAATGCAAAAATTTGTGTTTCATTTGTACGGCAGCCCCCTCTAAGAGAGGGGGAAGGAGTATCTTAACACCATAGAAACATTTATTGCATCCTAAAACCTCCACATGCCAAATTTGGTTTCATTTGCTTGATTAATTCTCGAGTAATGCAGAAATTTGTGTTTCATTTGTATGGCAGCCCCCCCCCCCTTTGAGTGGGAGAAGGACTGTCTAACCATCATATAAACATTTATTGCACCCTAAAACTTTCACATGCCAACTTTGGTTTCGTTTGATTGATTAATTTCAGAGTAATGCAAAAAATTGTGTTTCATTTGTATGGCAGCCCCCTCTAAGAGAGGGGGAAGGAGTATCTTATCACCATAGAAACATTTATTGCATCCTAAAACCTCCACATGCCAAATTTGGTTTCATTTGCTTGATTAATTCTCGAGTAATGCAGAAATTTGTGTTTCATTTGTATGGCAGCCCCCCCTTAGAGAGGGGGGAGGGGTCTCAAAATATCACGAAAACCTTCCCCGGCCCCAAAAACCCCTACATACCAATTTTCATGTCGATCGGTTCAGTAGTTTCCGAGTCTATAAGAATCACACAGACAGACAGACATCACTCCTTTTATATATATATATATATATATATATATATATATATATATATATATATATATATATATATATATATATATAGATATAGATATAGATAGATTTAATTTACACAAGCGTTAAAAAAGATATATCATCCTCTGATTAGGTTGAATAGATGGAAAAATGTAACAAGTAATACTAAAAAAAACATTGAACCTCGCCTCAACGATTAAGACAATGGATCATCGAAGAACGAATAAGGCAATCTATAATTTTCTACTTACAATGGAAGCAATTGAAGTGAAAATTGAGCAAAAATTTCCGAATCATCCATGGGAAGTTATTTGGGAAAATTTATCCAAGAACTTTATATCTACTCAGGCGAGGTCATTATTGTATGAAGTATTCAATGATTCTTTTCCTAACAGAGTTAGAATGAAAAATCATAACTTTGCTAATGTTGAAAATAATCTATGTGACATTTGTGGTGAGGAAGATACAAATTTCCATAGAATCAAAGAATGTAAATTTTCGAGGAATGTATGGAATTGGATGTCAGAACATTGTCAGAACGAAACTGCAACAAGGTTTAGATTCGCCGGAAGAAATTATATACAAAGGAATCAAAAAGAAACAATTTCAAGCAAAAAGTGCATTATGGCTAGTAGCAGAAACAATTTTTCACAATATGAAAAATTATAAAAATGCCAACCTATTTTGTTTCAAAAAACATATTAAAGAGAGAAGATGGGATAACAAGAAGGTATTTGAAAAACAATTTTATTAATTTTTGTCAAGAATGGAAAATAACTTTAGGTTTAGATTTGGTTAAGGTAGGTTAAATTATGTTAAGTTTGTTCGTCTCTTACTAACTTTCTTCGTTAATGCAAACGAGAATCGTTAACCTAGAGAACAAGGAACGCTGAGTTGTAAATGGTTAAAAAAGGAATAAATAAAAGAGAAAAAAAAACAGCTGGCGAATTATTTCGATTTCTTTTCCCCCCTTAAAGTTCATTCGAAAACCTACAAAATGACATCCTTTCATTTTTCGTACGTTATTTCTGTGCTGAGAAATGTCCTCCTTTTTGCGACCAAATTCTAACTGAAACAGGCTTTACTTGCATTTTGATCATATAATTGGACCGTTCGAAAGGGAAGCAATCGCCCTAAAGCGGACAAGGCGATTGCTTCTCAGGACACCGCTAGGCCACATATGTATATCGGCAGTGACTCGCTAGAACTTCCGCGAGCTTGGCTAGGTTGTTGTTATGCAAATGATGGATTTCAATTCACTACACCACGCATTGCATGATCGTTTAAGAAAACTCATATTCACATCATCATCTGTACAGGATTTTGGGGGTCTCCGTAGCCACATTGGTTGCGCGTTCGCTTAGTCAGCGATCGATCGTGAGTTCAAAACTCAGGGCCCTCATTGACCATCTTTGTGTTGTTACAGAATAGCTACGTCCACGCAACAATTATCAGCGATGGAGATCGATCCACGGTCGAAATAAGATAGATTCATCCATACCACTGCTCTGCTCTGCAAGACACATCGGGCTGCTGTTCTATAAATAACTCGACAATGATCAATCAACTGTTTCCGCTGTCCGGTGGTCCAACTGGATAATGGAAAAACAGAAAGAATACTCTTACGCCTAAATGGCTACTGTGTGAATGTACCATATGTAATGGTATAAAGGGTGTGTCACATCAAATTGCATCACGGAAAAAACGCTGTAGAAATTTAATTTTTAGGAAATATATCTTCAGCTTTCGCTTATAATCAGATAAGAGTGTATAGATCACGTTGGCCATGCTTCACTGTCAATTTTTCGTAAATTTGGAAAAATGTCGTCGAACGAAAAAGAGCGTCGTGAATTAATCCTGTGCACTCATTTCGAGAATCCGGAGTTGTCACATCGGGACATCGGTAAGATGCTGGGAATCGTCCAATCCACGGTCAGCAGAGTACTAAAACGATACTTCGAGAACCTAACCATCGACCGGAAGGTGAAGAACGGCAAAAATGGATGCTCCGTCAGTGAAAAAGATCACAAGCGCGTAGTTAAGTAGTTTAGACGTGATCCGAGAGGTTCGGTCCGGGATGTCGCCAATAAGCTGAATTTGTCAAGTTCATTCGTCCAGCGGACCAAGCAGCGGGAGGGCCTGCGTACATACAAGGTTCAGAAGGCTCCTAACCGCGACGAAAGGCAAAACATGGAGGGGAAGACGCGAGCCCGGAAGCTGTACACCGAAATGCTGACGAAGCCGCATTGCCTGGTAATGGACGACGAAACCTACGTCAAAGCGAACTTTCGTCAGCTGCCGGGCCTGTTGTTCTTCTCCGCAGAGGACAAATTCAGCGTTCCGGAGGAGATTCGCAAGCAAAAACTATCCAAGTTTGCCAAAAAGTACATGGTGTGGCAAGCGATCTGTTCTTGCGGAAAGCGGAGCGCCCCCTTCGTGATGACCGGCACGGTAAACGGGCAGGTTTACCTTAAGGAGTGGCTACAGAAGCGCTTACTACCACTATTGAAGCAGCACGAGGGCCCGACCATCTTCTGGCTGGATCTCGCTTCGTGCCACTATTCAAAGGACGTGTTGGAGTGGTACGAAGCCAACGGGGTCACCTTCGTGCCGAAGGAAATGAACCCGCCCAACGCGCCGGAGCTTCGCCCAATAGAGAAATAATGGGTGATTATGAAGCAGGCCCTCCGGAAGAACCCAAAAGTTGTCAAATCGGAGGCGGACTTCAAGAGAAAATGGATTTCTGTTCAAAAAAAACTACAACCTGACGTTGTACAGAACCTTATGGACGGGGTAAAGAGGAAGGTGCGAGCATACGGGCTTGGGCTCGAAGTATGAATAAATAGAAAATGCCAAAAGTTGTTTAATAGTTTTTATTTTACTGTCTAAAATTTTCAATAGGATCGGTCTACTGAGCGAATTTCTATAGCGTTTTTTCCGTGATGCAATTTGATGTGACACACCCTTTAGAAGGAATACTGGCGAATGGCAACTGTGTAATGTGCTAATTATATATATGATAACCATGTGACATGTACACGATTAAAAATCCGGCTCTGTTACAGCTAAAATGCTAATGAGCCTTAAATAAATAAATGGGATAAAAAAAAATCTGTACAGGATTTGGTGTGTTCAAGATGAATATGCTGCTCAGAGTAAGAATTTTATGAATTGCTACACATTTCAAGTAAGTGGTTTTGGCTGCTAGATTCCAGACTACCAACGCTTGGTATTGGCGTGGTATCGCTGACTTCAACAATGAGAATCTGAACAAAATAACTCACAAATTTTTGCTCTCTCTCTCTCTCTCTCTCTCTCTCTCTCTCGAGATCTGATTGAGCAGGCGTCGAGTGTGGTTGTGTTTTTCGTTGCTCCGTGTTCATTTTCGTTATTTTCTACCCTTCAATTTTTCATTACCAAGTGTTAATTTTCATGTGTAGAAAACGATTTGCAATTGTGAAAATCAGTGTTTCCCGCATCCATATTAAATCCATGTTTAATCCAAAATCCAAATTAATTTTACTGAATTAATCTTGGAAAGAAGCGAAGACATGTATTTTGTTTCTGCCTGTGAATTTCATTACGGCGTTTGTCTGGCTCTCATGTTGTGACGTGTTTTTGAATCGCGAGTGTATGGTTAATGGCAGACGTTCGCTCATTCCAAAAGGTGTTTTAAGTGTTGATCCAAATTCAATAGGAAGTTTTTGCTGCAGTGAAAATATCGCATTTGAGTGTTGAGCAGGGGCATGATCAGCGCACAGAAAAAGGCGTGGGTTGTGTTTGTGTGTAAACACGTAAACACGTAAACTATAGTAGTAGTGGTACTATATGACACTATATGGCGCTTGCTGCGTTCATATGTAATAGTAATCTGGTTGCATCGCTGCGCCCTGTGTTTGGTTCAGGTCGGAAGATTTGGTTTTTCCTCCATAGGTGTTTATGTGTTCGTGCGTTTGATGTTCAGAGATGCCAGATGATTTATTTTTTTTAAATATTAATCGTTTTGCAAACAGGAAATCTGTAAAGTTCTTCACTTATTTGTAATGTATTAACAGTAAGTTTTCGAAGTGAGATGCGTCACGATGTACCATTTCTTGTATTTCGGTGGTTGCTTGATGGTGTGATGCAGTATGGAGCATTTTTGTGGTTTATGAGGAAACTTCGAAAATGTTCTGCATTGTGTTACATTGCCGGGCGTCCACCGCCGATTGGAGGGAGGCGATGTGTCGTGACGTGCTTCATTCTGGGAACTTACTGTAAAGACAGATCGTTCGTTTCCTTTCGTGTGTTTGTGTATATAGAGGTTTTAGAAGCTCCTGTTATTATCTGTCAATGATTCTTGATCCTTATTCAGACTTCAGTTTCCTAATTCAGTTTTTTTATATTGTGTTCCCAAATCTCATATTTCCTTTCGGACGGTCATCGATTTGTGTGTTTACCTGTAGTTATTTATGGTATATGTGGATATAATTGTGCGATATTCATACACTTCGTTCGAAGGATAATGAAACTCGTAGAAACTCATAGAATGATCATAGAATTTTTTTCAAATTGTCTAAAATTCTCAAAGTACGTGCTATAAATATTAAAAACACGGGCTTCCTTATCAGGATACCTAAAGATAATCTTTACCGCGTGTTGTGACAAGTAGAATTTTTAGAATTTCATTTCGTCGAGTGGCTGATAATTCGCGTTTACATAATCACATCACTTACCACAGTGAATCCTGATTCTTACCTCCTCCCACTAACAACTATCCCTTCCATGATAATCGCTAGGGAACCACGCTATAGAGGCGACCCTTCTGGCCTTTGGGCGACGGTTATCATACTAACATTCAGCAACTACGAGCAACTAGAGCAACTACGAATTGTACAGTCTACTCAAGCTCAAGCTCAAGCTCAAGCTCAAGCTCTCTCTCTCTCTCTCTCTCTCTCGAATCTGAAGATATTGAGGATCCACCGCGGGAAAACTTACCTAGAAAGAGAGAAGAAAATATGTATCATTATTATGTGTGTGTTGCTCGAAACACCTGAAGTGAGTAAATTTTCAGACAGACGTTTGTGGAGAAAACCTCCGATATGCCGTCATCCATTCAATCACTGTGAAACGACGCACAATTAAGGCAAACAATAAAATTTTCCGCACCTTTAGATCCACCCGATTCATCCGATTCATGCTTCGAACTGCCGACTACCGAAGAGCATCTCATCTATCTCAATTCGATTCGAGTGTCATCGTCAACAACAAAACCGGCAACAACAAGAACAGGAACAACAATCAGCCGCAGCAAGACATAAATTGCTTCTCGTCCCAAGGGAAGAGAGAGGGGAAGAATGAAGCCACTATTCACTACAAAGTGATGCTGCTTCGGTGCAAAATAGACAGCCGTAATCTCCGTAGGGCGCTGGGGGCTTGAAACCGACCAGAGACAGATAGAACGGGCCGACCGTTTGAAATCTGATTGATGACTGCTTCGGTGGCTGCGAGACAGCCAACACCACCAATGGTCGTCTAACGAGGCAACCATTTCAATAGATCCGCCCCATTTCCCATGGCCACCGTCCCACAGAACCCGATTCCGCTCAACAGGATAGAAACAAATATTCATCGATCAGATTCCATGATTGAAGTAATTAATTTTCCTTTGAAATTTATAATCAAATTGAAACACTTTTCATTCAACGTTATCCCCGCGGCTTTCTCGTCTCCATCGGTTGCTGTTGCTCATCTTTGATTGTTGCCCGCTTTCCCACCACCTCCGCCTCCTCCGCTCAGCGTTTTCCCACTAAGTAAAACCGAAAATCATTTCTATTGATTATGGTTCCATTCAGAGGCAATATTTTTCATTTTAATACTTGTATCCAGAGACCATTTTCTTATCCTCCCTCTTTCCCGGCAAAACACTAGACAACCATGACACGCGTTTTGAGCGTTAGATAACACTTTTGCTGCTGTCTGCCACTTTTAGACCGCCAGCCCTCCAGCTCCCCTCCACCCCCACAGGCCTCGTACATCAATCTATCCGCAGCAATTCTTGGAAGCAAATAACCACTTTGTTATAAAATTCGCATAGATCATTCCCTCTTCAGCATCCATTCCTGCTTCTTTGCGCCTAGTTTTGCCACTTCTTCCGCTGCTGGGAGAAGACCGGGGATCCACTTCGCCGAAACAAGCAGAAAGCACACACACAGAATCGCGCGCTCGTTAGAGGGTTTTCGCCTTCGCGTCGGATTCTTCTTTTTGTTTGCTATTTGCGGGGGGCGAAAGTGAGCACTCATCCACACGTACTCAGTCCCCAGGAAACGAGCAGCGCCCCTCCCCTCCTTCCATTTCGAGAAGTGGCAACAATTTATGATTTTTAAAACAGCGCGATGAAATATTATTGAAATTCCCTTTCCAGCGTTTATTGTTTCCGCTTTATGTTGCGCATCGCTTCGAGAGCACCAATCCAGCACAAATGGAGCCACCAGAAAGGGTGGTGGAACGCAGCCTCCCACAAGATAAGGTGATGGAGAAGGAGTTGTAATTGGGTTTCGCCGCTGGCGTATGTGGGAAGAAGCGTATGGCATTTCCGAGGCGGTGGTGGATGAGGTGGGAACATCTCCATAAGCAATAAAAGAGGTGACTGATGGGAAAAAGTTTCAACTCCCAATTGGTTGCCCAAAAAAATAACACGGGAAAGAACGCAAGCGGAAGTACAGTCCGTCAATTTCGGCTTCCGTGGCTCTCGGTGTGAAGATGCCAGTGAGTGAGATACTTACTTTTCAATTATGGTGAAAAATTGCTCGCTAGCAACGGGTGATGATTGATAAGAGAAATTTGTGGAATGGGGAAACGTTAACTTTTCGTGAAGGGGCTCACATTAAAAATGAGGCAAAAAAATCAATTTTCCGGATGCCATTTAACTGTTCTGCTGGACGAACGACGTTTCGCAACGGAAAGAAACGGTTCGTGTTTTTCTCGACCTCTCAATTATTAACGTCTCCGCCGGTCGGTTAGTGTTGATCCTGATCAGCTTTGACAGAAAGTGGATGGGAAAAAGATTGGGGGGAACTGCGAGTATAAAACGTCCCCTGCGCGCCATAAACACAATTCTATCGAAAAACTACGGAAGTGAACCGCAGCTAGCCCTCCGCATCGCCAAAAAAAAGGCAAACTTCGACATGTGGTGGCGAAGGGAACGTGTACACACAAAATTATACTGTAGCAATTTGTAAATATTTTATTACGTTTTATGGCCTCTAGACTGGAGAGCTTGGGTTTGGGCCGGGCACCAGACGCGATAGAAAGGTGAAATTTGTCCGCGGGAAACGCTTTTGTTTCCCAATTTCGGAGGGTATGAAAAATTAAATATTATTTTATGTTTTTTATCGCAGCAGTTCTTTCGCCACAATCAGCTTAGGCCTGGTTTTCTGGTTAATAACTGAAAAAAAAAAAATAACCGCTCGCTCATAAGTTTACGAGAACATTAGCATTTTACGTTCGTTACGCTGCTTTTTGTTTTACTTTTCTAATCCGGAGTGTTACGCGCCCCGACAACTCACAGTACACGCATTTTTATCAGATGTAAAACAGCTAAAAGACGAAAACTCGAAATCGCTTCGTGTCACGGAAGTTTCAATCTATTAAAAAGAATATATAGTCACACACCCACCCACCGCAGAGAATGATAAAATGGTTGAGGGGAGGGAAAGCTAACGAAGTTTTGCCCTCGGCTTAATGTGCTTGTTCAGCAAAAAGTTCAAATCACCAAAGCGAAATTAGTGAAGGAAGGGGTGCGTGCGACCTCGACTTAACGCTAATCAAACTTATTTCCAGATTGACATTTCAATTGACATTATTCCGCTGTTTTTACGGGAAACTTCTTCAGAAAGTTTCGCAATGAATCACGTTGATCGCGAGCGACGCATTATGGTTATTTTTTTTACGCAACACCAAAGTAGGTCACGGCTAGGCAGAGCAGTAGCAACAATGGCGAGCGCGCTTCTGACACGAATCATGTCATGCGAAAGTTGCCAGCAAGAATCAGCAGCTGCTTACCGCTACCGCCGCTCTTTTCACTTCTCTTTCTCAAGCAGTCACAAATTGATTAACTCCCTTGAGCTGATGAGACGATGGAAAAGTTTTCTTCAAGCTTCCACACCACAGCCCCACCCACAACAGTGTCTTTCGCGATCTGATTGGCAGGGAAAACGTTGTTTGAAATATGTCAACAATTTCGACCCGCTGAGAAACCTGGCGTCCCCAGCGGAAATATTTGCTCGGAGAATATAGGTATACGTGTCTCATGTGCAACGCGTCGTTTTGCCGCAACGGCACACAGCAGGCTTTGGTAATATATGTATGCAGGACATGTAGGGGGGCAAAGACAATAGTGGTGATTAGATTTTCAAACTGTAAATAATATAACTTTGAAGGTTTTTTTTTTGACGTGGGACTACGTCTAACTGGAATATATGGGGAGTGAAATGAAAACCTAAACACAGAACAAGCAGGAAGAAATGCAAGATTTCGAATGCTTAGAGCTCGAACACTTCTTACTCGATCGGAAAGATGTTGTTGCATCAATTGATAGGGAATATTTCTACGCATCTATCACAATTAACGAAATATAGTTTTTCATTAGATAATCAATTGAATAACTATAAAATGTTAAGCTTAATTCGTCCCCTTGCTATAAATAGTAGAATAAGTTGAAATGTAAATACACTATAGATATACGAATAGATTTATAAATTGAGTGTTCATCAACATTGTTACAATTTCCTTATATCCCATCCTTCTCCTAAAAATATGTCACCCTCCTAAACTCGAGTACACCGCGAGTAATCGGTTTTCCACCTTACTAACCATAGATGTAAGAAAATTGTTTATATATATAGTTTTAAAATTATATTTAAGAATTCGGCTCCTTTAAACTTAAGTAACTGAGCCTGTAAAAATAAACGAATTAAAAAAAAAAAAAAAATGTTAAGCTTTATCTATACACCCTAACTGCCTCGTTTCGATTGGCCCGATTTAAGGTCTCCCCAATACAGCCATCAAAGCCAAGCAGCCTTGGGGAAATCGGCATTGCAAATACATGCAAGTCGGAGGTATTTTTGTTCCGACTGAAATGTGTTTCCCCAACACAGACTTCAAATCCATGGAGCGTGGGGAAATTGACATTGTAAATTCATGCAAGTCGGGAGCATTTTTGTTCCGGCTGAAATTTGTTTCCCCAACACAGACTTAAGAACCAAGTTATCTGGGGAAATCGGCATTGCAAATTCATTCAGGTCGGGGGTATTTTTGTTGTGACTAAAATGTGTTTACCTAATACAGACTTCTAAACCAAAAGTCATTCAAGATTGCATTGAAGGATATGCCTTCATATCTTCTGCTCACTGAATTTCTACGCATATATTTGAAGATTAGACAAAATGTTGATAACCATTTGCTGCGATAACGCCTATTGATTAAACAACATGCGTTCGACTTACATGTCAAAATCGAAACTGAGTGCCTGAAGTTAATCAAATCAAGAAGATTCGCGGTTTCAGAAGTACCTACCTACATGTAAACCTCAGAGAAAATGTAAGAAAAAAATTTCGTTTGATAATTCTTCCATTCACATATGTTGTCCTAGGCATCATACCAAACGTAAAAGGACTGATATTAAATTTGCTTGTAACGATAAACATAATCTATCACAATGCATGAATTGACCTTACATGACATTTGTTCAAGGTAGTCCCACGTCAACCTTGCGGTTATATCATAGATATAAACCACTCATTTTTTATTTTCTCTATTGTGTATATTCGATTTTAACGGTAGCAACGAATTCGCTCCGTATTATAAGGTTTGTTTCTCTCTTAGATTATATTTCGCTTTAGATCATTTTTTTTTTCAGTTTAAACTTCATCCAAACGATGGAAATGTATAGATTCGATGCCAAATCAGGTCGGCCAAATTGCTAGGCATATATTTTACCTTGATTCTCGGAAGGCAGTTGTTATTATGGCTATTATGACTGAAAAATTATCTCTTGTCTCTAATCGAAATCGAAATACCTTTGAGAAACTGTACGGAATCGGGTACCGTTTTGTCTCATATTACGAACACTTAAGCTTTGACGGCCATTAAACAGTGTCTCATTACTCACAAAATGGTACTTTTTCGCGAAATTAGATTGATATTTGGATACAATTGAGTCTTCTTTTTCATTTGACTGCAATAAAGTTGATTTACAAATACATATTCATGGTAAAAAACTAAAAAAATTGTTCAATCACCTTTGTCTCATATTCCGAACAGCGAAAATGCATTTTTTTTAATCATAACTTTTGAACTACTGGACCTATTTATTTGATCGATATCAAATTAAAGCCAATTAGCTAGTCTTTTACGGAAAAATGTTATACTCGCAAAGAAATTGTACTTTGTTTTTGTAATTATTGATTTTATTTGCTTTTTTCAGGTTATATGCTTTCGGAGCCAAGAGCGCTAAATTTTTTTACATTTTTTCAGAGCTGAGGTTTTACCTAACATACATAACATTACATAACATATCCAAAAATCAGATATGTGTTTCTTTTTTCGTTTTGACTTATGATTTTCCAAAGTTGAGATATTTTGGTTGCGGTAGCTTATTGGACGAAAGATAGGAATATGGGAAATCTAGTTTTCCTGCGAGTCAAATATTTTAATATTTTTTTTCAAAAAAGACCGGCTAATTGGCTTTAATTTAATGCGTCGATCATCTGGATCGGTCCAGTGGTTCAAAAGTTTTGAATGTTTGAAAAAAGTCAACACATAAGCTTTGTTGGCCATTAAACAGTATCTGGTTATTCAAAATGGTACTCTTTCGCGAAATCGAGAAAAAAAATCTTATTTATTTTGGATACAATAGAGCTTTTTTTCGTTAGACTACAATAAAATTGATTTATAAATAAATACTCATGGTGAAAAACTAAAAATATATTACTGACTCGAATTCCGAACAACAAAAATGCAATAATATGTTCCTCGTATCTTTGGAAGTTAAGGTCCATAAAAGGGGCTGTCTACATATGCCAGGTGACAATTTAAGAGGAAGGGGATTGAAGCCTTGATCACATATATGACACCAAGCGTCCTCTATAAGGCGACGTTCAGGTCCGAAGTCTTTGGGAACCGCTGACGACTTCATACGTCATTCCACACTAAACCTGACCAAGAGAATCAACTTTAATCTTGTTGGTTTGCGTCTGTGACCTACATTTTGACGGAAAAGAGTTTGCAAACATTTGTTAACAAATGGTCTTTTTATATTGTGTGATCAAACATCTTCTGTTCGTAAGTTGAATCATGTGTCGAAACTTGATTCAAATTCCGAAACTACTTTAATGCTTATTTTAATGAGGATTACTGCATAAATCTCATTTGTCCATCCATTTATAGTAGATTCATACATTTTCTAGCACCTAACATGATAACAGCAGACAAAATAGATAAAACATCTACAAAAACTAAAAAAAATTGCGATTCTTGTTTTTTACGGAATTTACTAACGCAAACATTTTATCACTGGTTTGGGAAGTCACATTTTTTGTAAATGCTTAGTATTATAAATTATAGGCTGTATCGATACCTGCAATTGGTTTTAAAATGAAGCATATACACCCAAAGAATGTGAGGGTTTCGATTTTTCAATTATTTATAACGTTAAAGTTCAGTAAATTTACATTTAAAAATGAAGTGTTCGGAATTTGAATCATGCGTAGAAACTTGTATCATATCCCGAACACTACTTCAATACTAATTTTAATGAAGATTTCTGCATAAAATATCATTTTTTTCATCCATTTATTGTAGATTCTTACCATTGCTAGCACTTAACACGAAAACAGCGATCAAAATAGTTGAAAAAACTACAAAATTGAAAAAAATAACGATGCTTGTTTTTTACAGAATTTGCTAACGTTTACATTTTATCCTTGGTTTTGATTGTCACTTTTTGCAAATGCTTAATATTATAATTTATAGTCTGTATCGATACCTGTGAGAGATGTTAAAATAAGGGATATATAACCCAAAGAATGTCAAGTTTTTGATTATTCAATGATTTATAACATTTTTTTTTTTTTTTTTTTTTTATAATTCGTTTATTTGTACAGGCTCAGTTACATAGGTTTAAAGAAGCCAAACTCTCAACTATACTTTTACTATTAACATGTTTTCTTAATTCTACGGTTAATGAAATAGGAAACCGATTACTCGCGGTCGACTCGAGTTTAGAAGGGTGACACATTTTCTTTAGGAAAAGGATGGGATGTAAGGAGATTGTAACCATGTTCACACTCACACTCACACTCACTTTCACATTCATACTCACACATCACACTGAATTCTTAAACTATCCTCACATCTAATATGTATTAACAATTTAACTTATTCTAATGTTAGGGAACCGATAGCTCGCGATGGACGAAAAGGAGGAGAAAATGGGGGGGGGGGGAAAGGATGTAAGAACAATCACACTCGAAGATCGATATCTTTAAGGAAAACATATATTTGGGACATGTAATCAAGGTCTAACCGAGCCAACACATCTCTCACCGGCACATTGGGCTGCCTTCCTCGAGCCCGAAGGGAGTTTTCTAAATTCGATCTGGCGACAAAATATAGCTCGCACGACCAAACAACGTGTTCGATGTCGTGGTAACCATGGCCACAAACGCAGAGATTGCTGTCGGCAAGCTTGAAACGAAAAAGCAGCGCATCTAAAGAACAGTGATTGGACATGAGTCGGGAGAAGGTCCGAATAAAGTCCCGACTCAAGTCCAGACTTTTGAACCATGGTTTGAGGCTAACCTTAGGGATAATCGAGTGGAACCACCGGCCCAATTCATCTTCGTTCCACTTGCGTTGCCAGTTAGCGATGGTATTTTTACGAACTAAAGAATAAAATTCATTGAAGGCGATTTGACGCTGATAAATATCGCCTTCAATTGCACCTACCTTTGCTAATGAGTCAGCCCTCTCATTACCCGAAATGGAGCAATGTGAAGGGACCCAGACAAAGGTAATGACATAACAGCGTCTGGATAAAGCACTCAAAATTTCTCGTATTCTCTCAAGGAAGTACGGCGAGTGCTTTTCCGGCCTCACTGAACGGATAGCTTCGACAGAGCTAAGACTATCCGTTACAATGTAATAGTGTTCAACAGGTCGTGAGGCGACGCTGTCCAGCGCCCAGTGTATTGCTGCCAATTCAGCAATATATACTGAGCAAGGATACTGAAGACTGTGTGAGGTGCTAAAAAATACGTTGAACACTCCAAATCCTATGGACTCATTCATAGAGGACCCATCAGTAAAGTACATATTATCACAATTGACACGCCCATACTTTGATTTGAAGATCGTAGGAGCGATCCTCGATCGAAGATAATCTGGAATTTCATGGATTTTCTCCTTCATGAACAGATCAAAATGTACAGAGGAATTGATGTAGTCAGAAAAACAAACACGGTTGGGAATATACGAAGAAGGATCAACCTGCATGGTGATGAATTCATGATATGAGCTCATGAATCCAGAATGAAAATTTAGCTCGATAAGCTGCTCAAAATTTCCGATCACCAATGGGTTCATAACCTTACACCGGATGAGGAACCGAAGAGATAATAAATTGAAGCGATCTTTTAGTGGGAGTAGGCCTGCCAAAACCTCGAGACTCATGGTATGCGTTGAGGGCATACATCCCAACGCGATACGGAGACAAAGATACTGAATTCGCTCGAGTTTAATGAGGTGTGTTTTGGCAGCTGATTGAAAACAGATACTGCCATACTCCATCACTGAGAGAATAGTTGTTCGATACAACATTATAAGATCTTCGGGATGGGCTCCCCACCAGGTGCCGGTAATTGTACGGAG
Organism: Toxorhynchites rutilus septentrionalis; assembly: GCF_029784135.1. Classification (NCBI taxonomy): domain Eukaryota; kingdom Metazoa; phylum Arthropoda; class Insecta; order Diptera; family Culicidae; genus Toxorhynchites; species Toxorhynchites rutilus. The sequence continues at coordinate 2,936,599 of NC_073744.1, forward strand.
AAAGTTTATTCTTTGTTGACATTTTTTACTCAGATACCTAATATGGGCCCCCCAAGTACATTTGGAGTCGAACCAGACCCCAAGATACTTGAATGACATAGCATGAGTGATCGGTTTACCCAAAAGTTGAAGCTTTGGTTTTGCTGGTCTATGCTTCCTAGAAAAAACCACCATCTCTGTTTTCTCCGTGGAGAATTCGATCCCTAGCCCAATGGCCCAGGTTGAAAAATTGTTCAAAGTATCTTGTAAGGGTCCTTGCAGGTCGGATTCGTTTGATCCTACGACAGACACCACTCCATCATCTGCAAGTTGTCTTAGGTTGCAATTTTGTGTAAGGCAATTGTCGATGTCGCTTACATAGAAGTTGTACAAAAGGGGGCTTAAACATGAGCCCTGAGGGAGGCCCATGTAAGAGATCCGACTCACTGCCGAATCTCCATGAGAAAAATTCAAATGTTTCTCACAAAGCAAGTTATATAACATATTATTCAATAGAGGCGGCAGACCCCGAGAGTGTAATTTGTCTGACAGGACCTCTATTGAAACAGAATCAAAGGCCCCCTTTATGTCCAAGAATACTGAAGCCATTTGTTTTTTTTCGGCGTAAGCCATTTGAATTTCTGAAGAAAGCAACGCAAGACAATCATTCGTCCCCTTGCCCCTGCGGAACCCATATTGTGTATCTGAAAGTAGGCCATTCGTTTCAACCCATCGATCAAGGCGAAACAAGATCATTTTCTCCAACAATTTCCGTATACAAGACAGCATTGCTATTGGGCGGTACGAATTGAAGTCGGACGCGGGCTTTCCGGGTTTTTGAATAGCTATAACTCGTACTTGTCTCCAATCATCTGGAACAATATTATGTTCCAGAAACCGATTGAATAAATTCAACAAGCGATGTTTCGCCACACCAGGGAGGTTTTTCAACAAGTTGAACTTAATTCTATCCGATCCTGGAGCCGAATTGTTACAAGAAAGGAGAGCAAGAGAGAATTCTACCATCGAAAACTCGGAATCAAGATCGCACCTATCTTGTGGTATGTCTCGAACAATTTTTTGCACAGGAGCGGAATCAGGACAAACCTTCCGTGCAAAATTAAAAATCCATCGATGTGAATATTCTTCGCTTTCATTCGTTGAAGAGCGATTTCACATGTTTCGAGCCACTTTCCATAATTTTTTCATTGACGTTTCTCGTGACAAACCTCCCACGAAATTTCGCCAATAAGCACGTTTTTTCCCTTTGATCAAATTTTTGAACTGATTCTCAAGGGCTAAATACATTTGAAAATTTTCAGGGGTTCCACGTTTCCGAAAAGCTTTAAATGCATTCGATTTTTCTACATAAAGCTTGGAACATTGGCTATCCCACCATGGATTGGGAGGCCTTCGGCGAATGGTGGAACCTGGGATGGGTTTCGTTTGAGCGCGAACCGCGCTGTCATATATCAAACGAGAAAGGAAGTTATACTCCTCCAATGGAGGTAAACCATCTCTGGAATTGATGGCTAGAGCAATCGCGTCCGCATATTTTTTCCAGTCAATGTGTCTTGTGAGGTCATATGCCATGTTTATAGATTCAGAAGAATTCGACCCAATGGTGATGGAAATTTTGATTGGCAAGTGATCACTACCGTTGGGGTTCTGGATTACATTCCACTTGCAATCTAACGATAGTGAATTCGAGCAAAGCGAGAGGTCAAGAGCACTAGGGTTAGCAGGAGGTTTAGGTACACGTGTTGTTTCCCCAGTGTTCAAAATGGTCATATTGAAGCTGTTACAAAGGTCATATATCAACAATGAACGATTGTCGTCGTACTGTTCCCCCCAGGCAGTTCCGTGAGAGTTGAAGTCTCCCAAGATCAATCGTGGCTCAGGAAGGAGTGAGCACATGTCATCAAGTTGTTTGCGGCTAACCGCAGCTCTCGGAGGCCAATACAAGCTGACAATACAGAGGTCTTTGCCTCTGATGTTTGCATGACAAGCAACAGCTTCGAACCCTCCAATAGTTGGAAGGTCAATTCTAAAAAATGAGTGGCACTTATTGATCCCCAAAAGCACCCCTCCGTATCTATCATCACGGTCCAAGCGTATAATATTAAAATCGTGGAAAGAGATATCATCTCGCGAAGAAAGCCAAGTTTCGGACAGAGCAAAAACATCACAATTGAAGTTATGAATTAAAAATTTGAATGTATCCAATTTAGGGATAAGACTACGACAATTCCACTGTAAAACAGTGATATCTCCGACCTCTCTATTTGAATTAGACATCAAGAGAGATAATCATTGCAAGGAGGGGCCATGTTTGCATCAATTGTTGCAAAATTGTCTTTAATACTGGAAGCATTGAGATGACAATGGTTCTGATGGAGTCGGAAACATTAAAACACTTGAAGATTTGATCCAAAAGGTCAGACAACTTTATAAATCCCGATTGGGAATTTGAACTGGACGGAAAAATAGGGACAGTTGGGGTTTTTGATGTCCCCTCGAGTGCTGGGTCGTTCGAAGATGAAATATTCCCACGGAAGCCAGGAGGAACCTGATTTTGCTTGTCCGCTGCACTCGATTTTTTAGGCAAGCTAACAGAGGATATAACCGTGGGGACTTGTTCTTGAACTTTGGGAGTGGTCACATTTTTGCGCCGGGGATTCCCTTTGAAAATAAACGGTGTGCCCTCGCTAGCTGTGTCCGCTTCCATTTCATCAACTGGCAACGCGGAAAAGGTATTGTGTGTTGAGATTGGTTGTTGTTGTTGAGCCAGTGGAGAAGCGCCCTTTAAAATTTCCGCAAAAGTACGTTTCGAGCGTTCCTTTAAAGAGCGCTTCTGCTTCTCCCAGCGACTCTTGTAAGTTTCACAAGCTGAGAGCACGTGTGGGGATCCTCCGCAATAAGGACACTTATGCTCAGTCGCACTGCAGGATTTCCCCACATGTTGCTCTCCGCAAGTGGCACAGCGCTCCTTGTTGGCACAATAATCTGCTGTGTGACCAACTGACTTGCATTTGTTGCAAGTCATGGGCTTTGGCACGAAGAGTCGCAGTGGTAGCCTCAATTTGTCTACCATAACGTAGTCAGGGAGGGCGGAACCAGCAAAAGTTACTCGAAATGAGTCGGACGGCGTGAATTTTGTTTTTCCCTCTTCCTGGGACACTTTTCCTAACTGTTGGCAGTCCAAAATTTTAACTATCGACCGAGGAAGCTTTTTAAATCTGCCATCTCCCTTTTTTATAAATTCGCTCGTCAGACCCGTTTCTGTAATCACCCCCGAAATTTCTACGTTATGGCAGGGCACATAGGCGCGATATTCTAGGATGAATCTATTGTCGACAACAATTTCGTTAGCTTGCTTCCGATCAGCCACGACAACACGCAGTTTGTTCGGTCTAACCTTTCTCATTTCGACCACGGAGGAATAATTTTTTGTCAGATCTTTCATAATCTGAATGACGTTCAGCGATTTCCCGTTGGGTTTGGGCCGGAAGAAAACAACCCATGGACCAGTTCCAGGTGCATCCTCTGGATAAACCTTGACACGGGGAGAGGACAAAACAGAAGAAGAAGACGAGGACGAGGTTTGGGCGGGAACGGGGACGGTAGAGGGGGGAGATGAGGTGGATGGTTGAGAGGGATCAGGAGCAACAGATGAGGAATGCGAGGTCGATGGTTGAGTTAAAACGGGGGGGTTCGGGGGATGAGTGGCGAGGTTTGTGGATTTCTTAGAGGGGGGCTTTTTAATCGACGACTCTTCTGTATCACACGGAACGCGCTTAAGCGACTTTCCGGCACCTTTTTGTACAACGGAAAGGGAGTCATCGAAGGAGATCTCCATATTAAAAGACCCCCCACCTTCATCCATCATTTATGTGGCTGATAATTGCAATAGTTTGAATGATTCCTATAACCTAATAAAAAAAAACAAAGAAAAACAAAAAATAATAAAACTACTTGCTAACGCACACCAGTGCGATGATTGCGGTAACGGCTGCTGCTCGATCGGATGATTGCAGACGCCGCTGCGATTGTGCACTTTTCAGTCCGGTGCTCGTTCTCACGTTCTCACTCACAGCGATTCACACGAGATGCACCAGTACAATTGAACTTAGCGATCGGCTGATCGCGTGTTGGGCGCTCGGCACAAATGAAATGGTGTATCACACCACTAAGCGCGTTCTTCCACACTGATATTGTGTGCGTGCGACTGACCACCGTGTCCGACTCCAATTTGCGATGGCGATGAATTGGCGAGAAATGAAAGCCAGCCACTTTGGCAGGCCTTGTTGCGGCTTCTCCACTCGCTGATTGCGAGGTTGAACACAATGTCGACAATACCACGGTAAACGCGTGATAATAAAAACACCAGGGCGAGTAAGGTTAATAACAGCTTACGGCACTCGATCACGATTACGGGAACGCGAAAGTAAACGACTGATTGCTTGCGCTGTCCAGACTTGAATGATTTATAACATTGAAGTTCATTAAATTTACATTTAAAATAAAGTGAATATCATGCGTAGAAACTTGATTCATATTCCAAATACTACCTCAATACTAATTTTAATGAAGATTTCTGCATAAAATATCGTTTTTTCATCGATTTATTGTAGATTCTCACATTCTCTAGCACTTAACATGAAAACAGCAAACAAAATAGTTGAAACAACTAGGAAAACTGAAAAATGAACAATGCTTGTTTTTTACGGAATGCTAAGGCAAACATTTTATCATTGGTTTTGATAGTCACTTTTTGCAAATGTTTTATATCTTAAATTATAGGCTGTATCGATACCTGTAAATGATGTCAAAATAAAGCCTATTTATACCCCAAAGAATGTCTGTGTTTTCATTATTCAATTATTTATAACATAAAAGTTTAGTAAATTTATATTTGAATATGAAGTGTTCGGAATTTGAGACTTTTCGGAATATGAGACAGAACGGTATTAGGTAACTGGAAAAAAAAAAGCTCGAGAATCGACTTATTCATCAAATTATTGCTGCAAGTAATAAAACGCGATGAAGTAAGATTAATGATCAAAATTGAATATCCAAAAGTGATCGAATAAGTTTGCATAATATATATTAATATTGGAAAACCGATTGATCCTGTGTATGTCAACTGGGAAAATAGCGTGATGATGAATTTTAAAGCTATAACACTGCGAAAATATAACGCTTGCGTCATATCATACTTGTGGGGGAAAAGAGCGAATCATAACTTAACCATTTTCAGCTGCTTCTACCTGCTTTTAGTGGTCCTTTCCAGGACCATATTAGTAAAATGCTTTTATTTTGTAGCTTTGAGCTAAAATCTGACGCATATTCGCAACAACGACGCATTTTTTTGGAACCATTAACAAAATATACTCGACAAAAAAAATAGAGAAACAGAATGCGAAGCCGGAAATTTTAAGTGATTTTTGACATGCTGTAACTTCGTGAAAAATAAACTCATATCGATGGGATGCACATCATTTTGAAGCTACATCTTTTGGGTATTAGAATATTTTTTGTACATATTTTTATCTTGGTGTGTGTAGGTATGGAGGGAAACAATATCGGGAAGAAATGAAAAATCGATTTTTCTTTTTTTTTTTCAAGAATATTCTGGACCAACACAATTTTTAGCCAACCAACTCAACAACAAATCCAATTAACCTCATCAATCAGTTTTCTTGAACGTTCCTGTAGGACCTTTCCACAAAGAGATATTTAAGTTTGAATGAAAAAATACCCCTTCGTCTTTGATGATGAATAATTCAATAAACAACCATCGCATCGCAAATCGATAGGCAGTTTTGAAATCTCCAATAAATTCTGCACAAGGATATTTTATTACTTTGACGAAAAAAAATTATTTCATCGATTTTTGAAATCGAAAGTTACGAATCGTTCGTTCTGAAAGTCGCGCAGGATTTTGTACCTCTGATACGATTGCGATTAAATGCTCCTCTAATTTACTCCAAACTTTGGAAAATCGGTTAGAAAAAACGGCTAAACGTGTCAATATGAAACGTTCACAGATGTTTAGGGAATATACTAGCCTAAAAAGCTCTAAGGTTGAACTCACGATCGTTATCGAGCACTTGGCACCGTCTCTTTCTACAAAAATACGCTTTATTCATTCCTCAATTCATTCCTTACTTCTGAGCTACAGATTTTACTTGCAGACAAATTATTGGAACGTTTCGATACTTGAAAATTAAATCTGTCAAAATTAAGCCTAATTTTCTCTATTCAACTTGATTGTCCCCAAATGATTACATTCCAATAAAAGTAAAATCCACTCACATCCTCAGGACTCTAACTTTCCCACAACTGCTGTCATAAGCTGTCCTTTCTGGAATCCGAATTTATCGAACAATTTTCATACCCTTCTTCGTACGGCATATGTAACATATATCCGACCACAAATCACAGACAGAAACCTTAACGCGTAAATTCTAATCCTCAGAAATACGTAACATCTCAATATGTATTCTTAGTAAACGTCTTCACATATCGATGTAACAACAACAACAACAACAACAACAACAGAACTCACGTCACCTCTTTTTTTTTTGCCCACAGCCTACTACATAATAATTCCCACCCCGGTTGCGTCGTCGTCGTCATCACTTTCGCAGACTCTTCGCACACACACACACACACACACACACACACATACACATTTCCTGCAATCAGTTGGGAACTTATTTTTCCAGATCTCCAAATGCAGAATTTCCACGAAGTGATGGCGCAGAATATTTCGTGCTTCTTATGAAAAGCTGATGAAAGCAGTTAGCCAAACGCGATGTGTTCCTGTATGGGTGTGTGTGTGTGGGTTCTTGTATGTTTACGTGAATGAACCGACCGTTTTATGCATATTTTATAAGCTTGTTGTGCTCCAAAAGTAGCAAAATAAGTATGTAACGAGAAGCGAAAAGTTCATTCCCCCTCTCGCCACTGAGTCTACTGCGTCTCTTTCTCTGCGTTCTTGGGAAGAAGTTGTTTTCCCAGAGGTTCTTCCTTCCAGAGGAATATCGCAAATAAAAGAAGCGAACTGGGACAGTCGAAAAGTTTTGGCTTAGCTCCTTAGTTAGCTGCTGGTTCGCTTTGGGGGGGGGGGGGGGGAGGATGGTTTCGGAGCAGATGAGGGGTGGCATAAACTATTAACAGTACCGCAATGTGTGAATCTTGTTACAGGTATATATGCGATGCAGATGTAATTTTTATGTGTACACTTCACACTTCTGATGTTCTCGGGAGTGCTGTTCGTTCACACGATTCCCTTCGGAATCCTGATGGCAGCGGGGACACGAAAGTTCGTTTCATAATTGAAATTTCTCGCGTAAACGAACTCACACGCAAATCACTGGCTCCGGTGCTATAAATATTGAGATTTAATCGTATGTCCGTAGGCTGCAAAAACCCCACCAACAAAATCACGACACTGTGAAATGTATTTACGCGCGCTCGCTCTTGGTTACTACTCTTTTACTTCAAACACGGCGACCGTAAAATCAGAGCAAGCTGCGATCGGCGAGTCGCGAGTCGTAAAATTTACCTTTCGAAGGTGCGCTTACCACAGCCCCGACAGACAGACTTTCCACTCGCGTAATCGATGTTTTGCGGTGGACACTTTCGGCTGTTCGAACAGCACTTAACCGCCACCGGCAACATCATACGGCGCGCGCGGTATTTCCAAACCCCACCGGAGACGAAATCTGCGCCGGGGAATGACCCGGGGAGAGCGACATGTATAATGACTTAGGGCAATAAATTATTAATATTTATCAATTTATATTTATATAAACATGCAATATATTTATTGCGCTTCGGCTTCGAGAGTGACACAAAGGGGAGCATTCGATACGCATTGCAGTATTTACAACTCGCCAGCAGCAGAAGCAGAAAACAGGGAGGCTTTCATATATCATCACAACTTTTCTCCCCTGAAATGCCATTAATATGTCATATTTTTATGGGTTTATAATACGAGGAGAAATGAATGTGTGTGCTGCTCTCGCTCTGTCCACAGAAGTGCTTCCGTGACTGCATATGTGCATGGTTGGTACGGCTGGGTTGTTGGGGTTGTGGTTAAGCGACGGACGGAAGGGGTGCTGATGCTTAGCCGGAATCAACGGAGCCTTCCCTTCTCACCTGGCCTGGCCTGGCCCCGAGTGGTGGATGGGAGTTTTCGCCACACGACTCATATCATATTAATATTTCCTTTATTTTCCCCATATCCCGAACGAGACCTTTCATCCGCTTCAGTTAGCAAATCGAGCGTCTGCAGTCTCTGTCCCTTTTAGCATATGTACAATGTGCAGCGAGGTTGTTTGGTGCACCTTTTTTCATGCTCCAATCCAGAGTCCGAAGTGGCGTGGGTAGAGCCCGATCTGTGTATACCGAGCGTGCCCAGTCATCAGGGTTCGCTTTTTAAATAGCAAAGACTGGTCGAGGTCCGATACGTTTGTTGTCACTTCTCTGTGTTCCAAGCAGCGGCGGCGGCCAACGCCACCACCAGTGGCCACATACATACACGTAAACGACGCGCGACTCAGCCGGGTCCACGGTTGTTGGATGTTTATTTATAGACATTTACAAGTGCCGATTGGAGGGGTGGGGGGAAGGACACCAGGCGAGGATGCAAATTTCACCGGATCCGGTTGGTGGCAGCGGAGACGGTAACGGTGACGGTGACGAAAGTGACCACGATACGATTTATTGGTCCCTTATGCGTAATAAATGGACATGCCACATGTCTCCCTCGTGCCATCCTCCTGTCCACACACAAGCACACCGGACTGAAAATAGCATCCCTCTGGACGCGCGAAGTACGATGGCAATTGATGAGTTCTCCCACAGAGCGTGGATCCTTCCGCTGCGAAATTGCGAAAACAGTTGCTGGCCGATGGGATGGAAATTTCACTGGAAATTCATCAATTAGTAGAACGGGTGGTCTATATTGGCAGACGGCGGATCCTCGATCCTTTCAGGGTTAAAATGTTGTTTTTTGTTTTCGTGTCATATCCAATCCGCGTTGGAAATGTGTGCCATGAATTGCGAGATTTAAAAAGAAGATTTTTGTTTAATTCTACGATACTTGAGCTTGAGCTTGAGCTTGGGTAGACTGTACAATTCGTAGTTGCTCTCCGTGAATGACCTGAAACAACCAAATTGCACAAAGAGCACACAGAATGACGCTTGGGACTAGCAAATCATTCTCGTTGTGCAGTTTTCGGTGATTCGAGCTTTAAATGGTCAATAACGACGCCGGCCACGTCCTTACAGTCACCAGGGAAAGGGAAGGAATGTTAGTATGATAATCGCCGCCCGAAGGCCAGAAGGGTCGCCTATTTTTGTTTAATTCTACGATTCTTGTTCGAAACTTAGTGCAATTTTATTTTGTTTTGGTTCGACGCATTGGCATTTGTTGCCTTCGAAAATACTACATTGGCTGAAAAGTCCCGGGATTTTCAACAGATGGCGTCACTAAAAAATGAACAAGATTCGTTTCGAGAAGTTCATCCGTCACTAGCTTATGTGTGAAGTTTCATGAAATTTCCATTATTTGTTCACAAACTACAGTTGTTGAGGTGTCACTACCTGAGCATTCGTATAGAAAATGGTAAAAGAGCAATATCCTGAACAATCAATCCAGTGGTTGGCAAAATGTGATTCCACTTCTGCTCCTTCGAGAACAATAGTTTATCGGTGGTTTAGTGGTTTAGTTAGTTCTCAGAGGCTACAAATCCAGCAGATGTCAAAAAATAACTGAACATTCAAAATAGCCGTACTTGACAGCATACGTGAGGGACATGAGTACCAACATAATGTCACAGAAAAAATCTAGAATCGAATAGTAACCCGCGCAAATTCGAAAGTTGCGATACTATTTAAACAGACCTCGTATGATGATAAGTCACTCATGGTTGACACAAACAAAAGGCCAATCAATCAATGGAGGGTCCTTGGATTGAATCCACGATCATTCGCTTGGTAAGCTGACATGCAGCTATTTAAGCTATTTAGTCCTCTCAAAATTGCTAGAAAAATGTATAAAGAAACACCCTTGATTTAGAACTCAATATAAACTATTTTAGTAGTGAGAAATGGCTTTGCTTCATATTAGATATAAGATAGGCTTAAGAATCGAGTATGATGAATGTGAGTGCGAATGTGAGTGTGAACATTGTCAACATATCCTTAAAAAAAATGTTTCCTGGAAAAAAATGTCACCCTTCTAAACTCGAGCAAACCGCGAGTAATCGGTTCTCTACTTCATTAACATTAGAATTAATGAAAAATGTTAAAATATATTCTTGTAACAATAGAGATAGGAGTTTGGCTCCTTTAAACTTATGTAACTGAGCCTGTAAAAATAAACGATTTAATAAAAAAAAATACACTTCGATGTAGAATTCAAAATAAATGATTTTCGCATCGACAATTACCTGAATTAAGAGGCATACAATGGCTGCTCGCAAAGACACATCTTTAACTGGGCAGACTAAGGTAATGTTACCCGTAAGGTGATATTATTAATTCGTGAAATCACAGAATCCATTAAACGTTCAAAACCGACGGTATCCGATATCATGTATTGGCACAAGATCATCGGAAGTATTAAAAATTGACAAAGAAAATAGTAGGGGGTTGTATACAAGACACGACCGCTCAGAACGTATTACTACGCATTCGTTTCATTTAATTTGCTTTTTGATCATTTGGGATATTATTCAAAAATGCAAAATTCATAAATCACTCTTTATTAGATCCGATGAGCCTAAAAAGGGTAAATCATTAATCCGTCGCTTCGTAGGAGCAGTTCTAGAGGCAGCGATTCTCTCCTGCGTTTGCGAGAACAATACACGAAGTGGTCATATGTCGCAATTTGTCTCTGCATGTCAATGCAGACATTGCACTGAATATTCATCGCGCTCCCAGCGGTATTTTGAGCATTTGACACAAACAAGCTCGGCCACATGCGATTAAATATATAGTAATTAAATAAGAAACGTAATATCGCCGAATCAACAAAGGAGAATCGACTTGCTAAAATCTTTGTCTCCATGCACGACAACGACCCTAAGCCTATGAAACTTTGAAGCTTGTAAATGACTATTTTTCCGAGAAATTGTTGAATGTTCTGGACCGTCCTTCTCAGAGTCCCGATCCGAGCCTTATGCCATTCGGGTGGTAACTTACATGGTATGGTTTCTTTCAACCATCGAGAGAGAGAGAGAAAGAGATTTACTTTCCTTCTATGCAGTGATGAGCCAAAACCTGCTGCCTAACCTGAAAGTCAATTATATTGCTGTTGTGCCGATTGCTCGCGCCACTCAGTGGAAGCATTCCGTGCTATGCTAAATATGCGTTTGTTGAACAGAATAAGGGACTCTGTTATGGAATATGTTTTCTGTTTCTCCCTATTGATTCGAGAATCGATTCCGCACCAGGGTTGCCATAAAAAAATCTGTGGTTTTGGTCTCGAAAAATCTTTCTATCTGTGTGTTTTTCACAGAAAATCTGTATCAAAATCTGGACCAACCCTTTGCGCGTTGTTTGTCTGCCTTCAGCTACCACAGCAAACAAGCATACTAATATTATAATTTATGCAACAATGTGTCAGTTCGCACTTTTTTTAAACGAATTTTAACGTCTTGTGAACTTATTTACGAACCAAAAAGGTGCTACTATGAATAATAGATAACGGAACTCAGTTTGAACAAAAGTAGTCATCCTTGCTTGAGGAATGGATTAATGAGAAACTCCACATATTACAGCACTGTGTAGATGTGAATAGCATTGTTCTGTATGTTCAAACAGAAAGATAAAAGTCGAAAGGCATCAAACTAAATATTTTTGTGATACATGTGAAAGACATCACACGAAGAAGAATTCTAGCAAATATTATTTAAGCATAAACAATAAAACATTGTTTAGTGAATACTCATCAGATGTTTACAAAACATAATAGAATCTTGTTCATCTTCCATAATCTCACAAAGTTATACATCACTGCTTTATCATGTAAAAAAAATGCGACCAGTACGACACGCATGTCGAAATTTAATACGACCGCAAAGGGTTAAGTTTATAAGTTAAATCTTGAAGTATAATCTTAGCTTTAGTTTCATTGATTGGCATAGTTATTGTGAATTTGGCGATGTTGATGGTATCCACGTAAAATTCGTACTCACTGTGCTGTAGTAGAAAAAAGATAAACAGCGTTATTTATTTATTGTAAAGCTAGCCGATAACACAAACTTTTGCATCTTTTCTCCTTATATTGAACTTGAAAAAGCAGTACTATACCTACGTATGAATGCCAAAATGACTCTCAATCAGACTGATACGAATGCTATATGAATAAAATTGGTGAGTTGGGGAAAAAATATTATTGAGATTAAGCCATAACTAGTATTGGATTGTTATTTTGAAAAATCTGTAAATCTGTATGAAATCCAAAAAAATCCGTAAACTGTATCTACAGATTCTTGGTTTCAAAAAGTCTGAAAAATCTGTATAAATACAGATTATTCTGTAGATATGGCCACCCTGTTCTGCACATGTCACGCCATGTCATTAACACATTAACGACCAAGCTTTAAAAATGATTTAATTTCGATTATTGGCGTTACAGAAACCCCAATCTTCAAGAATTATTCCATTCGTCCGATTTCGGAAAAATTACAGAAAATCGAAAAATCGCCAAACAAAAACATCGACCAAAACTAACTTTGATGTTCCTGTAGAAGGTGCAATCTAATGGTTTTTTTCTTACATCACAATTTGTGTTTTTTTTATCGGAGGAATACTGTAGAAAAGTTTACAATTTTTTGAATTTTACAGTTTTGTTTTTTGTTAGGTTATGTACTTTCTGCACATAGTTGCCTCAATCCGAAATTGTTGCCCAATGAAGTTATACAACTATCATTTGACGCAAAAACCTGTAGCACGGTACTGATTTCGACATATGGAAGCCCCTCGTTTCTTAAATTTGAAGTCAGATCCCACACAATCTCGTATGTGTGGATCTGAGTTCCTCCCTTCTGTATTTGTTTGGGTGAATGGCAGAGCGAGAGCCTCTCCGCTTTCAATATTTGAGCGACTAGCCATAATGGGTGCTGAATGGGATCCGGCGGCTGAGTTTAGCGAAGACACTCACCGACCAATACGTATTTAGAAGACTCATGCTTTCCTTTTTTTGTTAACACACTTTCCCCCAAAAAAAGCAGAGTCTTTCGGCGGGTTTCTTGTTCTTGAAACTCCAAACCCGGCGAACTCGATTTGGACTGTATTCGGGAGCGTAAAAACCGCGAATGTGGGAAAAACGAGACGGGTACAACCACAAAGAACTTCGGTTAAGACTGTGGAATTATTAACATCGTTAATAATTACGTAGTTCCGGTTCTAAAGAATGCCGGGCTGATCTGAGGATCAAATCAGATACTCGCCCATTTCAACTTTGGCCGTGGACGAGGCGAAAGCGGTGTAGTTTGTGTCTAAATCGCGAGTTTGAAACCGGAAGGTATTGTTGGTGCTAGGTGCACGTTAGTTAGTGTGTTAAGAGTTTTTTTTTCTATTTGTAGAGTGAATTAGGTTATTCAAATAATTGTAACAAGAAATACCCTCCAGTGCATCCGTCAAACGATAAATAGGTAAGCTCTATATTCCAATGTGACACGTGGCGTGTGTAAACTAAATGTGGCTTTTGTGTGGAATTTTTCTGTTGTGTAAAATAGGAGGAAGAGCCGTTTTCGACACCACGTCCATCGTTGGAATCCAGCCCCGAACGCTATTGAAGGTGGCCGCGCATCCCATTCGTAAGCGCTACAACACTCGCGGAAAAGGAAAACCAGCCGCGGCTCGAATACCAGAGTTCATCGGCGGATTCATCGCCCACGTCTCCCATGCACGCAAGAGCCGCCGGCTATTCACGTAATGCCTAGGTTGTGAGTACTCTTTTCGTTTCTTTCTAACACATGCGCATGTAGAGAAATAAATTTGAAAAGCCACAATGCCACACACAAAATAGAGCATGCTAAATATAGAGCAATAACCGACGACGATAGAATCTCGTCGGTAAAGGAGGGCATGAACGCAGATGAAATGATAGGTTAGTTAGAAAAGCAACAGATTATAAATCCCATGGTTAGAGGTTCAAAACCAACGTATATATGTGATTTATAAAAAAATATATAATTGCTGTTGAATTGATGTTTGAATGTTTGTAATGATGGTTGTTATGTTTGATATGATTATTGAGTTCTATGTGTAGAGAGTTAAAAAAACGAATGAATAAATGTTGTTGAGAAAGTTATAGAGGTCTAGAAAAAGAACTCGGACGCATCTTTACTGGCTGGCGTGTAGCCGAAACACCGACAAATCGAAACTTTTTTCAGGAAATAGGTCTTGAGTCCAGGGTTGGGGCTCCTTTTCTGTTGCAGCAATATTCCAACCCCCGCTTCACGTTCTCTGAAGCTAGTTTCAAGGTGGGTGGGATTAACGATATTTGAAATTGGTCCTATGATGAGATTCTCGGCCTAAGCGGTGTTCTCGGAACCAGCCGTGGTTCTCAGTTTTGTGGTTGTATCACGGACCGCGGACCAACGGTGTCGCAGGTCCTTCAGAGAGCGCAGAAGAGTCGCGGAAATAACCGGGTTTGTGAGAAAAAGGACAAACCCGCCCTCAGTGGGTGTCTCATTGCCGGGCAAGGATAAAACACGGCGGTCGGTCTCCTTCGCGGGAGTGGCGCTTAAGCCGACCGCTTATCTGCGCAAAATCCCCGGTCGCGACGAACTCGCGCGCTTCCCCGGCGTCGCGGGTTACAAACCTTACCATATGGTCGCTTTCCAAAGCCATTAAAAATTATCAAAGTTGTTATTCGATTTTTCGAACGCTTGGCCTAAATTGGGTTAAGCGAGAGGTATAAATTGTTTTGCTCTGTGGTTTGAATTTTTAGCAACATGCACGATTCAGCCATCATCCAACTAGAGAGGACACCCAAAGTAGCCTTTCTGAACGCTGTGAGTGTAAGTTAAGTGTCCTAAATGTCACATAAAAAATTGCACCAAAACAGGTTTTACTGTAATTTGTGAACAGATTCCCTAGACATTAAAATTCGTTTAGAAAAAGTGTGAACTATTACATGGTTGGATAAAGCATTTAGTATGAATCCTTGCTGTGGTGACTGAGAGAAGATATACCCCAAAGAGTTGAACCATTTACAGACTAGGAAATTTTAATGTAAGTAAAAAAAAATAGACAATTTCCGATTCGGTTGGTATGTATTCCCATGCCCTGTCGGAAGATCCGAAGCTGAATTCCATAGACCGCTACCCAAATACCGATGTAAAGCGTATGCTCCAGCTAAAGAGGTTAGGTACCAATGAGGGAGTTGACTACCTAAGCCGAAGTGTTCTTAAACTTTGAAAGGTTGTCTCAGGGGTGAAGTGAGTGAGAAAAACAGAGACAAATTTTAAAGTTTTTGACAAATGGTCAAACAAGTTGCTAGAACTAGAAGATTATAAATGTCTCTGGAGAAACGATAGGTTTCAGGACCTAGGAGAACATAGTTAAGGCGATGCGATGCGAATTTCTATGCATCTAAACTGTTCGTGGAGCGTGGAGCGTGGAGGACAAATTTAAAAAATGTTATGATATTCTGAAATTCATCTAACGATATTAGAAATTAATTGGGAAGCTTCTCTTGTCCGCAATGTTGTCCCCACACAAAATTTCAAACAAAACAGTTCAACGTTAATCAAATTGCCCGAATCCTCTAACCACTGAAAGTCCATTTAATCCACCCCCAAATTAAAACTAAACACACCCCCTAACGACTTTCCAGACGATTGCGCAATTCGTGCAACCCACAGCACAAGCGAGTAGCTTAGAGTCGGTCGGACGGACGGCAAAAAGGGGAAAACAATTCAATTGCTCCCAATAATAGCAAAGCGAAAAGCGTCGTCATTTTGCGAGAAGTGAGTGCAAATTGCTCCCAAATACTTTGCTGCATGAACGGCCGAACTTTGTCTCTCTTTGTCTGCCACAACCACAGACAATCTCGACGCTCGCCGGCAACTGCAACGACATCTTCCAGAACCCCAGAAATTCACATGCAAGACAGGCGGCGCGACGTCGGTGGCAGTGGCAGTGGAACACGAGGCAACGAAGTCTGTGCTGCGAATATGTATGCATAATGTAGCGTGTAATAATGAATAAATTGAATCTTGAACTATCCCTCTGAATAAATTCATGCAGATCTCCTCGCATAGGACGAAAACAGAACTCTCCGGCTTGGTCGGCTTGTTTTGTTCCCCTTCCTTTTTATCGGGAGGTTTGTTTTTGCGGAACCAGTTAGTCCGTCCAGTAGCGGCGTTTAACAATCTAGAACTAAATATGTACGCGAGAAGAAAGCAGACAACTTCATTTTGCGTCACAGCATTGCAGCAGCAGCAGTAGCAGCAGCTGAGAGTTGCTCACTCTATGTGAAGCGAAATGGGTCTCTGTGGCAAATCCTGGAATATGTAAATATATGTACACCACATCCCCCCATCCTCGATCCTCCTGAAGCTCAGGCCTTCTTCTTGGATGCCACAAGGCTTACGCAGTGTTGCCGCGAGAACGGGACGCGTGTAAAATCCGGGCAACATTGATCCACTCTACTCCGCTCCTCATGGTGTGGTGGCGCTGTTGCTCGTTGCTCCTGTTCCATGGCTGACTTTGTTTCAAGCACTGTTGCTGTGTGCGAGACACAAACGGTGGCTATATTTAATATCTCCGTGCCTGGCCAAGCGGCAAACGAAGCAAGCTATGGTCGTGTACATTTTTCGCAACTTTTTACTCCCTACATATTGCTGTCTTTTTTTTTCCTTTTTCTTTCGCCGGATGTTGATGAAGAGCGAAAGTGCGGGAGCCGGGATGGAAAACAACAAGCCACACGGGGGTAAGGCTTTTCGCTTGGTTTAAACAACAACAAAATTGTAACCAGCAGTGGGAAAATAGAGTCAGTGAGTACAAAGAATCGGAAAACAACAGAAGAAGGTTAATGCACACTCGTTTTCGTCCCACTTTAGAGCGCGCCGCAGTAAATGTCTTCTGTGAGGATATTTATTCTTCTTGTGCTTCTTTCTCGCCCTCCGGCATGGTGTCGCTGTGATTCTTCTTTCTACGCTGCGGCAGCCACACGACACGGACTCTCGGTCTGGCAGTATGCAAAATACGGCAGCGCCGAGTCAAGCGAAGGAGCAATTTTGTATTGTACTCCTCCCGGCTGCCTTCTGGGTGTCGGTTTCGGCATGGGGAAATCTCGTCGCTCCCGAAGTCGCTCCCCGTGTCACAGCTCTCTGGAACTGTTTATAATTTGAAAGTAGACCGCTTTATCCCAGTCGTCGCTTTCGTGATTTTCACAAGCCCCTGGAGGGCGTTTGTTTTGTGATTTCGCCACCGCCGCCGCTGGAATACAACACAGGCAGCGGCGGGATCATGGAAGAACAATCGCCCTGTACCTGTGTGGTTGAGATTGGGGAAGGACTTAATGGAGATGGCTGTTTTAAATTGGGCCGAGATGATGAGAATATTTGCGGGCATCTCTTCCCCGCTGGGCGACATTTTGCTGCATTTTTGTGACGAGCTATATCCATTTTATCTTCGTTTTAATATCTAGATTTATGCGGGCTCAATTTTTCACAGTCTATTCCACCCTTGCCTCCCCCCTACCAGTTCCTCGACATTCAAGCGGAAAAATACATGTAAATGGAGCCGTTCTTCAAAGGTGTTATTCCGATATCTGCGCTCCGCGTGGCGCACGCCACATTCCAATCATCATTATATCGAATCACGTTTTGCCAATTCATGAAAAATTGATAGTGTTCGTGTACTATCTACGCTACGCTAGCGCCTAGAGCGACACCGGCGGTTGGAGAGGTAATCTACGAGCCCGAGCAGCATCTTTTAATCATTCATTGTCACTGTTCACTTGGAGCAAGGGGCTACGATACCCTTCGTCCCCGTTTCGCACGCCACTGAGGGCGAATACCAAGTGAGCGCAAGAACAGGAAACTTTTAATTAATACACATTAACGAGATTACACCTTTCGTCTTCTATTCCTTTCCGTTTGCGCTCGGCAATGGCGGCGGCGATGACGACGATGCCGTTCGAATCAGGACCACCCGCCAACCGGGCTTTGATTGAACCAACCAAAACCAAGCGACGGCGACAAAACCGTTTTCCCGCTGTGGCCCACTCACAACCAGTGGCATCTCATCCCCGCCATTATGTGGGA
This sequence comes from Toxorhynchites rutilus septentrionalis, assembly GCF_029784135.1. Lineage (NCBI taxonomy): Eukaryota > Metazoa > Arthropoda > Insecta > Diptera > Culicidae > Toxorhynchites > Toxorhynchites rutilus. Next base: position 2,954,883 of record NC_073744.1, read on the forward strand.
CATGGGGAACGAAACCCTCCACGCCCAGACTGAAAGACAATCCTAAGTAATCAAATTAAAATCGAATAATCAAAGCGCAACAACAACAACAACAAGGATACAAGTAGAGCAGAGCAGCTGGCAACCTGGTGCTGGGTAGACATACCGCGCTTCACAAACTTGAACCCGGGGATGGCGTGCCAAGATTGCTTTCGGCTTGGAAAGGTGAACGCCTGCCTTATGTGTGAGATAATTCCATCAGATGAAAACAGATTGATCAATCGCTGATTCGATTCCTTATCCAAAGGAACAAACGTTTGTCGTTCCCCTCCGGCTACACACCGGAGGATGATAGCGAGAAGAAGGTGGATAGGCGGGATTACTGAGCGAGTTGAGCGATTGTTTTCGGGGGGAAAATAATGGAAATCAATCGCACCACACATACCTCTCGTCGTTTTGTGCTAATCACATATGTGTCTGTTATTATTTCTTTTATTTTTTCTTAAGGGATTTCGCTCCAATCGCATCCAAATGGCTTCTTGACTCAATTTATACGAACGTGGAGAATATGGCCATTATTGACCACAAACAATGAATGTAATGTTGGCTATTGCCTACGAAATTGTACCCAGACAAATCAATCAAGCTTTCATTCACATATTCATAAAAAATATTGAATTGAAAAAAGGGGCCGCATGGTGTTTTGTTAGCGGCGCGTCGTCTACTGAAAAACCATGCGGCTCCAGCCAAGTTATGAATCACGTCACAGACATTAAACAAAATCAGATTATGCACTGATAAAAATTGAGGGAATTTCCTCTGAATATGTATTGAACTTTCATTGAAATAATTTATTCTTTGTAATTTTTTTTCCTGCTTATATTTTACCAGTGACTCATATATACGATCGTCTCGTCGAAACAGGGATTCTGAAAGTGGTCCCCTTGTGGTCGATAATGGTAAATGCAAACTGATTTTGGGGGTCGACGAATTGACACTTATTACACAAGTTCTTTAACACAAGTTCTTTTTTGGAACTTCAAAGATAATTAAGTTGTGTTACGTGAACCAACTTCTAATTAGAATGACTAACATTTCAGTTGAAAGTAATATTGATGTACTTTTCAAAAGCTCAACAAGTCGATGAGCGTGCAAAAGTTAAAAAACGTACAAGATAAAAAAACGGCAAGTAGAGAGATGTGAACAAGTCCTTGTAAGATAATGTGTTTGAGCGTACAAGGCACATCTTGACTTGCTCTCAGCGACGTAGTGAGGGTAGACAGCGCCCCTGGCAAACTATGAAAAAAAAATTTATTCGATTTGTTCACTAACTTTGAGTTTCTGATATTTTGAGAAAGCTGCTCACTTATACCATAATTCATTGTGAGCAGATTATCTGTATTTAGAAGGTTCAGAAAAAATCATTACCAGCTTCGCTTATTCGCTAGTCAAATCTTTGCCTTGCGTGCATTAACTGAAGCAAAATGATCCTCGATTGCATTTGAATCAAGATCTGCTAGCGATTCATTTTCGATCGGAAAAATTACCAAGCCATTGAGTCGGTCTTGGATCATTTTAGAACAAAAATTGCCTTTCAATAACACAGACATTATTTAAAAGTATGCGTTCTTATAATGCAGCTTAAGAAATAAAGTGTGTCGCTTATTTTCATTCACTTCAGCGCCCCTAGTTGGCACACCGAGAAACTTTGATCCGGGTGGTTTGTTTATTCAGTAGTACATAATTTGTCAAGGTTGAAGGATACACCCAAAAGTTATCGACGATGGAACGCAAAAAAACTCGACCAATCACATTGAGAACCCGACGTGGTCGGGAGGAAAGATTGCAAAATTCATCAAATTTCCAAAATCGACTGTAAATACCGTACTCAAAACGTTACCGGGAGAAGTCAAACACCGATGAAAACTTGAAGAAAATGAAAGAAATGATGCTTGAAAATCGTCATAACAGCTTAAGAGAGATGTCTAGTTATTTTGGCATTGCATATGGAACGGCACAGCATATTGTTTTGGGTATGAGACGCGTGGTAGCCAGGCTCGTTCCGAAGGACCTGAATTTCATGCAACAACACCATCAACAGACAGTTGCTGAAGAGATGATTTCTCAAGCCTAAAGTGATCCAACCTTCGTGAAACGGATAATTACGGGCGACGAGACATGGGTCTATGAATTTGACATAGAAACAAAGCAAGAATCGTCCGAGTAGCGTTTCGAAGACGAGAAAACACCGCGTCAAATCCACTCAAAAGTGGAGGTGATGCTGACTGTTTCCTTCGATTGTCAACGCGTAGTGCACTATGAGTACCTTTCACCGGGCTAGACAGTCAACATAGAATATTATTGATCCGTTTTGAAGCGTTTGAGAGATGATGTACGTTGCAAACGACCAGAAACGTGGGCCGACAATTCTCCGATTTTGCATGATGATAACGCGCCATCGCACCGAGCCAGAATTGTACTGAATTATTTGACCAAACATCAAGTAAAAACCACCAAGTAAGCACCGTATTCACCTCATGTCCCCGTGCGGCTTTTTTTTTGTTTCCCAGTTGAAGTTGACGAAAAAGATTTCAATCCTTCGATGAGATCAAAGAAAATGCGACGAGGGAACTAAAAGCCATAATTTCGTTGGCTTACTATGAATGTATGGGTGACTGGGTCAAACGTTGACACATGTGTGTTGCTTCAGATGAATCGTATTTTGAAAAAGATAAAATAAATTTGACTGAAATATAACTCTATTTTGTTTGATTGAAAAAATCCCTTTCTGATCATAGGGATTTTTTGACAAATAGTCGGTAACAAATTTTACCTTGTCAAGTGTAGGGTAGGTTCAAATTTGTAGATAAATAGATAAATTTTCCCGTAAGTTGATGATTTGGCAAGGGATCTGTAGTTGGGGAACGAAGGCAATGGTTGTCATCACTGGGGCAACAATTACAAGGAGCAGTGTCTTCAGAACAGGATTTTGCCATTCATTCTATCACACAATAGTCCAGTGCAGTTCTGGCCTGACTTGACAAGCTGCCATTACAACCGGGATGGCATCAAGTGGTATATGATAACACAAAATCGACTTCAGTGAAGAAACTGTAAATCCGCCAAATTGTTCGGATTTTCGAGAGATATTGGACAATATCAAAGGCAAATTGAAGAAATGTGACAGAAACATCAAAAAAACAATTCAAATGTACCACTTTTCCAAGAAGATAGCAAAACAGTTACCAGCAGTACTGTGCAGAAAATGATGGATGGTATCACACGTATCAAAGTTCGAGAATATAATTTTCATGTTTTTTAACTTAAAGTTGATGAACCTACAAAATATAATCCTTCCCATTTTTGTACATTATTTCTATGCTGAGAAATGTCCTACTTTATGCGACCAAATTCTAACTGAAATAGCCTTTCACTGTAAAACATCGCACGGCTATTCACGGCCTATTTCGGCGCCCCTTCGTCCCTCTGTGTTGGCTCCATGCATCTGTTTTGCATTGCATGGAGAGGCGCCCAGGTATGCGTAGCGAATAATCAAAAGGGTATGGATGTAATGTGGTGTAGGGTGTTTCAATTTTGCGAAAATCAGAGGGAGGTTATTGGTTTTATTAATGTACGGACAGAGACAACTACTCATGATGAAATATAGTAATTGGGAAATATAATTGTAGGAAAAAATGCTATTCAAAATTCCTGGATTTTGGCGTCTCAAAGCGCCAAATGCCGGGTTTGCCGCCGCACACTACGCCACTTCTTGCTCTGTATTTGACACATATACGCAATTTAACACGATAGAAGTCATGATAAAATTCAAGTCCAATTATGCTCCTTATATTTTACCGTATAACAACCTAGGTGCAAGCTAGGTTGCACATTAAACAAATAAATACAAATGAGTTCGGAAATTCGTTGGAGCTTAAATGATAATACATTCATCTACTAATTTAATTCAAGGGATTACAACGTGATTACATAGCTGAATAAAGTGAACTAGAACTAGTGAGCTACCAAACATTTGGTAGTGCAAACATAAATAGAATAGAAAGAAACGTTCGTTTTAGGGAAACATATTCCGGTCTGCACAACGACAAGCGAGTACAAAAGTACTCAACACCAAAAGTACCCCCGACTTGCATGTATTTGCAAAGCGGATTCCCCCAGGCAGATTAATTTTGAAGTCTGTGTTAGGGAAACACAGCTCAGTAGGTACAAAAATACCCCTAACTTGCATGTATATTTTCAAAGCGGATTTCCACAGCTACATCGATTTTGAAGTCTGTGTTGAGGAAACTGTAGATCGGGCCAATCAAAGCTTGGAAGTTAGGGCGTTTAGATAACGCTTGACATTTTACACTTATTCAATTGTCCATCTCATGGAAAACAATGTTTTATTAATTGTGATAGATGCGTAGAAATATTTCCAATCAATTGATGCAAACATCTTTCCGATCTTTTAAGAAATGTTCGAGTTACAAGCATTCGAAATACGGGTATGGTTAGCACATAAATCGGCAGAACAAATGTATGGAAAAAAAGGAGTTTTTCCAGTTTTCATGAATTTAAACCGTTTAGAGATTAGCGAATTGTAATGTATAGCATATCAAACAAATCTTAGAGAATTGCCGATTCGATTGGTATGCAAATCATGAGAATTCGTTCACAGTGAAAATAGTTATTAACGTTAACTTAATTTCATAAAAACGTGACCTGTTTTCTGATTTGGCACCCTTCCTGAAAGACGTAGTTCTACGTCAAAAATTGTTACTGGAACTTCAGCTATTGAAATGCTGTACTCAACAAAGCTGTTGGAAGGTTAATGAACTTTCTAATATAAATACTGAAAAGTTATTTTAGAACAAGAATGAAATGAAACAAATGAACAAATCTCGGATTTTCATCAGGAGAAGCATAAGCATGCTGAGCTTCAATTTTGGAAGAAAAAAACCACGTAAGCGTAATATAAACGCAGGTAAATCATACATGAACATACGAGGAGCGGTAGTTGCGGTTAAGAAGTTTCAAGCCGATTACGTCTGTGGTTGTCCAAAAAATTGTTATAACAAAATGCCTTTTGAGCAACGTCTGTCAAATTTCAAACAGTTTTACGGAAAAACATCGTGGGACACACAAACAGCATGTATTGTCAAATCGACTCGTGTGTCAATAGTTCAACGGAGTATGGTTTCCGATCCAGATCAGTGGAAGAAGTTGTCTCATCTAGTAAGCAAAACAAGAAAAGTTTGTTGTCACTAAAATAACATATTTTTACTACACGTTGCAAAATTTAATTGCCAATAGAAAATAGGATAAGAACAAAGACTTGTGGTAAAATCGAAACCAGGAATACTCATGTTTAAGTATAATCACAGCCCAGATGATCCGTTCTTTGAGTTAGACTTGAGTAAGAAATTAGCAGGCCCTTCACCTTTTTCAGTCAAACCAAATTGGTACTTTCACATCTAAATGGGCACAGCATTTTTCGTGCGAAGTACAACGACATTCAACATCTGATGAAATATGTACCTAGCCTAGTGTTTCCTCGAAACTTCTGTGAACGCTTCATATTGATACGTTCAGCCATTTTTTGGCCGATCGATCAAAGTTTGAAGTAAATTAGTGGAACACGTCATCGCAAACTGTATCAAAACTACAAGATGCCATTACTACCATCGAAATGAACGGTTCGCGACTTTCGTTTTCGTTTGACAATTACAAGGAGTGATGACACCCATACATACGTATTCCTACATATACACTCAAAAACAGCATTTCAAAAATCACCAAACAATTTCGACTTCGTACTTTTTCTTTTAAATTTTTTGGTATGATATGTTGTGTGTATGTGACCGTCAATCTCAAGAAATGATTTTATTTGTTCATTTTATCCCAGACGTGCTTCCACGACAAAGGAGTAAGGAAAAACCATTGAAAAAATTTAAAATTCGAAACTATATTTGGCGCATATTATTTGCATTTCTGTTGCTATTATAGTTGTTAAAGCAGTGAAGCTGTTATCAGCCAATTCGTTCAAATTAGAAAATCTGAAATTTCATATATTACTATTATCAGACAAATTCATTAATAAAAATGAAAAGCTTCGCTTCGCTTCAAGCTTCAAGCTTCGGAATGAATAATCTAAAATATTAAATGTGTGATGCATTAAAAAAACTATGGATGAGTTATACCTACGATATAACCGCAAGGTTGACGTAGGACTGTCGTTGACTTAGTAATCAATTGTATTTCTTCAATTAGCAGTAATCCCACCTCGGATGTTTCTCATCGGGTACGATATTGCCGCTGCGCAGAGCTATCTTTTGTGTGTATTGATTAAATTAGTGATTAAACTAGTGAATGAATGAAAGTATTTACGAATTCAATTACAAACAAATCCCACTTTAAGCCAATTCATGCATTATGGTAGTAGTTATCGCAGCTAATAGTTATAGTTTGCCTAATCGTCAAACGATATGCGTAGAAGATCAGTGAGCTGGCAACATGAAGAGATATCTTCCAATGCAGTCTTGAATAATCGAGCCAAAGCGTTCCATTTGTACCCACTTTTGTAGACCGTGTTAGCAAAACGAATTCCGTAGTGTAAAAATGCATGGCAGTACAAAAGTATTGCCGACTTGAATGTATCTGCAATGCTGATTTTCCCGGAATCTGTTTTGGGAAAACACATTCCGGATTTCAAAAATGCAGACGAGTACAAAAGTACCCGCTGCTTACATCCAATTTGCTATGCCGATTTCCACAGGCTCCAGGGTTTTGAAGTCTGTGTTAGGGGAACATGCATCCATTCCTGCATCGTATCGTTGCGCAATCATAACTGAGTGGATTTCCGAGAAGCACTCGCTTATATACCGATTGGTGTGATTTCAATAGCCTGTTTTGAAAGCAATTTTAGGGCTATTGAAACAAGTTTTTGGATCAAATAGTAACAAGCATATAACGCGTAGACATTTTATCTTTCGAATGAAGTGTTTATCATACCATTTCGTTCGGTTGTTTAGGAGCTGGTATCGCTCGAAATCTCGTTCTCCGTCGTAACGCTTTCGTTTGCTAGACTTTGAACTTACACCCCAGTATAGAAATAAAAGACGTAGTCCTACGTCAAAAAACTCATATAAAGACGAAAAAAATATGAAATCAATGCGTATTTAAAGACATCCAGTTTATGGAAACAACTCTTAAATGTACAATCACTATATGTGATAACACTATAAGTGTTTCTGAAGCAATTGTTGGATGTTGGAAATGGAACAATTACCTGCCGACATTTCAACCGGTTTGATAACGTTTAACTGATCTCAAAAAAAAAAAGATTTTTTAGCATTTTGCAAAAATTAAGAAATCACGTATGGTTGGGTGGACGAACGACATTAGCTTCAAAGAATAAAGACGTCGATGAATTGATTTAGAAAATCCAAAGTGAATTTGATGGCGGATTTTTTCACGAGCCAAAACGATGTCGTTAACTATCCCATTGATTGTTTGAATGCATGGGATTGATTGTTTAAATGCCTGGAAGTTGCTCGGATTACTCTCTTACAATTTGCCGTTAAACATTGGATCTGTGGTTATAATGTAACATATAGTGGTACCTGACTGAGGGTGAAAAATCTGAAGTACAACATCATTGGAGGCACAACCCTGACATGATTGTTAAACGAAAGGGATCAATTTGTATGAAATAAAGTGAAATAAATAAAGTGAAAGACAGCGTGTGAAATATTAACAAAAGCTTATTGTGAGTCTGCTAGGAGTGAAACAAGAGCTTACGAGTGGTGAAGGCGTTTTCAAGAAGACGGGGAAGTTGAAAGTTACGAACCACGTAACCGAGTTGCAAAACCGTATCCACATGAAAAACCGGTTAACGAGTTGAGCCCCGCGTCGGTCCCTAATTTCTAACTATTTTCTATCATTACAATAAGTATTTTTGAGAGCTGGGACACCGACATTGATATTGTACAAACGTCCTTGATGCAAGCTGAATGGAAAGCGCACAAGAAAAAATCGGAGCTCAACGTGTTAAAACACGAAAAGGTGAAGAAAAAGTACTGAACAAGCGAATCCCAATCAGAGAAGTCGCTGATGATGCTAATGGATTTCCCATAAAATTTGTTTCAGGTTTCAACTAGTAGCTGTAGAAGCGTCTAACAATCGTCTGTGAAGGTGCTAAAAACTAATTCTGTTCATAGAAATTTGGTGGAAGAATATGATGCAGTCAGGCAATGATCTTTTTCGATATCGCAGTCTAAGTAGAGCTAATCAAATCAGACGTTGGGGTTAGATAGACCTTTTTTTAATTGACTTTGAACTGCATTTAACAAACAATATTGACTGTAGCTCAGAAATTTCTCCTAATTTGCTTGAACAAGGCTTGAATAGAGAATTTGATGATAATTCGTTCAGGAGTTGAATAAAACCATCATAAAAACGTCACACTGATGGGGAATTGTTAGTTGGGATGTCATTAAAAGTTCGAGTTTGAGTTTGAGATGTGTTTCGAGGATTGGGAGATGCGCTGATACAAGTGCATAATATCTGATGGAGAGTTTTTTGAAGACGACAAAATTAATGTAGACAAACAAATGAGTGTTTTTTTTTTCAAAAAACTGAATTTCCCGTTATTTTTTGAACACACCTCGTATATAAACATTTCTTTGGTATATAGATAACCGCTGTAGCACAGTTCATGATACATGATTTATGAACTTTAAAAACCTGTCTTTCATTTTCCACAAAACCATAACTGCTTTCTAAGCAACTCAGTAGAATTAAATGAATTTATAATTCTCATGGGAACATTTAATATGGTTGCTCCGAAGCATGGTTAAGAACTTGCCACAAATTTTCTGGATTATGAGACGAAATAGGTATTACCATCGGTGCATGGCTTCCGTTGTGTTCCGTTGTTGTAACTTACCTGAAAAAGGAGAAAAAGAGAGTATATTAATGATAATAAATACTTTATGATATGTTTGAATGATATCTTGCATTACTTATGCAAAAAATAAAAGTTAATCAATTAAAATCAATATCCTAAATTGATAAGAATTAAAATCGTCTTAGGAGAAAGTGATTAATTTATATGATTAACTATAGAAAATTGTTTTTCGTCTTCTAACTGAATGTCTTTGGTAAGATTAACACCATTCAGCGCCTGTTTGATGAACTTTTCTATGGAGACGCATTATATCGCACCTCAATGCGACTTTTTGTTGACATTGTTATCGAGCATATTTTATGAGTCCTATACATACATTACGTATTAATACAAGACTTCAGTTGATTTTCGTTTGAGAAAAATCGTTTGCACCGACAGTGAAAGTTCTTTTTTAATATCGAAATGTATGCAAAAAAATGCCTCCCATCAAATTCCGGTTTGGGAGCACCCAATCGAGACACATAATCGATGTTGAATGGCCTCAAGTTAATCCCATCACCTCGTCGTTCATTCGCTTCAATCCAAACTTTCACCCCTGAAAAAAAAAACACAAAAGAACCACAATCGCACGCGGGAGAGAGCTCCAAAATCGTTCCGAAATTGGATTTGTTCATGACTTTTGGCAATATTGGGTGTCTTGTGGTGTTGTGTTGTTTCTATATATATTTTTTTATTTGCCGGGGGCAGTTTAGCGCCATTATTCCCTTCTTCGTGAGGGATTTTGTTTTTCGTTTTTCATTGGTTTTAGAGAACAAAGAGAGGCGCAGAAGACGGGCACCAATTTATTATCAAACATTGTTAGCATGAAGCAATAATGGGGAGCTTATGCTTTTCCAACTGCTGCTGTTGCTGTTGGTTGTGAATTTGTGCTTCGCCAGAAGGCTTGTTTTGACAGCTACAACAACAGCAGTTACTTTCGCTGCGGGCCTGAATTGTAGAAGAAGAAGCGCCAAACAAAAAACTCATTGAATTCTGGCGAGTTCATGTATTAAATGTGCTTCAAATTAGGCCCCGGTAGTCGTTTTTCTTTCGCCCCATCGCCGCCACCGGCACCGGAAGGCGCCAATCGTGGTACCCAGCGCTTCTCCCGAAGGATGAGAGCGAAAATTCCCACACCGCAGCGGTGTAGCTGCGCCACTGAAGGATGTCTATGAATAATTTATAAAGTTTGACGTTTGATCACTTCTCGAGACGTTGCGCTTCTCATACGTATGTAGGCGATGCTTCGAAGTGAGCGAACGAACCAAAAAAAAAAATATGAAGGTTCCGGGAATCATACCGAGTAGCCGGAAAGAAAAACAAAAGCTGGTGGAATAAAATGAAATAAAAATACCCATTATGAATTCGCCCAAATTGGATATTCATTGCTATTATAGCAACACGATGTAATAGAAACAATAGACAGATAAATTAATCGCATAAATTTCCATTGAAGCCCCGCAGGCAGGGGCAGGGGGCAGAGTGAGGGAAGAAACTTTCTCTCATGTGGAAAACGATTAGCTTTCACGACCAGGTACGCAATTTCGGCTGTAACAAGCAGAAGCAGCAACAGCAGCAGCAGCAGGAGTTTGCTTTTGATTGGGCGGTGGGTTTGGGGGCAAAAAAGTTTTAATTAACGCTTCCGACTGCGAGTTGGGGTGCGTCGGGGTGCGCCGGGCCTGGGAGATGAGGTCGAACCATTCGGTGACTTTCTGTCAAACGCACTGTCATCAATTATTACTCCAGTGATGGCAGGCGGGAGTCAAACCAGTTGACAGCTCGGTAATAGAGCGAGCGGACGAACCGACGGTCACTTGTTAATGGAGAAGGTGCCTTTCGAGTTTGATGAGCTGTTGTAATGGGCGCGAAAGGTGACAATAAGTGATGGTGAATGATTAAATGGCTAATGGGAGAAGTTGGGCCATTGCGGGGAATGAACTTATGGCTTTATAATGCGCCCATGAGTACCGGCTATATTTAGTAGTCGTCGAGGTAATGTGTAACGTTATATTTTAATAATGAAACGAAGTGCGTGAACTGTGGCTATCGTTGTTCGGGCGTCCCGTGATCAACAGAGATGTGATCAACGGAAGGGCGCGGTAATTGGACGATTAAAATGTTTTATTCACGGCTGTAGAAATGTTCGCTGGCCATCACGTTTCGATGGAAGAGTTTATGATTGCACAAAATCTCCAAGCAACAGATGCGTTGATTGACCGTTTATAATTGAACCGACAGCGGGAGAAGGGAATAACAGTCCTCACACCATATCAATATTTATGGTCCATGGATTATGAAAACAAAACAACATTGGTAAGAAAACATTGTGAGTAAAAATAAAATATGAACAGAAAACTTCAAAATTGTCGAAAAGTCGCGGAATTCTTTTATTCATTTTACTAGATTATATCTCTAGATTGTATCTCTTCCGCGTTCAGTAGCACTTCCGGCGTACCACAGGGAAGCAACCTGGGACCACTTCTGTTCACATTTTTCTTCAACGATGTAGCAGCTCTACTGGGAGTCAGATGCAAACTAATTTATGCTGATGACCTTAAACTGTATGCTGTTGTTTACTCGATTGAGGATTGCCATCGTCTTCAGACCTTGCTGAATACTTTCTTTGACTGGTGCCATCGCAATAAACTCAATATCAGCGTTCCGATGAACCCACCGTTCACCGCTCTATGAACCCAATCCTCTACGATTACTCTGTTGAAAATGTTACGCTGCGCAGAGTAGATCGTGTAACAGACCTTGGTGTTCTATTGGACCCGAAGTTGGATTTCAATCTTCACTACTCTTCTATCATCTGTAGAGCAAATCGACAACTGGGATTTATATCCAAAATAGCTCGTGACTTTAAAGACCCGCAATGTCTGAAAGCGCTGTATTGCTCGTTAGTGCGACCTATCCTCGAGAATGCATCTATCGTCTGGTCTCCATATGATTTAATTTGGAAACATCGGATCGAGTGTGTCCAAAAAAGGTTCGTGAGAATCGCATTGCGCAACCTACCGTGGCGTGAACCGTTCAATTTGCCACCCTATTCACATCGATGCATGTTACTAGCCTTGGACACGCTGGAAGACAGAAGGAAACTGCACCGGCAGGTATTCGTAGCGAAACTCCTGAACGGTGAAGTGGACTGCCCTCAGTTACTTGCACAACTTGACTTCCATGTTCCCCGAAGGACTTTGCGGCAATCATCCCTGCTACAGCCAAGTTTCCATCGAACTCTATACGGATATCATGAACCGATGACAGCGATGATTCGTGAATTTTCTTTGGTGGAATCTGCGTTTGAGTTTGGAGAACCGTCAAACCGATTTAGGAATAGATTGAGGAGAGCATGACTGTTTTTATCTGTGTATTTATGTGGAGTTTCATGTATGTAAACTAGTCTAAGTTTTTATTCATTAACACAAACAGAATGTCGGATGAATTATACAATATACAATATACAATATACAATATAGATTTGATTATTTTCTAATTTGTTAGTTTTATAAATCTTTTCGTATTTACTACGCAACGTCTCAATTTTCCGCTTTTGGGACAATAGTCATGTTCTTATTATGATTTTTGTCCAAAAATGTTAATTAATCAGATTCAATTACTTATTATCTGGAGGCGATCTGGCGTAGTGGTAACATCCATACCTCTCACGCAGAGATCACGAGTTCAATTCTCACTCTCGACATTCTTCCAAAAATGGAAGTAAAAGTGACGAACCAGCCGAAATGTGCTGAAAGTCACTATAATAGAGAAAAAAAAAAACTTATTATCTAACGTGTACAGAGTGCTCGTTGTCAAGGAGACATTTAACATTAAAAAATGTTTTGCTGTTTTTTGTTTGTTCCATTCAGTTGTGAGTTACAGGGTGTTAACAATTGAAGTCAGCAAAAAGAAAATCCGGTACGTTTTACAGTTTTTCTTTAATAAAGGCGAAAATGCAAGCCAGACCACTTAAATTGTGAATGGCGTTTATGGTGTCGATACTGTAACATCTTTACTTTTTGACGTGGGACTACGTCTAACCGGAATATATGGGGAGTAAAATGAAAACATAAACACTGAACATGCAGGAAAAAATGCAAGATTTCGAATGCTTATAACTCGAACATTTTCTACTGGATCGGAAAGATGTTTGCATCAATTGATAGAGAATATTTCTACGCATCTATCGCAGTTAATAAAATGTCATTTTTCATTAGATAATTAATTGAAGAACTGTAAAATGTTAAGCGTTATCTAAACGCCCTAACTGCCTCGTATTGATTGGCCCGATTTACGGTTTCCCCAACACTTCAAAACCAAGCAGCGTTGGGGAAATCTGAATTGAAAATACATGAAAGTAGGGGGACTTTCGTTCTCTCCGAAATATGTTCCCTAACACAGACTTCAAAACCAAGCAGCATTGGCGAAACCGACATTGCAAATACATGAAAGTAGGGGCAGCTTTTGTTCCCACCGAAATGCGTTTCTCTAACACAGACTTCAAATCCAAGGAGCGTGGGGAAGTTGGCATTGCAAATACATGCAATTCGGGGGCATTTTTGTTACGACTGAAATGTGTTTCCCTACCACAGACTTCAAATCCACGGAGCGAGGGAAAATTGGCATTGCTAATACATGCAAGTCGAGGGCAATTTGTTCCGACTAAAATATGTTTCCCCAACACAGGCTTCAGAACCAAGATATCTAGGGAAATTGGGATTGCAAATTCATGCAGGTCGGAAGTATTTTTTTTCCGACTGAAATCTGATTACCTATAAAGACATCTAAACCAAGGTGTCTGGGGAAATCGGCATTGCAAATACATGCAAACTGCGAGTACTTTTATACTCGCTTGCCTTTGTGCAGACTCGAATGCGTTTCCCTAACACGGTCTCCTAAACTTAGGTACCTGGTAAGATCGTGCAGACACTAGAGACATGGCATTTGTTCAAACTTTTTACTCACAACGCAAATATATTGAATTCAATTGAATTCGGAAATTGTTTCATTCAATCAAAAATTCAATCAATACATACAAATGATTACTAAGCTAAGGTAGTCCCACGTCAACCTTGCGGTTATATCATAGATATAACCCACCCATTTTTTTTAAAATTTTATTATTCATATTTTTAATGCAATATACTGAATTTAGATATCTTCTGTCAACAACTGGATCGTTTGGTGCCAGAAACGGCCGGAATTGGCCAACAGAAGCGTTGTTATGTTCCATCGGGGCAACACAAGGCCATACACATCTGTAGTGATTCGCCAGAAACTCCGGTAGCTTGGTAGAGAAGTTTCAATGTATCCACCATATAGTCCGGACCTGGCACCAAGCGATTACACCTTTATCTCGCATCGCAAAACTTCCTGAGTGAAAGAAAATCAGGATCAAGAGGAGGTTGTAAAAATCGATACCTAGAGTTTTCCGCTAATAAGGACCAAGACTTCGATGAGAAAGGCTTCAGTAGCCTTCAGAATGGAAACCAATATAACAACAAAACGGTGCATATTTGACCCAAATCGGACAATCTGAAGCATATTAAATCTAGTTTTGAAGTTCACGCAAAAATGATGGATTTATTTTCCTTAACTAAATATTAATCCTGATTCTGTTGCCTTTTCAATGAATTCCAAGGAAATAAATGTTGTCTAATTCGTATTTTTTAAGTTGTTTCAATGGGAGAAAAACGTTCAAATAATAGAATTGTAGCGTTTAAAAACATAAATGTGATACTTTTGTCGAAAAGTAAAATTTAATTTCTATTAATTTGAAACATCTCAATGACAATGAAATGTCCGTTTCTGTCAGTAGGGCCCTTGTGGATTTTATCGCTAGCATTAATTGGAAAAAATTGATCGTTCCTTTTTTTTAATTTGATTATTTGTTAAAAAAAATCACACTACACATTATTTGTAGACAGTGTAAGTGCAAATTCGAGGCATGGGTCCAAAAACCCTGAGACGAGACATGACAATAGAGAGGCAATCTCGGACCAGTTTTTCTGTCAAACTCGAACCACTCGGAACGCGGCTCCTGATTGGTTGGCGAGGGAAATAATTGAGGAAGATAAATATACAAAAATAGGATTTCCAACATTTTTACGTTGTTACATTTACGTTTCAATTTAGTGAAAATTTCTATTATCGATGCTTTGTACAGTTCCGTTTTTATTACGTCCTGTGTTCAGTTCCCGAAGAGATTGAAACATTGCATCGGAAGCTCCACCCTATACCTTTTTGTGCTTTTCGTGGCATCTAGCAAAGCATAATAATAATAAATTAGGGCCGGTTTAGATTGCTAAAATCTGAATGAAATTTTTTACGTGGCGTTCTTTATTTACTTGAGGCACGTTTTTCTTGCCCTAACTTAACTTTTTGTAAGATATTATTCTACCACATGAAGAAACATGAAGTTTTCACTCACATTGAACACTAATTTGATACGGAGAAGTTGATTTTCATTCATAATTTCTAATTTAAAAACGTTCATTCTGCCTGAAAACCCGTTATTATCTATGACGCTTCACTAACTCGTAAAATGACGAGCCGTTTATTTCATTTTCATCGTGAAGTGTATACGGGAATAAGGCTCATACCCCGCAAACGTTAAATCGTATAACTTGCGCATTTACAGCATCATATATCCCAAATTTTTAGGTAGCATACGATGCGCCTAATTAGCCTATACATGCAAAAGTGGAGGTGATATGCATACATGACAATTGCTTTCGAATTAGTTGGGTTGAAAATACGACTCACACATGCACTTAGTACGACTACTGTCATACGTGTATACGATTTGCTACAGGCAAACAAAAAAAAACGAATGTCGGATAATGTTCGTGACATTTATGTTTCTAGAGATAGGAATTACTCAGTTGAATGTCAGTGGGAGGTGTTGGTTAAGAAAATTCACTCCGATGGGATTCGAACTCTGGTTGTTTGGATCATAAGCTATCTCGCACGGCTATCTGGAATATAATTCTAGAGCAATTGAAACTCGTACATATAAACGAAAAAGATGCATTCGGATACGTTATTCCTGATCGTCTATTATATTTTAGTGGAAATATCTTGAAATTTATATAGAAATAGTCTAGTAAGGTAACATGAAATAATTTTTTTCATTCAAATTTTACCAATTCAAAGCTGCTTTCGGGCTTGCTTATCTGATAGAGATTAATTTGCCTCCCTAAATCATCATAACATAACGTGGAATCGACACTGTACATATGACATCGTGGATATAGATATGTCAAATTCCTAATATGATGTAATATGGCCTCAATTACGATCTAGTATGATTTACTGTTAAACGACTTTCCACAGCATGTAATACAATTTTTCACAGTAATACATTGATTCAATTTATACGTTCATGCGACTCACAAACTGCATCAAGTTGATATACATATATGATTCCGTATGGATTTCGTATTGATTTTACGATAGTGTATATCAGGGATGGCCAAATGGTAGTCCGCGGTCTACCGGTCGACCGCGTAGGTATTCCGTGATCATTCTATAAGGTGTTTATGCTACCCTCAATGAAATATATTTGTTGTAAGATCTTTTTTCATTCAAGTTTCCGTGTTAATATTTTCTCTCAGATTGTTAGCTATATAATATTAACACATCCAATTGTTCGACCATAACTTTTAACAAAGCAAAAAGTTGTCACTAGGAACATTTTCAATAATTTGTTAAATTACTAATTGAAAATTCTGGAAACATCCGCCGTAAGGTCTTGAAAAGCAATGAAAACTAAATGGAAACTTTCAAAGGCGAACGCGAATTGTAATGAAGTATTGTAATTTAAAATTTAAATTTATGATAAGTAATGTGAATTGATTGTGCAGATTCCTTTCAAGAAATATAGT
This sequence comes from Toxorhynchites rutilus septentrionalis, assembly GCF_029784135.1. Lineage (NCBI taxonomy): Eukaryota > Metazoa > Arthropoda > Insecta > Diptera > Culicidae > Toxorhynchites > Toxorhynchites rutilus. Next base: position 2,971,698 of record NC_073744.1, read on the forward strand.
CATGAATAGAACAACAGTGAGTCATGAGGAATTAGGTATTTCGAAAAGCAAATATTGGGCCCTAAAAATGTAATTCTAGTTGAACAGAATTTTGCTCGTTAGCATTTCATTGCTGATATACAGGGAGGCGCATAAGTCACGCAACCGATTTGCACAAAAAAATCGTACAAAAAAAAATCTAAGGGTTGTATCCGAGACACGACCGCTTAGGACGTAGGACTACTTTTTTTTAATTTGTTGGTTTATCACTTCGGATATTATTTGCGAATACGTCGAAAGTTCATAAATAACTCTTTAGTAAAATGTTCAGGGGACCCTGAAAAGGTTTAATGGCTTGCGTGGTTTTGTAGGATAATTTCTAGCAACGATTCTTTCATGCCTTTGCGAGAGCAATACACTAATTGGTCATATGACGCAATTTGTTTCTTTATATCAATGCACGCATTGCACTTAGTATTTAACGAGAGGCATCTTCCGTACATCGCCATTCAACAAGCATCAAACACGCGTCTAACAGATGCACAAAGTTGCAGCGATAAACTTCAAGTGAAATAGTCGCTTGCGTATTCAGCTCGAGGGGAAACATAAAACACAAAACGAGCAGAATAAGCGACCTTTGTTGTTTCGGACACAGAAAGATTCCGAGAATTTTCCTCACAGGAGATACAATACTTATACGCTAGGGACAGCTTACTTACTCCGCAAATATTCTCTTTTCGCTATCCCCTTTCTTTGTTTCTAATCTTCTTCTTCTTTTCCCTTATTTACGGAGACTTTAAATCCAATGATTCATTCGCCTCCGACAGTTTCTATTCTAGCGGATGCAAAAGTTGCTCGTTATTGACAGCTCTGTTCGGGGAAGCACACAAATGGACAGAACAAATGTATGGGGAAATGGGAATGCTTCCAATTTTCATCAATTAAAACCATATACAGACTATGGGATTGTAATGTAAAATAGTTATTAACACTAACTTTATTTCATACAAACTTGACCTGTTTTCTGATTTGCCACCCTTAATGTAAGACGTAGTCCTACGTCAAAAGACTCACGATACAAAACCTTTATTCTCGAATAAAAAACGATACAAAGTCGACTACTGAACCGCCTAGGAACCAACACGCTCGATAGTTGCAGCGCGATCGGTATTTTGTTCCTTCAGAGAGCGTTGTCTGACTTATGCACCACCCTGTAGATACAGACGGGTGAAAACTGTCGGCAACATAATTATCAAGTTATTTATTGCGGTCCTGATGTTTTGCTTCCGAAAACATTTCGGCAAAGTTTCAAAAATGCAATTCGCCGACTTTCGAGAATGAACTTGATTCGATAAGATTCGATCGACTTACAAAACACGGAAATTTGCTCAGTGTGAAAGTAAAATCGACTGTTCTATTCAACTTACATAATAGGGGCCTATATTTCCGATAAATTGGTTTTCTGTATCTATAGGTAATTGAGAAATATAATATTCAAATTGTTTGTGCTCCCGTGGCCGAGTGGTTAGTGCCTAACCTAAATTGCTGGGGGTTCGGGTTCGATTCCCGTTCTGGTCAGGTGAATTTTTCGTCAATTAAATTTCCTTCGACTTGCACTGTGGTCACGCGTATTCTAGAGCTTGCCACTCAGAATGCATTCGAGGCGTGTTATTTGGCATAAAAATCTCAACTAAGTGCTAATGACCCAAATAATACTACGTTAAGATGGCGAAGTTCCTCTTGGAACGTTAGTGTCATTGAGAAAAATCATATTGACTGTTTTTCATGGAATATAAATGCATTGTATGTTCATAAATGTAAATTTCCATGAAAAATAAACGATATTGATGGATGAAGTTTTACAAAAAATAAATATTACTTAACAATTATTTAGTAACCGATAATCATTTTTATTTTATAGAATAATTTATCACTGAGTATTTATTAGTATGACCTGTTTTTTTTAAATTACCCCCCTATACTCGAGCATACGGTCTCTCAGACAGAGAATCAATAATTTTGTTTTGAGGAGGCTGAATTAAATGACTATTGAAAGTGAATGAAGTTGAAGAAAAAATATTTTGTGGAGTTTATTCATTGAATTATGCAGTATTTAGCCTCTATTGGACATATCAACAAACACAACACAATGCAAAAAACGAGTTGAAACAGGAAAATCATTGGAAATCTAATAAATAACCATTAGAAAAGTGTGCAAAATACATAATCTAGTTAAATGGCTGGAAAAAGGTTGAAAACACTCCTAAAAATTTATCATGTTGTAGAAATTTGCACAAAAGATGTTTACAAAAACGCCAAAAAATACACTGTAGCAAAATTACAGAGACATGGACAGTCTGTGACACCGTGCACGAGTATACAAGTACTGATTTTGCGCGCGAGTACAGGGAGGTTAAAACTTTGTTTTATTGGCTGGAGACAAACACCGGAGTCGCTCTTTACGCGGGGATAAGTGGCGCGCAAAAAAAAAACCCGTAAATCGTTAAATCCGCGTGAAAAAACCGCGTAAATCCCTAAAACCACGTAAAAATAAACTGCGTAAATTTCGAAATCCATATAAAAATCTAGCAAACGATGAATTATTAGTTTGAAATGCAACCCATATTCTAACAATTGATTAACAGATTTATTTTGCATGCTACAATCATGATATCTGTTTCTCCTTTTATTTCCCAGCTACTAATCAGTGATAGAATACAAACTGATTTCGTGAAAAGTCACATCCATTAGCACATAAAATCTGTTTACACTGGAGTCACTTTTTACGCGGTTGATACGTGCCGCGTAATAAAAAACCGAGTAAATTCCGAAATCCGCCTAAAAAGACAGCGTAAATTCCAAAATCCACGTCAATTCCTAAAACCGCATGAAAACGTCGCGTAAAAAAAACCGTATGAAAATACCGCGTAAAAATCGACTTCAGTGTACTTCATTTATTCTCTAATGACTTTTTGATGCGGTCAACGTTGCTAGATCGCGGGCTAACATTTGAACAATTAGTCGCCCGTAATGTCCAAAAATCTATATATATATATATAAATGGAGTGATGTCTGTCTGTCTGTCTGATTCTTGTAGACTCGGAAACTACTGAACCGATCGACATGAAAATTGGTATGTAGGGGTTTTTGGGGCCGGGGAAGGTTTTCGTTTTTTTTTTTTTTTTTTTTTTTTTTTTATCTGTATTATAGTGATTTTCAACTCATTTGGCTGGTTCGTCACTTTTTACTTCCATTTTTGGAAGAATGTCGGGAGTGAGAATTGAACTCGTGACCAAAAAGGTTTTCGTGATATTTTGAGACCCCTCCCCCCTCTCTAAGGGGGGGCTGCCATACAAATGAAACACAAATTTCTGCATTACTCGGAAATTAACCAAGCAAACGAAACCAAAGTTGGCATGTGAAAGTTTTAGGGTGCAATAAATGTTTCTATGATGGTTAGACAGTCCTTCCCCCACTCAAAGGGGGGGCTGCCATACAAATGAAACACAAATTTCTGCATTACTCGAGAATTAATCAAGCAAATGAAACCAAATTTGGCATGTGGAGGTTTTAGGATGCAATAAATGTTTCTATGGTGATAAGATACTCCTTCCCCCTCTCTTAGAGGGGGCTGCCATACAAATGAAACACAATTTTTTGCATTACTCGGAAATTAATCAATCAAACGAAACCAAAGTTGGCATGTGAAAGTTTTAGGGTGCAGTAAATGTTTCTATGATGGTTAGACAGTCCTTCCCCCACTCAAAGGGGGGGGGCTGCCATACAAATGAAACACAAATTTCTGCATTACTCGAGAATTAATCAAGCAAATGAAACCAAATTTGGCATGTGGAGGTTTTAGGATGCAATAAATGTTCCTATGGTGTTAAGATACTCCTTCCCCCTCTCTTAGAGGGGGCTGCCGTACAAATGAAACACAAATTTTTGCATTACCCGAGAATTAATCAAGCAAATTAAACCAAATTAGGCATATGGAAACTTTAGGATGCAATGAATGTTTCTAAGGTGGTTAGATACCCCTCCCCCCTCTCTTAGGGGTGACTGCCATACAAATAAAACACAAATTTCTGCATTACTCGAGAATTAATCAAGTAAATGGGCGGGACGAAGTTTGCCGGGTTAGCTAGTATATCATAAAACCGATGCTTGTTACACCGAATTAAGACTTAATCTGCAGTGATAAATAAAATTGAGGTTTTAGTATTCTATTCGATTTCGAATATACACAAATTGATTCGATCTCATTTAATGTGTGACTAAGAACATATCAAATTTTGCGATTTAATATTTGCTGAGTAGTCTCTTGATAATTAAAAAAAACTAAAAATTTAATTTATATATTTCAATCACACTCCTGCTATCATATGTACGATTTCTAGTTTTCTTTGCTCTCTCCACATTAATTTTTTTTTGTTTTTTCGTACCAAAAAACAGGAAAATACTAATTGTTTAAAATACGTGACATCTGGTTGAATAATACAAAAAAATGGTACAGCTCAGAAGATGTGATACGAAGAACACATGTTTCTCTCATGGGAAAATAATGTTCTGAAATTTTATAACATTTGGCCATCTTCACATTTCGTGCTTTAAATGCTTCCCTGTTATCTAGCACTTGGTCGACGAAAATGCAGAAAGGAAAGCAAGAAGCCAGTTGTCATGTCTTGTATTAGAAAAAAAAACCAAAATCCACTGACGTTGTGCTAAACAGCAACCAGTTCCAGGGTGCGGGGAGCAATTTGAGCGAGGCTCATAAGGTCATCCTCACCAGCGAAGCATACTGTGACATGCGGCGTTTTTCGCCTCGATGAAAATTTTTTGAGGTGTGAAAAAACGTCATTCTGCCATATTTATCCCAAGGGAAGTGGTGTCCTGTATTCGTCATTCGCCGTCGAAATGACGGTATTCAGATATATTGGACAAAAGATCGCACACATCAAAATAGCTACTGCAACAACATTTTCCGATTGGATCTGTATCGAGGCGCGTTCGCCTCGACAAAGAGCAAATCAATCTTCATTCGAACGGGGGGAAAAGGTCACCCTGCCAGATGCTAGACTTCCTAATAAATAGTGGCCCGAGAATTGATTGCCTCCCGCCCGCGAGTCTCTTAATTCGCACTCCACAAGTCTGGCGACGGAAGCTGGTAATAATACATCTTAAACCCATTATGCTCACCTTTCCACCGATCGGCGACTCCGGCAGGCAGAAGAAAAACTTCCAAATATTTCACAATTCCGGCAAGACGCCTGATGAAAATTTATACCCACTCATAAAATAAATCGCCCTCGAATTTGAAGGCAATTCAAGTTGGCGATAGAGCAAACGACAGTTCCCGGACAACAGAAAGTTTCCCGTTTGTGCTCAAATTTGCCCGATTTGAGAAGGAGGAAAAAAATATGGCATCTCTGCCACCACCTGTGCCGTGATCGAGGAGTCGAAAATCAGACTTTCCGCCCAACGCCACCCCTCGTGGCGAAAACGTATTCAAGTCGTTCGCTTTTCAACTTCCTCCGCATCGTTCTCGTTTACTCTTATAATTTCCCCCGGATTGCCAACCTTGCCAAAAGAAGGCAGGAAGAGGAACCAATTGAGTTGGAGGCGAAGCTCAAGCCGGAGCGTAGAAAATCGTAATCGAACGTTTCTTCGCCGCGAACCGAGCGGGGATCCTGCGAGGTCGAGCGAGAATGTGCAGTAAAGATTATTTTTATGTGCAAGCAGCGATTGTGTTTACAATGAAGAAACTTGAGCTGGTTAAAAAGAAACACATCCAGTTCCAGAAATCTTGGTGTTTGCGGCAGGAGCGGGGGCAGGGAGCAAGCTAAACAAAGAGTGACAGAACCGATTGAGAAGTGTCTTATCGACTTTCACGAATGGCGGTTGAAAATGGCAAAATGTGGAACAGAGGCGGAACAGAAGTGGGAGCCCTCTCAACGGCTATAAACTTTCAACTTATTGTTCAGTCGGGGAAAGTTTTATTTTCTTTCTCAAACTTCCCCGCTCCATTTACCGTTCACTACTTTGTTTATTGTGTGCAATTTTGTGATTCTTTTTTTTTGCTGCGTTGCATTGTTTTACGTTGTGTTCATTATATAATCGGGATCAGGGCCAACGAACAAATCGTCCGCTGGGGAACCACACGCGGAGCCTATGTCGGGACCAATGTCAAAGGACATTCGGAGACGGAATAAACTAATGGAAATAATTTAATGTGAGTGCCTTCGAATTTACGACACACATGACGGTGAATTTGATAGTTTTTGGATGCCAATATTCGTCACGTGTGGGATACTCCCATCCTCCAAAATACTGCTGCTCAGCATTTCCAATTTTTGCTAGTGCTTCCATAAAATTTAACCCCTTATCATGAACATGAAACTGCTCGAGAGGAAATTTTTCTCCCGACGCCAGTTAGGAATAAGTCATAATGTCCCCTACTGCTTCAGAAGCATCGAAGTTCCTTCGTGTGTGTGTGTGTGTGTGTGTGTATGTGTATGTGTCTCTCTCTGAATACCATGCATAGATGTACATGCGGAGGAAGTGTTTCCGCTTTCCGCAAATATATTCATCTTGAGAATTTCGAAACACACAGTTTCCAGCTCCGCTCCGCCGCACGCAGCGCAACTCCGCACACAAAATGGCAGTGCATCATATGAATTATACTAAACCAATTTCTTCCCAGGAGAATTCCGATATCAAAACGCTTTCGGTTCAGGGCAAACTTTCTTACCACCATCTTCCGCTCTCTCCCTCTGTCTCTGCCTGTTCCTCCCATGTCTCATCATCTGCGTCAGCATCATCATCGTCATTGGCACAACCATGATCATCGGTGGAGGTGCATCAGTAGCAGCAGCAGCAGCAGCAGCTGCAGCTTCCATCAGCTTTGCAGGTTATAATTTTCTTTCTTTGATTCAGACTGGGTATGTGTTGATAAGGTGAAGAGTATACGGAAGACCACCGGAACCACTGGCACGTCGTCATAGTCGTTAGAGGCCAATGCAGGAGCATTTTCCTACCAACACTAACATACACACACACACACACTCGCACACACATCGCCAGGAAGACTTTGTGCTGTTTAGTGCTGAATTTTCCTTACATGGAACGGGGCGGCCGAAGTATTGTTGTTGTGGACCACTGAGAGAAGTTGGCTTATCTCGTGCGCTCGGTCAACCTTCCCAAAGAACTTCCGGACTGCCACACATACATACTCACACAACCATGAACCGTACTGCGTTGCACATTAAAAGGATGCTGCTGCTGCTGCTGCTGCTGCAAGCGGCTGGGATCTGGGATTGAAATTTTACACTCGTTGTTTCAAAGGATGCCAATTGGGAATCGGAGGTTTTCACAGTTTGACGCCTCCGAATGTGGAGGAGGATGACGATGGTGATGATGATTCTTCTGGTAGATTTCCTCTTTTGCTGACCCGAGAAGTCGACAATCGTTCCGGTCGATTCTGGGAATTTCCGTTCCACATTCAGGCGGCGCCGAATAGTACGCGAATTGTTCGCTAAATTCGGCATTCGTACATCGTTCTGAGTTAACGCATGAGTATGAATTTTTCCGCATTGTGTATCAAACGTATCGAATCGTAGAAGGGCAATCATCAAAAGTCAGTATATCGTCACAAAGTATGAGAGACGTGTGCTTCGGTCTCGGGAAATTTCTACTTTTTTTTCATCTTCATATAGATGAAATAAAAATTACACATTTAACTATCACTTATTCACAGTGTGAGCAAAAATCTGAAATTGTGAGAAAAACTAGTTGAAAGTGTATTGTTTTCATCTGTCAGGTTCACAGCATATCAATGTGGAGATCTCGCTAGAAAATGCTAGGTATCAATCCGGAATCTATGAAGCGTTGAAATTCTATTCGCAATTGCCTACTTCCATCAGCTCCCTGGACAAGAATATCCAAATTTGACGTTTCGAACCATGTTTGAAATAAGAAAAATGTCAAAATTTGAAAGGCAATTCTGATCTGGTAGGCGATTTGGTGAAGTTAGCGCTCGCTACATCTCTCCAATAGATAAGAAAGCGTGTTCTCGAAAGCGCCTTTTGCCATTTCTAAAAAGCCTGTGTATTGACCTCATCTAATGTTCTGCCACTATGCTCGAAACATGTTGAACATGAAAAAAATAGATATGCATAGCCCTAACAATTTCCAACAAGTCACTCATACCTTGTAAGATAAGCACTTTTACTGGGGAAGAGTTTTTCGAACAACATTTTTTTCATGTTTTTTTTTTTTTTGAAAAATTACCTTTAACGTTTAACTCGTAACATTTTTAAGTATAAAACATCACAATTTACATGCTGGGCAAACTGTTTTCTATTTAGAAACATGTCAAGAACATGTCAAACGCGAGAATTTACACACAAAAATGTCACGAGTAAGCATTTCCTTTTCAAGAGTCTTCGTACGAAGATGTCTTTTATTCCAGAAACTATAAAAAAATAGAAAGTTGATGTCTCTGTCAAAAGCTCATATTTTAATAAGATCTAAAACTTTTTTTTTATCTGTATTATAGTGACTCTCAACTCATTTGGCTGGTTCGTCACTTTAACTTCCATTTTTGGAAGAATGTCGGGAGTGAGAATTGAACTCGTGACCTTTAGCGTAAGAGGCATGGATGTCACCACTACGCCAGATCGCCTCCTCTAAAACTTTGTCAAATACGCTCTGTCGCTATCTTGACTTCGAACTGAATTAGGATAAGTTGTATTTTTTCCAAAAACATGAAAAAGTTGTTGTTAGATAAACTTTTTTCCTGTAGAAGTGCTCATAATCCGATGTATGAGTAAATTGTTGGAAAATGTAAGGGTTATTCACAATTTTTTTGAAAATTTACAAATAATATTTTTGAGAAAAATGAATTCAAATTTTTTATATATGTTTTAAGTGTGATTTTTCTTTAAAAAGTTAGTGGTATTTTATATTTTTATGAAAACTTCAACAATATAGAAAAAAAACTTAAACAATATAGATATTATAGTTTATGAGTTATTAATTTTGGTGAACAATAACGAAAAAAAATTGGCCCTTTTCAAAAAGTAGTCTCATTCTTTTTCGAAGATTTAAACTATGAAATTTGCTTAAATGAACAATGTATTTACGCCCACAACTGTTTCACTGCAATCTGAGATGTTGCTGCCAATGGCCAGCCGAGTTGGCATGAAATTCGTCCATCATGAAGACAGCGTTTCGAAAGCCCCCCAAAGTGGACGAATGAATGCAAACTTGATTAGCCATTGGCAGCACCATCTCAGATTGCAGTGAAACTCTGTGGCGTAAAAACATCAGCCATTTAAAATATATTAAAAAGTTTACATAATTAATGATTCAAAAAAAAATCTAGGCCACTTCTTGAGATGGACCTAAGTTTTTCTTTAATTTTTGCAAAAACACATCTGACTCAAAACTTTAAGACCTACAAAATTTTGACCAAAAAAAAAATGAAATACTACCATGAAACACAAATTTCTGCATTACTCGAGAATTAATCAAGCGAATGAAACCGAAATGGGCATGTGAAGATTATAGGGTGCAATAAATGTTTTTACGTTGGTTAGACACTCCACCCCCTTCTCTAACTCTTCTCCCACCTTTCAAAGGGGGGTCTGCCATAGAAATGAAACACAAATTTCTGCATAACTCGAGAGCTAATCAAGCAAATGGAACCAAATTTGGCAAATGGAGGTTTTAGGGAGCAATAAATGTTTTTATGGTGGTTTGACACTAATTTCCCTTCTCGGAGGAGGTGGTGGGGGAGGGTGCTGAACATCTCGAAAACTAATCAAACAAATGGAATCAAACTTAGCATATAGAGTTTTTAAGGATCGATAAACGTTTTTATGGTAGTTCGACACTTCTCCCCCCTCTCTTTAGGGGAGCTCCCATACAAATGAAACACAAACTTCTGCATAAGTCGAGAACTAATCGAGCAAATGAAACCAAATTTGAGATGTGAGGGTTTTTGGGTACGATAAATGTTTCTATGATGGTATGACACCCTTTCCTCCTCTGGAGAGGAGAGAAAGTCCCATAAAAATAATGCACAATTGAGAATATTCGGAAAACTCTGAAGGAAAATGGGAAAATTCGAAAAACTCAATTCGCATATGTTCTACAATTACATATTGATAAGCGTTGTTGGTCCAATTGATGTTTGCGCTAACGAAATTGATCTTCGTTCAAAAGTGGAAATGGATTTTAATCTGATAAAACGCACTCCTATATCGTCTTCTATCTATAGAAATAAAAATGGTTCGCCGAATGTGTTGATAAGAGCAAAACTCGAGAAAGGAGTTGTCCGATTTAGGGCTGTCTTCATTCTATCATTTTTTCTGTATCAAACATTTATTCCGTGTAACGGACAAATATGTTATTTGCAAGTGGATGAAAAATCTTGCACGAGAATTGTGCCTGAAAATAATCTGATATTATAATGTCGAGTTTTGGTAGAGGTACTGAAATTTTATAGTAAAACATAATTTTAGAGGGTAGATTAGAAGATCAATCAATGGACAGTTCTGCGATTTCTCATTTTCTGGACTATTTCATCAAAAACTGCTGCCGTTATTTCATAGAATTGTACATTAACTATTACTTTTTCAGGTAATTAACAAGTTTTATCATTTTTGTTAGATTGCGTTTACGTCTTTACATGACTTCTTTAAAGTGTTGAAAGTACATCCCCAAAAAATAATATTGAAAACATTCGAAACCATTGAGTGACCTCTTGTTTCCACATGTTATGACAGCTAGGGCTGTACGATATTATTTACAACCTTTCAGTGATTCAGTTGACGCTATATAATCGAAGTGTTGTTTACGTACGTAATAATCGATTGTTGATGTCTACACAAAAAGTTTTCAACAAAATCAAAATGGTTTGGAAAGAAAGTCAGCATGCATGCAAGTTCGAAATCTTGTTGTTCAGGATCATTTGCAGCGGAAGATTGCTGAGAAGTTCGGAATGGGCCGAGGGAGCAGTCCGTGAAATTGTGCACAAGCACGAAGCTTACGGTGCACTTGCTGACAGATCCGGGAGAGACCGTCGTCGGAAAACCGACAGCCGGACGGATCAACGAATCATCAAGGAAGGGAAGAAATCTCCAAAATAATCAGTCTAAATCATTCAGGAAAACCTCTAGGACACAATCTAAACAGCCCTTTTTTATTGCTTCAATATTGATTGCTAACAATACCGCACAGCTCTAACTGTCATAAAATGAAGAAACGGAGGGTTACTGAAAGGTTTTGAGTGATTTAATATTATTTTTTGGGGGTGGGCTTCTATTTTGTCATCGCATATTGGCACACATTAAATAAGTCATATAAGGGAGTAAACAAAATCTAACAAAAATGGCAAAACTTGGTAATTGCTTGAAAAAGTAATAGCTAACAAACAATTCTTTAAAATTACGATAGTAGTTTTTAATAAAATAGTCCAGAAACTGAGAAAAGTTTCTAAACATGCAAGGTGGGCTTTTTTATATCTATCACTGTATATGTGCGGAAGAATTATATACACATTCCAGTCTGCACAAACACATACGAGTACAAAAGCACTCGCAGCTTGCATGCATTTGCGATGCCAATTTCGCCAGGCTCCTTGGTTTTGAAGCCTGCGTTGGGGAATCCATATTGCACTGTCGCTCTGGTTGGTTATTTTGGTCTGTACTACTTGAGGAGCACAAATCGAGCTCATCGAAAGCGCGTTTAGATAATGCTCGGTATTTCACAATTATTAAATTGTTTATTTGAAGAAGAACCTTTTTTTTAAATTTATTATGATAGATGCGTATAAATATTTCCAATCAATTGGTGTGAAAATCTTTGCGATCTATTAAGAAATGCTCGAGTTAGGAACATTCGAAATCTTTTTTTACATGTTCAGTGTTCAGATTTTCATTTTACACACCCTATATTTCCTGTTAGACGTAGACTTACGTTAAAATAAGACATAGTGATGGGCTATTTCCTCTTCTTCACCTTTTTTTAATGACGGATTTTACAAATATTCAATTCATTCGTCTCCGAAGTGTTTCTTTCCGTCCTTTGGTGTGGTATGAGTTTGTTATGAGCTCAATGAGTTTTAACTCAATTTGAACTGTTCTACAATCGAAAAACGATTATATTTCGCATATGAAACCACTCTTTGATCTTCTAAAAATTTATTGATATCGAAATCATCAAAACATCATCGCAGGAAATTGAGTGATTGACGGTTGAAGTCTTTCATTAAAACGTAACCCTCTTCTAAACTGACTCCATTCAGAAAGCTGTAGTCCTACGTCAAAACTAAAATGATTGTTTTCGCCGCAAAAGTCTGGATCATCTGTGATCGAGCAAAACACAAATCTCTGCTCGCAGCAGACAGTTTTACAACTGTTGAAGGCGTTTCTTATACGTGGATTGCGATGTCAGTATTGCTATTCATACGATGATTGTACTCACTTGGTATGAACGAACATAATACTGTCATAGAATTCTGACAGACGAACAAAAATAGATTTATTTCTAGAATCCTGAGTGTAAAGGTGCCTGAACCTATGTCCAGGCAAAGGATCAAGAGATGGAATCAGAAAGGTGTGCTGCTATTAGGAGCACACGTTGACACTGGATGTTACTGATAAAAAATGATAAACTCGAATCGAGTGTAATATGGAAAACGTTCCCAGAATATCAACAAAGACAATACAGTATGATATTGTTTCATGATAATGTTTGAGTCAGTGGACACGATTGAGCTGTTTGGTTCGGAAATAGATTTGCAGATAGGAAAGGAGATAGGATAAAACATATAAAGCAGATCATCACTAATTAGTAGCTCTTTATTCCCTTTAATTATCAAGAGAATTTGTTAAAAATGCGTAATTTGGGTGACGGTAATCCGAGGCATTTCCATTTTTATACATTTGCATTTTGTGTTTCGATGTATTTACATACATTTTTCCTGTGCTTATCTACCCGTGCTGTCAAAAACAAGCAACTAGAGAAGCGGCGAAACTCATTTTTGGCGGACGGAATCTGACGCAGTGGTTAACATCCGTATCTCTCACGCTAAAGATCACAAATTCGATCCTCACTCTCGAAATTCTTCCTTCGGAATGGGAGAGAAACCGTGGGCTGAGTGACGAACCAACCAAAAGATTGAACGTCACCAACATATAGAACTGTCAATCACGCGTAAATCGATCACTCGCAATGCAAATGCAGTGTTCGTCCTCCGGGAGACACTGTGGAGATAGGAATTATTATCTTCGTTAAGCTCCACCCGTTTGTAACTTAATAGGAAGGCATCCTTGTCGTGACATTACTTTATGAAAATAACAGATGATGACTCACAGTGACTCTTCCGGCTCTTGGCTCGCCTATAGCCTTTTACGCAGCTTTGAAGGAGAAATAGTTGATAAATGTGCTGCTGGATCGCAGGCCACTGTAGGATTCAAGTTAGAAAAACAAGCTGATTATCTCACCAAAAAAAAAAGGATGAAACTTCGAACTTTGGACTACAACTTCTTCATCCCAATATATGATTGTTACCACCTTCCGATTGCGGCGGGGTAATTCTACACTTGATGGTTAAATCCTTGGTTTGCCAAGAATCTGACAAGGTCTACCGATGGCTCGCTTTCGTCTCATTCACACCGAAGGAAACGATCTCATTCATGGAATCCGAACAAATGAAGCGTACAAGTTTGCCCCAAAACGTGCGGTCCTTAATATGTTGAGATCGGCAATTTTAGGTTTACCATGTTGACGATGGAGAGTGCTTGTATATTTTTGTATCACTCGCACACATTGTTGTTTCTATGCATTGCCAAGTATAGATTAAACTGGTTACCACAATGTTATATTTGGTTAGGTTTATCAAATAATGGTGAATTGTCAGGTAGATTTTTTCGTATATCAGACTTCATGGATTTATCAAAATACTTGATAAAGTTCTGTGAGGAAAAGACACCTGGTTGCGTATTGCAATATGACATCTGTCCGTAATATATAGACTAACGTGCCAAATAATGATTTCGTTAGGACCAAATTGAGATTATAAAGTGATGTCATGCAAAGCATGACAAATGCAAAATCATTTTAGTCTGTCGGCTCCAAGCATGTAAATATTTCAAAGTTGTTATTGAGAAGAAAGATTATACTTGAATGTACTAAAGTGGACGAGTAGTCCACAAAAGCCTTCGATAGTCTTTTATTCTTTGTTTTTTTTATTAAAACGTTGTTGAATACAAGATCGACAAAAACAGGAAAGGATTCACAAAAAAATCTTCTTCCGTCTATCGTCTTTGCTTAATCAGAAATTAACGAAAATTTTTCCATAATCATGAAGCATATTTGAACTTGTTCTCACATAGAAAAGATCCTCCTAATTAATAATTTACAAATATTGTATACTGAAAGGACGTTTGAAACGATTGAAATAAATTGGAAGTATTCCATATATTTGATGCACTTAAGAACAAAGAGAACATGTTGAAGAATGGAAAGCAAGAAAAAAAGAATCTAAAAAACCAATGAAGCAACAATCTTTTACTGGTAGAAGAAAAATAATAAAACCGCTTCCATTTCTAAAAAGTTAGAATCATAAAGCACAATCGTAAAACATCACATCCATATACGAAACCCAAGATACGAGAGTACACGTTGTACACGGATTTTAATATTTATCATTACCGCATTTTTCCACAACCTCTCTCTCAAGGAAGTTTAGTTTATAATGGTATCCACGGCAAGCTTTATACCATGGCATGGCCATGGCACAGCTACGATAAGACTCTTCTGTTAGCCAAACGTTCAACACCTGTTCCGTATGAAGACGATAGTTTTCGGAGCGCGCCTCGTCTCACTCCTCTCGGGGGGAAAAAACACACAGAGAAAAGAAGGAAAATACAATAAAAACCCGGGAACCACACTATCTTCTACTGCTTAATGGCTGTCTTGTTTTTATTTCGGCAATAACGAAAATGTACAAAGCGCCTTTAAAAATGAAAAGGTCGGAGCTCTATTATTGTTCTCGTGCTGACCCGGGTTGGAATCACACAAACGGGGGAAAAGGTAACGGGGTGCAGGGGTGCACTGAATTGCAAGAGGATCTTTAGCACATTTTGCTCCCGCCCTCCAGACCCTCACACACACACACACACACAAACCCAGCTACTAAAGTCAGCGGCACTTTGCATCGAGCAATTTAATTTGCGCCCCGAAAGTTTTAAAATTATTTATACGAAAATTTATGATTTTCCTTCCCTAATTATGTGGGTTGAGTTTACGGCGGGAAGTCGGCAAAGAATCCATCCTGGTGGGGAGAGGGAAAATGCACGCGAACTAGTTTCCAGGGAAGTGAGGAAAAAAGCCGAAAAGTTGCTGCAAGAACTATTTCTCCTTGGTTCGGGCGCGACAGGGAGGAAAAACGAAGCAACGCTCTAGTCCGAGTAAAAGGGTTTAAGGAAACAAGAAGCGCTGATGTTAAGAGAAAAACGGAAACCTCTTCTTCGCTGCAGTGTGTTCCACCCGGGCCAGGACCGGGAAACTTTTCATTGTTTGTCTTGTGTGCTGGGGGCAAGCGAGCGGGGGCATGAAGTCAAAAGCGGCCGCTTAATGGGGAAGTAAGTTTGCCAACGGTTCTGGTGATGGTTTCCCTCCCCTCCCCGACCGGAAGCTAATATATTTTTGACAGTTTTCTTGATAGTCAATGTGGAACGGTGGGAATGAAATAGTATATATTTTCACCATGATTTACAGTCAAGTTGTGGATCTTTCTTTTTCTGGAAACTGTTCGAACCCGCATCGGAAACCATGAAATATACCCATTCAGCAGATTAGATATGCTTCGGTCCCGTATACGAACATGTTCACCGTTTCCTTTCAACAGTCATATTTCGAAACTCGAGAGACCCTTCTCATAAAACAGCAAGAAAACGCCCAGTTATTAAAAATTGTGTCGAACAAGGATATCTTGTTATCAGAGAGCATCAATTAATGTACCCTTCTACCTGTCCACTGATAAATACACAAACACACACACACACACACGCACAGGAAAAGTCTAGCTCAACTTTTTACCCTTTCTCCGGCTCATATTGGGTCGGTACAAGTGTTATCTGAAACATTGGCCTTATCTCGTTTCGAAAACAAAAGAGGGGTTCGGAGGCTCATCTCGAAGAATTTCCTTCCAATCAACCATTTAGCAGCTTGAACCCTTCCGTATGGGAAACCAACTTTTCCATACGGATCCGGGAAGTGCTTCTCCTTCTCTACGAGTGGCCGGATTCTGGTTTATCATGGATGCGTGTGTATTGTTGTGTTATGCGGTACAGCCAATTCATTGGGGCGGGCAAATTGACACGCTCCCTCGCTTGGTCCTCGCATCCTCCGACGATAGAAAACGTGTCCCATTCTACAGCTTCTTGTGGTTGTGCTCTTTCAGAACTGTTTTGTGTCTGTTGTTCGAACAAACATGGTATCCTTCCGGCAAAACTCGACTGTAATGGCAGCTGTGGTATAATCATTAACACAGAGGCAAAACAAATAACGAATATAAAATTTATACTTCAGGAAGTAGTTCATAAATTACGGTCCTGATAATAGATCCTTTAAGAGCCATTTTTATTCCGTTTTCTGGCCCCCGAAGTGGTCCCCTCCCCGGCGTTGATGCGAAACAAAGACGGGTCTTCTTGGGCAAGTTTGCGCTTATTCAGTCTTTTCCTTCATCTCCGCGATTGACTATAAAGATTATCCCCGGTCTCTCATACACATCGCGTTATTACCGGTCGGTCCCTGTCATTCGTGGCTGTAATATCCTACCTTCACACACACACACATACACACATACATTGGGATAACAACGCCTTTTGTCTCTTCGACAAACAATCTTCAACACCGCACCGCGCCGACGACGCCTGCTTAGATGCACTCCGGAGCATAATAAAAAGCGACGTGGCTTTCGTAAAACTTTAGTGAAGCACAGCCCTGACTAGCAGCCGTAGTAGGCCGACGAAGATGACGGTGGACGGGGACGAGACCGGGAACGGGTTCAGGGACCGGGACCGGGACCGAGACTGGGAACATGAGATCCAAGATAGCGACGGTTCTTAGCCGGGGTAACTTCTCGAAGGTTTACTGCTGTTTGTTCGTGCCGATGCAGAATACGTTGGCTTCCTCCCCTGAGGTTGGTGGTTGGGGGGAAAGGCTTACCACCGACGTGTGATCGTCACGCTTTTCGGAGGAGATCCAATTTTGGAATGGGGTAAGATTTACTAGGGAAATCTGAGCTGCCGAAGAAATGGAGAATGAATTAAAATTGGCCGCTTTTTTCAAGTGGATGCTTTGCAAACCAAATTCGTGTTTTTTTTGTATTTTAGTCACAGTCGTTATCGGTTCAAAAATTTAACTGCCTCAAACGGTTTTTTTTAATGTCATCTTGTGAGAAATTACCATGTACAACACACAAATTTGACTGCATCTTTTCAACCGTGTGAGTAAGAAAAACTGAAATTCGGAGTAAAACTAACACTAAACACACTCAAGTGTATTGTTTTCATTTTTGCACTCTCACAGTAGTACATAATTCCATAGTCCTACGTCAACAATGTGGTCGAGCCCTGAACATCACCCCGAATATTTTTCATTATTTGAAATATACAGAACCATTAGGAACTCCCACGCCAAATTCCTCTCTTCCCTTCTGCGTTCATGTTTTTTTAAGGATCATATTTTTGTCTCATGAAAACGAAAGTTACGAATCGTTCATTGCTAATTTACTCCAAACTTTGAAAAATCAGCTAGAGGAAACGGCTGGATGGATCAATATGAAACGTTCACAGGTGTTTTGTGGATACACTAGGCTAAAAATTTTCCTGCAAACATTTGAACTTACTGCAAATTACAGATGATTTTCTAAAACACAACAAAAAATCTGTTTTGGCAACCTGTCCGAAATCGATGCGAAAAATTTAAATAATTTTTCTTTCGCAAATAATTAGTTTTGTACAGAATTTATTCACAAATGTGTTGCCAGGCGTTTGGCCCTTAGATTTATGAGTTTTTATTTGGATTATGAGGTTTGCATGATACTTGATAATGGATGGATTTAAGAAGTCAGAAACATTGAAATAATTTTGTTCGTTCGTTTATTACATAACACAAGAACAGATATCAGAACATGGTTTTATGCTTTTGTATATCACCTAGACATAAAACAATTGCAGAAAATATCTGAGTGATTTGGTAACACTGATCTTGACCAACTCCTTTTCAATCTCCATACACCATAAATGGTTAAAAAAATTGCCTTTTAACACTCCTATATTCGCGCGAAAGACCGTAATTTGTGAACTCTGAACTGTGCGCGTCTCTGTGATATTGCTTTTGTGAATTTTTAGGCGTTATTGGTATTTATTCAAAGAAAAAAGATATAATTGAGTAAAAAAAACTTCAGAAAATATTTTTACTTTAACTTCATTCAGTTTTAATAGTCATTTAATTCAGCCACCTCATTGATGCTCGGTCAGTCAGACCTATGCGCGAGTAACAGTTCGGCTGAAAAGTTTATAAAAACTAAAAGTAAAACTATTTTTTTTTGCAAAATTCAATTTTATCATTCAACATAATTGCCTTTGAGGGCGATACAGCGATTATAGCGATCTTGCAGCTTGACACCATTTTTATAGTACTCTTTCGGTTTTTCCCCAAAATAGGCCTCAGTTTCGGTAATCACTTCCTCATCGGTCTTAAATATCTTGCCAGCGAGCATTCTCTTCAGGTCTGCGAACAGAAAATAGTCGCTGGGGGCCAGATCTGTAAGCAATGCAATGCCCAATGCATGCAATTCTGCCATCGTTTTCATTGATTTGTGATTTTTCCATTTTTTTCACAATAACAAAAGTTGCTTCACTATCAATGCTGTAACTCACGAACCAATCGACCGATTGCTGTCATATTTTGACACGTATCCATTGAAAGTTGGTGCTTTGTGATAGTCGAGTAGATTTTAGCAAGAGGCGCCATCTAGACGTCAATCTTATGAACTTTTCAGCCGAACTGTTATAGGAAGGTTAGTATAAAAATGAATGTTTAACAATTGTTTATTCAAACTCAATCGATACGCTTGGCAGCATTTGAGGATGTATTGATGTTTGAAGAATTTAAACTACTTTTATAATGCTTCAAAGTTGCATGAAATTATGCAGTTTTTTGTTTATTACTATTTGATCAGGCTATATGAGGTTTTCGGTTTAGGAGAAGAAGTTTTGTAAATTTAATTACAAAACAAGTGGTCACAAGTTATAATTGAATTATCACATTCACTAGACTGACAATGAAAAATTTAGCTGAAGTGTTCTTTTCTAGAATTGGGACTATTATCAACATTTCGACAACCACTTCCATTCAATTCCACAATATATTTACTCAATTCAATGTATTTTAGTAACGTAACTGCCCATACAGCCCTCGAAGTTCCGACTAAATAAAAAAAAATCAACGTAACTGATATGTTCGATCTCCTAAAACTTAATTGTAGAGTGTTAATTGAAAAAAGTAATATGTCGTTAAAAAGAAAAATGAAATAAAAATTAATAATATTAATTTCGTTGAATTACTGTTTCGTTGGTGACAAATACGCTAAATTTACATCTGCTGGTCCCGTTTATTAATTGAAAAACCAAAGACACAGTAGATAACTTTAATGGAGCTGGTATACCGGCCAATTTGATAGCGCATTATTCCGTCGTTGTCATTCAATCGAGTGTTATTGACATCGGTATTCTGAAATCGAAATACAGCCATATAGGTAACTTTATTCACGAACTCCCAAGTGTATTTATTGCTCTTCACCGAATTGCAGAGCTCAACAATAATATGAGCATTGAATGTTTTGCTCAGTTGAGAAAAAAATGGTACTACCCATCGATTTTGTCTGGGTTGTTTATATTAGTGAATGATTGGACGCCATTATCAGGATTTCTTCGTTGATATATCAGATATCCGCCAACGCTTGTGATCGTGTCGCTGGTGCGACACTTTAGGAAAATGCTTTGTATGATAACCATCTGCCATGCGAGGCGATACAAATTTGAGATCATGGGCCACGAACCTTGAGAAATCCATTGATTTGAAACTCAATCGGATCTCACAATTAATCGAACTCAATTTTTGCATTCTAAAATCCGTTCGATTTAAATTCCATTGTGCGATGAAAATGTGACCTTGCTTTGCAGCCAATCAATCGTTGAAAAAACTATCCGCATTTTTGAGCTATTTACTCTCTGTCAGATTACCAGACCGAAAACAATTTTAAATTGTTAAAATTTGAATGAAAATTATTACTTGATATTTTTTTAATTCTTGGAAGACATAGTCCTGAACCTACATTAGCTATTTTACTATACATTTGCTTGCATTTGCGCTGCAATTTTATTTATTATATAAAATTAATATTAGACACAATTTTCATCCATGAGATTGGAATTAATTATAATTTATGAATTTTTGTTTGAAAAGAGTTTATTCCACTAGACAATCCATTACCATCTTCCCGAAAACATACTGTAATATCATGACAATACATTGCGTTTTGGCATGGCAATAACAAAGGCTGTGTCGGCGTTGCTCAAGATAGCGTCTCTCGAGTGAATGTATACCTCTTTACCCCGCTTCTGATGATTGTGTCGTATACTGACAGTCGTTCGCTCTCTACCTTCTTCCTCTTCATGTCGACCATGAATTGTTGGCACAGCTCACGGCATCGTAGAATGACGCTGTCATGACCGTGTCGAATCATCATATGATACACATAGAGATCCGTCGAGCGCACTCTTTTGTTTGTTTCATCTCCTCTAACCACATGTTCATAAATATTGATTCAAAATGCGTGATGATATTTATAATGTTGTTTAATGTTTATGTAATATCCGTTTTTTCCCTTCAGAGCGGCTGGGGGACTTTTCGGCAAAACAAAACTCTTCTGACTTGCATAATGGTCACATATATTGTAGAGCTTGTCACTCAGAATACATTCAAGGAGTGTTTTTTTTTTATTAATTCGTTTATTTTTACAGGCTCAGTTACTTAAGTTTAAAGGAGCCGAATTCTTAAATATATTTTTAAAACTATATATATATAAACAATTTTCTTACATCTATGGTTAGTAAGGTGGAAAACCGATTACTCGCGGTGTACTCGAGTTTAGAAGGGTGACATATTTTTAGGAGAAGGATGGGATATAAGGAAATTGTAACAATGTTGATGAACACTTAATTCTTAAATCTATTCGTATATCTATAGTTTATTTACATTTCAACTTATTCAAGGAGTGTTGCTTGACATAAAAATCTCAATAAAAATGGCACAAGTAATATTACGTTCAGATGGCGAACGTTAGTGCCATTGAAAAGAAAAATATTTTTTTTCTGCATAGGGCCACACCAATGAGGTACATATAGAGGTGGAGCAGTAGGCGAAGTGTATCTGTATTTGCAAGCCAAATATCGTGTCGTAATTATTTGCATTCAATATGGAATGTATATGGAAGAAACAAAACAATGTTGAAAGTACATACGGTTGCATGATAATTTGAGCTAAAACTCTCATGAAATCATTCAACTGGTTGTTTTTTAACAGATGACAATTATTCGTGGCTTATTTCGATTATTCGTGTGGTAAAAAGGTCCAGAGAGCAGTCGTATGCTTAGTTCTCGAAAGCAGTAATATTTTCGATGAACTTTTGATTAATTGGCGATTATTATCTCACAACATATACACCGACACTGAGAGCCTTCGAAACATCAACTTCATAACGGTAAAATAATGAAACTTCGTTTGTTTCTATGAACGTGGGGGAGTGAAAATGGCACATGGAAATATCACTTTTATCCGTCTTTTTCGACGTCATTTTACAAATATTCACTTCACGTTATCACATTAGCCTTATATTCAGCGGGAGGTCTACAAAAATGTACGTTTTTAATTAAAAAAATAACTTCCTGAAAATAGCATTTTTACATGGATGCGGTGGGCAATCAAAGATAAACACAACGACTGACGTCACTATTTGCGAAATAGTTATGGCAGCGCATGCTATGTCGCTCGAAACTCGACCATCTTCATTACCTTTTTTCCAGAACATTGGGGCCACACTAATAGGTACTAAATATACGGTAATCGATATCCTAGCAGTATGATATATAATGTAACACATATTATCATGTGCAGCGCCTCTTTATAAATAGATTGAATAACGGGTGTTAAATAAAAAATGAGAATTTTTTCAATACCTTTCAGTAACTTAAATAAAGAGCGTAAAATTTTCTTTCTCCAAGAAATTTGCTCTTTGGGCTCCCTAGAAACAGTAGGCGTGTTTGGTTTTGCTAGTTTGAATTTAGTCAAAGCAAAGATGGCGTCGAAACAGCACGTGCTCCGCGAACGCATTGTACGGTTCTACGCAACGCATTTCCAGCAAGGAAAAAAGTTCACGGTGGCACATTTAAAGGAAGAAAATGTACCTGTCAGTACCGTATATCGTATCCTGGGTTCCCTGAACGTAGAGCGGAAGGTCGGAAGTGGTCGTCCGGTGACGATAATGACGAAGCAGAGGAAGACATCGTTAAAGAAGCTGTTTGACAACAAGGACGCAACCAGCCTGCGTGACGCCGGTCGGAAATAAGGCTGCTCCCACGTATTGATCCATCGGACCCTCAAAATGGAAGGAATCGTCTGCAGGAAGAAGACGAGGTCGCCGGAGTACACGGAGGAGCAGATTGTTAAACGGTTAAATCACAGTGTCGGTGGATGACCAAAAAATACCGCGGGACGTCTTTCGTTCTGGACGACGAAAGCTATTTTCCGCTGTCCAAAACGCATATTCCAGGAAATGATAATTACTACCCCAACGACAAGTCATCCACACCGCCTGAAGTGAAATACAAGTTCAAGCAAAAGTTTGAAAAAAAGGTTATGTTGTACATCGCCATTTCCGACCGGGGCATTTCAAAGCCTTGGTTTAAGCCGAGCGGTCTGGCAATCAACCAACAAATCTATCGAGAATGCCTCGATAAAATTCTGCTGCCGTTCCTGAACGAGCATCACGCGGATGGGAAGTACGTCTTTTGGCCGGACAAGGCGTCTTCCGATTACGCCAAGAAGACGCTGGCGTAACTTGAGGAGAAAAAGATACCGTTCGTGCCGAAAGATCGTAACCCAACAAACTTGCCCCAGTGCCACCCAATAGAGGATTTCTTTGGCTCACTCAGTGCCCTAGTGTATAAAAACAATTGGAGAGCCAAGGACACGAAGCAACTGACTACATGAATCCGGAATTGTATCCGGAAAATGGACGTAAGTGCAGACCACGACCACAGCAGACCACGGCCCTTACTCAAACATTCACTGACATTTTTTTGAAGAAAATACATTATGTTATTAATAAAAAATACTGAAATCGATGAAAAAAAATAATTTTTATATGTGATTGAAAAAATTCTCATTTATTATTTAACACCCGTTATGATAATAATCCAGCCAAAATATAAGGATTCTCAAATGAAGATATCGAAAGTTTCCATAATAATTCCATAAATCATAAGATAGGTAGCAGTAGATAAATAAATAGAAATTTGGTAGCAGTTGAACTCCGCCTGAGTTCAGTCGGTAGGAATTAAGATCGATTATGTTTTCGTTAAGAGAAGTAGAATAAAGAGAAATGAGTCGGGAGTTGCACAGTTGTTTCTCTTACAATAGAAAGTAAGCCTAAGACCGCTCGGTCTGTGCACATGCTTAAAAATTGTTTTGCGTATAATTTCATTAAAATTGGTCTAACCGTTTTGGAGAAGTTCGACCACGAACATCGTGACACAAGATTTTTATATATGTAGATTGTCTCCGGAGTTCTGGATGAATATCAGTTGTTGAATTTCTAATAATAATATACAACTACCGTCGATCGGGGTAGATTGGGTCAAAACGGAAAAAACTTTGATAAATTATTGAACAATAGCGCAGTTAATTATCATACATTGGAAGTAGTGAAAATATGTCTCCTATTAAACGGTTCACAGCTTTCGAAAATATTCGCAATATTCCTCACCCCCATGACCCAATGTTCTGGAAAAAAGGTAATGAAGATGGTAGAGTTTCGAGTGACATAGCATGCGCTGCCAAAACTTTTTCTCAAATAGTGACGTCAGTCGTTGTGTTTATCTTTGATTGCCCACCGCATCCGTGTAAAAATGCTTTTTTCAATAAGTGTGTTATCAATGAAAAACTTACATTTTATTTATGTTCCCGCGTATTATAAACAACATGTGATAGCATGCAGTGAACATTTGTGAAATCACGTCGAAGGAAACCAACAAAAGTGATTTTTTAGTGAAACATTTTCACTTCCCCACGGCCATAGAAACAAACGAACTTTCCTTATTTTAACGATACTATATTTATATTACTATGGCTCTCAGTGTGGGTGTATGTGATGTGAGAAAATAGTCTTCAATTAAGCAGCGTTTCACTGAAAATGTTACTGCTTTCGAAGACTGAAACTACGACTACTCTCTGGGTTTTTTCACCATATTTATAGGGGAAATAGGCCACAATACAATTGTCATTCGTTGAAAGACAAAAAGTTGCAAGATTTCATGAGAAATTTGGCTCAAACCATCATGAAACCGTGAGTATTTTGAACATTGTTTTGTTTCTTCCATATACACTTCGTAAAGAACGCAAATAATTACGAAACCATATTTTGGTCGCCAATACAAATATACTTTGCCTACTGCTTCACCTCGATATGTACCTCATTGCCCATGACCCATGACCCTCCTCCATCGACGGTACATTATTTGATTGAATAGTTGCATGACGGTACAAGATGAATGTCCTGGAAAAAACAATTTTCTGGGCTTTCATGTTTTTTAGACCTCCATGCAGAGAATTAGAATAAAATGCATTTGATGCTTGAATACAAATGTGAAATGTATATTCCATGTTGAAAAAAGACAACACTTATATAAAACAAGAAAATAAATTGGAAAAAGGCATTCGATTTTTCAAAAATCGATTCAGCAAAGATCGATTCTTTGGCACCGATTTAATTAAATTCAGAATCGATCCCTACGTCGTTTGAAAATCGATCCGTCAAGATCGATCTTTATCTAGAGATCGCTCAATTCTACACTCCAAATGATGTTTGCGCTAACGAAATTGATCTTTGTGTATCGTTTGTGTGAAGCATGAATGGTGATAAATTGTGAGATGGAATAATGCACTTCGAGGAAAAAAATATGAATGAAAATTTACTTTTCCTTATCAATGTATTCCATGTGATGAAGAAACATGTTGTTTTGCAAACGATTAATGAATCTTGAACGAGATTTGTGTCTGATAATAATTTTGTATTATAATGACCAGCTTTGTTAGAATATTAGAAAATTTATAAAAAGAAAACCCAAGATCGTGCTCAGCAAAAAAATTTGAATGTTCGAATGTATTTATAGAGCTGGACATATTTCCGTACGATTTTTCCAAAATATTGATTTTTAACGAAATGACGACGTAAAAAATGCACTTTTTGCACTCAAAAATCGAGACAAAAACATTAACCAAAATATATATTATTTTAAATATCGAAAAAACCTAGGTACGGTGACAGGAAATTTGGTGGAGAATCTGGGAAAAACAATTTTATCAAAATCGGTTGAACCGTTCCGAAGGTAGAACTTCGACCAGTTTTCAAAACAGATAGTAAGCGAATCAAGTTGTTCGAATCTTTGATGGAAATCCCTAATATCCTAAATTGGTCATATGACAATGAAAATTGTGATTTTAGGTAGTTTCCATCACAAGTACCAAGTTTCAAAAAAAATCGGAGAGGGTCGGATTAGCGACTGGCTGATTTGGCGTTGAATTACTCCATATCAAAAATCATCAGGCGGAACGAAGTTCGCTGGGTCAGCTAGTATATGAATAAAAATTAATATTTTCATTCAAATTGAATTTTTTCTCTTCATTATGAAGTTCTAGTGGTTTGAATGATCAGCCATGAAAAGCCGTCAAAAATTTTTCTGATCAACAGTATGTATTGGAAATTTTGCTGGAACTGATTTAGTAGAAATGGAAACAAAAAGAATATAGTTCATGCTAAAAAATATAAGTAAAAGTAAAAATACAACTTTCAACTTTCCACTAGCCACTATGCAGTTAGAAACATATTAAATTGAGTCTAAATTCATGTATTTTTCGAAGAGTTATAAAGAATGTAACATTGACATAATTTTACTTGCCCTATTATTTTCGTCTATCCACTATGTCACGTTTATATAAATGCATAGAAGCTATTGAATTTAAATTTGAGTTTTGGTTTTTATTCAGCTGAACTCTCCCTAAATAGAACCTGTAGCGGAGACTCTTTAACACGTTGAGCCTCGTGTCGCAATTTTAGCTTTTTGTTAGGATGGCGTAGTTCAATATTACAGTCAACTCTCCCTAACTCGATATCCAAGGGACCATCTAGTTAGGGAGGTATGGAGATACAGAACATTTTTTCATATTTTTTTTTATGCCACAAATTGCAAATATATGTTAGGGTAAGTGTCCCAATATTAGGGCTTAAAAATATGACCCAATTAGGAATAAACCAATTATGGTACATGGGATTTACTATAATTGGTACCATTGCGTATACAGGATATTACTATAATTGATTTGTTTTTGTGCATTAGTACATTTACCCTATATGTACTAATGCGCATGTACTATTATACATTCTTTTCTCAAATTTTAATATAAATTTAAAATACATAGGATGTTTGTTTAGTAGGCCAATTTTATTGTAAAATGGAATTGGAAATGGAAAAGGAACTAGGTTAACAAAGAAAATATTAATTATGTATGTAATTCAAACTAAATTGTAACGATCACGCAGGAACTGTTCAATCGCAAAGAAATGTTCAAATAGTTTCACGGGAACATTTTCAGTTGATTGCAATATTTCGGACATATTCTTTAGGTTCAATTTAACGTTCGAAGGTGTAATTTCAAAACAATCAGCTGAAACTTCCTGAACCTCCTCTAACTCCATAGGACTACTATTTTCAACGTTTTTTTCAGCTTCTTCAACACTTTCCAGTATATCGGTATCAGTCATTAGATCACAGCAAATCACGTTTTGATCCACTTCGCAATATTCATCAAATGACGATGAACAATCGAATGGTACTGCACTGTCGACAGCAGCAAGCTCACGACGCATTAATTCTGCCAGCGGAATATCATCATCATCATTTATGGAAAATCCGGCTTTCCTGAAGCAATTTTGAACAGTCTCAGATTTAACCTTGTTTATCCAAGAGCGTGAAAGTAATTCAATTGCATCCAATACCGATATATCTGAAGGGTCCTAGAGTATATTTGAATACAGTATGAGTGCTGAATAACATGAATGTAAAAAGGAAAAAAATACCGTTGTATCCTCCATTTCTAGCAGTCTTCGTTTTACTAATTCATGGCGATAGTACTGTTTCAGGTTCTTGATTATGCCCAAGTCCAGCGGCTGAACTACTGAAGTAGAGTTTGGTGGAAAAAACTGCAAATTTATCGATTTAAGCTTTGGTTGGAAAGATTTTGGGTGCGCTGTACAATTATCAACGAACATGACCACCTTTGAGGAGAAAGAGATATAAGTATGATACATTCCCATTACACATAATTCCCGAATCAATACCTTTCTATTTTCTTTGGAAAATCTTTCGTCAAGTTGCATAATCCATTTCTCAAAAAGAATAGAGGTCATCCAGGCCTTGGTGTTACTCTCGTATATCACTGGTAATGATTTCTTCTTTTTGAAACACCGTGGGTTTTTACTCTTTTCAATGACCAGCAATGGTAGTTTATCGCTTCCGTCCATGTTGGTTGCACACATGACTGTCAGACGATCAGGAACTTGCCACATTTTCCTCCGTGGCAAGTTCCTGATCGAAATGCAAATGTTTTGTCTGGCAAACATTTGTAGTAAAGTCCTGTTTCGTCTGCATTGTAGATATCACGTGCATCATACTCGGCGATTATACTGGGTAGGGTTTGCGAAATCCAGTTGTCCGTTACACTGAGATCTACACTGGCACTCTCGCCACATAGCTTCCGAAATGTCATCTTTTGCCGTTTTAAAAATTTACTTAGCCATCCAGAACTTCCTTTAAAATTGGGAATTCCCAGTTTCTGGGCAAATTCGCAAGCCTTCTCCCGAAGAATAGAACCTGAGAGAGGTAAATTATTCTCTCTGGCTTGATTGACAAAAATTTCCATTGACCGTTCCAGCTTCTCGTTCCCAACCAACCTTATACGCTTTTTGTCCACATTCAATTTTCCCATCCGATGCCATTTTTCCTTTTGCTTGAATAGTGTTAACACCGTACTTTGTGCAATACTGAAATCTTTTGCAACTTCAGACACCTTTCGCCCATATTTTTCGACCTGCTCGATGATGCTCAAACGTTGCGCTATGGTTAGCGTTTTAATCGTTCGCTTGAAAGGTTTTCCCTGGTTTTCCATACTTGAAAAAAAAAATCCTTGATAGTACGAACACTTCGTCTTCACTTTCAAGAGCAATTGAAATGACAGCTAGAAACGCACAAAAACAAGTACGCGAAAATCAATCGAGTTAGCGAGGTAAAAATCCATGGAAAAATGAAACAAAGCCCATCGAGTAAGAGAGGCATCGAGTAAGGGAGGTATCGAGTTAGGGAGAGAAGAATGCATGTAAAATCAAAGGTGCCATGAAATTCATCGAGTTAGGGAAAATATCGAGTTACAGAACATCGAGTAAGGGAGAGTTGACTGTATATAAAAAATATTTGGCTTCGTTTTCTTATGTGTTACAAAATGAGACTAAAAAAATATCTTTGGGATCTGGAATCCCACACAACATCAGTGCGCAAGTGCTCTGGATTCAAACTAAATGGAAAGCGCAACAAGAACAATGCCGGCGCTCAATATGTTAAAGTCCTCGCGGGCTTACTGCTGGAAGTCTTCTCCAAGTCGACTCCAACTCTACCCACTACTTGGCACAAACCCGGCACGAAGTACAAATTAGCACTCCTGAGGAGAGCGTCAGGAAAAGACACGATGTTTTTTCTTTGCATCGCGCAAACAGACATTCGTACCGAATAACTGCCAAAAGCCTATTCAAATATTCATATCGATTCCATCAACTCGGAGAAATATGTGTTTAAATATTCAGTACCACTTTCGAGCGTCGTTAAGTGAGCTAGAAAATTAAAAATTACCTCCGCACTCCAAAGCAAACACGAAAGCGCGGAGACGAAGGGACAGCAAAAAAAATACACCGACACAAAAGGGGTTAAATTTCATTTCTCTCCTAGAAATCGAGATCCCGGCGATGCAAACCGTGATTCTTCCCGCATACCTTTCAACCACCCCACCCTATCTCTCTTAAGTAGCAAATTTGCATCTTCCGCGAGGACTTCTCGCGCGCGAAACTCGAGGACCCCATTGCAGCAGCTTATTCATTCGCGCTCTCACCTCTTCACTTAATTAGAAAATTTGAATTCAAATATTTACCTAAGTTCTCATTAGAACCGTGGTGTCGCACCATAGTCGTAGCCGCTGCCGCCGTCGTTGCCATCGTCGTCGTCAGCGTCGACGTCTTCCAGGGCATTTTGACGACGTTCCCATTGCTCGCCGGTGGCAAGTGCCAGTGGTACGACGACGACATCTCTGTTCGTCGGTTTTTTAGTTCGTTCGTTCGTTCGTTTGTTCATTTGTTTGTTTGTTTGTTTGGGTTTTCGAAAGATTTGTTCATCATCATCGTTCGTTCGTTCGTTCGTTCGTTCGCGAGAAAAAAGAGAGAAAGAGAAAGAAAGTTCCAGAATAGTTTGTTTGATTTGATTTGTTTGCATATATTTTGTGATCAAGTTTTTTTTTACTTCTTCATCGTGAGCACTAAATTAGGTGCTGATCCCTCTGAGCGTATAGCTCGCATACATTTAGCGATAGATGGAGCAAGCTTTCAATTTCGGAACGGATCTGACGGAAGATTCAGTCTTAAGCTGAGAGCACGAAGAAGAAAAAAATGTCAGGAAAGAAGAAATCGTTTACCAAATGAGGGATCATCACTTACCTGTTAGGAAATCGAAAAAAAAAAACGGTTGGAGGAAGAATGAAAACATAAAATTACTATCGCTTGCGTGTGAACAAACAAAGTTCGTATCTACGATCAAAGCTCGGACTGCGAAAAGAAAAACAATCATTCGATACGGAGGTAATGGGCGCTGCGAGACGCTTCCGACGATGAGACGAAAAATGGAGAAAAAGAGCTGATGTTATCTTTAATGAACATCGGAAAATCGAAAGCAGAACCAGCTGGCGGCCCGACGCTAGCAGGCCATGAAGAGTCAGTGAAATGAGCAGACGCAATCCAAACAGCTTGTGCGATGGCTGACTTGGATCGAAATTGACTGACTCCGACTGGACGCCTCATTCACCGAGGCTGCCTGCGGTGGTGTGTTGTGTAGTAGGCGTAGGAACATTTTTTTTCTCTTTCTCTCTCACTCTGTTATCGAGCAGACGACGGTCACTTCGGGATGAAGTCGTGAAGTGATGTGATCGAAATTTTAAATTAGTCGCATTATTTCTTACACACTTTCTATTCGATTCACATTGAAACCCTTCGAAAATCTTTTAAAACTTGTATTGTTCAATCTTGATACAATGTTTACAAGGAACCCTGTGCGATGTAGATTTATTCTACGGATAGAGGCATTGTTTAGAAGATGACTTCCAAATTTCCGCTCAAACCTCACATTCTTCTCTATTAGCAAACCCGGTCTCATTTCTCAGCCAATCCACTCCATTTATTCTGGAATGGTCTGACCGAGTCAAGTCGAGGGGAGACCGAAAGAGAAACTCGTTTTCGGAAAGCACTTACACAAAGCCTTCGGAACGACGAAAGACGCAACGGAAGCCACCAAGTAAGCAAGCGGCGAATGAGCCAATCTAAACGATCTAATGAAGTGATTTCGATCTATTCTTCTTAATTACTAATTACTCGACGGCTACTAAATTATTTATAATGGAATATTAAATGTTCCGTGGCAATGTCCATAAGCTTCTGCTATATATTGCGATGGAGGATGAGCCACAAACAGAACATATGTTTACACACTCCCCCACCCCCTCCGGGTTGTTACTCTTTCCGTTTGCTCTGCCCCTTTTTTTTCCCCATTTCAAATTATCATTTCGGTTCGGAGATGTTCTCTTTACCTTCCTGGAATCCTTCCAGCACTTGTCGAATCTCGAATGCGAATCAACTGCATATTTTATGAGCATTCTTTTTGTTTCGAGAAAAAAAAATTGCGACTGAACTCGACGGTGGATTAACTTTCACCGAGAAAACATAGCTCCGTTACATAGGCTGCGAACACGGGGGTGTGCAACAAGGGCACAACAACAGCGACTTAGACTCCAGAATTTATGTCCGACTACGACTGTTGATTGGCAATTTTGCAGTTCAATCAGCAGCGAGAACGGACAGCAGGGGAGGGGCAGGATT
Source organism: Toxorhynchites rutilus septentrionalis (assembly GCF_029784135.1). Classification (NCBI taxonomy): domain Eukaryota; kingdom Metazoa; phylum Arthropoda; class Insecta; order Diptera; family Culicidae; genus Toxorhynchites; species Toxorhynchites rutilus. Next base: position 3,003,280 of record NC_073744.1, read on the forward strand.
TGCAGCGGCCGAAAGGAAGCAATTATTGTAATGGTGGTGTGCTAGCTATATTTCGGAGCTCTGGCGCGGAGGGCGAAAAGATGTAATCTTTGTAATTGATTCTAAGACGGATGCGGATGCGGAGTCGGCCCAAAAGGGTAAACAGCAGCAGCATCATTGTGTTTTACCCGGTTGGAAGCACACAGCCTCGTGTTTATCGCGATGATTGGCGGTCGGATTAGGGAAAGCAGCTTTCCGGAGGAGATATGTGTCGCTTTGGTTGACTTGTGTCGCAACCCAGGATTATATTACAGGGGTTAAAAAGTGCTTTGAATGGGAATGATAGCGCCATTTGGCGGGGTACTCTGCGTGATGAATTATTAGATAAAAAAGAAAGCGAGATACGAGAGAGAGAGAAAACACAAATTCTCATGAATCTAAAAAAATGAAATGCCAACTAAAGCCATCGTTATGCATGTTTCAGGATTATAGAGCCACTAGCAGAAATGACATCTAGCACACAAATCACTCTTTTCTAACGTATAATTCCAGAGAATAAGAACTGAGAATTGGGGGAATAATATTGGTTGTCGAACTTGAATTGCAACTCTCAGAATTCAGATTTTTCCGGATTTCAGATCTCAAAATAAATGTATACACTGATACAAGATTCAAATATATATTAACATCCCACGAAAGGTATTCAGATACCAGTTTCAGATCACAAATTGTTCAGATTCTTGATTTCAAACATTTATACATATCCATATCCATAATGGGATTTCGCAGAGAACCTAGATACTGATCCCAGTTTCTGTCATCAAATTCAAATATTTGCTTTCAGATTCTAGCTATTATATCAAATTAAGATTCAAAATTTAGAATTCCAAACTTCATTTGAGAATTCAGTGTCGATTTTACACATCCTGGAATTATTAATGAAAACAATCGTTTTTTGAGCAAAATTCCTCAACATAAAAGTGTTAAACGAATCATCGCAAAGTAATGAGTGTTCTTTCGAGGATCTCAGCAGAAGTGGACGAAAAGACCGGACCAAGTAATCCCGAATTGGACCGAAAAGTTGTAAACTATATTCAGAAGAACAGGTCTGCATCTATTCGTGATTTGGCCAAGAAGTTCAAAACCAGTGTTGGGAAGAATCAGCGGATTAAACAGAGACGTGGTCTAAAAACCTATAAAAAGCAAAAAGTGGCCAAACAAACACCGGAGCAGCAAGATCGCGCAAAAACACGAACTCGAAAGCTATATGAGAGTATTTTGAACGATCTCAACCAGTGCATTCTCATGGATGACGAAACATCCGTCAAAGATGATTCCAGAACGCTGCCGGGATCTCAATTTTATACCAAATCGATTGGAGAGAGTGTACCATTTGCGGATACGATTGTTGTGATGGAAAAATTCCACCAAAAAGTGCTCATTTGGCAAGCCATTTGCACGTGTGGCATACGATCGTAAACTTTTTTCACAAAAGGGACAATAAATGCTCAAATTTATGTGGAAGAATGCTTGAAGAAGAGATTGCTTCCTCTTCATTGGAAGCACGAGGTTCCTCCTCTATTATGGCCGGATTTGGCATCGGCACATTATACCACATCCACTCCACAATGCTTTTCGGAGAACAACATTATGTTCGTCGGAAAAGACCTCAACCCACCTAACTGTCCCCAGCTGCGGCCAATTGCACGTTACTGGACAATTGTCAAGGTAAAGTTCAAGAAGGAAGGTACAGTGTATAAAAATATGTCAGAGTTCAAGAACAATTGGTCTGCAGCGTTCAGAAAGTGCTCCAAGACTACTGTGCAGAATTTGCTGAGTGGAGCCAAATCTAGGGTTCGATCATTTTTTAGATATCAACCATAAGCTTGATCATTTCATTTCATTGCTATATAAACTTAATATTATTTAACAAAATTCACTTTTGTAAACACTTTCTGAACGTTTTTAGTTTTATTTCATGTTTGAAAGTTTAAGATTATTTTCGATACACTCCTTATTTGATAAAAAAAAATCGGACAGACCGTAGATCGACATTAGAGTTAAATTTTAATCCGTTTAATAAATAAGCACAATAAGTCTTATATCTATTTTACAGCATGTGAAGCGTTTTTTTAAATTTTAATCATAAGGGTTTTGACATAAGTATCTCGTTGTAAACATTTTATGGTACTTTTTCTCCGCAAGAGAGATGAACCAGCCTAAGGCTGAAAGTCTCTATAAAAAGTCTCTATAAAAAGGTACTAATTAAATTGATTTTACAGCGAGTTATATGTAACAAATTAACCTCCATGTAATGGACAACGACATGGCATTTCAAGTAGCTGTGCGACTTACTTAGACTGAAATCCGAAAATTAGAATTCAATTCAAGAAATTAGATATCCAAAAAATCCAATGCAAACATTCAAGCGATCTTAGAGATTCGGGATTTCGATTTTAGAACTTTCTCAGCGATTTGTGAATTTCGTTTCTCGGGCTCTGTTGACGGCCATCAATGGAACATTTTCCAGGAATGTAGTATCACGTTCATTGCTACGAAATTAATGATTTAGGTTGTTAATTTTGTTTCTAACTTGTCGCATTTTAAGGTAGTTAGGTTCTAACAGCTCTTTTCCACAATCACACAGTTTGTAACGCATCATGTAGAGGATGCGCCTGTCCTATTAGCAATTTTTGGAAATTGAGGCTACAAGAAGTGATTTTCTAAAAATGTATTTTAGCCGTCCAAAATAGTCAAAACCCTTGTGGGTGGATAAGGGATGAGGCGTAGGTAAAGTGATGAAAGAATGGAACAGGGGTTTGTTTTCAATTAAATAATCCATACAAATGACAAAATATCCAAGAAGGTTTAAGGTTTTGCTAGATAATTATACCCTAACTGGTTCGGTTTTATCCCAATAGGGTGGCGATCATACCTCCACTACTGCTTGATGCGCCTGAAAAAAAAACAGAGTTTCGTTTCTCATTGAAAATCAAAAACATTCGAAATTGCTAATGAACAAATCTCCTGGAACGAAGTGTCAAGAGCCTTTTTAATGTTCTGTGAGATTTTCTGGTCAATAGTTGATATAAAAATATTTGATTTCGGTTGTTGAACTGTTTACCCTGATTTTCCTGATGAATATCTGATCGTGTAAGAGTCATTAAAAGCCCCCCATAATCATGGAATACCATTGTGCTGTTTTTTTACAACCGTAAAATGTTGAATTTTAGAACCAGTAAACATATTCCAAAATATCTGTGAGTTGTTGTTGAGTTTGGCCATCGTCTTCTTCGAAAAAAGTGGTTTTCTACGTTCCTTGTTCTTCGCATCAAATCGACGACGAATAACATTAAACTCCAATATACAAAAAGTTTCTAATGGACGTTTTGATTACTTTCCCAGATTAGAGAAATTAAAAATAAAAAGAACGCTTGAATACCAACTTTTAGATTGTTTTTCTCTAAGTATCAATTTGCAAGGATAAACGTATTCAGATTATGTAACATGATTCTAATAACAGATCAGTAACAGCAGTAAAAGCATACAAAAATTCACACATCATTAGTTACATATACAGTTGTTGAAGGTTAAAAGTCATACCGATCGCAATTTTGTTGTATTTTTTATATATGTTTTATGATATATGTTCATTGAAGACCCCGAATCGCAAATTTTTGCCCGTAGGTGATTCTGAAGATTCTGAAGGTTAGAAGATGGTTTGCACGTTTGACCGTTTTAACAAGAAACTCGGAAACGTATTTTCGCATTTTTGCTTGCCAGGTATGTCATTTTTGCATCGGATCGTGACCGGGGATTCGATTTGATTCTTTGTTTTAAGGGGCTTTTAACTTTGCAGTTCATTCGCCTCTATCACCGGTGATGAAAAGTGGATCCATTTCAAGAATCCCAAGCGCAAAAGATCATATGTTGAATCCGGACAACCGGCCACATCGACCGCTTAGAAAAAAGTCAACGTTTCGCTTTGAGTCATTTAGAAATAGCTTTTCGAGCCACTCCCAACGATTCTGCATGTTCTGTTTTCGTTCGACGCGAATCTTGATCGAGCAGTGTGTCTAATTCTTCGTTTTCAAACTTTTTGGTTGATCCGGACGCTTTTTGTCTTTAATACTAAAACCACCACTTTGAAATCGTCCGAATCATTCCCTACAAAATCTATCCGATGCTGCAGAATCACCATACACATAACATCCACAAGCATTCAATCCACTTCAGCTGTACTTTCCTTCTTCAGACCAAAGCAAAACATGGTGCTTATTCACAACGAAACTCGATATTTTCTACGCAGTAAAAATTGAACTTGTTGTGTAAAATAAATAATAATTGATTCCGGATGTCGACACTTCACGATTGAACAATTGTTTAGGAGTTACGTTGAAAAACATTTGAAGACATGTGGGTTAAAACTCCCTAACATATATTTTACCATAATGATGTATTTGGAAAAGTTGTTGAGAATTATAAGATAATTCATAAAATTTCAAGAACACGACAAACATATTAAAAGAGCCTATTTACTATAATAAAGATAATTAATTAGAAATATTTTTTTAAATATCTCGCGAATAGCTGCATTTAGAAGGAGATTGATGATGAGTATTTTTAATTTAAACTAGCTGACCCGACGAACTTCGTCCCGCCAAAATAGATTTTTTGATTTGAATACTTTCAAACATCTACGTTTTCTTACTAAGTGAACGTTAGTGAGTCCAATCACTGAACTCTTCATTCATTGATTGCCCTTTGACCCTTTACAATTTCCTTTTACTATAAATTGTCTAGTACTTCTACAAAAATTCGTCCTTATAATATAAAATGATTTTCAGACACAATTCTCGTTCAAGATTCTTTAAGCATTTGGAAATAACATGTTTCTCCGTTGCATGGAATACATGTTTGATACAGAGAATATTACAAACTAAAGACAGCTCAAATCATTCCTTCCTCGGGTTTAGGGCACACCAAAACATTTGGCCTTCCATTTTTCTATATAAAGACAGAAGATGTAGGAATGCGTTATTCCGTCTGGAAATCCTTCTCCACTTTCGAACAAAAATCAATTTCGTTTGCGCCAACATCAAATGGACTAACAACGCTTAGTTAGTTGAAGAACATATGGGAATTCAATTTTCCGAATTTTCCGATTTCTCTCTCCGCTATATTGATCTACGGGAAGAGACGAATACAACGAAATATAGATGAGTCAAATTGAACCATTCCTTCCTCGGGTTTTGCGCTTACCAACACATTTGGCCTTCCATTTTTATTTATAGATATAAGATATGGAAATGCGTTATTTCGTTTGAAAATCCATTTCCACTTACGAACAAAGATCAATTTCGATAGCGCAAATATCGAATGGACTAACAACGCTTATTATGATGTAATTTTCGAACATGTGGGAATTCAATTTTCCGAATTCTCCAACCTTCCTTCAGAGTTTTCCGAAAATTTTCCGGTTTTTCTCTCCACTATATTGATCTACGGGAAGAGACGAATACAACAAAATACAGGCCAACAGATTTTGCCTTACATTTTTATTTATATAGATCACATCAGGATTCATAATTTGTGGCTAAAAATGATTCTTAACATACAAAAATTCCAAGTATCGAAAATTCATAGAAGTACGATGTTCCACAAAGTTCGTCAAAAGTAGTTGTACCATCTTGGACTAATTTTTTTAATTTTTTTACATAACTTCTATTTTATATGAAAAAAGTGAAAAAAATTTAAAAAAAAATTGTAAATATAGAAAATTTGTTTTTTTTTGTAAATACAAGAGTACTAACATTCATCTCAGTATATATTATTTCACGTTTTAAGGTGAAGGTGGAAGCTAGCCACAATGGCGCTCATTTCTTTCATCTCCCTCCCTCACCCCTCGCCAGAAAATCAATAATTTTGCGAAACAGTGTGAAGAAAATGATCATTTTTGCACACTTCCTATCAAATAATATCAACCAGACTCTAATCGATTACTCACAAGATATTAAATTTTCATCTGCTGTCGCACTGTATAGTGAAAAACGTCGGAAAACTCGAGCAAGTGCTCTGAAAGTTAAATTTTCATCTTTCAATCGTTGGCAATGGTTTTGTTTGTGTTGGTGAAAGCATCGTTATTTTTTCGACACTGATGCCAGACAACATCAGCGAAACTGCTATAGAAACCACTCAATAAAATGTAATTTCTGAGTCATAGCGTTTCATATCATGAAAATCAATAGAATAAAATTGTGTTGATATCAATACAATTTTTTTTTTACGTTTAATGGGTCCATAATGTAAGTTTTAGAAACTTTAACATTGGGTAAGAAAAGTGTATTGCAGAGCTCGGAACACTACCACGGCTGCCTATGCTTTCAAAAGCAGTAAACGGAAAAGTATTACATTCAATCAAAATGCCACGGCCAACGAAGAGAGGGGTCATGGCTCTCCAAAGTGAATATGTGAAAACAATACCAAAAGAGCCCCAATTCGTATGTGTTATAAATTTGCTCATGTTACGCTCCCGTATAATCAGAATTTTACTTCATATGCAAATGCACCTTCTATATATATTTATGTTTGCAATTGTTCATCGGAACATACCGTTCATACATTTTACTTTAGTATTGAATTGTTATTTGTTTTTTTTTCAAATGTATTCAAAGACTCGTGTCAATGATGCGCCACACAGTCTGATAAGTGGATTGATCTATTTACGTGTGCTTTGCTCTTCTCTCACAAACATTATTACCCCATTTTTACACGTGGGTTTACCTATACTACTACAATGGCTAGCTTCCACCTTCACCTTAACATCCATACTCTATAACTCTTTCTAAGACACTATTTCGGTACGACTCATAGTTTTTGAGATATAAATTATCAAAGATTTTTCTCACTAAAATCGATACGTCCTTTTCGAAAGTGACACTTGATTAAAAAAAATCCCAATTGCTGTGGAAAACTCACACGAATCAAAAATACTCGTGTTTTGTCATCTGTCGATTTCATTTGGAATAGCTCTCTTGGTGCACTATTCGTGATTTGATTCATGCATCGCAACAAATCACTCACTTGGGTCTCTCAGCAAGTATGGAAAGTTCATTCGCTCATTTCCTTACACCTTATTATAGATCACTCCTGTATCTGCTTGGAATACTCATGGCAAAAAGAATGCATCCAGCAATCGTGAGATTGCACGATGAATCATTTTACACTCTGCGACCATCTTCATTCGGGACTGAGAGTGAACATAACAAAACAAAAAATGGAAAACAACATTCAATGCATGAATACTCCTTTGGAAGGATCGCACGAAACAAAATAACGAATGAGACAAAATAGACTCAATCTGCGTGTATTTTCCCTTGTACTCTTTTCCTTGTCAGCATTCACGTGCATTTGTTATCGGTAATGCACATGAATCCCGCTCACCAATAACTTGCGTTAATATGGTCTTTTGCGTTGGCTCAGATCAATGAGGTACATATCGAGGTGGGGCAGCAGGCGAAGTATATCGAAATTATTTGCATTCAATATGGAATGTTTGTTGTATGGAATGACATGTTTAAAGTACTTCCGGTTGCATGATAATTTGAGCCGAAATTCTCATGAAATCATTCAACTGTTTGTTTTTTAACAGGTGATAACTGTATTGTGACTGATTTCGATTATTTATGTAGTAAAAAGGTCCAGAGAGCATTCGTATACTTACTACTCGAAAACAGTAACATTTTCAGTGAAGTTTATATTAATTGGCGATTATTTTCTCACAACATACACACCGACACTGAGAGCCTTCAAAACATGAACTTCGCATCGTTAAAGTAATGAAAGTTCGTTTGTTTCTATGAACGTCGGGGAGTGAAAATAGCACATGCAAATATCACTTTTATCCGTCTTTTTCGACGTGATTTAACAAATATTCACTGCACGCTGTCACATTAGATTCATATTCAGCGGCAACTCTAATAAAATGTACGTTTTTAATTGATAAAACACTTTTTGAAAATAGCATTTTCACATGGATGTGGTAGGCAATCATAGATAAACACAACGACTGACGTCACTATTTGAGAAATAATTATGGCAGCGCATGCTATGTCGCTCGAAAAACCACCATCTTCATTACCTTTTTTTCCAGGACATTGGGCTTAGATCGTTTCATACTAGAAAAAAAAATACCATTGCAATAGTGCACAGGAAACAAGTCGATTTCTACCATCTACTTATATTTGGCTGCCGCAATCGAGGCTTCAGTGATTGCTATTTGAGTGAAAAACGAATGATTTTACAGAGAAACTCGCTGGCTCAGGCAAAAGTTTCCAATCTGATTCTCTCACCATCTAACGTCATTCCGAGAGGCAAATGAGGGAATGCAAAATTCTCTGAGAATAGATGAGTGGAAACGAGACACTATTTTTCCATTAAACTCCAGTTTAATGGAAAAATCCATTAAACCAGAATGAACTTTGCGAAGATGATAGGTGAATGTTTTCTGTCTCAAATAAAGTGAGGCATAAACGGAGAATAGAAGGGTGTGTTTTATCTGTGAATGAGTGTTGTTGATCGAATTTCGATCCGATTTTGCCCATACCTGTCTCTCAGTTCAAAACCCATCCGACGCTTTTGTTACAAAATATTCCGTGTTGATTTTCTTCCTAAATATCTCATAGATGCGATGTTTTGCTTGTTTTGGACAGATTTTAACATAATCCTATCATAGAATTGAGCCTTGATCTGAAAGAAAGCTGCAAAGACCAATGTGCCTTGTACCTTTCGAACAAAACGACTTCTTGAAAAGCGATTTTGTGACATGAAGCTTCACACTTTTAGCAATGTTTTACGCAGAAATCTAAAAATGTATCTCGTTCAGTTCACGAATATGTTGAGCTGATTGGCTTCTGCCCGGGTTACAGTGTTTGGCACTTCTAACGGGAAATACAGAATGAGCTCTGACTTTACAATTCACAATACGCAACGACACCTGCCGCGAGGAGTAAACGCTGCATTATCCCATAAATTTGCTTCTCCCCGGCTCCCCTAAGCCGAAGATTACGAGTTCTTCAATCAGGCATCCGATTCAATTCCTAATATGATTTGAAGTTGTTCAACTTGTTTCTTCTCCTGCTCCTGCGCGCCATCGGTTGTGAAAAAATAAAAATCGTGTATTCCCTACTCAAAGTAGCTAGCTAAACAGCACAACACAACACACGCTTTGCTTTGTCCCACGCCTACAGGAGAAATGATGATCCACAAGAGAGGGGGTATAAAGTTGTTTTCCTCGAAGAGGACCATCTGCCAACTCATGAAGTCTAGACCGGATATACTTTCATCGGGGTTCGGTCGTCGGAAGGGACAGACAGAGAGAGAGAGAGAGATCCACATGCTGAGAATATTTAAATCTGTTAACTGGTGGCCACCCTTATCAAGCAAGCAAGCAGCGATGTCTTCGAACAGGTGTCGACAAGTGGGTCAGGGAAAAGCAACTCGTCGTGATCCGGATGTGTTTTTCTTGCTCTGTTCTTTTCGGCCTGGAAGTTGAAAGTTTTCCTTTTGCCTTGCTCTGATTTAACGAAAGCAGAAATCGCTCGACAAAGAACGGCAGCTCATGCGAAGCAGCGATATATCATTTTTAATCACTATCATCACGAGCCGCCCCCCCCATCCCTCCCTTCCCCTTCTTCTGCGTTCCAATTTGCAAGATTCGAAAGCAAAGTATTTCGGAATGTAAATGTGGTTAACAATTCGCCGTTTCGTTTGATTTGTGCGAGCAGCGCCTACTTCTGTCGATCGTTTGGAGCGGATTAAAAAATAATTTATGGTTACGCAGCTTGCTTGGACCGGTTCAAAATAATTGATGATCTCGTTCCGAGGAGTAATGGTTTTTCGGCGAGAAATAGCCAATTTTCACCATTGTGACAACTCAATCAAGCAAGAGAATTATAATATTTCATGTTCTGCCGCAATCCAACTGTACGCAAATCTCTCTCCGCGTTCGCTATCTACGTTTTCCCTGGCCTGTCACACCCGTTAGATAAGCATAAAATCCAAATAAATGCACTTAATGTTAGGCAAATAAATCATCCCTCTTTTTCGCATTTCACAAACTTCTGCTGCACTCTGTCGGCAGAAAGTTTCTGTTTTCCCATCGGGGCTCCGACGGAAGTTCCTTCCTTACGACGTCTTCGCCTTCAGCTCGATATTTTACCATCTCTGTCTGTCTGTCTGTTTCTCGATAACTTTTTCACGCACAACTTGTCCTCCTCCTCCTTCTCCTGCTCCTCTGCCTGCGCCCCCCTCCGAAGCTCAACAAAAGAAACACTCATGAATTTCAAACTAGTTTTTCACAATTAGAGTTTATTTTAAATAATTTTATGGATTTCCATCTGTCTCTCGCTGTTTTCTTTATCCGCTCGTCGTCGACTACCCCCTCGTTATTTTTTTCATCCAACTTAAGGCGAGGATTTTTCTTTTATCGATTTTCACCATGGCAACTTTTGCCCAGTCTCAAATCCGCGAGCAGAAGCTTGTGCCATATTCACGCTACAACAATTCCGCTACAAAAATCCGAAACTTTTTCATGAACCGTTCTCCGCGCTTTTCCCACTATTATTGCCATGTTGGATGAGGAGGGAACTGAAAGAACTATGCGCCAATTGGCGTGACTCCCGGCTGCTGCTGCTGATCCTCGCCGGTCGCGTGATAGATACAAACCCCCTCCCCAAACCCAAATGGCAGCAGAGTAGTGGCGCGTGTGTCGAGCGGGGAAAAATAATTGTTATTAGTTTAATTTTCTGACTGAATCGTCATTGGATGGATACATGTCATTGTGTCGGTGCCAGCAGAAGGCCACCAACGACGCCTACGACGCGGGTCAATGTTTTTTTTTTGTCACTATCTCTAAATTTATTCGTAAAAACTTATTCTCATGTTTCTTTTTTTTCTCTCCACTTTGCAATCAATTGCCTAAGAGAAAAGCCCCACAATAGACTAAATCCTGGACCGTGGTGCACTATATGAAAATAGGGAAATTATTCACGCCATTTTGGTGTTTCTTTGTGTTCGCGTCGGCAGAAAACGAGATTCATGCTGTCGCATTTTTCACAACCGCGCGCTTCGGACAACGAGGGGCGAACCACACGCGCAGATGACAGTTTTAATTCCCATTGACCCATCATCTATCCCGCCGTCGTTTTGAAAGCAAGGCAATAAAAGTCATCCCAAGGCCTGCTGCCATTGTTCGCGCGCCGTTTGAGAAAAGGAGAAACTGAGCGAAGAAAAAAAAAATTATAATCATAAACAGCAGCAGCAGCAGCAGGCGGCGGCGGCGGCGGCGGTGGCAACACTCGTCGCCTACTTAGTGAAGCGTTTCAGGGTGAGGTTGCAGCGGTTTTCCGCCTGTTGTTTTACCACATTTCCATTACCAACCATCATAACCACGTTGGGAAGCGTTGGCGAGAATCCGCCACAAACACACACACACACACAAGAAGAGGAAGATCAAGAAAATTAAACCCACCGTTGGGTGCAATGTGACGAAGAAGAGAAAAGTACCACAGAAAAAGGTGCCGCAGCCCATTTTTAGACCCATTTTAGTAATAACGATAATAATAGGGACAATAATGACCCCCTCTTAGGCCATTGTGGGGCCACCGAGCCACAGATAGTAGTAATACACACACACACACACACACACACACACACAATCTCACACGTTTACCGGAAATGGGCTCTTTCGTCCGCTTTTTTCGTTTTCCTTTCTTCAGGTTGGTTTGTTCTTCTTCCCAGGCGCAATAGAAATGAAATGAGCCTCGTAATAACCTTAATTAAATCAAATTTAATTAAATGTGATAATGAGTAATCAGGACGAATAATAATTAAACGGTAAATTTATTTCCTTGTTTTTTCGGATCATTGGTGAGATTTTTCGGCGCGCCATTTTTGGACAACGTTTTAATTAGCAAATGGTTCGCGGCAACGTAAACACATTTGTCATCGCCACGTCGCCGAGGAAATGAAGTTTGAATCAACATTATCAGCAGCAGCAGCTTGTCAGCTCTCATAATCTGCAACTCTCCAGCATCCCTCGGAAGGCAGAGAAAAAAACTGATGAAAACTTTTAACTTTATTATCCGTCCGAGATAATTCACGTTGGAAATTTAAACATTACGTCTCGCCTGATGGAGTTCCACCCGTCGGTCATTCATTATTCAAACCGCTTCCGAAAGGCGCCCAAGCGCCCGAGCCTATTGAACATCAACAATGAAAATTCCTTACCACATCGCTTTCCCCGAGATGGTGTGGTCAAATCGAGCACGATGTTAATTTACCCTAATTGAATGCCGTTACATCCCGTCTGATAGACCCAATTTCGATGCAAAGTAAAGAGATGAGACGGAGAGATCGCCCGACTAACCTCACTTATGGTAAAAAGGGGGAGGGGGCGAAATGGCTTCATTCCACTCGCAAGAGTAAATGATGAATGAATGGAGCGAACGCTTCCCCATCAATAACCTTTCTTTTTCACGGAGAAAAAGATCACATCGGGGAGATGATGGTGGTGTCGTTCGGTATATCAGCAGCACACGAGGCAAACTACAACTTGGCGAAAAGTATTATACCATTCACCCTGGGTTGAGCACCTTGGCCGGCAGACGTTGGTTCGCTCGCATGGCGATGGAACCCCGATCCAAACCAAGCCGAGCCAAGGCTACGAGGATGCATATGAAATTTGATAATCCAGCAGCAGCGCAGCGCGAGCACAAGAAGAAAAAAACCATCGCAAGAAGTGGGTAAAGATGATATTTCCATCCCTTCCCCCACCAAGATCCTTTCCCGCCGCAGGCGTTTCCATCCTTTTGATTTTCTTGTCCTCGTATGTGCGGGGAGTACGGGGGGGTGGTGTTGATGCAATGGTGAGGACGTGACTTGATCTCGTGTTTCGGCACTATCTGTTTTTTTTTCTTGCTCTGCTTAACCCGATTTCGGGGATCACAGCTTCTTCGTGACCCCGTGGTAAGTTTATCCGGGGGCGGTGGAGGGGAGGCTTGTTGGTTGGCTTGCTTGCAGCGTTGCCAAAACAAGCGTTGTAAAATATATGCCTCTATGTTATGGAAGTTGCTCACTGGGACTAATAAACTAAGCTGAATCGAAGCCGGAAGGTTAGCCATTGTTCCCATTATACAATTTCAATCAAGGATATGGTCATAAAAGGGCATAAAACGGTAGACAAAGTCAATGATAGATCTTGAGATTTTTCTGCAGAAGAAAGTATGATTGTTTAATTAGCCTTTGATGTTTAAAACCGGATGAGTATAAACAATGGTGCCTCGCGAATATTTCCAATAGAATGTAGAAAAGAACGTTTGAACAAAACGGTGAAAGAAAAAAAAACAGGAAGTGGGTTATATCTGTGGTATAACCGCAAGGTTGGCGTAGGACTATCGTTGGTTTAGTGATCATTTAATTGAAGGTGAATCTGTATCAATTCTCAATGAACGGATGAATGAATATTTCGGGGAATTCGAAAACGATAGCATTACGTTCAGGGTTGCCAACCTTCCAGTTTTTCCTGTATATTACCAGTTTTTTTGAACCATGCCAGCAAAACATCCAAAAGGTCGAAAACCTCCAGTTTTTTAAATTTTTCAGTTTTATCCATTTTTTTTTTCGAGATTTTCGAGTTTTGCATTCCCCAAAATTATATTCTATTCTTCCATTTGTGAGAATCCTACTCCTCTTCACTCATATCGAAGCCCTTTATGGTGACTATCGTCTTTCTTTATCTTTATCTTTATATATCTAGTATAAGCACACAGCACACATCTAGTATAAGCACACTTTACGGCGTTTTCTCACTGAGTTGCCTCTATTTTATTGATATTCAGTTCAATCAGCAAAATTATGCTAGTTTGGATAATGTTTCTGTAGGTGATCAATTAATATTTGTCAGTATGTAAAATTTCACACAAAGCTGAAGCTGATTCCAAGACCAATTCGATAAAGTTTCCCATTACACTCTGCAATCAAGTTCTAAAACGTTTTAATTTGAATGAGCCTCCAGTCATCAACGTGGTGATAATTGATCCAACTATTGCCATAGAAAGGAAGCATATGTAAATTTTTTTCTCTTCTAAATATTTGCGATCGAAATGATATCCAGAAAATCGATAATGTATTTAGGGAGTTCCGAAACTTGGGTTTTACTGACTTCACTGTAAACGAACGCCAGAATGCTTCTTTTGTGGTAAAATTTCATCCCAAACGGGTATGACAATAATTTTACTTATCCCAAATTGATAAAAAATAATTTCAACATGTTTGATTCTGTCGCATTCCTCAGCAACCGTTGAGCGATTGTTTCTAGTATACAATTCGAACGAATCATAATTAGGAAGTAGAACAGGGACAAAAACTATGCGAGGAATTCTAGCTTCCAAAAATTATGTAGACATGCATAAACAGTCAGGATTCTAGTATGAATGATACAAAATGTGAAACAAATTATAATAAAATGTATGTTCACAAACAGATTGAGGAAAATTAAAAATGCTACGGTACTTACGTATTAACGCCAACGGAGAGTTTTTTTTGAGTTTGTCTTTTTTGCTATAAAATTTATTCTGAGGATAATTTAAGGGAGAGGGAGGGGGCCAAGTCCCCATCTAACGAGGATAAGGAACCGAGGCGGTCCCAATCCACCGAGATGACGCGATCCGAGTTGGCCGCAAGCCCGCTGTCAGAAGTGGCGGCCTCTCGCAAGCAAAATTTATATGTGGCGAAGGCAAAAGAAGCAATCACGCAAAATTGGTGCCAAATGTATTTTCCGCCTTCTTATGTTTGCCCTATACATAATATATAATACATTACTTGTCACTTATTCTCAAACAAAAATTTCAAAACCAAAATATATTTGCTCGCAGTATTATATTTTAAACACAAAACAATATAAACTCTTTCGCTTCAACGCAATTCTAAGTTCTAAGCAGAACTGGCAGATTATTTGTTAGCAACGATATTTTTTGGATCCCCATTAAGGTTTGGGGGAAATTTTTGACGAACTCGAAGCAACAATACCATATGTGTTTGTGATCACTATTTTTTTTATAATCGCTAGAAAATAATATGATTTTCGCGATGCGAAAGTTTTTCCGTTTATCTTCTTATACACCAAAAAAGTACTTAATTTCACGTTATTAGAAAAATAGTTTGTTACAATATACAGTCAACTCTCCTCAACTCGATAACCAAGGGACCATCGAGTTAGGGAGGTATCGAGATACAGAACATTTTTTCATATTTTTTTTGTGCCACAAATTGCAAATATATGATGTTAGGGTAAGTGTCCCAATATTAGGGCTTAAAAATATGACCCAATTAGGAATAAACCAATCATGGTACATGGGGTTTACTATAATTGGTACCATTGCGTATACAGGATATTACTATAATTGATTTGTTTTTGTGCATCAGTACATTTACCCTATATGTACTAATGCGCATGTACTATTATACATTCCTTTCTCAAATTTTAATATAAATTTAAAATACATAGGATGTTTGTTTAGTAGGCCAATTTTATTGTAAAATGGAATTGGAAATGGAAAAGGAACTAGGTTAACAAAGAAAATATTAAATATGTATGTAATTCAAACTAAATTGTAACGATCACGCAGGAACTGTTCAATCGCAAAGAAATGTTCAAATAGTTTCACGGGAACATTTTCAGTTGATTGCAATATTTCGGACATATTCTTTAGGTTCGATTTAACGTTCGAAGGTGTAATTTCAAAACAATCAGCTGAAACTTCCTGAACCTCCTCTAACTCCATAGGACTACTATTTTCAACGTTTTTTTCAGCTTCTTCAACACTTTCCAGTATATCGGTATCAGTCATTAGATCACAGCAAATCACGTTTTGATCCACTTCGCAATATTCATCAAATGACGATGAACAATCGAATGGTACTGCACTGTCGACAGCAGCAAGCTCACGACGCATTAATTCTGCCAGCGAAATATCATCATCATCATTTATGGAAAATCCGGCTTTCCTGAAGCAATTTTGAACAGTCTCAGATTTAACCTTGTTTATCCAAGAGCGTGAAAGTAATTCAATTGCATCCAATACCGATATATCTGAAGGGTCCTAGAGTATATTTGAATACAGTACGAGTGCTGAATAACATGAATGTAAAAAGGAAAAAATACCGTTGTATCCTCCATTTCTAGCAGTCTTCGTTTTACTAATTCATGGCGATAGTACTGTTTCAGGTTCATGATTATGCCCAAGTCCAGCGGCTGAACTACTGAAGTAGAGTTTGGTGGAAAAAACTGCAAATTTATCGATTTAAGCTTTGGTTGGAGAGATTTTGGGTGCGCTGTACAATTATCAACGAACATGACCACCTTTGAGGAGAAAGAGATATAAGTATGATACATTCCCATTACACATAATTCCCGAATCAATACCTTTCTATTTTCTTTGGAAAATCTTTCGTCAAGTTGCATAATCCATTTCTCAAAAAGAATAGAGGTCATCCAGGCCTTGGTGTTACTCTCGTATATCACTGGTAATGATTTCTTCTTTTTGAAACACCGTGGGTTTTTACTCTTTCCAATGACCAGCAATGGTAGTTTATCGCTTCCGTCCATGTTGGTTGCACACATGACTGTCAGACGTTGTTTCGAACATTTTCCTCCGTGGCAAGTTTCTGATCGAAATGCAAATGTTTTGTCTGGCAAACATTTGTAGTAAAGTCCTGTTTCGTCTGCATTGTAGATATCACGTGCATCATACTCGGCGATTATACTGGGTAGGGTTTGCGAAATCCAGTTGTCCGTTACACTGAGATCTACACTGGCACTCTCGCCACATAGCTTCCGAAATGTCATCTTTTGCCGTTTTAAAAATTTACTTAGCCATCCAGAACTTCCTTTAAAATTGGGAATTCCCAGTTTCTGGGCAAATTCGCAAGCCTTCTCCCGAAGAATAGAACCTGAGAGAGGTAAATTATTCTCTCTGGCTTGATTGACAAAAATTTCCATTGACCGTTCCAGCTTCTCGTTCCCAACCAACCTTATACGCTTTTTGTCCACATTCAATTTTCCCATCCGATGCCATTTTTCCTTTTGCTTGAATAGTGTTAACACCGTACTTTGTGCAATACTGAAATCTTTTGCAACTTCAGACACCTTTCGCCCATACTTTTCGACCTGCTCGATGATGCTCAAACGTTGCGCTATGGTTAGCGTTTTAATCGTTCGCTTGAAAGGTTTTCCCTGGTTTTCCATACTTGAAAAAAAAAATCCTTGATAATACGAACACTTCGTCTTCACTTTCAAGAGCTATTGAAATGACAGCTAGAAACGCACAAAAACAAGTACGCGAAAATCAATCGAGTTAGCGAGGTAAAAATCCATGGAAAAATGAAACAAAGCCCATCGAGTAAAGCCGGGTTCAGACGGTGCGAGTAAGCATACGAGTCGATCTAGTCAGTTACTGCAGTGCAGCTACTCACACCGTGTGAACACATCATGCCAGTTAGTGTCATGTGTGATTCGGCGTGCGAGCTACTTCAAAGTTTTTTGAATTTACTCGCACTCGCATCCCTCAAAACGTCAAAAAACAGAATTTAGCGTTCGAATCAGGGATGCCAAATGTAAACAAATGTCTCTATTTTTAAGATATTTGAAAATATGCGAAGATATTTATAGACTTGAAAAATATTGGAAAAACAAATAAAACCCTAATAGTTTCTAAACGGAATCGTTGTTATTTTGTTTGGCACACTGGCGGGGCACGTTTTCTTATTGAGACAGTTTTATTGGGAATCTAAATATAAAATCATCATCGGGCACAATTTTCATTCAAAATTCACTCACAACTTGCAAAAAAAAGTATTGTTCTAAGAAACAGAATACATATTCGATTTGAAAAAAGTATATTTTCATTCATTATTTTAGTTTTTGAGACGTATTTATTCCTCCGGCGAATCTACTATCATTTTCATTTCACAAATTGGTACACGAAGCTGCTGTCAACGCGAAGTAAATCAAATTTTGAAAAATCTTTTAGACTGCCATTTGTAGCACCACATACTTTCGGAATTAATTAAGCTATGGATGCTTTCGAGGTTCTAAAAAATAGCGACAATAATCTGATATATATTCCATATTCCAGAAGAAAGGCACATCATTTCTAGTTTCACTCATGAGTGTATATTGGCGTTGTATTTGTGGAGCAATTAAATCCAACAGTTTTTTCACTTTTTCAGGTGTTATTTCCAACACTGCTCTGTACTCTCGGGGATCATCATCGTGGAGTTACTCCAGTATTGTATTTGTTACTCCTTTTCTTTGCATCCAATTCCTGGCCCGAATCCTTTTTTCTTTCTGCTTTTTTCGGATAGTACCCTCAGTTCAAAGAAATTCAGCACAAAGTATTTGTAAACACGGCCAGCGTGTGTCTCGCGATAAAATTTAAAATTGTGTAATGATAAATTCAACTGAAAACCTAAGCCGAAAACAGCCAATAAATAAGTTGATTTCGGATCAATCATCTGTCAAATTCGGACCTGATTGCTGTTTCTGACTATTTGATGGACATTTGAAAAATCGTCTGGCATCTCTGGTAAACCCGTACTTAGTATCTAGTTTCTTGTCAGCAGCTCACATTGTGTGAACGGACAAGGCGAGTCAACCATTTGTCAAGCGAGTTCACCGGGTCAGTAGCTGCTCGTTGTGAAGTCAGCTACTAGCAACGTATAAATGGGCCTTAAGAGAGGCATCGAGTAAGGGAGGTACTACTGCGTGTAAAATCAAAGGTGCCATGAAATTCATCGAGTTAGGGAAAATATCGAGTTACAGAACATCGAGTAAGGGAGAGTTGACTGTATAACACTCTTGTGTCATACAAACACCAGATTGTTACTTCTATTCAGAGAATGTAGAATACGAAGATGTTTCAGTGGTGGGGAAGAATAATCTTCAGAAGCTTTTCTATTAATTCCACTTAATTTGGAAAAAATGATTGTTGTCATACTTGCACACCTATTTTTTTATAAATACAATAACCTTGTTCAATTTACATTACCCATATTCTAAATATAAACCGAGAGCTTCAGTAGTTAAATGTTTGGCTTCTAATAAAAATTGTATGTAAGTTATAAATATGTTAAGAGTCTTGTCCCTTATACTTTTCCTAGTATGGGCTAACTCCGGTAGACTTAAAAAGTTCTACTCAAGATTATCTCTAATTTTGATAGAATGTAATTCCATAAATGTACAATTCTACTGCATAATACAAACTTATTTTCTAAATATTCCACACCTGCACTGCGATATTGGCAGTTAGGATTAGGTAATCTATTTTGCCTGAACACTAATGCTGCATGTGGGATTTTGCGATTCACAAGAATCTGATTTTTCTTGATTTGATAAATATTGTGATCGATTTTTTTCCCACACCCCATCCCACTGAACATTTGTATATTCTTCAACAATCTTTGGTGCGTTGAGCTTATTTTGAAAACAATTATGTATTTCTGTCGCAGTTGAAGTAACTTTAAATTTAATAACTAAGGTAAGGAAACTCTCTAGTAGATGTAAGTCTCTAGGTTTATACAGCCACGTGAAACGAGGATTTTTCACAATTGCTTCTGTTCAGTTCCGTTCAGTTGTCCTTTTTTTTTTGCAACTAGCAATAATCGGACCTCGGTAAAACCTCATTGGTTACGATATCGCCACTGCGCAAAGCTAGTTGTCCTTTTGAGTGAACTGAAAAATGAAAATTCCTAATATTTAAACTGATTCGCCTATTGACATCCACCTTGAAAATTGGTTGTTTTGAGTTTGTCGATTACCAACATTAATTGCCGTGGGTTTTCCCAGGTAAATTTTGGCTCCTGCAAATAATCCAAAATCTTCGAAAGCCTTTTTGATTTCATCCAATTTCCATTCCTCGACATGTATTATTGAAATATCATCTGCGGAAGCTGTCATTAGCTCCAAAGGATTGTTACGAATATGCTTTAATAACAAACAAATGCATACTTGAGGGATCTCCTTGGCGTACGGATCTTTGAATTTCGAAATCTTCCGTTAAATGACCATTGATTAGAATTTCAGATCATGCTTCCATCATATGTTCTAGAAGTACGATCGAATTCCTATTGAAATTCATTTGTCGCATTGTGTTGAATGGAAAATTTGTGTCTACTCTTACTGTCTTGCATCAAACGCTTTGATATAAAATTCCTTTAGGATTCCGTCACTTCCATGATTTGCTTCACACTTGGCATCGATTCGCTGATTAATTGGGAACGCAATATCCGGCTGAAGCTGTTCTGCTGTATACAATTGTTTGGAATAATCGAGAATATGTTCCTTCACTATCAATTGATGAAATTATACTGTTTTTTCTTCTCGGCTCTATCACTTAACTGAAACGTAGATAGTTTTTCACCCTGGATGAATTTGTCGTTGATTCTTCCAAATGTTTTTAAAATGATCATTTGAGCGAGTTTGAACGTAAATGGACCTATTGGTTACGAGAATAAAAGAATTTTCAATTCATGAACCGAATGGTGGATTAATTATGCGAAACCAAAAGTCAGAAGCTTTTTTGTTCACTTCCGACATCCCTTGAGGATAACAGAAAGAATTATCGTAAGCATTTTTCGATTTACTGTATAGGCCTTTCTTTTTAGTAAGAAATGCTTAAAAATTTTCATTCGTTTCCCATCTAAAAAAGCTTCTGACTTTTGGTTTCGCATAATTAATCCACCATTCGGTTCATGAATTGAAAATTCTTTTATTCTCGTAACCAATAGGTCCATTTACGTTCAAACTCGCTCAAATGATCATCAGACAACACGTGTACTCTTAAAGACCAGAAACCATTTCCATGTGATCTACCTTGATCCGGAAGACAACATCTGATTCTAAATGGTTTGTGTCAGAAAACGAATTCACAAAAAAAAATGCTGTTCGAAGGTGTTCCAATAAAGATTGGTTGTTCGGTCTCATATAACTGTGTGCTAATCGGTTTGGATTCAAAGTATTTCATACATCTTTAAGATTGACGCTATTGACTAATTTTCCAAATGCATCACTAAAATTATGTTTTTCCTGTTGTATCTTTACATGCAACTAGACAGTTGAAATTGTACCTAGTACAAGATATTAACCGGAACTATTCAAATAGTATGGAGACTATGCTGAAAAAAATTACGCATAATAGTGATTCGTACCGGACAAAGTGTAAACGTTAATAATTTTCACACAACCACTGATTGTGACAGAGCTTTTGCGTCAATACTTCGCTGCACATTTGGATATATTAATATGTGTTAATATCGTTTTTTGGGCAAAGCTGTATTTATTCTGAAAAGTAGTTTCCTTCGAGGGCAATACTTTTTAATTTTTTTAGTGGCGCCATCTGTTGAAAAATCTCGGGACTTTTCAGCCCATGTAGTATTATATACAATTAGATAGGAAATATATACGACCATTTTTTCGATTGTAACACAAACAATGAAGATAGTAAACGAATTGAACAATTTAGCGAATAAGCTAAGTATGTTTTTTCGATTTTACCTGCTGCTTGCGTTGTGAGAGAAAAGTAACAAAAAACATGTTTGCATAAAATTCGGGCTTTAACCTCCATAGTAGAGATGGGCAAACCGCTGAAGAACGGTGTACGAAAGAAATAGTTCGTTTTTAAAATCTGAGACGATTTATTAATTTGGGTAAACAGAAAAATTGTGGGAAACTAAATTGAGAAAAAAATATTTTTCGTTACTTTCAATCCATTATTTGGCCTATTGCGTTTACGTCTCATCGTGATAACGATCATCGGATTATTTGTGAAAATTGAAAAAACAATTCTTGATACGGGACAAACTATTATTAAACATGTTCTTTGGTGGGTAAAGAAGCATCTTTCCTTTTCCCAGTAATTGAAAGAATTCTTATTAATTAGAAAATGTCCTATCTAATCTAATGATATTAATTCCAGGATATGAATAGCTGTGAAGCTGACTATGTTTGTTGGGCTGCAGCCAACATTCAATGTTGTTCTTGATACAAATATGGATACCGCTGAACGGAAGAGGGAAAGAACAGCTCAAAAGAACTGGTTCACTTAGGTGACCGGTTAGCGACTAAGCCGTTCATCAAAGTGAAGTCCTTTATCCATCTGAACTCCATGGTCTGGATTCCTCATTCTTTCTTACATGTTTTTTTTTGTGGCGGACAAGGAGAGTCGATCCGTATCAAAAATTGTTCCACATTTTCCGATTTAAAGCACTTATCAAAATCAGAGGAGAGAAGATGACTTGGAAAATAGCAATCTATATACCTAAAGTTTTGACGAGAGTTATGTTTAACGAGTTTAACGTTGATAAAGGTTTTATTAGAAAGGTTGTTGTCTAATCATATCGTTTTCGATGCACCTCCCCATTATGAAGGATGGGCGAAAGAAAAATGCGACCAATCGATTAATATTACTGAAGGAACGTTTATATTAATAAGAATTTTTATGTTCATTTATAGACAACGAGAATGTCGAGTTTTTCGTGTTAACGTTGTAATATCTCTCTAATGGTTTCTTCAACAGTTTACTAAAATCACTTTCTAAAAATTTACACTTTCTAAAAATAGATAGTGTTAACAATCAATGGTTCCGGATTCTTTCTCCACTACACTTATACCCCGTTGAAAGTTCAGTTCAAATAATAAACAGTTTTTCTAGGTCCAGAACCCTTTCTGTTTAGATTATTAAATACGTGGAATTTTCGGATTTCTGAAAAGCTACAAAAACTCAATTCGAAAGCCATTGTCGCCAAAGTCCTATGTCAACTTTCCGTCTATGCCTCTAGGCTTAAGCCCTTATACTTTTTTGATTTGAAATTCGTTTAAATTTTTCTTCGAATTTCCTGGTTTTAAATATGTATTCTTTCTGCACTGAAAAGTTTAGAAAATCATCATTTTTACAGTTTCTCGTTTGTTGCGTACAACGCAATATAGACGGAACGAACCAACCAACAGCCAGCCAGTTCCATCTCCCCAACACAGACATCACATCCGATCATCGACGAAATAAATCCCCCCAACACAAATTGGTATAAATAGAGGAGCGCAATCGAGAACAATTTCATTCCACATCCAAACTCTGTTAAGTGAACATCGAAATATATATATAATAGTTGAATTGTCACACACGTGTTTCTATTGTGTAGCTTGCCAGGCCTTTCTCGCCACAAAAGTCTTTTTTAAGACTAAAGAGTAAATAGTAAAGTTTTCTACAGTCCACTGGTTACCGTTGCAGTAGTTCTACTGCCCCCACCTGAGGAAATTCCCAGCAACATCCAGGATTTGTTTCAGCCTGTATCGCTGACCCACCGCCGGGATTTCTTCACCGTACCATCGCGTGCAAGGAGCCGCGATCGGATATCACCCGTTTCGTAGCGAACATCGTTCATAACCTATGTAAAATGGCCTGATATAAGTGCTGTAAATTGAATGTTTTACCTGACGAACTATGTACACATAGTAGGCGCGTAGAAACACAAACATAATCACTTTTGTGGTTCTGAGCTCAAATGTAGGTGTCGCATGAACTGATGCAGCGTTGCGTGAATTCATCAATTGAAATATACTGGTCCCTTGTAATTAATTAGTTTTGGTAACCTATATCGCCGATTTTATTCAAAAAAAAAAAATAAATAAATAAATAAATAAAATTACGTAGAAATGGTCGGTGTAAAATCACAACGAACCATGTGACATTTTTATGATTTATAGAAAAACGAGCTTGAAGTTTGGTGCTATAAGGGGTTTTCATTGAGCGTTCAAAACAATATCGATAAGTTACTCGTGCTGTATGCGTGATTCTTCAAGTCTGATAAATTTGGAATGTACAGGGTTTTCCATTTCGGGCTTCCGAAAGTATACAGCCCTGCGCTGACAACCGTTTGACATAGCTGTCAACCAAAGCGTCATATCGTTAGTTGAATGTCTGCCATTTTACAATATGGATCGTTTTAGCATCGCACAACGTGTTAATTTTGTTAAATTATACTTTAAAAATGATGGAAAACCGGCAAATGTTTTTCGAGCATTACGGACGGATTTTAGTCGTCATGGACGGCCTACAGAGCACACAATCGCTAATGTAGTGCGTAAATTCGAACAAACTGGATCCGTAGCGGATATTGTGAAACCTGTGCATCATCGTAATGTGCGTTCGGCCGAAAATATTGCTGCTGTTGCTGCCATATTTGAGGATGACCCGAATGTTTCGATTCCACGGCGTGCTCAGCAATTGGGCTTGTCAAACACATCATTGTGGCGAATTTTGCATTTGGACTTGCACCTACATCCATATAAAGTCCAACTGGTACAAAAATTAGAGCGTGGTGACCATGGAATGCGTCGGGCATACGTCGATTGGGTGAACGAACATCAGCAGCAAAATGCTGAATTTTCGCATCAAATTTTCTTCAGCGATGAGGCACATTTCGAGCTCGGTGTCTATGTGAACACCCAAAATTTCCGTATATGGAGCTCAGAAAATCCACACGTGATTGTTGAGAGGCCATTGCATCCGCCAAAAGTCACTGTTTGGTGCGCATTATGGTCTGGTGGAGTCATCGGGCCGTATTTCTTTGAAAATGAGGACGGCGAGACGGTAACTGTGAATGGTGAGCGCTATGGCCGCATGTTAACCGATTTTTTTTGCCACAAATTAAAGATATTGATACGGATGACATGTGGTTTCAGCAGGACGGCGCCATGTGCCACACAACACGACCGAACATGGTCATATTGTGAACGAATAATTTCGCATAATTTCGCGTTTTGGTGATGCCAATTGGCCGTCCAGATCGTGCGATTTGAACCCGCTAGACTTTTTTTTGTGGGGTTATGCGAAAGACCGAGTCTATGCCAACTCTCCGCAAACTCTTGAACATTTGAAAGACAACATTCGTGAAGTTATGACCGAGATACCGCCCCATATGTGCCGAAAAGTCATCGAAAATTACCTGTTCCGGATCAAGGTGTGCGAGGAAGCCCTAGGTGGACATTTGAATGATGTTGTATTTCACATATAATGGCATAAACCAAACTTTAATTTGAAATAGAAGTTTCATCGAAATTCGAATGCTAAGTGTGTTTTATTTCAATTTACTTTCAGAATTTAAAGTTGGAAAACCCTGTAGTATACAAAATGTTTAACCTAATGCAATCAATAACTCGATTTTTTTTTCATTCTGCGGCTTGTTCCGCTCTGACTTAACACCGACCAAATGCATAAACAGATTCGTTGTCGATAAAGAAACTTTTGACTTATTATCGTGCTAGAAAAAACATTGTTGAAACAGAACCAGGAATCCAGTTCTTTCTAGTAATGGAAATGATGTTTCGGAATTTGAAGTTAAATCTCGCAACTGATGTTATCAATTCGCCAAACCTTATAGCAGAAGAAATGAGTGGTTTGTCGATGAACATGTTTCATTGTCGAAAAATCCTAGATCACATGATAAGAAGGCTTAGCACATTCCGTTTGAATTGTGGAAAGAGCAAATAAAACTAGAAACCGAAGATTTGACAGCAGGAGTATGAAAAGTTGAATTTATTAAATTTATGGTTCAATGTTTTATCAAGAGAGTATAATTAACCCTGATATCGTTCAAATACTAATACTACTGATATTTTATTGATAAAATTACACATACCCCAAATTATAACTTAGCGTTTTGTCATGTATGTTAAATAATTGTATGTTAATTCAGGCTCCAAATGATTTTGAATAGTTTGTCTGCTGCCGGGGTTGTTATTTGCTTTACGGTTGGAAAATAATTGAATGCTCTTCTCTGCTAGGTCGCTACTATTATACTAAGCTAAATGGCAGGAGAATAAAAAAAAAGGTGGAGGGGTGGAACATCCGATGCAATGTTTCCCTCTCTTCGGGAACCGAACACAGGACGTAACAGAATCGAAAATACACAAAGTATCGATAGTAGGAATGTTCACTCAATTGACGAATTTACGTTGGATTTACAACCAGATGGCGCAGCGAGTAAAATGAGGATGTTTTGTTTTTTTGGTATGAAATTCGTTCAAATTTTCTAGAAAAATGAGAATTTATCTTCAAATTTCCCGGTTTCATGTATTCTTTCTACGCTGATTAGGTTCTACCTTACCCGTCATATTCCCCAAACATTGCTCACTCAGATCAAGGTTCGGATTTCATGAAGAATACTTGATATCAAGCCAATTTTTCGTGTATTGACTGGAGGATAGATCAAGGTTGTGGTTTACGGTGGAGCTTTCTTTGAAAAGGGTTACATAAAGATTTATATTTGGAACGAACACTTTTTATATAAAAAATGCCTATAGGCATACTTGCACATCTAATAAAAAAAATTGTTCCTTTCTTTTTCTATCGGGAAAATATTCCAAACAACGACTCGTTCAAATCTCACTTTTTACAATCTACCCTACACAACCAACTGCCAGAGCTGCGATTTGTCGTGAGAATCAAGTGATGGTACTCACTAACACTAACACTAACACATGGTGAGCTTCTACTTGACAGTAGAAATCCGAGCTCTTTGGTGAGTGTCCTGTTGCTGAAATGTCAGAATAGTGCGACACTCAAAAGTCTAGCTGATGGTTTGGTGTTTGGCGATATTCACAACATTCGCCTCTTTGTGTTCGTTCTTTACGGCCAGGGATGCCAGATGTGAATATACAGTTTCATTTTAAATACAATTTGAAGAATATTGTATTTTCAGGCATGTATTTTCTTTTCATCTTTTCAGATGGCCTTAATGTTTTTAGTGGCACTTCGCCGACTCTACGTAGTATTACACGTGTCATTTGTATTAGTACTTAGTTTGTGGAATGACACGCCTTGATTATCCCCTCTATTGCGGATCCCGATCGGGTTTGAAATTAGCAAAATGATGCATTTTGAAACACGTTCGACTTCGATTTTTTTTTTACCAAATTTGTTTCTCATCGTTGCAACGATGCTAAATTTGTAGATATATTCGCAATTTTACTGATGTGTGATGTCCTGCCTATCCTGTTGCAGACTTATATTTTCAGTTGCAAGCTGCAGGGATATGGCATTTCTACTCTTTATTTACTCTGGAGGTGATGACATTTACTTTGACAAAGGCCAACACGAAAACAACAAGTCACCAAGTATTTTTGTATACATTATACATCAAATATTTTTGTGTACAATGGCTCTCTGGGTTGACCGCTACCGACCGCGCCAGCTATCCAAACTGGACTACCACAAAACGCAAGTTACGCATCTGATCAATCTTTGCTCCCAGGGAGACTTCCCGTATGTTCTACGGCCCTTCCAGGCCAGTAACAAAACTCGCATCATGTGTCTGCTGCGGAAACTTTACCAACCGGGCGCGGAACGGCTACGCAATGAGATAATGAATTTCACAACGCCCTCGAACCGGAAGGTGGAAATCAGGAGCATCAGCAGTAATTACCACATCGAGTTGAATTCATCGGTTGCCGTGATATATAACAGGGTGGTCGTGTCGAATTTGATCAAGCAAATTGATCCCAGTGGGTAGAGGGAATATGAGACTCGTCTTGTCCGAAGTGGATTAGCTGATCAAAGATACCCAGGATGCGCTGAGAAGAACCATTGAAAAGTATTTGTC
Organism: Toxorhynchites rutilus septentrionalis; assembly: GCF_029784135.1. NCBI lineage: Eukaryota > Metazoa > Arthropoda > Insecta > Diptera > Culicidae > Toxorhynchites > Toxorhynchites rutilus. The sequence continues at coordinate 3,030,973 of NC_073744.1, forward strand.
TACGTGCAGATTGATTTTGTGCGCCAATTCTACTTCGCGGGTTATCACCGCGGTTAGGAGTCGTTACTTGAGTAAGAGTGCCGGCTCTATCTTAGGAGGATATTCTTAAAATTTTCTATGTAAGATTGTCATTTGTTTGTTTCTTCAATGTAACAACACTATTTGCATTTCAGCACATTCCTTCGGAGCTAACGAAAAGAATTACGCTATCCTCATGCTGGAAGCTTGCAAGGTACAACTGTAACCGTTCACGGTCAACTATAAGGTGCCGTAAATCGACAGGCAAATATTCCTTCGAGAAACCGCCAATCAGATTGTCCTCGAACAAAGTCCACAGAAGCTGGAAGTGGTGACGAAACAGCAATACGAACTGCTATCCCAAGGCGTTCTATCGAATGTTATAATCTGTGGATTGGTACCTAATCTGGTTAAAAATTGCGACGAGTCTGAAGACGCAAACGTTGAATTTTGCCGGGTACTATGAACACCGGATGCAGCAAGGAAGCAAACATATATTCCATCTGGAATTGTTCGTGGCGCAGTTAATGGCACGGTATAAGAAGTTTCTCAATAAAGCCTCAATGCAAGTGGATGATTTTTAAGCGATTCTTTGAGATCGCAATTTTCTTTCGTTTTATGAAAAAATTAAATTTTTGTGTTCATCACACATTTATTAACTAAACTTCAATAGTTCTGGTAATGATTAACACAAAATAAAAAAAAACACGCATTGTCGGTTTTCAATCGGATCGTTTTCATGATCCGCAAAATAATTATGAAATGGTAAATTTATCAATATACTTAAATACCATTTCATTCAAAAACCATTATGCTGCACCATGTTCATTTGAAAATTATATTTAATGTAACTTTTAAAATCATGACACCATAATATTTTTTATTATATATGTCTGTTCATTTTAACTACAAGAAATAAATATTCGCTCGATTAATCGAATACTGAAAGACAATTGTTCGAATGAATCGAATATTGGCCCCACGATTAATCGATAATCGAATAAACGAAAAATTTAGACATCTCTAACAACAACAACAACTTCTACTTCAACAAACGAATCTAAACAACCGTCGCGATTGACAAGAATGATTGGAACTGTCTGATCACTCACATTTCTACTGCCATCATACGCCACAACCACCGCTCTCGTAACGTAAAGTTGTAAACAGAGCGATCGGCAGTGAGAGGCATTGGAACCTGAGAGAGAGGAGCCAGCTGAATGACAGATAGTTTGTTTTCTTCTTATTCTTTTTACGCATTCTCATCAAGAAAATTCCAAACTGACAATTTCAATCAAGCAAGTTGTTGTCATTCATTTATGAGAAAAGTGTTCAAACTTGACGTGAACCTTTGTTAGTGAGTACATTTGTGCGTTTTATTCCCGATTTGATTTTTGACATAGGACTGCGTCTAACAGGAATATATGGGGGTAAAAATTTGAACACTGATCACGTAGGAATAATAAAAGATGTACCAGGTCAGCCCACATCATGGCTTCTAGCGGCATCGGCCCATTCAAACATTTTTTACTTTTGATAATTTCGATATAGTTGTCCTAAAGAATTATTTCGATGATTTCTAAAACAAAATCCAAAATTAGAAGCAAACTGACTTTTATGATTTGTTTGTCGGTGGAGATCTTGTGTGAATTTATGGGTGTTTTGGGCCCATTTGTGACTTTTTCCGATCGTACATTCAGTTTTCGCGAATTCTTATATTCTTTCACTGGTTCCAGGTTGATCTATTACTGCAAGCTCGACGAATCGATTTTTGCAATGTGGGCGATGATTGTCTATCTCCGATGCAATTTGAATATGCAGCGTACACCCAGGTTTTTTTACGCGGATTTTCCAATTAACGCGGTTTTTTTACGAGATACGTATCCCCCGCGTAAAAAAAAACCTGTGTGTATGTGGAATACATAAAATAAGAGCTAATCTTCCAATGAAAATAGCCAACATTGATTTCTCTCAGGTGTATTTTGAGGGAATTTTGTTTGTGTCCGATGGAAATAATACTAGGTTGACTAAAAAGGATGCTGTGTCTGCATTTTTAACAGGCATTCGGATGAAGATGAGAATTATACTACCAGTCTCTCGTCATCTTTGCCATGATATTCACATTCATATGCAATATTCAAATTTGACATGTAGGTTTAATCAAGGCACTAGTATCACTGAAGATCCAATCGAATTGACCGATAGTGAAGGTGAACCAATAGTCTTGTCCAAAAAACTAAAAGGGTCAAGATTCTTTCTCCCCTTTATGTGTGATATAATTTGTATACCATTTCCCATATACAACATATCTGTCGCTTCCAATCAGTCTGCATAAATGTTGCGCTCACTCTGCCCTCCCTCACAACACCCACTTCCCGTTTGTGACATTGATGAGTGAACATTTTTTGTGCGAGTGTCGAGCAGGAATGAATTGTCTTTCTCAAGATTCACTGTACTCCTAATAAGTGCTCGAAAGATGTAATCTTACGTTGATCGCACTTGATCGAAGAAATTAAAAAAGAATGTATTTGACCGCAGTATTTGATAAACTCTTTCTGAAAAGAACTGGATTTGATTTGCTGAAAACACTATCTTGTTTTCTCTCTAGTTGTGCGTTATGTGTGGCGATGGTAGGTTTTTTCGAAGCTGCTACTGATTTCTATGAGTTCGGCGTTTTCGGCTTGCATGCAACGATTTTTGAGGATTTGTTTGACTTTTGCTTTCGGGCAGCCACACCAGCAGTAGCAGCAGCTTTCTTCTTGCTGGTCGCCTTCTTCACAGCAGCAAGTTTGTTTTTTTTGCAGCAATAACTGTTCCAAAATGATCTAACCGCTGTACAATTATAATTGAGTGGAGCTGGCACCTACTTATATACAGATTTTTGTGATTTCAATAGCTTGCTTTCAAAACAATTTTTGAGCTATTGAAACAAGTTTTTGGATCAATAAGTAACACACATATAACGCGTAGACATTTTATCTTTCGAATGAAGCGGTTATCATACCATTTCTTTCAACCGGCGAAGAGGGTTTATTGCTCAAAATCCTGTTTCTCCAATGTAACACTCTCGTTTTCGAAGCTTTGAACTTACACCCCAGTATAGAAATGAAAGATGTAGTCCGACGTCAACATTATTTTCACATAAAACGTCTTGCAAAAAAATGTCATGTTGAAATTTTCTACATATTTCAATACTTCCCCTTGGTTCACCGTGACTGGTTCGCGCTGACATAAGGGTGATCACAACAAACGCGAGCTGGCTCCTCTCTCTCAGATTGGAACCAACCGTCATTTGGTTAGGTGTCAGAAACAAAATAGTGAGTATCACTACTGAATATTTGGATCTCACGTGCCGTGAGAGGAATTGAGTGACTATGGTCAGCTTTTTTGTGACATTGACGGTGATGGATTGCAGCTCTGCCAACTGCGATGGGAAAATAAATTGTACAAAAAAAAACGCATATCTTTGATTGTTTTTTGCATCCTTTCGACGACGACGACAACATGTCCCAAGTTTTCTGCAACAACGTTCCGAATGGCAACCCAGTCAATCTGCGGCTCAAAGATACGGCTGCTGCATCGACAACATCCGCAGCATCACCGTAACGACAAAAACATACCGACCGACCGACCGACCAAAGATCCGCTCCTGTTTTCTAGCGAACGATGATGCACTTTCGGTGTGCGCTGTGCTGTTCAGGAGCAGGAGTGTTAAAATTAGATTTCCGTTGGCTAAAGGCAAACAGCGGTTAAGTTGTGCCTAAGCTTCCCTTTTCTTTTATCACCGTTAACGGGGGGAAAAAAATCCTTGCCTTTGGTTTGGCCCGGTGCCGAGAATCGTGGGCAATCAGAGCAACTAAGCAACGGTGACGGCGGCGGCAACCCACGCTTATCGGTTGGTCGGTTGGTCTGAGTGGATTTTTCTTTTCTTCCCTTCAGGATCAATTATTGAATTACAGATTTGAATTATGATGCATTCCTCGAACGAACGGCGGGCGGAACAGATGAACGCAGGAATTCCCGCCCGATCCGGAAACCACCTAGAAGAGAGACCACGACGAGCAGTGGCGAAATAAAGGGATGAAGGATAATAAATTATCACGTATAACCGAAAATGCGGTTATATAAACAAGAGGCATGCGTTGAGAGCACAAATAGTAGCATGGCGAGGGAGGAGAAGAGAGGCAGGATGGATGGAACCAGCTGGAACATAATTAGTTTTTGGCAGTGGCACGTCTGGAGCTTCCCGTGTGAGTGTGGAAGCGGCGGAAGGTGGATACAAACAAACACGAAAAAAATGGCCAAGTTTCTCTTCCGGACGATTGCGAGACAGAGCAATCGGTTTTTGCCCCCCACAAAAGAACCAGTCGAGGTTTATGAAAGGGAAAAATATGAGCAGGTCGAAAGTGTTTTGCAGGTTAATAAATTATTTTCTCGACTTTCGGGCTGAGTTCCTATTTTGGCCCCGTTTCCTCTCGGACGAGTCTTTCCCCCCCGCCCTCTCATCACACGATTTCTTCTATTATGTGACTAGTTTCCTTTGCGACGCCGGGATTGGATCTCATCCGGATGAAATGGGGAAACTGAGGACCATTGAGGTGATTGCTTTTGCCCGAGCGAATGTGAATCGCAAGCGACCAGTTGGTGTGTGTAGTTAATGAATATTTCAGGGCGTTGGGAGAATTGGATTTGCCCGGCGGAAATAGATTTGCTGCGTGCGTGTGCAGCAGACAGCCGCCGCCACCCTGTATTCAGGGTGTTTTACACAATCGCAGCAGGCGGTGAGAAACTCGTCAGCTGATCATCTAGTGTTCTTTGGCCGGTGGCTGACGAGAAGAAGATGGAAAAGACCAAGCGAGATGAATCCTTACGCTTACGCGCGCATATATCATTGGCACGAGGCAAGTTTTGGCAAATGATTCATAAATCAAACGGTTTTTTTTTTGCTGCTCTCCTCCTGTTTTGTTCTGAAGATTGGAGTTATTAAATATCGCATTAAATCGCGGGAAGCAATTTGTGGGGGATTGTGACAGCTCGAAGACATTTATTATCTATGTCGAGGGTAATCAAAATGCGGTACAGTGGAGTGCTGCCGGTGATAAATTGAAGACCCACGTCAGTGCGCTTGGGAAAATTCGATACATGGGGTTTATCGTCATGGTTTTCACGCACACCGATCATGGCAGTAACTTCGGGTTCGATTCTCGCTCCGGCCGATGGTTTTTTGTTTTCCTACACCCAAAAATAATTTTTAGCACATGTTTTGGCATCCCGATTTATTACATTAAATGAGCCTGAAAATAACCGAAAACCTGTAACTCTAAAATACTGGAGCGAGCGAAACAAGAGACACATTGCAAATAAGTACGCATTAAAGTTTTTCGAATACTTTGCTACATACACGGCCCAGACCGAGAAAGAGATAGATTCACTATTATGCTCTCCTTTTTACTCTTAGAAAACACTTTTCAACTTCATTTTATAATGAGGTGTAATATGATCACGCATTCATACAACATCACCAGTGGCTATGTGGATAGCGTAACCGTAGCTTTGCATTCCAGCCAGCATTGTTTCGATCTCCGTTGACATCGTTTGGACTTTTTTTTGGGTACAAGCCCAAGCTGGCGTTCAGCCTGCTCCTCCATACATACAAACATTTTGATCCTTTGGAAAAAGATGATTTTATTTGTTCATTTCGGCACACGAAAAAGCATTTTTTCTGCCGAAGATGAAATGTTTTCTACCAGCGCTGGTTTGGATATAGAGGTGGAAATCGGGAACTTGAAATCAGGGTCCGAAGTATGTGTCCAAAATATGTGAATGTTGAATAATATTGTTCTATAACCAAAATAATAGAAAAATGGAAAATCGAAATCAATAAGTCATACACTGAATTAGCAATCTTCCGCAGGAATACGAGTTTGAGATTTGCTACTTGTATCGAATGATGTACCAAATATCTGGACTAAGGATTATGTAAACCAAAGTTTGAGATTTAATACTCATGTATAACTGTATGCTCATACATTACTATTCCCGGCTGTCCGAATGAATCCAGCTGAACCTCTTTTTATTGAGGACGTGAAGCATTTGATCGCCGGATTCGACTCGAATGCCACAATGTAGAAACTTTTGATCATCTACACCAGGGGTTCTCAAAGTGGCCGATATCGATCCCTTGGGATCGACATATGGGAGCACTGACTTTGGGGGTCAACGCGGTTTGAAAATCGTTCTCGATTAATTAACACAAATTCTTATTTGAAACCACCAAGTTAATAGAAGTTATGTTACGTAAACCAACTTGTTATAAGAATGACTAATATTTTAGTAGAAGGTATTATCGTTGTAATTTGTATTGATAATTATTAATTACACTACATATTTACTATTTACTGAGTTTTACGCATATTTATTGATGACAAAATGATGTCAACCTTACTCACTTAACTAACCGCAAAGTTTTTCAGTTGGTTAATATTTTGTATGAATAAAATGAAGATAAAACTCTTAAGAAATTTGGCTATTGGGGTCGATGGTATCACTTCATTATGGAAAAAGGGCCCCTTGCCCCAAATAGATTGAAAATCCCTGATCTCCACGGTAATGCAAAAAGTCACAAATCCCTAATAGTGCGTAAATTTTTGGCTCGAAGTCGCGTCTGTATTCTAAATCATGTGTCATATTCACCTGATTTCGCGGCACATCGAGGCAACTCGAACGGCTTCAGTTAGAAACGTTGTTATGTGAATATTATCGATGTAAAAAGTGCATTGAAGCCGAAGGAGTCCAATTTGAATAAAAATATGAACAAATATTAACACTTTACCGACCGGCCGTCGATTATTCGACTTTTGCTCCACAGCGCTTACCGACCGGTTCTCGATTAATCGACTTTCGATCTTTCTGTTAGATTTTTTTAGGTTAGACTGACAAGTAGCAAGCCGCAAGCATTTCGAATTCTAAGAATATAATTTTGGAACCTTTCGAAGGCAGCTCTGGCGTAAGAATTATGCCAAGTTCCTCTGAAAGCGTAATAGATATTGTGAATTTATTCATTGAATGGACGGTGAAAAGGACATAGTATGTTCGAACCGCTACCGGTCGGTAAAGTGTTAATACATTCTCCTTAAAAGTTCATTTTCACTCCAATTCTCGAGACATATTCGACATACTGTGTAAATCGGTTACGATTTGTGTCGAATTGTAAACTCATCGACAATACAAGAACTGCCAATGCATCAAGAAAATTTGGGATATTTGGGACGGTTTATGGGCAGGAGGGATCATTGGCTCTTATTTTTTCAAAGATGAAGATGCTAACCACGTTGCTGTCAATGCAGTCCGCTGCTAGCCGATGATAACATATTTTTTGCCCCAAACATTGCAAGCATTGAATGTGACAATTTTACGAGGCTCATTGATTTTTCGGAGTGCCCCAAAAAGTGATGTAGAATCGAACCGTTCATTATGTTTGAGGTGGTCGCCATCATCTACATGAATAATTTTCAAATGAATTATTTAAAAAATCCCCAAAATTCTTTTTCAGGAAAATGAATTTTTTTTAGAAAAATGAAAAATTTCACACGGTAATGAATATTCAATTTTTATACCAAACAGATAATTTCATTGTCTTGGAGTATGAAAAAGTGCTGGAATTCAACGAGCCAAACTTTGAAGCAATCGAATGTTGCCAACCAGCGATTTCATGACTATAAGGAGATGAAACGAAAATTAAATTCTTTTTTATATTCTAAAAATGAAAAATCTATGTATAAAACGAACGAATAAAAAAAAGCTAGATTATTCCACAATTTCTTGCAGGAAGTAGACATTACAATTTCCGAAGAAAACTACCGCAAAAAAAAACAAGAGAACAACAACAAAAAACCATGCATCAACAAATTTAGACTCAAGCAAAGGACTAGGATGAATAGAACATGTATTCATAAAGAACTTGGATGAGGAACTTATCCCTTCCTTGCATAGCATCTTCAGTATATCACTAGAAACTGAAATATTCCCAGAACAATAAAGGGTGTGTCACATCAAATTGCATCACGGAAAAAACGCTGTAGAAATTCGCCCAGTAGACCGATCCTTTTGAAAATTTTAGACAGTAAAATAAAAACTATTAAGCAACTTTTGGCATTTTCTTTTTATTCATACTTCGAGCCCAAGCCCGTATGCTCGCACCTTCCTCTTTACCCCGTCCATAAGGTTCTGTACAACGTCAGGTTGTAGTTTTTTTTTTGAACAGAAATCCATTTTCTCTTGAAGTCCGCCTCCGATTTGACAACTTTTGGGTTCTTCCGAAGGGCCTGCTTCATAATCGCCCAATATTTCTCTATTAGGCGAAGCTCCGGCGCGTTGGGCGGGTTCATTTCATTTGGCACGAAGGTGACCCCGTTGGCTTCGTACCACTCCAACACGTCCTTTGAATAATGGCACGAAGCGAGATCCGGCCAGAAGATGGTCGGGCCCTCGTGCTGCTTCAATAGTGGTAGTAAGCGCTTCTGTAGGCACTCCTTAAGGTAAAGCTGCCCGTTTACCGTGCCGGTCATCACGAAGGGGGCGCTCCGCTTTCCGCAAGAGCAGATCGCTTGCCACACCATGTACTTTTTGGCAAACTTGGATAGTTTCTGCTTGCGAATCTCCTCCGGAACGCTGAATTTGTCCTCTGCGGAGAAGAACAACAGGCCCGGCAGCTGACGAAAGTCCGCTTTGACGTAGGTTTCGTCGTCCATTAACAGGCAATGCGGCTTCGTCAGCATTTCGGTGTACAGCTTCCGGGCTCGCGTCTTCCCCACCATGTTTTGCCTTTCGTCGCGGTTAGGATCCTTCTGAACCTTGTATGTACGTAGGCCCTCCCGCTGCTTGGTCCGCTGGACGAATGAACTTGACAAATTCATCTTATTGGCGACATCCCGGACTGAACTTCTCGGATCACGTCTAAACTGCTTAACTACGCGCTTATGATCTTTTTCACTGACGGAGCATCCATTTTTGCCGTTCTTCACCTTCCGGTCGATGGTTAGGTTCTCGAAGTATCGTTTTAGTACTCTGTTGACCGTGGATTGGACGATTCCCAGCATCTTACCGATGTCCCGATGTGACAACTCCGGATTCTCGAAATGAGTGCACAGGATTAATTCACGACGCTCTTTTTCGTTCGACGACATTTTTCCAAATTTACGAAAAATTGACAGTGAAGCATGGCCAACGTGATCTATACACTCTTATCTGATTATAAGCGAAAGCTGAAGATATAATTCCTAAAAATTAAATTTTTACAGCGTTTTTTCCGTGATGCAATTTGATGTGGCACACCCTTTAGAAATCGTTTTCGGTGCGTATATTTAAATTAGAGATGAAGCCAGTACTGATAGAATAGAAGAATAGAATAACATGTCAACAAAATGGATTCTTCGAGGGTCGTTAGACTGCAACTAATCTATTGAAATTCGTGAGCTTTACTCTGACCTCAGTTAAGCGTTTGATCACACCGTCGTTCAATTATTACTAGGCTGACTAAGCGTACCATTTTTTGAACCATTTTTCATCGTCCCGTCTTTTTATGAACTTGTACCGTATTTTGAGTAAAAAGGAATTTGAGATATTTGTAATATTGTCAATTTGTACCACGACTTATTTGAAAAGCCATGCCACAAACAATTGTTGCTTCCATTAGAGATTTCAAACATGTTTTAGCCTTCTTGAAAAAGATGATGCATCTCACACTGAAGTTGCCGTTGATTTTGCTTATTTTTATTAAAATACTTCAACATAATAGGAAAGAAGTATTTTTGACTAGTGAGATGCAAAGAGTCTAAAAAATATAGAGGGTGGTGTCCAAGTCAAGTCCGCGTTGTTGACGCAATACTACGGAATTATTTTATTCAATTCACGTGTCAATTCGATGGCACAGGAATTGAAAACACCTAAAAATGTGGAATGTGTAAGGGTTTCTACTGAGCACTCACCGAGACGTTCTGAGCCTAAATATGTTATTGATAAATAAATAACCAAAAAATAGATTTAAAAAAACTCCTTGAAAACAAAATCAATTCCATTTATCAAATCCAAAAAAAGTAAAACATTTTTCTTTGAGAATTTTTGACTTCAAGCAAACCAATTCATAGACATTTTTCGAGTTTTTCTACATGCAGTGTGATCCAGGTTGTTCTTTCGCAAAACACACCGTGCATTTAGATACCAACTTGCTTCCCATTCAGCCCGCATCAAAGGCGTTTGCACAATGTCGAACTGATGCCGAAATTCGAAGGATTTCTTCGTCATCTTGTTCAAGAGTGCAAGAGTGAGTATCAGCTGAAGGGTTGAACACTTTCTTAACGATTTCTTTGGCAGGAAATGGAAATAAATGTTTATTTCAACTAGGACTAGGACTACGTTTTACATTAAGGGTGCCAAATCAGAAAACGTATCACGTTTTTATGAAATAAAGTTAACGTTAATAACTATTTTTGATACGAACGGATTTTAACGCTTCGCATACGAATCGAATTGGAAATTTTCTAAGTTTGATATGCTATACATTACAATCCCATAGTTTGAATTGGTGAAAATTGGAAGCATTCCCATTTCTCCATACATCTGTTCTGTCCATTTGTGTTCTTTCCCGAACAGAGCTGTCAATAACGGGCAACTTATGCAGCCGCTAGAATAGAAACGACGAAGCAGGATAGCGAGAAGAGAATATTCGCGAAGTAAACTCCACCCTTGCATAGTAAGTAAGCTGTCGCTAGCGTATAAGTATTGCATCTCCTCTGAGGAAAATTCTCAGAATCTTTCTGTGCCCGAAACATTCTGCACGTTTTGTGTTTCATGTTTTCCCTCGAGCTGTGAACGCTAGCGAATATTTCACTTGAAGTGCATCTGACATTGCAATTAACACAACCATCCGAGTCATGGCAAATCAGGCGAAAACAAAAGGGTGCAAATGATTATAAGTCGCTTCTAGCCATCAGTGTTTGACTTTGTGTGTGTTGCTTGTGTTCGTTGCGCGAAACTTAGAACTTGTTCATTTCCTGTACATATTGGTAGCACAACTTCGATACTTTTCGTATTTGCTCTCGTGCGCATCGGCTCTGTTCTGATTCAACAAGCTCCTAGTAGCTTTGTTGACGGTTTTGACCGAGAGTCGAGAAACGATTTTTCATAAACGATCATTCTCGCGATGTTTCATTTTTATCGCTGCAACTGTGTGCATCTGTTAGACGCGTGTTTGATGCTTGTTCAATGGCGATGCCCGGAGGATGCCTCTCGTTAACAATGTGCAATGAGCAATGTGCAATGAGCGCATTGTTATAGAGAAACAAATTGCGACATATGACCAATTAGTGTATTGTTCTCGTAAAGGCAAGAAAAAATCGTTGCTACAAATTCTACAAAACCACGCAAGCCATTAAACCTTTTCAGAGTCCCCGGAACTTTTTACTAAAGAGTTATTTTTGAAATTTCGACTTAATCGCAAATAATATCTGGAAATGATAAACCAACAAATTTTAAAAAAAAAGATTGCGTAGTCCTACGTCCTAAGCGGTCGTGTCTCGGATACAACCCCTCGAATTGTTTTTTTTTTTCATATTTATGGGTTGTACAAATCGTGTCAGTACAACAAAATGAATCAAAAAAAAAAATTTCACCTCTGTATGATGTTTTTACATTGTTTTGTTGAACTTTGCCTTCAAACTTTCCTTCAACTTCATCCTTGGCGCTCCTCCTTGAGCCGATACATAGTTCTTTGCTTTCAAAAAAGATTCCTTAATTGTGGGAGCCAACCGATTTCCGGACTTTGTTTTGTTGGCATTGTAAAACGTTCACGTAGCTCTCCAAACATAAGTTACCAAACATGATCAACAATAACATTCTTATCTCATTATATAGTTCGTAGAATTGACAACTTTCTGATTGAAAAGTGCGATTGGCGTTATTGATGAGTTGACAAAAATTAACTGAACATTCAAAATAGCCGTACTTGTCAGCATTATGTTGGTACTCAACAAAAATATTGCTACAAAAAATCGTAAATTCGAAAGTCGCGATACTTTTTGAACAGATCTCGCTTGCAATGTTGCCACACGTACATATTTATCTGTAAAAGTACAGATTTTTTCGTTATTTTTGGCACAGATTCGGTTTTTCTGATTATCGTCAAAAAGTACAGATTTTTTCCACGTGTGAAATTTCTTACATTCGAACAGAGCAACATTAGGGTTCATGACGATTTTTACGCCGCAGTATCGTTTGGAGAGATTTGTTTTTAATTTTAATTCATGATAGTATGCAATCTAGATTCAAAAAAACTTTGTATAAGCATTATAAAACACACAAAGGACTTGCAACGAATATTTTCGATGGTACAGATTTTTGGACGAAAAAGTACAGAAGAGAAAGATTTTTAACCCCTTTGGTACAGTGGACATACCCCTTTGGTCTTTAACATATTTGCCAATAACCCAAATACGAATGGAAAACTTATTCCCGGATTATCATAAGTAGGTTTAAGCCATACTGCTTGATAAAATTGTTAACGTACCCACGACCGTATTCACCCCCTCCAAGCATTGTGGAATGAAACTCTGCAGTACCTTCCCGTTTTCGAGGAAACCAGGTGTGCAGCGTCTACCTCCGAATGATATGCGTTTTTGAAACGCTTTCCGTTTGCTGCGAAACAATTGACGGATAAAAACTTGTCTTCCCTAGCGCGTTGATTGCTACTGACTTTTGAACACTATCTGATGTTGTACATCCGCATAATTGGGATAGTTATTATTCATTGAAACCCACTCTTAAAATTTCTAAAAAAGCGATCCAACGAACAACTGATCGCTTTTACCGCCAGAAAGATCTTTTCGAACTTTGCAAGCCATATTCATTGAATACATTTCATATTAATGTTAAGCTTAAATCAATATATCATAAACAACGCAGTGCTACCAACATCTAACAATTAAACAAAATATTGTCGTTAAATTTTGAACTACTAATTTGCACTTTTGTTCATTGCACTATTCATTTTGAAACATGCAAGGCACGTGATTATTCTTAAGAAAATTCCAATGCCCAATGGCCACTAAACAACCTCTGTGAAACTGTGAGATTGTCAGGACTATTAAATCAATTGTTCATGAAACATGAATATATCGATTCTGGAGTGAATTTCAACGCATTGAAAATGTGTATGTTATATAGAGTTCCCCTGTATATCTTTTTCTTTAAATAACGCCTAAAAATACCCAACAGCAATATTACAGAAATAGGCACGGTCTCTGAGTATATAAGTCACGATTTTGCGCGCGAGTACAGGAGGATTAAGAACAGTAATGCTCTTGAATCTGGACGCTTTTTAATCCGGATACTCTCATATTACATTCAATATCACACCAAAACCATCACATTTTTTTGCATGTTGACCGACTATTGTAAATCGGAACAAATATTTGTGTCGCACAAACCCGTGTCCGGAATAAAAAGATCCGGACAGCGGATCGGAATGAACGATGAAATTTCTTATTGAAGGAGTGTCCGGATTTAAAATCACGGCACAACATGTATTCAAATGTTTTATTGGACAAAAATTTACTTCAGTTAAATCTGAAAAAAATCCACTCAATAACATTTAGGTATTGCTGGATCCTTAGAAGAAACACCTAATTTTTTTCTATTTTTCCACAACTGTTTACTAGTACCGCTAGCATCAAACAATCGTTGATCATAGTTCTGTTTGGCTATTTTAATCTTTGAGACAACTCTGTTACTTAGTCTCTTGCAATGTGCTTCATCGAACACAGACTTACTCCTTTTCCAAGTTCTATATGCAATGCAATGTGATAGTGAATAATCACCTTTTCAATTTCAAAATCAAACCATGGGTTGAATTTTTTACGCTTATATTGCTTCACCGGAACACAAAAATCATGGAAGAGTAGAAGATTTTCGTTCAATATTTCTATCAAAGAATCGGGATTATTCGAACTGTAAAAGGAATCCCAACTAGCATTCAGAAAGCAACATTCAAGAGCACTAGGATCACAATTGTTATAATCACGGTAATAGAATTCATCATCAGCATGATTCATAAACAAAACAAGTGAACAGAAAATCAAATCATGATGAGAAAATCCTAGCATTGAAAACAGCTTTAGGAATAATACTGTTCAATGAGGCATTGCAAATTGATCTACTATTAGCCATACTCGAAAGAAATGCATAAAGCAACATTCAAACAGAATATACAACCTCTACCCTCCCAGCATAACTCGCCCGCAACAATTGAGAAATTTACCCTAATCATACATAATTCAATCATTTCAATTTCTTTCTTCCTTTACGGCCTAATCCAAATTGTTAATTTACGGCACGTAACAAGAAATCAACTAGCAGTAATACAAGAAATATACAATATTCAATAGCTAATCATTAGATAATTAGATTGATAATATTCGAGTAGCACTCGTTTAGCTTAGATTAGTTTAGCTTAGTTTAGCGTTATCGAACGCTTTACACATATTTAAAGTGACCAGATGGTCAGAGGTCTAACGCGGGACACAAAAACAAAACGTTATGTATATACGTTATGTGAACATAAACCATAGTTTAGCGAGTCGAAACTGATCAGTATTATTTCTTTCTGAGTATCGACACTCAGTTGCGATTTTTCGGTGGTTTAGATTTTGTTTACGCCCGAAAATCACTCGCTCAATCAGAGCATTTACGCCTGGCAAGCACGATTCAAAATTCTACAATTTTCTTCAACTTACCGAATGGAATGCTCGAAAATTCCAATTCATTTTTCATCGATTTTAGTGTTAAGGTATGCATTCAAAAAAATGGTTCAATTTCGGATGGCGATGAAAGATAATTTATAGGAACAAACTTTCTTTAAATCTTACGTTTATTAAGTCTGTAACAAAAATGATTCAATGATGTTGATTCGCAGCAGCAGCACTGTCAAGCAACTTGATGATTTTTCCATACTGCAAGCTCCACCCCACAGTGAAGGAGTTGGATATCCTGAGGCACTTTGTGTCCGCCAGATATAGCCGATCTGGTATTTACAATATCATCTCCTTGCCGCTCCTTAAGCCGGGAGATCGAAGCAACCGGCCAAACGGTGGAGAAAAATCTGGCCAAAATGGACATTTTTATGCGGAAGCGTCAGACGAGACCGGCCGTATCTGAGCAGCAGGCAATCACCCAGAAGGAGTAGCTTGAAGTGCTGGTGAAAAACTTCTTTCCGGCGAGAGAAATGAAAAACTTCTTTTCGTACTCATAATGAAAGACGAGACGTACTTAATGCTAGAATTCATCGAATGGCAGGGGACCGGGTACTTGAAGTTCCTCAGGTAAGCGATGACGTCGAATATATCATTCACATCAAGTTCTCGAAGAAGGTCCTTCTCTGACAGACGTGAAGGGAATGTCCAAGCCGCTCTTCTTCCGAGTCATCTATAGTATATATATATATAGTACGAAGTGCTTGCCGGAGTCGGGAAGGTGATGTGGTCTATATGCCGAACCTGGGATCAGCCCATTATGCCAAAAGATCACTGGAGGTCGGATCGGCTGGAGATAAACATTGTCGCGAAGACCACCAACCTTCCCAACATTCCCCAGCTGCGCCCGATAGAAAACTTTCGGGCGAATGTCCAAAATAGAAAGACAGACGACCACCAAAGCCACGAAAAGGTAAAATAACACGTCGATATACTTCTTTTCCTCGGTCATGGTTCAGGTTCCGACCAACTCCCGTAAGACCGCTCAGCGCTTCATTTACGATACTTCTTCAAACAACTCTGCCTCTTCCTGTCGAGTATACACTAGTTCTTCCGGCTTATTTAAAATGTTAAGCCCTGACCGAGGTAGGGGACCAAAGATAATTTTTTTGTCTGACTCACGATGGTCCCTGCGGATTAATAGGGGACTTTTATAAAAACCATTTTCCAATTTTGTTGCTGTCGCTTCCAGTTGACACTCTCTAAACAAAAAGCCCAATGTCGGTGCGATGAAACCAGCTCAACGTATTAATCTTTGGATGCATTAGAAGCGCTCTTGAACAGTCTGCCAAATAAAAGTTTTTTTGAGGTTCATCCATTTAAGAAAATCAACATGATCAAATTGTGATATTGAAATATATTGATATCGCGGGACATTTTCGTTTCTTTTGCCGAATGCGGGACGTTTCGCGGGACGGAATCTAACGCGGGACATTTTGTTGAAATGCGGGACTGTCCCGCGTAACGCGGTACGTCTGGTCAGTTTACACATATTACTTCCAGAGCCTATATGTAATAAAAATCTAAAATTTTGATCTCGGGCCATAGATTGATTTATATTGTTGCCCGACGGCAAGAGTATTGGATTGTTATTCTGTAGGATAACAATACTGAACGAATTGTTATCATCAAGTCTGTAGTGAAGTTAGTTTTTGTGGAAAAAAGGAACTGAACCTAAAAATCAACTCATTATACTTTTGTGTATGCTCTTATCTCTTCATCAGAATTCAGAATTTAGGATTTCTACGTTTTCATACAAGTAGTGGCCACTACTCGACGTTTTTTTTTAAAGGCTAACTGCGAGACTAGAATTAAACGAATAAAAATCAATTTTCATTTTGTAAACAATCACAGCGCGTGTTGTTACACTTCAAAAAGCGTAAAGAAGCTTCCAGAAACAAAAACAGCTCAACCGTGCCGATTTGGGAAACCGCCAACAGTATTCACAGCTTAGAAATGATTCTGGTATAATTTGGCCAATTTAGATTCAGGTCGAATCTAGCCTCAACCAACTCTTACGCTGACTGAACATCCATTGACAGAGTACATGGTCTAGTTATTTTGTACATCTACAAGGTCATGCCACAAAAATGACTAAAGTATCTATCAATAACACTAATTTCATGCATATTTTTTAAACCAGAGGCTTTACTCTTTTATAACTCAAATAAACGAATCGTGTAACCTAAAGATTAAACAAACTGTCTCAAATTGTCAAAAAATCTACAAGCGACTGAAAAAATTAAGTCAAGAAGTATTTTTATGACATTGCCCTCAGAATATTAGCATTTTGCAGCTTCCGGATTCCGGAGAATGAAAAACGACAAGCGATCGGAATGGATCATAGTAAATACAAACATTGTTTTCATTTTGATTGTTTAAACATTTCATTTTAAGCTTGAAGATAGTCAATCAAATTCATCTCAGCAGTAAATGGCTCACAATCGCAAGCGTTGATCGTAGGTCGAACACACGGGGCTATAACGGCAGCCACTCCTAGTAGAAGATTCAAACTGATTCGGAACTAGGCCAAACAATGATGATGACCGACACTCGGCCACAAGGTCCCAAACTTACCTTGCTTGACGGTGGCAGCCAGCTGCTGCTGGAGCTGTTGCTGCTGCTGGGCTGCTTGCTGTTGGGCGGCGGCCTGCTGCTGTTGTTGCTGTGCCACGGCCTGCTGTTGGGCGGCCGCTTGCTGTTGTTGAGCCGCCGCCTGCTGTTGCTGGGCCTGAGCCACGGCCTGCTGCTGTTGGTGTTGATGCAGCTGATGTTGGGGCGTCGTCTGGGACTGTGAGTGGGCTGGGTGAATCGTAAGCAGTTTCGTCTCTGGCGGCTTGTGGGGCCCGACTGTCAGCTGTGGGGCAGCACTCAGGGCCATCGTGGGAGCAGGCATCATTAGCGTTGACATTGCCAACATTTTTCCTTCCGCTCGGGTCGCTTTAGGCGCACACTTGTCCCTTTCTGGCTGCTGCTGCTGCTGCTGCTGCTGCTGTGGATACTCTCCCCACGTTTGTCGTTGCTGCTGGATTCTTTTTGTGCCTCCGAGGGACGTCGCGTCGAAAGGAAATATATTCACACACTAGATCAAGGTTAACGAAGGATACGCCAACACAACACAACCGCTGCCCAAGTTCGGGATTCGAGGTCTAACTCTTGTTCTTGTATAATTGACTAGGGAAACGCAACCCAATCACCAATCACCACGTTTCGCGGTTACGGTTCCAATTGTATGCACACTCTTCTAATGATAGTAATTATTTCTAAACAACACTACACAACTCCAGAAGGGAAAAGAGGGGGAGTGATAGAGACAGGAAGATTTGAAACAGAAGTCGTGCGCTTTCTTTTTGTTCCAAGGAAATGCCTCGTCCCGAGAGTTGTGCTATTAAAATGAAATGAAATGTAAATAATATCTCTGCACGATATGCACGATTATACGGCGCTTTTCTCGCGCGAAATGTTGTGACGGAGAGCACTCCGTTTCTTTTCTTTTTTTTGTTTTTCCCACAGGAGGTGGTTCCAGTTCCAGGTTCGCTTTGCTTTCCTGTTTCCGTATCGTGGCCTACTCTCTGCTGGCTGCCGTAGTTCCCCGGAGTGTTTGAGCTTTTCAAGCGAGAAATACGCGATATCTCCTCGGCAAGCGGGGGATGGCCTCTTTCTTACGATATTCAGCACTCTGTCTTTCCGTTCTGGCTCGATTCTCGGCAATGTCTCGGCTCTCGGAAGTCGGGGGCTATGATGTTTTATATACTAGTTTTTTATTATATGCCTTTTTCTCTAGTTTTTATGATCCTTCCCTTTCTTGCGGGAAGCCTAGCTCCACTTTGGCACCAGCCAAGCAGACGGCGAGGTTTTCACTATTTTTGCGCGAACGTGAAAATTATCTATACATTCATTCAGATATATAGAGAAGGGAAGACAGAACAGCAGCACTAACACTTCCACCCCAAAAACTCGACTGCTCGAGAGGTGCTTGTAATAACTAAATCACCGAAAAATCGAAACAAATGAACGGAAGGCTCTCGCGTGGAGATACAGATAGACAAGCAGACGGAGAGGAGGGTGATGATACAGAGCACAAATAGGAGCGAAGGATATCGAAATAAAATTAAATGTTTCTATCAGTTCCGTTTAATTTTCCTTTGTTCTACGCTTCGGATTCTCGTCCCGTTCCTGCCTCTTGACTGTTGTGTTCCGCGCGGTGCACTACTATTCGGAAACTCGGCTCGCTTCCACACACAGAACTGGCCTTCTAGTTGTTCTTCTTTGTCTTCTTCACCTTCACCACCTGTCTTCCTACAGGTTCCAAATTTTAATTGAGCCTCTTCTCCCCTCAGTTTCCTTTTTAATTGCAACACCGTGATATTCGACGAGAGACACAAAGCACAAAGCCTGCACAAGCCGTTTTTGTTCCGGATTTTTTTTTTGACTGGTTATAATATTCTATAAACTTGTGTATGTATATAGGTATAAATTTCTATTAACGTACAGGAACTATACAGCCAAAAGCACACAGGGTCCTAACTAAATCGTACTAACCGTAAGGCGACACTGCTCTAACTAAAGCTCGCGAGCTGGCTGCAGACAAAAGAAACCTGCCGTCGTCGCCGCCGGAAGGGCCGACGAATCCTTCGGTGTTCGGTTCCGGTTCGGGCTCGGGATGCGCCGGCGCTTCACCCACCTCATTAGCCACGAGCACATCCCGAGCAGCGTCCTCGTGGTGTGGCTGGAGCATCCTGCCACAGGAGCAGAGGGAAACCGCTCACAATCGCGATTCAACGAACCCAATTTCGTTTCTATCGTGGTATCTGTGTGTGGTCGTGCGGGGTGTGTGTGTGTGCATGTTCGATCAAAACAACAAACAATTCAGGCGGGCGAGCGATGGGTGGTGGGTGGTTGGGAAACCGAACCGGTTCTCTCAGCGCCTCCACAATGCGAGTGTCTGTGTCTTTTCCAACGCTCGAAAGAATGTTGATTAAAGTAGGCTGAGGGAAGGCGATCCGACCCGATGACAAAGAACAAAGAGCCGATCCTGAGAGCATGGCCTGCTGCCACCGCCGCTGTTGATACCTATCCGCAAACAAAAACAAAAAAAATATACCAGCATACACACACACACACACTCACTAGCGGGAATTTTCTTTGATACAACACGACGGATAGTGTGAAGAATTTTCGTTTCGTTGATTTTATTTAATGTTTTTGTGGCTGCTGCTGCTGCTGCTGTGAAAGGTTTCGCTCAACTGTATGTTGTTTTATGACATGTTTTTGACAAATATCGATTTTTGGATTTCCATCCAAAGTCTTTTTTTTTGTTGATTTTCTATCCACTCCTGCGAAAGGGATGAAAATGAACCGACGACGATGCGGCTGCTGCCGCCAAAGCTGTTGTCACATCGAACTCTTTCCCCACCGTTGAGAGACGGTTGAAACCAACAAATCATGCATTTCCGGAACCTGAATGGGCAATTTATGATTTTATAATGAAATATTGGGTCATTTGAGAAGTATCCGTGGTTTTCGAATGATTTTTTTCATTCTAGAATATCAATGTTAAACGGAGTTTATTTTGGGCATTATTATCTATAACCATTCGTCATTTTTCAAGTTAATTCAAAATTCCATTCGTGTCGAATCATCAATATAAAAGTTATTGTAAAAAAAACCGGTTTTTCAAGGTTACCCTTATTCAACTTAGTTAAAAAACAACTTCGTGGGAGATGTTATTTAGACAAAAACTGTCTTCGACAAGGTTGTTACATATGATAGAGCGCTCATTTAAATGTTTACAAAAATAGGGTGACAAAAATTATCGATGGAAGAAAAACATAACTTTCTTATCTTTATAAATATTGATAAACATAGTTCGACAATGTTTTAGCCCCAATTATTTGAAACAACTTTGTAAAACAAAGCTTTTTTCTCTCTTTTATTATGACCGATTTAGCGCTTTCTTCCTAAGTTGCATTAGGGTGACCATGAAAAAGCAGGTTTTTTTGCTCTAACTTTTATATTTCAAATTCTACATCAGAACTGTCTTGGTACGACTTTTAGAGATTACTAATACAAACATTTTGCGATGCAGAGCTTGTCAATATTTTAATCCTACTCAAAGTTATTGATGGTTTTTTACCCAAAACCTCATGATTTCAATTTTAATTCACTCAAACACTAAAAATAACATATAAATGCCAATAAACTTTGTTTATGATTGCCCCAGAAAGAATGACAAACAGTTGAAGAGAGCGTATTTTTTTGGGAAAAAATATCAATAACTTTGAGTTATTGTTGCTTGAGAAGTTGAGATATTGACAAGTTTTGCATCGAAAAATGTTTGTATTAGAAAGCTCTGAAAGTCTTTCGAAAACAGTTTGTATGTAGAATTTAAAATATAAAAGTTAGAGCAAAAAACAGTTTTTTTCATGGTGACCCTAACGCAACCTACAAAAAAGATGCAATATCGGTTATTTCAAGAGATAGAAAAAAACTTTGTTCTACAAAAATGTCTCAAATAACTGGGACTACAACATTGTCGAACTATGTTTACCTCTTTCTATAAAGATAAGAAAGTTATATTTTTGACGTAGGATTACGTCTTTCGGGAACATATTGGGGTACAAATTGAAAATCGAATATCGAGCACACCGTGAAAATTGTCCAATTTCAAACGCTTATTGCTCAGTCATTTCATGATGGATTTGTTGAAATTTTTGCGTCATTCGATTTCGGCACTCCATAACAATTTTTTGTATTGAAGAAAATAATATATGTCATGAAACTAACTATCGAACAATTGAAACATGTCAACCCCTATCCTAACGGAAATACCCACTTCTGATTGGTCGAAATTGACGACACATGCGGCAGGTCCCTAACAGAGACATCAAAACCAAGCTGCCTGGGGGAAATTGACATTGCAAATACATGAAAGTAGGGGGCACTTTTGTTCCTACCGAAATGTGTTCCTTAATAGAGACATTAAAACCAAATCATTATCAAAGAGTTTAACGATGTAATTCTTCAAACATATTCAATATCAACAGATAGCCTAACGGAATCCTACGTCAACTATGCGGTCGTGTCTCGGACACAACCTTCCTGTAACTTTTTATTTCATCGACAATTTTGGTCACCCTATTTTTAATAACATAAAAATGAGCGCTCTATTGGTAACCATTGTAACAACATTGTCGAAGACAGTTTTTGCATAGAGAATAACTGTCGAGCTTTAAATGCTAATTTCCACTTGAATGCACCTCCTGGACCATTGTGCCATGGCCTTTCTCAAGGCTAGAGACGAATAAACTGAAAAAGTTTAAAGTCTCTTCAAATGAAAATCCTTCTTCCACCATTCTTTGTGAGGACACCGACTGGACCACATCGTTGCTGGACGAGCTGGACGACGAGGGATCGAGTGCCTTTTTCAAGGCAATGAGGATGGAGGTGTAGTGCTGGAAGGGTTAAGTTTTCAAAGGGCCTTTTTCAAGGCTAGAGACGAACGAACTGAAAAAGTTTAAAGTCTCTATAACTCATTACCTGACCTGAGTCATCCTCCTTCCGAACGGAACACTCGGATCGCGGTGGTCATCAAGGCAACAACTAGTTGCAGCAAGTGGCGAGTGGTAAACGCAATCGCAAAACGGCAGCAGGGGGCAGTAGCAAAAAGTTTGTTTATTATACAAACTGCTTCGCTCATCACGATTTTGGCAGCAACACCAGCTAGCATCCAAAACAAGGTGGCATCGAAGGCGTTCAAAAAAAGTTTTTTTTTATCAAATCCACGAGTTAACAATGTTTTTTAAATTGGACTTCTTCCAGAAAACATGGCGCTTTCCAGGCCCATCAAATCTTTCGAAAAAGATTTATCAAAAGTTATTTACCATATCGATGCATTCTAAAGTGACATCCGAATAATAAAATATGTTAAGTGATTTTTTATTTGCTTGGGGAGAGCTTGTGTTAATTCAGGAGTGTTTTTGAGCTTGGGTTGGGGTCTTCTAGATCGATTATTCAGTTTTCACGAATTCGTGCATGGTTTCCGAATTTAAAGTAGCTTCCAATTACAACACATTGCATGCAGGCTGGCTTTGATGAATTTTCTCAGTAGTAAGGACTGCTTGCTTTGGATGATAACTGAAGTTGGAAATTGATTGACGGAGATATGTTCTAACCCAGGGATTCTCAAACTATTTTTCCAGAATTGAGTGATATCTCAGACCCCTAAAGGCAAATTTAAAAAATAGTCTACCTATAGTTTTTTTATTCTTCGTATGAAATATGAAGGACTTAGAATGAAAGGGGTGTAAGCGATTTGATCGATTTCTCTACATCGACTCTCTCTTTTGGTCATAACTTAGCTGCAAACTCATTCCCAGCTGTATTTGACAATGTGGAAGATCGGTCAGAACCTCATCTATCGGATTCTATAGCAAACTCAAATTTGAAAGTTTTTGCAGTTGAGTTACTAACTAAAGAAAAAGTTGATGAAGAGAAATTTGGTTGTTGAGTGAGTAAGCTTGACGTCCTTTTCTCATCAAACTTCAACAAAATAAATAGATGTAAAATTCAATAAATATTAGGTTAAATTGCAAATATCGCAATAAAAATAACCTACCAATACTTGCGCACAGTGTTGCCACACGCACAGATTTTTCTGGAAAGGTACAGATTTTTTGGAGCGATAACTTAATAACACGTGGAGTGGATGAAACTGGTGAATCAGAGATTTGATTGTAATGATTGGACTCTCAAGGCTTCTGCAATGATAAATTCCAGAAACATTCCCAATCTAACAAGCATCGAAGAAGTATTTGGAGCATTTTCAGGTTTTTATGATGGGGAATGAAAACCCAGAAAAAAAATGAACCGATTGCGATACAGATTTTCAAAAAAAAATAGTACATTCGAAAATGATTTCAGTATAACTGCAACAAAAATCAGACTGCTTGCAGAATACAGGTAAACTTCGATATAACGCACATTTCACTTTTAAAATTGTACGTTATATCGAAGCATAATAAAGTATCCACAAACGTAGTCTATAATACATTATTGTGTTGCTGTTTCAGTCAAGTTAATGAATAACTTCAATCAGAAGACGAAGCCAGCCATTCTCATGATGTTTCCCTTCGTACTGTTGATTAAAGTTGATTCATTTAGAATCTGGAATCACAAAACCAGCTGTATTTCGAGATTGATTGAAGGTACAAAACTTGTTTTAGCATCATAATACAGATAATTCATTGTTCTATCAGAAAAAAAATATTGAAAAAAATTTTCCTTTACACTTTGAAAAGGTGTACGCTATATCGAGGTAAAATGTACGTTATATCGAAGTTTCCCTGTATTGACTCCCCTCAAAGATTTAATGACGTTGCTATTTTGGAGTATATTTTGCCCCAGATTGAATTGTTTGTTCCAGGCTGAAATCCCTGAATTCACGATGCTACATGAATAGCTAAAAGATCTTTATCCAACAATTCCGACTAATATCTGCGAGGAATCTTACGATGTTTCAATGTACAATGCTACTGAATTTGAAAATCGTTTGGTCGGTGTTCAGTCAGACCGGAAAAAGTAGAATAATTTTGATTTCGAGAAAAAACGAAGTATAGCGTATAAGGGGTTAGGGGTTTCGAAACAGTATAAAAATCACAAGCAGAGATGCCAACCTTCCTGATTTTTCAGGATTTCTCAGACTTTTTAGCACAATTCCTGATATCCTGACGAACACTCAATTTATCCTGATTTTTCTGAAACGATTCTGATTTTTCCTGATTTTTGAACTCTTTACATTATTCGTAATAAATATACTGGTTTCCACGCCAAAGTTTCCTGTCATGATAGTTCTCCGGTTTGCACTTTTATATATCTTACATTAAGTTAAATTCTCTAGACGCAAAGCTGTACTTAACTTTTTTTATCTATACCCTCAATTGTTTCGTGGATTTCCGAAACAGTGCTAGAAAATTTCATGAAACCAGATTGTCTGACGAATTTATGAAATTACAAGGAGATTAAGCTTGAGGAACAATATTGCTTTATTGAGGACAATGTGTATGCGGATGTATCCTCAGAGTTGTTATTGTAGGAATACGTTTCAGAGGGTAAAATTACTCAAGAGAAAAATTTTGAATCCACAGTCAATATAAAAAGATTTCATATGTAATTTGTTCGTCTGATTCAAAGTAGAATCAACTTTAATGAAGGGACTATGTTAAATATATCTATAACCGTATTAGGAAAAATTCAACAAGTCTTGCACTGCTGATATGATTTCCTCATTTGTTTAGTGAAGATTCATTCCAAAGCATGGATGATAAATTCAATGAAAATTTGAATTTTGGTTTCTCTGCAATTGAATGTAGTGATGCTGTAGATTTTTCAGAAAAAAATAAGCGATCAAAAAGTCAGGCGAAACACTAGCATTTCCGCTTATGCGAGGACTTATGCCATGCTTAGCAATTCTTTTACATATCCAGTCTTCGCCCGAAGGAAGATTAACTCTGTTTCTGACGGGATTTGGAATGGATTCTGTATTATGAGCTTATGAGCAAGCAATCTGTTTCTCACGTGTATGGCTCACAGCAGTTTTCGACGAGGAAGCAAACATGTTCTGGGAGGTTAGAATATTCAAGCTGTGTGAAAGATAGCGAAAGATTGTGAAACAGAACCCTATAAAATAAAATTGTAATGCTTTGATTGAAAATGATGTTTTTGTTTTCCAAAAAATCGACATTAACTTTTTGGACAACCCAATATGAGTTACCTGATTTATCCTGATTTTTATTTCCATTCTTCCTGATTTTTAAAAATTATAGTTGGCAACCCTGGTTACAAGTTAATATCATTATGATGGATGATGGTGACATTCTACCAACCTAATGTAATCTCTTAAATTAAATTAGTAAATGAAAGTATTATCATTCAAGCTCCAACAAATTTCAGAACGCAAATGCCAAATGCATTTGCCAACTCTGTCATCCTATGCGTACTAATGCACACTCATCTGCTTGTTGAGTTTGTTGAGTTGAAAAGTAAAACTATAATACTTTCTACTAGAATATTAGCTAAGTTGGTATACAGTATCTTGAAAGTTTCAAACAGGATGTGGGCGTAGGGTTTGCTAAACCTGCTTCAAGCTGAAATTTATTTAATTTAGTATTGATTCAGTATTTAGTTCAACGTATCGTACAAATTTAGTGAGCCCTTAATGGAGGATCTTTTCTGCTGTTCAACTGCTTCGACGAACACTGAAGTTCTAAATTTATTGAATTTGATATGAGGTTGACATCATAATTTTCTATAATAAATTCTTGGAGGCAAATGAACTGAAAAGTTTGTAGTCTCTTTAATTCAACAATTCATTCATTATAATAAATTTTACTACCTTTATCTTCCTCCTAATTCCTAATTAATATTCCTTCCCGTTTTCTCGTAAATTTCAAATAGCATATAGAGTAGAAGTATCTATCATCGCAATAGTAACAATTATGGTAATACGAGTGAGTTTTCTGTTAGTTTAAAAAGCATATCTTATTTTTAAAGGCTCTAATACGACTTTTAAACATCAGAAATCTCTTCTTTGTCGATTCTGGTACTTGATTCCATGTGAAACATTGTTCTTTCGTTGGAACATTTCGTTTGAAAATAGTGTGTCCCTAAGAAGCTGCTTGCTTCTTAGAATTTTGCTAAGGTATATGCGATCAAAATAATGTGACCAATTTATACGATTTTATCGAAATAAAAATGTATTTTTGTATTACCATAATTGGTACAATTTCATCTCTACGTGCCAATTATCGCAATATCGAATGTGCCTGTTCCTATTATGGCTGTAGGAAATCACTGCAAAGCTGAAAAGCAGAGCTGCTATATGTTCCTATTATGGTTGTACGTTGTTATGTTATGGTTATACCTCACGTTTTCACGCTTGCAAATTACGCTTTTGGTTATCATAGGGCGTTTTGAATGCTCAGTAGTGTTGTGAAATAGCACTATGAGTGTCCGACCGAAGAATATTTGTTTGATCCATTCTGTTGAAAATTAAATCTTAAGTGAATGTGTTAATATCCTTTGTTCAGTTCCCGAAGAGAAGCGTAAACTGCACCACAATCCTCACGCCTTTGTGATTCTCTTGTCAGCTATCAGAGAGACCTAGCAATGAGGAGCAGGCAGTTATTTTACAACCGGGAAGCACTAACAACAGTCTAATCTAGAGATGAAACGGATATTCGGTATCCTGCCTATCCGGTCAATATTTGGTATCCAGCCGGATACCGGATATGAAAAAAAAATAATTTCTCATTAACAGAAGATAAATCATAACCGGAACTTGTAATGCTTGTTAATCCTTTTTTGATTTGTAGTAAATTAGGTGTACCCTCTCTTAGATTATCATCCCGGAAGTTCTTAGTTTTTTTTTTTAATTTTGAACACAAATAATTGGTTGATGTTCTTTGCATATTGAAATTATTTGGCACCAAATCTGTCTGGAAAGCCATAGTTATCGTAAGAGAAAGTCAAAAGTGAAATTTTTCATTCTATCAAAAGTTTTTTCCTGTAGTAAAATAACCTACAGGAGAGTTCTTGGAATCAAATGAATGCTAATGGTTAAGGTTAATCTTAATCGTTACGTTAATCTACAAAATTTATAAAAACAGAAGAAATCGATTTTTTTTTCTTTCCAGTATTGTTATCCGCTACACCTACACACAAAAAGATAGAAGCATTCATGTATCACACTTCAAAACTTGAAGATTTAAATAAAGCATTAAAATGATGTATATCCCATCTTCATGCGTTGGTTTTTCACAAAGTAACAGCGTTTCTAGAATCACTTAAAAACTTCGACTTCGCGCTCCGTTCCCATAATTTTTGTCGAGTGCAGAATCGACGACATAGCATAAACATAAATTTACTAAACTTTGATGTTATGAATAATTGAATAATGAAAACGCAGTGTTTTTTGAGGTATAGGCTTCATTTTGACATCATTTACAGGTATCAATACAGTCTATAATTTATAATATTAGACATTTGCAAAAAAGTGACAGTCAAAACCAACGATAAAATTTGCGTTTGCGTTAGCAAATTCCGTAAAAAAACAAGCATCGTTTTTTTCAGTTTTTGTTGGTGTTTCAACTATTTAGATGGAGGCGATCTGGCGTAGTGGTAACATCCATACCTCTCACGCAGAGATCACGAGTTCAATTCTCGCTCCCGACATTCTTCCAAAAATGGAAGTAAAAGTGACGAACCAACCAAAATGTGTTGAAAGTCACTATAATAGAGAACAAAAAAAATCAACTATTTAGATGGCTGTTTTCATATTAAGTGCTAGAAAATGTAAGAACCTAAGATAACTGGGTGAAAGAAATGTTATTTTATGCAGAAATCTTCATTAAAATTAATATTGAAGTAGTGTTCGGAATATGAATCAAATTTCTACGCATGATTCAAATTCCGAACACTTCATTTTCAAATGTAAATTTACTGAACTTTAATATTATAAATAATTGAATAATCACAACCTTGAAATTCTTTGGCTTTTAGCCTTCGTTTCAACATCATTTACAGGTATCTATACAGCCTATAATATATAATATTGAGCATTTGCAAAAAAAGTGACAGTCAAAACCAATGATTAAATTTTACGTTTTGAAATTCTGTAACAAACAAGCATCGTTATTTTTTCAGTTTTTGTAGTTTCCAAGTTAAGTGCTAGAATTTGTACGAATCTACAATAAATGAATGAAAGAAACGAAATTTTATGCAGAAATCTTCATTAAAATTAATTTTTTTCCTCAAATATATATTTTTATCAAGGCTCATATGGCGTTAGCCTGACGGGGCCGGGAGTTCAATATTTTGACAGTTTTCCTCATTATCTATGTTAGTAATATGTAACCGATTACTCGCGGTCGGCTCGAGGTTAGTATTACAAGTGTTCTCGTAATTGGGATGTTGCTGTCTCCAATGCTCTGTACCTGTGCCCGACACGGGATACTTCCTATTGGGATGCAGCTGACCATTAATCAGCAACGCCCCCCTAGTCTGTACCCCATATCTAGCGTGGTGCGCCTTCTCGACTCGAGGAATCCAGGATAGAATGGTCACTAGCCGGCGCAATCATCAGCTCGTGAAGAGTTGTCATGAGCGGTACAACCTTTGGCTCTTGTTGAATCATCAGTGGACTGCACAACCATTGGCCCGTGTATCTGTAAAGAGTGTATTACATTTGCAGTTAATTTTGCTGCAGTTACTCAAGGGGACACCCACACATTCCAACACGCAACACAACATGCGCTCACTCACGCAACATTCCCACATGGTGACGGGAGGCACTCACCAGCCAACGGACAACACATACAAATATACATGGTAATGTTGGTGGCAGATTGCTATGAGAGAACTAACACATGTACGAGGGAAAGAACCACGCATGCCTTAAGCGGGATAAAAGATATTATTAGTAG
This sequence comes from Toxorhynchites rutilus septentrionalis, assembly GCF_029784135.1. Lineage (NCBI taxonomy): Eukaryota > Metazoa > Arthropoda > Insecta > Diptera > Culicidae > Toxorhynchites > Toxorhynchites rutilus. The sequence continues at coordinate 3,060,272 of NC_073744.1, forward strand.
TTCTACCACGACCGGGAGCAGATCGGCTTTGTTTTTCTCCCTGAGGAAGCACGTGGCGTACAAGTTCAGGGCGTCGGGGATTGGCAGCCATTCTCTTTGGTCGCATCTTTACGAGGAAAGTTCCAGGAATTAAACCCGCCAAGGATAAAGGTGTCGTTGTAGTCACAGCCGCCGAATAGTATTTGTTTGGTGGCTGAGTGTTATTTTCGCCAAGGATAAAGGCGTCGTTGCGGGATTCACCGCAAAAATCTAGAGTGTTCGGCGGTTGTATTCGCGAAGATAAAGCGTGATCGCGAAATCATTAGTCCTCACGTGCTTACGGCCATCGTCGCGAAATTCTCGTTTAACAAATGTTCATTCGCGGAAGTTAAATGCGTGGTTACGATCTCAAGCGCGAAATTTGAAAGTGAATTCTAAAAATAAATAAGTTGAATTTTCGTCATCCTCTGAATAGTGGTTGTGGGACGGCCCCATCATCCGAGCGGAAAAAATTGGCAGTCGCGGAGAGTAGCCTTGAAGCCGTGGTAGTCGTTGGATTACGGCAATTTTGGCTTGGCAAGTTGGTGTGGCGTAGAAGCTGATACGGAGCGGTGGTAGCTGTGTTAGCGGATGATTTTGTGACGCTGGGTGGCGGCGCTGTTCGGCCTACATCGCCGTGGTGGTGGAAGTTCCGGTTCAGCAGCATCGTGGTAGCGGCCATCTTGGTGGAAAGAGAACCAACAAAAGAAAAGCGGTGAGGATAAAAGACGCTGGGAACAAAGACGCCAGAGCAGCCAATCAGAAGAGAACACGATCTGGACATATGGGTGAGTGCGAATTTAGTTATTTGTGCATGCGTGTTGGTGTTTATATGTGTGCGTGTCAGTGCCAACTTGAGCTGCGTTGAGCAGTAATTAATTTTAAGCATGATGGCGGCTCAACAACATGCCGCATCGTGCAATTTGTAGATCGGAAACGACACGAAGTAGAAGAAATAAATCAGATGTCGTTACAAGTGTGTGTATATACTGCCACGACTAAGTAAAAGTTTATAGATCGGATAGGAGGGATATGAAACAGGGACACAACGAAAGAAACATCATTAAACGTTGACATCGGCGTTTCTGAGAAACAGGTATAGATGAAGCAGAAGATCAGGATCACGGCTACCTAAGATATCCCGGACTAGGATATCCGATTGTCTTACTTTTGCTCTCAGTGCTCTAGAGAACTGAGAGCGAGCAGCATGGAACCGGATACACGACCAGACAACATGCTCGATGTCGTGGTAGCCATCGCCACAATCACAAAGATTGTTTGCTGCGAGCCCAATGCGATAGAGATGCGCGTTTAGGTTGTAGTGATTGGACATGAGCCAAGATATCACGCGAATGAAATCACGACCTACATTCAATCCCTTAAACCAAGCACTCGTCGAGACCTTAGGGATAATCGTGTGTAACCAACGACCGAACTCATCTTCACTCCACATGCGCTGCCAACTAACGAGTGTGTCCTGACGAGGAATGTGAACAAATTCGTTATAAGCAATTTGCCTTTCAAAAAGTGTGCCTTCTGAAGCGCCCACCTTAGCTAGCGAGTCCGCTTTCTCATTCCCCGGAATCGAGCAATGAGAGGGAACCCATGCTAAGGTAATCTTGAATAATTTTTCGACCAAAACACTCAATAGATGTCTTATTCTTGTTAGGAAATAAGATGAGCATTTATCAACTTTCATTGAGCGGATTGCCTCTATTGAGCTGAGACTGTCTGAAAAAAATTAAATAATGGTCGATGGGCAGTGTTTCAATGATCCCTAGAGCATAGTATATCGCACCCATTTCTGCGACATACACGGAACAAGGATATTTGAGTTTGAAAGAGGCACTGGAATTCTCTTTGAATATGCCGAAGCCAGTGGACCCATTTATGAATGAACCGTCAGTAAAGAACATTCTATCAGATCTAACTTTCCCATATTTTTCCGAGAATATCGACGGAATTACATTGGATCGTAGATGATATTGGATTCCATGGATTTTTTGTCTCATGAACAGATCAAAATTGACAGAGGAATTGCAAAAGTATGGGAAGCAAACTTGGTTGGAGATGCCTGGTGAAGGGTGCACATCGTGGGTAAGGTACTCATGGTATGAAGACATAAAACTTGACTGAGGAGTCAGTTGGAGTAGATTTTCGATGTTATCAATAACCAATGGATTCATGATCTTGCAACGGATGAGAAATCTGTAGGTTAATTCTGTGAACCGAAGAGTAAGCGAGAGTACTCCTGCCAAGACTTCGATTGTTCTTTGTTTAATTTGTTGGTTCGACTTTAATGTTCGGAATATGAATCAAGTTTCTGCGCATGATTCAAATTTCGAGCACTTCATTTTTCAATGTGAATTTATTGAACTTTAATGTTATAAATAATTTAATAATTGAAACCATGACATTACTTTGGTTATAGACTTCATTTCAACATCATTTACAGGTATCGATACCGATATAGCGCCCTTGGTCCAGAAACCATGTAAACTATGAAAAACAAATACAATCAATAATTACAAAAGCAAAATCCATTTTTTTGCGAGCGAAGGATCACACTAAATCGCGAAACATTGCCACGGGAAATTCTCGAGTCGGGAGTTGTCGGAAGAATCGGCCGGATAATTTACTCGTCTACTACACATGTACCGTTGTACTGTTCTTTGGAGTTCCGGTTTCATTGATCTTCTCAACGAGATACTCTGTAACAATCCGATGGTGGAGGTTCACGGTTACTCACCAGTGATCCTCCAAATTAACATGCAAACATTTTAAACGACGCGGAGGATATACACATATTGTCAATCCTGCTTTATGTCGTCAGTTAAATCTGACATGAAAGATTTATGGCAACATCCCTAGTGACGTATGTGCAAACTATGCTTTTAATGGCATTGCTCGCGCCACCGAAACATGCAGGGATCCATCGCAAAAGGGAAAACACAACAAGAGAGACCGTTCGGTCATCGAATTAGTGTACCAATCGTCGGGGGGTTGTCGAAAACATTAAAACGAAGCACAATTTGAGGAAGCGCCATTATCGTCGAAATTTATGGCCGCTCGATTGTCAACCGTCTCGCCTAAACGTCCCACATTTAGCGGGGAAAAGTGCTGAACACAACACGAAAAGCCCATTTAAGCGAATTTTTATCAAAATCAGACAATTTGAATTTCAAATTCGGGCCCATACGCAAAGAAACGCTTTGCGCTCCTCTAAACTCGCTTAGACAAGCCAAAGAGGGAGACACAGAGAAGCAATCGTAAATTATCTTTCGCCCAAAACTCCGCTGTCAATGCCTACTGTTCCAAGTCCTCCTCCTCCCACGAACCCCCTTTTTCCCATATCGTCACCTAACCCATATCACTCACAACAAGCATAATCCACAACCCTTCAGAGAAACTGCAGAATCCAAACGCACACACTTCAGCAGTGCGAACTCGTGATTCGATTTCTTTAAAACAACAACAACAACAACAGCAGCAGCAGCAGCAGCAAAATCCGATACAAACGTATCCAAAGGGTGCTTTGTTTTTGCATGCCTCTCGGTTCGTTCACAATCCGTCCCACGTTTCTCTCTCCCGCTCTCGCACTGTCACTCTCCTCGGTGGCAGAAAAGCACGCTTCAACGCGTTGCCTTTGTGTTGTTTTTTTTCGGTTTCGCTCAATTCATCCTTCGATTGGGGGTAAGAGTTGGGTGGTTGGCAATTCCCGTTTCTCCCACCGCATGCAAACAAGAGCAGCAGAGTTTCATCAACGGGATTTTTCGTTTGCATGCTTTCCTTTTCTTTTCTTTTCTTTTCTTTTTTTTTTGCGTTCTAGACGAAGCTTCATTCTCACTCGGTGCTTTTCTCTTTCTCGCAATTTCGGTCACGCAACGAACGCTTTGCTCATTTTCCCGTCATGGTCACATTTTTGCCACCCTGCTTTGCTGCTGCTGCTGTTGTTGTTGTTGTTGATGTTTTCCGCTCGGCTTCGTTTCGGTAATTTGTGTGCGAATCACATAGTTTTTGTTTTCGCTGCTTAGTTCATATTTGACTGTTCTCTCTGCTCTCTGTTTTTCCGTATCGAATAATTCCGAAGAGAGAAGCACACCGGGTTCGTTAGCTTGAATGTGTGTGCGTGTTATGCCTCTTTCGGGAGCGGATATTTCCTTTTTTTCTTTTTCTCTTATCGGGAACCGTTCACGATGTGATCATCGTTGAACCGGTTCGGTGGGAGACTGCAGGAAAAGCTTTCGCGTCAATTTAACCCTTAAACAGTCAAATGATGTTTCAATTCCGGTGAAAAAAAATTACCTGTAATTTTAAAACTTTATTCCTACAATAGGATATATTATTATTTTCCTTGAGGTCAACTATCTTTAGTTTGGAAACCACATGTCAACAGAATGGACAAGCTTTTCAACAATCCTTGGCAGCATGCCGAGAATCTGGTGTGAGTGCGTGTGCGAGCGCGTGTGTTTGTGTATGATTGTGTGTCCATGGAAAATCGTGCTCATCATCATTTACCATCATCATCATCGGCTGCTTCGGTCCGTCGTTTCCATGAATGAATTGCATCGTACATTGAGAGAAAGCATCGTCGCCTTCCATTCCGAAGCTCGTTGTTTATTACTACTTTTTTATCCGCTTTTCCCCGCTCCGCTCCGACTCAATCATCCCATCCGACCATCATCATCGTTACTCGCTCACTTACTTCCACAGTTGGATGAGTGTGAGTGTGTGTGCTCGTCGTCGCTGGCAATCGCCAAACTCATCGTTGCCTTCGTCGTTGTCGTTGTCGTCGTCGTCGTCGGTGTCGTCGTTGTTCTTTGTGAATTATACAGCCGAAGTGAGTCCTTTTTGAACACTATGACTGCGTTACAACCGACGATTTTCTCTCTCGGTTTTACGCTAGCCCCCAAAACCACGTCGGAAGGGGTTAGGGAACCGGCACTTTTCATTTGTTGTTGTTGTTCTTGCAGCATTGGCTGCTGTCACATTTTTTTATGATGCGTCAGTTTATGTGTGTGTGTGTGTGTGTCTCCCGATTTCGTTATATTCGATTTCGATAATTTATTGGTGATGATGATGGCACTTTTCAAAGTCGTCAAAACACAGATCGGAAGGATGTTCACACATGATGTTGTGCTACCTTAAAGAGGGCCCCCGCCGGATGGCAGTTTTATTGGTGTCCTTCATCCTTGGTAGAAGCATTACCCCTCCTAACCATCATCAGGAGAGTTGTCTCCTTACGAGGCACTTTTGAGTTCGGTCATGACGAAGGCAGAGTCATCAAAGGAGGAAAAAATAAAACAATAATAAAAGTAAACGCGTTTTCAAAACCATTACCCTATGTGAGATGAGACTGAACTCGAAGAATGCCTTTGAAAATGTGTCCACTGGATGCGATCAAATCAGTCACTCAACAAAAATTGAACATTTTGCTTTTGTACACACTATTTATTAACTAGCTGCCCCGGTAAGCGTTGTTCATATAAATTATTTCTAGTGAATATTTTGGGTGTTATATAAAACATAACTCATGTATTGCAAGTGTGTTTGAATGTTTCAACCATCTAGAAAATTAAATTAAATGTAATCGATAAAAAGAACGAATGAAACGATTTGAACGGAAATTTGTATGAAGTTTCTTGATTCAATGTATTTCATTAACGTAACTGACATCTCTTAACCCTTTCACGTACAACATCGAGTCTCTCTCGTGGTGCGCTTGCATATCACAAGGCTCTAAGACTCTCAGCAGAGTAGTGAAATCAATCGATGCGTGACCCATTGAAGTGTTTGCATTTGGTCCGGTCTTTTGAAAACTAAATCGTACGGGAAAGGGTTAAAAGTTAAATGTAAAGCGAAAAAATAATAAATTTTTGCCGTAAAGTAGAAACATGAAATAAATAAAATCGATATTCATTTCGTTCAAATGATGTCTCGATGGTGGAAAATACGCCCTTGTAATTTTTAAGATGAACAGCTAAATTTATAACTACAGAGCCCATTCATTGATTGGGAAACCAACGACAAGCCAGACAACTTCAATAGAACTGATGTACCGTCCTATTTGGAAACACATTATTTCGTCGCTGCCATTCAGAAGAGGAGCATTCACATCGGTATTTCTATTTTGACGTAGGACTACGTCTTTCATTTCTATATCGGGGTGTAAAATCAATGTTTCGAAAACGAAAACGTTACGCCGGAGTCCGAGATTTTGAGCGTTAATAGCTCCTAAACAACTGAACGAAATAGTATGATAAACACTTCATTCGAAAGATAAAATGTCTACGCGTTGTATGCTTGTTACTTTTTGATCCGAAAACTTGTTTCAATTGCCTTAAAATTTCTTTCAAATCTGGCCATTGAAATCACCAATCGGTATATAAGCGAGCGCCGCTCGTAAATCCACTCAGTTATAATTGAGCAGCGATTGAGGTACCATCGCAGGAATGAATGGATGTTTCCCTAACACAGACTTCAAAACCATGGAGCCTGCGGAAATCTGTATGACAAAATAGATGCAAGCAGCGGGTACTTTTGTACTCGTTTGCGCTTTTGCAAATATGAATGTTTCCCTAACACAGACTACAAAACCATGGAGTCAAGGGAAATCGGCATTGCCAAATAGATACAAGCAGCGGGTACTTTTGTATTCGTTTGCGTTTCTGCAATTGGAATGTTTCCCTAACACAGACTTCAAAACCATGGAGCCAGGGAAAACTGGCATTGCAAAGTAGATGTAAGCAGCGGATACTTTCGTACTCGTTTGTGCTTTTGCAAATCGGAATGTTTCCCTAGCACAGACTTCTAAACCATGGAGCCAAGGGAAATCGGCATAGGCAAAATAGATACAAGCAGCGGGTACTTTTGTACTCGTTTGCGTTTTTGCAAACCGGCATGTGTTTTCCCAACACAGTTTCCGAAACCAATGAGTTGGGAAAATCGGCATTCCAGATCTCGGCAGTACTTTTTATACCCCCATGCATTTTTACACTCCGGAATGCGTTTTGCTAACACGGTCTACAAAAGCGGGTACAAATGCAACGCTTTGGCTCGGTTATTCAAGACTGCATGCCCCTTCATGTCGCCAGCTCACTGAATTTCTACGCATACCGTTGATTAGGCAAAATGTTGATAACTATTTGCTGCGATAAGAACTACCATAATGCATGAATTGACCTAAATTAGGATTTGTTTGCAATTGAATTCGTAAATTATTTCATTCATTCACTAGTTTAATGAATAATTCAATCAATAGTTCTGCGCAGCGGTGATATCGTACCCAATGAGGAACATACGAAGTGCGATTATTGCTGATTGAAAAAACACAAATGATTACTAAGCCAACGGCAGACCTACGTCAAGCTTGCGGTTATATCATAGGTATAACCCATCCATGGTTTTTTTTTATAGAGACTTTGCCTAATTTGGAATTCGCCTCTGTTCATCAGTATTCTAATTATGAAATACAGTCATATTGCATCATTTATTCACGGGCTTGCAAATGTATGAATTGCTCTTCACCGATCTGTAGAACTGAACTTTGAAATTGAATGTTTTGCTTAGCTGAATCGAATATGGTACTACTCAACGGTTTACAATGTTAATGCTTGCGTTGTTGAAATTTGTGAATGATTGTCCATCATTATCATTATTCATCCATTGATATGCTGGATATTCATCTACGCTTGTGATTGTGTCATTGGTGAAATAATTTGGAACACTTTGTAAGGTAAATGATTTTGGTTCTTCCAGTCGAAAATATGATCATGGTTTGTCCACTTATTTGAATGCGCTAATTCAGCGCTCCTGTGTCAAATAAGGTTCTCGAATGTGTCAAAACATATCAATAAAATTGTCTTTTTCATGATTTACAGTACTTTTATAGTATATTTTTACGGAATCACATGTTTTAAAGGATTATAGAATACACTATCTATTTGTGTCATTCGAGCTCACTTTTAATCGATCACCAGAAGATTATTTCGCACGTATTCAGACCTTTTCTGGATTATAACACTTACAAATGTTGTAAACATCATTCTTCCACACCATTTGTATCAGATTTACATAGCTAAACCATTAAATTAACGCATTTTGATGAACTGAATTCTGATCATGAGTTGTCCAATTCAATAATGTTGTTCTGTCGACATGATTTCTATGGCAACCACTTGGCGCGCTGCAGTTTGTTTATGTTGTCCTTCGCGCATAGCAGAAATAAAGTTGCACTGTGTTGAGTGTTTTGAGTTGAACATTTTTAAAATGCCCAATAAAAGGCAATATTCTGAAGAAAGCCTAAATTATGAAGGGATCAAAATGATGACAGTAAACTCAAGCAATGATAAATGCTACATCTACTTGAGAATTCGAATATTTTCATTCAAAAATGGTGATTTCTGAAACCGGACAAACCATGATCATTTTTTTGGACAAACCATGATCATAATTCCTCTCTAAGGAAAATCGTTAAAAAACATAAAAATTTCAATAATTTCGACACCTTATGGAAGTATTAGCAACTAGAGACTTGGGGCTTTTCAACAAACCCAAACTCGTATCGATTATGTGTGATTTTCATGTAGAAAAATCGATTTGCATTTACTAGTTGTGCAAAAACACCCCAAATTTTCAAAAATCATTTACCCTACATTTTCCGTCTTCTATGCAAGGCGATAAAAATTTCAGAACACCGCACGGGCCATAAACCATGCTTGTGATAAAGGTATCGAACAGTCATTCATATTCCGGAATCCGATTGGCTTGAAACTCGCAATTTATTCTCTATCAGCTTGGCAGCCTCGAAAGCCATTTTGAATTGAGGAAGTTTGAATGAAAGTTATCAGTCGATGTCATAAAATACATAGAAGACATAGTCCTAACCCTTACTCAACTCTTTTCTATAAGTTTTCTTGCATTTCCATTAAAACTTCATCCAATATATAAAATCATCACATGACACAATTTTCATTCAAGAAATTTTTGAATTTATTGATTTAAAAGTGTGTTTATTATTCCAAATATCCATTATCATTTTTGCTTTACAAAAATAGAACACGGAGCTCAATGTTGTCCATGTCGAATTGCGTGGCAAGATTGCCACATTTGCTCAACTCGATTGTACTTGAGTCGATCGAATTACAGAATGCAACGTTGCAATCCGAGTAGTTCTGACTCGATCTGTTTTCAGAATACGGGTGAGTAACTAATCAGTAGACAGATCTGGAATTTCTGAGGAAATTATCGTAATAACAGGTTAGTTGAGCTGGTGAGATAGAACCTCCCAGTCAGACTCCAAAATAATTCATTGTGTAATTTATCCAGACATGAAGTTTGACGTTGTCCTGACGGAGGGACAGCGTCTATCAACGACTAATTCATGAAGTTTGTCCTGGATCGCTGCCTTGAATTTGTGCAATTGTGAGCAATACTTGTGCGGGTTTATCGACTGTTTACCTGGTAGAAGATAATTAAACAGAGTTTTCTCCATTTCAAATTTTGAATATGTGTGTTTGAGTACGTATGAAAATATTACACATTTTTATAATAATTTATACTTATAGTATACAGATAAAATCTACTATATATCTATAACTCTATAATCGTTGGCGTATGATTCTAGAGTGAGAAAACAAGGATCTTGCAAAATATACGACTTAACACCGTTGTTTTTGACAATAACCTTTCGTACAGAGCAGTCTGAAAAACAGATTTGACACTTGTTCTACCACCCGATTCCTTTTTTTTTCGCAGTTTCGACGATATCGTGACCAAATGCGTCAGATCGATGCTCATGATGTTTCCTTTCAGGAATAGATGCTTTCCTTTTCCCATGCCTTCTTTATGTAATAAGCTGCTGATTTCGACACGTTCACTTGCTGAAAATTGACGCGGATAGAATTGACAACTGAAGAACGCATATTTTCTTGTTCGAAAAAATATTTTTTTAATTTTTTTTTACTGTTATTGTTTATATTTTACAGATACACCCAAAATTAATTTTTAGCACAGTTTTTGGCATCTCGATTTATTACATTGAATGAGCCCGACAGAAAATGTGATACTTTCCAATACTGGTATAGCATTTGTATAAAAGATATGTATGCTATAGCAATATGAGCGCAAGAGACGCATTGCAAATAAGTACCCATTAAAGCTTCTCGCATACTTTGCCACATACACGATGCAGACCGTGTATGGTTAAATAGATTCACGTTTATGCTCTCCTTTTTACTCTTAGAAAACACTTTCCAACTTCATTATATATATATTATAATATTATCACGCGTTTACGCAACAGCATCATTAGCTATGTGGATAGCGTGGTCGTGTAAAACAGCCTTGCATTCCAGCCGGTCTTGGTTCGGTCCCCGTAGACGTCGTTTGGACTTCTTTTTTTTTGGGTGCAATCCCAAAAAAGATGAAAAAAGCAAAAAGAAGGACATGTCTGCTTCCATACATACAAACATTGTGAAGCGCTTGGGGACAGAGGATTTTTTTTGATCCTTTGACGCTTCCAGACACCGAAAGGCATGGTTTTAGTCGAAAATGAAAAGCTTTCTGGCAACGTTAGTTTGGGTGTAGCATCATGCTTCATTTTGTTTGCTTGTGTTTCAATGTGTAAGTGGGAGTTTATATTGGAGAGAACAAAGAGTTTATTTTCTGATCGGCACATGTGAATTATCTGACTAATAAAGCGAAAAAAATATAACGTTTTCAAAAAATCGACTCGAGACAAAAAAAAACAAGAAGTGGGTATATCTATGATATAACCGCAAGGTTGACGCAGGACTACCGTTGGCTCGGTGATCATTTATTTGAAATTGCATCTGAATCAATTCTAAATGAATGAATGAATGAATATTTTGAAAGATTGCTGAAAGTTTTTCTTGTTAGTGTGTGGTTGGATGAGTATAAGTATGGAATTGTTATTAACATAAAATTCAACTCTTGTTGGTGGTCCCGAAAAAAACTGAAAAAACTGAAGATGTTTGATACATTATTCATTTTTGTTTTCGTGAGAATAACACGAGATTTTTCATGATCACTCCATGCGCAGAATAGAAACTGAGGGCGCCACTTCACGGTGAAAACGAAATAAAGTCTATATAAACTTGCATAAAATTAATTTCGTTTTTATCGTGATGTGGCAATTTTTCATGATTGTTCCATGCGAAAGCAGAACAGAAACTGATGCTATTGACGAATTTACGTTAGATTTACAACCAGATGGCGCAGCGAGTAAAATGATGATGTTTAGTTTTTTTTTGACGTTCAAATTTTTTAGAAAAATCAGAATTTATCTTCAAATTTCCCAGTTTCACGTATTCTTTCTACGCTAAAAAGGTTAGAAAATCGCCATTTTACAATGTGGTATTTTGAAGAATGGCTTCGTATAAGTGTTGTAACTTTATTTTTTTCTCAACTAGATAAACGATGAGTAGCATGTGTTGCGCTAAAAATACGGCAAATCCTTCTCGTATCATTCCCTACATAACCAATGATATCTGCCAATTTGATATGATATCGATTTCATCGCAGTTATCCATAGTATCAATAACCGGTATGCATTATCAAACTTAAAATTTTCGAAGATTATCTAAGACTTTGGTCGAATCGCGTGTTGAAACCATCGTAAATATACAAAGCCCTAACTTTCTTACCATATACTGAAGACATTTAATTGTTGAAATGAATCTAAATAGAAATAAAATGAATAATCACGACCGAATTCGTCAATTGAATTGCATCACGGGAACACCAAGTCGAATGCGTAAATTCGAATATTCCTTCGCTTGGACGCATTCACATGCAAACAATTTTTCATGACTGTTCCATGCGAAAGCAGAACAGAAACTGATGCGAGTAAAAGTACTCACGCCTTGTGTCATGTGTCCGCTATGGTTCCCCAAACACTAATGCAAGCGAGGAAAAGAAGTCGCAGCTTGCATGTATTCGCTATGACGGTTCACCAGGTGCCTAGATTATGTGTCCGTGTTCGGGAACACATTGCGATCACCAATCATCATCAATGAGCTATGGTGATTTCAATAGCTTGCTTTCAAAGCCATTTTTAAGCTATTGAAACGATTTTTGAACCAATAAATGACAATCATAAAACTCGTTGACATTTTATCTTTCAGATGAAATGATTATCATACCGCTCCATTCAGCCGGTAAAGAGGTATTAACGTGCAAAACCTTGCACTCCAGCGTTACTCTCTCGTTTTCGAAACTTTGAACTTAAACCCCGGCACAGAAATGAAAGACGTAGTCCTACGTCAAAAACTCGAGATCAAGATGACTGATCAAAATATTATGTACGGCAAAGTTGTAGGAGAATAATTGTAATATTCAGGATAAATAGTATTTGAAATACACTGTTGAAAAATATAACTCAAACATTTGAATTTAATGCTAAAAACTTATGTACCCGTTTCGATTTCTTTGTTATTATATTAATATTAGAAAACTTCTTTAACATGTTGATTGCCATGTCAGTCATCGGTGACTGACACCGAGTTTTCCGTTAGGGGCGCGTCAGTCACCGGTGACTAACAATATGAAATATGATGATGAAGGTAGAAATTATATTATAAATTTAGTGGTGCCATGTGGAACTGTTCAAAATAGAGATATAATTTTTTGAAAATTTTTTAAATTTCAATACTTTGTGAAATCGTAATCATTTAAGAAAAGCAATATAAAAAATTGAATCTACATACGATTCTACATAAAAGACTATTTTTAACATTTGACATCATGTTCGTGAAATAATAGAGAATCCATACTTCTGATGGAAATTACGATTAAGGCTCCGACACTGTGAAGAAATTTTACAAACATTATTTTCATTACACGAAATTGGTCATATCTCGACAACGGTTAGCCTAGAATAAAATTTTAAAAATGGGTTTCATGTACAATCGCATGTAGATTCCATTTTTTATATTTTTTCTTAAATGGAAACGATTCCGCCAAGTATTGAAATTTAAAAACTTAAAAAAACATATCTCTATTTGGAAGAGTCCGACACCGTATCACTATAAAGGGTGTGTCACATCAAATTGCATCACGGAAAAAACGCTGTAGAAATTCGCCCAGTAGACCGATCCTTTTGAAAATTTTAGACAGTAAAATAAAAACTATTAAACAACTTTTGGCATTTTCTTTTTATTCATACTTCGAGCCCAAGCCCGTATGCTCGCACCTTCCTCTTTACCCCGTCCATAAGGTTCTGTACAACGTCAGGTTGTAGTTTTTTTGAACAGAAATCCATTTTCTCTTGAAGTCCGCCTCCGATTTGACAACTTTTGGGTTCTTCCGGAGAGCCTGCTTCATAATCGCCCAATATTTCTCTATTGGGCGAAGCTCCGGCGCGTTGGGCGGGTTCATTTCCTTTGGCACGAAGGTGACCCGTTGGCTTCCGTACCACTCCAACACGTCCTTTGAATAGTGGCACGAAGCGAGATCCGGCCAGAAGATGGTCGGGCCCTCATGCTGCTTCAATAGTGGTTGTAAGCGCTTCTGTAGGCACTCCTTAAGGTAAACCTGCCCGTTTACCGTGCCGGTCATCACGAAAGGGGGCGCTCCGCTTTCCGCAAGAGCAGATCGCTTGCCACACCATGTACTTTTTGGCAAACTTGGATAGTTTCTGCTTGCGAATCTCCTCCGGAACGCTGAATTTGTCCCTTGCGGAGAAGAACAACAGGCTCGGCAGCTGACGAAAGTCCGCTTTGACGTAGGTTTCGTCGTCCATTACCAGGCAATGCGGCTTCGTCAGCATTTCGGTGTACAGCCGGTGTACTTCCGGGCTCGCGTCTTCCCCACCATGTTTTGCCTTTCGACGCGGTTAGGAGCCTTCTGAACCTTGTATGTACGCAGGCCCTCCCGCTGCTTGGTCCGCTGGACGAATGAACTTGACAAATTCACCTTATTGGCGGCTTCCCGGACCGAACTTCTCGGATCACGTCTAAACGGCTTAACTACGCGCTTGTGATATTTTTCACTGACGGAGCATCCATTTTTGCCGTTCTTCACCTTCCGGTCGATGGTTAGGTTCTCGAAGTATCGTTTTATTACTCTGCTGACCGTGGATTGGACGATTCCCAGCATCTTACCGATGTCCCGATGTGACAACTCCGGATTCTCGAAATGAGTGCGCACGATTAATTCACGACGCTCTTTTTCGTTCGACATTTTTCCAAATTTACGAAAAATTGACAGTGAAGCACGGCCAACGTGATTGTCGCGACCGCCGATATTATCCATTGTGATCAATAGATAGGCTTCAAATATGAAGTCTCAGTCTAGAAATTTCTTTGCTAGCTACAGCGGGGAAAACTCATTAAAACCCTTTCTGCAGCTAGTCAATACGTGGGTGCCAATCACGTAATGCGGCGTTGATTCCACACTGCGACACTCTCCCGGCTCAATGGAAGCGCGTCCTCACGCTATCAGCGGAGAGAGAGTGCCGACAATGTTCAGCTCGCGATGTTACTGCTGCTGCTACCGAAGTAGACCGATGCGAGGCAGAGCTCGATTGTTGGTTGTCCGGATGAACTTCAATGTCCGTTGCTACTGCTGCTCCTGTTGCTGCTGCTATTGAAGCAGACCGATGCGACACCTAGCTTGATTATCGGCTGCTCAGGCTAGCTCCGTTGTTCGCTGCTGCCACTGTTGCTGGTTTTCCTTCCAGATGTTGCTCGTATCACGTCCGTTGTCAGAATGCCGGCTGCGCGGAATGGCTCGCGCTTTTATAGCCTGGCTCATATTTTCCTTTCATCTGATTGGTCTATAGTTTTCATGGCATGTTTCTCATGCTTTTTTACTATTATTATTATTACTATTATTTCATTTTGTATTATGTCAGCTCTGTACTCTACAGTGATCTATACACTCTTATCTGATTATAAGCGAAAGCTGAAGATATAATTCCTAAAAATTAAATTTCTACAGCGTTTTTTCCGTGATGCAATTTGATGTGACACACCCTTTATGTGGAAATTTGTCGAATTTAGAGAGCATTCTTATTATTATTGTTTCTGTGTTTGTTCAATGTTACTGCATACGACCTCATCGAAAATCAGTCGTAATTAAGTTGGTCATATGGTAATGGAAATTGAGGGCCTTACAATGCAAGGGGTGTAAGTGACTTGATCGATTTCTCTTCATCAACTTTTTCTTTAGTTAGTAACTCAACTGCAAAAAAGTTCCAATTTAAGTTCGCTATAGAATCCGATAGATGAGGTTCTGACCTATCTTCCACATTGTCAAATACAACTGGGAATGTATTTGCAGCTAAGTTATGACCAGAAGAGAGAGTCGTTGTAGAGAAATCGATCAAATCACTTACACCCCTTTCATTCTAAGCCCCTCAATTGTGGTTTTGGGTAGCGGCCAGCATATGCACAAGGTCTCAAAAAATCGGAGGGGTTTGGTCATGGACCGGCTGATTTGGCGGGGAATTGTTCTATATTTCGAAGCATAAATTGGAGTGTGTTCGCAAATGTGAAAAGAACAAGTTTGCATCTACTAAATTTTCCACTTCTTTCATCATTCCTACCCTTTCATCAAATGAAATATGTTGTGTACAATATGATTCAACACCCAGACTAGCGTTGCCAGAAAAGATGCTTTTTCTTGTGTTAAAGGGTCAAATGCTCAAATAAAAACACATTTTTTAAGAGTGTTCAAATGCTTAGTCTGCTAAGTCGATTGCGTGAACAACTTTTCATTCAAATTAAAACGGAGATTGAAATCTTACATATTTGTTGTCTTTTCTGGGTGGAAATGCTCATGAAAGGTCGAAACGGTCAAAAATTATCTACCATGATTGAGTGCATAATACTTATGTCGTGATGAGGGTACACAAAAAAAAAGTTAAATAATAATAAATATTTAATTTATTTTGGAATTCGGGATTTATGTATTTATTTGGACATTTTATTTATGTTCTATAGATTTTAGATAACGTAATTACACAAATATTCAATGATTGTTTGATTAGAGCCGCACTTTCTTCCTAATATACCTCATAAGGCTCTGGGCTGCTATTTCATCGAGAATTATCGCTTACACTTATGCAGACCTTTATGAAACTGGTTGAGGTTATCGGCTTCCTTGTTCATCTTTCGGAGCTTCGTTCTCATCAGAGCCCATTTTTTCCAATTGACCATATTTGCAGACAATTTTCGTACCGCATTGGCAAATTGCTTGCCAAACCAGCACATTTTCCCAACTTTTCGCACGAAACCGACTTTTTCCGAGTTTTGGACATCCTGTTCGTTTGCTTGTGTCATTCTGTAGTACAACTTCACATACGATCCCAGCTTAGCATATGCCTGAATCTTCGACGCACCTCTCACAATATCGAGTTCCCAAGGACCTTATCTGAACTCTGCTGCGTGTGGGACATATTTTTGCTTGCGTCTTAGCCTGTTGAGCAATTCTGATTACGCACATTATTGCGCAATCTCTTATTGACCTTATCAATCAGCATTCATTTTATTTCTATAATTTTTCTGTACGACATTGAGAGGGGGGGGGGGGTATATTTTTGATTGAATTGAAAATTACCCTTAATGTTTCTTTCAAAAACTTCAACAAAATTCTGTACAAGGTTTAGTTGTAGCTTTGACTGAGAAATGTTTTGAAATTTTTTAAACGATTTTAAAAAAGCTTTCAAAACAAGTTTTTTGTAGTATTTTAGCAAATCTACTGTAATTTTTGCAAATATTGCAGTAAGTACTTATTGGCAGGTAAAAAGGTGACTCTAGAAACCCAAATTTAGTTTTTTCAATTTCACATTTGATCGCATTTATACTGTGGGATTTATTTCACATTCGCTTCATTATTCTAAAGTATGTTTATAAAATTTTATCCAAATTATTGTCGAAAAATGTATCTTCGCTATGGTAATTTTGGAATCACTCGATACAGATATAATATAATAATGATGATGGTCCCGCCACCTACAGAGGTTTGAGCAAGACGAGTTATCTAGAAGATATTAACTTTTTTCTTAGCTTTGAAATCAGTTTACCAAAAAAAAATGAACTGATTTTACCTACAGATATAAATTCAAAAAATGTTGTTTTATTACATTATCAAAAGAGAAGCCAATACTCAGTCTCATCCTCCACTGAGCCGATACGGTCCCGACGAGGCCCTTGCAGCCAATTGGTCCACCAGAGCACGAGTCCAACCGCCAGCCTAGTTTTGGACAGACAATGACTATCCCCATCCAGAGAAGTCGAGAAATTTTCCATTACGGAATAATCCTAGACCAGGCTCTCACAAAAACTTTTATTTTATATCCTATATATCTGTGAGACGCGCGCGAGGCTCAAACTTATGTAGACTACTTTTATTTTTTTTTTTTAACTAATACATAAGAAAACAACAAAATGAAAAATAAAAATAGTCCATCATCACCAAGATCATGACAGACATAATACTGATAAATACAAATTTAAAAAACAAATAAAGGGTGTGTCACATCAAATTGCATCACGGAAAAAACGCTGTAGAAATTCGCCCAGTAGACCGATCCTTTTGAAAATTTTAGACAGTAAAATAAAAACTATTAAACAACTTTTGGCATTTTCTTTTTATTCATACTTCGAGCCCAAGCCCGTATGCTCGCACCTTCCTCTTTACCCCGTCCATACGGTTCTGTACAACGTCAGGTTGTAGTTTTTTTTTTGAACAGAAATCCATTTTCTCTTGAAGTCCGCCTCCGATTTGACAACTTTTGGGTTCTTCCGGAGAGCCTGCTTCATAATCGCCCAATATTTCCCTATTGGACGAAGTTCCGGCGCGTTGGGCGGGTTCATTTCCTTTGGCACGAAGGTGACCCCGTTGGCTTCGTACCACTCCAACACGTCCTTTGAATAGTGGCACGAAGCGAGATCCGGCCAGAAGATGGTCGGGCCCTCGTGCTGCTTCAATAGTGGTAGTAAGCGCTTCTGTAGGCACTCCTTAAGGTAAACCTGCCCGTTTACCGTGCCAGTCATCACGAAGGGGGCGCTCCGCTTTCCGCAAGAGCAGATCGCTTGCCACACCATGTACTTTTTGGCAAACTTGGATAGTTTCTGCTTGCGAATCTCCTCCGGAACGCTGAATTAGTCCTCTGCGGAGAAGAACAACAGGCCCGGCAGCTGACGAAAGTCCGCTTTGACGTAGGTTTCGTCGTCCATTACCAGGCAATGCGGCTTCGTCAGCATTTCGGTATACAACTTCCGGGCTCGCGTCTTCCCCACCATGTTTTGTCTTTCGTCACGGTTAGGAGCCTTCTGAACCTTGTATGTACGCAGGCCCTCCCGCTGCTTGGTCCGCTGGACGAATGAACATGACAAATTCAGCTTATTGGCGACATCCCGGACCGAACTTCTCCGATCACGTCTAAACTGCTTAACTACGCGCTTGTGATCTTTTTCACTGACGGAGCATCCATTTTTGCCGTTCTTCACCTTCCGGTCGATGGTTAGGTTCTCGAAGTATCGTTTTAGTACTCTGCTGACCGTGGATTGGACGATTCCCAGCATCTTACCGATGTCCCGATGTGACAACTCCGGATTCTCGAAATGAGTGCACAGGATTAATTCACGACGCTCTTTTTCGTTCGACGACATTTTTCCAAATTTACGAAAAATTTACAGTGAAGCATGGCTAACGTGATCCATACACTCTTATCTGATTATAAGCGAAAGCTGAAGATATAATTCCTAAAAATTAAATTTCTACAGCGTTTTTTCCGTGATGCAATTTGATATGACACACCCTTTAATATTGAAAAAAAAACAAATTCCACATATAATCCGTAAATTAAAAACTTCGTCAGATAAAGTATTCATTAAAAAAAATATATAAATAAAATCTACAATAAACTGTCCACACAAAGTTATCCGTTCGTATAAAACTTCGTCAGTTACTATAATTCGTCAAAAATAAGAAAAAACATTATTCGGCTGTTAAGAAAATACAGCTTTAATGTGTGAAATACAGTGCCTCTTGAATTCTGTTAGTGTTGTTGCGCATTTAATATGTCTTGGCATCGAGTTGAAAACATTTATTCCTTTGAAATACAACGAATTTTGTGAAGCACATGACAAGAAATGAGGTGTTCTTAATTCATTCGCGTTTCTAGTGTTATATCTATGAAAATCACTTCCTCTTTCAACTCGATCACTCAAATATCGAGGCAGCAAACCGTTTACTACTTTAAAAATGAACACCATAGTTAAATAAACAATTCTTTGCTTCACGGATAACCATTACAGAGCGTCCAGCATCAAAGATGAGGAAGTGAACCTATTACATTTTAGAATCAATCGCATTATTTTATTCTGCAAGCGCTGTAACCTCGATATTTGTGTGTCATTGGCTAAAAATAGAATGGAAGAACAAAAGTCTAAATGAGGAGAGATGATTGATTTGTACAGTAGTATTTTGCTGTGAATGGTCAAATCGTTTTTCAATCGGCATAAGATTCCATACTTCTTGGCAATTTTCTTGATGACATTGTCAATGTGAGTGTTGAACTTGAGTTTGTCATCAATAATCACGCCAAGATAGTTAATTTCCCGAACGCGATCAATAGTCTCATCATCAATAGCAATAGAGACGTTTCCATTTGAACGATTTCGCGAGATTACCGTGTACTCCGTTTTACTTATGTTCAATTTCAATTGCTTACACTTCAACCATCTACTTAAAGAATGCAAATCTCCATTTAAATGTGACGCGACCTGATTTAAATCATTAGCTGCAATGAATAACACAGTATCATCAGCAAAAAGATTGATATCACAAAATAGTAAAACTCGTCGCATGTTATCGATGTACATAATAAATAAAATGGGCCCTAATACACTTCCCTGAGGCACTCCAAGATTATTCCCTACGGGACTGGAAATGAAATCGTTAAACATAGTCCTTTGAGTTCTGTCATACAAATAGCTTTCAAACCATTTATAGTACCCGTAATTCCAAAGCGCTTAATCGTATTCAACAACAAGGTATCTTTAGATTCTAATTTCTCTTTCCATTTTGCTAACACCAAATTCAATGCGGTTTCACAGGAATAACCTTCCCGATATCCCGATTGTTCTGGTATTAGCAAAGCGTTGCGGTTTAAATAGTCCAACAGCTGGCCTTTAACAACTAGTTCCAATATTTTCTCTAATGTGTGCAACATGTTGATGGGACGAAACTCTTCGGATTTAATCGTTCCAGCAACCTTCTAAATGGGGACTATTAGGGATTCCTTCCATACCAGAGGCACATGCCCAGTTGATAAAGATTTATTAATAAGGTCCAGCAAGATGTAATCAATGACATGGAAGCAATCTTGAATAACTCTAGCGTTAACATTATCTACTCCAGCCGTTTTTCCTAAAGAAAAGCAAATACTTCTAAGTTTGTCTATTGTAATTGGGTGAAAACTTTCAAATCTACAACTACTGTTAACCGGCTGTTTTATTTCATCAGGTTCATCAACCAATTCAATGGACTGATTGATCAATGAAACACTATTGACAAAATAATCGTTAAACTTAGATGCTATAGCCTGTTCAGACTGTTCAAGTGTGCCATTAAAAGTTATGGACCGCGGTTTGCTATTACTAGGTTTTAATAAAGATTTCAAAATTTTCCATAACTCCTTGCTGTTGCTTTGATGCAGATCAATCTTCCTCTGAATATATTCTCAACGAGTTTTCTTAATCAACTGTGAATATATATTGCGCGCGTTTGTGTACATATTCCAATGATTTCCATCATTTGTTCTACAAAATTTCTTGTACCATCTGTCTCTCTCACGTTTAAGGCGTAAAAGATCCAAATTGTACCAGCTGTTCGAGTTTTTCACACAGACAAACTTTTGCGTAACTAGTCGATTGGTACACGTTTTCAAAGCAGTAGTTAGAACAACTGATGATTCATCCAAATTACTCGTCCCGAATGGAAAATCCAAGCTTCTCAACACGAGATTCGAAACAGCATGTTTCGAATATTTCCTCCAGCACTTTAATTTCACAAAATCGTCGTTATTAACGAAATTATCTTAATAACTATGGTCTCATGATCGGTTATTTTCAAATTTTCATCAGTTACAGTACAAATTGTTTCAAAATTGGAATAAACATGATCAATAAAAGTTTTACTGTGCCTGGAAATACGCGTAAAATCATTTACTGTTTGTTTTAAATTGAAGAAGTCAGCTAAACGCTTCAAATGGTTCGAATTATGGTTGTCTCTCCAATAGATATTAAAATCACCAGTTAATATATTTAATCTGCTGGAATCAAGGAATATTTCTATCCAGTTTTCTAAAATTTCAACAAAACGTTGGTCGCTAGAGCTGGGAAAATGATACAAAACACCATAGTTGCCCATCTTCATGCCACGTTCAACTGTAATGCCCAAGAACCAGTTTCCTTCAATAACTTCGTTGAGGCGAAGATTGAATTGAACTGATTCTTTGACATAAATAGCAACACCGCCAGTATGCCTAGAATGTGATAAACAAGCAGCAACATTATATCCCGGAATACTGTACTGATCAAATGACTCAATTTCAACAATGTGTGTTTCAGACAATAGGACTAAAAATGGACGTTTTTCCTCAACAATCTGACGTAAAGCTACGTAGTTTGTTGACAGTCCCGCAATATTCAAATACAAAATATAATATTGGTTCTCAATTCTTCTGGAACCTGGTTGCTATTTATTAAAATGCAAGCTGCTTTTTTTCAAATCAAAAAGTCTTTGATACACTGAACATTCTGAGTTAAATGCGGCATGATTGACGTCCAAATTCATTTTCCGTTCTCTATTCATTTTCAAACAATTTACACATTTCAATACAGTTGACCTGCACTCAGATGTCTTGTGTTTCTGACTACACCTAGAGCACGTTTCAAAATTTTGTTTGCAATCCGTGCTCTTGTGTCCAAATTCTCCGCATTTGAAGCATCGCAACACATTTATCGCGGGAACTACGGAGCACCGATCAAACCCGACATTTACTTTTTTCGTTTTCATTTAAAACTTTCACGTCTTTTATTGTGATGCCTTCATTTTGACTTTTCAAGTAATCAATGAAGACATCTGAGGAATACTGATCGCTCATGCCCACAATTTTTAATCTCGGCACCGATATGGGAACAACAGCGCTATATTTCTCACCCAAATTGCTTTCAATATCATTTTTTACATCATTTATGTCGGCTCCAGTTGCACACTCAACAATGATGGAGCCATCTTTACCATTCCTAAAATTACTAATTTTGTGTGTTCTTGGATCAAGTGTCGATTTTAAATGTTTACGAGTATCCTCGCAAACTTGTTTGATTCACTCTAGCTTTCCTTCAGTATAGTCTGTAGTCTGTTTCAGAAAGATACCAATTGATACCAAACTACGATTGAAATTGGACAATTTTCACAATGTGCTCGATTTTCGTTTTCCAATTTGTGCCACAATATTTTCCCGAAAGACGTAATCCTACGTCAAAAATATCATGAATCAGAGATTGATTGAGCAATATTATTTTCCATTTTTTTTTTCCATTTCATTGGACTCTCGAAAATAATCTCGCGCCACCCCACACCGACGGAACCTAATTTCAAGGATCAAATTATGTTCCTGGGCAACAGCAGCAGTTCACACAATTATCTTCTGTGATCCACTGTCCACACAGCTGATGCCGCTGCTGGTGCGGCTCGACGGCGGACGCTACCGATCTCGGCATCAGGCTGTGTATAACCGAGTAAATTCCCATAATAAATCAAACTGTTAAAAATTTTGTTTACATGAACAACTTACCCAAATACCCAAAGCGCCGCCACCCCCTCCCCCACACATTTCGCTTCACTACGCGCGGAAAGCGCGCTTTCACAAAGTCACCGAATGGGGGCGGATGAGCACTGAGAGAGCAAAAAAATAAAAAAAAAAAGAAACAACAAAACTCACCGCTTCCCGCTTAAGCACATGTGGAATAAATAAAAGTCAACTGTGTGTACATGTTATTTGTATGCAGATTTTTGCGCGCGGTACCGTTTTTCAGATTTTTTTCCCATCCTCTCCAGTCTGCAGGTCTCATCCTCCCTCGCATCCATTGGCCATTGGTATTTTGATTTTAGCGTCCGTCAGATAGCGAAAATAGGCGACGAATGGGAGGGGGGCAACCCACTGCTGCTGCTGCTACTCGTGGTGGTGGGTGGGTATTAAGCATTAATTTATGTTATTTTTTCTGTTCGTTACGTGGACCCCATTTGCGCACATATTCTCAATCGTGAAGCGGATGGGAGCTTGGTTGGGATCAAAGATTTTAGCCTCGCACACTGATCGCGTTTTGTTTGCAACAGCTTTATAAAATTATTTTTATTTTAGAAAACGCAATCATCTTCCTATCGGTAGTGACCCACAAGCGGAGCCAAACGGTCTTCCGAGCAGACAGCCGATCGGTCGGATGAGGGAAATGTTCACGGACATATTTCACGTATGTTCACAAGCTTCAAGGGATCCGTTTGCGAGAGTATGCGCTATGCAGAGACGGATCCCCATCTGGCAGAACGATTTGCAAATATTTCTTTTTTATGCTCTCGACTGTAAGTTTGTTTACGTCGACAGCAAAGGCCGAGATTTACGCAAATGGATCCCGCAGAAGCGGAAATGGTGACGGACCATGCAGCCGCGCAGCTGGATTTCGATTGGTCTTAATAGAGCAATACTCTTCGGTTGTGGTCTGTCAGTTTAGAAATGGGCCCTCGGGGAGGATGTTTTTTTTCTGGCTGCCGAAAATTTGCATACTGGCAGTTGTCGATTGAATCCGTTTTTTCTCGATTCCGTGAGTTTGTTTTTATCTGCCGACTGATTGTTCAGCTCTCGACAGAACGCACGAGGTTCGTTTCGATTTGATGCACAAATCGATGGGATTCGAAGCAGCGGATGCACTTTTTTGCGGTTCAATTGATGCGCATTTTATGTAACTAATTATAATAAATTACGCGCCAGCGAAAAATGCTTGGTTGGGATTACATAACTGATAAATTGTTACCGATGGAACCAGGATAAAACGTATTTGCAATGGGTATCTAACTCGCATAAATTAATCTGTTTATCATTTTAATGGTAATCAAATTGTACCGTTCGTTCTCACGCGAACGATTCTAATACCAGTATATTTCTGCCAAACATCAACTGAGATCCCTTTTTGACGATAGTTTCAGCAGAAACTATCCGCCATCTATTGTACGCTATTTTTTCTATTCATAGAGCTTCTAATCTTAGCATAATTGCAAACAATGTGGAATTAAAAAAAACAAATTGATACCAATTAATTTCGCTCAATCAATCTCTGATTTATGATTTTTTTGACGTAGGATTACGTCTTTCGGGAAAATTGTCCAATTTGAAACGCTTAGTGCTCAGTCATTCCATGATGGATTGATGCGAATTTTGCGTCAATCGATTTGGGCACTCCATAACAATTTATTACATTGAATAAAACAATATACACCATGAAACTAACTATCAAACTGTCCGAACGGAAATCTCTGGTTCTGATTGATCGAAATCGAAGATACAAGCTTCCTCTTGTGCTAACAGTTATTGCTCAGTCATTTCCTGACGGATTTACGAGATTTTTTCATTAAACGAGTTGAGCACTCCGTATCAATTCATTACAATGAATAAAATAATATATTATATAAAGCTAACTATCAAACAATAGAAAAATCTCCAAAAGGAAATTCGCCAATTGTTCGATTTGCAAAAGCAACTTATTCGCTCACATCCAGTGCATCTGCACTCTGAAATTGGAATACGGAACTGTGTAATTAAATCAGTTTGTTGTTTGATTTTCTGCTGATGTGAGTTCCATACGTCATGTTTCTGAGAACCGAAAATTCAGTTTCAGCTATTTTCGTTTTGCTGTGTTTAATTGTAGATTAGACAGTTTAATACTTCACCATCTCTGGCAATCCAAGCAAGCTGTGGTGGCTCTTTCACTCACAATATCATGTCGCAATCATGGCGGAAAAGAATTAGACTGCTTTTTGAAAAAGGGCCAAAATTTTTCCATCATTTTTTACAAAAATTAGAACTTAGAAACCAGGGTTGCCAACAATAATTTTCAAAAATCAGCAAGAATGAAAAAAAAATCAGGAAATGTCTGTTTGTCTTCAGACACAATTTCCGTATGCGATTTGTTCACCACCTGCAAAAAGTGTTTTTAGTTTACATAGAATACTAATTTTGACTAATTTTGACTAATTTTTTGGCCGAGTGGTTAGCGTCTCACATTATCATGCTGGGTGTTCGGGTTCGATTCCCGTTCTAGCCGTGGGATTTTTCGTCAGAGAAATTTCCTACGACTTGCACTGTGGTCTCGCGTATTCTAGAGCCGTTTAGGCTGGATGAGTTTTCCACAGCATTTGGGAATGAAAAGGGCGTATTTTAGTAAGAGAAATATTTGATAATGTACACCTCAAAAACTATGAGTCGTACCGAAATAGTGTCTTAGAAAAAGTTATAGAGTATTGATGTTAAAACGTGAAAAAATATACGCTGAAAAAAAAATTATTACTCTTTTTTTTATTTACAAAAAAAAACTTCAATTTGCAATATCTAGAATTTTTGTTTTAAATTTTTTTCATATAAAATAGAATTCATGTAGAAGTCAGGCTGTGTTGGGGAAACCGTAAATCGGACCAATCAAAACGAGGCAGTTAGGGCGTTTAGATAGCGCTTGACATTTTACGGTTATTTACGTGCTTATCCCAGGAAACATTATATATTTTTTAATTGTGATAGATGCGTAGAAATATTTCCTATCAATTGACGCAAACATTTTTCCGATCTTCATATTTTCTTGCATGTTCTCTGTTTGGGTTTTCATTTTACCCCTCTTATATTTCGGTAAGACGTTGAAATCAGTGCAGAAATGTTGATAGATAACAAAAATTAATCCTCTAGTATTTGGTATGGCCCCCCTTCGGCGTCCAGCGCTTCCTGCAAGCACCGAGGCGAGATTTCTGGTCACTGTAGACGGAAGTACCTCCCTGATCTCCGTAATCGTCGTTTTGAGTTCTGCTTCGTTCACTGGATTTTGATGGTTGGATGGTTCTTGATTTCCCACCGCATATATTCAATAGTGTTCAAGTTCGGTGATTTCGGAGGTGTTTTGAGTTGATTGGGACATAATAGAGCAGGCATTCCAGCACCACGAAGTCAGTTTGCTTCGGGTCATTATTCTGTTGAAAGTAGTAATCACGAGGAAGACCGAATTTCTGAACGGGAGACTGCAGGTAGACCGTGTTTTACTGTGATAACCAAATGCTGAATCTGAAGCACCGATCTTGGTTTCCTCCACGCCATCTGTCTTCCATTCGATTCAAATATCGAAAATATTCAAGTATGGTTTTCGGCTCATCCGTATAAAATACCTTGTTCGAGAACTACAGGGTGGGCCATTTAAAGTGGAAGGATTTGTTTTTGCAATAGCACAGTAAAGAAGTGGAATTTAAAATATTTTTTTTTTTGAAATTCATTTATTTTGGTCCAAGGAGATTTGTTCTAACTACTTTTTGATTATGATATCTCGTAAATGACCGCCTCTGGCCTTGACCGCAAAATGTGCCCTTTTTTCGGCATTTTCCATCACTTTGCCCAATGTTTCGGCTGATATGGCAGCAATTTCTTGTCGGATATTGTCGGATATTGTTCAGCGCAGCCAGGGTCCTTGGTTTACCAGTGTATACCTTGGATTTTAAATATCCCCATAAAAAAAAATTCAGGAGGCGTCAAATCAGGTGATCTCGGTGGCCAGTCATAATCGCCGTTTTTCGATATTAATCTTCCGGGGAACATTTCGCGCAATAATTTGGTCGTGGCAGCCGCTGTATGGCATGTAGCGCCGTCCTGTTGGAACCAGTAATTGTCCAATTCATTTTCACGAACAAATGGCAATAAAAAATCGGTTATCATTGTCCGATAACGCTCCCCATTCACGGTTACCGTTGCTCCATTTTCGTTTTCAAAGAAGTACGGCCCGATGACTTTATCGGCATAAATGCCACACCACACAGTAACTTTTTGGTCGTGAAGAGGTTGCGTTTCGATGAATTGAGGGTTTTCAGTAGCATAAAACCGACAATTTTGTTTATTGACTCCACCATTCAAGTTGAAATGCGCCTCATCAGACATTATGATTTTTTGCCAAAAGCCACAATTGAGAAGTTATTTTGAATGTACAGCTGAACAATTTCAGCGCGTTGTTTAGGTGTGTATTGTTCCATGGTTAAAATTGTACTGAAATGACGCTTCCAACGCGGTATGACATTTGTTAATCTGACATCTCTGTCAAAAGTTATGGGGTTGCCAGATGCTTCCACTTTAAATGGCACCCTGTACTTAGGTATGTTTACATATGACTTGGCAAACTGTAGTCGTTTTTTTCATATTCACATTTGAGATGTAATACATTTCACGGCCAACACGACCCTTGGCTCCGGACAGTGTTTGCACAGTCAGGACTTCCAATAATGCCGGCTACTTCGGTAGTCAATTTAGGAATGTTTGTTTTAGGGTTCTTTCGCAGTGTTCGAACATCTACCCGTTCATCATCAGAAGATAGGATCCGTTTGCGTTCTTTACCGGGAGATTTTCCATAGTTCCTTCGTATTTCCACTTGTTTTTGATTTCTTTACTGTAGAGTGGGTTCTTCCGACAGCAGCTTCTGTTTCCTGCAATGTATTTCCAAGACAATTCATACTTATTATCATTGTATGTGTAACAATATCTATTTCTTTCCTCTAACTTGCCATTTTGATAAAAAAAAATCAGACATCAATAAAAAACAAAAACAAACACTGCCCAAGCAATGGTTAAGTGTTGACAACAATCACTGATGGAAAAAAGTACGCTAATTCGTAAAGAAACTTACTTACAAGACTAATTTGTTCGGAGAAATTTAAGGTGTACACTCAATTTTGCGATGCCTAGAATAGAGATTGTTTCCAATTTTTAGGAATAAACAATTAGCCGAAAACTTTTCTCGGAATTTTATTGTACGTCCAGCTAGTTAAATGTGTGAGTAATTAATATGCATAAAAAAAATCAATGTATTAAAAATATTCTATACCAAATAAATGGAAAGTATCGTCAAGTAGCATTTGTACACTCAATTTTGCGATAGACTGTAGATTTTTTTCATTGGGCGTTAAAGAGAGCAACAATATATCGAACCAACGTCGATATCGTTGAATCGTTTCAATCGGCACCTCTGTTTTGGTGGTGAGCGTGACGGCTATGTCCCCTTATGACTATTTTAATATCACATATCACGTTTGCGAAGAGAAACACTTCGACGATGGCAATGAATATAGCTCACTGAAGCAATGATTGCAATTGCTTAGAACTGTTAATGGAAGCTTTTCCTATCCAAATTGGAGGAAAACAGCGACATGAGTGAACGAAACAGAAGAATCATTATGCGTAGAGAATTGACCGATTGCACTTCACCCCGATAGATGAAAATCAATCAATTGAAAATTACACTGGTTGAAGTGAAAGGAACAGGTAATAAATCATTTCCATTTCTTTGTTCCGAAATTGTGGTACGTTTCTTTTTCAACATATTTTGATAAAAATAGTTTTGCAGCTCTTTTAAATTCATTATTTGTCATTGTGAAAAATTCTTGGCGGCAGCATTTTTTATGAATCACCTACCTTTCTGTTTGAATCCAGACACATCGCTAGGCTTGATATACATCATGAAACACGCATTTACTTACCTAAAAAAAAAAGAAACAATTGATTACTCGAATGCAACAGACGAATGGTGAAAAATATTGAATTCACACAAAATTTCCTGTGTGATTTCAATGTTCACTGAGGAATAAATTAGCTTCTTTCCGACTTTGGCGGCCCCGCAAAACCCGGCTTAAGCCCGAAACGAGCAGAGTGATCAGCTAGGCTAGCTATCGGCTTAGTTTTTGTGTTGCATGTTGTGTTGCAAAATTTATAGTTGCAGATTATATTTGTTTATAACGATCCAGCAGTCGCGCCCCCGTGGGTTGGGAAAAACGGAATAATCTGCCTCGAGCGAAACACACACACACACACCCACGCGCGCATGGGAGGGATGCTGCTGCTGCTGCTGCCGGGAACGCACGCGAATAAATTGCCCGAGCAGAACGACTTTCGACGGAGCGGCGCATTTTATCGGCGGATCAAGACTCAAGTGGGGAAAGCGCTCAAAGCCTACTTTGTAGCAGCAAAATATGGGTCACACACTCGCGGGTGCTGTTTTGTGAGCTAGGGTTTTTTTTTTGCAAACAAATCAGGCGAGGCTTGCTCGGATGAAAATTTTAAGCAGTAAAAACACCTCATAAATACATCACAGCAGGCGTAAACCGACATAAATTCATTAAATTGCGAACAGATTAGCATTGAATTATGTGTAGATTAGCTGTGCTGTATGTTTACGCCACCATCCCTCGGCCTAATGTAGTCTGACGGCGCACCCTCCTCATTACCTCCATTTGCCCAAGTCATCGGGGTTAGGACTCGACCAATCGGTTCGAGGATGCTGCTCCTGCTGATTTGCTGATGGCCTCCGGGTATTGTTTGCGGTGCGTGCGTGTTTATACGGGGAACCGTGTGTTTCGTGTTTCGTTCGAGTAGATCTAGTTTGCTTAACCCATTTTGCTATGCCTTCCTCTCTCTCTCGCCTTCCCCCTATGAGAGTCTCATTCAGTCTCTCCAGGAATACATTAAATCCGACACGTTCGAACATAATTGTTTTATAATGCTTCCACGCTAGACCGAAAGCAAGGGGTTGTAGCGATGAGGTCAAGAAGATGTAAAGTCTATTATACACCTATTAAGGAGCGAAACTGAAACGACACCGACGAGAACACCATGCAACAGGATGAGTGGATTGTTTTGGATTTAGTTCCTTAGTTTTTGGACTGAAGACGACACACAAGGGGAGGTGCGGTGGATGTGTTTTGACGAGAGACCGAGAAGAGAGAGAACAAAAAAAACTATCAGATTACACGTAAATCGCTTCCCAGAACGGAAATTATGGATCGTTTGCCTCCGGCAGGTAACACAAGCCAGGCTGAGCAGCTGGTTGAACATGGATTGCCGAGCTGTAAATCTTTCCAAAGCTTACGATTTAATACCACAGTTTAATCATAGCAACCTGTATCACATTGACTCCGATAGCGCACCGATTGTCGAAGCCTACTATGTACAACCGATCGGAACGCAGAAAAATGCAAGAAATGCTCTCACGAAACACCAACAAAGCGCGAATTTCACCGCACACCAAAACCCATCGACTGCATCTATTATTCACTCGAAACAGTTAATATCAGTGAAATGTGAGAAAATTTACAAAACTACCCCCCCCCCCCCCCCCCACGCGGCTCCCCGCTTCCGTCGGAGGCAAACAAGCCCGATGATTTATTAAAGTCATTAAAGCGTTTAATTATTTTCCACTTTTCGCCATTCAGTGGCAAATGCTGCTCCAATGTACTGTTTCCTTCTTACGCGCGGAGCAAACAAAAAGAAAACTTATAACCAAATGGTTCTCGTTCTTCTTGACCAAAACCCCTTCAGTATTTAACTTCTTTTTTTTTTGTTCTGCACTTCCTTCTCGGACTTTCGAAGCAACGGAACGCGATTCCCCACCGGGAAGCCGGGGGGAAAAGGATACTGATGTTTCGCTTCAGTACCATCTTCAACTGCTTTTCGCACGTTTTCGAAGTTGGTTCGCGCGCTCCTTTCTTAGCAGTCAGTTTGCGCTTCATTAATGGAAAAGCGGGAATTAATTAATGGTAAGTTTGTGTGCTGTCCCCGCCGCTCGCCGCGATGGTGGCAGCATTCGGTGGAAGGATATCTTTCTGATTAGCATTTGAGGCGCGGATTACGAGGTGGTATATCTCTTAGATTTCGATTCTTTGTTCCGATCATAGAATTTTTGTTTTGACGTAGGACTACGTCTATGATTTCTATATAGGAGGGGTCACTCTACGGAAATGTATCGAAAAATTAAGAGATTTCAAATGCATATTACGCAAAATCGTTATTGCGATATATGTTATACTATACACGATTAGAGAGGAAATTTATTCAGCATATGACACAAACAGTGAATATAGTAAAAAAAGGAACAATTTAGCGAATAAAGTAGGTATGTTTTTCTAGATTTTACTCGCTGCTTGTGCTGGGGGAGAAGAACAAACAACAAGTTTATTGAAAACGGTAGTTCATCATACGATCTGGACCCGAACGAACTGCTTGCGTTGGACGGAATGAAAATGCTTGGGGAAAGCTAAAAAAGATAACGATATTGTCATTCATTCAATGCATTTTTTTCAACTCGTGGGTAACATTGATATGCTTTCCGTAGGAAGCAGCTGAGGAGGGAGCTGCGACAATTGAATTGGATAAACGAATAATCCTGTAGTGGGAAAACAAATTAAGTTTGTTTTCGTTGCTTTAGATCCATTGTGAAAATTGGAAAATATCGTTACGGGTTTTTTTCATTCATTGAAATATTATTGAATATAATCTTTGATGGAAACTACGTTGTGTCCCAACATGAAATACGAAAAATTGTGCGAATGAAAATATTACATACAATTTTTGAGCACTTTGTTTCTCAGTAGGAATACTCAAAAACTCTCAAATAAATTCCGTACAAATTAGAAACTGCTCTTTCTTGCTCTCAAAGTCCTACGTCAAGTTTCCGTCCGTGCCTTTAGGCTGAGACCCTTCAACTTTTATTTATTTGTTTGCATTGATACTACAGTGACCCTCAGAAAGAAAAATCCACACCCAGTATAAATAGAAATTTGAACAAAATGTATCGTTCAAAGTATTTTTATTTCTTTAAAAAGAAATTATTATTATTTTAATCAAGTAACAAGCGTTTTACTTAATGCATAGTTCACAGTTAGTATGATACAAAAAAAAATGCCGAAGTGTCTACGCTCCCGCAGCAAACAGCTATTCATCACAATACGATTGGGCGATCTTTAGAAAAAGATCGATCGTAACGGATCGATTTTCTAAACAGCGTTAGGGATCGATTCATCGATTAAATCGGTACCAAAGAATCGTTCTTTACTGAATCGATTTTTGAAACATCGAATGCCTTTTTTCCTATTTTTTTACTTGTTCTATACTATTATTGTCATTTCTTTAAACATGGAATAAATATTTCACATTTCTATTCGAACATCAAAGGCGTTTCAGTTTGATTCCCAGAATGAAGGACACAAAAAAACTTGAAAGCCCAGAAACGTTTTCCAGGGCATTCATCTTGAACCGTCATGGAATTATTTAATTAAATCAATTAATTGAGAATTGTTGTTAGAAATTCAACAACTGGTATTCAACTAGAACTCCGCTGACAATAATCCCTTTGAATTTAATCGTATCATACGTCTGGCATTTAGTCGCAATATTGATAGTAGTCCCAGTCCTAGAAAAGAACACTTCAGCTAGACCTGATGTCACCATCCCATCTCGTCACAATGTTCACTGTCAGCCTAGTGATTGTGATGGTGTAAATATAAATTGTGACCACTTGTTTTGAAATGACCAAACTCACAAAACTGCTTTTCCTTTATTTACGACCACTAATTTGACAGCTTTGAAAGGGATCCAATGTTTATGAAATTTGTCAAGTGGTTTGATGGAGACAATTAATGTTAACTGAAAAGCAAATTTACAATTTTTTCTACGATCAAAAAGATCGATTTTCGCGATTTTTTTTGGAGTAGGAAGAATTGATCCGAAACATTGGAAATCGGAGAGGAAAAGATCGGTCTTCTAAATATCGATCCTATCCACTATCACTAATTTGACATCCACGAAAGCTATCCAAATGTTGACATTATGTTTAGAAAATTTGTCAGGTGGTGAGATTAAAATCAATGTACATTGAGAAAACTATGGATGGGTTATACCTATGATATAACCGCAAGATTGACGTAGGACTGCCGTTGACTT
Source organism: Toxorhynchites rutilus septentrionalis (assembly GCF_029784135.1). Taxonomy (NCBI): domain Eukaryota; kingdom Metazoa; phylum Arthropoda; class Insecta; order Diptera; family Culicidae; genus Toxorhynchites; species Toxorhynchites rutilus. The sequence continues at coordinate 3,093,327 of NC_073744.1, forward strand.
AGTAATCAATTGTATTTCTTCTATTAGCAATAATCCCACCTAGGATGTTCCTCATTGGGTATGATATCGCCGCTAGAGCTATCTTTTGTATGTATTGATTAAATTATTGATTAAACCAGTGAATGAATGAAAACAATTACGAATTCAATTGCAAACAAATCCCAATTTAGGCCAATTCATGCATTATGGTAGTGGTTATCGCAGTAAATAGTTATCAACATTTTGCCTAATCAACAAACGGTATGCGTAGAAGTTCAGTGAGCTGGCGACATGATGAGATATCTTCCAATGCAGTCTTGAATAATCGAGCCAAAGCATTGCATTTGCACCCTTGTTTGTAGACCGTGTTAGCAAAACGAATTCCGGAGTATAAAAATGCATAGGGGTATAAAAGTATTGCAGACTTGAATGTATCTGCAATGCCGATTTTCCCAACTTTTTGGTTTCGGAATCTTTGTTGGGAAAACACATTCCGGTTTGCTAAAATGCAAGCGAGGACAAAAGTTCCCGTAGTTTGCATCTATTTTGCAATGCCAATTTCCTCAGGCTCCATGTTTTTGAAATCTGTGTTAGGGAAACATTCAGATTTCCAGAAACGCAAACCAGTGCAAAAGTACCCGCTGCTTGCATCTTTTTTGCAATGCCGATTTCTCCTGGCTCCATGGTTTTGAAGTCTGTGTTAGGGAAACATCGATCCATTCCAGCGATCGTACCTCAGTCGTTGCGCAATTATAACTGAATGGATTTCCGATCGGCACTTGCTTGTATACCGATTGGTGTGATTTGAATAGCCTGTTTTGAAAGCAATTTCAGGGCTATTGAAACAAGTTTTTGGATCAGAACGCGTAGACATTTTATCTTTCGAATGAAGTGTTTATTTCGTTCAGTTGTTTAGAAGCTATTAACGCTCAAAATCTCGTTCTCCGGCGTAACGCTTTCGTTTTCAAAACTTTCAACTTACACCCCAGTATAGGAGTGAAAGACGTAGTCCTACATCAGAAATACTAAGAAAAAATCGAAGGAAAAAGATCGATCATCTTTTTCCTTCGATTTTGACGTAGGACTACGTCTAACCGGAAGATATAGGGGGAAATGGAAATCTAGGCACTGAACAAGTAGGAAAAAATGCAAGATTTGGAACGCTTATAACTCGAGCATTTCTCAATAGATCGCATAGGTTTTTGCATCATTGGTAGGAAATATATCTACGCATCTATCATAATGAATAACATTTCATTTTTCTTGAGATAAATAATTGAATAATTGTGAAATATCAAGCATTATCCAAATGCACTATGTGCCCATTTTTGATTGGTCCATTTTGTGCTCCTCAAATCGTACCGACCAAAACGGGCAACCAGAGCAGCAGCGAAATAGAATGAAGCACGATTGGAAAGGAAAAAGAAAAAAATGAACGAAACATTGGTCGCAGTCTCACACATGCGTAATTCTCGGGCCAGCCAGTCAGCTTAAAAATCCCCGCTCCGCTGCCGTAACGATCATTCTCATTCAAACCGTACACCACATCGGTTCGCATCACAACACATCAACAAACCAACACAAGCAGCCATGTCTGGACATGGTAAAGGAGGAAAAGTGAAGGGAAAGGCAAAATCCCGCTCGAACCGTGTTGATCTGGAGTTCCCCGCAAGGGTAGCTAGGCCGAGCGCGTTAGTACCAGTGCACCAGTCCACCTAGCCGGCGTTATATAGTTTCGGCCGCCGAAGTGATCGAGTTGGCTGGTAAAGCAGCTCGCGACGATAAGAAAAACCGCATTCAGAACAGAACACATCAACAACAACAGGCAGTTGCAGCGAGTGGCGAATGGCAAACGCAATCGCAAAACGGCATCAGATAGCAGAAGAAAAAAAGTTTGTTCTTTATACAAACTGCTTTGGTGGCAAATCCAGAACAAGGCGGCATCGAGGGCGTTCGAAATGGTTTTTTTCAAAACCACGAGTACTAAGTTTTCTAAATTGGAACCATTCCATAAAACAAGGCGCTTTTCAGGGCCATTAAACCTTCCAAAAAAGAGTTTAGGAAATACACATCAATACAACAACAGGCAGTTGCAGCGAGTGGCGAGTGGCAAACGCAATCGCAAAACGGCATCAGATAGCAGAAGAAAAAAGTTTGTTCTTTATACAAACTGCTTTGGTGGCAAATCCAGAACAAGGCGGCATCGAGGGCGTTCGAAATGGTTTTTTTCAAAACCACGAGTACAAAGTTTTCTAATTTGGAACCATTCCATAAAACACGGCGCTTATTAGGGCTATTAAACCTTTCAAAAAATAAAAAATAATTTTTTCATAATTTGTTGCCAGGATATGATGAGTATGAGAATTTGGCAGTTGTGCTGAGCTTATTGATTTTCACCAATTAAATTGCTTCCAGATTGAAAGTACAGTAATTTACACTTATCTCGACATTTAGCTAATTGGACGGACCTGTAATGCGACATATTTAGTTGGACATTTTTGTAAACATAGGGTTCGGGGTCCAAATTATGACCCCACATTGAAAGTCGACACTGTACCACTGTCATCGCAAATGTTCAATTACAGGTTAAAATTACCTCCAATCCGATACTGAGTGGTGGTAATGCGACGTGCCATTGAATGTAATTTACTGTAAAATATGTCACAAGCTGGATGGGAAGAAATTTTCCAACTGTGAAAGCTGTAGCGAGTGGCAAATGCAATCGCTAAACAGAAAGGTTTAGCCGAGCAAGATGGGGATATCGAGTAATAACAAAACAATAAGCTCTTTAGATTGAAGATAATCTTGTGATCCTGAAAAGGACCCTGTTTTGCCGGCGTGTGAATCCAACGAGCGAACAAATCGTAATGAATGTATTTTTTGCCATTGCTCCCTTTTAACGCTCATTCGTTCGTCTCTTTGGACTCGCCCCTCTGGCTGAGTCTGCCGATTTGTCTCTATCCTGTGAGTGTGTACCGCTAGAGTATAAAACACGCGGACCCCAAAAAAATATCTTATTTTCTTTCAAACTGGTGCCGGAGCACCAGTATACCTAACAGCGATTATAGAGTTTCGGCCGTCGGAGTGGTCGAGTTGGCTTGCAAAGCTGCTCACGACAATCAGAAAACCCGCATCAAGAACAGAGCAGCTTCGGTTCGGCGCTCATCAAGGCAACAATTAGTTTCAGTGAGTGGCAAAGTGTTTCTCCGGCACGTCGCATTAAATGTAATTTACTGAACAACATGTCACAAGCTGGATGGGAAGAAATTTTCCAACTGTGAAAGCTGTGGCGAGTGGCAAACGCAATAGCAAAACAGGAAGGTTTAACCGAACAAGATGGGAATATCGAGTGATAACAAAAACACAACACCAAAGGTTCTTTTCAGAACCATCAACATATTCATAAAGAGTAAACAGTAAACTAATCCATTTTTCAGGTAGATAGGTAGGTATTCACGTAGGAGAAGAAAATAAAACAATATATTTAAAATATATATTTAACAAAAGCTGTCCCCTTTGTATAGTCCTACGTCACTCCGGTTATGTCCCCGACATTACCCACCCGTCTTTTTTCTTAGTATTTACGATTTTTTCGGGTACAATGAATCGATCCAAAAAAAATCGGAAATCGAAATGGAAAAGATCGATCTTCTGAAACGTAGGCGAAACGTAGGTGAAGACGAGTGGGCATCGCAAAAGAGATTATAAATCAGTATAAGCGTTCTCTACAACGTTGACTATATGACTATACAAAGAGAGCGAAGGTGGTGCTTGGCCTTATTCTTCGTGGGAACACCGACTTGTGAACAACGTTTGCCGGGCGAGCTGTATGGCGAGGGATCGAATGCCTTTCTCAAGGCGATGAGGGTGGAGGAGTAGTACCGGAAAAGTAATGTTTTTCAAGGGCCTTTCTCAAGACTAAAGAAAATAGACAAATTTTATGCCAACGCGACTAACCGTTGGCAGCACCATCTCAGATAGCAGTGGAACGTTGTGTGTGAAGACATGGGTAATTTGAGCAACTATGCATACTTGAAATAATCGAAAAACAATTAGACAACTTTTTGGAAAAAGCCAATTTTGTTTTCTTAAATTTTTTCAAAAAAATATAACATAAAAACTATAATACCTTCAGAATTCATGTCAAAGGATGAAATGTAGGAAATTGTTGAAATTTTTACGAAAAAATACCAGAAATTTTAAGGAAGAAAATTTCGCTGAGAAAAACGTTATTTTAAACATTAAAAAAAACGTATTTTTTAAAATTCCCAAAAATATATATATGAATATCCCTTAAAGTTTCCAACAGGGAAAAAGTTTTTCGAGCAACAACTTTTTCATGTTTTCTTTGAAAAAAAAAAAACTAACAACTAATCCTAATTTTGTTTAAAGTCGAGATAGCGATATAGTGTATTGGACAAAGTTTTAGATCTTATTAAAATGTGAACTTTTGTCGAAGTTGAGATCTAGAGATAGAATATGTTGTTAAACATGGCAAAGGAAAGTTTAAAGATCCTCGGCTCCCTTCGGTGCCGGTTCTAGAGTGTAATCGCTTAGGTGTGACTGCCATTTTGGATGGAAAGAAGAGTTTTATTCCATCACACGAAGTTCGGGTTACATTCAGTGGTTCTTCGATGCCAGACTATCTTTGTTTTCATAATGTTCTGATTCCAGTTCGATTTTTTTCTCCGAAGTTGATGCTCTGCCAGAAGTGCAAACGATTTGGTCACACAGAACAGTTTTGTGCAAATAAAGCTCGCTGTGGCAAATGCGGACAGTCTCATTCTGATGGGCAGTGCACCATCTTGGAAGTCATATGTCTACATTGTAATGGTGTTCATATTGATGTAAAGAATTGTCCCTTATATAAGGAACGGGCATGGTTTGCTCGTGAAAGAGTGATTCATAAGTCAAAATTGAGTTACGCCGAGATGCTTCGGCAGGTCGCCCCTGCTGTCAACGATGACAATCCGTACGATTCCCTCAGAGAACTTACGGACTTGGATGAAGAGGTTCCACATTGTAGTCAGAATGCGGCACCAAAACGAAAAAATGTTTCCATGCCAAAACACGCCAAAAAACCGAAGCAGTCCTCGCCTGTCATTCACATAGAAGACTTTCCCCCGTTAAGCCCTACGGTCTCTACTCCCAAACCCATGATTTCACCAACGAAAGCCCCCCGTCCTCATGGATTTTCACAGCAACGAAATAATAAAGATCAAACTTCAGGTAAACTGAACATCACAGGTCTGATTCAACTAATTGCTGATATTTTTGTATTAAATCCTGTATGGACAGATACACTGATGAAGTTATCTCCTCTCTTGAACACCATTCTCGCGAAAATCATCGTTTCTTGGCCCCTCCTTGGTTTGTTCTTGACTATCGATGGCTAATTCCGGTCGGCCGAGAAAGAATTTTTCCTTGTTCCAGTGGAACTGCAGAAGCGTTTTGCCGAAACAGGCAAATCTTAGAAACTTTTTGAATTGTGTCGATGCTGATTGTTTTGCATTATCCGAAACTTTTCTGGTCGAGGAGTTGAACTTTGTTGTTCCGAGGTTTAACATCATTCGTGCCGATCGCGATAGTCGGGCTGGTGGGGTTCTGCTGGGTATCAAAAACAATTATTCATACAACCGTGTTCGGTTGGTGAACTTGGGTCCAATTGAAGCAGTGGCGTGCTCTATTGATGTCTGTGGCCAGTGGATTACTGTTGCTTCGATATATATTCCTCCGTCACGCCCATTGAGTTTTCCGATTCTAAGAAACGTGTTCAACCAACTTCCTCGCCCGATGTTTTTACTCGGGGACTTCAATTCCCACAGTTGTGCTTGGGGTGAAGCTTACGATGATAGTAGAGCAAACTTAATATACGATCTGTTGGATGAGTTTGATCTCTCCATTTTAAACACAGGTGAGATAACCCGTTTGGCTTGCCCACCGGTTAGGTGTAGTCGAGTTGATCTTTCAATTTGTACTTCAAGCTTTGCGCTGAATTGCTCCTGGTCCGTGTTGGATGATTCAGCAGGAAGCGATCATCTACCGATTCATGTCAAATTTTCCGAAAGGGGTTCATTTGAAGCTACAGTACCTTTTGATATCACCAAAAATATTGATTGGGTACAATATTCATCGCATATTTCCAGAGCCACGGACTGCTGCGAGGTGGCCATACCAGATCTCCATAATTATATTTCTAATTTAATGGTTGAGTCTGCTCATCGTGCACAAACGAAACCCGCCCCTGCCTCTTCTTCAGTTAGTAGGTCTCCTACAATTTGGTGGGACAAAGAGTGTTCTGATATAGTAAAGAAACGTTCTAAGGCATTAAGAAAATTGAAAAAACGTGGTGCGATGCATTTATTCCTGGAATATAAACGGCTTGAGGCCAGAAGCAAAAAACTGTTCAAATCGAAAAAGCGTAATTATTGGAAAAACTTCATAGACTCTTTGACAAGAGAGACAGCCATGCTTACATTGTGGAACACAGCTCGTAAACTGCGTAATTACTATCCTCCTCCTTCGTGCGTTGACATCATAATAAAACAGAATGGATACAGGAGTTTACTAACAAGACTTGTCCGTCGTTTGTCCCTTGTGCATGTCCTGAGTTCAGAGAATTACCTACCACCGAAAATGATCTGATTAAAGACTTCGATTTGTTCGAAATTAACCTTGCTTTAACCCAGAGTAATAATTTTTCGCCTGGTACAGATGGTATAAAGTTTTCTCTCATTAAAAACAGGAAGTGGGTTATATCTATGGTATAACCGCAAGGGTGACGTAGGACTATCGTTGATTTAGAGATCATTTGTTTGAAGTTGAATCTAAATCCATCCTGAGTGAATGAATAAATATATATTTGGGTGACTTCAAAAACGAGAGTGTTACGTTGGAGACTCAAGGTTTTATGCATCCAATATTGGATACAAAAAACCTTGTTCTGAAGAATAATCTTCAGAAGCTTTCCTGCTAACTGCACTTGATCGACAAATCACAAAACCAAATGTATGTGGTCGCAGTATTATATGGATAGAAAACATCAAAATAAACTCGCTTGAATGTAATTTTCAATTCCAAGGGGAACTGGCAGATTATTTTTCAGTAACGATCATTTCTTTCCAGGTTTCCTCTCGATAACCAGCAAACGAAAAGAGTTGCGCGCGTGTATGTGTGTGTGTGTGGCGGCTGCTTCTATGTCTTCCCGAGGAACCGTATTTCGATGCTGATACTCTCTTGGTCACGAGAGTATCAGCATCGGCTTTTCTGCGCTCCCTCACAGTTAAAACAAACTGATTGCATTTCAGGTCAGGTCAGGCCAGGTAATGAATCCCTCGATCCCTCGCCGTTCAGCTCGTTCAGTAACGATGTTGTCTTGTCGATGTTCTCAGGCGTCGTGCACAAATTACGTAACGCTAAAAATCCGAATTTTGAACCACCTCTCCCCCCCCCCTTTCGTAACGCAATTTCCTATCTCTAATAAACAGAAAGTAACGCAACATCTACCCCCTCCCCCCTTATCGCGTTACGTAATTTGTGCATGACGCCTCACGAAAAATGAATCGGTTTCACCACCAGAATATCATTTCAGTATGCTTTTCGTGTGTGATTGAATCGAGAGAAGGTGTGGTTTACGATGGCAATTTGGAAGGCAAACTAGAGGAGAATGAACTCTCTGAGTGTGAAAATTTCGGCGACTGAGCAATAATCGATTGAAAATTATATAATTTTCGCGATACGAAACATTTTCCGTTTTTCATGTTATGCATCCAATATTGGATACGAAAATATCCTACTGATGAGAAAGAATAATCTTCAGAAGCTTTCCAGCTAATTACACTTGATTGAAAAATTACGAAATCAAATGTATTTGGTCGCTGTGTTCGTCATATAATTAGAAAACTATAATAAACTCTTTCGCATGGATGTATTCTTCAATTCCCAGGGAACTGGCAGATTATTTTTCAGCAACGATTAGATCTTTCCGGAATGTTCTCGATGCTGTATGGCATCCAAACGAAAATTCTCGTTTCAGTTTGGCCTGCAAAAAAATTTTCTAAACTCTAATCCATCAAATTTGGAGCCCTGAAAAGGTCCGTTGATTATATGCTAAGCCTATATAGCACCCTCTCCTTGGATTCGATGGGCCAGCTGAATGTCCTTGGGCATCATGTGACGCGTTTTGCGTGGATAGTACACAAATTTGTATCTTCGAATAAGCCTCCTGCAGCGTCATAACCGCGGAACTTTGGAAGCGCAAGTCGGTTTTGAAGTCCTGAGCAATTCCACGATCCAAAAGCTGCAAAGGTAGCTTGCGGATCAGCAATTCGGTCGACTTCTGATAGCGATGAATTTCACGCAAAGTTCCCGGTCGATAGCGATGTGGCTTCTTCACCTATCCTGCGGCTGATGCGCTTATCCGAGCTGCTTTCGTGGTGCCTTACCACCGAAAGACTAACGAGCTGTCTGCTTAGTCCCGATGAAACGAGTCCTCACGGTGCGAGAGTAGAGTAAGGAATGAACGAAAGCAAGGGAAGTGTCATTTTATAAAACATAAAAGAATCGAATGTGTCCGGAAACTATTGGAAAAAATGATTTTACATCAGCTAGAATTTTGGGTGGAGAAGAATAATCTTCTATCCGCAACCCAGTACGGATTCCGTCAGGCGCGTAGTACGAGAGACTGTCAAATACTTTTAGCGACAGATATTCAGAATGCTTTCGAGTCGTAGGAGGAGCTAGTCTCTGTGTTCCTAGACATTAAGGGAGCCTACGACTCGGTTTGAATGAGTGCCACAAACTGTGTCAAATTGGAGTTCCCGTTCAACTGGCCCTATTTATGTTTCACCTTCTATCGTCAAAAATAATGAAGTTTTTCCACAACAATGAGGTCAAATCAGTGCGCACTAGCTACCTTGGTCTAACTCAAGGTTCTGCTCTCAGTCCTTTGTTGTATAACATTTATGTCAGGGATATCGATAGTTGTGTTTCGATCGGCTGTACACTGGTACAGTTTGCCGATGATAGTGCTTTATGGTGCCGTGGAAAGGAGTCTATGTTTATAGAAAGTGCTTTGCAATCATCCTTGAATAATCTGGAGCAATGGGCTGCGAATATTGGCTTTGAATTCTCTGTCGCCAAAACTGAGGTTGTTATGTTTTCTAGAAGAAGACCACCTTCATCTCTGCAGCTAACTCTCTATACACAGTTAATTTCTCAGTCAAACAGCTTCAAATACCTCGGAGTGTGGTTTGACACCAAATGCATTTGGAAAGTCCACATAGAATATTTGGTACAAAAATGCCAGAGAAGGATCAACTTTTTGCGAACTATATCGAGTTCTTGGTGGGGAGCCCAGCCCGCTGACATGATCAAACTGTACAAGACCACTATTCGTTCAGTGATGGAATATGGTTGTTTCGTTTTTAGTATGACCGCAAATTCGCACTTTATCAAACTTGAACGCATTCAATTCAGGTGTCTCAGGATTTGCTTGGGTTTGATGACGTCGACTCATACAAAAAGTGTTGAGGTTTTAGCTGGCGTTTTGCCCCTCAGAAATCGTTCTAACCTAAGTGGTGCGGACTCAATCCACTTCATTTTCAAGCAAATTCATGCATGTTTTCAAGCGATTTCTTGCAATAAATTTTCAGACCACCAGGGATGCCAGATTTACAAACATGTTTGTAAATTTACAGACATATCTGTAAAACACTTATTTTTGTTGTAGACTTTTTGGATATAACAATATTTCACAGGTTTTTGAAAATATAAGAGGCTCTATTCATCACATCAAAGATATTTCACTCACCATATGACATTTTTCCATAGTTTAGTTTGGAACTCACACACATAAGTACTTTTGCCCTGACATCATTGCAGACGAAAGAGAGTATACGGTTATTCACAATTAATGAAAAATTTCATTCTCTGCAGGTAAGGAAAAATCTTGAACGAAAATTGTCTCTGATAATTATATTCTGTTCTAGATAAGATTGTTTTGCTGAAATGCAAGGAGATTTATTGAAAAATAGTTAAGTTAGGGTCAGGACTATGTCTTCTGAGTATTTTAACAACTAGCGGCCCAATAAGTTAAGTTATTGGAATAGCTTTGCTGTTGCACTCGAACAGACTCTCGTAACTTTTTTTCTTTTCTTTTATTCAATGTTTCTTTTGTATTCCAAATGTCTCTATGTCTAAAACTTCTACTCTTTCTCTGCGATCAATTGTTGCTCTTTCAATTTGATTTTAACATTCAACTCTACTCTCTCTACTCTCTACTCTGTACTCTCTCTCTATTCTCTCTACTCTACCTACTCTCCCTACTCTCTCTACTCTCTACTTTCTCTACTCTGTACTCTCTCTACTCTCTCTACTCTCTACTCACTCTACTTTCTACTCACTCTACTCTCTCTACTCTCTCTACTCTCTCTACTCTTTACTCTCTACTCTCTACTCTCTACTCTCTACTCTCTATTATCTCTACTGTCTAATCTATACACTCTATACTCTCAACTCTGTACTCTCTCTACTCTCTACATTCTCTACTCTCTACTTTCTCTACTCTCTACTCTGTACTCTCTCTACTCTGTACTCTCTCTACTCCGTACTCTCTCTACTCTTTACTCTCTACTCTCTACTCACTCTACTCTCTACTCTCTACTCTCTACTCTACTCACTCTACTCTCTACTCTGTACTCTCTCTACTCTCTCTACTCTTTACTCTCTACTATCTCTACTGTCTACTCTGTACTCTCTCTACTCTATCTACTCTCTAGTCTCTCTATCCTCCACTCTCTGCTTTCTACTCTCTACTCTCAACTTTCTACTCTCTACTCTCTATTCTCTACTCTAAAAAAAAAGAAAAACGTTCACACAATCACATACACGCACAAACGAACACATGCACACACGCGAACGCGCAAAGTCTCACACACAAAAACACATCGCATCTGCTGACTGCTCCATCTCTCACACTGTTTTTGTATATATCAATCAACCAAAACACACACTCCCATACACGCACACGAACACACAAACACGCACATGCACACGCAACCGAACATACGCAAACGAACACACGCACACACGCAGACCCGCACGGTCTCACACACATAACACATGCAAACGCGCACACTCTCTCACACAAAAAAAAACACATCGCAGCTGCTCACTCTCTCACTCTGTTTGTGTTTACGTCGAGAATACGACCATTTACGACCGTTTACGACTGTCCACGACGGCCGCGCTTTATTTTTTAGCGATTTTATTTATAGTAAGACATCGAATAAAAATTTTCATTCTATTTTCAACAACTTACATTCGCTTTCGGGTCTGCTTATGACGAAATATGGGTTACTGTTCGATATTGTAACCACAGACATGATTCATGGCCGTGTGGTGATCTAAAACTTGTATAGCCTTGCATGGCGGATGGAAAATATACACTGCATTTTCTTATAAATTTCATCAACGATAAGACCGCAAGCCTTGGTGGATGTCCAATATATCAACGAAGAAATACTGATTTTTATAAAAATTAACAGCGCGTATGTGGGTGTAGATCGTTGAAATATTTAAACACACTTACAACACATAAGTTATTAAGTGGTCCGAAAAATCAATTTCTTTTCACATTTTCCCAAAAATGACAAATGGAAATTATTAACTTTTGAATCACTGAACCGATTTAGATGATCGACATTTAAAATTGAAACTAATGACAAAGCCTTTTATTGGAAAATATTTAACTTGCGAAAAAAATATTATATTTTAGTAATTATTGATTGTAGTCGTTTTTTATTTTTGACGTAGGACTACGTCTTTCATTTCTATACCGGGGTGTAAAATCAAAGTTTCGAAAACGAAAGCGTTACGCCGGAGACCGAGATTTTGAGCGTTAATAGCTCCTAAACAACTGAACGAAATGGTATGATAAACACTTCATTCGAAAGATAAAATGTCTACGCGTTCTATACTTGTTACTTTCTGATCCAAAAACTTGTTTCAATAGTCTTAAAATTGCTTTCAAAACAGGCTATTGAAATCACCAATCGGTATATAAGCGAGCGCCGCTCGGAAATCCACTCAGTTCAAATTGAACAGCGATTGGAGCATGTTGTCGCTGTTGTGGTGAAGCTCTTCGTTTATCATGAAAGCGCGGATGAACGGTGTCACCAAGAGCCTGTTTGTGCACCTTAGGCCAGATGGGAATCCATCAGGAGGAGAGTGATGCCACAAACGGTTCCCCGGGAAGATCTCGAAGCAGCCGCTACAAACACACACACATACACGCGCGGAATTCTTTCCGTTTGGATGCCATTCAGTATCGAGAAAGATCCGGAAAATAATCTGCCAGTTCCTCTGGGAATTTAAAAATACATTCATGTGAAAGAGTTTATTTTAATGTTTTCTATCCATGTAACACTGTGACCAAATATTTTTCAATCAAGTACTATTAACAGGTTGTTATCGAGTTAGTATTAACCACTTTCACATTCATGTGAAAGAGTTTATTTGAATGTTTTCTATCCATGTAACACTGTGACCAAATACATTTGGTTTTGTGATTTTTCAATCAATCGCAATTAACAGGATAGCTTCAGAAGATTATTCTTCCCCATCAGTAGGATATTTCCGTATCCAATATTGTATGCGCCCGCAATCGATTATTGCTCAGTCGCCGAAAGTTCCGAGCTCAGAGAGTTCATTCCCCTCTAGTTTGCCTTCCAAATTGCCATCGTAAACCACACCTTCTCTCGATTCAATCACACACAAAAAGCATACTTAAGCGATATTCTGGTGGTGAGACACGTTCATTTTTCATGAGGACATCGACAAGACAACATCGTTGCCTAACGTGCTGGAGGAGGTGGACGGCGAAGGATCGACACATACACGCACAGAATTCTTTCCGTTTGGATGCCATTCAGCATCGAGAAAGTTCCGGAAAGATCTAATCATTGCTGGAAAATAATCTGCCAGTTCCTCTGGGAATTCAAAAATACATTCATGTGAAAGAGTTTATTTGAATGTTTTCTATCCATGTAACACTGTGACCAAATATGTTTCAATCAAGTGCTATTAACAGGTGGTTATCGAATTAGCATTAACCACTGGTGGGTTTCCAGTATCGAGGAAAATGTGGAAATATCTAATCGTTACTGAAAATAATCTGCCAGTTCCTCTGGGAATTTAAAAATACATTCATGTGAAAGAGTTTATTTGAATGTTTTCTATCCATGTAACACTGTGACCAAATATGTTTCAATCAAGTGCTATTAACAGGTGGTTATCGAATTAGCATTAACCACTGGTGGGCTTCCAGTATCGAGGAAAATGTGGAAATATCTAATCGTTGCTGGAAAATAATCTGCCAGTTCCCCTTGGAATTGAAAATTACATTCAAGCGAAAGAGTTTATTTTAATGTTTTCTATCCATAAAATATCCATATAATACATTTGGGTTTGTGATTTGTCAATCAAGTACAGTTAGCAGGTTAGCTTCTGAAGATTATTCTTCAGAACAAGGTTTTTCGTATCCTATATTGGATGCATAAAACCTTGTGCCTCCAACGTAACGCTCTCGTTTTCGAAGTCCCCCAAATATTCATTTATTCATTCATTCAGAATGGATTTAGATTCAACTTCGAACAAATGATCTCTAAATCAACGATAGTCCTACGTCACCCTTGCGGTTATACCATAGATATAACCCACTTCCTGTTTTTTATGACTCTGGACTAGAGGGCGCTATATTTTTTTATATTTTTTCTTGAAAGCTGAGGATTTTTTTACATATCATATCTCGATATCAGAGATGCTATTTTATCGTTTTTTAGATATGATTTTTTCAAAGTTAACCGGTGGTTCGAAAAATCATTTTTCCCCCTTTGTCCAAAAATAACTTTCCGCAAAAAATCATAACATCTGAACTACTGAACCGATTTAGATGATCGATATATTAAATTGAAGCCAATAATTCATAATTCTAGTAGCATAGGTCTAGTCTAGTCACATATGAATATTGATCGAAGACTTAAAACATGTTAAATTTACAAAATTATAACTTAAAAACGTTAATTGTAGCATCTCTGATATCGAGATATGTTTGGTAAATAATCCTCAGCTTTCCATAAAAAAATATAAGAAAAAATAGAGCGCTCCTATCTTTAACCGAGAAAACTATGAAAAACTAACTCAATCAATAATTACAAAAACAAAAATTAAATTTTTCTCAAAAGTAATATTTTTTCAAAGAAAAATAACTCGTCAGCTTCAATTTGATATGTCGATGATATGAATCGGTCCAATAGTTCATAAGTTATGACTTTTTGTTGTGGGAAAAATGGGGAAAATTGTTTTTCGAACCATCGATTAGTTCTGAATATTTCAAAAACGAAAAAAATAGCATCAGATATTTTATGTAAAAAACTCTCAGCTTTCAAGAAAACATATAAAAAAATATAGCGCCCCCAAGTCCAAAGCCATGAAAACATTAAAAAACGACTACAATCAATAATTACGAAAATAGGATCCATATTATCTGCAAGTTCAATATTTCTCAATTAAAGCTCATTGGCTTCAATTTGATATGTCGATCAAATTTATAACTTTCGAACCACTTAACCGATTTAAGTGTTTCGAAAGTTATAAATTTTTGAAAAAAGTCATTTTGGGAAAAGTGGAAAAAATAATTTTTTGGATCACCCTAAAATGGAAATGGGCACCCGAATGAAAAAAAATAAAAAAAACACGAGTTTAATGTTTTGCGATAAAGAACAAAATTACCACTTTTGACGAAGATCTGAGAACCACTATATTGGTTTGGCATGGAATGGCTGTATATGTATACAAAATACAATCTTACGTGCATCGCGATGTACAAAGTATTAATGAATATGTGAAAATTAACGTTAAAAGACATTTCTATAGATCTGCACACTTTTACAGACTTTTCCACATTTTTAACAGACATTCACATATTTTTACAGACTTTTTTTTTAAATCATCTGGCATCTCTTCCTTCCACTTTTTATCGAATATTTTCAAATCGCAGGAGTAAACATTTACGTGGCTTTGACTTCGTTTGTTTTTATTTCGTTCGGAAAAACGTTATGTCAAAGAGAGGGGACATTAAAAATGCGTTGTTTAGTGAAAGACTGAGATGCTCTTTCAGAGATGCAATGGTTAATTAAACAATTAACGGAAAAATGTAGTTCGTTCATTTTATAATTTTAATTATTTTTGCCCTTGACAACAATACCTCTTTTATAGTGTTGATTATCATAAGAAAAATAACACTCCTGATCGTTGGATTTCTTTTGACATTTCAATTGGATCTTTTTTGACAGCCGTTTTGATTCAGTCCGCACTACCTAGGTTCTAACGAGTTGAACTGTAGATACCTTGTCAGTTGTCATATTGCTTCCAGTGACGTTAGGATTGGCTTGGATCTTCTTTTCGACAGGAATCCACAACTAAGGTTTCTTATTTCATATCGAGAATGTCTCACCCTGCCTACAACTGAAGCATCGATGAAATGTTACTTTGATTACGATTTTTCCTCTACGATATCTTGTGTCTCGGTTGATACTTCATTGCAAAGAAATATGCTTAGCGGAAGATCTTCAATTTCCGTAAAGAGCTTGTTCCAAGAAAAGTTATCAACATATTTTGCGGACGCTATATTTTACACAGATGTTTCCCTGAAGGATAAGTGTGCGGGTTTTGGAGTGTTTGGCACTGAACTGAAGGTTAGTAGGCGGTTGATTGACCCCTGTTCAATATTCTCGGCGGAATTATCAGCGATTTTATTCGTGGTAGATTACATCAAAGGTCTCCCTCCTGGTAAATACCTTATTTGTTCTGACAGCTTTAGTGTTTTGAACGCTATAAAGAATACAAAAACATCAAAAAAGACAAATCGATTGGTGTTGTACATAAGAGATACCGTTGCATATCTCTTATCGTGCAACTACTTTGTACTATTTTTATGGATTCCATCTCATTCTGGGATCGCCGGAAATGAGATGGCTGATACATTGGCGAAGTGCGGTTGTGATACTAACGAGATCTTCTTCAGAGAAATTCAGTCACACGATTTTCTTCCGATTCTCCGTAGTAGGGCACTCGAGTCATGGCAGCAAGGGTGGTCTGCAAGTGATCTTGGTAGATACTGCTACAGTATTCTTCCTTCCGTTAAAACAAAACCTTGGTTCGATCAGATCGTTTCTTCACGGATGTTCATAAAAAATATGAGTCGTCTAATGGCAAATCATTATACTCAAAACGGTCATCTTTTCAGAATCAACATCACCGATTCGAATCTCTGCGACTGCGGCAAGGGATACGCCATCATTGACCATCTCGTCTGGGAGTGCGAACGTTACGGGGCATATCGAACCAATATTCTGACCGGAATTCCTGTTCAACCAATTCGAGATATTCTTGGAAACAAGGACATTCAAACCATGAAGCTCTTACACGAATTCATCATGAAATCTAAAATTCAATTGTAATTTGGTACACTGTTCGCTTCGCTTTTTTAGACCAACACATAGTATTAGTTAGTATAAGGTAGTTAGTTCCCCTTCCCTTGTCCATCCTTTTGTATGCGAGAATGAAAGCTATTGAATGTTTGGAAAGTATGTGTGTGAGTGTGTTTGGAACTAACCCCGAGTAAGCCGCGGGTAATCGTTTCCTCATAGCTAATTGTTTTATTATTAAGTTTATGTTATGTATATTCTATAATGGTTGATTGGCCAAAATTTGCCCTATGGGACAGCTGTGCCTAATTAATTTTAATAAAGGAAAAAAAAACTTTTGTCGAAGACGTCAACATTCTATCTGTTATATTTTTCTGAATATAAGTCATTTTTGTATGAAGACTCCTGAAAAAAATAATGTTTTACTCGTAACATTTATGTGTGTAAATTCTTACGTCTGACGTCTGTTCTTGACATGTTTCTAAATAGAGAAAAGTTAGCAAATCATGCAAACTGCGATAATCTATATAAATAAAAATGTTGGGCAAAATCTGTTGTTAAGCGGAGAACCCGAAGAAGGGATGGTCCGATTTTAGCCTTCTTTATTTTGTTGTATTCGTCTCTCCCAGTAGATCAATATAGTGGAGAGAAAAACCGGAAAATTTCCGGAAAACTCTGAAGGAAGGTCGGAAAATTCGGAAAATTTAATTCCTACATGTTCGAAAAATACATCATAATAAGCGTTGTTAGTCCATTCGATGTTTGCGCTATCGATCTTTTGTTCGTAAGTGGCTATCGATTGATCTTTGTTCGTAAGTGGAAATGGATTTTCAGGCGAAATAACGCATTTCCATATCTTATAACTATATAAATAAAAATGTAAGGCCAAATGTGTTGGTAAGCGTAAAACCCGAGGAAGGAATAGTTCAATTTGAGTCATCTATATTTCGTTGTATTCGTCTCTTCCCGTAGATCAATATAGTGGAGAGAAAAATCGGAAAATTCGGAAAATTGAATTCCCATATGTTCTACAATTAGCTAAGCGTTGTTAGTTCATTTGATGTTTGCGCTAACGAAATTGATTTTTGTTCGAAAGTGGAAAAGGATTTTCAGACGGAATAACGCATTCCTATATCTTCTATCTATATAAACAAAAATGGAAGGCCAAATGTGTTGGTGTGCCCTAAACCCGAGGAAGGAATGGTCCGATTTGAGCTGTCTTTGTTTTGTAATATTCTCTGTATCAAACTTGTATTCCATGCAACGGAGAAACATGTTATTTCCAAATGCTTGAAGAATCTTGAACGAGAATTGTGTCTGAAAATAATTTTATATTATAAGGACGAATTTTTGTAGAAGTACTAGACAATTTATAGTAAAAGGAAATTGTAAAGGGTCAAGGGGTAGAAGAGTGAAGAGTGAAGTGAAGAGTTCAGTGATTGGACTCACTAACGTTCACCTAGTAAGAAAACGTGGATATTTGAAAGTATTCAAATCAAAAAAAAAATTGTTTGTAAATCTTTTTCCATGTAAATGTGCCCATCGTTCGATGTATGGAAAACTTGTTGGAAATTTTAAAGGCTATTGATATCTTTTTTTTCAAGAATCTTGAAAGCATATTTTTTCGAGAAAAATGAGTTTTAATTTTAAAACTTTTTTTTACAATGAAGTATTTTTCCAAAAAAAATCTTTTATAATTTTTAATGAAAATTTCCTACATTTCATTCTCTGACCAACTCTTTGTAGATCTTATAGTTTTTAAGTTAAGATTTTTCAAAAAAAAAGTTGAAAAAACTAAAAATTTAAAAAGTAACCTTCAAAAAAATTTTTAAGGCCTACAAAACTTAGTCAAACAGTGGAATGTAGCAAATTATTTTGGTTTTCACTAAAAATTACCAAATAATTTTTGGAAGAAAAAAAAATCATTGAAAAACAAATATTTTGAAAATTAAAATTCATTTTCCTCGATAACATATGCTTTTAAAATTCTGAAAAAATACATATAAATAGCCCTTAAAATATACAACAAGTTTTCCATACATCGAATGATGGGCACATTTACATGAAATAAGATTTTCGAACAACAACTTTTTCATGTTTTTATTTGAAAAAAATACTATTAATGCTCAATTCGTTACATTTTTATGTATACATTATCGCATTTAAAATGCTCTGCTAACTTTTCTCTATTTAGAAACATGTCAAAAACATGTCAAACGTGAGAATTTACACACAAAAATGTTTTTTCAGGAGTCTTCATACAAAAATGACTTATATTCCAAAAACTATAACAGATAGAATGTTGACGTCTTCAACAAAAGTTCATATTTTATAGATTTATAGATCTAAAACTTTGTTGAATACATTATATCGCTATCTTGACTTTAAACTAAAATTAGGATAAGTTGTATTACTTCAAAGAAAATATGAAAAAGATGTTGTTCAAAAAACTTAAAAACTCCTAAGACGAGTTGGCATGAAATTCGTCTATTAATAAAAAAAAAATTTGTAGCAGATAGTCAACAAAATATTTTATCACATTGTTCTCAGTGTTAATTTGCAACGCCAAACAACCAAATCAGAAGCGCTTGCAGCGGAACAAAGGTCGCAAAGTTTCTCTCACCACCGCGTCAGAACATGTTCGGTGATAAAATGATAAAACGCGCGAACAAACAACACAAAAGGTGACGCTGCCAATTACAAATCGAATAATAGTTGGCTTAATCAGCTGTAAATTTGAAGGAAAATTGGAACAATTGGATTCGCGGCATCTCGCTCGCCAGGGGGAGGGGGGTCGGTGGGTGAAGGGAAAGCTGGCAATACTTGGGGATAATGAACGCACATACAGACAGCCGAGCCGATAAGGACTTTGCCTTTTTGCGGGGGCAGCAGCAGCAGCCCTGGAACAATTTATTTTAAACAATGAAATTTATGTTACACACACTCACCCCGAACAAATAACCACAGTTTGTACAAGTTTTCCTGAACAGATTATCTGCGACTCTGCCGGGTCGTCCGCCGTTCCGCCGGTTAGAGAAGAACTTCCCGGAAGTGCAATGAGTTGCAGGAAGTCGGTAAAGTGATAGTCGTTTTACATCGTTAGCTATAACGCGCTAATAAAAAGAGTCAAGTGTATGAAAGGAAAATGAACTGAGGTCTTCGCTCGCTTCCTGCTGTCTCCATCCTTCACGTGGTTTACCCGGTTCCCATCTCCGGTTCAGTTCGGTTCGCTCCGGTTCGGGGAAGCGAATGAACACAGTGCAGCACAACGGATCCAAAGGCGACGGTCGCTGGTGTCTATTATGAAAGAGCCAGAAGTTGCTCGTTCTCTTGGACCAGTTGTAGTGGAAAATTTGCATTGTTTGGTTAAATTGAGTTATAAATCTTGGGATCTAACACGTTTAATAAATTAAATTCTTATATTGTGCCACTCACACACATACATATCTGGCTGCGAAGTGGAAGCCACACAATGACTGGTGGATTTAGCGGAAACGTGTGAAAGGGTGGAAAACGGAAATGAAGGGATAGGAGGTTAAGAGCTTGTTGCACTCCATAGCCAAGTGAAACAATTTTAGCAAGCAAAGTTTCGTCGCCGTTTTGGGGGGGGGAGGCGGTGGCGGTAAGGGGGCTCGACCAAAAACCGGTTATCTGTTATCGTGTCGTTATAATAATTTTTCCTCGGGAATTTTGCTTCCATTCCACGGGATGAATCGCTCTCGGTAATTGACTTTGAGAATTTTCAGAATTTGTTAAATCTTGCGAAAACAAAGGAGCCCGGGGAAAGCTGAACGAAGCAAAAGCAAAAAAAAAAATCAATTTCATCCTTGTTCCATCGTTTACGGCAGTAGGCTGTGGAAAATTATTCCACCACAAATCGCCATTATGGGAAGCATGATTGTGGTGTTTCATTTTTCCGATGTTCAACGAAAGCGCTGAACTTTGAGCGTCATTTCAAATTCAGGACTCAAGTTGGCGAGAATGTTTCCTGCTTAGCCCCTCAATCGGCGATTGCTTACGATTGGCAAATTGCCGTTTAGCCGCCCCGGCTGCAAAATGCTAGTTTTATGATGGTCCCGCTGGTTTGCGGAAAAATCCCATCCACTTCCCATTAATCATGGCCTATTTTGATTAATGAGACGGCTCGCCGCCCGGTGGGCTCCTTGAAGAGACTGAAGGCATCCCGCCAGGTGAATCAATCATAATTTTTCGCAGAGCTCCCTCTACCTTCCGAGGATGGAACAAGCAGAGAGGGATCAACTTTTGCCACACAGCCGCAACTTCTTTTCTATTCAATTTTCCATTCCACAGCTCGCGGTTGAATGTATAGAGATTCAATTTCTAATTTCACTCTTAACCAGAAACCGAAACGGTGGGTGAGGAGAAGAACCCCAAGCGGAAGCTAGGCGAGGTTGGAAAAGATCGGTTGCTGTTACTGTTGCTGCTGCTGCTGTTGTTGTTATGTTTCTAACCATCGGTTTTTGGTCCCTCGGGGACAAAGAGTGATGCTGAAAACCCCTGCGCGTTCGGCGGTATCGTGTTTTTCTGCAGGATCCCGGGGAGAGGAGAAAAAAGTTTTTTTTTGTTTTCTTTTTGTGCTCAAACACCTCTCGGCGAAATATTTAAATTTGATTGATGTTTTTGTGGTTTTTACGTGGGGATAGGGATATTCTGGTGGACCAACCGAACACAGAGAGAGCAGCTTGCTTGATTTCTGCGCTGTTGTTTCGCCACTGAGCGGGAATTTATTATTTATATTTTAATTTGATTCGAAGCCAACCTCGAGACGGCCTCGCGGACCGAGTCTGCTGTTGCCTCTGTCGAGAGAGAGAGAGAGAGAGAGAGAGAGAGATGCCATTCCACAGACTCAGACGGGGCGGCGGTGGTTAAGTGGAACGAGGTTGTCTAGGAACGGATGAGAACAAGCGAAGCAGAGATTGTGTTTTTATGCTTGGAATAAAAACATATTCTCCCTGGGTGATTGCTAGGAAAACGGAGGAGGTGGGGGGAGGAAGTCATTAGGGTCGCTTTCCATCAGACGAAGGGATAGTTTCGGAACCTGATATGTGTCCGATTGTCTCGCTGGGGATTTAAATTATGAAAAATATGTAAATCCGCATCGGGAGGATTTTCTTTTCTGTTCGAGCGATATGTATGATAATCCTAGATCTGATTCGGGTGGGTTCAAACAGAAGGGAGATTAAAGCCGAATGGATGTTGTTTCATTGGGAAAAGATTGATAGGGGTTCGGATGGATAATCGGAAGCTATTCACCGTCGAAAAAATAGCTAATCTCCAAGCCATCGAGATTTTTTCTATGTATCAATTTATGCGAACGAGTTTAAGCCGCTATCATCTTGTTCAAATTAACTTATCATAATAATGGGATTTGTTTCGAACCGGGCCATGCATCCTAAAATGGTAATCGTTGATTTATTTTAATCGAATTTTTCAAATTCGATTGGATCTTACCATATTAGATTCATGCTGTTCTCGGGGATGAGAGGTTCGTGGCTCCATTGACAGGACTCGGTTCTCAATCCCATCATCGCAGACAATTTGTTTGAACTAGAAGATTATTCATAAAAGATAATGTTCAACATCCTGGACATGTGACGACATTGTTGACTACGAAATTATTCCATTCAATTCGCTTGTGTTCAAATGGCTTCAGTATTCTTGGACATAAAGGGGGCCTTTGATTCAGTTTCAATAGAGGACCTGTCAGACAAATTACACTCTCGGGGTCTGCCGCCTCTATTGAATAATATGTTATATAACTTGCTTTGTGAGAAACATTTGAATTTTTCTCACGGGGATTCGACAGTAAGTCGGGTCTCTTACATGGGACTCCCCCAGGGCTCATGTTTAAGCCCCCTTTTGTACAACTTCTATGTAAGCGACATCGACAATTGCCTTACACAAAATTGCAGCCTAAGACAACTTGCAGATGATGGAGTGGTGTCTGTCGTAGGATCAAACGAATCCGACCTGCAAGGACACTTACAAGATACTTTGAACAATTTTTCAACCTGGGCCATTGGGCTAGGGATCGAATTCTCCACGGAGAAAACAGAGATGGTGTTTTTTTCTAGGAAGCATAGACCAGCAAAACCAAAGCTTCAACTTTTGGGTAAACCGATCACTCATGCTATGTCATTCAAGTATCTTGGGGTCTGGTTCGACTCCAAATGTACTTGGGGGGCCCATATTAGGTATCTGAGTAAAAAATGCCAACAAAGAATAAACTTTCTCCGTACAATTACCGGCACCTGGTGGGGAGCCCATCCCGAAGATCTTATAATGTTGTATCGAACAACTATTCTCTCAGTGATGGAGTATGGCAGTTTCTGTTTTCAATCAGCTGCCAAAACACACCTCATTAAACTCGAGCGAATTCAGTATCTTTGTCTCCGTATCGCGTTGGGATGTATGCCCTCAACGCATACCATGAGTCTCGAGGTTTTGGCAGGCCTACTCCCACTAAAAGATCGCTTCAAATTATTATCTCTTCGGTTCTTCATCCGGTGTAAGGTCATGAACCCATTGGTGATCGGAAATTTTGAGCAGCTGATCGAGCTAAATTTCCACTCCGGATTCATGAGTTCATATCATGAATTCATCTCCATGCAGGTTGATCCTTCTTCGTATATTCCCAACCGTGTTTGTTTCCCTGACTACATCAATTCCTCTGTGCATTTTGATCTGTTCATGAAGGAGAAAATCCATGGAATTCCAGATTATCATCGATCGGGGATCGTTCCTACGATTTTCGAAGCAAAGTATGGGCGTGTCAATTGTGATAATATATCCTTTACTGATGGGTCCTCTATGAATGAGTCCACAGGATTTGGAGTGTTCAACAGTTTTTTTAGCACCTCACACAGTCTTCAGTATCCTTGCTCAGTGTACATTGCTGAATTGGCAGCAATACACTGGGCGCTGGACAGCATCGCCTCACAACCTGAACACTATTACATTGTAACGGATAGTCTGAGCTCTGTCGAAGCTATCCGTTCAGTGAGGCCGGAAAAGCACTCGCCGTACTTCCTTGAGAGAATACGAGAAATTTTGAGTGATTTATCCAGACGCTGTTATGTCATCACCTTTGTCTGGGTCCCTTCACATTGCTCAATTCCGGATAATGAGAGGGCTGACTCATTAGCAAAGGTAGGTGCAATTGAAGGCGAAATTTAACAGCGTCAAATCGCCTTCAATGAATTTTATTCTTTAGTTCGTAAAAATACCATCGTTAACTGGCAACGCAAATGGAACGAAGATGAATTGGGCCGGTGGCTCCACTCAATTATCCCTAAGGTTAGCCTCAATCCGTGGTTCAAAAGTCTGGACTTGAGTCGGGACTTTATTCGCACCTTCTCCCGACTCATGTCCAATCACTGTTCGTTAGACGCGCTGCTTTTGCGTTTTAATCTTGCCGACAGCAATCTCTGTGGTTGTGGCCATGGTTACCACGACATCGAACACGTTGTTTGGTCGTGCGAGTTGTATCTTGTCACCAGATCGAATTTAGAAAACTCCCTTCGGGCTGGACGAAAGCAGTCCAATGTGCCGGTGAGAGATGTATTGGCTCGGTTAGACCTTGATTACATGTCCCAAATATATATTTTCCTTAAAGCTATCGATCTTCGAGTGTGATTGTTCATACATCCTTTTCCCCTCCTTTTCGTCCTTCGCGAGCTGTCGGTTCCCTTCCTACTAACATTAGAATAAGTTAAATTGTAAATACATATTAGATGTAAGGATAGTTTTAAGAATTGAGTGTGAAGTGTCAGTGTGAATGAGAATGTGAATGTGAATGTGAGTGCGAGTGTAAACACACATCTCCTTACATCCCATCCTTTTCCTAATGAAAATGTGTCACCCTTCTAAACTCGAGTCGACCGCGAGTAATCGGTTTCCTAGTTCATTAACCATAGCTTTAAGGAAACAACATGTTGATATATGGTAGTTGAAATATATGTAAGAGTTTGGCTCCATTAAACTTATGTAACTGAGCCTGTAAAAATAAACGGATTAATAAAAAAAAAAATTCGCTTGTGTCTCACTTCAAATATTATTTTAGAATACATCGAAATTCTAGAATCATCACTTCAATTGGTGGCCCGAACAGGGGCTTACGATTTGCGTGGTATTGGAGAAGCAGCTATAGCTGATCGATTCATGATTCATTTTTGCCCACGTGGAAACAATACACAAGCTAGCAATACGTATTTCTTTTTCTAGAAGATCAAAATCAACAACTACCGCGGTGGGCTTATATAGGCGATTATATATTAATTTCGCCACCACCACTTCAATCTACCTTTAACAACAAATAAAAACAATAATGCGTAAGTGTGATTCAATAATACACAAACACTCTAAACCTGACGGTATAAAAACCCACGTGATATATCTTTTTATCGAGCCTTCACCTCGGATATAAGCACAAAACATAAACAAAAAGATCAAAATTGCTCTGCAGTGATGTCATTTTTCATTCACAATAGACTATCGGTTCTGCGAAACGATTTCGCCATAAAATTTCGCGTCAAGTACAACATCTAAGGTATGCATTGCAAAAAAACGGACTAATTTCGGATGGTGATGAAAAAAAGCTACCAAATTGGACCAAATTTTCCTTAAAGTCTACGTTTATTAGACACTAGCTAACCCGGCAAACTTCGTCCCGCCCATTTACTTGATTAATTCTCGAGTAATGCAGAAATTTGTGTGTTATTTGTATGGCAGCCACCCCTAAGAGAGGGGGGAGGGGTATCTAACCACCATAGAAACATTCATTGCACCCTAAAGTTTCCATATGCCTAATTTGGTTTAATTTGCTTGATTAATTCTCGGGTAATGCAAAAATTTGTGTTTCATTTGTACGGCAGCCCCCTCTAAGAGAGGGGGAAGGAGTATCGTAACACCATAGAAACATTTATTGCATCCTAAAACCTCCACATGCCAAATTTGGTTTCATTTGCTTGATTAATTCTCGAGTAATGCAGAAATTTGTGTTTCATTTGTATGGCAGCCCCCCCTTTGAGTGGGGGAAGGACTGTCTAACCATCATAGAAACATTTATTGCACCCTAAAACTTTCACATGCCAACTTTGGTTTCGTTTGCTTGGTTAATTTCCGAGTAATGCAGAAATTTGTGTTTCATTTGTATGGCAGCCCCCCCTTAGAGAGGGGGGAGGGGTCTCAAAATATCACGAAAACCTTCCCCGGCCCCAAAAACCCCTACATACCAATTTTCATGTCGATCGGTTCAGTAGTTTCCGAGTCTATAAGAATCAGACAGACAGACAGACATCACTCCATTTTTATATATACAGAAGATAGATTGTATAAAAATACTCCAACGCCCTTATCAGTTGAATTGCAGCAGCCAATCAAGCAACCGCGCTCGATGCTTTTTTCGTACCGCTCCACTCCACTCCGTAGCGAAGAAGTTGGACTTCGTGTCCGCCGGATGTAGCCGATCCGTTTCTGGAGAAAGGCAAGAGCCTCGAAATGAAGCCTGGTTCGTTGCGTTTACGAAGCGAGTCGTTTCATAAACGTAATGGAGATGCAATCCATTTAAGGTTTTCCGGTCAAATTGTGTGATACTGCCACAATAAATGATTCCTGTCGCTTCATTTCATCATCAGAATCAACTCTTCTTTCGAAAACGACTAACATCGATGATTTCGAAATGCGATTTGCGAAAGATGATGCAGGAACACCAAAGCTCATTTCAAATCCCTGCAATTATTATTTTGAACCGTATAAGAATATTACATATAATACATAGAAAATATGCCAAATATAAATCTGTTATTGTTGAAGTAAGATTTTGGAGTGAGGTAAAAAAAACTTCAAGCATTATCCTCATTGTTATTTCATTCAATTCGCGAAATTTTAATCTATCTATATATATTAGGTTGGGGAAAAAGTTATCTATTATGTTTGAGTGAAATTCGAAACTATTTTCAATATGCTTCGGATTATCCGATTTGGGCCGTTTGTTGGAAAATTAGTTGCCACTCTAAAAGTAGCTTAATAATATCCCTATCATAGAGGTCTTAGTTCTTATTGGCGAAAAACTATAGCAATTGATTTTTACTATCTTCTCTTGATCGCAATTTTTTATCTCTCTGGAAATTTTGCTATGCGAGAAAAGGGCGCTAATCGCTTGGTACCAGGTCCGGACTATATGGTGGATGCATTAAAACATCCCAATCAAGCTCTCGGAATGGTGTAGCCTTGGGTTATCCTGAGGGAACAAAACACCTCTTCTGTTGGCCAATTTTAGACGTTTCTGGTCAATCGCTTGCTACAAACGGTCTATTTGTTGACAGTGGAGATCTTATTTCAGTGTATTGCACTAAAAAAAAATTTAAAAACAATTAAAAAAAAGTTTGAAAAATTAAGGACAGGATAATGCCGACGAGAAACTGCAGGCGGTAAGTCTGGCATCAAGACGTTGATGACATTTGCCGGATGTGCCATCAACCAGGTGAAAACATAGAGCACATTATGGGAGGCTGTCCTGTTTTGGCCAACGCAGCCTACACCGAGCGCCACAACAACGTGGCCCGTATTGTTCATCGACAACTGGCGCTCCAATGTGCTCTACTGGAAGACAACGTACCAAACTACCGGTACCTGCCTGCACCTGTCCTGGAAAATGACCGTTTCAAGCTGTACTGGGATCGCACTGTTCTGACCGACCTCTCGATCCACCACAACCGCCCAGATATAATGGTTTACGACAAGAGCGACCGCAAAGTCACCATCATCGATGTCGCTATTCCACTGAACCAGAATCTGGAGGAGACCCACGGTCGCAAAATCTGCAAGTACCGACCATTGGCCGTGGAGCTCAAGGAACTGTGGGGGCTAAGGGAGGTCCCAACAATTGTTCCAGTCGTTCTCTCTGGAACTGGAATTGTCCCGAAGACACTTCTGGAAGCGCTAAAGGTGTTGAACATGGAGAAGGAATTGGCCGGCATCCAAAAGTCGGTCATCCTTAGCACCTGCGCGATTGTCCGACAATTTCTCGGTCAGGACTGAAACAGCACGAGCATGCAGATACGTGCATTCCGCAGAGCCTAGTCCCCCTTTGGCATTCAGAAGCCCGGGGACAGGTGAAAATTCTGGCTAGGTTCGCCTAGTTAAGAAGTGAGATAAGTCTGCCAAAAGCGAAAATTAAAAAATAAAATAAAATAAATGAGTTACTCGTATTTTACTGTTGCAGTATCGGCACCATAAACACCATTCACAATTTCAGCGGCATAGCTTGCATTTTCGTATTTATAAAAGAAAAAGTGTAAAATGTACTGAATTTTCTCTTTGTTGACCTCCATTGTTAACACACTGTAACTCACAACTGAATGTAACAAACAAAAAACAGCAAAAGAATTTTCTCAAGTGTGAAATGCCGTTACAACGAGCCTAAACTTGAAAATGTATGATCGATATTACGCGGGGTATTGATCACTAGAGCCAGCCAACGAGAAAATAATGGATAACTTTTTCCCCAACCTAATATTTTATTTTCAATGAATTTTTTTTTTAAATTTGTTTGATATTGTTGAATGAAAACTAAAATAATTTTCTACATTTTCTGCTTTTAACCAACATTTTGTTGGTCTTATAGTTATAGTTATAGTATAGTTTTTGAGTTAAGATTTTTCGAAAAAAAAAGTTGAAAAATGAAACTCAAAATTTCTGAAAAATTCCCACTTAAAAACCCTCAAAATTTCAGTTAAAGAATGAAGAAAATTAGAAAATTATTAATGTTTTCATTGAAAAAAATATCAAACAAATTTCAGAGAAAAATTACTTTGGGAAAACATATTTTGAATATTAAAATTGATTTAAAATATGTTTTTTTAATTCTGAACAAAAAGGATGTGAATAGCCCTTACAATTTCTAACAAGTCATTCATACATCGAAAGATGGGTACGTTTGCAGGTTTTTTAATAACAACATTTTTATGTTTGAAAAAATACATGCTACGGACCCGACTTAGATAGCAGGGCCGGACATAAAATAATTAAATGATCAAATATGAACCGCAATAGGCGCATTTGCATGAAAGCCAATAATGAATAGAACGTAAATAAATCAATGCCAGCAGGAGAGAACCACATGTTTGGGTTTTTTTCTTCAATTGTTCTATACAGCTCAAGGCAAGCGCACCAGAGATAGAAGTAGAAATTTTATTGCTAGCAATTAGTCATATGTTTTCCACTTGAACTATTATCGTGGGAAGCATGTTTTGATAAGACCCAAGAGTTGATAAAATTGTATGTTTAGATCTCGCCCTTTATCGCGCATGGAATGAGCGCGAGGCACAGAGAAGGAATAGGGCAAATGAAATAGAACGCTAAACGTATGTTTTTAAGCGATTACGCACTAATTTAGGATCAGGGCAATACACCATAGTGCAGCGTTCATGGTAGAGATAGCAGTTTAAGCGAAGGAAAGGCATAGATAGCAACAATCGTAGAAACAAGCATGTGTTTATTTGGGACCCTACGCGGGTGGCGTATTGGAAGCTAAGAACCATGGATGAGAAAAATCCCACGTTGGTAAATAGGCAGGCAGATAACCGATGTGGTGTTAGTTATTTGAGTAGGACAGGGAGGGATTTGAGTATATATATATATATATATATATATATATATATATATATATATATATATATATATATATATATATGGCCCGGATTCTTCCTCAATAAATCAGTTCAAATTGTTCAAATCATCAAAGCACAACACAGTTAAACATAAGTAACAGTTCAATTGTCAAAGTTACGAGTAATACACCAAATAAAGGAAACCAGGAAGAGGCTCACTCGAGAACACCACTATTAATCCGAAATCGCCATCGTTGGCCGAACTCCTAACAGGGAAGGAGTTCAAGGTAAATATAAACAAAAGAGCAAATCCCAATCCGCAAGGCAGACTACTTACTTCACTCGGACGGACCATTCTGGTGCCGTCGGATCCTGAAGGGTTAGCCGCTGCCCTAGTCGGGATTTGCTGAAGTCTAGGGGCTAAGCCTATAAACAATATTTTTTCAGGAGTCTCCATACAAAAATGCCATATATTCCGGAAACTAGAAAAGATAGAAAGGTAACGTCTTCGACAAAAGTTCATATTCTTAAAAGATTTTTGTCGCATTAACTATATCGCTATCTTTAAATTTAACGAAATTAGAATTAGTTGTAATATTTTTTAAACGGAAAAAGTTGTTGTAGAGAAACTTCCCTGTAAAAGTGCCCATCTTCCAATGTATGGGTGACTTGTTGGAAATAAAATAATTTTTTTTTTAGAATGAAATTTTTTTTAGAAATATGAATTTCCATTTTGAAAATATTTTATTTTTCGGTGTCAATTAAAAATAATTGGTATTCTTTATGATTTTTTTTTCCTACATTTCATTCTTTGATCGGAAATTTATTGTTTCGGTAGTCTATTTTTTTAAATATTTCATGTATGCAAAGATGCTTAAATGACCAACATTTCACTACAATCTGAGATGTTGCTGCGAATGATTAGTCGAGTTGGCTTCTAATATTGTGAAGCGAAAATATTATTAGCAGGTGGAATAATTGCGTTTTTAGAACAAAATATTTATTCATTTCATTCCATTTATTCAAATTTAATTGTTAACATGAGACTTTTGTCTATTTGAATTAAATTTTTACACTGATTTACGTACAAATAGTACATTACTGATTTTGAAATTATTATCTGTTACTTTGAAGACACTTTTGAGTTTAATGACTAAAGTGCTCTATACGTTTCCTATTAGATACTATTTGTGAATTTACAACAGCCAACTCATTTGGCAATGAATATCTGAAAGTGAAGTGTCGTGTTACTATTTTTTCGTGTAAGAAGCCTGGGAGTTTTGTCCTTGCAAGGTTGAATAAAAAGATGCACCATCTCATCGGAGTAAGTTTACTGAATGGACAACCAATCAGACGCCATTGAAGGTGAGAGGCTCTGGAAATTCTACTCAATCTGACAACATATAGAGTACAAGCGTTCAATGTTACTTGTAATTTAGATTGCGCAAAAACTGATGAGTTAGATAAAAAGAATTGCCTGCTTCCCTGCGAAGTGTGGCAATACAAGACGTTTGGAAAGCTTAAGTTATGTGTTAGTGCTGAGGAAAGATGTGGTAGCAGTTTTGCGACAAAACTTCGTGGAAAATCGTGTCATAAGCTTTTGAAAAATCTTGAAGTAGTCTAGGACAAAAGGTCGGTCTTAATCCAGAATAAGTCCTATATCATCGAACACCTTCAGTGTTGCGGTTTTTGTGCTGTGATTGGGCCGATATCCAGATTGCATTGAACTTAGCAGTTATTTCGATTTAAACGATGATAAATTTGATTTTTAATAATTCTTTCAAATACCTTGGACAACGCACAGATCATACTTATAGGGCGCTAATTTTGGATGTTATTTATGTTTGCCTTTTTGACGTGGGACTACGTCTAACCGGAGTATATGGGGGGTAAAATGAAAACCTAAACACAGAACATGCAGGAAAAAATGAAAGATTCCGAATGCTTATAACTCGAACATTTCTTGCTGGATCGGAAAGATGTTTGCATCAATTGATAGGGAATATTTCTACGTTTCTATCGCAATTAATAGAATGTTATTTTTCATTAGATAATCAATTGAATAACTGTAAAATGTTAAGCGTTATCTAAATGCCCTAACTGCCTCATTTTGATTGGCCCGATCTACGGTTTCCCTAACACAGCCATCAAAACCAAGTAGCCTTGGGGAAATCGGCATTGTAAATACATGAAAGTATGGTGACTTTTGTTCTCACCGAAATGGGTTCCCTAACACAGACTTCAAAACCAAGCAGCGTTGGAGAGATCGGCATTGCAAATACATGAAAGTCGGGGGTATTTTTGTTTCGACTGAAATGTGTTTCCCTAACAAAGACTTTAAATACATGGATCTTAAGGAAATTGTCATTGCAAATACATGCAAATCGGGGGCATTTTTGTTCCGACTGAAATGTATTTCCCTAACACAGACTTCAAATCCATGGAGCGTGGAGAAATCGGCATTGCAAATACATGAAAGTCGGGGGTATTTTTGTTCCGGCTGAAATGTGTTTTCCCAACACAGAACCTAGGTGTTTGAGGAAATTGGCATTGCAAATTCGTGCAAGTTGGGAGCCTTTTTGTTCCGACTGAATTGTGTTTGCCTAACACAGACTTCAAAACCAAGATGTCTGGGGAAATCGGCTCAGCAAATAAATGCAAACTGCGGGTACTTTTGCACTCGCTTGCCTTTGTGCAAGTGCCTGAAGTTCATCAAATCAAGCAAATTCGCGATTCGAGAAATACGTACACTTGAGAGATGTAAACTTCAGAAGGAAACGTAAAATAAAATAATCGTTTGATAATTCTTCCGTTCACATATTTTTTCCTAGGCATCATATCAAATGTAAAAGGGCTGTCATTAAATTTACTTGTAACGAAGAACATAACCTATCACAATGCATGAATTGACCTTATATGGAATTATACAATATTTTTACTCACAAAGCATATATTGATTTCAATTGAATTCGGGAATTGTTTCATTCTATTAAAAATTCAATCAATACAAACGAATGATTGCTACACTAAGGTAGTCCCACGTCAACCTTGCGGTTATGTCATAGATATAACCCACCCATTTTTTTTGCTCAATTTTTTCAGCTCAAGCTACGCTCAAATTTAGCTCAGATTTAGCTCAAATTTTGCTCAAATTTCACTCGTGTTTTGTCAAAACATTTACCAAAAATGTTACTTAGAACAAATTTTGTTCACAATTTGCTCAAATTTCACTCATGTTTTGTCAAAATTTTTGTCAAAAATGTTGTCGCAAGCATTTTTTGCTCAGAATTGCAGTTTTGTTCTGATTATACTTAAATTTTGTTTTTGAGTTTTGCACCCAATATTCTCTAGCTCTACTCAGGGAGTTTCCTGAGATTTTATTTAGTAATTCCGCTCTGTTTCCGCGAAAATTTTGTTCGGATTATTTTCAAAGATTTTGTTATGATTTGCGTTTAGGATTTGCACAGATTTGGTTCATATTTTACTAAGATTCAGCACAGTTCTAGCTTAGACTTCAATCAAATTTTCTTCAATTTTTGCTTAGATTAAAGAAAGGTTTAGTTTTTGATTAAATTTTCAAATCTTATTCAGCTTTTTTTTTTCAAAGTATGCTCAAATATTGCTCAAATATTGTTCAAATTATTTTCTTATTTTTCTATGATTTTGTTCATTTTTGATCAAACTTTGATAAGATTTTGCTTAGTTCTTGAACAAATGTTCAAACTTTTATTTTTGTTTTTTGTGCTTAATTTACTCAAATGATGTACAGTTTATTCAAAAATATCTATATAACAGATAATATCTGAGAGAAAAATTCAATTTCAAATTTTTCTCTTAGATACAGTCAACTCGGTTTGAGTAGATATCGAGTTATGGAGAGAAAAATGCTTGTAAAATAAATCAACGGTGCCATCAAATTCATCGAGTTGTGAGAGAGAGTTGACTGTATTATTTGTTCAAATTTTACTAAAATATATTTTATATATATTTTTTATATATATTTTCAATATTTCCCACAGATTCAGTCAAATTGTGTTCAAATATATTCATTTTGTTCAGTTTTTTGTTATATTTAGATAAAACTTTGATAAATTAATTTATAAAATTTTGTTAGAATTTTTGATAAAAGTTCACTTAGTTTTCGGTAAAATTTGGCTTTATTTGTTTCAAATTTAGTGGGGATTCTGCTGAGAACACAGATTTCAATAAATAAATAAAATAATAAATAAATAAATGAGCTTGAGCTTGGGTAGACTGTACAATTCGTAGTTGCTCTCCGTGATTGACCTGAACCAACCAAATTGCACAAAGAACACACAGAATGACGCTTGGGACTAGCAAATCATTCTCGTTGTGCAATTCACGGTGATTCGAGCTTTGAATGGTCAATAACGACGCCGGCCACGTCCTTACAGTCACCAGGGGAAGGGAAGGAATGTTAGTATGATATTCGCCGCCTTAAGGCCAGAAGGGTCGCCTCTATAGCGTGGTTCCCTAGCGTTTATCATGGAAGGGATAGTTGTTAGTAGGAATGGTTAAGAACAATCAGGATTCACTGTGGTAAGTGATGTGATTATGTAAACGGAAACTATCGACCATTCGACGAAACGAAAATCCAAAAATCTCATGTGACACTGCCACGTAGATTATCTTTATGTATCATAAAAAGGAAAAGTTGTAAAATTCATTGGATCATCTATATATTCTACTATTCATCGCACGTATTTTTAATTGAAATTCTGGGAAACCTGAGAAGGTAGTTGATGAAACTTCTCTAAAACACGAAAATTTAAAGAACAATACACAAAACAAAACTTAAGCCACTGAATTCCAATAATTGACGCAAAAAATATGAGACGTAAATGACAAATTTAAAACATAAAATCCCAATAACAAGTATGTATTTCTCGAAGCAAGTATGAATTTTCGACAATCGAATATATACTTAAAATTATTAAAGTGTCTTAGAAATCTTTGGATGCATGTGTACAAAATATTTATATCGTTCAAAGTTCATCCCACTAGCCAACTATAATTCAAACACTGAAAGAAAACAAACACAGCACCACGATAAAAACTTTCCCAAGCATAGAACCTCGTTAACCCCTTCCCGTATTATTTAATACGTCACACATCAAGTGATTTCACTAGCCTGCTGAGCGTTCTAGCGCCCTATGCTATGCAAGTACCCACGAGTGAGACTCGATGTTGTACGGGAAAGGGTTAATGTACGGCTGGATACAAATCCATGGAGCGTATTTTGTCTGCCATATGGCAACAGAACCCCTGCATTTACATGTATTGTAGTATGTGTATGAGAATGAAAATAATTGAAAACTTAGCTCCAGCACCAACTCATCATGTTGCACTTCCTGCAATTTCTCTTATGGTGGTATTCAGTCATATGGTTTCACTACGATACGCACACCATCACGCACCTCGATTAGCACGAAGTAAAACACATATACAGAACTGCACGAACATGCTTCAACCGGTTCGACAAATGATTGCATCAGCGGTCTTCGTCATGAAAAAAAAAGACGGGTGGGTAATGTCGGGGACATAACCGGAGTGACGTAGGACTATACAAAGGAGACAGCTTTCATTCAGGAGTTGAACTGAGACGAACTCTACGATCTGTCGAGAAATAAACGAGCTATAAGCGTTCTGAAAAACCAACAGTAAATACAGGGACGGATGACCTTCGGATTAAAGTCCTTTCAAATAAGAACAGATCAGCAGGAAATACATAGCTCATCATGTTGCTCCTTAGTTATGTTTCTATACAATGCAGATGTAACGTCAGTCAATTTTCAACATCAGTTATCAACTAAAGAAAGCAGTTCTTGCTACCGAGAAAATTCGTTAATACCATCCTGCATACAATGTGTTGTAATTTGAAGCCACTTTCAATTCGGGAACCATGCATAGGTTTGTGAAAACTGAATGATCAATTTAAAAAACCCCAACCACCAATAAGTTCAAGAACAAGCATAAACAAAAAAAAACAGTTTATATTATATGTCATATTATGTCACTTTAGAATGCATTGGTATTGTGAAAAACTTTAAATAACTCTTCTTTGAATGGTTTAATGGCCCTGAAAAGCGCCGTGTTTTACGGTGGCTGGTTTTGCCACCAAAGCAGTCTGTATAAACAAACTTTTTCTTTCTTCTGCCTGCTGCCGTTTTGCGATTGCGTTTGCCACTCGCTGAAACTAGTTAATGCCACCGAACCAAATGGGCTCTGTTCTGCAGGCGGGTTTTCTTATTGTCGTGAGCAGCTTTGCAAGCCAACTCGAGCACTCCGGCGGCCAAAATTCTATAACCGCTATTAGGTATACTGATGCTCCGGCACCAATCCATTGATGCGAAGCGATGTTAAACGATGCCGTACAACCACACTGGTTTACGGTTTGAAAGAAAATGAGATATTTTTTTTTCACTTAAATTCTTTTTATTTCTTAATTTGGTTTACATTATAATAAAGCACTACATATCAAGTGATCAACCTAGGGTTCTACATCTTTAAGTTGTGAGATATTTTTTTGGGATCCGCGCGTTTTATACACTAGCGGTACACACTCACAGGATAGAGACAAATCGGCAGACTCAGCCAAAGGGGCGGGTCCAACGAGACGAACGAATGAGCGTTAAAAGGGAGCGATGGCAAAAAAATACATTCAATGAACAAAGATGTGAAGCGTTAGCTGGCCAATTAAAATGTATAGAACTTTGTATTAACCAAAAACGTATAAGAAATATAAATGAATTTATGCAAAAAAAAAAAAATACATTCATTACGATTTGTTCGCTCGTTGGATTCACATGCAGGCTAAAAAGGGGCCTTTTCAGGATCACAAAATTATCTTCAATCTAAAGAGTTTATTGTTTTGTTATCACTCGATATCCCCATCTTGTTCGGCTAAACCTTTCTGTTTAGCGATTGCGTTTGCTACTCGCCACAGCTTTCACAGTTGGAAAATTTCTTCCCATCCAGGTTTGTGACATGTTGTACAGTAAATT
Source organism: Toxorhynchites rutilus septentrionalis (assembly GCF_029784135.1). NCBI lineage: Eukaryota > Metazoa > Arthropoda > Insecta > Diptera > Culicidae > Toxorhynchites > Toxorhynchites rutilus. Next base: position 3,129,450 of record NC_073744.1, read on the forward strand.
ACATTCAATGCGACGTGCCGAAGCGCCACTCAGTGTCGGATTGGAGGCGATTTTAACCTGTAATTGAACATTTGCGATGACAGTGGTACAGTGTCGACTTTCAATGTGGGGTCATAATTTGGATTTCTATGTTTACAAAAATGTCGAACTAAATAAGTCGCATTACATGTCTGTCCAATTAGCTAAATGTCGAACTAATTGTAAATTACTGTACTTTCAATCTGGAAACAATTTAAGAATTGGTGAGAATTGAATAATCAGGAATAATCAAATTCACATACTCATCAGATCCTGGCAAACAAATTATGAAAAAATCAATTTGTGTTTTATTATTATTTTGGATATTGTTTTAGAAAACATTGAACTGTATTTCCTAAACTCTTTTTTGGAAGGTTTAATGGCCCTGAAAAGCGTCTTGTTTTATGGAATGGTTCCAATTTAGAAAACTTAGTACTCGTGGTTTTGAAAAAAACCATTTCGAACGCCCTCGATGCCGCCTTGTTCTGGATTTGCCACCAAAGCAGTTTGTATAAAGAACAAACTTTTTTCTTCTGCTACCTGATGCCGTTTTGCGATTGCGTTTGCCACTCGCCACTCGCTGCAACTGCCTGTTGTCTTGATGTCCACCGAACCGAATGTGTTCTGTTCCGAATGCGGGTTTTCTTATCGTCGCGAGCAGCTTTGCCAGCTAACTCGAACACTTCGGCGGCCGAAACTATATAACGCCGGCTAGGTGGACTGGTGCACTGGTACTAACGCGCTCGGCCTAGCTACCCTTGCGGGGAACTCCAGATCAACACGGTTCGAGCGGGATTTTGCCTTTCCCTTCACTTTTCCTCCTTTACCATATCCAGACATGGCTGCTTGGGTTGGTTTGTTGATGTGTTGTGATGCGAACCGATGTGGTGTACGGTTTGAATGAGAATGATCGTTACGGGGGTGGTGGTGGTTTTGTATTATAGAGACTTTTTAGTTCATTCGTCTCTAGCCTTGAGAAAGGCCCTTTGAAAACTCTACTTTATTCTACTCCAGCGCTACCACCTCCGCCCTCTTGCCTTGAGAAAGGCACTCGATCCCTCGCCGTCCAGTCCGTCCAGCAACGATGTTATCCAGTCGGTATCCACACAAAGAATGATCGTTACGGCAGCGGAGCGGGGATTTTTAAGTTGACTGGCTGGCCCGAGAATTACGCATGTGTGAGACTGCGACCAATGTTTCGTTCATTTTTTTCTTTTTCCTTTCCAATCGTGCTTCATTCTATTTCGCTGCTGCTCTGGTTGCCCGTTTTGGTCGGTACGATTTGAGGAGCATAAAATGGACCAATCAAAAATGGGCACATAGTGCATTTTGACAATGCTTGATATTTCACAATCATTCAATTATTTATCTTAAGAAAAATGAAATGTTATTCGTTATGATAGATGCGTAGATATATTTCCTATCAATTGATGCAAAAACCTTTGCGATCTATTGAGAAATGCTCGAGTTATAAGCGTTCCAAATCTTGCATTTTTTCCTATTTGTTCAGTGCCTAGATTTCCATTACACCCCCTATATCTTCCGGTTAGACGTAGTCCTACGTCAAAACTTGAAATTCGGAATCATTTTATGAAATTCCACATGACGACACTACACTATTGCAAGAAACGACACTTCCTACTTAAGTAGTAGATTTCCTGTAACTGGAATCACACTTTTTCACCGGAGAACGCTATATTTCCACAGCAAAAACGGAGCTACCGAAAACACGTCTGCTCACGACGAATGACCAAGATTCTCTCTCCAAAAATAATAAATAAATAAATGAATAAATAAATAAATAAATAAATAAATAAATAAATAAATAAATAAATCAATTGACTAATAAATAAATAAGTGCATAAATAAATCAATTTAGCTCAGATTTAATTTACATTCTGCTCAAATTTTTGATCCCATTCTGTTCGGTTTTTGATCATATTTTTTGCCAAATTTTGGATGAAATTTGCCTCAGTTTTAAATTTTATTTTTTATATTTTTATCATATTTTTAAATCTCATATCAGAATAGATTTTTATTAAATTTAAATATTTTGCAAAAATTTCATTTGAATCATGCTCAAATGTCGCAAAGTTTTTGCTTAAATTTCAATTTATCTCTCTAATATTTGTTGCTTAGATTTTGTTAAGATTAAATTCAGATTAAGTCCAAATTTGGTTGAAATTGTGCTAGGTTTTTGCTCATATTTTGATCTCGCTAAAATTTTATAATTTTGCTCAGATATTGCTCACATTCAGTTCAAATTTTGTTCAAATTCTCTTCCATTCTGCTCAGTTTCTTATCGAAATGATACGATTTTTCTAAGTGTCCTCTCAAACTATGCTCAGTTTTTGCCATTTTTTCGAAATTCTACTAAGATTTTGATCAGAATTCGCTGTTACTCGGATTTTAATAAAATTTTGCTTAGTTTTTTTCAATTCATTAAATTTATTTAGCTTAAGCTCGAATTTTGTTCAAGTTTCGCTTCTGTTTTACTGAGTATCTGCTCAGTTTTTGCTCAAATTTCACCCAAGTTTTGCTTAATTTTTTTCGAATTTTGCTTTGCTTTTGTTCAGTCTTTGATTTTTTTTATAATGAAAAATATCAACAAAAAAACAAGAGAAAGAAAAGGAAGTTCCTAGAAATCCTTTTATATCATCTTTTTATGCCCTATCTATAAAAATGTATTAATTCTTAGTTTACCAAGAATACAGAGACAAAGAATATTAGAAATATGCGAACTTTATATTCCAGACCCTTTATCATCTGGTGATTATCTAGAAGGTCAGTATACATTCTTCTCTCCGATAAAAGACCCGAAAACTCGCAACAACTGCATGAAATGAAAAAAATGTTTGTTGCGAGCATGCAGTTATGCTATGTTCTCATTCTTACTCCAATGAAACCACAATCAATTAATGCGATTTTATATTATTTTAGAGCTCTTTATACTTCCATAAATTATATTCAGTTGCTTACCTATAATTAATAACAGTGAAAAATTCGAATTTCGTTATTTGTGTTGGAGTATCAAAAATTACTCTATTTTAAGGAGGCTGAATCAGATGACTATTAAAACATAATAAAGACGAAGAAAACATATTTTTTGGGGTTTTTTCATTTAATCATACCCTCTTCTTAAAATAAATGCCAATAAAGCCTGAAGAATACACAATGGCAACATTACAGAGAAGTTCAATTTTCGGTCTGGAGGAGGGTTAATACAATGGCCCTTGACTCTTCGATCGATTTTGGACTCGGCCGCTCCAAATCTGTTCCGGAAGCAGTGGCCCGATTCTTCAACGCGCAATTTAACCTAGCAATGGCAGAATGATGCACCATTTTGCGCACATTTCTGCTCTCACAGTCAACCTTGTCGACGATAATTACAGCTGAGACAGTGCGTGTGTGTGTGTGTGTGTGCTGAAATGGGCTTCTTCCGGATGGACACCACCAAAGCACAAAACAGTCGAGCCGCTGAAGTCGAGCGTGAGTGCGTTAGTGGAGTAACGTGATTTAGTCAGCACTAGATAATTGAGCGAGAGATAATTATGAATAATGGCTTGGCAGGATTTGCAAACATGGGCCCTCAAACCGTCCAACACTGCTGCTGCTGCTGTTTGGGGTCATAAAAAAGTCAACACAGATGCACCGTTGTGGCCCGGTTCCGCTGGATGGTGCATTTCCGGCCAGTGTGAGCTCCGGTGGATGACAAATTTTTCGCCTGGCGCAAATTTATGACCCTCGCGCGCTGTCCCAAAAACAAAACAAATAACGGAATGCATCCGGAGTGTGAGTGTGTTGTGGGGCAAATGCGAAAGGGCGAGTTTTATCTGATTCCCGCCGGAAGGAGAAGTAAAAAAACCTATATGTATGCAATGTGAACCGGTTTCCGCAAGTTGGACCCGAAATAGGGCTTAGAGAGCATATCAATATTTAAAAATTGTCGCTTCGGCAGCAGCCCTTTTTTTTGCAGCGACTGACGGTTACTTGCTCTAATTGACGCTGGGCGCTGATCCAATGGGGGAGTGGGGGGAGCAAGCAGCTCCAGCCATAAATTACCAGCCGATATCGCACGGATGAGCTTTGATCAGCTCATCAATCAGCGTAAAATGGGTGCGAATGCGGATATTTATGCCCTTTCAGCGCACTTTGCAGCGCGTTGTAAACCATTGTAACACACTCGCATTGATTTGATAGCGAATTTGCTGATGAATGGCTACTGCATTCCGCTTATTTATGATGACTGAGAGAATGGAGCGGAACTTGCGAACTGTTTGTGTGTGTGTGTGTGTGTGTGTGTGTGTGTGTGTGTGTGTGTGTGTGTGTGTGTGTGTGTGTCTGGTCAAAAGACGGACCTCGACGGTCACGAACCATAAATCTGTTGCATCGTATGAATTGGTTGGATATTTTGTTTGGATTCCGTGCAATGCATAGATTAGATACCGACTAATCCCGGAAACGATGGAGGGTTTGACAACAAAAAGAAGGTCGGAAGACACAAATTCAGTTCTAACAGGTGGGATAATATTCCCCTTGATTTATTGGGGTGTTCGTTTACTGCCACCATCGTCGTCGGTCGGAAGGAGTCTGCCCTTGTTTCCGTTATGCCATCATTCGCCGACTTACAGTTAGTTTGCATAGCTTCCGTGGGGAAGAGCGAGAGACAGAGAAAGCCCGGTGGTTTATTTGCTTCTTCCCTTTTAACGCTAACTAGGTATGAATTTCGAGGTAGCGAAGTACACAAAAACACCCTGCTTCCCACCCCCACACATGAAAGCAAATTGAGCTTCCAATGGAGCGAGGAATGGCTGTGAGGAGAACCGGGAAAAGAGAGAAAAAAAAACACAAACCAAGTGATAGTGCAAAACCAAGCCAAGGGTGAAGCGCATTCAGACGGAATAGATATCGTCAGACGATAGCGTTTCAAAGCGAGGCGAACGGATTTACTGGAATCGCAGTACGCCATGGGGTTGCGAACGAACGAGAATGAACGTATGAATCAGAGCAGGCGGCGGCACACAAAAAGGAAAAATGCCAACCATCCAAGCAAACGGGGAAAGTCGAGTCACGCCAAGTCACGCCGCACCAAGCAGAGAGAGAGAGAGAGAGAGAGAGAGTGTTTATCAATCAAAGTGGCGAGGAGTCACGAAAACTGTGCACAACAATAACAACAACAATTTGGGCGATTGATGACGATAACGTCAAGCGATTCGAGCATTCGAGCCGCATATACACCGCCGCCTACTTATCGGGTCAGGGGAGCCTCACGATCGTTCCCCTGGGCGGAAAATGGAGACTTGATTGTTGTTTAACAAGGTGGCATGGAAGGAGAAGAACAAGAAGAAGAAAGATAGATTAGTAGATTAGCACGATTAAGGAAATGTCCTTGGCAATTGTTCACTTTTTCGTTCCATCTATCAGGTTTAAGTGTTTCTTTTGTTCAGCAACAGCAATTTTTCAGGGCGCGCTGCGTAACAATGGCGCACTCGAGGCGAACGTGGCGAAAGTTGGCAAACTAGAAAAATAGCCCCCGGTTAGGGTTTTCACTTATTCAAGTGGATTGGAAACAAGTTTCGATATCTGAAATCTCCGCCACTGGTCTCGTTATACATTCAATCAACTCTTTTTTTTTCAATCTCCGGCATCCTCCGGAGTCCGTTCTGCTTATAATCAAACAAAACTTACTCTCCGTCCGATATGATGATGTATCATTGCATCGATTCGACAGCGAGTACTGAAACGTGCAATTCGATGGCAACTCTGGCATTGTTCGAAGAAAAAGCTGCTGCATTGTGCATCTGCAAGTGTGTACTTCACTTCACTTCCGGAGGTTCTCTTTCTATTGATCGGATCGGACTTTTTTCACGTAGAACTACGTCTTCCATTAAGGGTTCCAAAACAGAAAACAGGTCACATTTTGATATAACGTTAATAACTATTTTTGCCGCGAACGGATTTTGACGATTTATATACCAAACGAATCGAAAATTCCTTAAGATTTGTTTTTTGTGCTATATATTGCAATCCCCTCATGTGTAAACGGTTTAAATTGATGAAAACTAAAAGCATTTCCATTTTCCCATACATATGTTCTGCTCATTAGTGAGCTTCCCTACCCATGCCGTCAATAACGAGCAACTTATCGGCGATCAACGAAGAGGAATGATTTAAAGTCTCCGCGAACAAAAAAAAAAACAGAAGAAGAAGAACGAAGGAGAGTATTTACCTAGAGCATAAATGTTGGGTCTCGCTGAGGCAAACTTTCATTCCACACCGACCGTCGACAGAGACGGACATGTATTTATTACCTGTTTTTTGAAAGCTATTTATTTCTCTTTTCAGATTGTCTACCTGCGATTCATCAACCACCTGCAACCATCAACGCCCTTGAGGACTACAATAAAGGGTAAAACACGGACAAACGACCCAGGCATACCACATGGCACCAACAAACGACATCGATCGGATACCGGCAAGGGGCCAATATTAGAAAGAAATCGCTATGCTTTGTTGGATGGCCATACCGGAGAGGAATCAACTACCGAGAAAATAAATGTTGAGAAAAAGGTGAAAGTACATCTTTATTTCACAACAACGAGAAATATAAGGAATTTGAGGTCTGAACTGCTGGCGCTGAAATTGCAGCCAGTTTTTGAAATATGCAGCATTGGAATTAAAATTACTAGTCCCACTCTGGAGCAATACAAAATCATTGGATCATACCTGGAATCAAAAAAACATCAATTTACACTCAAGATACCCCGTCTGAAAAACCATTTAAGGTGTTAATGCGGGGTCTTCCTGCTATTGAGTTGAAGGATATTAAAAAGGATCTGGAACAATCACACAATATCCATCCGGCATAAAACACCAGACAATGGGTATTCCAATGTCTTGTACCTGATCCACATCAAGAAAGGATCAGCCAACATGACTCGCCTGAGAGAATTCAGGGAGATCTTCAACATCTCGGTACAATGGGACCATACAAACCTCAACATCGGGATGTAACGCAATGTTCGAATTGCCTTGGTTTCGGACACGGAACAAGAAACTGTCACATGAAAACTCGTTGTGGCAAGTGTGTTGCTGACCACCTAACAAGCACTTGCAGCCTTCCAGAGGAGGAACCTAGCAAGTGCGTTAACTGTGACCATCACCAAGCCGTAGCTGTACAAAACGTACGGATTTTGAACGCATCCGGGAGCAAGCTACGGATAAAACTCACCAGAACAGAAGGTAGGTTCCGGAACTAACGGAAAAAGAGTTTCCTTCGATGACGTCTCGTCAAATACCTATTCTTTCTTCTCTTCCACTCCCTAAAGGTCGCCCTCAAACGATTTTTTCTAGCGAAAAGCCGAAAAAGGAGCAACAGAGCTATAGTAAAGTTTCAGCTATTGGGTTACCACTTACGCCAATCCTTCAGCTCATTCTTCTTCAACTGAGGATCTTTACAGCATCCATGAACTTGCGACCCTGTTTTTTAACCAGATCGACAGACTAGATGCTGTCGCAACCAACAGGAAGAAGTGCAAGTCGTGTTACATTTTTATTACAACCATGGATTGGTCATCTCTCAGGTTGATTAATTGGAATGCCTGCTTGCTCGAGAGTAAGGTCATCGAGCTCAGTGACTTCTTAGTGACAAACATCATCGACGTAGCTATCGTTACCGAGACGCATCTTATTAACCTTCGAGTTCCGAATTATCGTCTATTGAGAATGGATCGTACTGGTTCTTGAGTAGGAGGTGTTGCCTTAGCCATCAGAAATAACATCAGATACCGACTTTTGCCGTGCCTGAAACTCAACATCATCGAAGCTATAGGGGCAGAAATCGCAACATTGATTGGACCTATTATCGTGATTGTAGTCCACTATCCCAAACAGACGTCAATCAGAGAGGCCACAATGTAGACGAGACTATAATCGTGAGCATTGGGTGGAATTCCGGCAGCTTATCGACAACGACATAGATCTCGATCATCCTCTTGAATCTCCCGAAAATATCGAATCAACAGTCAGCTCTATTCAAACTTCAATTATTGAGGCTCGCTCAAACCACATCCCAGAAACGGTTCAGGTGAGTGATTCTGTTCAAATTGATTCCAATACTAAACATTTGTTTAGACTTCGGAACCTCTATCGAAGGCAGTACCAACGAATATAATCAGTTAACCAAGGTTATCCAGACCAGAATGATTGATCTCCGAAACAAAAAAAAAATCGCAAAAGATCCGAATAACTCTAATAACCAAGTCTAATCCTATTCCTGCTCGTCTTCAACCTGATAATTCAGAACGATTGATAACACCTGCCGAATAGGCTAATGCAATTGGCAACCATTTCGCTAGTTCACACAATCTTGGCCCAAATATTACAAGTCCATTTGAACCTTCGGTGAATCATACTGTAAGGGCTTTTGGCAATACCCATTCTGCACCTCAAGAGAATGAAATCATCACGACTGAAGCGGTTATCTCGGTTATACGCTCGGTGAAGGATATGAAGGCTCCCGGTTTCGATAGTTTGTTTAACATTGAGTTGAAACATCTCAGTAACAACTTATATAAAATAATGACTTCTGTCTTCAACAGATGTATATCACCTGGTTATTTCACCTCGAGTTGGAAGTTGGCAAAAGTGATCCCGATACTAAAACCCGGAAAAGATCCTTCTTCTTCAAAGAGCTATCGACCAATTCGCCTCCTCCCAGCATTTTCGAAAGTATTCGAGAAAATTATATTAACGCGTAATCTTGCTTTTGCAGATGAGCACAATATATTTTTGGATAAGCAGTTTGGATTCCGAAAAGGCCACTCTACCATTCACCAGCTTCGTAGAGTATACAGCATAATCAGACGCCTTGTTGTGCGTCATCACATGTCTTCGTTTCGGATTGAGCTGTTACTCGCGACCAAATTACTTACTCGCTGAAGTCTCTGCCATTCTATCGAGGCTCTCAAGTGCGTGGGGGACCATCACACTGGGCTATCATCAGCTCACCAAGAAAATAAATTTTCAGGAATTTTGTATGTGATTGGGTTTCGCTTGCCAGTAGCAATACTGCCTTCATTTAGGATAACAGCTGCGTTTATCTCGGGCATGAGAAAGTAATGCAACTTTTTTTCGAGGCCAGTAATATTAACAGAAGTTTTTCTTTTGAGAATAGCGAAAAATAATGAGAAGTGTTGATTTTCTTAGTCGCTTCAAGCCACCAATGTATGGCTCTGTATGTATGCTATGTTGAACGCTTGTTTGGTGCTGGTTGTTTCACGTTGTACGAACGATGCCTCGAGGTGCGGCAATACTAAATAACATGTAGCATGATATTTGATACTTGCAACTATTGTCATTGTTGTTGTTTCCATGCGGTGCCAAAGATATATTGATGTAGTTGATATATGGATAATGGTGCTGATGCAACAAGTATAAAATCGACTGTAGCCGAGTACATGTCAATTGCGAAAGAGGCCACCGGAATAGCGCTCGAGGTGAATTTTCAATCCATTGACATGAAACAAACTGCGACATACGATCAGCTAGTGTATTGTTCTGCGAGGGCAAAAATGAATCATCAATTAATTATCGTCAACTGATTCTACAATAAAGAAAACCATTTCAGGGCGACCAAGCCATTCTACTAAACAGTTATTTCTAAAATTTCGAAGCATTATAAAACAATATCCGAGGTTTTAAACAAACGAATTGAAAGAAATTACACCGTAGTTCTACGTCAACAATGCGGTCGTGTCTTGGACACAGCCTCCTATTATTTTTTCATCCCCATCTCTCCCTTTGCACCAATGGTCAATGGCCGACTGTTTCCTTCTCATCTTATTTAATTTTCCAACCATATTGGAACGATAAACGATGTGTGTATACACATTCGGTACGATGTTCCACATTTTCTGCATGTACAATTCCACAACAACAACAACAACAACATCGGCAGGCCTTTCGGATCACGGCAAAAAGGGAGGTTATGTTAATGCATTTTGCCGGGTTGCTTAGATGGGTGGCGGGTAGCGGCTTTTTGTTTTCTCCGGAAGCACAGAGTGAGTTTGCAAACCATGCCAAGAATGGCTCGTTTTCTCGTTTTATGGCCTCTCGGACCGCCGGTAGCTGTGGTACCATAACTCCGGCAGATGATGTCCACACACACACACACACACATATATATGCGAGTGGCCAGAAGAAGACTGCAGACTGCATGATGCGAAAGTGTAGTGCCAGCTTTTGTGCCTCTTCCTTTTTATCTCCGAACATGCGAAAAGAACCCATTCGAGAGGAAGGACACCCAGTGCTGGCCACCCTCTCTCTCTCTCTCTCTCGTTCCCACATTCCCGGGCATTTTGAATGTATAACAGATATTTAAATGACTATCTTATTTCAGAGTCAAAAACTTGATGTCTTAAAGTGGTTAACCACTATAATATATTGGATTAGGGTGCAAGAAGTTACCCATCGGTATATCGGGCACCGGTGGCCGCCCCGGCAGAGGAGCATCAGCAGTTTGGTTCGGCTTTAATTTGCTACCTCTTTCTCTCTCTCTCTCTCAACCGACCACCAAACCATCCGACCGGCCGTATATTGGTATTGTTTGTGCAGTTCGAGGATTCCTTGCTGAGTCGTTGACATTGTCGTTGTCGGGTCGGAGCGATTCAGCAGTTCTTGTTTGCCTTGTAAAGATGACAAACATTGGCTCGGTAAACAATTGTCGGCCCCGGTCGGGTCGGAGACTGTTTAAGGGTTATGAATATTTTGAGTATTACGTAACGGGTGCTCTTTAAAATATCGGTTTTCTCAACTAGATGGTTGGATTAGGGACGGGAGGCATCGGTACGTATGTTGTGTTTCAGGAATTCGACTTATAGTTTCACGCAAATAAAAAATCTAATTTCAGTCGATAAAAAGCATCCATTATCGGTTCCTTTATTTGGAGTGAAAATTCTGTTACTTGAAATAATTTGAAGAGACCGGATCAAATTCTAAATCGAGGATATCGGCTGTGAACCATCCCAACCTTATCCCGAATGAACATCATTCCATTGTAAACATGGAAAGTAAGACACATAAAGTACATTATGCGAAAAATAGTTTCCGAAGATTTTGGAAATTAAATGTTGGAATTGATGACAAAGAACGAGAAAAGCTACATGATGGAATGAAGACGCGATGAAATATAAACAGAATAGGTAGCAATAAAAATACAAGATGTCGAATTATCTTTGGAAAACGCGTGCAAGAAAATAGAAATGATTTCAACCTTCCTATACTCGTACATTGGTCTCACAGAACGACAAATCTATAATTCGTTGCTTTCACAAAATATGCGAAACCCATATGCACATAAAGAACCACAAAAGCGGGAACAGTAAATCATACAAAAATATTCGAGGATAAGCTTCTTCTATATTTTTTTATAATATATGTGCTGAACAACATGAAAAACAAATCAAGGTCCGAAAAATCAACTTTTTCCCCTTTTTCGAAAACTCATAACTTTTGAACTCCTGGATCGATTCAGTTGGCCAATGACATCATATTCGTCTTTTGAAAAATTATACACTTGCGAAAAATTTAGATTTTGTTTTCGTAAAGGGCGCTATATTTTTTAATATTTTTTTTTCTTGAAATCTGAAGTTTTTTACATTACAAATCTAAAAATCAGAGATTTGATTTTCATCGCTTTCGAGTTATGATTTTTCAAAGTTAACATGTTTTCAATCATTGTTCAATATTCCTATGCGACTAGACGGCCATGCGCCTATAATCATTTATAATTATCAATTATTAATAATCATAATAATTTCTTATCCTAAACTAATCGGAGTTTCTTCGTTTCTTTTTCAAAAAATTGTGCTTTATTCTGCAAAAATGGTTACAAACTTTATATTCAAAGTATTACCCATCGCTAGTCACAACTTTTTCTCATCTTTCTGGCAATTCACGGATCACTTTGCGGAAATAATCGGCCGGTTTGTCGGCTCACCACGAATCGATTCAATTTTTGACTTCATCAAAATTGGAGAAGTGATGGTCAACCAGGGCATGTTGCATCGATCGAAAAAGGAAGTAATCGGACGGAGCAATGTCTGGAGAATACAGCGGGTGGGAGAGGACCTCCCATTTCAGCGTTTCCAGGTATGTTTTGATCGGTTTCGCGACATGCGGCCGAACATTGTCGTGCTGCAAAATAAATTGAACGTTGTAGATTAAAGCCTCTGACGAATTTCATGCCAACTCGTCTTAGGATTTGGCAGCACCATCTCAGATAGCAGTGAAACGTTGTGGGTGTAAACACATGGGTCTTTCAAATAACTTTGCACACTTTAAATATTCAGAAAAGAATTAGACTATTTTTTGAAAAGGGCCAAAAAATTGTTCTTGATTTTTTAGAAAAAATCATAACTCATAAACTGTGTTCTGTGTCACTTAAAAATGACAAACGAGTTCTCAATCGGACAAACTCTTTTCGAGTGACATTTGAGGGTTCCGCTCTTCCAAACTACGTTGCAATAGGTGCTCTTCGTTTACCTGTTCGGTTGTTTGTACCCCGGGTAATGAAATGCAACAAATGTATGCAACTCGGTCACACGGCCGCCTATTGTTGCAATAAACAACGTTGCGCAGATTGTGGAGAGACTCATGATGGGACTTCTTGCGCAAAAGAGCGCAAGTGTCTTCATTGCGACGGGGCCCCCCATGATCTTTCTCAATGCCCGGTGTACATACAACGAGGGGAAAAACTCAAGCGTTCCTTAAAGGAACGTTCCAAGCGGACTTATGCAGAAATGCTTAAGAGTTCCGCCCCAACGACTCAGGACAATCCCTACTCCATTCTGCAGAACGACGAGCCTGTTGCAGACGCTCCCAATGCAGGAAGTTCCGGTACATCGCAGGGTGCCATTAGGAAAAGAAAAATTACTGACCGAAACTTCCCAAGTTGGAATGAAACCTCGTATCGAACGTGCTGAGAATAGACCGAAGCAAGTACCTCCTGGTTTAAGCGGTTCTTCTACGCACCAGGGGTCCTCAGCACTTCCCGGAGCAGAGCCCAACACGTCTGTTCCTTTTTCGCGGTCGAGGCAACAGCCACAATCTGGCTTGCTTGCGCTTTCTGACCTGGTGGACAATATTTTAAATGCTTTAAATATAAATGACCCTCTTAAAAGCATAGTATTATGTTTGCTTCCGATTGTGAGAACATTTTTGAAAGAAAAATGTGGTTTTTTAGCAGCGTTCATTTCCCTCGATGCCTGATTCAGTGCAAGAGGTCAAGGATTTGACCACTGTAATACAGTGGAATTGCAGAAGCATCATCCCTAAACTAGATCAATTTAAATTTTTAATTCATAGTTCTAACTGTGATGTATTTTCCCTCTGTGAAACATGGCTTTCTTCAGCCGACGAACTGAATTTCCACGATTTCAACATTATTCGCCTCGATCGAAATGACTCGTTTGGTGGCGTACTATTGGGGATCAAAAAATGCCACTCCTTCTATAGAGTCACTCTCCCATCGATGACAGGCATTGAAGTTGTCGCTTGCCAGACACAAATCAATGGCAAAGACCTCTGCATTGCCTCGATATATATTCCTCCAAGAACTATGGTTGGCCGCCATCAGTTTTTTTATATCATCGAGGCACTGCCGGAGCCGCGGCTAATCTTAGGTGACCTCAACTCCCATGGAACAGCATGGGGTTCACTCTACGATGACAACCGTGCCACTTTGATTTATGATCTGTGTGACAACTTCAAATTGACAGTTTTGAATACTGGGGAAGCAACCAGAATAGCCAACCCTCCTGCACGGGCAAGCATGCTAGACATATCAGTTTGCTCTTCTTCGTTATCCCTGGATTGTACGTGGAAGGTAATCCAAGATCCCCACGGTAGTGACCACCTGCCAATAATTTTATCGATCGCCAATGAATCAGGTTCTCGTGAGTCAGTCGATATTGCGTATGACCTCACGAAAAATATTGACTGGAGAAAATTTGCAGAAATAATATCTGAAGCAATTGTTTCAATGCATGAACTTCCTCCACTCGAAGAGTATAATTTTATATCGAGTTTGATTTACGAAAGCGCACTTCAAGCTCAAAAGAAACGTGTTCCTGCTACCACTTTACGACGTCGTCCTCCATCACTTTGGTGGGACAAGGAGTGTTCAAAGGTCTACCTTGAAAAATCATCCGCTTTCAAAAAATTCAGGAAAACTGGATTAGTGGAATGGTTTCTAAAGTACCAAGCTCTAGAAGCCAAACTAAAAGGTTTGATTAAAGCAAAAAAGCGTGGATATTGGCGGAAATTCGTCAATGGTTTGTCAAGGGAGACCGCTATGAGCACTCTTTGGAATACGGCTAGGAAAATGCGTGGCTGGAACCATACAAACGAAAGTGAGGAATACTCTGACCGTTGGATTTTCAAATTTGCAAGAAAGGTTTGTCCCGATTCCGTTCCTGCACAAAGCGTCGTACGCGACATTCCGCTCCAATGCGATTATGAGAATTTTTCGATGGTGGAATTCTCAATTGCCCTTCTCTCATGTAACAATTCAGCTCCGGGGTCGGACAAGATTAAATTCAACTTGTTGAAAAATCTTCCCGACCTGGCAAAACAGCGTTTGCTGAACTTGTTCAACAAGTTTCTGGAGCTGAATATTGTCCCGCATGACTGGAGACAAGTGAGAGTGATAGCCATACGGAAACCCAACAAGCCGGCTTGCGATCACAACTCGTATAGGCCGATTGCAATGTTGTCCTGTATTCGTAAATTGTTAGAGAAAATGATTCTACTTCGTTTGGACAAGTGGGTCGAAACGAACAATTTGCTGTCAAATACGCAGTTTGGCTTCCGCCGAGGTAGAGGGACAAATGATTGTCTCGCGCTGCTATCTTCTGAAATCCAAATCGCATTTGCTCGCAGAGAACAAATGGCTTCCGTTTTTCTCGATATCAAAGGGGCATTTGATTCAGTTTCCATGGAAATTCTCTCAGATAAACTTCATAATCGTGGACTTTCACCAATTCTGAATAATTTCCTGTACAATTTACTGTCAGAAAAGCACATGTTTTTCAATCATGGCAGCTTGAAATCTTCTCGATACAGTTTTATGGGCCTACCACAAGGCTCCTGCCTAAGCCCCCTCTTGTACAGTTTTTACGTCAATGATATGGATGATTGTCTAACTAGAGACTGCACGCTGAGACAACTTGCAGACGATGGAGTTATTTCCATCACGGGTACTAATCCCGCCGTTCTGCAAAAATCCTTGCAAGATACCCTGAACAATATGTTCACGTAGGCTCTCAAGCTGGGTATCGAATTCTCTACGGAGAAAACTGAAATGGTCGTTTTTTCTAGGAAGCACGAACCCGCCCAATTCCAGCTTCACCTATCCGGCAAAACGATCAAGCACTCGATGTTTTTCAAATACCTTGGTGTATATTTTGACTCTAAATGTACCTGGGGGAGACACATTGCGTATTTGAAACAGAAATGCCAGCAAAGAATCAATTTTCTCCAAACAATAACCGGAACATGGTGGGGTGCCCATCCAGGAGACCTCATTCAGTTATACAAAACAACGATATTATCAATGTTAGAATATGGCAGTTTTTGCTTCCGATCAGCTGCCAGGATTCATATTCTCAAGCTGGAGAGAATACAATATCGTTGCTTGCGTATAGCCATGGGGTGTTTGCATTCGACACATACGATGAGTCTCGAAGTTTTGGCAGGAGTACCCCCGCTTACTCTTCGGTTCACAGAATTATCCTACAGATTTCTCATCCGTTGCAAGATCATGAATCCATTGGTGATTGATAACTTCGAAAATCTACTCCAACTGATTCCTCAGTCAAGTTTTATGTCTTTATATCATAAGTACCTTACCCACGATGTGCACCCTTCACCAGGCATCTCCAACCAAGTTTGCTTCCCATACTTTTGCAATTCCTCTGTCATTTTTGATCTGTCCATGCGACAAAAAATCCATGGAATCCCAGATCATCTACGCTCAGATATTTTCGGCAGAATATGGGGGCATAGTTAGATCTGATAAAATGTTCTTTACTGACGGTTCATTCATAAACGGGTCCACTGGCTTTGGCATCTTCAATGAAAATTCCAGTGCCTCTTTCAAACTCAAAGATCCTTGTTCCGTATATGTTGCTGAACTGGGTGCGATATACTACGCACTGGGGATCATTGAAACATTGCCCATCGACCACTATTTTATTTTTTCAGACAGTCTCAGCTCATTAGAGGCAATCCGCTCAATGAAGGTTGATAAACGCTCATCTTATTTCCTAACAAGAATAAGACAACTATTGAGTGTTTTGGTCGAAAAATTATTCAAGATTACCTTAGCATGGGTTCCCTCTCATTGCTCGATTCCGGGGAATGAGAAAGCGGACTCGCTAGCTAAGGTGGGCGCTTTAGAAGGCACTCTTTTTGAAAGGCAAATTGCTTATAATGAATTTTTCCACATTCCTCGTCAGTATACGCTCGTAAGTTGGCAGCGCATGTGGAGTGGAGATGAGTTCGGTCGTTGGTTACACACGATTATCCCTAAGGTCTCGACGAGGGCATGGTTCAAGGGATTGAATGTAGGTCGTGATTTCATTCGCGTGATATCTCGGCTTATGTCCAATCACTACAACCTAAACGCGCATCTCTATCGCATTGGGCTCGCAGCAAACAATCTTTGTGATTGTGGCGATGGCTACCACGACATCGAGCATGTTGTCTGGTCGTGTATCCGGTTCCATGCTGCTCGCTCTCAGCTCTCTAGAGCACTGAGAGCACAAGGCAGACAATCGGATATCCCCGTCCGGGATATCTTAGGTAGCCGGGATCCTGATCTTCTGCTTCATCTATACCTGTTCCTCAGAAACGCCGATGTCAACGTTTAATGATGTTTCCTTCGTTGTGTCCCTGTTTCGCATCCCTCCTATCCGATCTATAAACTTTTACTTATTCGCGGCAATACATACACACACTCTTTACAGACACACGGGCCAAAGGTTGTGCAGTCCACTGATCATTCAACAAGAGCCAAAGGTTGTACCGATCATGACAACTCTACACGAACTTATGATTGCGCCGGCTAGTGACCATTCTATCCTGGATTCCTCGAGTCGAGAAAGACGCACCACGCTAGATATGAGGTACAGACTAGGGGGGCGTTGCTGATTAATGGTCAGCTGCATCCCAATAGGGAGTATCCCGTGTCGGGCACACGTACAGAGCATTGGAGACAGCGACATCCCAATTACGAAAACACTTGCAATACTAACCTCGTGCCAACCGCGAGTAATCGGTTACATATTACTAACATAGAGAATAAGAAAAATTGTATTGAACTCCCGGCCCCGTGAGGCTAACGCCATATGAGCCTTTATAAAAATATATATTTTGGGGAAAAAAAAAAAAAACTCATAAACTATAATACCTACAAAATTCTGGTCCAAGAATTAACTCTAGGAAATTGTTTAAATTGTCATGAAAAATACCAAAACTTTTTTGAAAATAAATTTCGCTGAAAAAAAAATTTAAAATTGAAATTTGAGTTTCTCAAAAACATGTTTTTCAGAAATTCTCGAAAAAAATATATTTCCAACACTTTCCAACAAGTCGTCCATACATCCAAAGATGGGCACTTTTACAGGAAAAATGTTTTTCTAAGAACAACTTTTTCATGCTTTCTTTGAATGAACTCCAACTAATCCTAATATATATTGATATACTGTATTCGACTAAGTTTAAAATCTCTCTAAAATATGAGCTTTCATCGAAGATCTCAACTTTATATCTATTATAGATTCTGGAATACACTGAGTTTCACAATTATAGAACCACTCATTCTTTCCACTCATAAGACTGGTCATTTGAACTTTATTGTTGCATCCAGGCGCGAAACATAAAAAAACCTAAAATTCCAGTGTTTCATAACTGGTTCTATAGTTATGAAACACAGGAATTTGATGGAGAAACACCCCTTTGAAACATTAACGCCAATTTCACATAAATTATAATAAGTGTTCGATTCGTAGGTCATCTTTAGTTCTCAATCAGTTCAAATAACCCATTCAGGGTGTTTTTACAAAGTTGCTCATGGATACTGCTCATTTAAAGGGTAGTACACTATGGAAACTTGAGAAATTAAAAAAAAAATCTGGCTAAAAATATTCTCCGGGATGTCTACTTTAATATAGTATTTGTCCCAGGTTTGTCCGATGCTCCGTTCCAAAGTTACAAGCCAATTAGTGAACCAAAATCTTTGGGTAAGGAACGCGGATCCAAATTTTAAAACGCGTTTTTCTCGAAACTTTTGCAAACTGGTGGGAATTCTACCTCCCGAACGGTCCATCCGATTCTGATGAAATAGTTTTTCCCAGATTCTCCACTAAATTTCCTGTCATCGAACGTAGGATTTTTTTTTTATTTTGAAAAAAAAATGTAGGTGCATGTTTTTCTTTTCATTTTTGAGGCATAAGCGCAATTTTTTTTACAAAAAATGTCATCATTTCGTCAAAAAATCAATATTTTGAAAAATTCCTACGTACGTTCACAGGAAATATATCCAAAATTACGTGAAAAAATTATTGGTTGGAATCGGTCCAATAGAAAAACTTGTAGAACCTTCACCAGTTTACAAGGTTTTGGCTGCATTGGTTCAACGAACCGGTTGCGGCTATTCAGGGGACAGTCCAATTGACACCAATTTATTTTTTGTTTGTTAAGTAATATATACCTGATAAAACTGTGATATCAGATTAATCATAGTAATTTATTTTCTCGTTGGAAAAATACCGAAAATCACATACTTTTTATGATGTTCATAGTGTACTACCCCCTTAAGCTCTTTAAATCACTCATACAGCTTGTAAGCTGCATTTACTATTCGTACGATCAGTCCTCATAAGTTCTTGACTGGGTTTTCTTTTGGTAAACAAGCTGACCAGTCCTGAATCGGAAGCCCCTATTCATTAAACCATGTCATGGCCTTCTGGATTTTATGAAATTATACCAAATTGATCAATTATCACATTGTTTTTAATACAAAAACAGCAGTAAATCATTCTGAAGTACTTCGTTGCACTTCTGAATGTTCGTTCGTGTTGATGGTAAGCCATCTAAGCCAGACCACGAGTAGGATACAGTCATTCATACAAGTAACTGTTTCAAACATATTCAAAATACAGCGGTTGTCCGCTAGCTGGGCGAATTCTGCTCGTTAACTGAGCTGACTTTTCAAACGACAAAAACACCGAGGGCAACGTCAATGATGCACTCAAAAAATATTAATTAAAAAATATGGAAGCGCAAAATAAAAACTACACTGAAAGACTTTTTGAAAAATGCAATCAATCTAGACATTTTCCACCGTGCTAATTATTGATTTAGACTACAAGGAGAAATTGTTAAACGTATATGTCAAGCAGCACCATGATTCGAAAGCCGAATACCCGGTGGAAATGCACGTATTACAATTATATTAAAACTCTTACCTCCGTATTGCCTTATGGCAACAATAAAAATATTGAATGCGCTTTTTTCACCACAGTCTGCAGATATTATCAAGTTTACGTGTGCTATCGAGTAAAATAGGCTAACCTCTGGTGGTGATATTCATTGAATCTGACATTCATTTTACATACCACAGCAAACATGATATCGCTTAACTTGGCATATTAGAAGTCGTATATAAAGTGAGATAGAAAGTGCGAAAATCATATACATTGTCGATAAAAGGATACATTGAGTACATTTAAAATCGTATAAAATGCGAAAACCCTAATTTTATTTATCACTACAGATTAAGTCTTGACTCGGTGTAACAAACATCGGTTTTATGATATACAGTATCGTAAAATCGATATACGAAATCTGAACGCTCGTAGTAGCGTTGTCCGTGTCCCGTGATCGGGTCCCAATGGTAGAGTCTGTCCAAGGATGATTTTGTCGAGAGTGAAAAAAAGCACGTCCGTTTTCTGAGAACTTTATTCCGATAATGGCAGGAAAAACTGGGTTCCCCAGTTGAAAAAACCTGCATCTTTTCATCTATTCTTCTCTATGTACAGTTCATTGTTTTAAATTGTATAAATTCGTAGTGTGAGTTCATTGTTACAATTGTTTTTAATTCTTGTGTAATTCGATTGGCGATTTTAATGTGTTGTGTTTTTGTTGTGATCAACTGTGATATTTTCGTTAAGTTATCCTAGTTGTGCATGGTAATAGGGTTGTGTAAAATTTGTACTGTGGGTGTTACAAATATAAATTATATGTGTGTACTGTCCTATGTACTGTGAATGTAACAATAAGGAATTTTATTTTATTTAATTTATTGAGATGGAACAAAATCATTATATCAAATAACAATCGTATAAAATATCAATCAAAGGATGCATCATGTGTATCCGAAATCGTATAAAATACCAAAACACGATTTCCTATATGATTGATGGACTCGTATATCGGCATAACGATCCTTCTAGTATCGCGATATGCAGTATTATATACGCACATTCGATTCAGTTTATACAACATTGTCGAGTCAAATCGCATATCAGTGTAAAAAGCATCGTATATTTTTCGTCATTTGTTTTTTTTTCCTATGTCTGCAATAAATCGTATATTCTAATGACAATATTTATTTATTTGTATATGTATGTGTGTATGTTGTTGTCTGGCAAGTATGTATATGCCAGTTAGGTACATCATATACCACCCAAAATATTGGATAAATAATGACGTATATACGCTAGTTATGCGATTTAATGTTTGCTAGGTTCTTCAGTTAGTCTTCAGATGGTCCACCTCATCTATTGCACAAATATTGTGCCAGCGAAATTCTTCCAATTCTTGTGCTAATCAAACACTCTAGACTTCTTCTTCTTCTTCAATGGCACTAACGTTCCTAGAGGAACTTCGCCGTCTCAACGTAGTATTACTTGCGTCATTTTTATTAGTACTTAGTTGAGATTTCTATGCCAAATAACACGCCTTGAATGCATTCTGAGTGGCAAGTTCTAGAATACGCGTGATCACAGTGCAAGTCGGAGGAAATTTCTTTGACGAAAAATTCCCCCGACCAGAACGGGAATCGAACCCGAACACCCGGCATGTTAGTTATGACGCTAACCACTCGGCCAAGGGAGCACCAAACACTCTAGACGGCACCGGCAAAATACTTCGAGCGTGGAAGTGAACCCATCTGCAAATTGTGCCAGCATAAACAAGTGCCCAAGTTCTAAATCTCTCGGACCATCGTCACACAGTTCATTTGCATCGAGTACCGATTATCTGCTTCTCAAATTAATCGATTACCTTTTATATGTTGGAGTTTTATTTGATGGAAATAGATGAACAAAACATAACATTTTTTTCCATTATTGCAAGAACTGAACATACAATAACAATACAAAAGTAACCCGATATTGATAAATTGGACATTGGTCCGAAGTCCCGAAAGCTGGATCGATGTTGAGCCGATATTCTGCTATAATTGTTGACATTTGTATTTAACATTTACTCACGTAGAATGAACGAATAGTTAGTACGGTAGAAAATGATTATCGAACTGGTACTAGTCAGAATAAAATTTGTTATATAAATATGTACTAATGATTTCTCTCAGTGTATTGATGATTATAGATCTTTGATGCATTGGAGTACCCCTCACCAATGTTGTTGTTTATGTTATATTTGACGTTTAACTGATTTTTAACTTGGCTATACTGTCGTTCTACGCATAGTTGTCCCATGTTACTTTTTGACGATTTTCACTTTTCTTCATAAAACGTTGTTTTTATGCATAATCTTACGAAAAAACACAAAAAACATACAGTTTGAAAAAAAACAACATCAAGCTCAATTGTCTCATGTTAATATTCTATTCATAACTGTCCCACCCTGTAGTTTTTGTAGATCCATATCGAAGAAATCGGACCAAGTACAAGAATTTCATGTCACACTTTCAGCAGGGGTAATGCACTCATTTCTGGTTTGGAAGAACGAACTAAGTCTCAAACAAATAAGAAAATGTTTACCAGAACACGTGTACACCTTGTCAGCGAATGCCTAATAACAATGAGATTTATATTCTGCGCAGGTATTGCAGATCACTCATTTCTTCATAAAACGATGTTTGTATGCATAATCTTTCGGAATATTGTATATCAAAAAACAACATCAAGTTCAATTGTCCCATGTTGATATTCTAGGCATAACAGTCCTACCATGAATTTTTAAACCCGTAATCAAGCATGATTGATTCAGTGAGGGGATCTCATCACATTTCATTAAACAATAGTATAGTGCTTATAAAAAATCCGGTGTATTGCTCAATTGAAATGCTTAAAGCTTTCGGTACACAAATATGCAAGAAAACCTTGATTGCGTTTTTCTCAGTTACTGATTTTGGAACATGGGACAACTATGCGTATTACGGCAGTATAGCCCAGTTAGCGAGCGCCCAGTCAAAAGGCAGCCCAGTTAAAAAAAGGCCATTAGTGAACAAGTGCTGTAATATGGAAAAAATAGCTTAACGTTATCTTGCGTGAACTATGCGGTCACGCCTCGGGCGCTACTCTCCAATTTGTTGACAGAATGTGAGATACGATTTCCAGATTCCGTTATAAAAATTCAACGATCAATTGAAGTTATCTCAAGAGTAAAGTGACTAGATGGTCAGAGGTCTAACGTGGGACACAAAAAAAAACATTATGTATATACGTTATGTGAACATAAACCATAGTTTAGCGAGACTAAACTGATCAGTATTATTTCTTTCTAAGTATCGGCACTCAGTTGTGATTTTTCGGTGGTTTAGATTTTGTTTACGCCCGAAAATCACTCGCTCATTCAGAGCATTTAAGCCTGGCAAGCACGATTCAAATTCTACAATTTTCTTCAAATTACCGAATGGAATGCTCAAATATTTCAATTCATTTTTCATCGATTATAGTGTTAACGTATGCGTTCAAAAAAATGGACTAAATTCGGATGGCGATGAAGGATAATTTATAGGAACAAATTTTCATTGAATCTTACGTTTATTGAGTCCACAACAAAAAGGATTCAAGGATGTTGATTCGCAGCAGCAGCACTGTCAAGCAACTTGATGATTTTTCCATACTGCAAGCTCCACCCCACAGCGAAGGAGTTGGACATCCTGAGGCACTTTGATATAGCCGATCTGGTATTTATAATATCATCTCTTTGCCGCTCCTTAATCCGGGAGATCGAAGCAACCGGCCAAACGGTGGAGAAGAATCTGGCCAAAATGGACATTTTTATGCGGAAGCGTCAGACGAGACCGGCCGTATCTGAGCAGCAGGCAATCACCCAGAAGGAGTAGCTTGAAGTGCTGGTGAAAAACTTCTTTCCGGCGAGAGAAGTGAAAAACTTCTTTTCGTACTCATAATGAAAGACGAGACGTACTTGATGCTAGAATTCATCGAATGGCAGGGGACCGGGTACTTTACGTTCCTCAGGTAAGCGATGACGTCGAATATATCATTCACATCAAGTTCTCGAAGAAGGTCCTTCTCTGACAGACGTGAAGGGAATGTCCAAGCCGCTCTTCTTTCGAGTCATATATAGTATATATATAGTACGAAGTGCTTGCCGGAGTTGGGAAGGTGATGTGGTCTTTATGCCGAACCTGGGATCAGCCCATTATGCCAAAAGATCACTGGAGGTCGGATCGGCTGGAGATAAACATTGTCGCGAAGACCACCAACCTTCCCAACATTCCCCAGCTGCGCCCGATAGAAAACTTTCGGGCGAATGTCCAAAATAGAAAGACAGACGACCACCAAAGCCACGAAAAGGTAAAATAACACGTCGATATACATATAGACCGTTCCAGAAAGTATGGGCACACTGGAAGAACGCTGCCGTTCAATTGTAAATAGTTTTCTGTGACCGTGTTTGGATACGTCCGTTTGTTTACACTCTCTGCTTAATTTTGGTGCAAACACAGTCGATTTTTATCACATCCTTTCAAAATGCGAGGACTTTCCGCAGAACATCGTAAAAAAATTGTGCACAAATGGACTACAGTTCCTGTATTGTCGCTGAGAAAACTGGCGAAACAGGAAGGCGTAAGCGTTAAAGCTGTTCGAAC
This sequence comes from Toxorhynchites rutilus septentrionalis, assembly GCF_029784135.1. Lineage (NCBI taxonomy): Eukaryota > Metazoa > Arthropoda > Insecta > Diptera > Culicidae > Toxorhynchites > Toxorhynchites rutilus. The sequence continues at coordinate 3,153,619 of NC_073744.1, forward strand.
TGCGATCCGTAAGTATGGTGAGGAGAATTCCTTTCTGGATCTGCCGAAAACTGGCCGGAAACGTGGTCCAGTATGCCCAAAACTCGACAAAAAGATACAAGAAGTATTTACTACCAAACCTTCGGCATCGGTACGCGACGTAGCAAAAAAAAAGTGGGAGCATCTACTTCAAATGTTATGCGTGCTAAGGGAAGACTTGGCCTAAAGACATACAGGAAGCAACGGAAGCCAAAGAGAAGTCCACAACAAGCCGCATCAGTGAAACCAAGGGCCAGAAAGTTGTACGACAGTATCCTGAGCAAGAATAAAAACTGCATTATAATGGATGATGAAACCTATGTAAAACTGGACTACAAAACTTTGCCGGGACCGCAGTTTTATACGGTAAAGGAAGGGAAAAGTCTTGAGGAAACGGAAACATCGATTTATACCGAAAAATTCGGTAAAAAAGCCATGGTGTGGCAAGCAATATATCAGTGTGGTAAATGTTCCCAACCTTTCGTCACAACTGCTACTTTGAATACACAAATATACATCGAAGAGTGTTTGCAAAACAGATTGCTGCCTCTGATCCGTCAACACAAGAATCCAGTAGTTTTTTGGCTAGATTTGGCATCCTGCCACTACGCCAAAGCTACGCTGCAGTGGTTTGAAGATAATTAGGTCAATGTTGTTCCGAAGCACATGAATCCTCCAAATTGCCCGGAAATACGCCCAATTGAAACTTTTTGGGCTCTAGTGAAGGCGTACCTCAGGAAACATGTTAAACCATCGACTACAGTGACTCAGTTTCAAAAAGACTGGAAGAAAGCAGCCGCAAGCGTCGGAAACTCATCTGTGCAAAAGCTTATGGCGCACGTACGAGGAAAAGTTCGCCATCTTGGATATGATTAATCAAATGAAGGTTTTGTTATTATTTTTTGTATCTAGAGATAATAGAGAACATATTTGCTGAATAAAGTTTCTTCATAAAACGTAAAATACGCATGTTAGAGTCATTTCCAAGTGTGCCCATACTTTCTGGAACGGTCTATATTTGCATCGGTCATAAAGGGTGTGTCACATCAAATTGCATCACGGAAAAAACGCTGTAGAAATTCGCCCAGTAGACCGATCCTTTTGAAAATTTTAGACAGTAAAATAAAAACTATTAAACAACTTTTGGCATTTTCTTTTTATTCATACTTCGAGCCCAAGCCCGTATGCTCTCACCTTCCTCTTTACTCCGTCCATAAGGTTCTGTACAACGTCAGGTTGTAGTTTTTTTTTAAAAGAAATCCATTTACTCTTGAAGTCCGCCTCCGATTTGACAACTTTTGGGTTCTTCCGGAGGGCCTGCTTCATAATCGCCCAATATTTCTCTATTGGGCGAAGCTCCGGCGCGTTGGGCGGGTTCATTTCCTTTGGCACGAAGGTGACCCCGTTGGCTTCGTACCACTCCAACACGTCCTTTGAATAGTGGCACGAAGCGAGATCCGGCCAGAAGATGGTCGGGCCCTCGTGCTGCTTCAATAGTGATAGTAAGCGCTTCTGTAGGCACCCCTTAAGGTAAACCTGCCCGTTTACCGTGCCGGTCATCACGAAGGGGGCGCTCCGCTTTCCGCAAGAGCAGATCGCTTGCCACACCATGTACTTTTTGGCAAACTTGGATAGTTTCTGCTTGCGAATCTCCTCCGGAACGCTGAATTTGTCCTCTGCGGAGAAGAACAACAGGCCCGGCAGCTGACGAAAGTCCGCTTTGACGTAGGTTTCGTCGTCCATTAACAGGCAATGCGGCTTCGTCAGCATTTCGGTGTACAGCTTCCGGGCTCGCGTCTTCCCCACCATGTTTTGCCTTTCGTCGCGGTTAGGAGCCTTCTGAACCTTGTATGTACGCAGGCCCTCCCGCTGCTTGGTCCGCTGGACGAATGAACTTGACAAATTCAGCTTATTGGCGACATCCCGGACCGAACTTCTCGGATCACGTCTAAACTGCTTAACTACGCGCTTGTGATCTTTTTCACTGACGGAGCATCCATTTTTGCCGTTCTTCACCTTCCGGTTGATGGTTAGGTTCTCGAAGTATCGTTTTAGTACTCTGCTGACCGTGGATTGGACGATTCCCAGCATCTTACCGATGTCCCGATGTGACAACTCCGGATTCTCGAAATGAGTGCACAAGATTAATTCACAACGCTCTTTTTCGTTCGACGACATTTTTCCAAATTTACGAAAAATTGACAGTGAAGCATGGCCAACGTGATCTATACACTCTTATCTGATTATAACCGAAAGCTGAAGATATAATTCCTTAAAATTGAATTTCTACAGCGTTTTTTCCGCGATGCAATTTGATGTGACACTCCCTTTAGTTCAGGTTCCGGCCAACTTCCGTAAGACCACCCAGCGCTTCATTTACGATACTTCATCAAACAACTCTGCCTCTTCCTGTCGAGCATACCCTAGTTCTTCCGGCTTATTTAAAACGTGAAGCCCTGACCGAACTAAGGGACCAAAGATGAACTTTTCGTCTGACTCACGTTGGTCCCTGCGGATCAATAGGGGACTATAAAAATAATTTTCCAATTTTGTTGCTGTCGCTTCCAGTTGACACTCACTGAACAAAAAGCCCAATGTCGGTGCGATGAAACCAGCGCGACGTATTAATCTTTGGATGCATTGGAAGCGCCCTTGAACAGTGAATGAAAGTAATAGAAAATAACAAAAGAGAGAATAAAAGTTTTTTTTGAGGTTCATCTATTTAAAATATATTGATATCGCGGGACATTTTTGTTTCTTTTGCCAAATGCGGGACGTTTCGCGGGACGGAATCTCACGCGGGACATTTTGTCGAAATGCGGGACGTCTGGTCAGTTTACTCAAGAGTAAAGTTGTATTACACCAAACTTTCAGAAAAAAATATTCGGAATCCTTGAAATCTCCTGCGAGGCTCGGGACCACTGTTAGATAGACTTGATCGAAGAAAATTGCAAAGAAAAAATGGTAAGAAACCAGTCGGAAGGTGCCCTGTCTCAGGTCCGTAATTAGTTGGAACCTGTCCCGGTGACAGAAACGAGCCTTCCCACTTCCCACAATGGCCACAAAGCTGGCAGCCATGAGCAAGGCTTACTGTGTTTTCAGTTCTCACATCCATACACTGCTGCGTCACCGTGAGTCCTACCAGTGTTCCATCATCATCTGCGCGTTCGCGCGGTGGACGCATTTGTGATTCCCGAGGACACTATTTTAACCTAATATATCATCGGATCCTGCACGCAAATGTTGTGTCGCCTGCTAACTCCCGAGGTCCTGAGTGGCTGGGTGGCTGGGTTTGACGGGGATAAAGGGTGTGATACCAGAAAAAAAACACAGTACACGTCTGCTCGCGCGTGATGTTGTTTACTGGTCTGATTAGAGCATCGGGGAGTTTTTTTCCCTTCCTTCTAATGGAGAATGGAAGTGGGGGTGGGGGGAGACTGGCGGCTTCCCGCGAGAGTACCATGTGCGTTTTTACGCTTCCAACCCCATATCGATGTCGGCATACCAGAGATCAGATGGTTATGTTTATATTGGTTGAGTGGCAAAATAATGAAAATTTATTGTGCTTTTTTATGGAATGCTGTTACGGGATCCGCTACTGGCGCTGGCAAATAACGGGGTAGAGCGTGGTAAAACAAAAAAGAGTGTTTGAAAAGCGGGTAAAACTATGCTCCCTCGGTGTCCCTCGCCGGGAGTTTCCTGCAATACTGCGGCACCACCGTATCAAATACAGGGATTCACGCGTGCAGGAATTTAATGCTCATAGGAGCGTACTGCGTGCTGATGTCATCAGATTTCATCGTGATGTGCTCTGTTTTAGTTCGGAACTAGTCTGTGAGTGTGTGGGCAGTGGAAGCGGAAGGGTGCCGACATCGCGGGGACATCGGACATTGGATGGCACACACACACGCACTTACGTCCGGGCGAGAAAATGTGGACATGATGAATGTGGGTTTTCGGTTTCGGCTAACCAACCCATGCGGAAAGTGAACAAAGTAAAGAGACGAGAATTTATTTCCATTAAATCTTGGTCAGCGCGGAATGAATGATTTAGGAGAAATACATTCAAAGAGCGGAAATAATTGGCTGCGGAATTTACATTTCACTCAAAGGTTTGCGTATTGGAAAGAGGGAGAAAAAAAAAGTTATAGCCTACTATGCCTCTCCATTGAACTGAAATCATATGGCGGCGCAGGACTTCTTTAGTAATGGGGCTGTCCAGAGCCAACATTGACATCTGGGAAAACATTATGAAATGAAACCCGGACGTTAGATACAAAAACGAGAGACCATCCTTTGGCCACCTTTGACGTCATGCAATAAAGTGTTCTTTGTTCCACCGGCCGGGATGTACACAAAATGATAGTTCTGTTCAAGGCGAAACTGGCAAAACTCAAACGGCGGAAGAGAAAAAAGGGGATCGCGCTGAATCTCTTGAATTATTTAATTTCTTCCGCTTTTTCTGGATACCGGGGTTTGACTAGTTTTTGTTCGTCGACTTCCCGTTCCGCCTCAAAATTTGTTTGAAATTTAAATGAAGCGCGGCCAGTTTTTCCAGCATTTGGGGCACCTATCAATGATCAATGCACACAGAGACAAAAACGAGGAATAAAAACGAAACACGCCGAATCGGGGCGCGGAGTGCAGAACGAGGGATACTGAAACACTTGAAAATTTAAGCAGCAACCATTTAGCATGCAAATTTCCGAGTAGAAAAAGTACAACTCTGCAAACGACTTGACTCAACTCTCCGTTCATTTGAATTTTTATTCGGGCGTCCCTTTTTTCCTTCGGACTGGAGAATATTATCATTGCGCCATCCACACCCGGAACTGCCCTCGGACGCACTCTACAGAATTGCTCCCACCAGCAGCAGCAGGAAGTAGGGGAACTGGGTGTAAAATGCCCAGACCGGACAATACGCGCCACTGTAATATTTCACAAGATTCACACTTTTTAACAGTAATTAATGTGTCAATCGCTCCAATTCTACATTACAAACTCGCGTGGATCCTTCAAGCTTTCTATATTACATAAATCGTACAAAAAATGGAAAACATTTTTTCATGCCTGTTTCTTACCATTTCTACAACTCTTTTCGTAACACATTACACCATTAATAAACAATATTACATACCTGTGAATTGCTTTTCTTATTAACAAAGATTTTGATATTCACATTTCAACATAAAATTACTCGATTGAATTATTATTTGTTTGATTCAAACGATTTTTATCAAACAAGTCTAGGCGGGTCAACATGTACCGTAAGAAGTTCGAATTTACTAAACAAAATGCTTGCAGTGCCACCAACATCATTCAAATATTTCTCAACGTATGGCCTTTGACATTTTTATGTTTTGTTAGATTTCATGCCCAGGCGACATTGAAACTATGCGAAAATAAATTCATTATTCAAGCGGATAAAATAGTTTATTTTGAAATGGTGAATAATTTCCTTATCAATAACTTAATACTAATTAAAATTGCTACTGATAAAAACGTTCGTCAATCTAGCAGCACTGCGCGTTGCACTACATTTATCCATGCGTTCGTAGACAAACGTCAAAATTTTTGTAAGCACAGTGTTGTTTTGATTCTAATTTGTTCCGGCAGAACTGGGTAAGATGCCCCGAAACTACACAAGAAAAACCAACCGTCGGTCTTTTACGGAAGCTGCACTTGCGTCGGCAATTATTTACAAAATTCCGAGGAAAACTATTTCGCGATATCTCAGCATCGACAGCTCCAGCGAAGATGGATCAATTCCAACGTTTTCACCGCTGGGAAGTTTTTCTCCCGTTTTCAATACTGTCCAGGAAGAGGAATTAATGAAACACGTCCTGCTAATGAACCTGTATGGTCTAGGAGTGACAAGAGAGGAACTACGGAGCCTTGCATTTCAATTAGCGGAAAAGAATCGAGTGAGTCATCCGTTCTGTCGCAAAAAAGAGCTCGCGGGACGTGATTGGTTGGCGGGGTTCCTAAAAAGACATCCGGAAATTTCACTGAGGTGTCCAGAGCGCACGTCTCTTGCTCGATTAAAGGGATTTAATCGATCTAATGTTGACCGCTTCGAGCTCCTTCAAGAGATTCATAACAGTTGTCAGTTCTCTCCGAACCATGGAACGCGGATGAAACTGGTTTCAGTACCGTGAGTTTATAGTTGATTATTATTTGTGTAGAAGGTCATGTTCGAGAGTATTTCGTTCTCATAGGTTCCATCGAAGACTTCTAAAGTTTTGGCAAAGAGAGGCACACGTAAGGTTGTGGGAGCAGTTTCTGCAGAAAGAGGAGTAAACACAACAGCCATAATGGCCATGTCCGCAGCCGGAGAATATATCCCTCCAATGATGATTTTCCCTCGGAAACGTATGAATGAGGCTCTGAAGATTGGAGCTCCTGAAGGATCGATTTTTGCGTGTAACGAGAGCGGTTGGAGCATAACAAAAACATTTTCCATTTGGTTTGATAATTTTGTGGCGAGCACAAAACCATCAGAAAAATCTCCAGTACTCCTGATTCCCGATGGGCATTCAAGCCACACCAGAAATTTGGAAGTGTTTGAAAAAGCAAGGATGAACCATGTCCGGATCCTTTCAATACCTCCTCACACGTCACACAAGCTGCATCCTCTGGACGTGTCTTTCATGGGACCATCTAAATCGAACTACAACAAAGCTCTCGAGAAATTTCAAAAGGAAAATCCAGGAAAAGCTGTCACAACACTCAACGTTTCCGCTTTGATAAATAGCGCATACTCCGCAAGTGCGTCAATAGAGGCGAATGAACTGCAAAGTTTAAAGCCTCTTAAAAACAAAGAAAGAAGAAGAAGTGCGTCAATCTTAGCAGCGAAAAATGGCTTCAAAGCGACCGGAATAAGCCCTATCAATCGGCACATTTTTACGGACAACGATTTTGCAGCTTCTGACTTCCTGAATGCAGATCCTTCCAACTCAATTATTGTGTTAATTCCGAAAGTTCCACAGAACTGTTTGAACAAAGCATCAATGGAGCATCGGAAAGTAATTTGAATTGTTTATTTTGTATGTTTCAGCCAAAAATCGTTTTACACTAAACATTGTTGCTTTACGAGACAGGTTATGTCAACACTGCAAGAGTTGATCAACAGTTTGATTCGTCGGTGTTTTTCATTCTGAATCCAAACGTGTACTACAGCATAGAGAACAATGGAAAGATTGTTGTACAAACCATGAATCCCGATGACCAGCATATAGAAACCAACCCCGGTGATCATGTCTTTGATCCCGTTCTGGAGACAGAAAACGAACTAGCATCGGAGAGGAACTGTGTGAATAACAATGGCGTGGCCACTGCAGCAGAGTTGGAAGTGTTATAAGTTCACTACAGTGATGTCAAGAATGGAAGCATAGTTGTTCACTCCTTGGTTGCGAACAGTCAAAACGTCGAAAACGACTCATCCGGATTGATCGTCATATCATCCAAATCGATTGCTGAGAAAAAGAACACTCTTTCCAGCGAGAGCAGGCCGAGCCGTTGGGATTGTAATCGGGTACCAACGAAAGGAGAGATGAAGGGATTCGACATGCCACCTACCGTAACAGCACCATCGAACAGGAATTTTAAAAGGCACCAAACACCTAAATCAGAACAAAGTGAAGAATTAACATCATCTCCGTACCGTAAAAAGCTGTTGAAGCACAGCGCTGCGAAAGAATTCAGAAGCATCGAGAAAAAGGATACGGTTCGAAAAGGTCGAAAGCGTAAATCTACGGCAAATGTTAGGATGGATGATATTCTATGCTCGTTGTGCGGAATTTTGTTCAGCTTGTCTGAAAATGGAGAAGGTTGGATGATGTGCGTTCAATGCAAAACATGGTTCCACACTCAGTGCACAACCAACCCATCGGCAATTACCTGCGACATGTGCGATTGAAGCTGAACGTTCATTCAAACCTCTTTTCTCTTAAATGCATTTGAAATATGAACTGAACTTTTAAAGAATATGTTGTTTTTGTTCTTAAATGTCCATATACATATGAATTTGAGTTCCATCTGCTTTTGAACGTTATTGTCACACTGTTTATATGCTTACAAATAAAATTTAAAAAAATAAAAGAATAAAACATTAATGTTCTCATTCAGGTGAATCTCTCTGTTTCCAAAAGAGATAATAGCTTCCTGATCTAATGGAATGTGAATGAACTCTTAAAATATCTACATCTGATGTAAAAACTAAAATTATTATTATTATTATTTTAAATTGCAACGTAATGGATGGTGGAATACTCAGCGCTCATCATCTTTAGGGGACTAGATTGTGAACATCGGGTTTCTTTTTTTTTATATAAATTCGTTTATTTTTACAGGCTCAGTTACATAAGTTTAAAGGAGCCGAAATCTTAAATATATTTTTAAAACTATATATATATGAACAATTTTCTTAAATCTATGGTTAGTAATGTGGGAAACCGATTACTCGTGGTGGACTCGAGATTAAAAGGGTGACATTTTCTCAGGAAAAGGATGGGGTATAAGGAAATTATTACAATGTTGATAATCACACACACTCAATTCTTAAATCTATTCGTACATCTGTTTTGAATTTACATTTCATTCTCCTGTTTATAGCAAGCGGACCAATTACTCACAAAGGAAGAAATGGAGGGTATAAGGATATAAGGATAATCACACACGAACATCGATAGATTTAAGGAAAACATATATTTGGGACATGTAATCAAGGTCTAACCGAGCCAACACATCTCTCACCGGCACATTGGGCTGCCTTCCTCTAGCCCGAAGGGATCTGGCAACAAGATACACCTCACACGACCAAACAACGTGTTCGATGTCGTGGTAACCTCGGCCACAAACGCAGATATTGCTGCCGGCCAGATTGAAACGAAAGAGTAGCGCGTCTAACGAACAGTGATTGGACATGAGTCGGGAGAAGGTGCGAATAAAGTCCCGACTCAATTCCAGACTTTTGAACCACGGATTGAGGCTAACCTTAGGGATAATTGAGTGGAGCCACCGGCCCAATTCATCTTCGTTCCATTTGCGTTGCCAGTTAGCGATGGTATTTTTACGGACTAAAGAGTAAAATTCATTGAAGGCGATTTGACGCTGATAAATATCGCCTTCAATCGCACCTACCTTTGCTAATGAGTCAGCCCTCTCATTACCCGGAATTGAGCAATGAGAAGGGACCCACACAAAGGTAATGACATAACAGCGTCTGGATAAAACACTCAAAATTTTTCGTATGGAAGTACGGCGAGTGCTTTTCCGGTCTCACTGAACGGATAGCTTCGACAGAGCTAAGACTATCCGTTACAATGCGTTACAATAGTGTTCAACAGGTCGTGAGGCGACGCTGTCCAGCGCTCAGTGTATTGCTGCCAATTCAGCAATGTACACTGAGCAAGGATACTGAAGACTGTGTGAGGTGCTAAAAAATTCGTTGAACACTCCAAATCCTGTGGACTCATTCATAGAGGACCCATCAGTAAAGTACATATTATCACAATTGATACAACTATATTTTTCATCGAAGATCATTGGAGCGATCCTCGATCGTTGGTAATCTGAATATCCATGGATATCTTGCTTCATGGACAGATCAAAATGCACAGAGGAATTGATGTAGTCAGGGAAACAAACACGGTTGGGAATATACGAAGAAGGATCAACCTGCATGGAGATGAATTCATGATATGAACTCATGAATCCGGAGTGGAAATTTAGCTCGATCAGCTGCTCAAAATTTCCGATCACCAATGGGTTCATGACCTTACACCGGATGAAGAACCGAAGAGATAATAATTTGAAGCGATCTTTTAGTGGGAGTAGGCCTGCCAAAACCTCGAGACTCATGGTATGCGTTGAGGGCATACATCCCAACGCGATACGGAGACAAAGATACTGAATTCGCTCGAGTTTAATGAGGTGTGTTTTGACAGCTGATTGAAAACAGAAACTGCCATACTCCATCACTGAGAGAATAGTTGTTCGATACAACATTATAAGATCTTCAGGATGTGCTCCCCACCAGGTGCCGGTAATTGTACGGAGAAAATTTATTCTTTGTTGGCATTTTTTACTAATATGGGCCCCCCAAGTACATTTGGAGTCGAACCAGACCACAAGATACTTGAATGACATAGCATGAGTGATCGGTTTACCCAAAAGTTGAAGCTTTGGTTTTGCTGGTCTATGCTTCCTAGAAAAAACCACCATCTCTCCGTGGAGAATTCGATCCCTAGCCCAATGGCCCAGGTTGAAAAATTGTTCAAAGTATCTTGTAAGGGTTCTTGTAGGTCGGATTCTGTTGATCCTACGACAGAGACCACTCCATCATCTGCAAGTTGTCTTAGGCTGCAATTTTGTGCAAGGCAATTGTCGATGTCGCTTACATAGAAGTTGTACAAAAGGGGGCTTAAACATGAGCCCTGGGGGAGGCCCATGTAAGAGACCCGACCTACTGCCGAATCTCCGTGAGAAAAGTTCAAATGCTTCTCACAAAGCAAGTTATATAACATATTATTCAATAGAGGCGGCAGACCCCGAGAGTGTAATTTGTCTGTCAAAACCTCTATTGAAACAGAATCAAAGGCCCCCTTTATGTCCAAGAATACTGAAGCCATTTGTTTTTTTCCGGCGTAAGCCATTTGAATTTCTGAGGAAAGCAACGCAAGACAATCATTCGTCCCCTTGCCACTGCGGAACCCATATTGTGTATCTGAGAGTAGGCCATTCGTTTCAACCCATCGATCAAGGCGAAACAAGATGATTTTCTCCAACAATTTCCGTATACAAGACAGCATTGCTATTGGGCGGTACGAATTGAAGTCGGACGCGGGTTTTCCGGGTTTTTGAATAGCTATAATGCGCACTTGTCTCCAATCATCTGGAACAATATTATGCTCCAGAAACCGATTGAATAAATTCAACAAGCGATGTTTCGCTATCGGGTTTCTTGATTAGACGAATTTTAACATGTTTCCGGTTAGAAAACAGAATGCTAATATTGCATTGCGGAGTACACTATAACTTCAGAAGCAACTCAGTGATCAATCCGAAATTTTAAGGAGTTATAACCTACTCATTCGTTCGTTCTTCGCTAGTTCGTTAACGTTGGAGGTGTTGATTGGACGAGTTCTACTATTTTTTCAGTCGATACGTGAATTTTCAGACTCGTCGATTGATTCTATCTATCATATTGAAACCCCTTCCAACCGTCGGGAGATGAATTCGAGATAATCGATTTCAAGTCTATCCACGTTGTTCGGGGTAATGCCGTTTTGATAGGAAACTTTGATATGAAACAGGCGGCGCAATTTCCCCCCTTTGTTGTGGCGCATCTTGACGTTTTGTTGTGGTTCGTTTTGTACACATATATGCGCATTTTACCCCTAACGGATCTGAGAAGAAATTTTCGAACGCCTTATAGAATTTTACGATTTAGACTTATTTTATAGATTGTTGATCTTCGCGACGAGTTCGTCGTGTGAAAAACTGCTCTACCTTTGAAATTTGTGTCGATTTTCTTGAATTGTATTCTGCATTGACGAGTAACACGACAATCTTCTTAACGTGGGCATTTTACCCCCAGTTCCCCTACTCATTCTAGGGCAAGAATCACAAAAAGAAAGAAACATCAACACATTCTGCCTCTTCGGTTTTAAAAACATTTTTTTTTCGCTCTTCTCTGCAGCTAATTTACATCTTTTCGCAATTAGTCTCTCTTGCTGGGAACGCTTCTCTCGAACGGGGCGGAGTGGGGCGGATTTTCGCTGTGTGTTTCTTCTCGCGAAAACTGAACCAATTTTGCTAAACACAACAATAAGAAACTTGTGCGCTTCTCTGACTCACATCAGCGACTCCTCACCATCTTTTTTTTCGGAACAGCCTTGTTAAGAGCAAAATAAAACCCCACCATCGAAGCGGCGCAACAATAGCAATAAATATTTAATAATGCATGCATGAAAATATTCATTTCCCTTTTAATTTCCTCGGTGCGGGGTGTGTGTGTGTATGCGAAGGTATAATTATATTTTTAATTGTTGGTGTGTTCTCTTTCGTTCCATGGCACAAGTTGAGGAACGCGCAAGGGAAGAAGCGAGGAAAGGTTTATATCCTTCTGCAATGCCAGAGCTACCACTGCAGATGCAGATGGGATATAGTGGAAAAGCGGCTTAATGTATGTTGTACTTCCCGAAGCCGAAGTGACCGGATAGCGATCTACATTGCCAGGTGTAATTTATAAGCTTATTAACGGGCTGATTTTTTTCTCTCCCCCTCGATGGTTCGATGGTATCCTTGCCATTATTGGCGTAAGAGGAGGAGGGTCAAGTTAATGAGGATTTGTTGCTGGTTGGTGCTGCTGATCGTTTGTTGTCGCTTATGTTCTCGAGAGATTAGTGGTTACATAGCGCAGTGTGTTTGATTGTGCCACAGTTGGAATCTACCATATGCCAAGGGGCGGCTTAAATAGTTATAGAAAAAGAAAAAAAACAATTTTTTAGCCCGCTCTATTGTTAGTAGTGCACCATCTTGAATTAGAGTGGTGGATTATGGTTAGAATTTTTTTTGAAGGAGGTAATTACAACATTTAAGCAAAATTTATAACGGGGTGAAGCGTGGTGGAAATATACCAAACATCTTATTTCTTCATCGAATTGCAACTTTAAAAAGTGTTCCTGCACTGGTAGTTAAAATATGGTGACCACACCATCATTTTTGAATTTCTTTAATTTATTTTGTTTAAATTAAAGTAGAAATTGTAATTGTAATTGATTGTTATCTTTTTTGATATCTTATTTATTACTAGCTGACCCGGCAAACCTCGTCCCGCCCAAAATTTATTTTCCGTTATCACATCCACGTTTTCTTACTGAGCGCACGTTCCACTATGGGGGATTTCCATACAAGCAGGCGGACAAAAATATTTTCATCATTTTATCGACACTATTGGCATTTTTTCTACTTGGTATGGTCGAGCCAAGTTGATTCAAATCATTTGTTAACATATTACGGTCAAATTTCGATCGATGTATGTCTTTTTTTAATAAAACCAGAGGAAATAATTCTAGGATTTGTTCGGAATTCAGCCCCTCCCCTTTCTTTGGCTGCCCTCTAATTTTTAATATGCTTCTGGCCACCTGTAATGTGCAAGGAACATGTATGCCAACATTGGTGAATATTGATCAAGCTTTCTTAGAGATATGGTGTATTATATTTATAAATATATATATATACTAGCTAACCCGGCAAACTTCGTCCCGCCCATTTACTTGATTAATTCTCGAGTAATGCAGAAATTTGTGTTTTATTTGTACGGCAGCCCCCTCTAAGAGAGGGGGAAGGAGTATCTTAACACCATAGAAACATATATTGCATCCTAAAACCTCCACATGCCAAATTTCGTTTCATTTGCTTGATTAATTCTCGAGTAATGCAGAAATTTGTGTTTCATTTGTATGGCAGCCCCCCCCTTTGAGTGGGGGAAGGACTGTCTAACCATCATAGAAACATTCATTGCACCCTAAAACTTTCACATGCCAACTTTGGTTTCGTTTGATTGATTAATTTCCAAGTAATGCAAAAAATTGTGTTTCATTTGTATGGCAGCCCCCTCTAAGAAAGGGGGAAGGAGTATCTTATCACCATAGAAACATTTATTGCATCCTAAAACCTCCACATGCCAAATTTGGTTTCATTTGCTTGATTAATTCTCGAGTAATGCAGAAATTTGTGTTTCATTTGTATGGCAGCCCCCCCTTAGAGAGGGGGGAGGGGTCTCAAAATATCACGAAACCCTTCCCCGGCCCCAAAAACCCCTACATACCAATTTTCATTTCGATCGGTTCAGTAGTTTCCGAGTCTATAAGAATCAGACAGACAGACAGACATCACTCCATTTTTATATATATATAGATATATATATATACAAAAACGATTTTAAGAAAAAAAAAATTCTCAAAATTCGTAGATACCGACCAACTAACTTATCACTTTTTAAATGATGAACATATTTTTGATTTCGTATAATTCCTATAAAACCAAAAATTTTCAAAACGCTTCAAATCTCTTCGTTGCAGGTCGTTGCATGTAAACTCTTCAGAACTTGTTAGTATGCACCTTAAACTAGAAAATAATCAAGGACCTGACCCGGGGGCTCCTGGGAGTAAAAAGATGCCGATCAACAAAGTTAAAATTATGATTTTTTTTTTCTTAATTTCTTCTTTTTTTTCTTCTTTATTTTCTAGTTTTCCCCAATAAAACTAGTTAACTACTTGTTTTTCGGAAAGCCCAATCAATAACGTTTTCAAGAATATAATGAACTTTAAATTTATTCTGTTATTTGTGACTAAAAAAAGGTTTTTTGTAATTCGCTTTTATTGGAAAAAAATTGCATTTTTTTAAATTTTCATGTTTATTTCTTAATATCTCAAGTATGGTACCTACTAGAGTGCTGAAATTTTGAACTTTTCTTAGTTAAAGTGTCTTCTTTCTATAGCAAATATATAAAAACAGATTGGTGACAGTCACTTTTCCGATTCTTGTCCGCCTGAAATCCTATAGTGCGTTCATGGGTCCAATCGCTGAACTGTTCATTGATTGATCTTCTAATCTACCTTTAAAATTCTTTTTACTATAAAATTTCAGTACTTCTACCAAAACTGGATATTATAATATCAGATCATTTACAGACACAACTCTCGTGCAAGATTTTTCATCCTCTTGCAAATGACATGTTTCTCCGTTGCATGGAATAATTGTGTGATACAAAAAATAAAGGGTGTGTCACATTAAATTGCATCACGGAAAAAACGCTGTAGAAATTCGCCCAGTAGACCGATCCTTTTGAATATTTTAGACAGTAAAATAAAAACTATTAAACAACTTTTGGCATTTTCTTTTTATTCATACTTCGAGCCCAAGCCCGTATGCTCTCACCTTCCTCTTTACCCCGTTCATAAGGTTCTGTACAACGTCAGGTTGTAGTTTTTTTTGAACAGAAATCCATTTTCTCTTGAAGTCCGCCTCCGATTTGACAACTTTTGGGTTCTTCCGGAGGGCCTGCTTCATAATCGCCCAATATTTCTCTATTGGGCAAAGCTCCGGCGCGTTGGGCGGGTTCATTTCCTTTGGCACGAAGGTGACCCCGTTGGCTTCGTACCACTCCAACACGTCCTTTGAATAGTGGCACGAAGCGAGATCCGGCCAAAAGATGGTCGGGCCCTCGTGCTGCTTCAATAGTGGTAGTAAGCACTCCTTAAGGTAAACCTGCCCGTTTACCGCGCCGATCATCACGAAGGGGGCGCTCCGCTTTTCGCAAGAGCAGATCGCTTGCCACACCATGTACTTTTTGGCAAACTTGGATAGTTTCTGCTTGCGAATCTCCTCCGGAACGCTGAATTTGTCCTCTGCGGAGAAGAACAACAGGCCCGGCAGCTGACGAAAGTCCGCTTTGACGTAGGTTTCGTCGTCCATTACCAGGCAATGCGGCTTCGTCAGCATTTCGGTGTACAGCTTCCGGGCTCGCGTCTTTCCCACCATGTTTTGCCTTTCGTCGCGGTTAGGAGCCTTCTGAACCTTGTATGTACGCAGGCCCTCCCACTGCTTGGTCCGCTGGACGAATGAACTTGACAAATTCAGCTTATTGGCGACATCCCGGACCGAACTTCTCGGATCACGTCTAAACTGCTTAACTACACGCTTGTGATCTTTTTCACTGACGGAGCATCCATTTTTGCCGTTCTTCACCTTCCGGTCGATGGTTAGGTTCTCGAAGTATCTTTTTAGTACTCTGCTGACCGTGGATTGGACGATTCCCAGCATCTTACCGATGTCCCGATGTGACAACTCCGGATTCTCGAAATGAGTGCGCAGGATTAATTCACTACGCTCTTTTTCGTTCGACGACATTTTTCCAAATTTACGAAAAATTGACAGTGAAGCATGGCCAACGTGATCTATACACTTTTATCTGATTATAAGCGAAAGCTGAAGATATAATTCCTAAAAATTAAATTTCTACAGCGTTTTTTCCGTGATGCAATTTGATGTGACACACCCTTTATGATAGAACAAAGACAGCCCTAAATCGGACAATTCCTTTCTCGAGTTTTGCTCTTATCAACACATTCGGCGATCCATTTTTGTTTATATAGATAGAAGACGATATAGGAGTGCGTTTTATCGCATTAAAATCCATTTCCACTTTCGAACGAAGATCAATTTCGTTAGCGCAAACATCAAATGGACTAACAAAGCTTGTCAAAATGCAAATCACTAGCTGTATGACAAATATTGTATAGGATATTAAATAAGAAATTTTGGCGGTTTATTCGAACCTCTATGTGGTTTGACGTAGGATCTATAGTGAAAAACGTACTTTTTCGTTTATTTCACGCCATCCTCAAAAGCTTCAAGATAAAAATTTGAAAAAAAACTGAATGTGCATCTTACTACGGTGTATCAAGAAAAGTTACCAAAGGAAATTTTTATCAAAAATTAAAGTACTAAAAAAATATTTAAATTTTGATTTTTTTTTGGTTTAGAGATTCAGTACTACTCTAATTCATATTTAAATGTGTTCCTACGGCTTTTCTAGATTTTTTTTCAGATTTTCTTCAGTGTTGCGCGGCACAAAAAAATATTTTTTTATATTTCCCAAGGGGTCTGGCTGGGTAAGGGAGTAAAAAGTGCCCTTCACCACCATTCACCATCACCAGCTGTATGGAAAATATTGCATAGAGCCCTAAATAAAACATTTTGGCAGTAGTACCAAATATTTGAGTTATATTTTGGTGCATTATGGTGAAAAGGTAGATCTATGGTGAAAAATGCACCTTCTCGTTTTTTTCACGCCATTCTCAATAGCTTTGAAACAAAAATATGGAAAAAATACTGAATGTACATCTTACTAAGGTGTATCGATTAATATCTTCAAGCAATTTTTTCATCAAAAAATTTAATATATTTTTTGAAAAAAAAAATTTTTTTTTGAAAAAATTATAACTTTGAGACCCGCTTCTGTTCTAATTTTTATTTAAATGCGTTCGTATGTGTTTTTTCTACATGTGGTGTAATTTTTTCCTCAATTTTTACGAGACACAAACATAATTTTCTTTATCGTCTGCATTATTATTTTTATTTTCTTGAAATCGATTATATATTGTATTCGTGGTTTTCAATTGTAAGATTAAAATAAAAAAAAATAATAATTTGGTAAAACTATTTTGGTGTTTTTTTCTCATTAATCCGAATGATTTTTGCACAAGGACTTTTTTTTTCTCACAGAGCTCTATCGTACTGCTGACTCCTATGAATTTGGTAAACCATTTAAATCCGATGTAAAGATGATCTCATATATTTGTAGATATGAGAAAAAAATATTTGTACAGCGCAATTTAGAGCAATATACCAACAAAATTTAGACATATAAAAAACAAAATTTAAATAAATATCAGAGCAGTACTGGGTCTCTAAATTCAAAATTAACTAAAAATGTCCAAAGGCCAAAAACAATTTTTTTTTCGCGCAATCCTCTTAAAACCAAAAAAAAATTACGCTACATGTGGAAAAAACAACACATACGAATGCATTTAAATAAAAATTAGAGCGAAAGTGGGTCTCACAGTAATATTTCTTTCAAAATTTCGGAATGCCTGAAAATATATATTTTTTTTTTTTTTGTACCGCGAAAAACACTCAAAAAATTCTGGAAAAATCACATACCTAAAATAGACGTAGGAAGAAATTTGAATAGTACTGAATCTCAGAATAAAAAAAAATTAAAATTTAATTTAAAATTAAAATAAAAACTAATTTAAATTTTTTTTTATTATTTGATTTTTTAATGAAGAAATTTTTTGAAAATATTGATCGATACACCTTAGTAAGATGTACATTCAGTATTTTTTTTCCATATTTTTGTCTCAAAGCTATTGAGAATGGCGTGAAAAAAACGAGAAGGTGCATTTTTCACCATAGATCCTATGGTGTACCATATAAGGACTCAAATATATGGTTCTACTGCCAAAATGTTTTATTTAGTACTCTATACAATATTTTCATACAGCTGGTGATTTGGTTTGAGGTCACTTTTTACTCCCTTACCCAGCCAGACCCTTTGGGAATATAAAAAAAATATTTTTTGTACCGCGCAACACTGAAAACCGCGTAAATTCCTCAAAATTTCTTATTTAATATTCTATACATTATTTGCCATACAGCTGGTGATTTGGTTTGGGGCACTTTTTACTCCCTTACCCGGCCAGGCCGTTTGTGTCTCATTTGTATGGGCGCCTACCCTAAGAGAGGGGAAGGAGTATCTAACCACCACAGAATCATTTATTGCACCCTAAAACCTCCACATGCCAAATTTCGTTTCATTTGCTTGATTAATTCTCGAGTTATGCTGAAATTAGTATTTCATTTCTATGGTAGCCCCCCTTATAGAGAGGGGGAGGGTCCTCGAACTACCGTAAAAACCTTCCCCGGCCCCAAAAACACCTACATACCAATTCTTACGTCGATCGATTCAGTAGTTTCCGAGTTCATAAGAATCAGACAGACAAACAGACAGAAATCCATTTATATATACAGCCATTCCATGCCAAACCGATATAATGGTTCTCAGTTTTTAATCAACAGTGGTAGTTTTGTTCTTTATCGCAAATTATGAGACCCGTATTTTTTTTTATTTTTTTGTTAGGGTGACCATTTACATTTTAGAGTGGTTCAAAAAAAACCATTTTTTCGCATTTTTGCCAAAAATTACATTTTTCAAAAATTCATAACTTTTGAACTAATTGACCGATTCAGAAGTTCGACAAATCAAATTAAAACCAATCACCTGGTCTTTTTGAAAAAATACTATACTTTTTTGAAAAAATACTATACTTGCAGAAAATTTGAATTCTGCTCTCGTTATTATTGATTGTATTCGTTTTATATTGTTTTCATAGTCTCGGGATCAAAGGCACTATAGTTTTTTTATATTTTTTCTGGAAAGCTGAGGATTTTTCACATAACATATCTCAAAACCAGGGAGGGTTTTTTTTTCGTTTTTGAGTTATGATTTTTCAAAGTGGATGATCCAAAAAATCATTTTCCCCTTTTTCCCCAAAAATGACTTTCTTCAAAAATTGATTACTTTTGAACTACTGGACCGATTCAGATGATCAGCATATCAAATTAAAGCGTACTAGCTGGCTTTTTTTGAAAAAAATAACACATTTGCCAACTAATTGGATTATAATCACATACATCCATTCTAGTCGCATAGAAATGTTGAACGAAAACTGAAAACATGTTAACATTGAAAAATCATAACTTAAAAACGAAAAATAACACCTGTCTGATATTCGGATATATTATGCTCAGCTCAGCTTTTAGGAAAAAATAAAAAAAATGGCGCCCTTGGTCCCGAAACGACATGAGCTATAAAAAACAAATAAAATCATTAATTACGAAAACAAAATCCATTTTTATTCAGAGTGTAATATTTTTCCAAACAAGACTAGCTCATTGGCTTTAATTTGATATATCGATATATCTGAATCGATCCAGTAGATCAAAAGTTATGATTTTTTGTAGTGGAAAGAATGGGAAAAAAATGATTTTTTGGACCATCGGTTAACTTTGAAAAATCACAACTCAAAAACGAAAAAAAACGCCGCCCTGGTTCCGAGATATGTTGTGTGAAAAATCCTCAGCTTTCCAGAAAAAAATATAAAAAACTATAGCGCCTTTGGTCCCGAGACTATGAAAACAATAAAAAACGAATACAATCAATAATAACGAGAGCAGAATTCAAATTTTCTGCAAGTATAGTATTTTTTCAAAAAAGTATGGTATTTTTTCAAAAAGACCAGGTTTTAATTTGATTTGTCGAACTTCTGAATCGGTCAATTAGTTCAAAAGTTATGAATTTTTGAAAAATGTAATTTTTGGCAAAAATGCGAAAAAATGGTTTTTTTTGAACCACTCTAAAATGTAAATGGTCACCCTAACAAAAAAATTAAAAAAAATACGGGTCTCATAATTTGCGATAAAGAACAAAACTACCACTGTTGATTAAAAACTGAGAACCATTATATCGGTTTGGCATGGAATGGCTGTATATATATAGATTATTTTTATTCTGATAAAATAAAAAGTACAAAAAACAGGATAATTTAATAAAAAGCAGGCAAAATTAGGGGGTTTGTCAGGATATCATGGAACGTGTCAAAAAATTGGGAAGTCCTGAAAATATCAGGAAATTTGGCATTTTATTTTGTTGGGCTCATCTCTACCCAAGGAAGTTATATGGCGAGGAATTAGTAAATTAAAGGAAAATGTGAATAAAAAAATCGATGATCGTAGTAGACATTTTTTATAGATCTTCATTTCAGAGACTTTCAGGATACTGGGCTGGTTTATCTCTGCGTAGTATTAAAATTCGAAGAGCGCATAGTACAAGTGTAAATGTAACACTATCTAGTAGAAGTATTGCTGGATATAGATAGCTGAAGTAATTTATTTCAATAATTTATACCAATATTGGTAACAATTTATTTCGGTACTGTTTGCTTGTGAATCGAGATCGGATTGTACGATTGAAGCTATCTATTTCTTATGGGACCTACCCCACCCAAGGAAGGTTTACACGGCGAGAGAAAAAGTGGAAAGTGAGGGAAAATTCAAAAAAGTGATGTTAGGCAGGAGCCATCTCATTCTATCACTAACCATCATACTTCTGCCATCATCACTCGATTGTACAATTGATGGAGAGAACAAAGTGCACCTAACAAACGAGACTAAACGGCCCTATTCAAGGCCACAATATTATAAAAAAAAGTTTGAAAATGTTTCCATCGGAAGCCTAACGTAATCGTACGTCAACTATGTGCTCGTGTTTCGAACAAAACCCTGGGAGATATCGTAAACAGCGGTGCAATTTTGTTCGGTGGAAGCACCACGTCGATGCTCATGCCGTCTGGTGAAGAGTGCTCCTGTCTTCTTACACCAAACGCTCTTCATTGCTTTGCGAATCTTTCACGACATCGGCCCTTGTCAGTGCTTCTACATATTCGGACCGAAGATTTAATACCTCAATTTCTAAAATCATTTATTCTAGTCGGGAATAATCTGAACCTTTCAAATCGAACTGAACCATCCTATTTTGCTCAGTTATTTATTCATTGTTATTTCAATCTATTCATGAAGCTAAAGATCGCCCAAATCGTCTACAAAACGATAGCTTACGATGATACGGAAAGTGTCGCTAACAATCGCCCCTGACCCACAAAATTTCAAACCATCCTAAGAGACCCGTTTTCATTGTGGGTACCTAATTCGATCACCGTAACCATCGGAGTGCAATTGAATAACCATAAATGGGCATGCACCGTTCGAGCCAGCGCTCATTTCCAGGCGATCTGACCTCCGATCTGACACAATTGGCTGTCCTTCTCAGTTTACGCCCCGGGACAAAAAGCAGCCGAGTCGCTGATATTTTGACTCGCGTTGTTCACTCTGGCGAAACGTATTGGGAAACTGAAAGGGGACCGAGCACAATGAACAACAAGCAAACAAACAAACAAAAAAGGAATCACAATTATTCAACCGGGGCGCGCGAGCATATAGCTATTGGGCAGGGAAGGGTGGTGCACCCTTTCGCGTGCCGCTAATTTGTGCAAGCTTATTTGCTTATGAGCAGCAAATTTTGTTCCATTTGCTTGCGCGCCGGAGGAACACAAAGGCGGGAAATGGAGTGAAATTAGCCCAAAATGGAGTACCTAATGACTCGCTTAGTGAGCTTTGCGCGGGTGCAAACGAGGCGGCACTGAGACACGAATAATTTGAACGGAGCTTCGAATGGTAAGTTCGAAAGTGGTCGAATGTTTCGTTTTATATCTTTTTCAAATATCCCAGGCGAACGGCTGACGGCGCGTACGGGGAATATGAAGCTAGCTCCTAGATAAACATTAAACTGCCCCACTCTACTCCAATGGCAGGAGTGCGTTGTCCCGTGTGAGGAAGCGGGAGGTGACTTGAGGCAAAACCCATTAAAAGAAAATAAACAGATAGCGGAGCACCCTGGTAGTTTGAAAGAAAAACAGTTCGCCAGCAAAGTGGAAAGCTATTTCTATTTGCCTGCTGGTGCCATCCTCGCTGTTTGCTCTGCCGAAGCGCCTGTCGGTAATCAAACATCGCAAATTAAATTGTAATTAATAAATTAAAACACATTCTCTGCCCAGGTAAATGTTAGCTCGCAAACCTTGACAGGAAGTTTTTAAGAGAAGTGTGCTGCTACCCAACATGACTGTGGATCTATTATGGTTTCTGGGAAATAGCTTCCTTCTCTGATAGTTACATTCCAACAATGAACCGGGGAAATAACTGCAACAGTACTCGAAGGCAGATGGAATTAATTTTCCACTTCGTTCTCGGATTGTAATCCTTTTGAACTACCGGAGCATTGCTGTTTGCTCATTTTCTTTTAATGGATTCCGTTTCCTCCGGCTGAAGCAAACTTTGCCCTATATTCCCTCACGTGTCGAGCTGTGAATTCAGCTCGCTGCCGACGAGGCAACAAAAAAAATAGAACACTCGTTTCGAACAAAACAATAAAATCATCCAGTTTTGGCAAAGTTTTCAATCGTTAAAATTAAGTTTTATTTCTGCTAAGCGAGCCATTAACTGCTTCCTACACCGTATTTTTTTTTAGTTTCGCTTCCTTTGTACCAATTACGCCCCCCTTTTCTCACGCACTATACAATAGGCCTGTGCCTCTGAACAAATTAACAACCTTATAAAATAAGGCTTGACAGCAAAACAAAGGCGCGCAGTAGGCGGTGGATGGGCGATATTGCATGATTCGAGTCATTGTGTGCGAGTGACGGCAGGTTTGTTTGGGTTTTGACGTAGGACTACGTGTTTCATTTTTATACTGGGGTGTACGTTCAAAGTAAGTTCGAAAACGAGAGCGTTACGCCGGAGCAACAAGATGTTGAGTGTGAATGCTTCCTAACCAACTGCGTGTTAATTATTGAACCAAAAACTTGTTGCAGTAGCCTAAAAATTGCTTCGAAAACAGGCTATTGAAATCACACAAACCTGTATATATCAGGGATGGCCAAACGGTAGTCCGCGGTCTATCGGTCGCTCGCCAGCTGGTCTAGGATAGTGTCACCTCCAAACGCAATGGATTAAATATCCCTCCAACTTTTGCCGTGATCGTTTTATAAGGTGTTTATGCTAACCTCAATAAAACATATTATTTGTAAGGGTAGATATGTCTTCATTAAAGTTTCCGTTTCAATATTTTCTTTCAGATTGTTAGTTTGAATGAACACATCCAGTTGCTCGACCTTAATTTGTAATGAAGCAAAAAAATGTCACCAAGAACAATTTCAACAATGCTGCCATCCGGCATAAGGTTTCGAAAACCAATAAAAACCAATTTTTGGAGAAAACTTCGCCTTTGAAGACTGCGGATGCGAGATTTAATGAAGTATTGCTACTTTTAATTCGAAACTATGATGATTTAAATTAATTGTGCAGAGTTCTATCATGAACAGTGATGAATGAGAAATTAAAAATTTCAGAACTTTGCTTGTTAGCTCTATTTTGCTGTTTTAAACACAGTCGGGCGAAACCTGTCGGCATTCCTGATACAGTCAACTCTCCCTAACTCGATGTTCTGTATCTCGATATTTTCCCTAACTCGATGGATTTCATGGCACCTTCGATTTTACAAGCATTCTTCTCTCCATAACACGATACCTCCCTAACTCGATGCCTCTCTTACTCGATGTGTTTTGATTCATTTTTCCATGGATTTTCACCTCCCTAACTCGATTGATTTTCGCGTACATGTTTTTGTGCGTTATTACCTCAGATTTCAATTGCCCTTGAAAGTGAAGACGGAGTGTTCGTGTCATCAAACAATTTCTTTTCAAGTATGGAAAACCACGAGAAACCTTTCAAGCGAACAATCAAAACGCTAACCATTGCGCAAGGTTTGAGCATCATCGAGCAGGTCGAAAAATATGGACGGAAGGGGTCTGAAGCTGCAAATAATTTCAGTATTGCACAAAGTGCGATATCAACACTACTCAAACTAAAGTAAAAATGGAATCGGAATGGAAAATTGTATCTAGACCAAAAGCATATAAGGTTGGTCAGAATCGAGAAGCTGGAGCGGTCAATGAATTTTGGTCTTGTCAAGCTAGACAAAATAATTTACCCCTCTTCTATTCTTCGGGATATGGCTTGAGAATTTGTCCAGAAACTGGGAATTCCTAACTTCAAAGCACAACCAACATGGACGGGAGTGATATTCCGCTGGCATAATTAATATGTCGTGAGCGATGTCGACGGTACAATACCGTTCGATTGCTCAATGTCTTTTAATAATTAGTGCAAAAAGGACGAAAACGTGATTTGCTGTGATCTGATGCCAGATACCGATATACTAGAAAGTGTTGAAAAAACTGAGAAAAACGCCGAAGATAGTAGTTCTATTGAGATGTTAATTCGAACGTTAAATCAAACCTGAAGAATATGTCCGGAATATTGAAATCAACTGAAAATGTTCCTGTGAAACTATTCGAACATTTCTTTGTGATTGAACAGTTCCTGCGTGATCGTTACAATTCAGTTTGAGTAACATACTTAATCAATATTTTCTTTGTTAACCTAGTGCCTCGTGCAAGTCGGACTCGATTATATACAAACTCGATTATATATGATTCGATTATGTAAAATTTAGGACTCGATTGTATACAGTTTGAAAAAAAAAGTTTTTTATAATTCAAATATGAATAATTTCCAGAAAAAAAAATTAACCTTTCAGCATTAAGGTGAAATTTAAGTGGCTTTTATAAGTACAGTGGATTAAAAATCGCGATTTTTGAAGATTTTGATTGAATCTTCATCAGGAATTGTTTATATCGATATTGCAGCGAAATTAAGAGAGATAGAAGTTGGGCGTCAAAGAACAAATTGCAGAGAGGTTAGAGAGCTTTACTTTAATTGATAGAAACAATCAAGTTTAGTATGAATTTTTAGGATATAATTAATAATTACAAATAAAAAAAAACTTTTAAATTTTCCACTTCAAAAATGTTATTTTAATCCACTAATTTAGATGTTCCACTACTATATCCTGTACTAAATTTTCTCATCTTTCAAATGAAAGCAACAAAATCGGATTACGTAGCATACTTTTCAATGTAGAGTCAGTTTGAGCCAACAGAATCCGAAACAAAGAAAAAGTTCTATAAGAGTGTCATCGTTGAAATTCTAACATATGCGTAGAAGGATTTTTTTCGTGAAATATAACCGTCTATCACCTCCTGAAAGATTCTGGAAAAAATATTTTTTTATATGAGAAAGGTGTTTTTTCACATGATGGTCCCTTTGGATATCGAGTTAGGGAGAGTTGACTGTATTATCTTTTCGGAAACATTTCGGCAAAATTTCAAAACATGCAAAATATGCAACAGAGAAGTCTTAGCGAATCCAGAAAGATAATGATGAGACTATATCGATTTAAATACGAACATTTTCTCGGTGTGATAGTTTTAGAGAACGAATTACTCGAACTGAGTAGTGTCTACAATGAAAGACTGCTCTCTGAAACTGGCCTGGTGTACAAAGCAAAGGGTAATCGGTCGGTTAAAACAATATAATAAAAGTAATAGTGTCAATGAACGTTGATGTTTTCCTAATATACGGTATTTGGCCGGATACCAAATATTGGCCGGATAGTAACCGGATATCCATTCCTTCTCTAGTTTTTATACCTCTAGGTAATTGAGGAATATGATAATCATCTTGGGTGTGTTTTTATGGAAAATAAATGCTTCATGCAAATCCAAATGAAATCGAACTAAAAATGCAGATTTTAAAAACATGTATTTTTGATTCGAACGAAAGTTTGTATTCCGTTTGGGTTGGAGGAAATATGAGTTTTCCACAACATTTGGGAATTTTTTGACTCAAGTGTAACTTTTGAAAAAGGCGTATCGATTTTATTTAAAGAAATCTTTGATGATTTATATCTCAAAAACTATAAGTCGTACAGAAAAAGTTACAGAGTATTGATGTTAAACGTGAAAATAATATACTCGGAGAGAAAAAAATAAGCTCTCTTTTTTTTTAATTGCAAAAAAACTTTAATTTTCAATATCTAAAATACTATATTTTTTAATTAATTTTTCTAATTTTTCATATAAAATAAAAGTCATGTAGAAAATTTAAAAATGGGTACAATATGGTAAAACTATTTTTGACGAACTTTGTGAAACATCGAATTTTTATGAATTTTCAAAACTTCGAATTTTTGTATGTTAAAAATTATTTTTAGGCACAAATTATGAATCCTGATGTGATTGAAAACAAAAAAGCTCTTTATCAATCTCCTTCTTCTTCCACGCTCGAGATGTTTAAAAAATATTTCTAATTTATTGTCTTTTTTATAGTAAATAAGCTCTTTAAATATGTATGTCGTCTTATACCGTCATGTTCATGAAATTTCATGAATTTGCTTATTATTTTGAACAACTTTTTCGAATACATCATTATGGTAAAACTATATGTTTAGGAGTTACGTTGAAAAACATTATCGTTACATTTTGTATTAATCCACATGTCTTCAAATGTTTTTCAACGTAACTCCCAAGCATATATTTTTACCCTAATGATGTATTGGGAAAAGTTATTGAAAAATTATAACTAAATTCATAAAATTTCATGAACATGACGGTATAACACGACAAACATATCAAAAGAACCTGCTTACTATAAAAAGACAATAAATTAGAAATATTTTTTAAAATATATCGAGAATGGCTGCATTTAGAAGGAGATTGATAAAGAGCTTTTTGTTTTAAATCACATCAGGATTCATAATTTGTGCCTAAAAACGATTGTTAACATACAAAAATTCGAAGTTTCGAAAATTAATAAAAATTCGATATTCCACTGAGTTCGTCAAAAATACTTTTATAATCTTGGACCCTTTTTTCAAGTTTTCTATATGACTTCTATTTTATATAAAAAATGAAAAAAATTAAAAACATATATAAATTTAAAAGAAATTTTAAAATTGAAAAAGACAATAAATTAGAAATGTTTTTTGAAATGTCTCTAGAATGGCTGCATTTAGAAGAAGATTGATAAAGAGCTTTTTTATTTTAAATCACATTCGGATTCATAATTTTGTTGCTAAAAATAATTGTTAACACGTTTAGCCCCAATTTTTTCTTGCTGTCGTGGTCAAACTCCTCCGAAACGGCACGGCCGATTTTTATGAAATTATGCACAAAATACTTGGCAGGCATGAGTATAGGTCGTAAACTATATATGATATCGCTAGAGTACGAGATAAGCTAGAGATAAGAGTAACCCTATACAGTAAAATAAACTGAATTTTTTTTGTGCATTTTTTCTTAAATTGAGCTTCAAAAAAATGGAGGATTTTTTTCCCACATTCTCTATTTTCCTCGTGATCAATCAATTCTGGAGAAGCATCAACTGGAGAGCACGTGTGCAGATCTAATAAGCATGTTCTTGAAAACGTAGCTGAAATTACGGTAGACGACTGCACAATGACGAGAAATTGTGGTTCGAAGAAGAAATGATAATCTGGATTTGTATGCCAATGTATGTATGTATTTTGAGTGACAAGTTCTAGAAAATGTGCGACCACAGGAGTCAGAAGAAATTTCCCTTATGAACATTAATACTTTTTATGAACATGTGATTAGAGAAGACGAAGCAAACAAGCAAATTTGACGCGATAAGAACAACGTCATTATCCGATGTAGTGAGGTGTGTCAATAATGTATGGTTGACATATACGCAAAGGTAGAGAGTGAACGACTGCTATTCCTACGACACAATCAACAGAAGGGTCGTAAGAAATAAGATATTCACTTGCGAGACGCTATCATGAGCAACACCGATGCAGCCTCCACTATTGCCAGACCAAAACGCATGCAATTTCATGACATTACAGCAAATGTGTTCGAACAAAAATTTCGATTAATCGACAAAATACGCTTTGAGGAAATCGATAGTGTAATTTCCTCGGAACTCCATATCCATCTACTGATGAACTAAAGCCTGTCCACGTTAAATTTCGGACACTTTTCTTTCAGTGTAGTTTATGAAATATTTCACTAATCGATGAAATATTTCACTTACATGACAGCTGAAACCCTCCTCTTTATTTCGAGGTTCAACACGTTTTGCGCGAACGGCAGCAAAATCCAACACTGTTTGTACGCGATCTCGATCAGAAAGCTAAATCTGCCGAAGAGTACCGTGTTTACCGTGTGTGCAAATCGTTGGACCAGCTCTTAACTGTGAATCGGAAAGTTGGAAGCGGAACAAATCGAAAAGTATGCTCCCAACAGATGGACCGAAAGGTGGTTACCATTATTGAGAAACATCCTAACCTTTCAGTTAGAAATGTGGCTCGAATGGTTGGAAAATCAAAATCATATGTACAAAAAATGAAGCAGAGGCATGGACTGAAAGCGTTCAAAGTGAAAAAGGTGCCCAATTGTGATGATAAGCAAAATTTCACTGCAAAAAGCCGTGATAAGGTGCTCTACACCTATT
This sequence comes from Toxorhynchites rutilus septentrionalis, assembly GCF_029784135.1. Classification (NCBI taxonomy): domain Eukaryota; kingdom Metazoa; phylum Arthropoda; class Insecta; order Diptera; family Culicidae; genus Toxorhynchites; species Toxorhynchites rutilus. Next base: position 3,182,257 of record NC_073744.1, read on the forward strand.
TTTTGCAAAAATGTTCATGCACCATAATGGACGATGAAACTTATGTTCTCGAAGACTTCAAACAGCTTCCGGGTCTCGCTTTTTACACTGCAATGCGAAAGAATGCCGTAGCCGAGTGTTTCCGGACCAAGAAGCAGTCTAAATTCCCCAAAAAGTACTTGGTTCGGCAGGCCACATGCAGTTGTGGCCGAAAATCCAAATCTTTCGTCTCTACCGACGCTATCAACAAAGATGTCTACGAGAAGGAATGTCTCCAGAAGCGGTTGCTACCATTCATAAGAAGCCACGACTCTCCAGCGTTGTTTTGGCCAGATTTGGTCTCTTGTTACTATGCAAAATCCATCCTGGAATGGTATAATGCACATGAGGTCAAATATGTGCCAAAAACAGCAAATCCACCGCAATCCAGCAATTTTCGTTTTACTGGCATCATCTTGGTGTCCGAAATTTAACGTGGACAGGCTTTACTCTCCTGTGTTCTAAAATCTGCTCGAGTCAGAATAACCCGAACGGATCGCAATTTTGCCAATCGGATTGCGCAAATGTGCCACACGATTCGACACAGATTTCATTGAACTTCGTGTTCCATGTCTGTGATGAAGTTTTGGATGAAAGAAACACGCTTTTGAAACAAACATTATATATGAAAATACCTTAATACCTATAGGAGAGCCAAAAACAAAAATTGTCTCTGATAATGATTTTATATTATGGATAAAGTTTTTAAAAATGTAAAAAAATGAATATAATTAAAAAAAAAAGTTAAGTTAGGGTTAGGATTAAGTCTCCAAGGTATTTGAACAACTTTGAGGAATAATTTTCATTTTAAATTGAACAATTTAAAATTGCTTTCGGTTATGCTAAGTATTTTTCACGAGTCAGTAATTGAGCGTAATTAATACAGTTTTTCTTTATTTCAGTTTTCTACATTGCTACAAATTGTTCAAAAAGTCATACAAACTTACGCTTATGCATTAGTTACTGTTCACTAAACGACCAAAATATTCACTAGAAAAATAACGACCAAAATATTTTACTAGATTTAATGTAATATGGCAAAACAACGGTTGCCGGGTCAGCTAGTTATTTTGCAACTGTCAGCCCAGTCAGCACTTTCCTACCAGAAAGCTCAACGTTTCGAAAATTCATAAAAATTCGATGTTCCACAGAGCTTGTCAAAAATAGTTTTACCATCCTGTGCCCATTTTTTAAATTTTCTTCATGACTTCTATTTTATATGAAAAAAAATTCAAAAAAAATAAAAAATATGTATTTTAGATATTGCGAATTAAAGTGTTTTTTGTTAATAAAAAAAAGTACCAATTATTTTTCTTACTCGCCATAGATTTTACGTTGTTCTTATCTACTTGAACAACCAAAATAAATTCGAAGCGGTTCGTAACGTTCCAGTATAAATTTGACAACACTTTCCAATGAAATTCGCCTCGTGGCTGACGATTGTAGCATTTTAAAAGACTTCAACTCTAGCAGAGTTTGAATTTCAACATACCTACTGCTTCGTGAAGGTTTGTACTTATAAATATAAAAGCAGTAAATATTCTTACACCAATTCTCGATTCTCCCAGGCATGTATTTACATGCATTCAATGAACACAGGGTCAAACTATGGCAAACAAATTCTAGTGTAAACAAGTCTGGACACAAAATAGTATGATTTGGGGGAGTAAAACACTTGAAAATGACGAAAAGAAATAAAGGAGCTGGATAAAACTGTGAAAATTGGAAAATGCTAGAGTTTTTTATGCCTTTGGCTGTTTTGTCGACATGCTTTAAAATAACTGGCAATATCCAGGAAAAACTAGAAGGTAGGGGTAGGCAACACTGGGTACAAGATGAGGCTTGAGAAAGGCAATTGTCTTGCATCACTCGCATGTTAATCATGATTGAAATTTCAAACAGGTACCCTTATTTATATATTTTTGTGATTTCAATCATTTGTTGTTGTTGTTGTTGTTGTTGTTTTGAATTATAGATACTTAAAACTTCGCCAGTTTATTCGACTATATCAATAATTTGCTTTCAAAGCATATAGCTCATAGACATTTTATCATTCGAATGAATTAATAATCACTTAGTTCAGTCGTCAGAGAGGTATTAACACGTTGAGTCCCGAGTCGGTCCCTAGTGGCCGTCGTTGAGCTGTTTGGTAGGAAAACTGACTGACTGAGACTGATAGTTACAAAATAAGAATATAAAAATATATATAAGAAAAAAATATATATAAAAACATACAAAATGTGACTACTTTTTAGCTGAATTTCTGACTATTTTTTGTTTATAGAATATTGTACGAAGGCTCTTGATTCGGGTTGAATGGAAAGCGCAGTAAGAATAATTCGGAGCTCAACGTATTAAGGTTCAGAGCCTTGTACCTCCAGCGTAACGCTGTCGTTGTCAAACCGCCCTAAAATATACATTCAACCATTTTTTTTGAGAATTGATTCAGATGCAACTTCAAACAAATGATCACTAAACTAACGATAGTCCTACGTTGACCTTGCGGTTATACCACAGACATAACTCTCCCCTAGTTTTTTTTTCTATGCTTTTCTCCCGCGTGAGTTCAAGGCGATACAAGTCAAACGTAATCAGGTGATTTGTCGCGGAGTGAAAGTGGAAATAAGCGCTGACCTGCGGTAAATTACCGGAAATTAGAGGTTTTCTGCTCCGCATTTGAATGAATTTCATTTGTGAAGTTGATGTTGATTTCAATCGCAGCGTAATCGAAGGGGTGAGCAAACTGGAAATTGAGTGTGGGTGAGTTAGATCATCAGAGTGTTCCACAACTTGGGGGAGAGGTAATCATTCAAAATCCTTACCATTTAGTTGCGGCACTATATCACTTCGTCCCATTATCCCAGATTCCGAACAAAACTCCCTCATTACGCATTACACCAAGGTTGGATGCACTTCGGAACAGTTTGTCAAAATGGGGGGTATGTGCACAATAAAACGTTCCTGGCTCCTCTCTCCGGGGGATGCAGAGCGTACACACCGAACCTCCTAACTATTTTGGAGCAGCAAAAAAAAGAACACAGAAACGGCAACCGTGTCTCAGCTGGTGGCAAATTCCCTCGAAAACCGACCATCCACAGTCCCAGGAGGAGGTCACTTGGTCTTGGTCCACGTTTGCTTATTTACTCCGCTACTCCGGCTGTATATTCGTCTGTCAGCGCATCCGTCCTCCTCCCGTTCTCTCGGATGCTTGCGCCAAAAAGTAGCGCCGCACTGTGTGGCAGTGGCAATATATGCATCCCCGGAATGTGCATCCCGAAATCCGTAGAGGTCCTGGGTGGTGTCTGTCCGTCCTTGTGTGCCTGTGTGTGTGTGTATGTGCATGAGTAAGTGCGTTTCGTACTCTCTCTCTCTCGCTGCTTGCAGATATATTTCCTGTCCAGCTTTCATTCGATACAAGTTATAGCTGCTTTTAGCTGTCACATGTTAAAAAATTTATGGGAGGCTTTTTGGGCTTCCATACATGACCTCCAGTGGTCCCGCTGGCTGTGATTTCCCGGAGAGCAGCATCTCATTCACTTCATGCTGCTGCTGCTGCTCTTCACCATTATCCTTTCGCTGTGCTGCAAGTCAAAACAGGGCGCGGACTTCCTCTGAAATACGTATCAGCCACCACCGAAAATGCCTGCCTACGAGGCAGACGACGGTTCGGCCAGTTGCTGGAAATAGATGACTGCCGGAATCGATTCATCGGATGTGATTAGAGCGATAAAATCACCCAGATTAGGTCGACTAATGGTTGTTTTAACAACGTTGCAACACATACATTCTCCTTCAGGATCAAAAAGGTGCGCTTAGCTCGCGTTCCAAAAACTAATGAAATTATATTACCTCCCCCCTCTTCGCTTCGCTCGTCTTTTTCGTCACCCGTTGCGAACTCTCAGCGCTCCAACAATCCGTGTGCACATCCCGCATGGGAAAAGTTTTCGCTTTTAATTTGTATAAACATAAACTTTCAAGAAATTTACAGTTTTATAATGCTGCAGTGCAGAATTTTTCTCGCTCAACCCGTTCCGCCATACTTCGGGGTTTGGTTTGTATTCCCAGTCCGGTGGTGTTCCAGTTCCAATCCGCCCACCACTACTGTCCCCGCTGTTGGTCGCCTGCCGCAGGACGAAACTCTCAGGCGGTACAATTGTATGCAGATTTCGCCACTTCCCCCAACCCCCTAGGTTGGTATGGGTCGCACTTCCGACGACTGCTGTTTTAATTTAAATCCACCCTCTCAGACACATTAGATGAGGAAAGATTCCACCACCATTGGGTGCATGTGCTTCTCGAGCACGCTATTTGTGTCATTTGCAGCGCGCGCGGTGTGGCTAAAATAAAATAAAAATAAACTTTTAGGGCCACATGGCTTGGCTTCCTGGGCCACACGGTACGACCTTTTTCCGTGTTTCCCGCAGATCTTCGAGGCACTCACATGCAGGCAGAAAGGCAGGAAGTTTTGCAGTTCGGCTTAATCCTCCGCCCGGATGAGGTAGTTTCCCATGCGACACGCAACATATGAGCGCTGGCTGGTTGGTTCGCTGTCGGAGCATGTCGTGTGAGTCGCCAATTTAATTAGGGCAATGTTGTTGCTTGAACGAATTTGATTATCTGTGATATAACACTATATTTTTTAATGGGTCCTATTAACCCGTGCAAAGATTTGAAAGTAGAATTTCATCACGATCAATCAATATCGGTTGTTCCTGATAAACAAATATCCGTATGTAAAGGGCTTAGAAAATCTTAGAAAAGCTTAGTAGAAAGTTAGAGAGTAAACGAACAGAATAACAATCATAACGCTAATCTAATGTGAAAAGAACCTACGTCTGACATTTAATACTAAAACTAGCAGAATCCATCTAGCTTTTGTCACAAGCAAGCAAGTGTCTTATAGCTTGAATTTGAGTTTGAGCTTGGGTAGACTGTACACTTCATAATTACTCTCCGTGATTGACCTGAACCAGCGAAATTGCACAAAGAACACACAGAATGACGCTTGGGAGTAGCGAATCATTCTCATTGTGCAAGTTTCGGTGATACGGGCTTTAAATAGTCAATAACGACGCCGGCCACGTCTTTACAGTCACCAGGGGAAGGGAAGGAATGTTAGTATGAAATTCGCGGCCAGAAGGGTCGCCTCTATAGCGTGGTTCGCTTGCGATTATCATGGAAGGAAAAATTGTTAGTGAGAATGATTAAGAAGAATCAGGATTCACTGTGGTGTGTAATGTGATCCTGAAAACGCGAACTCTCAACTATTCGGCGAAACGAGATTTCGAAAATAATATTCAATCTGACCTGAAAAGGTCACTGAAAAAACTCCTTTGAAACTCTCGAACTATATACAGTCAACTCTCCCTAACTCGATATCCAAGGGACCATCGAGTTAGGGAGGTATCGAGATACAGAACATTTTTTCATATTTTTTTTATGCCACAAATTGCAAATATATGATGTTAGGGTAAGTGTCCCAATATTAGACTTAAAAATATGACCCAATTAGGAATAAACCAATTATGGTACATGGGGTTTACTATAATTGGTATCATTGCGTATACAGGATATTACTATAATTGATTTGTTTTTGTGCATTAGTACATTTACCCTATATGTACTAATGCGCATGTACTATTATACATTCCTTTCTCAAATTTTAATATAAATTTAAAATACATAGGATGTTTGTTTAGTAGGCCAATTTTATTGTAAAATGGAATTGGAAATGGAAAAGGAACTAGGTTAACAAAGAAAATATTAATTATGTATGTAATTCAAACTAAATTGTAACGATCACGCAGGGACTGTTCAATCGCAAAGAAATGTTCAAATAGTTTCACGGGAACATTTTCAGTTGATTGCAATATTTAGGACATATTCTTTAGGTTCGATTTAACGTTCGAAGGTGTAATTTCAAAACAATCAGCTGAAACTTCCTGAACCTCCTCTAACTCCATAGGACTACTATTTTCAACGTTTTTTTCAGCTTCTTCAACACTTTCCAGTATATTGGTATCAGTCATTAGATCACAGCAAATCACGTTTTGATCCACTTCGCAATATTCATCAAATGACGATGAACAATCGAATGGTACTGCACTGTCGACAGCAGCAAGCTCACGACGCATTAATTCTGCCAGCGGAATATCATCATCATCATTTATGGAAAATCCGGCTTTCCTGAAGCAATTTTGAACAGTCTCAGATTTAACCTTGTTTAGCGTGAAAGTAATTCAATTGCATCCAATACCGATATATCTGAAGGGTTCTAGAGTACATTTGAATACAGTATGAGTGCTGAATAACATGAATGTAAAAAGGAAAAAAATACCGTTGTATCCTCCATTTCTAGCAGTCTTCGTTTTACTAATTCATGGCGATAGTACTGTTTCAGGTTCTTGATTATGTCCAAGTCAAGCGGCTGAACTACTGAAGTAGAGTTTGGTGGAAAAAACTGCAAATTTATCGATTTAAGCTTTGGTTGGAGAGATTTTGGGTGCGCTGTACAATTATCAACGAACATGACCACCTTTGAGGAGAAAGAGATATAAGTATGATACATTCCCATTACACATAATTCCGGAATCAATACCTTTCTATTTTCTTTGGAAAATCTTTCGTCAAGTTGCATAATCCATTTCTCAAAAAGAATGGAGGTCATCCAGGCCTTGGTGTTACTCTCGTATATCACTGGTAATGATTTCTTCTTTTTGAAATACCGTGGGTTTTTACTCTTTCCAATGACCAGCAATGGTAGTTTATCGCTTCCGCCCATGTTGGTTGCACACATGACTGTTAGACGTTGTTTCGAATATTTTCCTCCGTGGCAAGTTTCTGATCGAAATGCAAATGTTTTGTCTGGCAAACATTTGTAGAAAAGTCCTGTTTCGTCTGCATTGTAGATATCACGTGCATCATACTCGGCGATTATACTGGGTAGGGTTTGCGAAATCCAGTTGTCCGTTACACTGAGATCTACACTGGCACTCTCGCCACATAGCTTCCGAAATGTCATCTTTTGCCGTTTTAAAAATTTACTTAGCCATCCAGAACTTCCTTTAAAATTGGGAATTCCCAGTTTCTGGGCAAATTCGCAAGCCTTCTCCCGAAGAATAGAACCTGAGAGAGGTAAATTATTCTCTCTGGCTTGATTGACAAAAATTTCCATTGACCGTTCCAGCTTCTCGTTCCCAACCAACCTTATACGCTTTTTGTCCACATTCAATTTTCCCATCCGATGCCATTTTTCCTTTTGCTTGAATAGTGTTGACACCGTACTTTGTGCAATACTGAAATCTTTTGCAACTTCAGACACCTTTCGCCCATACTTTTCGACCTGCTCGATGATGCTCAAACGTTGCGCTATGGTTAGCGTTTTAATCGTTCGCTTGAAAGGTTTTCCCTGGTTTTCCATACTTGAAAAAAAAAATCCTTGATAATACGAACACTTCGTCTTCACTTTCAAGAGCAATTGAAATGACAGCTAGAAACGCACAAAAACAAGTACGCGAAAATCAATCGAGTTAGCGAGGTAAAAATCCATGGAAAAATGAAACAAAGCCCATCGAGTAAGAGAGGCATCGAGTAAGGGAGGTATCGAGTTAGGGAGAGAAGAATGCATGTAAAATCAAAGGTGCCATGAAATTCATCGAGTTAGGGAAAATATCGAGTTACAGAACATCGAGTAAGGGAGAGTTGACTGTATTTTGATTCATTACTCGTATTACATCACAACATTATTTGAACTGTCTTAACCGAGGTTATTTTTGGAAACCTGAGTAGGTCACCGAAAATCTTAGATCCGCATTTTTCTATTTTTTCATTAGGATGACCATTTCCATTTTAGGGTGGTCCGAAAAATCCACTTTTCTCCTTTTTTCCAAAGATGATTTTTAAAATAAATCATAACTTCTGAGCTACTGAACTGAAAATTTTTTTTTTTCTCAAAAATTTGGATTTTGTTTTTGTAATTATTGATTGTATTTGTTTTTTTTTGCTGATTTCATGGCTTTGTGCTAGAGGGCGCAATGTTTTTATATATATATATTTTTTTAAAGCTGAGGATTTTCAACATAACATATTCAAAAATCAGAGATTTTTTTTTGCTTTTAAGTAACGAATTCTCAAAGTTACCTGATGGTTAGAAAATTCAATTTTTTCCCTCTTTTTCCGAAAAAAGCCTTTTTTTGAAAAAATTATAACGTTTGAACAGCTGAACCGATTCAGATAATTGACATATTAAATTGAAGCCAATGCACAATGATCCAGGAGATGTATTCAAGTGGAAACTAGCATTTAGAGCTCGACAGTTATTCTCTAGACAAGAACTGTCTTCGACAAAGTTGTTACATACTATAGAGTGCTAATTTTTATGTTATCAAAAATTAGGTGACCAAAATTGTCGATGAAATAAAAAACCGAACTTTCCTATCTTTATAGATAGAGGTGAATATAGTTCGACAATGTTGTAGTCCCAGTTATTTGAGACATACTTGTAAAACAAAGTTTTTTTCTATCTCTTGAATTAACCGATATAGCGCCTTTTTTGTAAGTAACGTTAGAGTCACCATGAAAAAAAATGTTTTTTTTTGTTCTAACTTTTCTATTTCAAATTCTACATACAAACTGTCTTCGGAAGACTTCTAGAACCTACCAATACAAACATTTCACGATGCAGAACTTGTCAATATCTTAACTTCACTCAAAGCTATTGATATTTCTTCCCAAAAGACACGCTCTCTTCAATTGTTTGTCATTCTTTCTGGGGCAAACACAAACAAAGTTTATTGACGGCATTTGAAAGAGTATATTTCACTCTACATGATGTGTGATTTTCAACACTATGTTATCTTTTTGTGTTTGAGTAAATTGAAATTGAAATCATGAGTTTTTGTTTAAAAAAACATCAATAACTTTAAGTAGGATTAAGATATTGTCAAGTTCTGCATCGCAAAATGTTGGAATTGAATTGATGATTTATTCATCTTTCCACATAATTCTTTTTTTTTTCTTGATCGTGACAGAGAAAAGTTATATACTGAAACGTGAGCATGGGTCAGTATAGGAAAATTTACAGAATTTTGAAAATCAAAAAAAGTTGTTCGAATTACAGGTAAACTTAGATATAACGTACATATTTCACTTTCAAAATTGTACGTTGTATCGAATTGTATATTTGTTATATCGAAGCATAATAAAGTACTCACAAACGTAGTCTATAATACATTATTGTGTTGTAAAGTTAATGAATAACTTCAATCAGAAGACGAAGCCAGCCTTTCTCATGATGTTTTCCTTCGTACTGTTGATTAAAGCTTGATTCATTTAGAATCCGGAATCACAAAACCAGCTGTATTTCGGGATTTATTGAAGGTACAAAACTTGTTTTAGCATCACAATACAGGTAATTCATTGTTCTATCAGAAAAAAAAATATTGAAAAAAATTTTCCTTTACACTTTAGAAATGTGTACGTTATATCTAGTGACGTTATATCGAGGGTACGTTATAACGGGGGTACGTTATATCGAGTTTCCCTGTATCGAGTTATCGAAATTATTTTACCTATCTTCTAGCCAAAATATTATTAATCGAAAAAGGGTATGAGAAAAGTTATAAGCCAAATTTTATGGAAGAAATTAATTATGTTAAAGAAAATTGAAAAAAGTTATTCGAAAGGAGCCAAAACACATTCTCGAGATAGTACTTATTCGATATAAAATATTTTTATCTATCTTTAGCAAAGTTTCCATTGGTCGGAAAAGGGTCTAAGAAAAGTTAAAGCCCAAAACCTATACAACTTGTATGGGGGAAATGAATCAATTCAAAGAAAATTGAAAGAAGTTATTAGAAAGAACTCAAAACACATTTTTGAGATAATACTCATTGGATAGAAAATACTTTTATCCATCTTCAGTCAAATTTTCGTTGGCCGGAAAAGAGTCTGAGAAAAGGTATGGGCCAAAATGTATACAAGTTGTAGGAGGGAAATTATTAAATTTATCGAAAATGGAAATAGAACTTTTGTGCGAAGAAATATGTGCGAAGTCGAAATTTTTGGGCGATTTTTGAAATGCTTTAAAATCGTGAAATATCAACACATGAAGATGGGATATAAATCTCTTTGAAACATAATTTACATGGATTTACACGGGATATTTTACAGATAAATTTGTATTTCGATGTGTGTAGATGTAGTGAATAAAAAGGGAAGAAATGAGAAATCGTCTTTCTGTCTTTTAAAAGATAGCAAATCCAATTAACGTTATCAACTATCTTCCATTTGATTTCTATAACGTTGTTGTGGACCATTCAGTACTGAGATATTATTGCATGAACGAAAAATTTCGAATTCGTATTTGATAATAAATAGTTCAATCATCGAAGAACAGTTCTGAAAATTCTAATAAATTCTATACAAACAGGATTTTTTTACGCAGGGGATATAATTTTGTTATAATTTATCACGGTACACCATAGTAGATATACTCTGAGTATTTTCTCGAATTTTCATTTCCAAGTCTATTGAGAATGGGAAAAAAAAGATAAACTCATTTTTTCACTATAGCTCTTATAGTGAACCATATAGGAGAATTATTTTATTATTATCTGAAAAAAATCACACATATCTATGAAAGGCGTAGGAACACATTTAAATACGAATTATAGTAGTACTGAATCTCTAAATACTAAAAAAAAAATCAATATTTTTTAGATTTTTTTAATACTTAAATTTTTTAGGATTTTTATTTTTGATTATATTTCTCGATATATCATAGTAAGATGCACATTCGGTATTTTTTTCAATTTTTTGTTTCAGACCTATTAAAAGGTACGTTTTAAACCATAGATCCTATGGTTAATTACATAGGGATTCGAAAAATAGGCAAACTTTCTATACAATATTTCCCACAGAGCTGGTGATTTGGTTTGGGGGCACTTTTTATTTCCTTACCCTGCCAGACCCTTTCCCCCGTACAACTCGTGAACGTTTTGGCCAATAACTTTTCTCATACCCTTTTTGGACTAATGAAAATTTGGCTATAGATAAATAAAAATATTCTTTATGGAATGAGTACTATCTCGAAAATGTGTTTTGGGTCCTTTCAAAAAACTTTTTTCAATTTTCTTTAAATTAGTTCATTTCACCCATACAAGTTGTACCAATGAAAATTTGGTCAAGATAAATAAAAATATTCTTTATCGAATGAGTACTTTCTCAAAAATGTGTTTTCGGTGCTTTCAAATAACTTTTTTCAATTTTCTTGGAAATAATTAATTTCTCCCATACAACTTATTAATTTATTAATTCGTTTATTTTTACAGGCTCAGTTACATAAGTTTTAAGGAGCCAAATTCTTAACTATATTTTTATAACTATATATGAACAATTTCCTAATTCTATGATTAGTAGGATAGAAAACCGATTACTCGCGGTTGACTCCCTCCCACACAACTTGGCTTATAACTTTTCTCAGAACCATTTCCGATTAATCAAATTGTGGCTGGAAGAAATATTTCTCCATCGAATAACTTCGATAAATCTATTCGAACAACTTTTTTTGTTTTTCAAAATTCTGTATATTTTCGTATATTGATTCATGCTCACGTTTCAGTTTATAACGTTTCTCTGTCACAATCAAGAAAAAAATGAATTATGTGGAAAGATGAATGATTCAATTCTCTATCTAATGAGCATGATTTTGAAGGTTGTTACTTGATAAACAATCAATTTATTTCAACTGAAATAATTCATTATTCATTAAATCCGGCAAGACGTTGAACAGAAACTTGCACGCAACAAAAACTTTTTTTCCGCTGAACTTTCATCCGCTAACCTCACACATAGAGGCGAATGAACTGCAAAGTTTGAAGCCTCTTAAAAACTTGCAAGCAAAGCAAGCAACTTCACACAAGTCAAAACGTGCGATCCCAGGCGTATGTCTTACATATTTCTTCCCGGTCCGTAAGGTGATTATTTAGTTTTTTTTTTTTTGAAAAAAGTTAAAAATAATTTAAAATTACCAAACATTCCAAATTCAAAACTATACGAACTACATAATTAGGACAGACCATGAAATATAAGAAATTGTTCAAGCTTACATTAAAAAATAGCAAACTTATCAAAAAAATCATTCAACTCAATTATTTTGGAAATTAATATTGTTTTTCTCAAAAACAATCATACAGTCAACTCTCCCTCACTCGATGGATTTCATGGCACCTTTCATTTATTTTATAAGCATTCTTCTCTCCATAACTCGATACCTCCTAAACTCGATGGTCCCATGGATATCGAGTTAGGGTGATTTGACTGTATATGAATATTCTATACCAGAGGTTCCAGAGGAGAGAGGGATGATCTGGTTTATGTTGATATCCATGTTTGTCAATTTCAACCGCAACGATGGAGCCAAGCGAAGTTTATTCCTGTATTTCGTTTTAATGGCAACCATTTCAGAAAATCCAGTCTCACATAGGTAGGATGTTGTGAAAGGCAGAAGGAATTTCACTGCTTCTTTGGATAAGTGTGGGTATACGTGTTCCACACTTATCCAAAATTTCAGCGCATTCCGCCGACCGAACCTAAGCTTCAGAATACTGACATCTGACAAATCGATCAGCTCTTCATCAGCTTTCGTAGATGTATGGGAAACAGCCATTTTTTGGTTGAAAGGGTGGACAATCCGGATGAACTTGGCTGTTTTCTCCATTTCTGCATCAAAATATTCGACGAACTTTTCCTTCAGCATTTTCAGGTGATCCAAAATACCAGTGATGATTAGAGATGACGGTTTGAGATTCTTTTCCACAATCAGCGTTTCGAGCGAATCAAAGTAGGGTAAATGATCTTGGTTTGTCCAGTCGAAAATATGATCATGGTTTGCCCACTTTTTTGAATGCTCTAATTCAGCGCTCCTGTGTCAAATAAGGCCTTCGAATGTTTCGAAACATATAAATGAAATTGCCTTTTACATGATTTATAGTAGTTTGATAGTATATTTTTACGAAATCACATGTTTTAAAGGATTATAAAATACACCTTCTATTTGTGTCAATGCGCCCCTCATTCGAGCTAACTTTTAATCGATCACCAGATGATTATTTGGCACGTATTCAGACCTTTTCTGGATTACAACACTTATAAATATTGTAAACATCATGCTTGCTCACCATTTGTATCGGATTTACATAGCTAAACCATTAAATTAACGCATTTTGATGAACTCAATTCTGATCATGAGTTGTCCAATTCAACAATGTTGTTTTGTCCACATGATTTCTATGGCAACCGCTTGGCGCGCTGCAGTTTGTTTATGTTGTGCTTCGCGCATAGCAGAAATAAAGTTGCACTGTGTTGAGTGTTTTGAGTTGAACACTTTTAAAATGCCCAATGAAAAGCATTATTCTGAAGAAAGCCTAAATTATGAAGGGATCAATATGATGACAGTAAACTCAAGCAATGATAAATGCAACATCTACTTGAGAATTCGAATATTTTCATTCAAAAATGGTGATTTCTAAAACCGGACAAACCATGATCATTTTTTTGGGCAAACCATGATCAGAGGTGGTCAAACCATGATCATAATTCTTCTTTAAGGAAAATCGTTAAAAAACATAAAAATTTTAACAATTTCAACACCTTATGGTAGTATTAGCAACTAGAGACTTGGGGCTTTTCAACAAACCCAAACTCGTATCGATTATGTGTGATTTTCATGAAGAAAAATCGATTTGCATTTACTAGTTGCGTAAAAACACCCCAAATTGGACAAACCAAGATCATTTACCCTAATTATAATTCTTGTTTTTCAGATTGCGGGACCACAAATCCAGTTTTTTCATAAAACCTCTGATTTTGTCATGGACATCAAATATATCAATCGATGTTGAGCCATGAAGATAGGTGTTCAGATGGTTTAAGTTTTGAAAGATGTCAGAAATATATGCCAGTTTGAGTGAAAAATTCTGATCTCGCAGAAGAACCAAAAAATTCTCTTTCCCTTCCAAAAACGTTGCCAGCTCTACTCATAGTGCCACAACTCTAGTTGAAATTTTGCCGCTCGATAGCCATCGTACTTTCGTATGCAACAAAAGTGAAGTGAAGCTGCTTCCCATGTCTTCATATAGCTTTTCGAACAAGCGTGATTGAAGAGGTTTGGTCTTCACAAAGTTAACAATTTTTACTGTTGTTGCCAACACGTTTTTAAAATCATCGCAAAGTGTTTTGGCCACCAATGCCTCCCGGTGCAAGCTACAGTGAGTCCAAGAAGCGTTTGAACTTAAGTTTAAAATTATCGTCACAACTCCACTGTGCCTCCCACTCATTGCGCGTGCGCCGTCAGTACAGACTCCAACGCACTTTTCTCATTCTAACCCGTTGGCCTTCACAAAAGAATCCAATTTTTCAAATATTCCCTCACTTGTTCCGCGCATAATCGGCTCACAAAACAACAGATCTTCGTGCACATCACCATTCCAGAAATATCGAACAAAAACAGTCAATTGCGACAGCCCCTCCACATCAGTTGACTTGTCCAGTTGAAATGAGAAGTATGTACTTGCCTTTATCCTGGCTACCAACTCGTTCTCGATCCAGTCCGACATCTATTCAAATCTTCTTGATACTGTGTTGTTTGAAAGTGGAACGGCTTCGATCGTTCTGGACGAACATGATTGTTACAGTTTCTTTGATTGCAGGGAGAACCAAATATTCACCGATCGTATGTGCTTTTCCGGACTGCGCAATTCTCAAACTCAGATGATCAGACGCAACCATAGCTTCGTCAGTAACTTTTGTAAAGGCTTGCATATTATTTCTGGATTTTTTCAGTTCCTTAGCTTTTGCAGCAAAAAAAATTAATAGGTTTGTCTTTCAATTCAGGGTGTATTGTATGCAAATGACGAGTTAATTTGTTAGGGCGCAAGCCTTCATTGGACAAAATTTCAAGACAAACCACACATTGCAGTCAAGATAATTCACTCTCATCATACACCATGAAACCATACTGCACATAATCAGGATCGAATTTCCGTGTTTTCTTTTTTTCACTACTGCTCGGTGTGTCACTGTCATCTTCAAGTTTACTCCGCGTTCCATCTCCTGTTGTCGTGGTGATATTACTTTTCTTTACAGCTTCTAAATCTTCATTTTTAGGGTTCTTCAGTAACCACTTATCCATCCCTGAAAAATATTGAAACAATGAACGACAATTTTTGAATGAAAATATCCACCTACTGTTTTCAGCTCAATAACAATGAATAAAACCCGGAAACGATTCACAAAACGATGCTAGCTGATCAGCCACTTTTCTGCGTTTATCTATCAACATGAATGGAAGACCAATACCTGCAATACACATCAGCATGAACGTTGCTTGTGTGTGTCACATTTGCTCGTGGTCGGACTGGCTGAGCTCATTCAATAACAATGAATTGTTATGTATGCTCGCTCATTCTTATGTGGGCAAGTCATTGCACTTATACGCGCAATGTTTGCAAGTTCTCGTGAGAACGAAACACATTTTTACACGATTCTTGCTTTTCATACATGCGTACAAAAAGCAAATAGAAGGGTTGCCAAATTTGAGGGAGATTTTTAAAAATAGTAGCGAAAAACACAAAATGAGGTTTTTTTTTCGCGACCCACCAGAGACCAGCCCGCGACCCCCCAGGAGGTCGCGACCCACAGTTTGGGATCCTCTGTTCTATACAACTACCAACAAGTATGCCATACATTGGAAGAAGAGCAGTGTTACTGTTGGTAATTTTTATGAGAATTTTTAAAAAACACGTGTTTGTGAATAATTAATTTTAATTTTAAAATTTTTTTTTCATTGTAATTTTATTCATTACTAGCTAACCCGGCAAACTTCGTCCCGCCCATTTACTTGATTAATTCTCGAGTAATGCAGAAATTTGTGTTTTATTTGTATGGCAGCCACCCCTTAGAGAGGGGGGAGGGGTATCTAACCACCATAGAAACATTCATTGCACCCTAAAGTTTCCATATGCCTAATTTGGTTTAATTTGCTTGATTAATTCTCGGGTAATGCAAAAATTTGTGTTTCATTTGTACGGCAGCCCCCTCTAATAGAGGGGGAAGGAGTATCTTAACACCATAGAAACATTTATTGCATCCTAAAACCTCCACATGCCAAATTTGGTTTCATTTGCTTGATTAATTCTCGAGTAATGCAGAAATTTGTGTTTCATTTGTATGGCAGCCCCCCCTTTGAGTGGGGGAAGGACTGTCTAACCATCATAGAAACATTTATTGCACCCTAAAACTTTCACATGCCAACTTTGGTTTCGTTTGCTTGGTTAATTTCCGAGTAATGCAGAAATTTGTGTTTCATTTGTATGGCAGCCCCCCCTTAGAGAGGGGGGAGGGGTCTCAAAATATCACGAAAACCTTCCCCGGCCCCAAAAACCCCTACATACCAATTTTCATGTCGATCGGTTCAGTAGTTTCCGAGTCTATAAGAATCAGACAGACAGACAGACATCACTCCATTTCTATATATATAGATAGATAGAAGATAGATATGATAAATTATACAAACGGAAGAGATGCGAGTGAACTAAATCCCTTAATTTTTAATAGGGCAATATTTTATAGACTATTTAATTCACTGCAAAAAATTTACTCTTGTTCATTTCGGATGCTCGATACAACAACATATATTGCTCCCCGCTAAACTGCTGGACAAAAATAAAGCAACTAAAAAATGAACACCAGTTTGATAAGGAATTCGATAAACCCCGTCGATGATTGAGTCATAAATCAACCGCATTGAAGTTATTCGATTGGATGTTCTGATTGATTCAACACCCCGATAACGAGAAGCGCCGAACGAACCGTTCGGTTCAGATCGTAAAACCTTTGGCTCCCCCGCCCCAGAAAACATCAACGCGCAAAGTCCAAGTCAATTAGTGGTATGCCAAATAAAAAACCGTATTATTACATCGACCCTATAATTAATTTCCCTTTGAATCACCCCCAACCGAGGGACTCTCGACAGCACTGCCAACCGAATCGATAGCGAACTTCTCTAGCCTCCAAACATTTCATTCCAGGGGCTGACCTCCTCTGGTCTCCCGGTCCCTTTCCCCGCCCTGCACACAACTTCCGCTCGGTACACACTTTTCCGCTGCAGAGATATTTGTTTTACGCAACAGAACAGAAGCCAAGCCAAGCTTCGCATCACGAAGTAAAGCCATGCTCTTTCGGACAGCATTCTTCAACGCAAAAATGAGTGTGGACTATGTGTGTGTGTGTGTGTGTCCGTCCGTGTGTATGTTGATATACAAACAGAATGCTGAAACCGGAGCAAAACGTGGTCAGTGGCACTGGCCAAGGAGCAAGTTGTGCCACACTGTATGCTGCTGGTTTCACCACCGTTACGACGCTTCTTTTTTTTTTTGGGTGGTCGGAGGGCTGGCAAATATTTCACAATTGCCATAAATTGTGCGGCGCGTAGCGCAGCGCAGCAATACGTAAACTATATTTTATTATTTTTTATGTTAATTCCTCGGTTATTTCCTGGAATCATCTTTTCCGCCACACTACACTTTTCACTGGTGTTGGCAGAAAGTAGGGCCTTGTGGCGGCAAAAAAAGCGGCCACGAATTTCCATTCACGTTTCGAACCCCGGAAAGAAAGAAGAATGATGAAAAAAAAAAGTAGTCAAGCCGAGAGACGAACAAAATGAAATATCACATGAAATATGAAAACACCATAAATTAAAACTACACGCTATTCATCTTTGTTCACTCGTCCGGATCTCGGAATCGCATAGATAGGATGTGCCAGAAGGAATAATTTGAGAATTATAGTTCGCTGGAATGGCGACCGCAATGAGGTCACACTTCTCTGTCTCTCGGTCGATGCGGAAGCACCAGGTCGTGTTCAGCAGACGAGCAATAAAACATTGCTCCGGGCCCAAAGAACACAGAACAGAAAAAAAAGATGAATAAATGAAAGAGACCGCACTCGCTTCTCGATCATCAATCTGCACCATCCGGCGGTTTGCCACCCAAGCGGAACCGGAAATAATTGAAGATTCGCACACGGATCCGGCAGGAGTGGAACCTGCAGCAGTCACCATATTATGATTGTCATTTATCTTCCCATAGATGACGGCATAAATCCTGCGTTTATTCGATTAAGAAGCGACAGAAGCAGCTGCAGATTCCGTTCGCTTTTATATAACATTCTGAACAGGCAATAATCACAGGCCGCAGCAGGCGATGGGTTTTGAATTACTGCGCCTCCTGGCGACAAAGCCCAGAAACAGCAACAGCAGCAGTTATAGTAGGCCATGTCCGGAGCCTTTTAAAGCTTTTAATTATTAATTATTAAATTATCTTTTTTTTTCCTTTTTCGCAGCCCGCTCCGATTTGGCGCGGGCGATACCTTCTTCGGTTCGCCTCCGAGGGATCTCGTTGGGGCCAATGCAAGGTTATCACCCCAGCGGGGGCCGAATTAATAGCGGAAAAATAATTGCCTGTCAGATTAATTGTTTATGACTGAGTGTATGCTAGTCACCTCGACTTGTTTTTTTTTTCTTTTCTTAGTTGCGTCTCCTTGATTGGGCTTTCAAGTCTAATTTGGCTGAAGGCTCAATTAGAAATTAAAAGCGGAACCTTCATTCCGGGTGATTCGGTCTCTCGCTTCTCTCGATTTGTGTATTAATTTTGATTAATTGATCAATTCCACGTCGTTCCGTCCTAATCGAGGTAGCGTCCGGACAGAGAGCGCAGCGAGCCTTAATTGTGCGCATAAGGTTTGTTTGGATGGGATAACTGATGGTGATGGGCGGAAGATTATGACTGATAGGTAGGTCACTCCGCAGGGTTCCAGGATTGATGGGAGAATTTAATTTAGGAGACAAATTGGCTTTTGATCTTCCCAAAGTAGAACCAAAGTACGAGAAGTTATAATGTCGTGATTCTTATTGCGAAAAGGACACGCCCTTGGTGGCGGTCCGGACAGTGATACCGAAAATAATCTGGGCACCAGCAACGATAAATTGTATGCCAACCAAATAAACCGCAAAGTGTACACATAAGTATTATGAGTGTGTGTGTGTGTATGAGTCGCTGCGATAATTTGAAACGTAATCCTTATAAACTTGTTAGCAAATCTTTCTCATTTCAATGGGTAAACATTTTCAAGAGATCCTCAACGCCATGAAGCAAAACGCGGCACAAAGCTCAACCGCCAACACGACCACGGGGCGACAACAACCGCCCCATCACCTCCCGGATCTGCTGGCTGGTGGTCGGTCAGAAGGGGGAGGAGCAGGAGTTCATTTCGCCGTAGTCCGGACCGAAAAGGAGACTACACGCGAAATGCAATAAAACGAAATGAGCAGTCGGCGGGCAGCAGCAGGAGAAAAAAAAACATGAAACGAGCAATAAATTTGGGGGTTTTCTCGCCTTCATGCATGGTTGGTTGTACGCAAAAGTGTTTATGTGTGTGAGAGAGTTATAAATGTATCATGTTTATGGAATTAACGACTTCAATCCGCCGGGGACGCGTTAACACGCACCCGTTGAGTTGACTCGGCAGTGTTCAGAGCGCAGCCTTTTGGGACCGCTGAAGGCAGAAGTGCTGCGGAGATGAAGGGTCAAAATCGAAATGTGTCATGATAATCTCATCATCTGTGATGTCAACCTACCGATCGCTCCGATGAAGCCATCGACGGCTGGACTGGACTTGGGTTTGGGTTCAACTTTTTTTTTCGTTTACATCCCTGGAGAGAGGACGCACATCGGGGTGTGTGCTTGCGTCTGTGACTGGCGTGGTCAAAATATTGATTACCGTAGCAAAGAACACCCCCTCAGCAGAAGAGCCGCCTCGTTGACGAAATTTAATGCACACAATGTTCCCTTTCCACTCCGGAATTGTGACCTCCAGGAGACGTGGGAAATATGTTATTCCTTTCAACGGCTTTCATCCCGCACGATGCTTTGTAGTTGTGCAGCTGAATGGTCGGGAGCAAAACAATTAAAAGGTTTCTGTTTCGCTTGGGTCTCACCTGGTTTGGCCGCTACAACGGGGTTCGAATGTTATTTGCCTCCGAGCTTGAGACACGAGATGAAAGTGGCCATCTCTGCAACAACAGACCTAGACCTGTGGTGATTCGACAATGGCTGTAGCTGCAGCTGCCGGTGCCTCTCGGAACAGAGTTGCATTCTCCCACTGCAACTTGCGAGGCCGAAGGCTGTGCCGCGGGAAAGAAGGATATACAACTCGTACACCCATATAGTAGTGCATCCTTCCAGGCCAACGAGCGTTCCGTAACATTTGTGTGAGAGCCTGCTAGATGATGATGATGACGATGATGAGTGGGAGGCAATGTTTTTATTCCATTTCCGCGATCATGCTCGCATGTTTTGCCACTTTGATGGGTGGTGTTTTCCGAGCTGCCGAAAGGTATTTGCCGATGGCGTAGGTTCTTAGTTTTTCCCTATCCATGGCGATACAATGTTTTGCGATTGTGCAAACGAACGCTCTCCAGGCAATTGTCCCTATTGTGGGGACTGCGCGTTGTTCGATTTCCGAACTAGTTGCGTACGAAACCGATCATCAAACAGTTAAACAACGTTTCAATATTTTTGACGTAGGACTACGTCTTTCATTTCTATACTGGGGTGTAAGTTCAAACTTACGAAAACGAAAGCGTTACGCCGGAGAACGAGATTTTGAGCATTAATAGCTCCAAAACAACTGAACGAAATAGTATGATAAACAATTCATTCGACAGATAAAATGTCTACGCGTTATATGCTTGTTACTTTTTGATCCAAAAATTTCTTTCAATAGCCCTAAAATTATTTTCAAAACAGGCTATTGAAATCACACCAATCGGTATATAAACGAGTGCCGCTCGGAAATCCGCTCAGTTATAATTGCGCAACGATAGAGGTACGATCGCTGGAATGGATGGATGTTTCCCTAACACAGACTTCAAAACCATGGAGCCAGGGGAATCGGCATTGCAAAATAGGTGTAAGCAGTGGGTACTTTTGTACTTTGTGTTTACTAATGCTGCAATTGATCGTCGTTATTGGGAAGTTGGAATTGTTGGGAAGGGGGTCTTATTTTCGATGTGTAATTCCGAGGAGGAAACCATTCCTTCTGAAGTGTTAATAATCCTGGTCTGAATCAACGATGATTCCAATTGTCGGGGCTTGGGGAGTGGGTACTATTTGCGCTGGGTATTTCCGGGGGGGAATCGGTTCCCCCTTTGAACGTTAATAATTCTTTTCCGGCTAAACGAAGTGGTATGATAATCACTTTATTCGAAAGATGAAACGTCTAAGATTTATATGCTTATTACTTGTTGATTGCTAAGTCAATGTTAGTCCTACGTTCACCTTGCGATTATATCAAAGATATAACTCACTTCTAGTTTTTTATACATAGATTTATAAGATGACTCAACTAGTCGCCTAGACTCGCAGATACTGCTTCTTAACCTTCTTTTTGCAACATGGGAAAATTGTGAATTATTTTATAAAAACACTATTCATGAATTAAGTGAGTGCTTAATTCACTTAAGGGGGTATTCTAGTGTAGAGACGCGAATTTCGGACGTATTTTCGAGCTCTGTAAAATAAAACATAGAATATTTTCAGTATCCGTTATACAGGGGAACTTCGATATAACGTACACATTTTCAATGTTTAAAAAAATGGGTGAGTTATGTCTATGATATAACCGCAAGGTTGGCGTGGGACTAGCAATCATTCGTTTGTATTGATTAAATTCTTAATTGAATGAAACAGTTTCCAAATTCAATTGAATTCAATATATTTGCTTTGTGAGTAAAAAGATTAAACAAATGCCATGTAAAGTCAATTCATGCATTGTGATAGATTGTTCTTCGTTACAAGTAAATTTAATGACATACCTTTTACGTTTGGTATGATGCTTAGGACAAAATATATGTACGGAAGAATTATCAAACGTTTGATGAACCAGCCTAAAGCTGAAAATCTCTCTAATAAAGACAAAAAAAAAATATCAAACGATTATTTTATTCTACATTTCCCTCTGAAGTTTACATCTCTCAAGTGTACGTACTCCTCGAACCGCGAATTTGCTTGAAACTGGAAAGTTCATTCGCTTCTAGTGTCTGCACGATTTTCCCAGGTTCCTAAGTATAGAAGCCTTTTGCAGACTGGAATATGTCGTGTTAGGACAGACATATTCCAGTCTGCACAAAGGCAAGCGAGAACAAAAGTACTCGCAGTTTGCATTTATTTGCAGAGCCGATTTCCCCAGAAACCTTGATTTGGAAGTCTGTGTTAGGGAAACACATTTCAATCGGAAAAAAAATATCCCCGACTTGTATGAATTCACAATGCCGATTTACCCACGCTGTATGGATTTGAAGTCTGTGTTGCATGAATTTGAAATGCCGGCACCTTGGTTTAGAAATTGGTTAGTTAGGGAACAAATTTCGGTGGGGACAAAAGCTCCCCCTACTTTCTAGTGTTTGCAATGCCGATTTCTCCATCGCTGCATGGTTTTGAAGTCTGTGTTAGGGAACATTTTTCGGCGAGAACAAAAGTCCCCCTACTTTCATGTATTCTCAATGCCGATTTCCCCAAGGCTGCTTGGTTTTGATGGCTGTGTTAGGGAAACCGTAAATCGGACCAATCAAAACGAGGCAGTTAGGGCGTTTAGATAACGCCTAATATTTTACAGTTATTCAATTGTTTATCTAATGAAAAATAACATTTTGTTAGTGGCGATAGATGTGTAGAAATATTCCTTATCAATTGATGCAAACATCTTTTCGATCCAGTAAGAAATGTTCGAGTTATAAGCATTCGAAATCTTTAATTTTTTCCTGCATGTTCTCCCATATATTCCGGTTAGACGTAGTCCCACGTCAAAAAATAACTTCGGAATACGTACCGATAGTTTCATGTCAATCTCACAGGATCAACAAAGGCCACTTGGTGGTCTGGGTATAGGTTCCCGAATTTTAACTAGAGCATTGCAAACCCCATAAAACAATCTTTCTGTGTATTGTGCATTCTGAATGAGCTGATTATAGTCTCTTGTCTGAAACCATAGACCATAATCAGGACTGCCATATTTGGATTCTGGCATTACATGCTCTGTAATATCGAACACTTGTGCTGAAGAATAAAGGTACAAGTGGTCACTTTTTCTAAGGTTTTCTTAAGGTTGATTCCTGTTAGAATCCGGAATCCCAGATCATCTTATACCAGCGGTCGTAGTAGGCGTATCTCAATAATTTTGACAGCAAATTGTTTGGAAACTCTGTAACATTCGACGGTGAAAATTTCACGTTGGCCCATATCGGCAGTGAATGATGAACGGAAACATTTTCGTAAGCTTAAGGTTTTAAGTAATGAGATAATTAACACAAACTCTCGGACTACGACATCGCCACAAACACAACTTTGACCAAAGTCCATCTCCGGAGAATCCATATGCGAAAAGGTTATCGAAATTTCCGTGCCTGCAAGCAAGCAAACAGGACCCTGAAGAAAAATTTGGAAGCCAAAAGAACACTTGTACCTTGAAAGTTTTACAGCAAGGTTTTGGCGAAGTACGAATGATGCATGCTGATGGATGACGAAATGCACATAAAGATAGATTTTGGACAGCTGCCAGGCCTGATATTCTAGAAGGACACTGCTAGACGAGACATTCCCAGCAAACTTAAGTTCGTTTTCGCTGATAAATATGCCAGGAAGCGCATGATTTTGCAAGGGATTCGTAGCTGTGGATAGAAAACCAAGGATTTCATCACAAACAAGACAATGGACTCGAGAATGTATAGGGAAGAGTGCCTGCAGAAACGTCCAGTGAAATTTTGGCCAGGATTGGTAAGGTGCCACTATAGTCCAAGGGTGCTTCAGTGGTCCCCGTGACAATGGAAACGATTACATTAAAAAAGGCCCCAAACCTCCCAATTGCCACCAATTTCGCACAATCGTAAAATATTGGGCGATTGTGAAGCGTAATTGCGGAATGTGTGCCAAAGTGACTCGGGATGCTGCAGACATGAATAGATCGTGGAATAAAATGGCTGCTGAGGTTGACCCACAGAGAGTCCAGACTTTGATGAAGTGTATCCGAAGAGAAGTATGGAAATTCATCAACACTGTAAAGGAATATTTTTTAAAATAAATTATCTATATTCTGATATAGAAACATTTTTTGTACCTTTAACCAATCCCGAGATACAATTGGTTTTATGATTCCGGATTTTAAATGAATCAAGCTTCAATCAACATGATTATACATGAGAAAGATTAACTTCATATACTAGTTGAACTTTTCCATCATTATTTATTTATCTTACCCAAAACAGCAACACAAAAAAGTAATATAAACTATATTTCGTAGTTTTTTGTTATGCTTCGATATAATCTACGTACGATTTTGAAAGTAAAATGTACGTTATATCGAAATTTCCCTGTACCATTATTTGTTTATCTATCTTTTAGCCAAAAAAAAACAAAAATTAAACGGGAAATATTCATAACTAGAATAGTTACGAGCTGATAAAGTGAGGGGTTTCGAAAAAAAATTGTGTTCTGAAACAAAAACAAAAATCGAACAAATTCTGAATCAGTTAAGATACCTCTATCGCATGAACCTCGGACAAATAAAAAAAAAAGTTTTTTGTCGAAATGGCGACCGTTCGAAGAAAAAAAAATCGGTTCAAAACGTTTTTTCATACGTTTTCCCTTTTTTTTTTTTCAAATAGTCAAATTAAAAAAATTACCATTTTTCAATGGTTCATGCGATAGAGAGATGTTTGCAGATTGTATTCATATAAATTCGACATGAATCGGTTCAGTAGAACTTGAGATATCGTTAAGTTTGAAAGTTAAGTTAAGAGATCGTTAAGTTTAAGTTTGAAAAAAGCTAGTTTCGAGAAAAACGCGTTTGAAGCTCATTGTTATGGCCGTATCAGCTTAGCCGCATAACTAAAATGGTTTTAATTCGGTGAATACAGGGCGGACTCGATTATATACAGTTTCTGATTTTTTTTTCACTGAATATAATCGAATCCTGTATATAATCGAGTCAAAAAAATTGTTTAAGGGTTTTTTTTGCATGTACTTTTCGATTCTTGAATAAAAAAGAAGAATTTCAATTCTGATTCATCCCCTTAGAGTCAGAAAACACCTTTCTCATTTTAAAAAAAAATTATACAGATTCTCTCAGGAGAAGATAGGCGATCATATTTGATGAAAAAATCCTTCTACCCATATGTTCAAATTTCAAGAATGACCGAGTTATAGAACTTTTTTTTTGTTTCGGACTTTGTTGCCTCAAACTAGCTCTACATTAAAAAGTACGGTACGGAAGACAATTCTGTTACTTTCATTTGAAAGATGAGAAATTTTAGTACAGGATATAGAAGTGGAACATCTAAATTAGTGGATTTTAATAAAATTTTGAAAGTGAAAAACTTAAAAGTTTATAATTTCAATTTGTTATTATTAATTTTATCCTAAAAAATTATATTCAACTAGATTGTTTCTATCAATTAAATTGAAGCTCTCTAACTGCTCTACAATTTGTTTTTTGACATCCAATTTCTATCTTTCTTAATTTGGCTGCAATATCGATATAAACAATTCCTGTTGAGCTTTGCGCAGTGGCGATATCGTAACCAATGAGGTTTTACCGAGGTGCGATTATTGCTAGTTGAAAAAAATTCCTGTTGAAAATTCAAGCAAAATCTTCAACAATCACGATTTTTAACCCCACTGTACATGTAATAGCAACTTAAATTTCAACTTAACGTAGAAAGGTTACATTTCTTCTTGAAATAAGTCCTATTTGAAATATAGAAAAAAATATTTTTTTCCAAGCTGTATATAATCGAGTCGAAAATTGTATATCATCGAATCACATATTACTGAGTCCTTAAATAATAGAGTCCGACCTGTAATGAGATTTTCGAAAAGTCCTAGACTAGAATACTGCTTTAGGATGGCTAGAATAAAATACTGCTTCAGGATGGATCTTCGGCAGTTTTTAGGCTAAATTTTCGTTACAAAACGTTACAAAAATATAGACTTGAAATGTACAAGAAAAAAGTGCTTGCTCTGCACAGACGAACTATAAAAATTTATTTAGCAAGCTGTTAGTACATCCTAGAGGTATTTTCCTGCTCAATTTGTCCACTTCATCACAGCCTTACTGAGATGGAAATGATTTTATGGTTCCTGATTATAAGTACAGGGAGACTTCGATATAACGTACGATTCTCTTTCAAAATTGTACGTTATATCGAAAAATAATAAAAAACTCAGAAACATAGCTCATATTACTATGCTATGCTGTATGGGTAGAGTTAGTAAATAATGATGAAAAAAAAACCAATTAGAAGGTACTGTTGATTGAGGATAAATAGATGAAATGGCCGCTTGCTTGTTAAAACATCTTTTTCCCTGTAGTGGTGCCCTTCTTCCGATGTTTGGGAGACTTTTAGGTAGTTGTATGGATTATTCATATAGTTTACGTATAGTTTTTTAGAAAAATGAAGTTCCATTTTTACTATAATTTTTTTTCGCTGTAATTTTTTTATTTTTTTGTATTTTTTTATGAAAGATTAAATTACAGTCAACTCTCCCTAACCCGATATCCAGGGAGACCATCGAATTAGAGAGGTATCGAGATACAGAACATTTTTTCCTAATTTGTTATAAATTGTCATATATTAGGGTAAGTGTCCCAATTATGGCATGAATTTGAATTTTTGATTCATTCCCTTAAAGTGAAAAACACCTTTCTCATATAATTTTTTTTTCCAGAATCTCTCAGGAGGTGATGGACGGTTATATTTCACGTAAAAAAATCTTCCTCCGCATATTTGCGAATTTCAACGATGACAGAGTTATAGACCTTTTCCTTTTTTTCGGACTCTGTTGCCTCAAACTGACTCTACATTGAAAAGTACGCTACGTTAGCCGATTCTGTTGCTTTCATTTGAAAGATGAGAAAATTTAGTACAGCTACAGTACAGCTGCAATATCGATATAAACATTTCCTGATGAAAATTCAATCAAAACATCGCGATTTTTAACCCACTGTGTTGAGAGGTTAATTTTTTTTTCTTGAAATTATTCATATTTGAATTATAAAAAAAAACTTTTTTTTTCAAACTGTATACAATCGAGTCCTAAATTTTACATAATCGAATCATATATAATCGAGTCCGACCTACATGAGGAACTAGGAACTAGGTTAACAAAGAAAATATTGATTAAGTATGTTATTCAAACTAAATTGTAACGATCACGCAGGAACTGTTCAATCACAAAAAAATGTTCGAATAGTTTCACAGGAACATTTTCAGTTGATTTCAATATTCCGAACATATTCTTCAGGTTTTATTTAACGTTCGAAGATGTAATTTCGACACAATCATCCTAACCTTCCTGTCAGCAACGGTAGTTTATCGCTCCCGTCCATGTTGGTTGTGCTTTAAAATTGGGAATTCTCAGTTTCTGGACAAATTCACAAGCCATATCCCGAAGAATAGAACCTGAGAGAGGTAAATTATTCTCTCTGGCTTGATAAGACAAAAATCCATTGACCGCCCCAGCTTTTCCGATTTCATTTTTACTTTAGTTTGAATAGTGTTGATACCGTACTTTGTGAAATACTGAAATTATTCGCAGCCTCAGACCCCTACCGTCCATACTTTTCGACCTGCTCGATGATGCTTAAACGTTGCGCAATAGTTAGTGTTTTAATCGTTCGCTTGAAAGATTTTTCGTGGTTTTCCATACTTGAAAAGAAGTTGTTTGATGACACGAACACTCCGTTTTCAAGAGCAATTGAAATCAGAGGTAATAACGCACAAAAACATGTACGCGAAAATAAATCGAGTTAGGGAGGTGAAAATCCATGGAAAAATGAATCAAAACACATCGTGTAAGGGAGGTATTGAGTTATGGAGAGAAGAATGCTTGTAAAATCGAAGGTGCCATGAAATCCATCGAGAAAATATCGAGATGCAGAACATCGATACAGAACATCGAGTTTCATATATTTTATTCTCTGACTAAAATGTTATAGGTCTTAAAATTTTTAAGATATTTTTTTCGAAAAAAGTTGAAAAAGCATAAAATTTCAGAAAAAAATCTAACTTAAAAACCATAGAACTACAATTTTTTGTCAGAACATAAATTATTGGAAATTGTCAAACTTTCATTAAAAAATAGCAAGCAAATTTTCAAAAAAATACATTGAAAAAAATATTTTGAAAATTAAAATTTCATATTTCTCAAAAACACTTTTTTTTAAATCCTCAACGAAAATTATATGAATAGTCTATACAAGTACCAACAAGTCTCTCATTGTTGCAAATAATACAAAATAAGTGATAAACCTTTGAATCCGCTTGGATAGTCCTTTGATTTATTGAATTCTCAAACGATCAAATTAGCTCAAATTAGCACCTTCATATGTTACGATATTATCGCAGAATAGATTTAATTTTTTGTTTGGCAAATTATTGTTTATTTCGGCCTGAAACCAAATTCATGAATAACAATGTGCATTAGGGTGCCAATGAAAACGGTCATCTTAAATTTACGAGTTCCACTTCTTGAAAAATGTAGATTATCTCCAAAAAAAAATACTATACAACATTCCAGCTCAATCGGACTTCATTTACTAAAGAGAGTATTTTTCGCGGGAATCAGCATTTTGCAGGAAGTCCCTTTCGAAAATTTGAAGGTCACTTCTTTCCCATACATTCATTGGCACCCTAATGGGCATAATATGCATATTTTTAAATAATTCCCGCGGCAAGAATTGTCTTTCCAATGGCAATCCTTAGTCTAAGTAATAACTTTTTCGATTCCACACAAGGCCGTTCCATTTGAAACTCATATTTCGGACTCTTCATCTTCATGAACCTGATGTAATTCCAAATCTGATGAATTCGCTCGGTAGTCGAAAAAGAATTTTCATCATATGTGTTTGGTTGCAAAACAATGTTGACTATGTCATCATCGTTCAGAGCCTCAAACTCCACGTCCTCTTCGTGCACGGTAGTGCCCAGGTCATTCAATTTCTGCAAAATCGAAAGTATGCGTTCTTTTACAAACGGCAACGGGATATCAGCATTTTCCCTTACTTGACAAAGGAATCAGTCGGTACCTCGTACATAGCCTCGGTTACCCAAAGCATAGCTTCACTAATGTTGATTCGCTTAACCATGTCATCGAACTATCCTTGACTCTTGCCTGCCAAACTTTTACTCACGCATTAGCTTTTGCTTGTAGTAGGCTATGAATATTTTCAATACTGCAATATACAAATAAATCTGTGCAAATCATAGTTATTTTACGTTTACCGAGAGATTTTCTTTAAAAATTTTTGTGATTAGATTAGCCGGAAAATTTGATCATCCGGAGTGAAAATAAAATCAACATTCCGAATAATCGAGTCCGGCCTGTATTATAGTTTTGAATTAGAAATTGAACTTGCCCTTTTCAAGAAGTAGTCTATTTTTTTTGGAGATTTGATGTTTGTAAAGTTGCTCATATGACCAATATCTTGACACCCACAACGTTTCACTGCGATCTGAGATGGTGCTGGCAACTCCTAAGACGAGTTGGCATGAAATTCGTTCATTGAAAATGTGTACGTTATATCGAGGAAAAATGTTCCGTTCTGAACCATATTTCGGACGCTTAAGGCATATGATGCAGAAAACAGATCTAAACTTTTTTCACAGGTATTATTTGGTTGAAATTTTTAATAAATTAGTTCAATATGCTTTTAAGCTTTCACTTGGGTACCTATTTGATTGAAAACATAAAAAAAAACATCGAATAAAATGCTTTTCAAATGAAGCGAATCAGAAACAAACTTTGGACACTAAACCAAATTTTGGACAGATTGAATTCAAATTTCAGACACTTATTTTGTATTTTTTTGGACGAAAATTACATTACACTTGATTTTATTTTATGGTAAACTGCGAAACACTTACCAAGCAATCACAGTAAACTGTTAACGATGATGAAAACTGATGAAACACGAGAGAAATTTAAATATTTATGAACGGGTAAGGCTAAGGAAACGTCAAACACTAACGATAATGAGTAGTGTTGTGAGATTTCTGCCGATTATGTTATAATTCAAATGTTCTCATGTGAAATGATAGTGAAACCAAAGGATTACTCTAAAGAAGCAATTGTGATATTAATTTTATAGTTATATCATCAGTGCATGAGGTATTTCAAGATATTAGAACAAAGTGTCCGAAATATGATGTTGTCCGAAATATGGTTCAGAACGGTACGTTATATCGAAGTTCTCCTGTAATATTGATCACGTATTTCAACCGTAAAATAAGATTTTTCGGAGCACAATTAGGAAGCGGGTGGTTTTGGTTTTGTTGTTGTCAATCGTTAATTTTTTTCTTGAAAGCCGAGTTTTTTTTCATTAAATATCCAAAAATCAACGATGTGTTTCTTTTTTTTTCTGTTTCATGTTATGATATTTCAAAGCCCGAAAAATTTATTTTTCGATTTACAATTAGATATGTCGATCATTCTGGCCTTCGAGCGGCGATTACCATACTAACATTCCTTCCCTTCTCCTGGTGACTGTAAGGACGTGGCCGGCGTCGTTATTGACCATTTAAAGTTCGAATCACCGAGAATTGCACAACGAGAATGATTTGCTAGTCCCAAGCGTCATTCTGTGTGCAACTACGAATTGAAACTAAAATGGAACGGGCACCTCAATGAAAAAATAAAAAAAAAATCAGGTCTAATATTTTGCGATAGAGAAAAAAAAACTGCTACTTTTCACGAAAATCTGAGAATCACTATATCGGTTGACTCGATTATATATGATTATAAACAGCAAAAAAAAATTTTTTTTGTATGACTTATTTCAAGCGAAAATGAAATATTTCAACGTTTAATTGAAGTGGAGTGAAAATCGGGATTTCGGAAGATGCTAGTTGAATATTCACCACGAATTGTTTAAAATGCTATTGCAGCGAAAATATAAAAAAATAGAAGTAGGGTGTCAAAAAACGAATTGTAGAGCGGTTAGAGAGCTTTAATTTGGTTCATAGAAACATTCAAGTTTATTATGTATTTGGGATAAAATTAAGAAAAACACCTTTTTTCACTGTTAAAATGTTACTTGAATCCACTAATTTGGAAGTTTCAAAACTATCTCCTGTGTTAATTTGTCTTATCTTTCAAATGGAAGCAACAGAGTTGTCCTACGTAGCGTAATTTTTTAATTAGAGCCTGTTTAATACAGAGCCCGAAACAGAGAAAAAGTTCAATAGCTCTGTCATTGTTGAAATTCGAACAAATGCGTAGAAGGATTTTTTCATTAAATATGATCCTCTATAACCACCTCAAAGTGTTCGGATTTATTATGTGAGAAAGGTATTTCATGACTTTTAGGGGATAAATAAAAAATTGAATTCTTCTTTTATATTCAAAAAACGAAAAATATTTGTTTAAAAAACAATTTTTTTTTATTCGATTGTGAAAAAAAAGTTAGTGAAAAAAGTGGAGAGGATATAATCGAGTCTGCCCTGTAATTAGTTCCAGAATTTTAGGCCTTCCAACAGAGAGCAAAATAGCGCATAATAAATTGCTGAGAAGAAAAAAAAACTAAAAAATTTAAAATTCTGTCCGAGTACCGATGAGTGCCTCTGGTTGTCACAAATTTTAAGCTTCTTGCTTTTACGACCTAATCGAGCACTTCCACTTGAAGGTCAGCTGCCTAAAATCTCGTCAAAAACATACACCCAAAGAAAAAAAAGCTGCTTCAGAGAAAGTCTTAAAATTCAAAGACGTTTCCACACTTTCAATCAGCTGTAAAAACGTTGGCAAATGCTTCCTCTCTCTCTCTCGGTGTCGAGCCAAGCAACAACGCCGGCGGCTGATCGCCTGCCTGAGCTAGGCTGCCAATGAACACACAAGAGATTTTAGTTAAAATCGATACCCTTCAACTTAATACTAGAGGAAATGGGGGAAATGAAAGGAGTAACCCGTGCCATCGCTCCTCGATTGTCACCGACCGGATTTGACTTTGAACCAAGCGAGAAATCATTTCTGCGCGCCATATGAGACCGTTCCATGCAAAGCTGTCGTAAAAATGGTATCATGAAAATAACGAAATTTATATGTACACACAATATTCGTACCCTTTGCTCGGAGGAGTTCCAGGGGAAGGGTTGCGACGATGGAAAATTTGACTGCTGACTGCTAGGTGGTATGCTCTAGCCGCGTTATAAATTCTTCACCCTTTTGCATCCGAATCCCGGACCGAGACCCCAGGGAGGGAAGAAACAAATGTCACTCCACCGAAAGAGAGGACCGGAGCCAAGACTCGGAACCGAAAGGAGAACCCGGTCGGATATTAGAGGCTGAATAATTCATGACGAGGGAAACGACGAGCGTTATTAGATATGTTTAAACAACACAAGCGACAAGACGCAAATGCAAGGCCGCATCCGAGATGGCGGATCGGAATCTTCTGGGAGGTGTGGAAATTCCTATGCAGCTTTCTCCTAGCTGGCCACCGAAAACGAAGAGCGTCAGGAAAAATCCATTTTTTCCCCTCCTCGTCTCGGAACCGATATTCACAACTTTTGTTATATGTGAATTTTTTATTGTTTTCCCCTTGCTTTCATGTCTCAATCAGCCGCTCATTGTTTTCTAGCATAATATTAGCATTTATGGATGATCGGACATTCGACTCGCGGTTGATGGCTCTTTTTCGTGTAAATATTATTCTCCGCTATGGTTCGAACACAGCCAAAGCGGTCGAATTCGATGATGGATGGGAATTTTATGATCGGAAAATAAACTGCTACTCAAAAAGGTTTGATAGGACTAGTCGATGGCGCGTTTTTTTTCCTTTCCTTTTTTTTGGCCGGGGAAAGGATGCGAATCGGGCCGAAC
The DNA here is from genome assembly GCF_029784135.1 of Toxorhynchites rutilus septentrionalis. Lineage (NCBI taxonomy): Eukaryota > Metazoa > Arthropoda > Insecta > Diptera > Culicidae > Toxorhynchites > Toxorhynchites rutilus. The sequence continues at coordinate 3,215,259 of NC_073744.1, forward strand.
CGAGGGCTCAGCTGGTTATTGTGTGAGATATTATGGGTTATTTGTTTTGCGCGGTAAAATCACGCAAATGCCAGTGATTGTGAGAAATATAGATAATCGGGAAGATGGCATTCGGGGAGCCAATGGGTGAGGGGGAAATATCCCGTGGGGGAAAAAAATTGAAATGAGTGTGCGCTGAGTGAAATATATTTTTATAATGAACGTTTGTGCTGGAGTCAAATTGGTTCTTTGCATACAAATGCATTCATAACAGCATTTTGCAAATTCTGAAAAAAATGCTACAGTTTCTATTAAGCTCTCACACACAGACGCACCCGTTTCGTTCGCCTCAAAAGATGCGCCAAGAGAGCGCTAGCCATCGGTTGGACCAGCAGCAACAGCAGCAGGAGCAGAATACGTATAAAGGGACTTTGGGCAAACCCGTCTTCCAGACGTCGTCAACCCATTTTATGTATGGATCCGTCCGTTGTTTCGGTCGTTTGCCACCGCCACCAAAGGCAGCTCAACTCGCGTTTGTGCATTGTGTGAGCCAAACTGTTTCCGCTGCTCGCCTAACGATCCCACTGCGTGACGTTATTCTGCTTTCGCCACCACAGAATCCGTCGTACCCCCGAAGAACCCCGCAGTACGAATGTTATTTTTATATTTTATACTTTCAATATTGGAGCGCATATTTGCTCCTTTCAACATATTCTCACTATGCTTGCGAAGCGTGCAGCTTCCACATACACTGTTGCAGTCGCTTTCGCCTATCTTTTTTGATGATGGAACGAACAAAATTTCACCCCGTTATCAATTTAGTATCAGGGAAAGTATGAAAATAATAAATAATGTGTCTTATATTAAAGCCCCAAACAGGAGGCGGCTTCCGCAGAGCGAAGGGGTCTTCCATTGAGCAATTTCAAATGAAATCGTCTAAAAAATGCAGATTTAATACCATGTATTTTTGATTCTAATGAAAGTTTGTATTCCGTTTAGGTTGGAAGAAATATGAGTTTTTTACAGCAATTGGGATTTTTTTACTCAAGTAACTTTTGAAAAGGGCGTATCGATTTTAGTAAGAGAAATCTTTGATAAGTTATATCTCAAAAACAAAATAGTGTCTTAGAAAGTGCTATAGAATATTGATGTTAAAATGTGAAAAAAAATATACACTGAGAAAAAAAATTGTACTCTGTTTTTATTTACAAAAAAAACTTTAATTTGCAATATCTAAAATATGCAATATTAATTTTTTTCATATAAAATAGAAGTCATGTAGAAAGTTTAAAAAATAAGTCCAAGACAGTAAAACTATTTTTGACGAACTTTGTGGAACATCGAATTTTTATGAATTTTCGAAACTTCGAATTTTTGTGTGTTAGCAATCATTTTTAGCCACAAGTTATGAATTCTGATGTGATTTAAAATAAAAAAGCCCTTTATCAATCTCCTTATAAAAGCAGCCATTCTCGAGATATTTGAGCTTGAGCTTGAGCTTGGGTAGACTGTACAATTCGTAGTTGCTCTCCGTGATTGACCTGAACCAATCAAATTGCACAAAGAACACACAGAATGACGCTTGGGACTAGCAAATCATTCTCGTTGTGCAATTTTCGGTGATTCGAGCTTTAAATGGTCAATAACGACGCCGGCCACGTCCTTACAGTCACCGTGGAAAGGGAAGGAATGTTAGTATGATATTCGCCGCCCGAAAGCCAGAAGGGTCGCCTCTATAGCGTGGTTCCCTAGCGTTTATCATGGAAGGAATATTTGTTAGTGGGATAGGTTAAAACTCAGGATTCACTGTGGTAAGTGATGTGATTCTGTAAACGCTAACTCTAAACTGCTCGACGAAACGAAATCTCAAAAATCGAAGGTATTTAAGGTAATACAATGCCGGACGTACGATTCTATATTTTCTAGAATATTATAACAAAGAATATGATGCGATTATATATGATTATATATGATTTCGACACCCGACAACAGAGGTTATCTATGAGAAACCTGAGAAGGTCACCAAGAAACCCCTCTACAATAAGAAATATCTACAATACATATCGTGCCTTATTAGTTCGAGAACTTTCTACTTTCCACATATTTTGACATCCAACGACGGAGGTTATGCATGAGAAACCTAAGATCACTTGGAAACCTATCTATAATAAAACGAATCTATTATATATTTCTATCACATCGCATGCTTTGTAGCTTTTGGAATATTCTAACACCCGACTTTCTGAACTCTTGGAATATTTCAACACCACTCTACAGAAATCAATCCAATCTACGCTTGGCAATGTCTAAAAAACAACAACAATACATACGGGTGATGCAAAAATACACAAACAAACTCCACCAAACGGTATGAAAACCGACGCGAACGATCATTTCATCGAACCTCTGCCACTAGTTTGAAATCGCATCCAAAATCGTTCCGCGCTGTATGATATCTCTCATTCACAACACACTCAATAACACCTTATTTAAAAGTCTAAAAGTCGGAAATATTATACATGAAATTTGCTTTTTGGTGCACTTAAAACATACAGAACTAAAAAAAAATTAATAACAAAACCACAAATGTATTCATATAAATATATAATTATAAAAACAAACGAAAACAGAACACAATACTAACCAATCAAAACTATATGCGTGTATCATATATTCAATCAAAAAGTATTTATCTATTTATTGAAATATTTTCATGCATGAAATGAATGCTCAAAAAAATGCTTATCTTACCATCAGAGCGATTATAATTGCAAACACACATATAGATACTGTTACTATATTCAGGGTACAGGTCGGATTCGATAATATACAGTCTCTGATTTATTTTCTTTGTATATAATCGAGTCAAAAAACAATTATTATTTGTTTTCACACACATATATTTTCGTTTCTAGTATATAAAAGAAGAATTTAATTTTTGAATCATCATGATTCATTCCTCGAAACCGGAAAACACCCTTCAGACATGAAATAAATAAATTTATCCAGATTCTTTCAGGAGGTGCTAGGCGACCATATTTTATGAGAAAAATCCTTCTACTCATATGGTCAAATTTCAACTATGACAGAGTTATAGAACTTTTTGTTTATTTCGGACTTTATTTACCTCAAACTGGCTCCAAATTAAAAATGCGCAATTTGATCTTTAACACCCAACTTCTATCTTTTCTAAATTTCGCTGCAATATCGTTATAAATAATTCCTGGTGAAAATTAAATCAAAAGCTTCAAAAATCACGTTTTTTACTCCACTGTACTCATCATAGCCAATTAAAAATTTAAAAAAAAAATTCGAACTGTATATAATTGAGTTCAGAATTGGATATAATCGAATCATAAAATATTGAGCCTATATATAATCGAGCCCGACCTGTATTTGAAATACATCGCGAACAAAAAAGAAAGCAACAAACAAACGATTAAACCATTTTGATGCCTTTCGTACACAGCGATTTGAGTATTTCTCGAAATCCACATACACAAATAAACGAACCCTCTGGAATTCCTGTATACAATGCACCGAAAGATCGTATACGTTACAGCGAAATAGGACATTTGATACAGAGTACGTATCATAAAAATGTCTTCACGAAGCACATAAAAATTGAAATTTAGAACTTCTGATAACATTGAAAATTTCGTATTCACTATTCGAAGCCTCCACGAGGGAAAAACTGTAATGTACCCCATGCCATACACACATAGCCACGCACGATTCGCACACATTTACACAGCCATGCAACCACCACCATGTCATGGAACCAACCCAGCAGCCACTCTCGAGATATTTGGAAAAAAAAAACATTTCTAATTTATTGTCTATTGCAGCCATTATGTGGTGTCTTAGAAAGAGTAAGAGAGTATTAATATGTGAAAAAATATACACTGAGAAAAAAAACAATACTATTTTTTATTTACAAAAGAAAACTTAAATTTGCAACATCTAAATTATGTGTTTTAATTTTTTTTCATATAAAATAGAAAATTTTAAAAATAATTCCAAGGTGGTAAAACTATTTTTGACAAACTTTGTGGAGCACCGATTTTTTATGAATTTTCGAAACTTCGAATTTTTGTGTGTTAACAATCATTTTTAGCCACAAATTATGAATTCTGATGTGATTTAAAAAAAAAAGCTCTTTATCAATCTCCTTCAAAATGCAGCCATTCTCGAGATATTGGAAAAAAAAACATTTCTAATTTATTGTCTTTTTCAATTTAATTTTTTTCTCAAAAATTTATGCCACAAAAACTATAAGATTTACAAAATTTTAGTCAAAGACTTATGGGAATCGTGATATGCAAACACTTTTAAAAACTAACTACTTTCAACAATTTATTCACTTATCACTAATCACACGGCACCACCGGTGCTCCACAAGAACTGCACAGCGAAAAAGAGGGCGAGCCATGCGCTCGCGGCCCTCTTATGACTGCATACTGCTGACGCTGCACGCTCCACGTTGTCGACCGTAGGTTGGCGGACCCGAGTGGCGTGATGTACCAAACGGTTCCGTAACGGCTTCCCCCTTAGTTGAAAGACGTCCTCGGCTTTCGTCTACTGCTGAAGTATCAGCGGTACCTCTCTGGACTCGGGATGGGCCTCGGTTGATGCGATGGTATCCTGTTCGATGACTTCTGGTTTGCTGTTGGTAAGGAGTGTCTTCCAGGCGGCGAATTTCAAAACGATGATTATGGATGAACCCAGTATGCAGATTAGTAAAGTTGATGAGATTACGGATGCTATCCATCCCAGGAAATGAAGTTTCCAATGGAGGTTTTCGGCTGTCAGGTTAAGGTGTGTGATATGGTTACGCTGTTCCATATGTAACTCCTGTAAATGTTCCAACGGAATGTGGTTAAACAGTTTGGTTGGATTTACCTTCAATCCCGTGGTAGGTATGAACGGCTGTATCTCCATGTTTGTGTTGACATATTCCTCGTCATCCAATTTCAGTGTACAGTTTGAGTATTGGATTAGGAACGACCCCTGTAGAGTGCGTTGGGTGACTGAACAGTTTGACGAAAGTGTTACATTGATTGCATTGACGACTATATTGCCATCATTGATTTTCCGAATAGTTTTGTTTCCGTAGGTGCGTTCTATGGGACACTCTGCTGTATTTCCGGAGACCAATTGTTGCATACAACCCGTCAAAGGTTCTAGATCCGTTGAGGAACATATAAACATGGCGTTGGCTTTGGAACAAGCGCTTTTTAACATGAATGATTTCTGTCCTTTCAAATAAAACTGTGTTTGTAGGTGGACTCTGTGGTGATCTACAATGACTGGTTCAATGAAGTTGAGGGTGTACTGTACATTTTTGATCCTGGGTATCTTCAGTATGTACATGAAAATTTCGTTGTTTAATACTGCGTAGGCATTGGCAGTACTAAGTATGCTATCGACCGAGTTAAGCCCGAAACCGTCATTAATGAGGGAATGATGAATGGTTTCCAATTCGTCGAGGTGAATGATGCGGCTGCTTGGGATACTCCGTCTCGCTAGTGTGATCGCCTCTTCGATTATGTCTAAGTAGTATAATAGCTCATCAATTTTGAATATTAATTCTAATACATCAAAGCCCTCTAAGGAATGTATTACATTTTCCTCATTTTCCAGTATGACGTTAATTGCTTTTGTAATGTTGCTCATTCGTGAATCGAAAGCACTATTGATTCTTATTTGCTTGTTATTCTCGCTAATTAATGAATTTAATGACGAATTTATAATCTTAAGGTCGTCTGCATCAGGGCTTCCCGATACGTATTTCCAGGCCTTTCCGAGAGATTCCCATCGTTTTCTCCTACGTAGTGGTTTTATTCGGTTGTAACTCAAGTTTATTTTGTCTAATTTTGCTTTAACTATTGACTTAAAAGGCGTTTGATTCGACAATCTCTCCATAGAAACGGCGTTAAAGTTTTCTACAATTGTTCCAATTGAGGTCAAGTTTATGGGGTGCACAATTCGCAGAGAACTAGTGCTTATTTTAGCGGGTCCTAACGGAACTATAATGATCGGACTCTGATCCAGGGTATGAATTCTCAAGTCTGAAGTGGCCATCCCTACCAGCGTAAGGAGCCACAGTATTCTGCAAGAAAATATAAAGTGTTGTTTTAGTTAGCTCTTTTCATATCTAATTTGTGAATTTTGATAGCCTTTTCATCTGTTACAGTTTTGCTGGTTTGACTTTGGATTTTAATTGGCCTAAATCTATTGGTGTAAGGGGTCGGCTTTCCTTTCCCTTTAACTAAAGCTTCACTGATGGTGAGGTTTTCATATTCTTTATTGTTTTGACTTTCATTTTTCTGATTGTGTGTCCTCGCTTCTAACGCAATATTTTCCCTGGCAGTTAGTATTATTTTTGCTTTCTGTGTATTTATATCCTCCGGGTTCAATGAATGAGAATTTCCAAAAATTATATCCCTAGGTCTTAATTTCGTAGTTGAATGTTTGGTATCGTTATATAGGGCAGTTACTATGGAGAGCCCTTCGTATAAGGTTAGTTCTTCAAGTTTTCTCCTGTTTGACATGTACATTTCTAAAAGCGTGTTGTGGTATCTCTCGACAATGCCATTGCTGTTACTAGTACTGGCAAAGTGTATATCAATATTTTGATTTTGGAGAAAGGTTTTGAATTTTGAGCTTCTGAAAGATGTGGCTTGATCACATGTTATAGTTTTTGGTAGGCCGAAAATTTTAAAGTATTTTGTAATTACTTCGATCAGCTCATCCGCCGTTTCATTCTGGATTTTGAAAATTTGGGCAAATTTGGAAAATGCGTCAACAAGGGTAAGGAATTTTTCACCCTCCTTGACGTATACGTCAATGAAAATGTTCTCTAATGGTTTGTCATATGCTCTTCGAGTTATTGGAATTTTGAAGGGACGTCGTTCGTATTTCGCGAACTTGCAGTCCTCACAATTTTTTGCGAATGATTTGATCTTCGTAATCATATCGGGGAAGAAAACTGACTGACGAATCTCCTCGTATGTGAGCTTCCAACTTCTGTGGTTAAAATTATGGCTCTTACGAATAAATTCCTCTTGATCAGTTTTAGAAATAAGATCAGGGAGTTTTAGATTGCAAAATTGTACTTTCATGCCTTTGAATTGATCTTTCATTATTTTAGAACACAATTGTGCAATCTCTAGGGGAGCGAATATACCATTGGATATGGTCGGGGAAAGATAACTTTTAAGAATGTTTCGGATTTCATCTTCGGAATATTCTCCACGGTTGAAAGTATGCCTGCTGTAACCTGAAAATATAGAATAAAATATGTGAGCCGATTTTCTAGGATCGTTTGACACATTAATTATCAGCTGATTCCTAAACTTGTTAATTATTTCTGGTCCATATATCGGGTCATTTTCATAAAGCTCGTTTTGCAAAACGGTTTGAATATTTAGTTCAGATTCGTCAGCTCGTGGTATCCGGGATAAACCATCGGCCACTACATTTTGTTTTCCTTTTTTGTAAACCAACTGGAAATCGAATTGCTCCAGGTATAGCCGTTGGCGAGTCACTCGTCCTGTAGCATCTGTTAACTTGATTTCCTTAGTAAGAGGCTCATGATCTGTGTATATGGTAAACTGCCTACCATACAGATATGGCCGGAACTTTTTAGCTGCAAAATAGATAGCTAACAGTTCCTTGGCGGTGGCAGAATATTTCTCTTCCGCCTTTGTCAATGTTCTTGATAGATAGGCAATGGGTTTTTCACCTCCATTCACTATCTGTGTGAGGACCGCCCCGATCGCAAAGTTTGACGCGTCCGTAGTCAAAACGAACGGCTCGTCAAAATTGGGGTAGTGCAATAAGAGATCCGAACTCATTATATTTTTCAATTCAGTAAAGGCTTTTTCATATTCCGGAGTAATTTCTATGGATTTGGTTTTTCCACGAAGCACACTTGTCATCGGCTTTGCGATTTTAGCAAAGTCGGGAATGAATCTTCTATAGTATGAAATTGTTCCAAGGAAGGATTTTAGTTCCTTCGGGGTTTTCGGAAGAGGCCAGTTTTTCACTGCTTCAACCTTCTTGGGATTAGGTTTAACCCCTTCCGTAGTAACCACGTGACCGAGGAATTCAACTTCTTTACGAAGGAATTCCGACTTGTCACACTGAACTCTAAGGTTTGCTTCCTTTAGAGTTTTTAAAACCTTTTGAATGTCTTTCATGTGCTCTTCCAAAGAGCTGGAAAAAATTATGATGTCGTCCATATAGACGAAACATCTAATACCTAAATGTTTCCGTAATACCGAATCCATCAGGCGTTGGAATGTTGCGGGCGCATTCTTCAATCCGAACGGCATCCGCACGAATTCGTATTTCCCATGATCGACGTTAAACGCCGTTTTTGGGATGTCAGCTGGGTCTACCTCTATTTGGTGGAACCCGCTGGCCAGGTCGAGCACAGAGAAATACTGCGCATTTCCTAGACGATCCAAAATTTCGCTGATTTCCGGTATTGGATACCGATCAGACGGTGTGATTTTATTTAATTTTCTGTAATCTACCACTATGCGGTACTTTTTCGCACCTGAGTTGTCGACCTTCTTAGGTACGACCCAAATAGGAGAAGTCCAGGCAGATGAAGACTCTCTAATAATGCCTGTATCCAACATCTTTTGGATTTGTTCACTCACTATTTCTCTTAGATGGTACGGATATTTATATGTCTTTTGGTGTATTGGCTTGTTATCGGTGGTCTCTATTCTATGCTTTACTTGATGTGTAAAGGCAAGTTTTTGACCTTCCTGGAAGAAGATGCTTTTGAATGGCTGTAAGGTCTTTGCAAGAAGTTTGACCTCCCCTTTATTTAGATGATCCGCAGGGAAATTCAAATTCTCTTTTGGATTATCGGTTTTTATAAGAAAGTCTTTATTTTCGAATGGTTTCGACAATATAGGCTTCGGTAGGCCTTTTGAATGTACATGAACCATCGCACTATTATTCTTTGCCAAGTAAAGTCCCGGTTGGACTGAAACATTTGCAGTAATGTTAAGCTCATCTTCGATTAGAAACGTTCCATCTTGTAAAGTTGGAATTTTCATGAAAGTTTCGAAATTTTCGTGAAAATTCATGGAAGAAGGGAAATACCGGTAAAATTGGTACGTAGATTTCCCAATAATCAACTCGTGTTTATCTGTATTGATCACGGCTTTCAAGGCTGCTAAGTTTTCGTACCCTATGAGCCCGTCAAAAAATTTATGAAATTTAAACACATGAAATGGTAGTGCTCTGTTGACATCTTTCGGAAAAAGATTCGCGTGCACCACTTTATCCAAAATAAATTTTCCATTTTTGTTCGTGACGATGGCTGGCTGATCAGTCACTTTTGCGTTTGCCACATGTTCTGGATTCATATACGATTTGTTCGCACCTGTGTCTATCAAGAATTTTAAGATTCCCTTGTTAGATCGGTAGCGAATGTAAGGAATGAAATTGTTCAAGTTATTGTCTGGTCTTCCTCTCCTCTGTGAAAATTTACTTCGCGTGTATTTTGCACTTCGCACTCGGTCGCGTTATTGTCATCATCGTCATCATCATCATCACTATCCACGTCAACCTCGTTGGTGTTATGTTCCACGCGCGGTTTAAATTGCTGAATCGGTCGTTTGAATGCAGTTTTTGCGTTCGTTTCTTTGGCATATGCTCTGTAAGAGCTGTTGCTGTTGTTGTTATTATTATAGCCACCAGAACCACTGCTACTAGGGTTACTGTGCTGTTTGAAAATTTGTTTTGCGGGTTTCGTTCTACTTTCCGCGTTTTGATTAGTGCATACAGCCTGGTATGCCTCTTCTAAAGATTTTGGTTTCGATTGCCTGATAATGGAGGCCAGGGGCTCTCCGATGTTGTCCAAATATCGTGTGATTGTTATCACATCAACTACCTCTCGAGCCGATAACGGGTTCGAGGATAGATTGGCTTTTAGCCTAGTGTTAATTTCTTTGATTTCATTAAAGAATCTCAAATGATTCTTATCTCCTTTCTTCAAATGGAACATCGCCGACAAATTAGTGGCGAAGTCCTTCTGGTCCCCATATTGTTCGATGAGAACCGATTTGATACCGTGAATGGTATCGGGATCACCATTTGCGCATAATATCACGCGAGCGTCCCCTTTGATTTTATTTTTTATTGCCCGCAAATATATCGAGCTAAGCGAGTCGGGTTGCCCGTTCTCGCCTTTTATTTTAAACATTTCGTAAAGCTCGTTGACTTCCTTGAGCCAACTTGCCAATTCCTTTTTATTTCCGGAAAATTCCGACATATTTTTAATAGGGTCGGTGATGGCATATTTGTTGCCCTCCCTGGCCACTACCAATGCTCGGAGCTGTTCAAGCTCTGTTTTGAGTGCTTCAAGTTCACTGGCTCTTGTTTCCGGCATGATTGATAATAGAGTTTTAGATGTTGAAAAGTAATTCACTTACGGTTGTGTTTGCAGCATCCGGGTGATCCTTCGACGGCTGGTTACTCGTGCGGCGGGATCTTCCACTATTTTAACACCTCACGATCCCACTTCTGACACCACTTATGGGAATCGTGATATGCAAACACTTTTAAAAACTAACTACTTTCAACAATTTATTCACTTATCACTAATCACACGGCACCACCGGTGCTCCACAAGAACTGCACAGCGAAAAAGAGGGCGAGCCATGCGCTCGCGGCCCTCTTATGACTGCATACTGCTGACGCTGCACGCTCCACGTTGTCGACCGTAGGTTGGCGGACCCGAGTGGCGTGATGTACCAAACGGTTCCGTAACGAAGAAAAAAAAATTTTCATAAAAAAAATGTTTAAAGAATTTTTTTTTCAAACATTAAAACTCAATTATCTCAGAATGAATTTTTTTTTTTTCAAACATTAAAACTCAATTATCTCAAAATGATTTTCATTTTTAAATTCTCAAAAAAAATGTTTGAATAGCCCATAGAATTATCAACAAGTCATCCATACATCGGAAGATGGGCACTTTTACAGGAAAAAAGATTTTCTAACAACAACTTCTTCACTTTTTTTTTTCGGAAAACATGCTACTAATCCTAATTTAGTTAAAAGTCAAGACAGCGATATAGTGCGTTAGACAAAGTTTTAGATCTTATTAAAATACGAACTTTCGTCGAAGACGACAACTTTCTATCTTTTATGGTTTCTGGAACATAAGGCATTTTCGCATAAAGACTCCTGAAAAAAAAAGTTTTACTCCTAACATTTTAGTGTGTGAATTCTCGTGTTTGACATAATCTTAATTTGTTTCTTAATAGGAAAAAGTTAGCAGAGCATATAAATCGTGGCAATTTACACATGAAAATGTAACGAATTAAACATTAATTTTCGAAAAATCCTAATTTAAAAACTATAAGATCTACGAAATGTTGGTTGAAGAATGAATTAAAGGAAATTATTTAGGTTTTCATTAAACATATATCAATCAAATTTTTGAAAATAATTCATTGGAAAAAAACTTGTTTAAAATTAAAATTAATTTTTCTCGAAAACATGTGTTTTTAAAATTTTGAAAAAACAGATATAAATAGCTCTTATAATTTCCAACAAGCCACTTATACATCGGAAGATGGGCACTTTTACAGGGAAAATGTTTTTCTGACAACAACTTTTTTCATGTTTTCTCTGAAAAATTACTGTTAATGTTTAATTTGTTACATTTTCATGTGTAAATTATCACGATTTATATGCTCTGCTATTTTTTTTCCTATTAAGTAACAAATTAAGATTATGTAAAACACGAGAATTTACACACAAAAATGTTACGAGTAAAACATATTTTTTTCCAGGAGTCTTTATACAAAAATGCCTTATATTCCAGAAACTATAAAAGATAGAAAGTTGTCGTCTTCGACGAAAGTTCGTATTTTAATAAGATCTAAAACTTTGTCTAATGCACTCTATCGCTATCTTGACTTTTAACATAATTAGGATAGTATCATTTTTTCCAAAAAAAAAGTGAAAAAGTTGTCGTTAGAAACACTTTATCCCTGTAAAAGTGCCCATCTTCCCAATGAGATACATATAGAGGTGGAGCAGTAGGCGAAGTATATCTGTATTGTCAAGCAAAATATCGTGTCGTCATTATTTGCACTCAACGTGGAATTCATATGGAAGAAACAAAACAATGTTGAAAGTACTCACGGTTGCATGGTAATTTGAGCCTAAATTCACATGAAATCATTCAACTGTTTGTTTTTAACAGATGACAATTGTATCGTGGCTTTTTTCGATTATTTATGTGGTAAAAAGGTCCAGAGAGCAGTCGTTTTCTTAGTTCTCGAAAGCAGTAACATTTTCGGTGAAATTTTGATTAAGTGGCGATCATTCTCTCACATCATACACACCGACACTGAGGACCTTCGAAACATCAACTTCATAACGTTAATATAAAGAAGCATTTGTTTGTATGAACGTGGGGGAGTGAACATGGCACATGGAAATATCACTTTTATCCGTCTTTTTCGACGTAATTTCACAAATATTCACTGCACGCTATCACAATAGCCTCATATTCAGCGAGAACTCTAATAAAATGTACGTTTTTAATTGATAAATTACGCCCTGAAAATAGCATTTTCACATGGATGCGGTGGGCAATCAAAGATAAACACCGCGTCTGACGTCACTATTTGAGAAATAGCTATGGCAGCGCATGCTATGTCGCTCGAAACTCTACCATCTTCATTACCTTTTTTCCAGTACATTGTCATCTTCCGATGAATGGACGACTTGTTGATAATTGTATGGGCTATTCACAGAACTTTTTTGAGAATTTAAAAAAAAAACGTTTATGAGAAAATTGAGTTTTAATAAAAAAAAGTTTTTGATGTAAATTAAAGAAAAATAATTCTTCAAATGCTTTTTTATGAAAATTTAAACGATTTCCTACATTTCTTTCTTTGACTAAAATTTTGTATGTCTCATAGTTTTTGAAGTGGAAACTTTTGCCCTTTCCAAAAAGTAGCCTAATTGTTTTTGGAATATTTCAAGTATGCAAAATTGCTTAAAAGACACAAGTGTTTACACCCAAAACGTTTGAATACAATCTGAAATAGTGCTGCCAACTCCTAAGATTAGTTGGCGTGAAATTCGTCAATAACATGTTTCTCCCTTACATGGAATACATGTTCGATACAGAAAATATAATAAAATGATGACATCTGAAATCGGACAATTCCTTCCTCGAGTTTAACCCTTACCCCTTTGCTTGATTAGTTCTCGAGTTATGCAGAAATTTGTGTTTCATTTGTATTTTCCAAATACATAATTATGGTAAAAATATATGTTTAGGAGTTACGTTGAAAAACATTTGAAGATATGTGGGATAAAACTCCTAAACATAACATGGGTAACTTCACCATGACTTCCCTTTTATATGAAAAAATAAAAAAAAATCCTTTTTTTAGATATTGCAAATTGAAGTTTTTTTTGTAAATAAAAAAGAGTACTTTTTTTCAGTGTATATTTTGTAACGTTCTTACGTCAATACTCTATAAATCTTTCTAAGACACTATTTCGGTACGACCCATAGTTTTTGAGATAATAATTATCAATTTTCGAAATTCCCAATTGCCGTGGAAAACTCATATTACCTCCAACTCAAACGGAATACAAACTTTCATTCGAATCAAAAATACTCATGCTTTGTCATTAGGCGATTTTATTTGGAATTGCTCCATTCTGTCTTTCTGCTCTTGCAGAGCAGCATATGTGTGTCTGTGCGGACGCGACTTTCGGGAGCCAATTTTTCCGGAAGCCAAGAAAGGATGCATCGTTGTGTGAAATTGCGAATAATAGATCCGAAGATTAAACCTTAGATCGTGGGAACAAACGCTCCTGGTGCGCTGCACATTGGAACCATTTTGGCATTCCTAATCCGACATTAACATCACGGGATAAAACTTGGCAATCTCGCGCGCAAAGTTTTTCTTCGATTACAAATTTGTTGTGATAAAACGATGGCACGAAACGTCCCGCCTGAAATACTTCGCCGCAATTACAGCGAAGCGAAAATCCAATCAAACCCAAGCCCTATCATCAGATCCGTCCCCGGCGATAATTTATCCGATGCTGCAAAAGCACTCCAGCGAAAACGGAAATAAGTCTTCCTTTGATCTATTGATACACACTCTTCTCTCGTCTAAGCGGTTCGAGCGAGGCTGCGACGTCTTTTCCGCTCCATTCCGAGCTGCCGATAGTCGTCAAGAATTCCCATCGACACTTAATTGTTGGAATTTCTTAAATCTCGTCATCTTAAAACAAATGTTCGCCCGTTTCCACGAAGGCACTTGCACTTGGTTTGAAACAAAACCCTCTCGACCTGAAAAATACTTAATCAGTTAATTATATCCAACTCAATACCTCTCCGCTGGAAGCCTTGCCCGCCTCTCTCCTACACCCGAGAAGCCATTCCACCCATTTCAAACCACTCAACGAAAGCAGCATCACTAACGAGCCGAGAGGCCAACCGTAAAATCCTCGGAGGGCAAACCTTTTTCATATGCAAATTTGCTGTTGCCGATGATGACGGCCTTCTTTCACGATCCGGCGAGCAGTCACTGTACTGTCAAAGCCGAATCGGAAGCTCCTGCTTTGATTCGGCGCTCGACTCGGCTCCCTAAAAGGATTTTCCCATCAGAATTTTACGACAGGCCGTGCAATTGTCGTATTACTGCTGCTGCTGCTGCTGCTGCTGAAAGCCCCAAACTAACACCTTCATTATGGCAATAAGTTTCGGATATCCCGAGGTTGGGTTTTTTCGCACATACGCGGTGGAAGAGGTCGGGGAGGTCGCGGGGGGTAACGAGGTAACGGTGGGGGCGGCGGTGGAAAGTCATCTGGGTATGTTCGGCTTCGCTGCGATCTAATGGGTAGGGCAGAGATTCGGGCGATGTATCAATTTCACAACACAGTAGACCAAAATTGTGCTCAAAACGTGGGGCTGCTGCTTTTGTATCTTGAATTAAAAAAAAAGTGAGAGTCTCGACGTGACGAATAGTTGTTCGTACGAAAGTTTACGCATTTTAATGTTGGTGTATCTGAAGATTTTTCAACGAACAAAAATCGATTAATTATGTAGTTTTATATTGGAATTACATATTGCTGTACATACTCCGTTTTGACGTAGGACTACGTCTTCAATTAAGGGTGCCAAATCAGAAAATCGGTCACGTTTTAATGAAATAAAGTTAATGTTAATAACCATTTTTGCTGTGATCGGATTTTGACGGTTAGCATTCCAATCGAATCGGAAATTCTCTAATATTTATTTGATTTGCTATATATTACAACCCCATAGTCTGGAAATGCTTTAAATTGATGGAAATGGAAAGCATTCCCATTTACCCATACATTTGTTCTGTCCATTTGTGTGCTTACCTAACCGTGCCGTCTATAACGGGCAACTTATGCAGCCGCGTGAATATAAACAACGAAAGGATTAACGAAAATTGAATATTTGCGACGTAAACTCAACCTTTGCACAGTAAGAATGCTGTCGCTAGCGTATAAATATTGCATCTGCTCTGAGGAAAATTTTCACTTCACTGCATTTTCTTCCCGCAACATCGATACCGACGAGCGTCGAGCTAGAATGAATTGTCTTTCTCATTCTGCTCGTTTTGTGTCATCTTCATTACCCCTCGAGCTGTGGATGCGGATATTTTACTCGCTGTGCATCTGGTATTGCAATCAACACATCGAGCCGAGTCATGACAAAGCAGGCGTTTTCCACCACATTATGTAGGGAAAAATTAAGCTGACCCATCATCCAGCGATGACTCACAAGGAAAACGATTCTTCTGCTGAAATGCTATGTGTGATTTAGTTTGACGTTTCAGTCGCAAAACTTTCTCCATCAAGAATGACTTCTACCCAATGCAACTTCAAATCAAAGCGATATAATCTGGATGACGATCTTAACAGACGTCTATCACTATTTCGACTAATGCTCTCTCTTTACCAGTTCAGTCTCAAATTTCTTTTCACTGTAGGGGAGAGGGAGGCAAGTTGGCGAGGGAGGCAAGATGACGGATCGGTTATTGGACCCCTTGTAATGAAGGTAGCGCCACCTACTTTTTACTGAAGATGCATCATAACATGGCCAAACTTTGTATTCGGTAACTCTGCCGAAAACGTTATCACAAAAAAAGTGAAAAATCGTGATTTTGTTTTTTTCCGTTTTTTCAAATTTCATTATCCACTTTATGAGGAAAGTTAAAATTTCCAAATAATTTTATACATGATAAAGGTACTCTATTGTACATAATCTGTTTGTTTTCGGCGAGTTTCAATCATGAATTTTTTTCAGCTAAATTTTTTACTGAAAAAGTCGCTTGGGGGCAAGTTGGCGAACTGCAACATTATGTTAATTTTTAGTTTTTTATTGCAGATGGTTAGAACTTATAAGCGAAAAAGAGACCAATGTTGGTCGGACACCAGTTTGGAGAATGCTATGAGCTATAGAAGAAGGTTCGTCTGTTCTGGGTGCTTCAAAACAGTTCGGTGTGCCAGAATCAATTTTGAGACGCTATCGACGAAAATATCAAGACCAGACAAGGAGGTTAGATTTTCAATTCAGCACATTCTGAATGCAGTTATTGGATGTATCCTGACAAACCATATGTGTGGGATTTATGTGTACATTGAACTTATTTGTACTTCTTATGTCCTTCTGTCTTATAGATATATAATTGTTGTTACATTTTGTTGATTTTTAGGTGACCAAACCATATTCGCCAACATGCCTCCACGTGGCTAATTCCACGCTTTTTACGCAAAGTTTTTTGGTGGACAAGTTTTTTGGTTTCTTTGCCCATCCAATAGATAATATTATAAAAAAACACTTCAGACTATAAGAATGTGAATCAACATTTAAAAAAAAAGAAATAAATTCCAAACTCCAAGGCTCGCCAAAGCATAACGTCGCCAAATTGCCTCCCTCTCCCCTATATAATAAAATCTTGTATATAATCGAGTCAAAAAAACATATTTTTTTATTCGTTGTTTATGGTAAAAAAAGTTCAAAACTATTTTTAAAATGCTTCGGATTGTCCGAATTATACACCGAATATACACCGTTTTGTTGGAAAATTTGTTACCATTCTAAAGGTAGCTTGATAATGTCTCTATCATAGAGGGATTGGTTTTTTATTAGCGAGAAATCATAGCAATAGATTTTTACATTCTTCTCTTGTTCCCAATTTCTTATCACTCTGGAAATTTTCCAATGCGAGAAAAAGGTGATAATCGTTTGGTGCCAAGTCCAAACTATATAGTGGATGCATTAAAACATCCCAATCAAGCTCTCGGAATTGTGTGGCCTTGCGTTGTCCTGATAGAACACAACACCTCTTCTGTTGGCCCATTCCGAACGTTTCTGGTCAATCGCTAGCTTCAAACGGTCCATTAATTGACAGTAGTGATCATAACTTAGTGTATTGCACTGAGAAAAAAATTAAAAAAAAGGTTTTTTTTCAACAAAATTTACAAAAAAAAAATATTTTTTTGGAAAATAAATTAAATTGCACGTATTTTACTGTTGCAGTATCAGCACCATAAACATCAATCACAATTTCAGCGGCCTGACTTACATTTTCGCATCGATAAAAGCAAAAGTGTAAAATGTACCGAATTTTCTCTTTGTTGACCTCCATTATTAACACCCTGTAACATACAACTGAATGGAGCAAACCAGAAACAACAAAAGATTTTTTTTAGTGTGAAATGCAACATTTACAATGAGCCTAAAGTTGAAATTGTATGATCGATATTATGCGAGATATTGATCATTGAATTCAGCCAACGAGAAAATAATGGGTAACTTTTTCCCCAACCTAATATTTTTCATTTATTGAACAGTTTAATTATTGATACATCCCCATAAAGTCATGAGAAACACCTTTCTCACATGAAAAAAATAAATTTATCTTGAATCTCTAAAGAAGTAATAGAGGATCATATTTGATGAAAAAATTCTTCCAAGTAAATGTCCGAATTTCAACAATGACAGAGTTATAGAATTTTTTTGTTTGTTTCGGACACTGTTGCTTAAAACTGGCTCTACATTAAAAAATGCGTTACGTAAGACGATTCTGTTGCTTCCATTTGAAAGATGAGAAAATTTAGTACAGGATATAGTAGTGGACCATCTAAATTAGTGGATTTAAATAACAGTTCGGAAGGGAAAACTTAAAAGTTAGTAATGTTTAATGTCTTATTATTAATTTTACCCTAAAAATTCACATCGAACTTGGTTGTTTCTATCAATCAAACTAAACTAAACGCTCTACAATTTGTTCTGGGTGTCAAAGAGTGTTCTATCTTTCTTAATTTCGCTGCAATTCCTGGTGAAAATTCAAGCAGAATCTACAGAAATCATCATTTTTACAGAAAATACAGAAATTACAGAAATCAAAATCATCACAGTACAGATAATAACCAGTTTTATTTAATTTTAACGTTGATAAGTTACATATAAAAAAAATTGAAATAAGTCATATTTGAAATATCAAAAAAAAAAAATTCAAGCTGTATAAAGGGTGTGTCACATCAAATTGCATCACGGAAAAAACGCTGTAGAAATTCGCCCAGTAGACCGATCCTTTTGAAAATTTTAGACAGTAAAATAAAAACTATTAAACAACTTTTGGCATTTTCTTTTTATTCATACTTCGAGCCCAAGCCCGTATGCTCGCACCTTCCTCTTTACCCCGCCCATAAGGTTCTGTACAACGTCAGGTTGTATTTTTTCTTTGAACAGAAATCCATTTTCTCTTGAAGTCCGCCTCCGATTTGACAAGTTTTGGGTTCTTCCGGAGGGCCTGCTTCATAATCGCCCAATATTTCTCTATCGGGCGAAGCTCTGGCGCGTTGGGCGGGTTCATTTCCTTTGGCACGAAGGTGACCCCGTTGGCTTCGTACCACTCCAACACGTCCTTTGAATAGTGGCACGAAGCGAGATCCGGCCAGAAGATGGTCGGACCCTCGTGCTGCTTCAATAGTGGTAATAAGCGCTTCTGTAGGCAATCCTTAAGGTAAACCTGCCCGTTTACCGTGCCGGTCATCACGAAGGGGGCGCTCCGCTTTCCGCAAGAGCAGATCGCTTGCCACACCATGTACTTTTTGGCAAACTTGGATAGTTTCTGCTTGCGAATCTCCTCCGGAACGCTGAATTTGTCCTCTGCGGAGAAGAACAACAGGCCCGGCAGCTGGCGAAAGTCCGCTTTGACATTTTGCCGTCGTCCATTACCAGGCAATGCGGCTTCGTCAGCATTTCGGTGTACAGCTTCCGGGCTCGCGTCTTCCCCACCATGTTTTGCCTTTCGTCGCGGTTAGGAGCCTTCTGAACCTTGTATCTACGCAGGCCCTCCCGCTGCTTGTTCCGCTGGACGAATGAACTTGACAAATTCAGCTTATTGGCGACATCCCGGACCGAACTTCTCGGATCACGTCTAAACTGCTTAATGTGATCTTTTTCACTGACGGAGCATCCATTTTTGCCGTTCTTCACCTTCCGGTCGATGGTTAGGTTCTCGAAGTATCGTTTTAGTACCCTGCTGACCGTGGATTGGACGATTCCCAGCATCTTACCGATGTCCCGATGTGACAACTCCGGATTCTCGTAATGAGTGCACAGGATTAATTCACGACGCTCTTTTTCATTCGACGACATTTTTCCAAATTTACGAAAAATTGACAGTGAAGCATGGCCAACGTGATCTATACACTCTTATCTGATTATAAGCGAAAGCTGAAGATATAATTCCTAAAAATTAAATTTCTACAGCGTTTTTTCCGTGATGCAATTTGATGTTACACAACCTTTATAAAAATTGTATATAATCGAATTATATATTATATAATCGAGTCCGATTTCCATTGGATTCAGTTATCATTAAATTTTTAGTCTTAATTATATAGAAAATGAGTTTTATTTTAAAGCGAAATTTGACTCTGTAAATGTTAGATGACTAGTAATTGAGTCTGATTAAAAAACTGTTTTTTGGAAAAAAAAACTCACAGGAGGGTTGTGTCTGAGACACGACCGCATATTAAATGGATGTATGCCGGGTTTTCGAAGATCATTTTGAGCTATGGAAAGCGTTCCAGCTGCAATAAATGCTTCGTTGACATCAAGAGGTTGTGTCTTATGAGAAGTGTGAGGAGGAATAGATATGATACGAATATAATTTCCTTAAGCTTTCTCCATCTGATTTTTTTGTGTGACTTGTTCGGCCATCCAGGATAAGAAGCACCGGATTATCAAAAGTCGGGGAGCGAAAAACAAGAAATGGTCAAACCAAAGCGAAAATGTGTCGATCGTACGATCGTTTTTAACGCATCATTTGTTTGTTGGTGAGGGAAAATAAAGAATGGGGGGAGAAATTGGCCAGATGCTGACATAGCCATCGTTACTGTTGTATTGGTACCCCTTTCTTTCGACACCAGTCCGCCAACTTGTCGTTGACCTCTTCGTGCCAACCTAAAATCTATATAAATAAAAATGTAAGGCCAAATGTGTTGCTAAGCGCAAAAGCCGAAGAAGGAATCGTCCGATTTGAGCCATTTTTATTTTGATGTATTCGTCTCTGCCCGTAGTTCAATGTTATGGAGGGAAAAATCGGAAAATTTTCGGAAAACTCTGAAGGAAGGTCGGAAAACTTGGAAAATTGATATCCCATATGTTTCACATTTACATTTACATGATAAGTGTTGTCGGTCCATTCGATGTTTGCGCTATTAAAATTGATCTTTGTTTGAAAGTGGAAATGAATTTTTAGGTGAAATAACGCACTCCTATATCTTCTATCCTCTATATCTATATAAATAAAAATGGAAGACCAAATGTGTTGCTAAGTGCAAAACCCGAAGAAGGAATGGTCCGATTTGAGTCGTCTTTATTTTGTTGTATTTGTTGTACTCTGCCCATAGAACAGTGTTATGATGAGAAAATGTTAGAAATTTGTTCTAAAGAATTCATAACAAAACAACAATTTTGACCGGGTCAGCTAGTATAGAATAGAAATAATAATGATCACATTTATCATGACTTTATTGCTCTTCATATCGTGCTGACATCAGTCTAGTCAGCATTTCATATTCTACTGGGTGCATAAGCATGCTCATTGTAAATAAATTCCAGAAGATCATAGAACTGAGCAACACTTTCCCGGTAAAGCCTCTTGCTCGTGCGAGTAAGGTTTTTTCCGGTTTGCGAATGTGTTTCTACGCCTTTTCTAGATATGTGTGATTTTTTTCAGATTTTTAACAGTGTTGCGCGATACGAAAAAATATATATTTATCAAATTTTGATATTTTTTTAGAATTTTGGTTTAATTTCTATTTTAATATGTTCGTATGTGATTTTTCAAATTTGTAATTTTATTTCAGAAAATTTCGAGAACTGCGAAGCGCGAGAATATCCAATAATTAAAAAAAATATATTTTGTTCATTTTCTAATATTTTGTCATTGTCTCAAAATCTATCCTTATTGTATTCATGTATTCGTGAAAAGTGCCAATTATCACCAGCGCTATGGAAAATGTTTTATGAGGTATCAAATTAGAAAAATTAAGCATTTTTTTTGAAACCCTATATGGTTCACCATAAGAGCTGCAGTCAAAATCGTAGTTTTTCTATTTTTTCCGCGCCATACTCAATAGGTTTGGAAATTAAAATTCGAGGAAATACTCAAAGTACGTCTATTATGGTGTAGCACGACAATAAAAAAAAAACATTATAGAAAATAATTTTTTTGAAATTAAAGTAATTTTTGGGTATTTCGAAATTTTTGATTTTTAAAATTTTTTAATCCATTAAGACACAATTTTCATTTAAATGTGCCTGTTTTTGATATGTGTATTTTTTCAGAATTTTGCGATACAATTTTTTAGTAATTTGAAATTTTGAATTATTATATCAAGTTTTGAGACACAGTACTATTGTGTTCGTACTTGTTTTTTTATATTCATGATTTTTTCATAGTGTATCGAGTATGGAACGTACTATTTTAAGGCAATTCTTAAATACAGATATAAAAAATGGATTTTGCGTTAGAAAAACTATATTGATTCAGAAGGAACATATTTTGAAGGCGATAATATAAATTTAGATGATAAATAAAGTATTTTCTTTGAAAGTCCGGCTGCACTTCATTCGTCCCCAAGCAGTTCGCTCGAAGTCAGTTCGTTCAAAACTAGTTCGTTCGGTACGCGAAAGAACATCCCAACAGCGAGAGGCAGAATGAAGACAGAAAAAAGAGAGAAAGAAAGAGAGAGAGGAGATATTCAGTCCCAACTGCAGCTGAGAGGAAAAGACTACTCGATGGCAGACAGTTGGTGGTGGGTGAGAGAAAAGTTTGTAAACTCAAGAACAAAAACAAAAACAACAACTGGAACTGAATTCTCGGTTTTCAGAAACATGTGACACATGCGATGCACATCAGCAGAAAATCAAAAATTTGACCTACTTCATTAAACAGTCCCGTATTCTAATTTCTATCGAATGCAGATTCACTGGATGTGAGAGAATATATTGCTTTTGCGAATCGACCAATCAGAACATGGAATTTCCGTTTGGAGATTTTTCTATTGTTTAATAGTTAGTTTCATATAATAATTGTAGGTACATGAGCCGTATTTCCGTTTGGATAGGGTTTGAGATTTTCCAATATTTCGATAGATGGCTACATGATATTGTCATGGAGTGCCAAAATCGATTGAAAAAATTGATCAATTCATCATTAAATGACTGAGCAATACGCGTTTGAAATTGAACAATTTTCAAGGTGTGGCAATTTTTTTCACGATTTTCGATTGTCAATTTGTACCCCAATATGTTCCCGAAAGACGTAATCCTACGTCAAAAATATTATTCCGAATGTTGAGCACATGCTCACGAGTTTGTTCGCTAAGGTATTACATGCACTGCTGTTCACCGCAAGTGAGCCATAAAAGTAGGAACACAAGGTATACTATTCCATCGAATTTGAGAAAAAATTAGAAATGTGATGTCCAAGACATGACCACATTAACGTAGGACTACAAAATTATCGCCGTCGAAAACATTATCAAAATTTAACAATTAATTAGTTATCGTACATTTGGAAACACTGACCAAGGTCGCTGAATGACTGCTTGCTTATATGGGTTCGGACAGGACAGGAATTCTTCATTCCAAATAAATTAATCGGAAATGCCTTTATCTTTATTAAAATCTTTGTCGATCAACAATTTGATGGTGAAAATAATAGTTTTTAGGATCATCTGCTGGGTTCCTTGAAGCTATTATTTTGTTCTCGCCAAGTTCAGCAGCTTCTGTTTCTACAGCTTCAACACCGACGTAGATATCATCAGATGCTTTTCAGAATCTCCGAAGTGTGGAGAGACATCAATTCTGCTGCATCAGATTTGAGGTACTATTCATGACAAATATTGCTCAAGAGAGTAAGATAAAGTGTTTTGGTTTCCAAATTATTCTGAGTGAATTCGGTGTTTCAGTTCGTTTTGTTCAATTCAACAATCGATAGCAACACATAGTTCTAAAAACCAGTGAAAAAGGTTTGGTCGTCAAGTCACTCAAATGATTCAATTCATTTCGTTTTTAGGTTTCGGTTGTAGTTGAATCCCTCTAGATTATGTTAAACAACGAATTCGAGTGAGAGCCATTCAGTCAGCATTTTCAAGTGTTTGAGCTTCAACATTTCCTCAATTAAGCTGAGCTTTCGTTTTGAGCTGTACAAAAAATAACTAAAAATATTTAGACCGCAATGTGTTTTTCTAATACGGACCAGACAGATTTTCTAGTCCGTGTTAGGGAAACGTCTTGGGATCTACACAAATATATGGAGGATTGGAACGCAATTCCAATTTTCAACGCAATTTTAACATATTAACTATATGAAAATTTATAATCGATTGGTGCAAAAGTGTCGGAGCACAAAGCTCTCGAGAAAGAAAATTTTCCTGACACGAAATTATCGTTTTTTTACGTGTACTCATCATGTACTGTTCCCGAAAACGTAATCCTGCGTCAAAATGTCTCGATGGTTCTTCGAGATATTTTCAATCCAAGAAGTTTCAAAAACTAAAACCGGGTGCCAAAAACATCCGGCTAAAATTTTGACGCCACTTTTGATCCGGAAAACAAGCTCGAATTCACCGAAATTAAATGATAGACCACAAAAGGTTACCAATCAGTCCGAGCACACTCCTGAATTCACACAATTCACACAACTCGCTTTTTTAAATCTAAGAATTCACTTCAAATTACTTTTGCCAACGCATAAAGACAACAAAGTGTGCATGTCATGCATAAATACAGGAGTTCTCTTGCGAGACGGTGTGAAAGACCCGATGCTCCCACCCCCATTCAATTTCTTCCATTCTATGAGCATTTTTTTGTACCGGGCAAAACCTTTGTGAATCCCATCAGCGTCAGAAAATAATGCTGTTTGCTCATCAGTAGTGTTGGGACAGTGATTTGCAATCGCGAATGGGCCCAGTTAATAACAATCGGAGCTTACATTGCAATGTTTCCTCTCTCTCCACGATGTTCATTGAACGAACGCTGCATTTGGTTCGCAGTGGTATATTAATATTGTGTCTCACCTACTGACAACACGGGTAGGTAAGTACAGAATGGGTAGAACAAATGAATGGGATAATGGGAATGCTTCCGATTTTCGTTGATGTAAATCGTTTGAAAATTAGGGACTCACAATGTGTAGCGTGCCAAACAAATCTTAGAAAATTTCCGATTCGATTGTTATGCAAATCATTGGAATTCAATATTCATAACACTATTTCATAAAAGCGTGAGCTGTTTCCTAATTTGGTGCCGAAACCGTAGTCCTACGTGTTGAAAGAGAGTTGAATTATAAAGACTTCAAACCGGACGATCGGAATCGTAATTACATCGTCGATAAATTGAAATGGCCATTCTATATTATAGGGGCTTTAAACATGAAAGCTCATCCGACTCTATAACCTAACCTTAACTCACCCCATGTCTTGAAGAAGGCAGTTTTTGAACTCGCTCGACACACGCCGGAAATCTATGTTGTCAAGATAACACACAAAACCAGACGAAACTAACAACTATCCGTTCCATGATATTCGCTAGGGAACCACGCTCTAGAGGCGACCCTTCTGGCCTTCGGGCGGTGAATATCATACTAACATTCCTTCCCTTCCCCTGGTGACTGTAAGGACGTGGCCGGCGTCGTTATTGACCATTTAAAGCTTGAATCACCGGAAATTGCACAACGAGAATGATTTGCTAGTCCCAAGCGTCATTCTGTGTGTTCTTTGTGCAATTTGGTTGGTTCAGGCAACTACGAATTGTACAGTCTACCCAAGCTCAAGCTCAATGTCTAAATAGTTATAGATTTCATTCAGCATGTTATTAGTAATCTTCATTTATCGTTTTTTTTTTATTGAAATTCATCATTGGGATCGTTCCGTTTTTACAGAACCAAAATTTGACAATATTTGCCGTTATTTTTGTTAATTGCAATTTTTTCCTTACATTGGTGAGCGAAGCAGCTCTTCGTTCACTTACAAATGACTTTAGGCTGCAATGAACGAATCAATAAAATGTTCAACTATCGCAGTCGCAATCGCAATACCACCTCATGATCAATTCAGAATCAAGAGTCAGCGCAAAAACGGTGTGGTTTTTGACAGCGAAAAATCAGTGTTTCTGCCAATGTGCCACCCACCCGTTGTCATTCCGGCTGCAGTGGCGGCAGCAGCTCGATAACTCCCCAACTGCAAACAACTTCAACTTCTCGGTCCCACAAAAGCGAACAAGTATGTGATTCTTTATCCAACTCTCGACATCAAATATCAAAAGGATCTGCTCCGGGATGTACGGCTCCGATGATGCGTTTCACATATTATATTCAGTAGATCACAGCGTGAAGAGCAGCAGCAGTTACCTTTTGCGAATCCGGGAAAAGCGATGGGTTGGAACCAGACATCATAATTTGCATATGTTTCACCAAATAAATCGCTTTTCTCACTCGAGAGGTTCTTCTTGTGTGATGCTCTCCGATACGTGTATGAATATTAAAATGGTTCAATTTGGCTTCAATAACTTTTCAGCCCAAGTGTCGATCCTTGATGGCCACCTTCTCTCTCTAGGTATTGGAACGAGTGCAGCACATGCGTTCCCTCAAACCTTGCGTGATGTCAAGTACAAGCCCCCACAGATCAATGCTGCCTTTATGAAGACAAGAGGGAATATTAAGTGATTATGGCGTCACATTTCATGGGAGACGAAAGGACACACTCGAGCACACTGGAGACCGGGTTGGCCATAATACGCACCAGCTATCATCATCTGGCCGAAAGGATCCGTCGTCGTCATCATCAGTGTCGTATCGCACCGTGGGACAGAGAGAATGGTGGCTCCTTTGGCAGCACTCCGACTTGTTCGTTTAATCTCGGCTGCCCGTTAGAGATCTGAATTACCCTCATCCCTTTTGCCCCACACTCTTGGCCCTTCCTCAAACGCGTCTTCTCTCGGACCGTATGATAACCTCTCAACTCTTGGAGAGACAGAGAGATAGACACGAAGGTCAGTAGTAAAAATTTAATTTATCACCAAATCAAGCATCACATTACGCTACTGACAAATTGTTATGCTTGTCATAATTAATATACCTCTTTTCCCTTTGCTTTTTGTTTTCGCCACAGACTCGCATTCCGAGAGTGCTTGGGCTTCTTCTCCTTGCGCTCAGCTATGCGTACTTAGATTTTATGCCCCACATTCTGGGGTGTCTCATTCGTCGGTCGCTGTCTAATACTAATTAATGGAGCACTTTGGCCCGTAAAACATTCCTTAGTTATTGTTATGGGGTTTTGTGTACAAGCCTTCCCTCCCTTTCCACCCGAACGAATCAGTGATGCGTTTCATTACGACTTGATGTGGCCAATTCGGTGTCAGCTGTGGAAACGGCGACGGCGGCGGAGAAATCTACGAAAAATGGTTGACTGTATTAAGCGAAAGTGATATAAATTCATTTACGGGAGTACGAACAAACCAGCGCCAGTGAGCGAGTGAGTGATGCTTCCAAGATAGAAGGTAATTTATGTTTTACTGGTACGAATTGATGGGGTAAGCGAAAAAGTGCAGCTTTAATCGAAGATTCAATTTGTTTTACTGTGATGCCCCATTTGGCGCCGGGAGTTAATGGACCCCCAAGCGTAACCAGGTTGGTGCTGATTTAGACGGGCAATTAAAGCTGATGTACCGATAAAAGGAGGGATTTTATATCATTGCGGGTTAGCGAGTTAAGACGGAGATCAGTTATTGGGTTTATGGACTGATGAGCTAGAAGATAAATAGTCGTGAGAGTATTGTGGCGACACAGAACTGCTTTCCCAAATTCAGAATCGTCACTTTTCTTGCAAGATGTTCTGTGATAAAAAAGTAGAAGGGTCTAAGCCTATAGGCACGGAGAGAAACTTGATGTTTTTGGTTTTTTGTTTTATAACTATTCAGAAATCCGTAAATTTAACTCATTCAATACTCCAAATTGTGGCTCTGAAAACTGTTGTTATATGAACTGAACGGTTTGTAAGAATTGGAGTGTTAGATGGAATCCAGAACAATTAATTCTCAATACTTTCAATTTTCAATTATAAACTGTTGAAAAAATAAATTAGATAAACATGCCAACATAAACACGAAAAAATCGACATTCTCTGGTTTTCAAGTATCGATGTTCATAAATGTACATAAATATTTTTTAATCGATCGGTCGCCTTCTTTCTTCAGTTTATTTAATTTAACTGAACCCGATAAGAAGCAATGGCGTCTCGTCCGCCTGTTCAAACTGTTCATGGGGCAGGTAGGTAATCTCAGATTTTTTTTTTTTTAATTTACTTGTTTATCATTTCGGGTGTTATTCATAAATACAAATAAATTTCAGAAATCACTCTTTATTAGATTAGTTCCGGTGAGCCTGAAAAGGGTAAATCATTAACCCTAACCCCTTTGTAAAAGCAGTTCTAGATGTTGCTTCGATGACCACCAAACCGGAAGTGAACACTCTCCTTCTTCTACTTCTTCTTCTTCTATTTTTTTTATAATTTACATAATTACCCGAATATCCTTATTTTCTTTTCTGTTTGGGTGAAAATTCTCCACCGTGAGAAATGTTATCTGACGACTACGCCTGACTACACAACACAACCCGCACGCAACACAACACAACAGACGAATTTCATGCCAACTCCTCTTAGGAGTTGGCAGCACCATCACAGATAGTAGTGAAACGTTGTGGGTGTGAAGACATGGGTCATTTAAGCAACTTTGCATACTTGAAATATTCCAAAAAGAATGAGACTACTTTTTGGAAAAAGACATTTTTTTTCTTAATTTTTCACAAAAATTTATAATATAAAAACCTTTGATACCTACAAAATTCTTGTCAAAGGATGAAATGTAGGATTTTTTTTGAATTTTCACAAAAAATATACCAAAAATTTTTCGGAAATAAATTTCGCTGACAAAAAAGTTATTTTAAAAATTAAAATTCATTTTTCTCAAAAACGATTTTTTTTAAATTCCCAAAAATATATATGAGGGGCTCAGAATACAAGGGGTGTAAGTGACTTGATCGTTTTCTCTTCATCAACTTTTTATTTAGTTAATAACTCAACTGCAAAAACTTTCCAATTTAAGTTTGCTATAGGATCCGATAGATGAGGTTCTGACCTATTTTCCACGTTGGTAAATACAGCTGGGAATGTGTTTGCAGCAAAGTTATGTCCCAAAGAGAGAGTCGATGTAGAGAAATCGATCAAATCACTTACACCCCTTTCATTCTAAGCCGCTCACATATGAATAGCCCTTGCAATTTCCAACAAGTCGTCCATACATCGGAAGATGGGCACTCTTACAGAGAAAAAGTTCTTCGAACAACAACTTTTTCATGTTTTCTTTGAAAAAAATACAACTCATCCTAATTTTGTTTGAAGTCAGGATAGCGATATACTGTATTCGACAAAGTTTTAGATCTTGTTGCAATATGAACTTTTGTCGAAGACATCAACTTTCTATCTTCTATAGTTTTTGGAATATAAGTCATTTTTGCATGAAGACTCCTGAAAAAAATAATGTTTTGCTCGTAACATTTTTGTGTGTAAATTCTCACGTTCGACATGTTCTTGACATGTTTCTAAATAGAGAAAAGTTAGCAGAGCATGTAAATTGCGATAATTTATACATAAAAATGTTACGAATTGAACATTAATAGTATTTTTTCAAAGAAAAACATGAAAAAGTTGTTATTCGAAAAACTTATTCCATGTAAATGTCCATCGTCCGATGTATGGAAAACTTGTTGAAAATTCTAAGGGCTATCTATATCTATTTTTTTCAGAATTTTAAGAGCATATGTTTTCGAGAAAAATGAATTTTAATTTTCAGAATTTTTTTTACAATGAATTTTTTTCCAAAAAATTCTTTGATAATTGTTAATGAAAACCTAAGTTATTTCCTTATTACATTTTTATGTATAAATTATCGCATTTTAAATATTCTACTAACTTTTCTCTATTTAGAAACATGTCAAGAACATGTCAAACGTGAGAATTTACACACAAATATGTTACGAGCAAAACATTAGTTTTTTCAGGAGTCTTCATACAAAAATGACTTATATTCCAAAAACTATAACAGATAGAATGTTAACGTCTTCGACAAAAGTTCATATTGTAATAAGATCTAAAACTTTGTCGAATGCATTATATCGCTATCTTGACTTTAAACAAAATCAGGATTAGTTGTATTTTTTTCAAAGAAAACATGAAAAAGTTGTTGTTCGAAAAACTTTTTCCCTGTAAAAGTGCCCATATTTCGATGTATGGAGGACTTGTTAGAAGTTGTAAGGGCTATTCATGTATACAGTTTTGGGAATTTAAGAAAATACGTTTTTGAGAAAAATGAATTTTAATTTTTTAAATAACTTTTTTGTCAGCGGTTTTTTCCAAAAATTAGCTCTTGAAACTATTGAGAATGACGTGAAAATAAATTGAAAGTACGTTTTTCACCATATATTCTGTGGTGAACCACACAGGGGTTCAGAAAAATGACCAAAATTTCTTATATGGTACCTTATATAAGATTCGGTTTGGGGGTACTTTTCACTTCCATTCTCCTTTGGTACATTTTGCCATTGGATCCGTGTTTCCATAAAAATCAATCAACTCCTTTCAACTACCGATTTTTTTCCATAGATGTGGCATCTCCGTTCTCAGGAGAGTTCGGGTTGAGCAACGTACGAGTGCAGACGTATGCTTTTTCGCTCCGTGATGTGATCTTTGAGTGCTCGCGTTTTTCATCGTTAACCAGCTATAGTATTTGTGAAACAGGTGAACAATGCAGTATCTGCCCAACTGATTTGGAAACCAGTGTAGTTTAGCTCAATTTCATGAAGAAATCGTAAAAATAGAAATAAAAAAGTGGCATAATTGGAGGAAGCCATCTTTTCCGCTCGCGTTTGTTGGTGAGAATTCTCTCTGATCGGTGTGCTCTTCATCGTCGCGCTCTCATTCTTGCATTGTTTTCTTCATCGACAAACTCGGTTACGCGATGTATTATTTCTCCCTCCGTCGTGTGTGTGCAATAATTAAAGAGTTTCATAATGCGTGGCTGTATCTGATTGATTCAGATTTGTTAAGGAGAATGCTTTTGTGCCTCCAAGTTTTTATTTAGAATAACGAGCTCGAAGTATGTATGCCGATGTGAATGTATCACCACAAGAAGGAATCGCTACCCATTGGTGATCGGAAATTTTGAGCAGCTGATCGGGCTAAATTTTCATTCTGGATTCATGACTTCATATCATGAATTCATCTCCATGCAGGTTGATCCTTCTTCGTATATTCCCAACCGTGTTTGTTTCCCTGACTACATCAATTCCTCTGTACATTTTGATCTGTTCATGAAGGAGAAAATCCATGGAATTCCAGATTATCATCGATCGGGGATCGTTCCTACGATCTTCAATGCAAAGTATGGGCGTATCAATTGTGATAATATGTACTTTACTGATGGGTCCTCTATGAATGAGTCCACAGGATTTGGAGTGTTCAACGAATTTTTTAGCACCTCCCACAGTCTTCAGAATCCTTGCTCTGTGTATATTGCTGAATTGACAGCAATACACTGGGCGCTGGACAGCGTCGTCTCACGACCTGTTGAACACTATTACATTGTAACGGATAGTCTTAGCTCTGTCGAAGCTATCCGTTCAGTGAGGCCGGAAAAGCACTCGCCGTACTTCCTTGAGAGAATACGTGAAATTTTGAGTGCTTTAACCAGACGCTGTTATGTCATTACCTTTGTCTGGGTCCCTTCACATTGCTCAATTCCGGGTAATGAGAGGGCTGACTCATTGGCAAAGGTAGGTGCAATTGAAGGCGATATTTATCAGCGTCAAATCGCCTTCAATGAATTTTATTCTTTAGTCCGTAAAAATATCATCGCTAACTGGCAACGTAAGTGGAACGAAGATGAATTGGGTCGGTGGCTTCACTCGATTATCCCTAAGGTTAGCCTCAAACCATGGTTCAAAAGTCGGGACTTCGACTTAAGTCGGGACTTTATTCGCACCTTCTCTCGACTCATGTCCAATCACTGTTCGTTAGACGCGCTACTCTTTCGTTTTAATCTTGCCGATGGCAATATCTGTGCTTGTGGCCAAGGTTACCACGACATCGAACACGTTGTTTGGTCGTGAGAGGTGTATCTTGTTGCCAGATCGAATTTAGAAAACTCTCTTCGGGCCAGAGGAAGACAGCCCAATGTGCCGGTGAGAGATGTGTTGGCTCGGTTAGACCTTGATTACATATCCCAAATATATGTCTTCCTAAAAGTTATCGATCTTCGTGTGTGATTGTCCTTATATCCCTATATTTTCCTTTTCCTTTTCCTTCGCGAGAAAGCAAATCCCTTCTTACTAACAATAGAATAAGGTGAAATGTAAATACGTATTAGATATAAGATAGGCTTAAGAATTGAGTAGGATGAATGTGAGTGCGAATGTGAGTGTGAACATTGTCAACATATCCTTATATCCCTTCCTTTTCCTGAAAAAAATGTCGCCCTTCTAAACTCGAGCAAACCGCGAGTAATCGGTTCTCTACTTCATTAACACTAGAATTAATGAAAAATGTTTATATATACTTGTAACAATACAGAAGGGAGTTTGGCTCCTTTAAACTTATGTAACTGAGCCTGTAAAAATAAACGATTTAATAAAACAAATAAAAAAAGAAGGAATCGCTGTCACGGTTTGGCTAAGAACAGCATAAGCTAAGTTTTTTTCTAACTTTTACCTTACCTCACGCATATCATACATTTTACCGTATCATTTCTAAGCGGATCTGTGGGTGGGTGGGTATTTTATATGTATATTATATAGTCTATTTTCAGGTTAGCGCCAAGTGCAATTTCTCTGCGCGGTTGTGTGCGTGAGTGTGAGGAATAAATTGTGTTGCGGCACACTACCATTGGTGCTTTTTACGGAAGAATTTTATTTCTCAACCAGTCGGAACGATTTTTTCCAGTTAGAAACAATCTTTGAATGTGTTTTTGCGATTGGAAAAGTTTCGATGTTTCGACGGGAACTTCCATATTTTTGTTTTTCCCTGTTGCGAGGCACGGGGGAAGTTGTGTTAGTGAACCACAATATCGAGCTTAGTTGTCTTTCTTTCTCTATTTCTTCCTCTTTTTATACTCTCTCGGAGCAATTTGACTCGTGTTAGTTTAAGTTTGCGCGCTGTTTTGACACTATTATTTTTTTCTATTTAAGCTGCCTTCTACAATAGTACTGGAACACAATTAATTAATTATTAACTTCAAGTGTTAGATTCATAGTTTCAATGAACAAGTATCAGGTTCAGTTTTCAGTTTTCATGATCTGTATATCAGATTCAGGTTACATTGTGATAGTGTGCTACAGTTTATGTAATATGTCTTCCAGATTATATTTTATATATAATTTTATGATATGGTATTTGTGTATTTCGTGCATCAACTTCTTGTCTTGCTATGGAAGAACTATAGAGAATGTTTTTCGCATGTTGAATCGATTAAATTTCCTACAAAAATCTGTCAATGGAAAATTATGTCGGTTCAGTAACATATTCTAAAGTTTCATAATGAATAGTAGATTCCAGACTTATTCCGTCGTTGATCATAACGTGCGATTTTAGAAGTTTCTTTTTTGAATACCTCAATGCATACAAAATTCGTTTGTGTGTGTTTTTTTTCATGTAGAATGTTTCCAGTTAATGTGTGTTTTTTAATTTGTGTAGTTTGTATAGAATATATCGCCGCTTTGATTGGTGTTTGTGGAGTTCTCTCGGTTACCTTCTCAGATTTCCCAAAGATTACTCTCCGCCGTAGCAATTGGAGATCACTAAATAATATGCGCGATGAATAATCCGATCTTATTGGTTTCACAGGAGTTTTCTCGATTACCTTCTCAGGGTTTCCGCCACCATCGCAATTGCAGTTTGATAGAGTACGCTCGATGGATAACGGAATAGTTCTCTCGGTTACCTTTTTAGGTTCCCGAAAATAACTTTCAACTGTAGCATTTGGAGATCAGAAAAAAATACGTGCAATGAATATCTTATTGATTTCATATGAGTTTTCTCGGTTACCTTCTCAGGTTTCCCAGAGTTAACTCTACAACGTAGCGATTGAATTTGATAAAAGCACGTGAGATGAATGGTAGAATATTTAATATAATAATATCGCGTGCCGTGACACATAAGATTTTCGGATTTTCGCTTCGTCGAATTGTTGCTGGCTCGCGTTCACATAATCACATCACTTACCTCAGTGAATCCTGATTTGTACCTCCTCCCACTAACAACTATCGTTTCCTTGATAAACGCTAGGGAACCACGCTATAGAGGCGACCCTTCTGGCCTTCGGGCGGTGAATATCATACTAACATTCCTTCCCTTCCCCTGGTGACTGTAAGGACGTGGCCGGCGTCGTTATTGACCATTTAAAGCTTGAATCACCGGAAATTGCACAACGAGAATGATTTGCTAGTCCCAAGCGACATTCTGTGTGTTCTTTGTGCAATTTGGTTGGTTCAGGTCAATCACGGAGAGCAACTACGAATTGCACAGTCTACCCAAGCTCAAGCTCAAGCTCAAGATGTGGCATCTCTGTTCTCAGCTGCGGCCAAAGTAGCGTTGAAAATGAAAATTACCACGGAGTATTCCGGGGTTCATGTCAAGTTTCCAATGCATCCGTAGACTCACTGTCTGCATCGAGAGTAAATTACCGCTTAAAAGTCTAAAAGGGTCTAGTTCGTAGGATGGTTTTACTAGTGGTAATCTTTGTGTGCACTTTTCAACAACGATTTAAGAAAACCTGATTAATACCGTGTTTTGCGTGTTTTTTTTTTTGGATTATCTACAGTTGACTTTGACTTCCGAGGCGCCCCAATCGACAAAACCATGCAAACTATGGGTTAATTCTCAAATTTCAGCTCATTCCTCTACAGTATCCGAAGTTCACTTGAAATAAAATTGTCATAAAATTTTGACACGTATCAGATGGATTCATCGAAAGTGGTACCATCTTTAAATCATCGCACGAACTTCTTGAATACTATTAAAATTGTCATTAGATGACATTCACGCGTCGAACGCGTATCTCTTCGTTAGTCTGCCAAAAAGTGGGCCATACATTAGAATCGCCAATCACGTGAGGCATTTTCGACGGTCCGAAGAATCGATACTCCATGGCCATTTTGTTTTTGCCATTCCTCGGTCAAGCATTGGATCACAAGCCTGAAAAATAGTGTTCGAAAGAAAATCAATCGCCCCCCTTCCGCCCCCAACATCACTGCATGCGCGCATGAAAATGGCTCAAACGCCGGCAGCTGCTGCTACACACACCGGGGATAGAACGTGAATATTTGATTGCGAGAAATTTCAAATTCTTTTTGTATGCTCCCGAAATTGACACGTTTATTGAGAAAGAGAATAATTAATGTGATGCCTGTGCGCGCTGCTGTTTTTTTTCCTCCTCGTTTGCCTCTTCCGGCTATTGGATGGTGTGTGGGTGAGACTGCGATAGGAAAGGGAGCCCATTGCGGACTTTTTTTTTTCATCCTTCATCCTACGGAGATGCTCACGTATGAGTCGGGGACTTATGCCGATGCTCTATTCTCGCACAACAACCTCGGCTTCGTGTGTGGCAGGGAGGGGTCTGCATGAAAAACAAGTGCAGTAGCCCGAAGAGAAAGTATTAAAAATATAAGCAAGAATGATGCAACAGAAAAGCCAGCGCAGCATCCAATTGAATGGGACACATCAAAGCGAAAAGCGGGCCTTTCCATCGCTTCCCGGAGCAGAATAGTGAGCCGCAAATATGGATGTGTCAGAAAACATTCTTCGAGGCGTCAGGGGAGATTTGTAGATACGTTTCCCCGGCAGAAGCTATGCGGAACTTGCGGTTGTTGGGATTACTTACTGCTTGTGTCCACCTTCGAAACCATCGGCAGTCCGTTCGAAGTAATTCCCATCGACGGTGCAGTCGCCACCGTTTGCCAGGTCAACGGTTTGGTTTCCTGTAAGAAAAAAGTGGGGGAGAAAAAAAACACGGATGAGACGAGAATGGAATGGAAATTGGTTCGATCGAAATATTCCACATCGTGGAGCCCCTCGGGATAATTCCTGACAAGCGTAAGGGAAAATCAACCGTACCATACTCGGAAAGTCAAAGTAGGCCTCTTTAATCCAATCATTGCATCCAAGGAGCCCCGGGTTTCGACTTCATGTTCTGAAAAATAGCCTACTCTGCTTTTGCCGCAACTCTTAAATAACACTCTCCTCCGTCTCCCCGTCGGGGGGTTAGCCGAAGAACAAAGCGCAAAAAAAAATTAGGACGCATATTTTCGACCCGAAGTATTCAATCTGGAGAACGCATATGCCCTTTCCGCAATATGTATGAAAGCATCCCGGAATTCATCACAATTTATTATTCATTCAGGAAAAAAGAAAAACTGATAAGGTTCGCAGAGTGATTTATCCTTCCTTTTTTCACCTTTTCAGCAGATTCTTTTGGCGTGCAGAATTTTCTTTCTTCTCCGTTGCTGCTGCTGCTGCTGTTTTGATGATTCCACCTGAAGGCAGAAATAGGGAAAAAAAAGAAAAGAAAAAAATCCCGATCATCCGGTTTCCGGTCTTTCTCCTCCCTGAAAACGCGGGATTCAGCTGTGTATAATTTAATTTATGAGCAGGATGGTCTGCTCTGCCCTCGTCGGAGTGCGCCGAACTCGGCGGCGAAAGGCCAAAGTCTTTTGCATCGGCTCTTAATTGATCTAAATAATTCAGCTAAATGCTTCCCATGACTGTAATTAATTAGGACTTTTGGACTTCATTTTTTGCTCCCACCAGACTGCTGCTCCTCCTCAAACAGATGAATGTTTGCGAGAAGGATGGTCCATCGTGGAAGAAAATGTTCCACCGAAATCGTTATCTTATTCGGACTGTCATCATTGTATACTTTTTTTTTCTCCTTCGGTCGCAAAAAGCCAACATCGGCAGCAATAAAAGCAACAAAAAAAAACCTAAAGTCTGTGGAGTCCAGGACACGAGAAGACAAAAAATCGTTAAATTTAATCTATTATTCGGTTAGGAGTGTGTGTCCAACAGGACGACGAGTGATGACGGCGGGCGGAGAATGAAAAGAAAAACTGATTAAATATTTAAACTATTTGAAAGTCTTTTATTATTATTTCCTGCAGTGGCGACGGGGAGGCGTTGTTTTAGCGGAAGTTTTAGGCTGAATTCCGGGTTTGTTTCTTCTAGAGTCAGCTTCCTGTTTCTCGAGCACAGAAAGAGACAGACAGAGAGAGAGAGAGAGAGAGAGAGAGAGAGAGAACGATTCATTCCCACGGGGCGAACTTTCGAATGGGTGGCAACGATACACATCTAGAGAAGCTTGACACGGCATATGCGCTCGTCTCGGTTCCAAGTCTGCTTCTCGCCCGATTGTGTGGCATTTTTCTCTCTCCCTGCAGGATGTCAAGCATTCAATGGGGGAAGCAATTTACCCTCAACGATGTCACGTAGATTTTGCCATAAAACTTTCCAATTTAAAATTGAAAACTTGATCTGCTGGAATTTTGAATTATTCTCTGTGCTCTCTGTGTGTTAGGGATGCGCCAAAACGTGTTCACCTCATTCGAACTCATCCAGAAATGCGTCAAATTATCCGAAACCACCGCATCCGCAAGAAACGAAACGAAACGAAACGAATGCTACGAAAACGATACGACAGTTCAATTTGCTTATCATTTAATTCGATCGTACATCTCGTTGCGAACGCGTTTTGCAGCAATCCGCCGCAATCGGCTATCTATCGTTCTTCGAGAATCAATTCCACAGCTGACAGAGTCGCAAACACTCGCAGCGCACTAAATTTCAAAAACTTCCTCCAATTGGAAAACAGTCACCTCCGAGACAACGACAACGAGATCTGACGCGGCAGTGCAAAAATCAATCGATTGGCAAGGAAGAAGGTGAGACCTAAATTGAGACACCTTTAACTAGACTAGCTCGAAATTTATCTCGCGCACTTCGTATTCAAATACAGTTGGACCCACAGCAACACTTTGGAATTTCTTGAAAAGCGCGAATGGACGAGGGGGTGGGGAGGTCTTGCATTCCACTCCCAATCGGAGACACGGGACGAAAAATCATCCAATTTCCTTTTTCTGCGGTTCGACTTATTGAAAATACGTATTCTGGAAGCGTGTGTGTGTATATGAGAGTGTGTTCGCTGTCAATGTGTGATGTTCCGGGTGTCTCGTTGGGAAGCTAAAATGGTATTGGGGTGGGGGAGATGTAGTAGATTCTCCAGACAGCCATTCAGTACCGTGATCCCTTTCCCAACCTCTGAGAAAAATTTTGGCCACAGGAACCACACTCCCCCTAAAAACGTTTGCTACACAAATTTCCAACCGCTTGGGCTTGGGAAAATGGAAAGGGGCTGCGACTTTAGATTGGATCGAGCGCACATGAGAGGAAAATCGTCACTTCTTCCCGTTCACCATTCAAATAGATATTGTAGATTGAATGTGAATAAGAAGATGAAAATAAAATGTGGTTGCATATCGATAGCTCACTGAATACGAATTTCCCCCCGCTCGCTCGCTCACTCTCTCTTGACAATAATAAATCGAATTGCTGAAGAGGAAAAATGTTCGGCAAAGCAGCGAGAACCGGGGAAAGGACTCGAATGCAGTAGTGTCATACAACCGGCGGTACCCAATAAATGTGGGATGGAACATGCGGAATTAGCGAAAATAAGGATAGGGAGGCACTTGGTTTGGGGGAAAAAACGAAGATGAACCGTATTTCGGAGTACGATACTATTTGTTAGCATTTTTATTTTATTTCATGTTATTTTCATAGTCACGCGAAGTAAACTTGTTCCTTAACTTGCTTTCAACTGCAGTCAATACGAGGCTTAACTTATTTTGAAAACAACATACCTGTCCCCAAAGCAGTTTTTTTTCCTATCAACAGATTTAAGCTAATTTTATTCAATAACAGTAACGTCTCGTTTATATCACTCTCGATTTTATCACTGAAAATCTTTCCTTTATATCTAGTTATTCTAAACATAAGAAATAATATGGAAATTCGATTGTGTCGCCTAGATGCAAAACCGGCCAACTCCACAAGTTTGAGAAATCAACCGTATTCGCGAAAAAATTTCTTACTGTGGGATATGTAGCGGATACAGTGGTAGACATTCGTTTAGCCGCACCCTATTTTTCCTGAATATTTTTAAAAATAAGTGAATTCTTTGTACAGTTTTGCTCATAAAAGACGATTATCGTTTATTTTCATCGAATTAATTCTAAAAAAAATGTATACATTCACTTTTTGTTTTCTAAGTAATTCAAATATGTGGAATCAGGGTAGACATTCGTTTAGCCGCATCCTAAAATTTCAATAAAAGAAAATTTGTACGGCATATTTCGAGTCCAATCGGTAGCTAATATTTAGTATGTCCACCTCCATTTCGGATCACTCGATTTGGCATCGAGTCAGACAGCTATTAAAGTGGTGCTATATTGATTATAGCCCAACATTCCTGGATTACTGCCTCGAGACTGGAAATGTTGTCAAATTGTCATCCGTTTGCATAAACCATCTCGGCCAAGATTATCCATAGGTTCTCTATGTGCCAGCAGGTCATTCAAGAAGCGGAATGTCCTTCTCGGCAAACCATGCCTTCGATTGCTTGGAAATGTGGATCTATGCATAATCCTGCTGAAAAAACGACATCCTCGGTAGCGGTATTCTCAATATGGCCAATCAAAACGTCCTCCAATAATTGAAGAGTTCATTCGGGTGAAAATGAAACAAATGGGAAGTTTGCTGTGATAGGAAACGGCTCTCCACACTGTCAAAATTCCGCCCCCAAAGTTTCGCTTCGATCTCCCGACATTCCGTCGACTTAAATTGTACCAATAGCAACTGTAACAGTCCGGGTCATCCAAATTGAACTTTTTCGCCGGAAAATACAACATTTCTCCATTCCAGTTTCCATTCCATGTATTGCCGGGCGAAAATGAGATGGTTCTAGTTATGGGTGGCGGTCAGTTTCGGCTTCCCTTGAAGTTTCTTCCACATTATGTTTGGTGACTCGTTCGAGATGCGCGCAATATGCCTCTTCGTTACTGGAACAACCGATTCTGCCTTAAGTTATGAGCAGAACATCGTTTCTTGGTTGCTTCGTGACTTATTCGACCTTTAAGACGCAAAGTAACTTTGGTGTTCCCATTTGTTGGTCGTTATATCCCATATTTCAGGCACTATTTAAAGAAATTCCGTACCACTTTCTCAGATCGACCAATTTTTGTTACGATCTAGCGATTAGAAATGTTTTTTTCACTGAATATCTTTATTATTTTCCGCCCCTCTTCCGTCAATAGAATACCTTTCGCCATTCCTTTAAATTCTACGTAAATCACTAATATGACCAGCTTCTTACATTGCACATCTAATATTTATCTTGTAAATTGAACATTCCCAAGTATTTTTTTCAAAAAACACAGATAAAGGCTTTGGTGATTATGCGAAAACTCGATTTTGGGGGTTTTGGGGGCTGCCATACTATTGAAACACAAATTTCTGCATTACTCGAGAATTAATCAAGCAAATAAAACCAAATTTGGCATGTATCGTAACAGAGAAACATATTATTTACAAGTGGTTGAAAAATCTTGAACGAGAATTGTCTAGTCTAGTGGGGGTAAACATTAACATTGAAAATAATATCTGAATAATTTGAAAAGAGAATCCGCGAAACCCGTCTAAAGGCGGGCTTGCGCTGTAGAGGGTTAAGGGACTTGTAATTTTTCTCATTTTATCATGTCTAAAATAACTTCCGACTTCCGGAATGACAGATATGGATTACGTTTTAAAAACCGCTAAGTCAACCATCTGAGCCATCTAAGTTGGTTTATAGAACGAATGCTTCAGTTCGTTTTTTTGCCGGTTCGAAAGCCAAGTTTCTGACTTCCTTCAACGACTTTCCATAGAATCTAGGTCGAGGAGATGTCGTACTAGCTCTTGTTCCTACTGCTGGCTAAAAACTGTCGAAAGTGGTCCCAGCTGTGACGAAAAATTAGAATTTTTGAGGTGCCGTTTGA
Source organism: Toxorhynchites rutilus septentrionalis (assembly GCF_029784135.1). NCBI lineage: Eukaryota > Metazoa > Arthropoda > Insecta > Diptera > Culicidae > Toxorhynchites > Toxorhynchites rutilus. The sequence goes on from NC_073744.1 coordinate 3,255,998, forward strand.
GAATCAACATTTCTGGAGTAAAAATGAGAAAACTCACCGCTGATTCGATGAACTGGAAGAAAACTGATAGCGCTAGAGCTGTGTGTTGTTTTGTTCTCCTTTTTGTGGACGTTGTTCTTGCTGACTGTGTTTTCGTTTGTCTACGACGAAGGTCGCGGAACAGAGTTTTCTCCGAAAGCGCATCTTTCGGCTTGGACAGCATTCTGTTTGAATATACTGCGATTCTTTACAACGGAGGGCCACAAGAAATCCACGATTCATGAAGTGGTTACACGACTTTACGACCCTCCAATGGACATTAAAAAAAAACACCGGACCATCAACATTGAAAATTTCCGCCAAGATCAAAATTGGCGCCAGCACCAGGAAACATGCCAAGAAGTTTGACACGTCGCAGAACACGGTAGTCAGAATCCTGAAGACGAAGTGCGAGAAACGTTTCAAGCGAACATCCAGACCGACACAGAGAAACAGCTGCAGGAAATCCTGGGGAAGTACCGAAAGCGAGTTGGACACTACACCCAATAGGGTTAGATATGCCAGAAAAGCCAAATCTGGGTCCAAGGTGTTGGTGTGGACGGTTATTTCAATCGCTAGTATATCAACCTCTACGTACAGACGAGTGCAGGGTATGGCAGTCAATACGGAAGTCTACACGAAGATATAGTGTTCTGGCCGAACCTAGCTTCGTGCCATTACGTAAAGGCCACCCTGGATTGTAGGTGTACAAAAATGGTTGGAAAACTATCACGGCCCAACAACCCAAATCCCGCATCATCCATGAGGTTTCCGAGAGTTCCGGGAATCTTGAGGAAGATTGAAGATGAAGGGCCACCATCTGTCTATTTACCCCTCAAGCACACATTGTATGGACTTGAAAAATAGCAATAAAGAATTTGATAAAAAAAAATGAGTGGGTTATATCTATGATATAACCGCAAGGTTCACGTGGAACTACCTTAGCTTAGCAATCATTCGTTTGTATTGATTAAATTCTTGATTGAATGAAACAGTTTCCAAATTCAATTGAGTTCAATATATTTGCTCTGTGAGTGAAAAAAATGAACAAATGCCGTGTAAAGTCAATTCATTTATTGTGATTGATTGTTCTTCGTTACAAGTAAATTTAATTACGGACCTTTTACGTTTGGTATGATGACTAGAACAAAATATATGTACGGAAGAATTATCAAACGTTTGATGAACCAGCCTAAGGCTGAAAATCTTTCCAATAAAGACAAAAAAAAATTATCAAACGATTATTTTATTTTACTTTTCCCTCTGAAGTTTACATCCCAAAAGTGTACATACTTCTCGAATTTCGAATTTGCTTGAAACTGGGAAGTTCATTCGCTTCTAGTGGCTGCACGATTTTCCCAGGTTCCTAAGTTTAGAAGATCATGTTAGGACAGACATATTCCACTCTGCACAAAGGCAAGCGAGGACAAAAGTACTCGCAGTTTGCATTTATTTGCAGAGCCGATTTCCCCAGAAACCTCGGTTTTTAAGTCTGTGTTAGGGAAACACATTTAATCGGAACAAAAATACCCCCGATTTGTATGAATTCGCAATGTCGATTTCCCCACGCTTCATGGATTTGAAGTCTGTGTTAGGGAAACACATTCCAGTCGGAACAAAAATACCCCCGACTTGCATGAATTTGAAATACCGATTTCTCCAGGCACCTTGGTTTAGAAATCTCTATTAGGGAACACATTTCGGTGGGAACAAAAGCTCCCCCTACTTTCGTGTGTTCTTTTTCTTCTTTTTGGCTTTAAGAGTGTTTAAACTTTTCAGTTCACTCGCCTCTAGGCTCTTTCGTGTGTTTGCAATGCAGATTTCGCTGCTTGGTTTTAAAGTCTGTGTTAGGGAACATTTTTCGATGAGAACAAAAGTCCCCCTACTTTCATGTATTTGCAATGCCGATTTCCCCAAGGCTGCTTGGTTTTGATGGCTGTGTTAGGGAAACCGTAAATCGGACCAATCAAAACGATGCAGTTAGGGCGTTTAGATAACGCCTAATATTTTACAGTTATTCAATTGTTTATCTAATGAAAAACAACATTTTGTTAGTTGCGATAGATGCGTAGAAATATTCCCTATCAAGTGATGCAAACATCTCTCCTATCCAGTACGAAATGTTCGAGCTATAAGCATTCGAAATCTTTCATTTTTTCCTGCATGTTCTGTGTTTAGGTTTTCATTTTACCCTCCATATATTCCGGTTAGACGTAGTCCCACGTCAAAAAACGTCTCGACGCGTCTTATGACGCACCCGTTATGCTCGGACCGGTCGGGCTGACTCTAATCGCTACAGTTTAGGGGTGATCGTTGAACAGGAAAGCTAGGTTGTTGAGAAATCTGAATCTCATGGCTGAATCTGTCGCAGATTGTACAAAGAGGTGTGCCAAGCTGCTAGCGAATATGCTTAAAGAGTTATCGTGATAAGATGCGGACGAACGCTGAGAAAAAAGTGTGGATCTACGCTAGTCTCTCATAGTCTACACTAGGGTATTTGAATTTATATTTAGCCTTGGTTCATGCTGTATAGTATTTTTCTCCTTTAAGTTCAATACAATTTTGCCAACGAATCAACACTCTATGTATCCCATCCTTTTTTCGTCTTGATTATTAAGTCTTTGCTTGGAATATTTTCCATTCAGTTTGTTGAAGAGATTCTTAGAATATCCTCTTGATATTGTTTTGCTTGTTCTAAGGTAATCAAGTAAAAACCCACAAAATGATAGCATAAATTTCTTGGACAGTTGCAAGCTCCTTTGTTTGCTCCCGAGCTGAACAACCGCGTTCATCCCACTCTACAGTTTGTTGTAGCTGTTAAAGCTCTTAATGGTAAACCTAATTCTCGACCATAGTTAATAGTCAACGTAAAAAATCATTTTTATTCTCATGAAAACGAGCCAAATGATGTTAATGATTGACAATGGTGTATTGAGTAAAAATGTTGCGTTCCTTCATACGACGGACACGATAAACCTTAAAAATCAATGTTGTGCCACGTCTGCACTGAATTTCGAACTTCTCAAAAACAAAAAAAAATCGTGGAGTTAGCTTTAAGCTAAGAAAATATTTCATTATAATTCAGTTACAATTCAATAAAATCTTACATAAAGGGTGTGTCACATCAAATTGCATCACGGAAAAAACGCTGTAGAAATTTAATTTTTAGGAATTATATCTTCATCTTTCGCTTATAATCAGATAAGAGTGTATAGATCACGTTGGCCATGCTTCACTGTCAATTTTTCGTAAATTTGGAAAACTGTCGTCGAACGAAAAAGAGCGTCGTGAATTAATCCTGTGCACTCATTTCGAGAATCCGGAGTTGTCACATCGGGACATCGGTAAAATACTGGGAATCGTCCAATCTACGGTCAGCAGAGTACTAAAACGATACTTCGAGAACCTAACCATCGACCGGAAGGTGAAGAACGGCAAAAATGGATGCTCCGTCAGTGAAAAATATCACAAGCGCGTAGTTAAGCCGTTTAGACGTGATCCGAGAAGTTCGGTCCGGGAAGTCGCCAATAAGGTGAATTTGTCAAGTTCATTCGTCCAGCGGACCAAGCAGCGGGAGGGCCTGCGTACATACAAGGTTCAGAAGGATCCCAACCGCGTCGAAAGGCAAAACATGGTGGGGAAGACGCGAGCCCGGAAGTACACCGGCTGTACACCGAAATGCTGACGAAGCCGCATTGCCTGGTAATGGACGACGAAACCTACGTCAAAGCGGACTTTCGTCAGCTGCCAGGCCTGTTGTTCTTCTCCGCAGAGGACAAATTCAGCGTTCCGGAGGAGATTCGCAAGCAGAAACTATCCAAGTTTGCCAAAAAGTACATGGTGTGGCAAGCGATCTGCTCTTGCGGAAAGCGGAGCGCCCCCTTCGTTATGACCGGCACGGTAAACGGGCAGGTTTACCTTTAAGGAGTGCCTACAGAAGCGCTTACTACCACTATTGAAGCAGCACGAGGGCCCGACCATCTTCTGGCCGGATCTCGCTTCGTGCCACTATTCAAAGGACGTGTTGGAGTGGTACGAAGCCAACGGGGTCACCTTCGTGCCAAAGGAAATGAACCCGCCCAACGCGCCGGAGCTTCGCCCAATAGAGAAATATTGGGCGATTATGAAGCAGGCCCTCCGGAAGAACCCAAAAGTTGTCAAATCGGAGGCGGACTTCAAGAGAAAATGGATTTCTGTTCAAAGAAAAATTACAACCTGACGTTGTACAGAACCTTATGGACGGGGTAAAGAGGAAGGTGCAAGCATACGGGCTTGGGCTCGAAGTATGAATAAAAAGAAAATGCCAAAAGTTGTTTAATAGTTTCTATTTTACTGTCTAAAATTTTCAAAAGGATCGGTCTACTGGGCGAATTTCTACAGCGTTTTTTCCGTGATGCAATTTGATGTGACACACCCTTTATTTAGTTTTTTCACCACCAGGGTTCATTTTTTTAAATTAAATCGTCTTAAGGATATATTCCAGTGTAGAGACACGAATTTCGGACGTTCTTTCGAGCTCCGTAAAAATAAAACAAAGAATATCTTTACTATCTATTATATCATTATTTGTTCATCTATCATTTAACATAAAAATAAAAATTGAACGGAGAAAAAACAACTAGGATAGTTAAGAGCTGATGAAGTGAGGGGGTTCAAAAAAAAAGTGGTGCCATGGCGTACACGATTCCAGCCTTTCTGGTTATCTGAAACAAAAAAATCGAACAGATTCTGAATCAGTAAAGATGCCGCTATCGCATGAACCTCGGACAAGTCAAAAACATCTTTTTTGACAAAATGGTGGCCGTTTGAAAAACAAAATGCGGTTTGAAACGTTTCCCGATTTTTTAAAAATAGTAAATTCTTAAAAATATCATTTTTTAGAGGTTCATGCGATAGATAGATGCCTGCAGATTGTATCCATATAAATTCCATATGAATCGGTTCAGTAGAACTTGAGATATCGTGTACGCCAGTTTGAAAAAAAAACTAGTTTCGAGAAAAACGCGTTTGAAGTTCATTGTTATGGCCGTACCAGGTTAGATGGCGCATAATTAAAATGGCTCTGACTCGGTAAAAAATTGGATTTTCGATAAGTTCTCTCTAGGGTATATTCTTGTATATTTAAACTACAGAAATATGAAGCAAAAAATTTGATTTTTTTTTTGAATTTGTAGACTAGAATACTCTCTTAATGCTGCGGATCCTCGGCTTGCTTTGTTTTCAACTGATTTCGTAATGTCATTTCAGCAAATGGGTTCCGTGGAGTTTTGAGGTTTTTTTGCAGGGTTGCCAGTTTCGCTAAAAAATTGTGTTAATTCACTTTTAGAAATTTTAGATTAAATTTTCTACAATAGCATACAATAAAAATATTTCTAAAAAATATATACAAACAAATAGAAACCTCACCGACATATTCCTGGAAACTTATTTTTATTTTATTTTTTTTAGACTTATTTTTAACATCATTTTTAACGTTCGCATTTTAGCGCTGATGTTGATGATGCTTGCCTCAAAAATGTTTCTTTAAAGGTCTTAATTTTGTTTGTGCAATATGCGTTCTCAGATAATCAGTGCTTTACTGTATGAATGATTTGAAATACATTATCTGCTGTTCAGTTCAGAGATTTGAATCAGCGAAAGCATTCTGTAAGCGATAGCAAATCCTTCACAGGATACGGAATGTATAATTGACCTGAATAAGGGCTTGACAATTCCAAACTAAAAAATGAAAATGACTTTTTTACTTCTTCTTTTCTCTTCAGATAATTTCAATTTCGGTTGTGTGTATTCACTGCGCATACTAAATCATTGATTTTTCGATTTCGTTTTCGTTCTGCTGTCATATACTTCGAATTAGAAAGCAGACGCTTTCACTTGACGATTGAAAGTACTCTATTCATTATCATTTGAATGGGCTTTCGGTCACCCTCAGTTTCACATGTGACAGGGAATCACTGCTTTCAATTGAAGGTTTCATTCGATTTCATTTCTCCAAACTGGATTTTCTCAGACCCTCTCTAAGAGAAGTTGAAACTAAAAGAGGCATATGAGGGGATATTAGTCGTACAACTAGCGCCGACAACTGATAACGCGTGCTAGCATACTGCACATTCTTTCACATCGTCATTTTCATTAGTTTCAGTGAATACGGCTCGAGCTCCAACGAAATTTTCATACGAAATAAGACACTTTCACTCCATATAAAAACCATTCATTTTCATTTGACGATTTGATAATTTCGCTTCGGCGTGAAGAATGAAAGAAATGGACGTGATGCGAAAGGACACTGTATAAAGGTGAAGTGATATTTTCTTTATTGAGCGTAAAGAAAAAGTAGCGCTATTTTCAGTCTTGCAGCAAAATTTCGAGTTTCCAGCAAATTGAAAGGGGATAGGCTCATTTTTGAGTAACGATGTGTCAATTGAAGTGAAATTAAATGGCCCTGCTTCTAATCCTGAACACTGTACTTCCTCAATAAGCTGAATTCCTATTGGTCAATCGAACGGAAGTATTCCGACAATCTCTGGACAATGATCTGTCAGTTGCACAGTTCTGTCAAAATAGAGATAGCATATCTCACAAGAATTTTTGAATTTGATTGCACGTTAGCTAACTAAGCGAGCGATTGTGAATCCAATCTCAGGACCCTCCATCGAGAATCCTCTAAATGGAAATTTTCTATAATTTATGTGATAGTATATCAAATACGATACCCCGGTTATTGAATAGTTCAAAACTGTAGAAAATAGAAACATTGTTTTGCTCTTTCCAGACCCGTCAAGAACGAGCCCAAAAACGTGACGGTTAGGCACCAACTTTTGTTTTTTGTCGGTTCTGCTATTCGCCAAATATATACAAATCGAGTATTTAATTTCGTAGTATGGATGAGTTTCGTTTTCACAGTAGAATCTATATATATAAAAATGGAGTGATGTCTGTCTGTCTGTCTGATTCTTATAGACTCGGAAACTATTGAACCGATCGACATGAAAATTGGTATGTATTGGGGCCGGGGAAGGTTTTCGTGATATTTTGAGACCCCTCCCCCCTCTCTAAGGGGAGGCTGCCATACAAATGAAACACAAATTTCTGCATTACTCGGAAATTAACCAAGCAAACGAAACCAAAGTTGGCATGTGAAAGTTTTAGGGTGCAATAAATGTTTCTATGATGGTTAGACAGTCCTTCCCCCACTCAAAGGGGGGGCTGCCATACAAATGAAACACAAATTTCTGCATTACTCGAGAATTAATCAAGCAAATGAAACCAAATTTGGCATGTGGAGGTTTTAGGATTGTGCTCCCGTGGCCGAGTGGTTAGCGTCAAACCTAACATGCCGGGGGTTCGGGTTCGATTCCCGTTCTGGGCGGGGAAATTTTTCTTCAAAGAAATTTCCTCTGACTTGCACTGTGGTCACGCGTATTCTAGAGCTTGCCACTCAGAATGCATTCAAGGCGTGTTATTTGGCATAGAAATCTCAACTAAGTACTAATGAAAATGACGCAAGTAATGCTACGTTGAGACGGCGGAGTTCCTCTAGGAACGTTAGTGCCATATAAGAAGAAGAAGAAGGTTTTAGGATGTAATAAATGTTTCTATGGTGTTAAGATACTCCTTCCCCCTCTCTTAGAGGGGGCTGCCGTACAAATGAAACACAAATTTTTGCATTACCCGAGAATTAATCAAGCAAATTAAACCAAATTAGGCATATGGAAACTTTAGGGTGCAATGAATGTTTCTATGGTGGTTAGATACCCCTCCCCCCTCTCTTATGGGTGGCTGCCATACAAATAAAACACAAATTTCTGCATTACTCGAGAATTAATCAAGTAAATGGGCGGGACGAAGTTTGCCGGGTTAGCTAGTAAAAAATAAATACTCCAGATAGTCGAGTTCGACCTGTATATTATATGTTGAGATATTAACACTCGAGAATTCAATCTGAAAATTGTATACTGCCTTTTTCATATGATCTTTCTTTCAAGTAGACGTGAAAAAAATATTGCTATTCAAAATATCCCGATAGATTTATTTACTGGTCTCCTTCAAATCTCTGCCACGTGCTAAAAACCATTATCACCCCAAGTATTTGATCTATGCCATGTTTGACATAATCCGTCTAGCTTCGGCTCTGGAGCGGTATACTGTCATTGAACAGTAATCAGAGCGGTTTGAAGTTGAAACTTGTACAATTCTAGCAAAGTCTATCCGGATTTTGTGATGGTGATCAATTTTCGACAAACCGAGCTCCTCCCAAGTTCACACGGAAGCCGTCAAACTTTACGGCAGTTCCTACAAGGCAATGAATCATTTTCCCCAAAAATCGTTGAAATTGCGTTTTGCGCAAATATCTCTCGATGCTACATCCACCCCCGCTTGTTGTTCCCTTATTGCGCACACTTTTCACAATAATTCATCGCCAAGGGAGAAAAAAACACATACACACACACACACTACCCAACGACTTGTGAGTTATGAAGGCAAAACGCATTAATCAATTTCTACAACTTTTCATCTGAATATTACCCCTAAAATATGACCTATTTTGCTAGAATCCACCAAATCTACCTTCTTCCCCCACGGGTTTCACCCCCGCACACCGCATCATCGCGAGCGGATGAGAGTGAAGCGATTTATACGCTTTCAGCCGCGGGTGCGCACTTTTTAAGCCCACCAGGTGACAGGTGAGCTTGCTCTGCAGTATTTCCCTGTCATGCTATCAATATTCCCAAGCTTATCTCTGCCGCGGACGCCTCCCACGCCCCCCCACACCACACCGCACCAATGACTGTATCACGCGTTATGATTTTCGGAATTCACAACCCCAACCCCAACCCCACCCACAACAACAATAACAACAACAACGCATACAGAGAGTGCCTGCCTGTGGTTAAAGTACACGCACTTGCCGGCGGAGGCTCTCACGGCGGGACATTAACATAAACGTGTATGAAAATGAAAAATTCATTCATTAATATTTAATTAACAGACTAATTTGGATTTTTAATTACTTCGCATTAACATTGGATTAAAATAAATGTTGTTCGAATGTTTTCTGTCGTTGTTGTTGTTGCTATCTTTCGGTTCCGTGTTTTCGGCACCCTCTGGAGACGATGAGTTGGCCCGCGTGTGTGTATCCCTTTTTTTGGGGGGGGGGTGTATGGCAGTTGTCATTGTTTTCAAGCGCAATTTATTATTTATATCGCGAGCTGATTGTTGAAATACAAAATAGCTTCGATCCGATCGTGGATTTAAGTGCGTACTCCGCGCCCCCTCACATGCACCATAAAATGGGGTCTTTTTTTTCGAGGGAGTAATTCATATTCATAAGATCCACTCGTTTGTTTTATTTTCCAGCTGAAACTTCTGCAGTTGTTGTTTGTTAATCGAAATCCCAGTCGAAAACAAAAACGAAAATACATGAAAAAATGAACATGAAAAAACAGCATTTGGCAACGGGTGCGCGGTCCTGTGGGACGAGGGTAAACATTTAATTTAATTAACCGTGTGAAGTTCAAAGCGGTTTTCTCTCGTACAGTTTTTCGCGCAATGTCAGCCAGTGAAGTGAATCACTCGGGAAGCTTTACATCCCATGCATTTTGAGCGGTCTTTGCAGTGGGTGAAACACAACAAAAAAAAAATGTATAATGCAATGCAAGTTTAATAGACCATGTGGGGGTAATTACGCCAATTGCCTACAGTTGATGGAATAACGCAGTTTGATTATTCGATGGAGATGCATTCATCCTGACGAATGTGGGAAAAGTGCGGCGATTGATTCACCCGGGATTGTATCTGCATCATTGCCACATATCGAAACCATCCAAGTAGGCGGCTTTTCCCCCCAACATCATGACCACAACATTTTGTTTCACGATCAAAGTTCGCTTGTTAATTCTGTTAATAGAGGAGATGTGTTTAAAACGCGCCTACCGGGCGACTTGATCAATAAATGCAATTGTTATGAGCAATCCTGAAGGTTAATGATAGTATCATACTACGCAAGTTTGACACTTGTAACGTGCTTAAAAAAATAATAAAAATAATGTTCTCTCGAATTTTAGATGTAATTTTCTACATCATTTCTGTAAGGTTTTTGTTGATGAAAACCGATTCAGAGGCGATTATTTTAAGTCAGATTCAGGGAATTGAGTGTCCGGCGAATGTCTGAAATGAAGAAAACTGAAGAGAAACAGCTCATATGCGAGTGATGCCAGATGTTCATTCTAATATCTCTACATGACACGAACAAATGTGTTTAAATTTAATCAAAATGATCAAAAATACGCATATCATAAGCTTATTTCTAAACAATGTTCGAGAAAATCACATATACACAAATAAAAAAAGTTTAATATGTTTTCCCGGCTTCAAAATGATACATATGCCTTTACATCTGGCATCTAGGCGGGAAAAAAATGCAGGGCGAACTGAGAGAACTCGTTCACTGAAGGAACTACTCTTTCTTTTAGCTGGCGGGCATAAAGGGAATACCACGATGGAGTCTTGGGAAGAATAAATACATTTTCTAAGTAAAAAGATTAATAAAACTTAACTAAACCGCAACAAATAAACGTTCTATGTAATAGAGTAATACTTTCACTGCCAACGGTGAAAAATTATGAATGAAAATAGTGTCTTAGAGGCGAATGAACTGAAAAGTTCAAACCCTCTTGAAGCCAAAAAGAAGAAGAAGAAGAAGAAATAGTGTCTGATAATAATATTGGGTTGGGGAAAAAGAAATGTCGTATTTCTGATCGAAATTTGACGCTTTATTTAACATACTTAAAATTAATACTTAAATTGAAGCCAGGTCCGGACTACACGGTGGGTGCAATAGGACATCCCATCCGAGCTCACGTAGCTTCCGGCGGGTCATCAAAGATGTGTGAGGCCGAGCGTTGTCCTGGTAGAAAACAACACCATTCCTATTGATCATTTCTGGTCGCTTCTGGTCAATCGCCTGCTTCAAACGGTCAAGCTGCTCACAGCAGAGAACCGAGTTGAGGGTCTGGCCATAGTTGAGCAACTCGTAGTGACTGATTCCCTTCCAATCCCACCAAACACACAGCAAACCTTCCTGGCCGTCAATCCGGGCTTGACGATGGTTTGGGTCGGCTCACCGCGCTTCGACCACGACTTTTTTCGCTTTGGGTTGTCGTACGTGATCCTTTTTTCATCACCAGTCACGATCTTCTTCAAAAATGGGTCGACTTCGTTCCGTTTCAGCAGTGCATCGCAGGCGTTGATTCGGTCTAAAAGATTTTTTTGCGTCAACTCGTGTGGCACCCATACATTCAGCTCTTTTTGGAATCTAATCGTCTGCAAATGGTTCCAAACGGTTTTATGGTCTGTACCCAGTTCCTGGCCAATCGAGCGAGTGCTCACATGCCGGTCTACTCGGATGATTTCAACGATTTTATCGGTTTCCACGACGATTGGCCTACCAGTACGGGGTGTATCTTCGACAGCCACTACACCAGAACGAAATCGATCAAACCATCGCTGTGCTGTGCGAATCGTTACAGTATCGGGTCCATAAGCTACACGATTTTTTCGGCTCCGTTGCAGTTTTACCTCGCAGGTAGTAAAAACGTAAAATATGTCGAATTTCTTGCTTGGTGGACTCCATCTTTGACGCGCTATAACTTGAGACTGAAAAGGACAATCACAACACTGTCAGAACGACACTCGTAGCACAGATTGTCGTCTTTAAATAGCCGTATAGTATGACCCGATGCGATAAGTACAACACAAGATATGTTTAAGTGTTGCCATATATTGACAATATACGACATTTCTTTTTCCCCAACCCAATATCATATAATAATAAAGAAGGCCTAATTATAATATGAATAAAGGGTGTGTCACATCAAATTGCATCACGGAAAAAACGCTGTAGAAATTTAATTTTTAGGAATTATATCTTCAGCTTTCGCTTATAATCAGATAAGAGTGTATAGATCAAGCTGGCCATGCTTCACTGTCAATTTTTCGTAAATTTGGAAAAATGTCGACGAACGAAAAAGAGCGTCGTGAATTAATCCTGCGCACTCATTTCGAGAATCCGGAGTTGTCACATCGGGACATCGGTAAGATGCTGGGAATCGTCCAATCCGCGGTCAGCAGAGTACTAAAACGATACTTCGGGAACCTAACCATCGACCGGAAGGTGAAGAAAGGCAAAAATGGATACTCCGTCAGTGAAAAAGATCCCAAGCGCGTAGTTAAGCAGTTTAGACGTGATCTGAGAAGTTCGGTCCGAGATGTCGCCAATAAGCTGAATTTGTCAAGTTCATTCTTCCAGCGGACCAAGCAGCGGGAGGGCCTGCGTACATACAAGGTTCAGAAGGCTCCTAACCGCGACGAAAGGCAAAACATGGTGGGGAAGACGTGAGCCCGGAAGCTGTACACCGAAATGCTGACGAAGCCGCATTGCCTGGTAATGGACGACGAAACCTACGTCAAAGCGGACTTTCGTCGCCCGCTCCCGCTGTTTTTCTTCTCCGCAGAGTACAAATTCAGCGTTCCGGAGGAGATTCGCAAGCAGAAACTATCCAAGTTTGCCAAAAAGAACATGGTGTGGCAAGCGATCTGCTCTTGCGGAAAGCGGAGCGCCCCCTTCGTGATGACCGGCACGGTAAACGGGCAGGTTTACCTTGAGGAGTGCCTACAGAAGCGCTTACTACCACTATTGAAGCAGCACGAGGGCCCGACCATCTTCTGGCCGGATCTCGCTTCGTGCCACTATTCAAAGGACGTGTTGGAGTGGTACGAAGCCAACGGGGTCACCTTCGTGCCATAGGAAATGAACCCGCCCAACGCGCCGGAGCTTCGCCTAATAGAGAAATATTGGGCGATTATGAAGCAGGCCCACCGGAAGAACCCAAAAGTTGTCAAATCGGAGGCGGACTTCAAGAGAAAATGGATTTCTGTTCAAAAAAAACTACAACCTGACGTTGTACAGAACCTTATGGACGGGATAAAGAGGAAGGTGCGAGCATACGGACTTGGGCTCGAAGTATGAATAAAAAGAAAATGCCAAAAGTTATTTAATAGTTTTTATTTTACTGTCTAAAATTTTCAAAAGGATCGGTCTACTGGGCGAATTTCTACAGCGTTTTTTCCGTGATGCAATTTGATGTGACACACCCTTTATATTCTTTCAATAATAGTTATGTAAGTTATGTTATGTTTTGAGCATTCAAAAAACAACAAATCATTTTTTTTTCATTCAAATTTTAACGATCTAGACAGCTGTAAAGCGTGCTAATCTGAAGTAAGCGTCTTCGCTTCACAGCAGTTCTAATACGATGTAGATGTCTATGCTGTAAATTCGATATCACGGGTACTATACTTCTCTCTCCTCTCTGCGAAGGAACGGTGTCGTTGTCAAAACAGTTTTGAATCAGAGTTCCTTCCAATTTAACCTTCCAATTAACACACCGGAAAGCAGTTGAAGAAAAAGCTAAAAGGTGCCCCCAAACCAAATCACTTCTTCTTCTTCTTCTTCAATGGCACTAACGTTCCTAGAGGAACTTCGCCGTCTCAACGTAGTATTACTTGCGTCATTTTTATTAGTACTTAGTTGAGATTTCTATGCCAAATAACACGCCTTGAATGCATTCTGAGTGGCAAGCTCTAGAATACGCGTGATCACAGTGCAAGTCGGAGGAAATTTCTTTGGCGAAAAATTCCCCCGACCAGAACGGGAATCGAACCCGAACACCCGGCATGTTAGTTATGACGCTAACCACTCGGCCACGGGAGCACCAAACCAAATCACCCGATCTATAAAAAATATTGTATACTAAACTACTAAATAAGAAATTTTGACTATTTTTTTGAACCCATATGAGGTTCAACAAAGGATCTATGGTAGAAAACGTACTTTTCAGTTTATTGTACGCCATTCTCGATAGCTTCAAGATAATTATTTGAAAAAAATACTGAAAGTGCATCTCATGATGGAGTATCGAGAAATATTATCAAAAAAAAAATTCATCAAAAATTGAAGTACTAAAAAATTTTTTAGAGATTCACCACTACTTTAATTCGTATTTAAATTTGATTCGCACCTTTTCTAGATATGTGTGAATTTTTTTTTTTGAGAATTTTAACTGTGTTGCGTACAGAAAAAATGTATTTCTAAATTTAGATTTTTTTTAGAATTTTGAGACCCATATTACAAGTTTAGTTTATATCTAAAAATGTATATTTATTTGTTTGTGTATTTATTATTTGTGTTGATATCGGTGATCTTTTTTCAGAATATTTGTAGAACTGCGCGGTACGAAACTATCTAATATTTTTTAAATATTATTTTGATTTCCTTTTTTTGTGATTTTCTAGCATTTAAAAAAATCTATTATTGTATTGTATTCGTGTATTCGCAAAAAGAGCTCCAAAGTATTGTTGCAAATTAGAAAATTAGATAATTTGTCTGGTTTAGATTTATATAGATTTATATAAAATAGATTTAACACTTTGACGGTCATGGTGTTTTGGCCAAAAACTTCGTAAAAACTTGGAGTGTCCAATGGTTGATTCTTATATTAGATGGTGCGAGGAACCCTCTTAGCATAGAATTTCATCCACATCTGCCATATAAGGGTAAAACTACCCGTGTGTCGTACCGCACATGCGGCCTCAATCCAAGGTAAACTAGTAAAATATCGATAAAAATCATTATATAAAAAATATATTTTTTCGAAGTTACTATTTTTATAACATTATTTCAAACTCGTAAAATGTCTTCTATTAAAACAATCCAGACATAAAAGCTTTTCGGAGCATTTCGGACAGCGATAAATTGTAATTGATAGAACAATACAAGCAGTGATACCAAACTATAAGATCGAAGTGTCCTGCTATGTATTGAGGTCAGTAGAAAACGAGAAACACATTTGTTTTAACGTAAAACGTGTGCTGTAGCGAACACGTTTGAATCTTTGGAAGATTTCGAGTGTACAGTGCTGCACTCATGGCCGTGAAAGTGTTAAATATTTGAAAAAGAAATAAAGTCCGACACCATTCCGACCAAATTCTCGAGGATTCCTTCAACAATCCCGTGAATGTATGATATACTACAGCTGTTTCATCTTGAGAACAGCGTTTGTTGCTGAATGCTGTATGTATTTAGGTGTTTGTCCTCACAATTTTGATGTAAAGAGAAAAAAAAATCCGTAATCTACTATTCTGAAAACTACTAGAAAAAGTGTAGTTAATTATAAATTGGCACTCCGTGTTCGAAGCAGTGCTTGGAAATATCTGTATCACATCAATCTTTTCAGCTGAATTTCCGGCCACATTCTATCATTATACTATTGCATTCGGGATACTGAAAATGAACCAACACCAAATCTCACAATCACAGCAAGCCACAGTTGGTTCATCCAGTTTTGTTTATTCTGTTTTTCGTTCTGTTCTGCGTTCACGGAATGTGAGCAAAAGAAAATATCCCTGGTTTTGTCATTCATTGACATTAAAATACCAGTTCATTCACTATCAGCATAGTTCTCGGACACTGACGAAACGGAGAAATGAGGATGATAAGAAAGTACAGAATGCTCATAATAGTGACAAGAAATTAAATTGTTCAAGCATGCAAGGTTTCCGTCTCAGTTAAATCGCTTTCATTTTACATAGTGAATATGCAATTCCAATTCCACTTGTCGGAAATGCTTCAAAAGAAGAATTCCGATGTAAAAACTATCGTCTTGACTCAAATTTCAAACAATTAAATTATTTTTTAATCCTGAACAAACGAGCATAAAATGTTGGTGTCCAAGACACGACCGCAATGGAAATACTTCGAGCTTCCTTTTGCAAACGGATCAAACTATGCTATAGGATTAGTGGATGAAATTGCCAACATCCAGCTTTGGCTGACGAAGTTTGCATTCGCTGCTCGGATCGATTCTGCAGAATGCCCTCTCGCCGTCCAAGCCTAAGCAATCCTTAGCTGTGAGTGTGCATGCAGATCTTGCTCTTTTGTTTGGCATTTCCGCTTGCGCCACCGTTTTGCGTTGCCCTTTCGGAGTAACTTCAAAAACAACTCAATAAGCAAGGCATTGACTCAATGAGAAAATCACACACATATCGGGATATTGACAATGAACAGTCACAACATTCCTGACAATTCAATGGCAATGAATAAATGTGAATGAATTCTCATGACTCGAGCTTTAAGGAAAGCTCGAGAGCACAGAATGAATATGAATGAACACAGTTGTAAATTTTTTTGCCGTCGAATGAATGACAGCAGCATCGACAAGCAAAATAAACGCGTTACACTGATAAAAATATATTTTCACTGTTACTTAACAAGCTCAATATTTCCAAGCCCTGGTTCGAAGTGTTCGAAAAACGTTAAGGAATTATTTCATTCAAATTATGATAATTTAGAACTGCTTTCAAGTGAGACAATCCGAAACAATGTATGTTTACTCCACGCGAACTCAAAACTATATGTAGATTTCTACACTGTTCCTTTGTTTTGATCGCGAATACCGTTATTCTCTCTTCTCTCATTCACATTGGCTATATCTCTAAGCTTCACATTTGCTGAGAAAAACAGCATGTGAGCATATTATATTTGTTCTGGGCTATTTAACACATTTATTTCTTTATCCACGGACTTGTGTGAAATTAGCGGATAAATGTTTTTGTTACGTGCAAGTTTCTGTTCAACGTCTTGCTGGATTTCATGAATAATGCATTATGTTAATTGAAATTGATTGTTTATCAAGTAACATCTTTCACAAATAATGATCATTAGATAGAGAATTGAATCATGTATCTTTCCACATAATCCATTTTTTTTATCGTGGCAGAGAAAAGTTATAGACTGAAACGGAAGCATGGGTCAATATAGGAAAATACACAGAAATTTGAAAATCAAAAAAAGTGAGTTATCGAAGTTATTCGATAGAGAAATATTTTGCTTATCTTGTTGAAAAGAAAGTTATTTGAAAGGACCCAAAACACATTCTCGAGATAGTACTTATTCGATATAGAATATTTTTATCTATCTTTAGAAAAAAAAAATTATTGGTCGGAAAAGAGTCTAAGAAAAGTTATAGCCCAAAACCTATAACTTTTCTTAGACTTGTATGGAGAAAATTGATTAATTTAAAGAAATTTTGAAAAAGTTATTTGAAAGAACCTAAAACACATTTTTGAGATAACACTCATTTGATAGAGAATATTTTTATCCATCTTCAGCCAAATTTTCGTTGGCCGGGAAAAAGTCTGAGAAAAGTTATGGGCCAAAATCTACACAAGTTGTAGGAGGAAAATTAATAAAAAATGGAAATAGAACTTTTGCACACTCCAAAAAAAAATTGAAGCAACAGAGGGCGAAGTCAAATTTTTAGGCGATTTTTGAAGTATTTTAAAATCGTGAAGTATCAACGCATGAGGATGGGATACAAATCACTTTACGGCATAATTTACATGGATTTACACGGAGTATTTTACAGAAAAATTTGTATCTCGATGTATGTAGATGTAGTGGACAAAACTATCGGGAAGAAATGAAAAATCGATTTCTTTCTGTTATTTTCAAAGATAGCTAATCCAATTAACGTTATCAAATATCTTTCATTTTATTTCTATAACGTTGTTGTAGTACTATTCAGTACAGAGATATTACTGTTTGAATGAGAAAAATCGAATTTGTATTTGATGATGAATGGTTCAATAAATAATCGTCGAAAAACAGTTTCGAAAACTCCAATACATTCTATACACCCAAGATTTTTTCACGCGGGGGATAGAATTTTGTTATAATTTATCGCAGTACACCAAGGTAGATGTATTTTGAGTATTATCTCAAATTTTCATTTTCAAGCCTATTGAGAATGGGGAAGCTCTTATAGTGAACCATATAGGAGAATTATTTTATTTTCTAGTTTGTCACCCTATAAAATATTTTCCATAGTGCTGGTGCTAATGTTTGGGGAATTTACAACGAACCAATGAATACAATTCAATTATAGAGTTCAGGAAAATAAAAAAAAAAGAATCGAATAGAATTTTTAGACTTATTAAATATTTTCGTACCGCATAGTTCTCGAAGTTTTGTAAAAAAAACAGAAATATCAAAAAACACATGCGAACATATTTAAACATAAATAAAAACAGTACTTCAGTAGTAGTTTCAAAATTCTTAAAAAAATCTAAATTTGGGAATATATTTGTTGGTACCGTGCAACATTGTTAAAATTCTGAAAAAAACACACATCTATAGAAGGCGTAGGAACACATTTAAATACGAATTAGTTCTAAATCTCTAAATCCTCAACAAAATCAATATTTCAAGGTTTTTTAGTACTTCATTTTTGTATTAATTTATTTTTTGATTATACATCATAGTTGGATGTACTTCCTGGGCTAAACGTGTTAATGTATTAACACCGTATGATTGAAAAACCTAGAATTTGAGCGTCTTCAAAAGAAAATTCCTAGCACTTTTGTTATAAAGCATCTAAAGTGCAGAATAGCTACAATTGACTCATTGTTAGTTAATCTACGTACTTACGTAGTTGTTACCTTATTTTCGAATAGTACAATCGAGATTTATCAATTTCCGCTTAGGGGGTGCGTATTACGCACTTCTCCTATACCGGCCCTCCTATATCGACCGAAAACAACAAACCCAAACCCTGGAGCAGCAAAATGCCCATCAAGACGAAACCCGGCGGGAAAGCCACCGGAAAGTATATCTGCAGTTGACAAATTAACTTTTGAAAACCTTTGCCTAATAGCAGCAGCAGCAGCAGCAGCTCACTTATTTGTCACCGAAATGAATAATAAACTCTTGAGAAAAGGCCAAAGCTAAATGGAGTCAAGGCAGCGGCAAAACAAGCGGAAAATCTCTCCGCTCTGCCGTGTGTTTGTGCGGGAAAAATATAACCACAGCGCAAACGAAAGCGCAAACAACCATATGTGAATTATGAATCTTCTCTTTGCGTGGGAGTGTGCAGCAGCGCGGTGGGTGGGAAACAGAATGAAGGAAGAAACAAAAAAAAATGAACCAACGACCGAACGCTAGACAAAAAGTGAACCTGTTCCTTTGTTGGAATAATTTATAATTTCAAATTTGGAACACATTTTTTTCCCTATTTCATTATTGTTATTATTATTGAGGAATGTGACTGTGTGTACGTGTGTGTGTGTGTGTGCGTGCTTTCACTCTTTTGTTTCCACGGAGGAAAGGTAGCATTCTATGGCAATATTTCATACTCCAGCGGAGAGCATCCCTTCGGAGCGAGCGGCGAAGGGGCCAAAGTCAGATCCAGCGAAAATGCTTTCTCCCAGCGATTGGCCGGAGCAGAAGGGTTTCCTGACAAGATGGGAAGGATTTGTGTGTACATATTTGGAATATTTTTCATATTTAGCAGCGGAAGGTTGGACGGAAGAATGGACGGATTGGCTGCCGACGAGGGGCGCGCGGAAGGTGTGTCTGGATGGGGACCGAGGGACCTTTCGCATATTGGCGCGACCTTTCTCCTCGTTTTGTTCTTCCAGGATTGCATGACGATGCGAGACGACGGCAGCAGTGTTCTAGATTTGTGTGTTGTCATACATCCCGGATTGGTCCGACACGGAGGAATTTACTAACTGCTGCCTGCTGTCGGTGGAATTGATGGCAGGAGCGGAATGCAGAAAATCTGACTTCCTGGGATGAAAAGCGTGTCCCTGCGGCCCCGACTGTATGGGCGAAGGATGCTTCAGCGTTTTGATTTAGTAATAAGTTACATCAGATGCGGCTTTAATGCTGCACAAATTTCCCGGCAACAGGTAAACTCAAATTTGCTAGGATACGATAGTGAATCGAACTAATTTGGAATAGTAATGACAAAAATACGCCACATCGAGCATTGCAAGATGTATACAGGGCAACTTTGATATAACGTACAATTTGCTTTCAAAACTGTACGTTATAACGAAGCACAATAAAGAACTCAGAAACATAGCTCATATTACTTTATTGATGATGATGATGATGATGACCCACCTCATACCCCTACAAAGGTTTGAACTGGCCGATTTATCTAATAGATAATATTTATATTTAACCAAATTAAGATATCAGTATTATAAAACAAAACAGCGAACTGACTCTGTTGCAAGTATGAATTTCTATTAATCGAACATCATAAATAGGCAAAAACTTTAAAAGAAAAACAATGGTCCTATCCTTATCAACATTAGCATAATGATAATCAAAACTTCAGACCCAAAGTTTTTTTAAGGCATGTCAAGAAAATTTCCAACCCGGGAAGATCCTTGACAGATTGGGAATCGAACCCAATGTCTAAAAGTGTCTACTTAGAACATGATAGAGATCTGCCACATTCAGAAATACTCGATATAACCATCTTATAAAAGATAGTTTACGACAATTCTGAATGAGCTATCCCCATTCCAGTTTCCACTTCAGACCCACATAAAAATTTCATTATGTATCAGTGTTTTGCCAGTGTTCCATTAACATAGTCCAGGCCCACCAAACGCGCGCGAGGCACAAACTCTCGTAGACAACGCTTATTACTTTTTTTTTTACAATATACATTAACAAAACAACAACAAAAATCATCATCATCAGTACGAACATGGTAGTTTAACCTGTGATGTTGTTTGGGTAGTGTTAGTAAATAATGCTTACAAAATCCCACTAGAAGGTAAAGCCAACCTTTCTCATGAGGTATCCCTTCATACTGTCGATTGAGGGTGAATAGATAAAATGACCGCTCTCTTGTTAAAAAAAAAATTTTTCCCTATAACAGTACCCTTTTCGGTTGTATGGGAGTCTTGATGATAGTTGTATGGATTATTCATATAATTTTCGTTCATTATTTAAAAACAAATATATTTTTGAGAAAAATGATTTTCAGTTTATAAAATAAATTTTAAATCAGCGTAATTTTTATGATTCATTTTCATATTTTTTAGTATTAAAAATATTAAATTATTTCCTCTATTTCATTCTCTAACTAAAATTTTTTTGGGTCTCAAACTTTTGAAGTTATTTTTTTTCGAAAAAAGCTGAAAACTACCTTAAATTTTGAAAAACTCAACTCAACCAACTCAAAAAGTATAATAACTACATAATTTTGGTCTGACAATGAAATATTGTCCAAGCTTTCATTGAAAAATAGCAAATTAATTAAAAAAAATGTAAGGGGTTGTACCTAGGACACGACCGCATTTTCGACGTAGAACAACTATACTGCCGTAATCTCGCAGTGACGCAAGCGCCAAAATTGACATTATACTTTTTTTGTTATAGATCGATAAAGAATACCAAATACTTTCAAACAACTGCGGAGTTTTACAGAAATGTGAAAAAATGACCTCGTAAAAGCCTAAAAACGGAGTGACGGAAGCGCCATTTCCACTGTGATATGGCGCAAGCGCCATTTTCCCTATGGTGTGTCGTAATTTGATTGTGATGCGAAGTAATTCTTTTATCTTATCTGATAGCATAGAATGGATTAGCAGGGACAGCAAAACTTCACATAACAACATCTTCCGTAATAAACGTTTAGCATAATGAAAATCACTTTTCCGAAAAGCTCGTCATGCCAACCATTTTAATTCAAAACAGTCCATCCCCATGCAGTGCTACATTTATAATAGCAATTTTGTTTCAGAACTACAAATCATGTACTTTGCTCTGTTTATAAATCTCGTCAAATATTTAAATTCATAAAATCAAACTCATCTCAAAGGAAAAAATTATCCTTGATCGATCACATATTGAACATAAAAATTTTGACTAATTAGTTTAAACTCATCAATTTCTTTGTTGATTACAAGAATTGATGTCTTTCGATGGCAATGATGTCTTCTATCCTCAGGTATCAAGCGATAAAGCTTCTTGACGCTGTTTACTTTCTCACCTGCTCATTTCTCTTTCAGATGGATTGAAGCTGAGTGTTGATTGAAGGATAAATGTAGGATTTGGTGAAAAGCTGCACTTTTCTAAATCCTCCATCGAAACGCATTTTGTAACAAAACTCAAAACATCCTCGCATAAACTGTATCTGCTTTACATCGGATGATTTTGGACGGCATTATTTTATGTTTTCAATGTTTTCAATTGCATTTTGGATTGGAAAAAAATGGTGCTGTCTATAATTGTTACAATCGGGTTCTCAACTATGTCAGCCTGTTCAACGCATGTTACAAAGTCGGAAAATGTGTAGAACTTCTCTCCCTGATGCCTTCTCATGCTCCGCTCAACAGCGGCATTTAGGAGAAAATAATTGGAAACAGATTCTCGCATACTTTTATGGATGAACGCCAATCGGTTGTGGAAACAGCGATTAAAATTTGCTGTTTCCACAACAAACTGGCGTTGGCAATATAGCTCAAATAAAACGGCATTTTTTCAAAAATAAAACCGATGGCAATGTTTTTCCATCATGTGTACACAATTTGTACAGATCAGATTTCCGTAATGTACGCGTAAGCTGATTATACATGCAATTTTACGAAAAGTCCCGTACTGAAAATTCGTCTCTCTGGCGCTTGCGTCACTTTGCAAGATTACGGTAGTATATTATGCAATCCACTTGTTTACCACTTCGAACATTATTTTAAAATGCATTGAATTTTTTTATAATAGATTATGTTCTTCGTTACAAGTAAATTTGATGAACGTCCTTTTACGTTTGATATGATGCCTACGACTACCAAAATATGTGAACGGAATCATTGTCAAACGATCATTGTGTTTTACATTTCCCTCAGCAATTATTTCACACCTATAAAAGTACGTTTAAGGGAAACATATTCCGGTCTGCACAACCACAAGCGTGTACAAAAATACTCAACACCAAAAATACCCCCGACTTGCATGTATTTGCAAAGCGGATTCTTTCAGGCACAATAATTTTGAGGTCCGTGTTAGGGAAACACAGCTCGGTGGGAACAAAAATACCCCCGACTTACATGTATATTTGCAAAGTGGATTTCCACAGGTACATCGATTTTGAAGTCTGTGTTAGGAAAACCGTAAATCGGGCCAATCAAAACTTGTCAGTTAGGGCGTTTAAATAACGCTTGACATTTTACAGTTATTCAATTGTTCATCTAATAAGAGAAAATTATTTGTGATCGACGCGTAAAAATATTTCCTATCAATTGATGTAAACATCTTTCCGATCTATTAAGAAATGTTCGAGTTGCAAGCATTCGAAATACGGGTAGGATATCGGGAGAAACATATCGGGAGAATAAATATATGAGAAAAATGAAATTCTTCCAGTTTTCATGAATTTAAACCGCGAATTGTAATGCATATCATTTCAAACAAATATTAGGGAATTTCCGATTCGATTGGTATGCAAATCATGTGAATTCGTTCACAGTGAAAATAGTTATTAACGTTAACTTTATTTCATAAAAACGTGACCTGTTTTCTGATTTGGCACCCTTCCTGGAAGACGTAGTTCTACGTCAAAAATCATTAAACAAAATCATTTTGCAAATTTAATTTTTTTTTGACGTAGGACTACGTTATACATTAAGGGTGCCAAATCAGAAAACAGGTCACGTTTTTATGAAATAAAGTTAATGTTAATAACTATTTTTGCTGCGAACGGATTTTAACGATTTGCATACCAATCGAATCGGAAATTTCCTAAGATTTGTTTGATATGCTACATGTTACAACCCCATAGTCTGTATATGGTTTAAATTGATGGAAATTGAAAGCATTTCCATTTCCCCATACATTTGTTCTGTCCATTTGTGTGCTTTTCCGAACAGAGCTATCAATAACGAGCAACTTATGCAGCCGCTAGAATAGAAACAGTCGGAGACGAATGAATCGTTGGATTGAAAGTCTCCGTAAACAAAGGAAAAGAAGAAGAAGAAGAATAGAAACAACAAAGGGGGATAGCGATAAGAGAATATTTGCGAAGTAAGTAAGCTATCGCTAGCGTATAAGTATTGCATCTCCTTCTCAGAATCTTTCTGTGCCCGAAACAACAAAGGACGCTTATTCTGCTCGTTTTGTGTTTTATGTATCCCCTTGAGCTGTGAACGTTAGCGAATATTTCACATGAAGTTTATCGCTGCAGCTTTGTGCATCTGTTAGACGTATTGTTCTCGCAAAGGCAAGAAAGAATCGTTGCTTCCCTAAATGATTCTACAAAACAACGCAAGCCAATCAACCTTTTCTTTTTCCCCGGAATTTTTTACTAAAGAGTTATTTATGAACTTTCGACGTATTCGCAAATGATATCCGAAATGATAAACCAAAAAATTAAAAAAAAAGGATTGCGTAGTCCTACGTCCTAAGCGGTCGTGTCTCGGATACAACCTCGTGAATTTTTTCTCAATAACATTAATTTATATATTTTTTACATGAAAATTTCAAAAATTTCCTATATTTCTTTCTTTGACCAAAATTTTGTAGGTATTAAAGTTTTGGAGTTGTAATTTTTTTTTGTAAAAAATTAAGGAAAAAAAACTTTGGCCCTTTCTAAAAAAGTAGTCTAATTCTTTTTTGGAGATTTCAAGTATGCAAGTTATTCGAATGACCAATGTCTTCACACCCACAACGTTTCACTGCAATCTGAGATGGTCTCGTAGAATGTTGTTAATCATTTTCTGGATGATCAAGGCTAATCCCAGAATCTCAAAAAATCTCGACACGAAATTGGATTAAAACTACAGTTCATAGAATGAAAAAAAAAGACTATTATAGCACACAGTTCACTTACGAGGAATACAGCTCCCGGTTTACTCACAGTTTTTTTTTCACATAACATATCCGAACATCAAAGAGGTGTTTTTTTCGTTTTTGAGTAACGATTTTTCAAAATTAACATGTTTCAAGTTTTCGTTCAATATTCCTATACGACTTGGCCTCATCTATGCGACCAAAATCGGTAAAGAACAAACTTATCAGTTTTCACGAAAATCTGGGAGCCAATATATCAGTTTGGCATGGAATGGCTGTATGTATTGCTTCTCCTTAATGGATTTTGAAGACTTTTGAAAATCTTTCTATTGCTGTAAATTTAGTTTTTCAATTCCACGAAAAATGTTTCTTGTCGTTTTTGTCTCTCTGTCTTTCGTTTTTTCTGTTTTTCTGTCTTTCTGTCTTTCTGCCTTTCTCTCTTTCTATCTCTATTTCTCAATCTCTCTCTATCTTTCTCTTTCTCTCTCTCTATCTTTCTCTTTCTCTCTCTCTATCTTTCTCTTTCTCTCTCTGTCTCTCTCTCTTTCTCTCTCTCCGACAAAATCGATCCCGTAGAATCTTTTTTTAACTTTGGTGTTCTTACAGCTCTTTTTCTTCCTGATCGTGGTCTGTCTTTAATTTGGAAACTGGGTATACTTTTAATAGGAAGTAAAATTTCATTTTGAGAATGGAAATTCGTTTGAACGGACACAATTGAATACAAGCAACTGGCGCATCTATGACACCGAAAACCTTAGCAATCTGTCATTTCAGATCATTTTAGCAAAACATTTGTTGGTGCTGACAATTTCTGAGGTAAAAAATGTCGAATGAAAAATACTAGATTGAATCAGACAAAGAGAAGTTCGTGAACTGCAGAAAACTGGTATGAGTAATCGGGATATAGGATTAAGAGTAAACAAATCCGTATTGCACAAATATTGCGGGGATGTGGCTACTTTAAGTACACTAAAAAGGCCACGAAACTGAATCTTACTCCAGCACATATTCAGTCTCGATTGAATTTTACCAAAAAGCATATGCATGGCGAAATGAATGGGATATCGTTGTATTTCCGGATGGAAAAAAGTTCAATTTAGATGGTCCTGATCGTTGTACATACTACTGGCATGATCTGAGGAAGAAACTCGAGGTCAAGCAAAGCCGAAACTACCCCTCTTGCTACCAGGATGAACTCAGAAAAGTACGTGGAAACACTGAAGAATTTTCTGGCACCATTAATTTACTTTTCAGCAAGGCAATGCAGCCATCCATGTCAGTAAGAGTAATATGTAGAGGTTTTCGGAGCGAGTCATCAAGGTCTGGGACTGGCCAGCACGTAGCCTAGACCAAAATCCAATTGAGAACTTCTGGGGAATTCTTGCATCACGTGTGTACAGCGGTGGAACGCAGTCGGGAACAATTCGAGAACCAGAAGCTGTTGAGAGAGATTCCTGGAGGTATATCGCTGCTGCATGGCTTGCAAATCTCGTTAATTACATGCCAAACAGAATTTTCGAAACTAATCGCAAGAACGGGAAGCAAACTAAATATTGACTATTAATTTTGTTAAAAATGTTAACTAAGTAATTGTTCTCATTAATACAAACTAAAGTGCGTTCTAACGAATTTCCTCTTCTACAACCTATTTTTATTTCTTACTAGCTGACCCGGCGAACGTTGTTCTGCCATATAAACTCGAGGAATATTTTGGTTGGTAAAAATAACTATAATACAAGAAAAATAAATAACGAATATATTTTAACAGAGTTTGTATGTTATCGTTCAGATCTGTAAAATTGATCTGATTGGTGATCACTGCGAAACAAACACTCTATCCAAATTCTATGAGAGCAGGTGATGATCTTGCTGCTTTATGTCATTGTAAAGAAACAACGCTTCAATTTATATTCTAGTGCATTTGTATTGGTAACTATCATACACTGCATGATTTTCATATTTGTGTGTGCAGGTGTTGAGCGTAAACAAATGTTTTTGTACTTTTCAAGTGTCAAGTTTCTATAAGACCAGTTACGATCAATTTGTAAAATGCCGAAAGGAAAAGTGCTCACGGAGAGAGAAAAAGGACAAATCGATGCATTTCACCAAGAAAATGTTGGAGTTAGGGAAATTGCTCGTCGGTTAGAATGATCCCATCAAGTAGTTCTCAATTATTTGACGAATCCTCAAGATACGGGAAAAGATCTCAAGGATCCCGGTATGCTTCCTGACCGGGATAATCGGGAAATAGATAGAACAGTTTCGAATCGCTTATGCAAATAAAGTAATTTTTGGTTTATGCCATAGCGGCATCATCACTGATACAGAATCTGTTCGATTTTTTTTTTGTTTTAGATAACCAGAAGGGCTGAAATCGTGTACGCCATGGAACAACTTTTTTTAACCCTCTCACTCTATTAGCTCTTAATTATTCTAGTTATAAATATTATTTCTCCGTTCAATTTTGGTTTTATTGTTAAAACATAGATGAACAAACAATGATATAATAGATAGTTAAAATATTCTTTGTTTTATTTTTACGGAACTCGAAAAAACGTCCGAACTTCGTGTCTCTACACTAGAATACCCCCTTAATAGACTCAAATCTGATAATCCGTTCTTCTGTGATGATGAGTTATACGTACGTGGGAAAAACCTTATTTTATATATAAGATTCATCCAAATAAGATCTTAGAATTGGAAGCGATACTGTAATAAACTATGATTCGGTGGGGCCAACCAATGTTGCCACTGGTACAGATTTTTTCGTTATTTTTGGTACAGATTCTGTACGGTACAGAGTATAGATTTTCGTCAAAAAGTACAGATGAGTACAGATTTTTTCCCTCGTATGAAATTTAACGGACGGTGCGACGTATGTTTCGCCTCAGATGAACAGATTGAATCGTTTGTTCCAGACTTAAAAATCTGAATTCACGATGCTACATGAAGAGCTGAAAGATTTTTATTTGATCATTCTCACTAATATCTGCCAGGAATCATACACTGTTTCATTGTCCAATGCTATTAAATTTGATGATCATTTGAAGAGCGGCAAGAATTTTTAGGTTGGAATAACAGCAGAAGAAACTATCAGAACAATGGACAGCGAAAGGCAGATCGTTTTCAAGGATATTTATCGCAAGCAAATGAGAAAAAGATTCGATTTTGATGATCCGAGGCTGCGGCAATGTCAAATCCCAGTAGTTTTTTTTCCAATTTGACAAGCACTAACAATGTGTTATAAGCATTTCCAGGATTAATGGAAATATACATGATCTGGAGGATTAATTCCGTATCCTAAAGGTGAAATAACTCCGTAAGGAAATCACGGTTTCAGAAAACGAGCATGTGCAGGATTGGTGGACAAAAATTCGATGTCTAAAAATAATTGACGGTTCGATCGCATTTCGGCGCTTCGAAGTCTTGTTCCTAACGTTCTCACTACGCCTCACTCCTCGGAAACTGTCGAGCGATTTTGACGTAGGACTACGTCTTCGATTTCTATATAGGGGGGTCCCTCTACGAAAAATGTACCGTTTATTAAGAGCTTTCAAATGCATATTATGCAGAATCGTTCTTACGACATATGTTAGAATATATCCCATTAGACGGCAAAATTATCCACAATTTTTTTCGCCTGAGACATCAACAGTGGAAATGATAAAACAAGTGAAAAATTTAACAAATAAAAGAGGTATGTTTTGCGAGCGGGTGCGAAGGTAAATCATGTGTTATGCATTCTTTCTCCCAACTTCGCTCCCATAAATGTTGTATGTAACACAAAATTGCGTGCAATGATTCGTTGTAGCTAACAGATTGGCAAGGTGTTAAAGTAATCAGATGCAAGATTTCATGCATCACTCAAACTTCATGCGAGATTTCATCAAAGCTACGAGAAAAGTGTCACCCATACAGTGATCGTTCATTAATTAGGAGGTGGCAGCGATTATCATGCGAAGATTTATTGAGATATTAATATTCTTCATGGCTCATACTCATAATTCTCAATGATTCAATTCCTTCTATGATAGATTGAGCAGTAGAACCAATACGACATGATTGTGATAGTCTGCAAACGAGCATTATTTCATAGAAAAGGCGTGAGTATTTTCAACTTGTTTTTTCGTTTCTTCCCCATGAATTTCATATTCAATGTAATCAATGACGATATAATTTTTTACCGATTCACATATACTTCATCTACCATTCCAAACTGTTATGTGTCCCACTGATATGCATTAATCATTTTCAATTAGACAGTTGAACAACCTGCCAGAAACAGGTTGAAGGTTATAAGTTCAAACAACGAACGGCCCTTCTCAGGGCTACTATTTAGAGTTTCAAAAAAGTTAAACTAACAGATTTCTGAACAATGGAAAGAATTACATTTGAAATGACCAAGTGTTCTAAACAATCACAGTCCTACGTCAAACTTCCGTCCGTGCCCCTAGACTCAGACCCTTCTACTTTTTTCTGAATATAATCAGAGCAAAAATAAGCTCCGATATCGGCACAGCAATGATACGATGAACACTATTTTGAGAAAAAAAAGATTGATTAAACATCGTGGCGGCCGCTCGAAAATTTTAATAAATGATAGTATGCAGTCTTGATTCAGAAAAACTATGTTTAAGCATAATGAAACACACGAATGACTTACAAATGTAAATGTTGTATTTTTATTTAATAGTTTTTTTTTAATAATAGTTTTTTCTCTTAAACACATATTTTCGATGGTAAAGATATTTGGTACAAACTTTTGGAAAAAAGGGTACAGATTAAAATGTGGCAGCACTGGGGCCAACATTTGTAATCGCTGTGGAGCAATTATTGTTTGTTGGCTTACTGAAGCACTAAGAAGGTAAGGCTCTGCGTTTAAACGAATTTTCCACACTACATTAGGAGGTTATTGGCAATCCCACAAAATTGTGAATGAACTTTTTTGTCACGGTGTCTATGTTGCTCACGTTGTCGTATAGTGCACGGTTTTCCATTAATCGGCGGCTCTGAACACTTAGGGCTATCAATAAACTATCGTGAAATTCAATATCGTCGTAATATTGAACCGTCCTGTGTGCAGAGTAGTTTTCACCTAAACAGCTCGTTGTTTGTGTAACATTGACTAGCCAGAAACATGTTGTTTCGCCTACTCAACTCTCATGTCGTATTTTACCGGAAGGCAATTCAATAGATTTAAACCATTCCACAAATACCAAAAATTGGGATTGAATCAAAACAAAGCTTCCGAAACACCGTCGTGAAAGGATAAATCAGCTCAACCCAGTCTCACCGCACGAGGAGCAATAGCAGCGCCAACAAAATATGGCTGACAAGAAAGGAGCCGAAAAATGTAACGTACAGTCTAGGGAAAACCATCAACATTGGTTTACCCTTCTCCTAGAAGGATTTTTTATATTCCAGGCCGTATGTAAAGGATGAAGGAAGTACAACAATAACAAAAAAAAAACGACCCATAAAGCATTCACCCGTGAGCCTGTGTGTTAAAAAAGCGTGTTATTCGGGTTGTTTTTCGGGAAATACCTGTTGCAGAAGAACATTGTGGTGCAGAATTAACTGGCTGACGGTGTGCATTATTCATATCCCCCCTCTGTCTCGGGGTGCCATCGGAAGATAGTATGGCGTGGCGCACGACGACGGCAAGAAACCTAACCAACCGACCCGGGAAGGTGTGTGGATCTGGGTTGTAGCTCAAAGAAAAAAAAAAAAAAAACGAAACGCGGAAAATATGTACATCGGCTTTTGTCTGCTAGGGCGATGAAAAATATAGGGTTTATTTCATATCAATCAAATAGCGTGGCGAAATTGAAAAACGAAAAAATATGGAAGATCGAAAAAACACACGAGAAATATGTTTCTCATTCTGACTCAGGGCAGAGCAGAAACGCCACAATGTAACGCACGTTTCTCGTAACTCTTATCAGGGGGCAGTCACGTGTCGTTTGTCTGCACAGCCCTGGGTGCTACCCACCGCAGCCTACGGAACGCGAATCGTGTCATAAACTAATGACGTGATTGCCTCCATTCATCATGAATACTAAATAAAGGCATTAGAAGGGCGGTTGGCGCGGTTCGCTGCGGTGTAATGTCGTTAGGGTTGCATTAGCAGGTACTTTAGTGAAGTTACGCATGCGATTGGCGTGTCGACGTCGCACTAATAGTAATCGCTACCGTCCGTCCGTCCGTCTCACGGCATGTAATGAGAGTTTACCCAAGGAATCGACACACAATTCCCTCTCCCCCTGGTTGGAACAAAGAGCCAGCCAGGATAAAGCCAGCCTTGCGACCTGCGTGATTACCTGTACCAATGTATTCACGGAGACAGAGATTGCTATCGTCACGAAGTCAAGCATTGACCTTCGGAGTCATTCCCCAGTGACTCCAGATTGCATTGACACGTGACAAAGAGTCTCACCGCTGAGTGAGACATGTAACATCCATTCTGTCAAAAATCGATGGCGCCGTTAAGCTCTAAGCAGTCTATAATAATGACCCAAAGTTTTCAACATTTTTTTTTTCATTCGCTTTACGCCATTGCCAACTTGGATTGCGCTCCGTCGTGGCTCGTTTACAATTAGAAATTTTCTCTGCAATTATTCCGACAATTCTACCCTCTGTTATTGTTTCCATTTCCTGCCGCCAGGATGGTCAGCGCGCGCGAGAGAGCTGCGAAGAAAAAGATGCTGCTGCTGCCGAGGGAATACGCCAGCATCCGACGAAATGGCATTCGTGGGGAACATTAAGGGCAATAATTCGAAGCGAGTTTCGGTTGTAAATTTTACAAAGTACAACCAACAGCAAGAACAGCAAGTTCACACACACTCACCCCTGCGAAACAAAACAAACGCATGGTTGGGAAAAGCGGGCAACATTTTGCCATAATTTTCATTAGAAAATAAACAGAAATTGCTGTAATGGCACGGCGACCGTCGGCGACCAAAAAGTGGGTGCTGCTGTGGGGATGGGTTCCTTCCGTAACTACTGCGGCGGATAGCTCCGTTTCTTGCTTTGGCATGGCGAGGAATAACGAAAACAAACAGCCATTGCGGTAGTGGTGAGGGGGATTGGTCGGTGAGCGTGAGAAAATGGTGCTTTGGTCCAAAGTGCGCTTTTTCCCACCCCTCGATAGGGCTGTCACATGCGGAACAGTAACAGCAGTAGGGCTTGGCTTGGCTTGGCAGGCAGGCCTGCAAAAAGTTTTCATTTTATCATTTTCTTCTGCGGCCGCGTGACTTGGTTGGACTCCGCGGCATTTCGGAGTAGTCACCGCTGTCTGCACCGGAGTATGTGTGTGTGCGTTTGTTGTTTTTTTTCCTCTCGTTTCTCATTACAATTAAAAGTTCGTTTTTCCTCCCCTGGTTTTGTTTTATTACTCCTCTGTTTACTGTTATTGTTCTAATTCAAGTTTGAAACAGAACTGGTGGTCGCTTTGTTCTAGTCTCCTCCCCGTTGCGCCTTGCGATGGGATGGAACCAAACGAACTCTCCTAGCTTTCGTTCCTCCAGTTTAGTGTTAGTTTTGTGTGCTTAAATTAATTTAGAAAGTTAATTGAATTTCTGTTTTTCCTCAACGCTAAAAGCGTCCGAGTAATTTACGAATTAAGGCATTTGTAGTTTCAGAACGGTAACACTTTTAACTTGATTATTGTCATACTCGCCTTCCGGGCAGAAGGGATGCTCGCTGCCCGTGTCTTATTTATTGTGAAAAATTGCTCATTTTTAACCCGGAATAATTGCCACTAGTATTGGGTCCACCTACTGCCAACACTTGCCCTCATTTGCTTTTCTCTTTCATCTTCTAATTGAGATGACTCCATACATTCGCTTTTGGATGTCCTTCTTGAAAAGGTGCGCACCCATCCCCGCCCGAATGACTTGTTTGCTCTGAGCTAATATTGACTGGAAACTAAAACTTAATTTGAATGCTATCATAAATAGTTTCCGGCGAAACCAGCCAGCAAAAATGGTAACACCCCCATCCCGCCACTAGCAACACAAACCAGCATCCAGCCGTCAACTCAGGTATCGCAATTATCCTTAATGATTTAATGTTTGCGTATAAATTAGTTTCGTTTGCTCTCCATTCGTATCCATCTGCTACTGCTACTTTCGTTCGATGGGAAATAAACTTTTCGTTCCAGCAGCAACTCGGTGCCGAGTGGTACCGCCGCCGCAACTTATGTTGATTGTGTCCCCGAGAGCGTTCCCATCCTGCTTACCCACTCAACACACCTGTAGAGGAGTTTTTGACCAATTGTAACCTGAATAATCTACTAATTATTGGGGTGAATGGTTGTGAGTTGAATCGCCAACGACTTATGTCGTACTTTTTTTTTCGTTTTCTACTCGTTTGTATCCATTTATTCGCCTCATTGACAGTTGAAAAGTTGCAGAAAGCACTCATTGCTGATCCGACAACTATAGGATACTATCTAAATTTCAAAGCTGGTTCTGGTTCGAGTTCGAGTTGCAAGTTACTGTTCACGCATCGGTGGAATGTGGTATGTTTTTTTTTTATTTATTTTTAATGATACTGCATCCCATTGAGAGATTAGATCTTCTTCACAATTTTTCGCCAATAATCCCGATCCATGGCTGCAGTTCTCCAACTCCCGGCTGCGCCGATTCTTGCCAAGTCCTGCTCCACCTGGTCCAACCACCTCGCTCGCTGGGCTCCTCTCCTTCTTGTTCCTACCGGATTCGATGCGAACACCATCTCTGCAGGGCTGCTGTCCGGCAATCTTACAACATGCCCTGCCCATCGCACTCGTCCAGCCTTGGCGACTTTCTAAATGCTGGGTTCGCCATAGAGTTGCGCCAGTTCGTGGTTCATTCTCCTTCTCCATACTCCGCTTTCCTGTACACCACCGTATATTGTTCTGAGCACTCGGCGTTCGAAAACTCCAAGCGCTTGTGAGTCCTCTTCAAGCATCGTCCATGCTTCGTGCCCATAGAGAACAACCGGTCGAATTAGGGATTTGTACATGGTACACTTCGTACGGGGTCGGAGTTTGTTGGACCTCAAGGATTTGCGGAGCCCATAGTAGGCTCGACTTCAACAACTTGACAATGCGTCGTCGAATTTCACGGCTGTTGTTGTTGTCAGTTGTTATCAACGAGCCAAGGTAGACAAATTCCTCTACCACCTCGAGCTCGTCGCCGTCGATCACAACACTACTACCAAGAAGAACTCTGTTGCGATCAGTCCCTCCTGCTAGCATGTATTTAGTCTTAGACGCATTGATCCCAAGCCCAATCAGCCCTGCTTCGTGTTTCAGTCGGGTATACAAGTCAGCTACCGTCGCATGTGTTCTTCCGATTATGTCCACGTCGTCGGCGAAGCAGATAAACTGACTAGACTTGTTGAAAATCGTGCCACGCATGTTGAAGCCCGCTCTCCGCATAACACCTTCCAGCGGCACGTTGAAGAGCAGACAGGAGATTCCATCGCCTTGTCGAAGTCCCCTGTGAGTCTCAAATGATTCCGATAGCTCACCTGAGATCCGCACACTGCACCGCACACCGTTCATCGTTGCCTGAATCAGTCTTGTCAGCTTTCTTGGGGAAAGCCGTGTTCGTCCATGATCCTCCATAGCTGTCGTCGGTCGATTGTATCATATGCGGCCTTGAAGGCGACGAAGATGTGGTGTGTAGGGACCTGATACTCGCGGCACTTTTGGAGGATCTGCCGCAGTGTAAAAATCTGGTCCGTCGTCGAGCAACCGGGCATGAATCCGGCCTGATAACTTCCCACAAATCTACTTACTATTGGCGATAGGCGGCGGAAGAGGATCTGAGACAAAATTTTGTAGGCACCATTTAGGATTGTGATGGCACGATAGTTCCCACAATCCAACTTGTCGCCTTTTTTATAGATGGGGCAGATTTCCCCATCCTTCCACTCCTCCGGTAGCTGCTCTGTATCCCAGATCCTGACTATCAACCGGTGCATACACTCTACAAGTTTTCTCGGCCCTCCCTTGAAGAGCTCCGCTACGAGGCCATCCTTACCAGCTGCTTTGTGGTTCTTGAGCTGATTAATGGCCTCCTTAACCCATCGTCGGGGGTGGTACGTCGTCGTTGTTCATTGCACCGGTGTAGTACTCCTCAACGCCGTCTAGGTCTCCTGTCTGCGCGCTGTTCAGGTGTTCATCGTAGTGCTGCCTCCACCTTTCGATCACCTCGCGTTCGTTCGTCAAGATGCCTCCGCCCCTAACATGGGGATCAGACGCTGTTTTGAGCCGCACTTCCATGGTGAACAGACGCTCGGATATGTGGTATGTTACATACGATCACTTAAACCCGTAATCGTACTCCACCATGCAGATCTCTTTTTCCTTCTTTTGAAAATCGGAAACAAGCTTTCGGAACATTCTATTTAGATAAAGTTATAGTGTCATATGAGAGTTACAGTCAAAGCTCTCTATAACGACAATCTTTATAGCGACAAATCTCTCAATAACGACATGTCTAAAGGTCCCTTCAAAATCGCTTAGAATTTCTTTCTTCATTGCAACATTTCTCTGTAACGATCTTTCCCTATAACGACACATTATCGCTTTTATTTACTAAAACATAACAATCCCTATTGCGACAATTTCAATTTCACTCCACTCATAGTGTGTGTATGTGTGTCAATGTCAGTGCCTACGAACGTAAATAGTCTAAGTTGTGTATTATAAGGTTTAATCAACTTTGAACATCTGTTCACGCCCAATTGATTTAAATTTTCGGATACTCACAAAAACAGAAATTTAAACCATAGATGATAGGGTAAGCTTATTGAAACAAATTAATCGAAAAATTGTTGTACAAGAATCCCGTCCTGGAATGAAATTGCATTAAATTTTCAATACACTTAAAAATGGAATGTATTGTTTGCGCAATTGTTGTATGGATAAGGCTTCTGATATCAAATTCAGGCACTAACTTGAAGTATCGTTAGTTTCACTTCGAAAACATTCACTGCTCAACATGGTTTTTTTTTTAAATCATTTATTTTCAATTGGCTCAGCAACGTTAAGCATCAATGAGCCGTGTTTGTGAATAGGGAAAAGCCCTTGTGAGTAGAACTATGCAAATGTTCTTTCTCAAAAAGGCATAAAAACCCTATAGTTTTTTCAAGAAATGATACAATATAAATAATTATATAACAATACATAATAAAATAATATTTGAGGCTTCTTCTTGAGAATTTTTTGATAGAGATAACCACCTCCTTGAAGATTGCGTGCGAATGCGTGAATCTGAATGTGTTTAAGTTCTGAGGGAAATAGTTGGAGAAAAATTAAAACATTAAAACCATAGATTATCGGTAAATAATAGAATTATTAATAACAAAAAACAAAAAAAGTTGGAGATGTAAACGATAATTAAAAATAACAGAAAAAATACACACATACTCATACTTGAAAGTGTATGGACTTGAGGAAATAATATATCAACGAAATAGCATCGAGATTGCGTGTAGCCAGAACGTCGCGGATCGAAACATAGGGTGTCATTCCCTTTTCGCGGAAATTTTCTATTAAAGATAACCTGTTATTTTGAAAATAAGAGCAATACCACACAATGTGATCAATATCGTGATAACCTATACCGCAAACACATAAGTTACTATCACTAATATTAATTCGGAAAAGACGTGCATTCGAGGAATAATAATTAGACATTAGTCTGCACACTACCCGTATGAAATCACGAGAATAATTATATCCTTTGAACCATGATTTGAGGGAAACTTTAGGAATGATAGAATACAGCCACCGACCTTTATCACTTCCATTCCAACTTGTCTGCCAAGATTCAAGTGCACGTTCACGAGGAATATTGAGATATTCATCAAAAGTAATGGGCCTATGAAATAAGACTCCTTCCATTGCGCCCTTTTTAGCTAGAAATTCTGCTTTTTCATTTCCTGGTATCGAACAATGAGAGGGAATCCATACAAAAGTGATATTAAATGATCTACTCATCAAAACACTTAAAAGCTGTTGGATTCCAGACAAGAAATACGAAGAATATCTAGACCTTACCGAACGAAGTGCCTCTAAAGAGCTGAGACTATCAGAAAAGATGTAAAAATGTTCGGGTGACAAGGACTGAATATGTTGTAAAGCAGTGTATATCGCAGCCAATTCCGCAACAAACACCGAACAAGGTAAACTAAGCTTACGGAATGTGGAGAAGTCAATATTAAATACCCCAAAGCCTGTGGAACCATGAAGACTGGATCCATCAGTAAAAAAAGTTTTGGTTGAGTCAATATGTTTATATCTTGACAAGAATATTGCAGGCATAACTATTTGGCGGAGATCACCTGAAATACCACTAACATAAACTTTCATTGTCAAGTCAAAATTAATAGAAGGATTGAACAAAATTGAAGGAATGGATTGGAAACCAGATGAATCCGATGGGCTTTCCAGGGTCAGAAATTCATGATATAGTAACATTCGCTTAGATTGAGTACCTAAGGTTAGCATTTTTTCAAAGTTTGCTATCACTATCGGATTGAGTGTTTCACAACGTATCAAAAAACGGAATGATAACTCGAAAAAGCGCACAGAAAGAGGAAGGATGCCAGCTAAAATTTCTAGGCTCATTGTATGCGTTGACTGCATACATCCTAGAGCAATACGCAAACAGCGATATTGAATTCTCTCCAGTTGCAGAATATGAGTACGGGCAGCGGATCTGAAGCAAAAACTTCCATACTCCATAACAGATAGAACGGTTGTTTTATACAACCTAATTAAGTCGTCAGCATGGGCCCCCCACCAAGTCCCTGTTATGGATCGAAGAAAATTTATTCGTTTCTGACATTTTTGTTTCAAGCCTATGCCTATGTGTTTACCCCATGTGCCTCTGGAGTCAAACACAACTCCTAAATACTTGAATGACAAAGAGAGCCTAATTGACAACATGGGTTGAAATACACGAAAATCTTCAACGTTAAAAAAAAATGGACATAGTTCAAAGGCTAAAAGGCTAAAAAGACAACATTGTCTGGTGAATTCAATGTGCCGCACAATACGAATTTATTCATCATCAAAAATATGGACTAGAGTCGTGAAAATGGTAAGAATTCTTCAATGATGTTCAATTGGTATATTTTGTCCGGCGATGAGATAAATAAAATCAATCATTCATTAAATCAGAGCCTGACGGAACATTCAACAATGAAACTATAACCCCACTCAGCAAGCAGATGCTTTCCAAATTTTCTATGCTGGCTTATGAACAAAAAATCAATTAACAATTTACAATTTTTTTCTATCTAAGAAAAAAATTCATTAATTTTTTTTTCATTTTTTTTCTATCTAGAAACAAATTGCTATCGAACGAAACAGCTAAATTTTATATTCATCGTATAATGTTTTTTGTTTCAAGATGGTTAGACATCAATTGCTTTTGTTTCTAATATAATTTTTTTGCGTGAGCTTGGGCGTTTCACTCCTTATAGCGACATTTAACCTCCTTATAGTGACAAACTTTTATAGCGGCTATTCTCTATAGACGAATTTCATGTCTTAGGAGTTGGCAACACCATCCCAGATAGCAGTGAAACGTTGTGGGTGTAAAGGCATGGGTCATTTAAGCAACTTCGCATCCTTGAAATATTCGAAAAATAATTAAACTACTTTTTGGAAAAAGCCAAATTTTTTTCTTAATTTTTCATAATAATTTATAACGTTTCACTGCTATCTAAAATGGTGCTGCCAACGGCCAGTCGAGTTGGCATGAAGTTCGTCTATAACGACGGTTCCTTGCGATGTCGCGATAGAGAGCTTTCAATATAAAAGGTTTGCTATCTGTTTTCAGTATAATGGTTTTCATTTTTCAAAAAATGGCGAATGTATGAACATTTACTCAAACTCGTAATCGTAAGCTGGTTGAAATCTCTACTCGATTTCAACGTTTAAACAGGGTCGAGGGATGATATGAGGGTACATGTATGAACAATTTGGTTTTCATCGATGGTGTATTGGATCAGAATGTTTACTTGAACATCCTGAAGGAAAATATGAAGCAAAGTGTCAACAAAATGTGATGGAATCGAGGATTCAAGTTTTACCGAGACAATGACCAAGATCTCAAGACATCAAAAGTTCGCACATGGTTACATTACAATTACTCATAAGTTATTGATATTCCTCCACAAACTTCCGACATCAATCCCAGTAAAAAACTGAGAAAGTTATCTGTGTAGGAATTTAGAAACCATTATATTTCTAAAAATAACGATTTTAAAAACAACTTGATGAAAAAAATGATAAATATTCCTTCCGAACACAAACTCGTAGAGAAGGCCAAAAACCGCTAAAGATAGTTGCCATGAACAAGGAATACCATACTAATGATGGAATCCGAAGATTGGCCAACGCTGCCGAAATCGAGTAGAGAATTCAACCAGCGTAAGATTACGAATTTGAGTCAATTTTTATACATTACCACATTTTTAGAGAAATAAAAACCATTATTCTAAAAACAAATAGTGAACCTTTTATCTCTCATATCACACTATAACTTTATCTAAATAAAATGTTCCG
This sequence comes from Toxorhynchites rutilus septentrionalis, assembly GCF_029784135.1. Lineage (NCBI taxonomy): Eukaryota > Metazoa > Arthropoda > Insecta > Diptera > Culicidae > Toxorhynchites > Toxorhynchites rutilus. The sequence goes on from NC_073744.1 coordinate 3,295,291, forward strand.
AAAGCTTGTTTTCGACTTTCAAAAGAAGGGAAAAGAGATCTGCATGGTGGAGTACGATTACGAGTTTGAGTCACTGTCTGCATACGCAAGAATCTTTCATTTTTCACTGCACGGTTGCCAGACTTCCAGATTTGTCTGGAATCTTCCAGACTTTTGTGAAACATCCAGTTATCCAGACTTTCCTTCGTCTAGTCCAGACCTTCCGCACTTTGCCCAGAACTAAAAAAAAAATCTGCACATTTGACTCTATTGACTTGATTTGGAAAGTTAGTTTGCCCTAGTTTTATTGAAACGATTATTGAAAATAGCGCTGATTTCATTGGAGGGATTCGGAAACCAGACTGAGCTGGCTTTCTCAGAGCACAGATAAGCATAATGGTTTCTGTAAAGTATGTAGGCAAACTGGGGTTGTTTTGCGAGATCTGAGAGCACACATTTATTTATTTATTTATTTTTTTTTTCCCAAAATATATTTTTTATTAAGGCACATGTGGCGTTAGCCTGACGGGGCCGGGAGTCCAATATTTTGACAATTTTTGTCTTACAACTGTGTTAGTAATATGTAACCGATTACTCGCGGTTGGCTCGAGGTTAGTATTACAAGTGCTCTCGTAATTGGGATGTTGCTGTCTTCAATGCTCTGTACGTGTGCCCGACACGGGATACTTCCTATTGGGATGCAGCTGACCATTAATCAGCAACGCTCCCTAGTCTGTACCCCATATCTAGCGTGGTGCGTCTTTCTCGACTCGAGGAATCCAGGATAGAATGGTCACTAGCCGGCGCAATCATCAGTTCGTGTAGAGTTGTCATGATCGGTACAACCTTTGGCTCTTGTTGAATGATCAGTGGACTGCACAACCTTTGGCCCGTGTGTCTGTAAAGAGTGTGTGTATGTATTGCCGCGACTAAGTAAAAGTTTATCGATCGGATAGGAGGGATATGAAACGGGGACACAACGAAAGAAACATCATTAAACGTTGACATCGGCGTTTCTGAGGAACAGGTATAGATGAAGCAGAAGATCAGGATCACGGCTACCTAAGATATCCCGGACGGGGATATCCGATTGTCTGCCTTGTGCTCTTAGTGCTCTAGAGAGCTGAGAGCGAGCAGCATGGAACCGGATACACGACCAGACAACATGCTCGATGTCGTGGTAGCCATCGCCACAATCACAAAGATTGTTTGCTGCGAGCCCAATGCGATAGAGATGCGCGTTTAGGTTGTAGTGATTGGACATAAGCCGAGATATCACGCGAATGAAATCACGACCTACATTCAATCGCTTGAACCATGCACTCGTCGAGACCTTAGGGATAATCGTGTGTAACCAACGACCGAACTCATCACCACTCCACATGCGCTGCCAACTAACGAGTGTGTCCTGACGAGGAATGTGAAAAAAATCATTATAGGCAATTTGCCTCTCAAAAAGTGTGCCTTCTGAAGCGCCCACCTTAGCTAGCGAGCGATTTATTTATTTATTTATTGTCGTCAATCAAAATTGTAGACCGATACATCCTTAATACTACTTAAAACTACTTACTTGAAACTAAAAAAAACTAAAGAGAGCTGACTGGATAATTTATCCGTTTAATTCAAAAGACGATTTTAACAAGTTACATTATCAAATTTTTTTAAATTTTTTTTTATTTCGTCAAACCAGCGTAGACTAAATATGTTGCCCAAATATTACAGTGAAATTTAACTATATTTTATTCTATTCAGATAGTCTTTGAACATTGACCTTGACATGGTAACATCAATTATTTCACTGGGTTCGTTACATAGGCTCATCATACGATTAATAGGACTATATTTTTCATAATTCCTTTTTTCGGTAATCTATGTAGAAAATGTTAGGGTTTCTCAGGTGCCTAATCGGTGCGTAAAGATTTAGATTTTCTAATATTTCTTCTGAGTCCACTCGTTGTGATATGATGTCAATTATAAATAGAATCATGGCAGAGTTCCGACGTTTTTTTAAGCTGAAGGGGGACTTGGAATAGTCGACATATCTGCACTGTGTGTTGCCCAGGTACGACAACTGCGCGAGTACTTCGCAGAACGCGCCAACCAAAACGCGCTATACCGGGCTGTCTGCGCCGCCGACAGAGGATACAGCGCTCTGCACTTGGCGCAAGCGGAGTACCAACTCAACGGCAATCTGCAGACAGTGGAGGAGAAGATTGCAGCTTGGAAGCAGAAGGCAGTGCATGGTGCCCACCCCCATCAACTGGACCGGCCACACGTCGACAAGGCCGCATCTAATCTGTGGCTAACGCGTGGTGAACTCTCTTCAGTAGTAGAAGCCGACATGATAGCCATCCAGGACAGGATAATGCCGACGAGAAACTGCAGGCGGTACGTCTGGCATCAAGACGTTGATGACATTTGCCGGATGTGCCATCAACCAGGTGAAAACATAGAGCACATTATGGGAGGCTGTCCCGTTTTGGCCAACGCAGCCTACACCGAGCGCCACAACAACGTGGCCCGTATTGTTCATCGACAACTGGCGCTCCAATGTGCTCTACTGGAAGACAACGTACCAAACTACCGGTACCTGCCTGCACCTGTCCTGGAAAATGACCGTTTCAAGCTGTACTGGGATCGCACTGTTCTGACCGACCTCTCGATCCACCACAACCGCCCAGATATAATGGTTTACGACAAGAGCGACTGCAAAGTCACCATCATCGATGTCGCTATTCCACTGAACCAGAATCTGGAGGAGACCCACGGTCGCAAAATCTGCAAGTACCGACCATTGGCCGTGGAGCTCAAGGAACTGTGGGGGCTAAGGGAGGTCCCAACAATTGTTCCAGTCGTTCTCTCTGGAACTGGAATTGTCCCGAAGACACTTCTGGAAGCGCTAAAGGTGTTGAACATGGAGAAGGAATTGGCCGGCATCCAAAAGTCGGTCATCCTTAGCACCTGCGCGATTGTCCGACAATTTCTCGGTCAGGACTGAAACAGCACGAGCATGCAGATACGTGCATTCCGCAGAGCCTAGTCCCCCTTTGGCATTCAGAAGCCCGGGGGCAGGTGAAAATTCTGGCTAGGTTCGCCTAGTTAAGAAGTGAGATAAGTCTGCCAAAAAAAAAATACAATTTGAAAAACACAACTAAGCTAAATAAAACTAAGCTACGAGAAAAAAGAGAGTTCTGGAATAAATTAGAAAAATAATAAAAAAAACTCATCCAATAAACACACAAAAATATACCCTCCGCCCCATCTACTAGAATTAATTTATTTGATAATAAAGAACGATCTCACCAATATATAATCCGAGTGTAGATTTTCCATTCATCAATGCAAAATCTTGCACAGAATAATCCACATCGCCGTGGAACAAGATTGATTGCATACAAGCTTGCATAAATATATGCATCTACAAGTATCAAACTGTGATCATGCTGCCAAAAGGTCATACAAAATCACGACCACTGGCACACACACACTTCGCGTTTGACTAGCTGATGGATTATAGCGAAACACACACAAGCACAACGAACGCGTGGAAAAGAAAATGGAATAGATGAACAGAAGCAGAACAAGCCGTGCTATCACCACTACACTCTCTACCAGCACAAAATGGAGCACCAGGAAGCAATGCTTTCTTCAGCCTTGTCGAACTCATGGAATGAAAATTACACACTTCCCATTGAATCCGGAGTTAGACCTGAATTCACTGCGGCAAACGAACGTGTTCCTTTAAACTTTCACACTTTTTAGCACCAAAGACCACTTTCTACGACCGAAATTCAGTAAACAGAGAGGGGCGTAAATGCGCACGTCTTTCGCGAACCGATGGTCCTCCGCCAATCCGGCGCAAAGTCAGGAGCAAATTCAGCTCAAAACTCAGTGCAAAACTGGGCACGAAAACGGCGCAGACAACATTTCATCTGTGTTTCGGAGCGTGCTCATTCGCCAGAGCGCAAGTGTACACAAGGAGTGGGAGTTCAAAAATCATGTTACACATCAGCACCGCGTTGCATTCTGAAGACTGAGCCTGAGTGGCAACGAGGGTATGGAAAAAAAAAATTATCAAATTTAAAGAACCGACCATGGCCGTAAAAAATGACCTGTGAAAAATTTCAGCTCAATCGGTTATGATTTAGGGATGCCTCAAAGCCCTCAAAGTTTTGATTTTTTGGCAAGTCAGGCTTAGTCCCAAAAGGTCAATTTTCGGCAAAAGAAATCGTCGAGATAACGCCAGATCTCGACGTTTTATGCGTTTTTGAGTCATTTGACATCGAAAAAAAAAATTCAAATTTTCTCTAAAACCCAACCTTGTAATTACAGGAAAATCTGTTTTTGTGCGATTTTTTTTGTGTGGTTTTTTTGTGCGGTATATAAAAAGCAGCATATTTGACGAAGTTCTCGTCCATTAAGTTTTTTTCGTGTGAAAAAAGCATACTTGGGGCAAAATTATCCACTTCTCAAATCATTCCCATCCTTCCATCAAATTCTCAAAGTTGCACATGACATTATTTCTAATAGCAACAAGTTTCGACATGCAACTAAAAACACAACACAGCCACGTGCAACCGAAAAGGCAAACTGTCCAATCGTAAAGCAGAAAATTCCATTCCATTCATTGTTTTAAAGAGGTTTTAAACTTTTCAGTGTAGCAGAGAAACAAAAGCAAATCGAACGGTGAACGGTGTGGATTTGAGTCATATTCTAGGGGGAAACTTTTTTTATGTGGTCCCTATCTACCACACAAAAAAAGTTTTTTTTTAAACTGTGAACCGATCACGACTTTTTACAGCTACTGGTAAAGTTTTGTACGATTTTTTTTGTGCGGTCCCTATCCCCCGCACAAAAAAGGTTTGCCTGTACATGTAATTACCAAACTTTTCATGGTCGGTTCAAATCTTGCCGTGGTCTTTCATTGACTACAGGTACTATTTTTCAAAACCTCGCCAACCCGTTAGTCATATACATATTTTTTTTAGAAAATCAAAAATTGTGCTTGTTGATACACACTAATCGATTATTCTTGGTAATTAAAATACTGTTTCAAGCAATAAAACCGGTTTGTTTTATTTCATAATATGTTTTTGTTCAGTCAGAGTGTACCAAGTACACATAGCTGGTCGTAAAACCCTCTTTATTGACCCTAAAGAGGTTCTTTTTGTCATAATACCATCATACAACCTTGCTTGAGAGTAACTAAGAGATTTAGAAAAACAATTGGTGAGAATAATTGGAAGCTACTAAGACTACACAGCTCTACTTTGAATTTGTGAAAAATATTAATTACGTTGAGAACGCAAAATGGTAGCCATTTACAAAACATTGAACGATCCGTTGAATAAAATTGATTTGTCATTTTTGTCATACACACTCAGCTATTTAAAAGTGAGTGTGAGGGGCTAGCGGTTTTTCATTCGAGCATTTCACAACTTTTCCGTACGATATTTGATATTGTTCTCAAAAATGAGTTCATGCAAACGTTAAAAATATGAACAAAGTTGCGTTTGATCAACCAAAATACGAGAGCTTGAAAAATGTGTAGGTTGGGACAACGGTTACACTACTCATCAGGGAGCACGTAAACGATGGAAAAATATCTGTTCATCGGCTCAACGAACTTCAGGCTAATGCAATACATCAACTTCAACGTGTCGGTTATGGTAAATCTGACCATGCTGAACCCGCCCAATGTCATCAGAAGAAAGTATCAAACCATTCTACTGCCTACTGAAATTTTTTTTTTCCGTTCTTCCGTTTTCAGGAAAATAACAAAAAAACCAAAAAGTGTCAAACAAAAACATTGCTCAAAACCTACATGATGATGCATTCTACGTGGGCCAACGGTTCAGCCAGCTCATTTCGCTGTCGTTGTAAACTATCCTCTACAGTTATTCGTCATAATTGCTGATGCGGAGAAAATGTTCCAGCAGATGTGGGTCCACTCAGATGACTCAGATGATCCCAACAAGTCATCTGACGTGAAAATCTTCGCAACCAATCTGCGAGTATTCGTTGGAAACCGTCACATACAGTTTTGTAAGTTCATGCGCGCATTCTAAAACAGTTTTTTTCCATCTGTTTATTTGATTAGGCTCATTTTAGAAATTCAACTGTAACAGAGCCGAATTTATTCGTGTACATTTAGGACTAATTCGTGACGTGATTCGTGAAATGACGTCTAACCGGAAGATATAGGGGGTGAAATGGAAATCTAGGCACTGAACAAGTAGGAAAAAATGCAAGATTTGGAACGCTTATAGCTCGAACATTTCTCAATAGATCGCAAAGGTTTTTGCATCAATTGATAGAAAATATATCTACGCATCTATCATAACTAATAACATTTCATTTTTCTTGAGATAAACAATTGAATAATTGTGAAATATCAAGCATTGTCAAAATGCACTATGTGCCAATTTTTGATTGGTCCATTTTGTGCTCCTCAAATCGTACCGACCAAAACGGGCAACCAGAGCAGCAGTGAAATAGAATGAAGCGCGATTGGAAAGGAAAAAGAAAAAAATGAACGAAACATTGGTCGCAGTCTCACACATGCGTAATTCTCGAGCCAGCCAGTCAGCTTAAAAATCCCCGCTCCGCTGCCGTAACGATCCATTCTTTGTGTGGATACCGACTGGACAACATCGTTGCTGGACGGACTGGACGGCGAGGGATCGAGTGCCTTTCTCAAGGCAAGAGGGCATAGGTGGTAGCGCTGGAGTAGAGTAGAGTAGAGTTTTCAAAGGGCCTTTCTCAAGGCTAGAGACGAATGAACTGCCAAAGTTTAAAGTCTCTATAATACAATACCTCCCTTCCTTCCGTAACGATCATTCTCATTCAAACCGTACACCACATCGGTTCGCATCACAATACATCAACAAACCAACCCAAGCAGCCATGTCTGGACATGGTAAAGGAGGAAAAGTGAAGGGAAAGGCAAAATCCCGCTCGAACCGTGTTGATCTGGAGTTCCCCGCAAGGGTAGCTAGGCCGAGCGCGTTAGTACCAGTGCACCAGTCCACCTAGCCGGCGTTATATAGTTTCGGCCGCCGAAGTGATCGAGTTAGCTGGCAAAGCTGCTCGCGACGATAAGAAAACCCGCATTCGGAACAGAACACATTCGGTTCGGTGGACATCAAGACAACAGGCAGTTGCAGCGAGTGGCGTGTGGCAAACGCAATCGCAAAACGGCATCAGGTAGCAGAAGAAAAAAGTTTGTTCTTTATACAAACTGCTTTGGTGGCCAATCCAGAACAAGGCGGCATCGAGGGCGTTCGAGATGGTTTTTTTCAAAACCACGAGTACTAAGTTTTCTAAATTGGAATCATTCCATAAAACAAGGCGCTTTTCAGGGCCATTAAACCTTCCAAAAAAGAGTTTAGGAAATACAGTTCAATGCTTTCTAAAACAATATCCAAAATAATAATAAAACACAAATTGATTTTTTCATAATTTGTTTGCCAGGATAAGATGAGTATGTGAATTTGGCAGTTGTTCTGAGCTTATTGATTTTCACCAATTCTTAAATTGCTTCTAGATTGAAAGTACAGTAATTTACAATTATCTCGACATTTAGCTAATTGGACGGACCTGTAATGCGACATATTTAGTTGGACATTTTATTAAACATAGAGTTCGGGGTCCAACTTATGACCCCACATTGAAAGTTGACACTATACCACTGTCATCGCAAATGTTCAATTACAGGTTAAAATTTTCCAACTGTGAAAGCTGTGGCGAGTGGCAAACGCAATAGCTAAACAGGAAGGTTTAACCGAACAAGATGGGAATATCGAGTGATAACAAAAACACAACACCAAAGGTTCTTTTCAGAACCATCAACATATTCATAAAGAGTAAACAGTAAACTAATCCATTTTTCAGGTAGATATGTAGGTATTCACGTAGGAGAAGAAAATAAAACAATATATTTAAAATATATATTCAACAAAAGCTGTCCCCTTTGTATAGTCCTACGTCACTCCGGTTATGTCCCCGACATTACCCACCCGTCTTTTTATCTCACGAGAATTTTGTTGTACATTACACAGCAGTCATTTAGTCGTAATAGTATTCAAATCTTATCGATACTTCTTCTTAAATGACACTAACGTTCCTAGAGGAACTTCGCCGTCTCAACGTAATATTACTTGCATCATTTAAAGCCGACTAAATGTGAACGTACCGCCCGGGCTTGCCGACGTGCCGAAAACCGAAGCGATACAAACCGAACCCAACCCGAAACAAGTGGGTCCGGTTCGAGAAAGTCGAGCCAAAACAAAACGAAGTAAATTAGCGTTGACGACATTGTGCTTCGTGTGTTCGTGACGGCTTCGTACATCCGATGGAACTTCGGCTTCGTGCACCCGATGTGGCGTCCACATTACATAACGAACCAAATATGCCGCCTGGTACAGGCCGATCGGTATAATTCGGCATAATGTGGACGCGCCTTTAGGTTTGAGGCTAACCACTCGGCCACGGGAGCGCAAAATCTTATTGATACACATGTTGTAAATTACAGAATGTCACCTTCTTCGGCGTAAGAATATTCCTTTTTGTTCGAATGTTCACATAACACACAATATGGTCAATTGAGGGGGGCGCTGAGCTCATGATCGTTCGCTTAGTAGCGAATACGCAACCAATTAGGCTACGAAGAACTCCCTGAGACAGTAAACCGACGAAGAACATCGCTTTCCACTGTTCCAGTGCCAGTGGTAGTGAAAGGGGTAGTTGTGGTTCCCTTAGCAGGAAAGAAATAAATTCAAGATCCCTACACTCTCAGAGCAAGAGATGTCCTAAACCCTTCGATCCACTTAGACTTCCCGAACCAGTGGTTATGGACACAAAGATGTTTATCCTGATGATTATCTGGACAGCAAATATGTCGTGGGATTCTGAGCTCACAGAAGAGCCAGTCAGGGTCACCATATCTACAGAATAATCTACATTTCTATAGATTCTTCAGGCTTTTTGAAACCAAGAATCTGTGTTGACAATTTTTTTTATTTCATACAGAGTAAGGTACACCGGGGTAAGTGTACCATCGGGGTAAGTGTAGCAATTGATTTTTATAAAACCTATTGTACATTCGTTTCGATCTAAATGATCGTCTTTTAACGAATCGATCCCTAACGGCACCCCTGCACCAATCCTACGAACAAATCTAGTGTTTGTACATATTTATGATGCGCAATAAGAGAAACGTCATTTTCAGCTCTAGAAAAAGTTAGTTTGCGACGTCGATGTAAGCTTCGGTAGGCACTAAACATAATTTTTAAAACAATTGTTTTGATTTTCAGGTAACTATAACAAAATATTAAACAAGTGTAGAATGAACAACAAGTGATTGGAGCATTATAAGCTAATATGTTCATCATGATACACTTCCCCAATTATTTAATTTAGCTGGGGGAAGTGGATTTTTTTTGTTTACTCAGAGTGCAGCATAATTAGTTGGATTCTTTCGCTGTCTGTTGGTTCAATAGAAAATTCAATTTATTCCTTATATCATTCCAGCTGCAATGGCTCGGACATACGTGAAGAAAAGGCAAGCACCGGCATATTCTAAAGCTTCTTTAGATGCGGCCATTGACGCTATAAAAGGTAAAAGAATGACAGTGTCCCAAGCTGCACGATGCTATGTAATCCCTAGATCTACTCTACAAAAGCGAGTTAACGGACAGAGAGGCGTTAAAAGTACTACAGGAGGAAGACCCACTGCGATTCCGATTAATGTCGAAGCTCAAATTGCCTCGTGCATTAAAACGATGGAGAAATGGGGTTTTGGCTTATCCAAGACCGAAGTTCTACAGGCCATCGCACGGTATCTGATTGAAAACAATGTTCCTAATCCATTCAAACATTCTTTGCCCGGAGATGAATATTTTTATAATTTCAAGAAACGTCACGGTTTATCTCAAAAGAAGGCTCAATCTGTTGAGGTTGCTCGAAAGAGAAATGTCGATCCATTTAGAATGGATAATTATTTTCAACTCCTAGAAAAAGTAACTCATGGAGTTCCTCCTAATCGAATCTACAATGTAGATGAGTCTAGTTTTTGCCTTGATCCTACTCGTGTGAAGATTGTTGGTGAGAAAGGGAGAGCAGCACACCGTGTAACAGCAGGACCTGCCAAAGAGAATATTACCGTATTGATGGGTGGGAATGCAGTTGGTGGAAAACTACCTCCGCTGATTGTATTCAAAGCAAATAACGTATGGACAAGCTGGATGGCATCTAAAGAAGACGAGTTTCCTGGATTAGCTTACGCAGCTACTCCAAACGGATGGATGAATACTGAGACATTCACCAATTATTTCGAGCGCCAATGAATCTGAAATCATTGAAAGTGATTCCGAAAACACGGCCAGTTGTTCTGATATATGATGGCCATTCATCGCATATCAGTCTGAATCTGGTTGAAAAGGCTATGGAGAAGCAAGTCGTGATTTTGAAACTCCCACCTCACACAAGCCATTTGCTACAACCCATGGATATTTCGGTGTTCAAACCCTTTAAGCAAAAGTACGATGAACGTTTGATTGCTTGGCAGCGTAAACACTACGGTGTGGAGGCTTCGAAATCGGTGTTTTCTTCACTTATTTCTCAAGCATGGAACCAGTTTGATAAAACGAACATAATAAGCGGATTCAAGAAAGCAGGATTTTTTTCCTTTTCGGACAAGGTAATTTCTGAGGAAAAATACGAACCTGGAGCACTTGAAAGATTCAAACGGACTCAACAAGCCTCAATGTGTGAATTGAAAGAGCCATCAATTTCAAAAAATGTTCAAGATGCCAGTGTACAAGCAGAAAATTCGTCTCCTCGTAATGGATCTTTTGAACAGATCCTATTGGAATATGTAAAGCAAAGTTCGTCTACATCGAAGGCCACTAGAAGACAAATATGCTCGGGAGCCGAAGTGATCACTTCATCGGATGCTGTTCAAACACTCAAGAACACCAACAATCGTAACGTAGGTTCTACTAAGAAACGTGTTCCAATTGCAAAGTGATTATGTTTTTTTTAATGATGGACTCACTTTGAAGAAAAAATAATGTGTTTTTCTCAATTGTCATTGAATCTATACACTATCTGAGCTAATAAAAGGTAATAACATATAGTTGCTTTATTTTTTCCTATGATTGTGTATTATTATCATAAAAGGAACAATCATGATCCGCTTACCCCTTAACATAGGGGTAAGTGGATCACCTGGTATACTATTTTCAATTCGCTTCTATTGTGTTCTAGTCAAACCCAAGATTCTAGTTTCACACCTGTATCCTTTACAATACCCTCAGATGTATTTCATGTTGAGTAGACGTGAAAATACCACTTTTTTAGAATGTGACACTAAGTTGAAGAAGGACTTCTCATTTTATTGTATCCACTTACCCCGGTGTACCTTATGCATTTTTTTAAATATCCTTTCCAATATTAGGTATGACCTGCTATCACTAATATTTTTCCTATTTTATTCATAGAGCAATTGTATAAGTCTGAATCAGAGTCATCTCCTTTTGATATTCATATGTAGCGTGATGACCTACTTACTCATATTCGATCTATGGATACAAACATCTGCGTCAGAAAATAAAAAAAACACTGTCTATCTTTCTCTTACTTTCTCTTAGTAAGTGAGTGTGATTTCGAAAGTGCGTTCATACTGTCGTGAAAATTCATTTTCCTTTGAAAATTATCCATTTTCGAGCGCTTTTCACTCATACAATTCATGAGAGATTCATTACATGGACCGATTTGAACACTCTCGAACAATCTAATGCAATATAATTATAAAGCTTCTAATAGTCAGAATAGCGTTTAAAATAGAGCCCATGTTGTGTAGAACGGAATGCGTTTCCCTTGCCCATGGATTAGGAAATCGATCTAGTCCGTGTTAGAAGAACGCAATGTGGTCTACACATTTATATCTCCCACACAGCTCAAAGCGAACAAATGAAAATTGATCAATTCAAGAAATATTGAGGCTAAAACCATTTCAAAATGCTGAATGCGTCCGCAACAAAATTCCATAACCAATGCCACCGAAACCAAACAGTGAAGCGAACTTTAACTCATTTGAACCAACCGATGACCAAATCTATTTTACTGTTAAACAAAGTTTTGCTATCGTTCATCGAGTTAAACAAAAATCCTACTAACACCCGAATCCACTCAGATTTGTTCGGAAACCAGAACAATTTATATTGCTCTCTTCGGTAATATATACCCAGAATAATATTTATTAGACTTACAAATTCAATACAGATTTACTGAGAAAATACAAAATAAAAAGATTTTTTTAGACCAAGAACACAAATTTCATTATGACAACCAGAGGTTTAGGTTTTAAGTCATTCGCTATCCAACTCTTGACGAGTAAAGTTCAGTTTCGTTATTGTGCGTTGCCACTTTTACTATTGTGCGATTGGTATAGTGTACGAGTGAAGGTCATTGCTGTCCGCTTTCGAATTGACCTTTTGTGAAGTGGAACAAAGGAAGCAGCGCTCTTGCAGCTTGCAGCCCCTGGCGGCTGTTGAACATTGGCATAACGGGATCACCATCGTGTGGCTGTCGTTAACGGGAATTATCATCACGTGACCGTGTGAGCTATTCTTGCGCTATTGTGTTGATCCATAGCGCGTAGCCTCTGTCTCTCCCTGGTTAGGGCAGTAGAGCGCAGTATCGGAACAACTTTTATATTAAGGTACACATATTTAATATTAATATTATTGTTCAACTCATATGTTCATTGCTTAATATTATCATCATAATTTTTTGTTTGTTTGTTTTGTTATTTTTTTTTTGAGATTATTGTTAAAATCAATAATAGATTAGAAATAAGACAAAAAAATTTGTAAAATGGAGAATAGTGGAGGATCTCCAGAGATGGAGATCTCCGATAATGAATCCCATTCAAGATCTGGGAAAAAACATAAACGAGTCCCTCAAAAAGAAGATAATTCTTCTGGGGACGAATATGCTCATCCTTCCAAGCCCCCCTCTAAGAAAATAGCAAGCCTCCCTTCTGAACCCACTGTTACTTCCACTCCCCCTCTCCCATCATCGATTTTGCTTCCCCCTTCTGATGTTTCCGATCCAACCCAATCCTCGTCCTCGACCTCGTCCTCGTCTTCTCCCTCTGTTGTCTCCGCTCCACGTGTCAGAGTTTATCCAGAAGATGCACCTGGAACTGGCCCTTGGGTTGTTTTCCTCCGGCCAAAACCAAAAGGAAAAAGCCTTAACGTGATTCAGATCATGAAAGATCTGGCCAGATACACTTCTGTATCTGAAATTCGCAGGGTTAGACCGAAAAAATTGCGGGTTGTCGTGAATGAACAGAATATAGAACATTTATACCCTCCCATAACGTAGAAATTGAGGGGGTGATATCTGAAACGGGTCTGACGAGCGAACAAATAAAAAAAGAAGGAAAAGGCAAGTTCAAGAAGCTTCCCTCAATGGAAGTAAAGATCTTGGACTGTCGCCAACTCGGGAAACTCTCCCATGATGGGGACCAAACTAAATTTACGCCGTCAGACTCGTTTCGAGTCACCTTTGCTGGTGCCGCCCTCCCTGACTACGTTATGGTGGACAAATTGAGACTACCTGTGCGACTCTTCGTGCCAAAGCCCATGACTTGCAACAAATGCAAGTCAGTTGGTCACACTTCAGATTATTGTGCCAACAAGGAGCGCTGTGCCACTTGCGGAGAGCAACATGAGGGGAAATCCTGCAGTGCGACTGAGCATAAGTGTCCATATTGCGGAGGATCCCCACACGCGCTCTCAGCTTGTGAAACTTACAAGAGTCGCTGGGAGAAACAGAAGCGCTCTTTAAAGGAACGCTCGAAGCGCACTTTTGCGGATATTTTAAAGGGCGCTTCTCCACTGGCCCAACAACAACAACAACCAATCTCAACACACAATATCTTTTCCACGTTGCCAGTTGATGAAATGGAAGCGGACACAGCTAGCGGGGGCACACCGTTTATTTTCAAAGGGAATCCCCGGCGCAAAAATGTGACCACTCCCAAAGTTCAAGAACAAGTCCCTCCGGTGATGCCCACTGTTAGCTTGCCCAAAAAATCGATTGCAGCGGATAAACAAAATCAGGTCCCTCCTGGCCTCCGTGGTAATAGTTCACCTTCGAACAACCCAGCACTCGAGGGGACATCAAAAACCCCAACTGTCCCTGTTTTTCCGTCCAGTTCAACTTTCCAATCGGGATTTATAAAGTTGTCTGACCTTGTGGATCAAATCTTCACGTGTTTTAATGTTTCCGACTCCATCAGAACCATTGTCACCGCAATGCTTCCAGTACTAAAGACAATTTTGCAGCAATCGATGCAAACATGGCCCCTCCTTGCAATGATTATCTCTCTTGATGTCTAATTTAAATAGAGAGGTCGGAGATATCACTGTTTTACAGTGGAATTGTCGTAGTCTTATCCCTAAATTGGATACATTCAAATTTTTAATTCATAACTTCAATTGTGATGTTTTTGCTCTGTCCGAAACTTGGCTTTCTTCGCGAGATGATATCTCTTTCCACGATTTTAATATTATACGCTTGGACCGTGATGATAGATACGGAGGGGTGCTTTTGGGGATCAATAAGTGCCACTCATTTTTTCGAATTGACCTTCCACCTATTGGAGGGATCGAAGCTGTTGCTTGTCATGCAAACATCAGAGGCAAAGACATCTGTATTGTCAGCTTGTATTGGCCTCCGAGAGCTGCGGTTAGCCGCAAACAACTTTATGACATGTGCTCACTCCTTCCTGAGCCACGATTGATCTTGGGAGACTTCAACTCTCACGGAACTGCCTGGGGGGAACAGTACGACGACAATCGTTCATTGTTGATATATGACCTTTGCAACAACTTCAATATGACCGTTTTGAACACTGGAGAAACAACACGTGTGCCTAAACCTCCTGCTAACCCAAGTGCTCTTGACCTCTCGCTTTGCTCGAATTCACTATCGTTAGATTGCAAGTGAAATGTAATCCAGGACCCCAACGGTAGTGATCACTTGCCAATCAAAATTTCCATCACCATTGGGTCGAATTCTTCTGAATCTATAAACATGGCATATGACCTCACAAGACACATTGACTGGAAAAAATATACGGACGCGATTGCTCTAGCCATCAATTCCAGAGATGGTTTACCTCCATTGGAGGAGTATAACTTCCTTTCTCGTTTGATCTATGATAGCGCGGTTCGCGCTCAAACGAAACCCATCCCAGGTTCCACTATTCGTCGAAGGCCTCCCAATCTATGGTGGGATAGCATATGTTCCAAGCTTTATGTAGAAAAATCGAATGCATTTAAAGCTTTTCGGAAACGTGGAACCCCTGAAAATTTTCAGACGTATTTGGACCTTGAAAATCAATTTAAAAACTTGATCAAAGGGAAAAAACGTGCTTATTGGCGAAATTTCGTGGGTGGTTTGTCACGAGAAACGTCAATGAAAAAATTATGGAAAGTGGCTCGAAACATGAGAAATCGCTCTTCAACGAATGAAAGCGAAGAATATTCACATCGATGGATTTTGAATTTTGCACGGAAGGTTTGTCCTGATTCCGCTCCTGTGCAAAAAATTGTTCGAGATATACCACAAGATAGGTGCGATCTTTATTCCGAGTTTTCGATGGTAGAATTCTCTCTTGCTCTCCTTTCATGTAACAATTCTGCTCCGGGATCGGATAGGATTAAGTTCAACTTGCTGAAAAACCTCCCTGATGTGGCGAAACATCGCTTGTTGAACTTATTCAATCGGTTTCTGGAGCATAATATTGTTCCAGATGATTGGAGACAAGTACGAGTTATAGCTGTTCAAAAACCCGGAAAACCCGGAAAACCCGCGTCCGACTTCAATTCGTACCGCCCAATAGCAATGCTGTCTTGTATACGGAAATTGTTGGAGAAAATGATCTTATTTCGCCTTGATCGATGGGTTGAAACGAATGGCCTACTCTCAGATACACAATATGGGTTCCGCAGGGGCAAGGGGACGAATGATTGTCTTGCGTTGCTTTCTTCAGAAATTCAAATGGCTTACGCCGAAAAAAAACAAATGGCTTCAGTATTCTTGGACATAAAGGGGGCCTTTGATTCTGTTTCAATAGAGGTTTTGTCAGACAAATTACACTCTCGGGGTCTGCCGCCTCTATTGAATAATATGTTATATAACTTGCTTTGTGAGAAACATTTGAACTTTTCTCACGGAGATTCGGCAGTAAGTCGGGTCTCTTACATGGGCCTCCCCCAGGGCTCATGTTTAAGCCCCCTTTTGTACAACTTCTATGTAAGCGACATCGACAATTGCCTTACACAAAATTGCAGCCTAAGACAACTTGCAGATGATGGAGTGGTGTCTGTCGTAGGATCAAACGAATCCGACCTACAAGAACCCTTACAAGATACTTTGAACAATTTTTCAACCTGGGCCATTGGGCTAGGGATCGAATTCTCCACGGAGAAAACAGAGATGGTGGTTTTTTCTAGGAAGCATAGACCAGCAAAACCAAAGCTTCAACTTTTGGGTAAACCGATCACTCATGCTATGTCCTTCAAGTATCTTGGGGTCTGGTTCGACTCCAAATGTACTTGGGGGGCCCATATTAGGTATCTGAGTAAAAAATGTCAACAAAGAATAAACTTTCTCCGTACAATTTCCGGCACCTGGTGGGGAGCCCATCCCGAAGATCTTATTATGTTGTATCGAACAACTATTCTCTCAGTGATGGAGTATGGCAGTTTCTGTTTTCAATCAGCTGCCAAAACACACCTCATTAAACTCGAGCGAATTCAGTATCTTTGTCTCCGTATTGCGTTGGGATGTATGCCCTCAACGCACACCATGAGTCTCGAGGTTTTGGCAGGCCTACTCCCACTAAAAGATCGCTTCAATTTATTATCTCTTCGGTTCCTCATCCGGTGTAAGGTTATGAATCCATTGGTGATCGGAAATTTTGAGCAGCTGATCGAGCTAAATTTTCATTCTGGATTCATGAATTCATATCATGAATTCACCTCTATTCAGGTTGTTCCTTCTTCGTATATTCCCAACCGTGTTTGTTTTCCTGACTACATCAATTCCTCTGTACATTTCGATCTGTTCATGAAGGAGAAAATCCATGAAAATCCAGATTATCTTAGATTGGGGTTCGTTCCTACAATCTTCAATGCAAAGTATGGGCGTATCAATTGTGATAATATATACTTTACTGATGGGTCCTTTATGAATGAGTCCACAGGATTTGGAGTGTTCAACGTATTTTTTAGCACCTCACACAGTCTTCAGAATCCTTGCTCAGTGTATATTGCTGAATTGGCAGCGATATACTGGGCGCTGGACAGCGTCGCCTCACGACCTGTTGAACACTATTACATTGTAACGGATAGTCTTAGCTCTGTCGAAGCTATCCGTTCAGTGAGGCCGGAAAAGCACTCGCCGTACTTCCTTGAGAGAATACGAGAAATTTTGAGTGCTTTATCCAGACGCTGTTATGTCATTACCTTTGTCTGGGTCCCTTCACATTGCTCAATTCCGGGTAATGAGAGGGCTGACTCATTGGCAAAGGTAGGTGCAATTGAGGGCGATATTTATCAGCGTCAAATCGCCTTCAATGAATTTTATTCTTTAGTTCGCAAAAATACCATCGCAAACTGGCAACGTAAGTGGAACGAAGATGAATTGGGCCGGTGGTTTCACTCGATTATCCCTAAGGTTAGCCTCAAACCGTGGTTCAAAAGTCTAGACTTGAGTCGGGACTTTATCCGCACCTTCTCCCGACTCATGTCCAATCACTGTTCGTTAGATGCACTACTCTTTCGTTTCAATCTTGCCAGCAGCATTCTCTGCGTTTGTGGCCAAGGATATCACGACATCGAGCACATTGTTTGGTCGTGCGAGGTGTATCTGGTCGCCAGATCGAATTTAGAAAACTCCCTTCGGGCCCGAGGAAGACAGCCCAATGTGCCGGTGAGAGATGTGTTGGCTCGGTTAGACCTTGATTACATGTCCCATATATATGTTTTCCTTAAAGCTATAGATCTTCGTGTGTGATTGTCCCTATGTCCTTATACCCTCCTTTCCTTCCTTTGCGGGTAATTCGTCCCCTTGCTATAAATAGTAGAATAAGTTGAAATGTAAATAAACTATAGATATACGAATAGATTTAAGAATTGAGTGCTCATCAACATTGTTACAATTTCCTTATATCCCATCCTTCTCCTAAAAATATGTCACCCTTCTAAACTCCAGTACACCGCGAGTAATCGGTTTTCCACCTTACTAACCATAGATGTAAGAAAATTGTTTATATATATAGTTTTAAAATTATATTTAAGAATTCGGCTCCTTTAAACTTAAGTAACTGAGCCTGTAAAAATAAACGAATTAAAAAAAAAAAAACCAGAGGTTTGCGTGCGAGAGATCGCCGCTTCCGACGGCGGATCGGCGGTCGACTCGGATCGAGTCATCTTGACGACTTAGGCCGCCTCGATTCATTATCCTCTTCGCCTCTTACGGTTTTTCTCTGAGAGTCATTTATATCCATGCGACATTACACTTTTCTAAGGGTTTTTTTCCGGTTACGCTCACTAAACTATTTCTCCAATGCTTCACAGAAGGGATATGAATGCTGCATCTACTTCGGTCGAAGTCTAGCGTTTTTTATGAATTGATGAAATGAAAAAAAAACTAAAACGATCGATGGTACTAAATAGTTGAAAAAAATATGCAAAATTCAGTATTGCTGGAATTGAGCACAGCAATAAATTAGCACACCTTAGTTATTGTAAATCAAAATTGGAATCAACTGGTAACTTCACGGTAACAACTTGGCAACTCAAGGCTCTCGCAAGTCGGTTTACACAGAGTCAGATAATAGTTTCCCCCGGAACAATGCAAGTTGGAGCAAACAGCGGCAGCAGCAGCAGTAGCAGCGTGCTTTTTCGTTAGCTTCATCACATAAAAATAGGATGTCTTTAATCAAGAATTCATATTTCCTCTCCATGATGCGCATCATTATGCTTCCCATAGTAACAGTGAAATCTCCCAGCGCTTGTGTTCTTTCGACAGGACGGGAACCTGTTTAGACACTTTCTTTGATCATACACCCCGGCACACCGGCAGGCAGAGGCAGGCGCAGCTCAAGGTGTGCTCCGAATTCATGGAAGCAAAACTAGACAACATTAATTTATTATCTTCCCGTCAGCATCCTCACTCAAATAACACTTGGACCGCCAGATCAAACAAAGCTAAACTAGAACTGTTGTTGCCTTGCCTCGCTCGGCGTTTGGGAGTAAATTTCCACCCGTCGTCGGTGCCGGAACAGATCTCCCGAGGGGGGTAAACAACATTTGCGCACTTTTTGGGGCCCTCCTCCCACGAAAGCTCCGGCCCGGCACAACACAGAGACGAATGATTAATTTATCAAAGAGAATTTTATAAAATGTTTTTCGATGAAATCCTTTTCTCGTGCACTCATTAAAATTTAATACAATTCTCTCATTGGATCTCGCTTTCCCGCTGGGGTACTGCTGCTGCTGCTGCTGCCGTTCCTCGCCGCTCCCTCCTGTCACTTTAGGGTATTACACATAGCGCACAAAATTAACTGTCAGGAATTAAGCGCTCTAAAATGAAAACAATTTTATTCGGAGATTTTCAACGATGACGACGACGGCGGAGACGATAAGGACGGGGGTCCTGAAACAAGCATTTGCCTAAACTCGCTCACACGTAGGAGAAAATTTTCGGAGTTTATCCGCAATTTCATCTCACTTTGTACTGTACTTCCGTTCCTTTTTGTTTTTTTTCTAAATCCATCTTGGGGAGCTACACAGCAAAGCTCCCCGCAATAATCCTCCAAGTATATTACCATAGCGCACCGAGAAGCTAATTTTTGAGCGCACATATATTTGCAGAAGGCGAGCGCATTCGGTGGAGCAAAAACCTCCTCGGAATGTTCGCAAATTTACTAGCGTTATTAAAAAAGATTACCGGGATTGGCTTGGCGAGTTGTGTGGTGTGATTCCGGAAACGAGTTTTTAACGCTGCTGCACCAGCGAGCGAGCGGCAAAAAAAAACTGTCAGCAACAGCAGTAGTGACACCTTATGGTGTTATCATTCTGCAGACAGCAGTAGGCTGTGGATTAGTACACCAATCTTGTGTACTAAAATGAAAACATCGCCACCATTGTCCTTCGGCTAAGCTTCGTTGTAAATGGTAGATAAACACGGACTGTTATTGGAACGGGAAAAGTGTGATTTGCAATGATACAATCAATTTTATCTTTAGCTATCAAATGAAAGAATAAACTTTTTTCTTTCCTGTCTTGAAAGCATTATTTGACAAATGGTTGAGGTTCTGCCAAAACCAACCAAGCACCAAAGATATTATTTTGAGATATTTCAATTCGAAATTTGGACTCCCACTAATTGACCGTGGCTGATCAAATATGTTAGCTTATCACTCACATGTTACAAACATGATGTCTTCAAAGTACTGAGATAATGAATATATGTAAAATAGCACATAAATAGAAAAAAAAATCAGTTCACTTTGGCAAAATGTACGTTAAAGAATATGGTTTCAGTTCTGTGCGGTTGGATGAATTTTTTAGCCTGAACAATTATATTAAACAATTATATTAAAATGGTTGAAAAAACCTTATGATTTTTCTTGGCTAATCAAATCGTATTCAATATCAACAATGTTTTGATCATCGGGAACCATCTTCATGAAGAATTCATGGTTCACAGGAGGTACACATTACATCAGATGTTGAATATCGTTGTACTTCGCACGAAACGAAAAATGCTGTGTCTATTTGGGTGTAAAAGTTCCATTTTAACCAAAAAAAAAAGTGAAGGTTCTCCTAATTACTTCGTCAAGTCAAATTCAAAAAAGGGATCACCTGGGTATTGCCTACACGAGCCACTGTCGAAGAAAATTTGAAAAATGTTCAGCCAAAACGAACTAAGTTAAAAAATTAAAGGAGGTTGTGTCCAAGACACGACCGCAATGTTGACGTCGGACTACGCTGTTATAGTATTCAAATCGCTTGTTTCTAGCTTCGGATATTGTTTTAGAACGCTGTGAAATTATTTTTAGATAACTGTTTAGTATGAAGGGACCATATGCCCAGAGGTCTAACGCGGGACACCAGCAAAAAAGTTATGTAAACATGAGCTGTAAAAATATACAAAAATGATTTAACCAGTCTCGTTTATTCGTGGAATTTTTGGCATGACAGCATTTTGGCATGAAGAACTCTGGGGCTGTTATCAATAGACAAAACATTGGATTTCAATGGTTAAAATATTTTGAAATCTCGGTTACTCAGAATTTTCATATACTCCACCTCTTCTTCCTCATGCAAATCTTTCAACGTCGACGGTATAAATATTAAAATGACTGTAAATCTTGATAATTATCCCTTCAACATCTACGGGAAATTGATCCGCAGCCGCCTGAATTGTGTTGCTGAATATATCAGCAACTCGTCCTACAACTTATTGTCGGTATTTAAGTTGATCCTTAAGCTTAAGCGTCTTGGCCTTCCCTAAGAGGGCCGCCAAAGTTCGTGTTCATATTATCTGCCGAATATGCAGAGCAATGTGCATATGATGTTTGATGAAAATTTCAAAAATAGATGTCGCGATGATGGCAGACGTACGATTTCTTAACGGTTACACCCTTGTAGTCAAAAACAGAGGAAGCAGTTTTTTGTCTTGATGAGTCAAAGCATCGGAAAAACACACGAGAAATAGTATTGCTCCATGCTCTTCATGATCTGCCCAACAGAACACTAAATCAGAACATTCGTTTCAATCGGCTACGATTCCCACACAGATCACGAAAGAATTTTGGCTCAAAGAGAAAACGATCTGGAACTAGCGACTAACTAAGTTTTGACAAACGCGGGACGTTTCGCGGGACGTAATCTGCCGCGGTAATCTGCTGAAATGCGGGACTGTCCCGCGAAAAGCGGGACGTCTGGTTAGTTTAGTTTAGTAGAATGGTTTGGTCGCCCTGAAATGTTTTTTTCTGTAGATTCAATGGACGAAAATTGATCGATGATTCATTCTTACCCTCACAGAACAATACACATGCTGAATGTCGCCGTTTGTCAAGGCATTGAACATTTATCTCGAACGCTATTCCGGTGGCCTTTTTCGCAATTGACATACACTGGTCGCCCCACAACGTAAACCAATCAGCACCAAACAAGCGTTCGGCATAGTATGCATACAGAGACATACATTGGTGGCTTGAAGTGACTAAACATATAATCAGTTCTCATCATATTGCTCTATTCTAAAAAAAACCGTTTCTGTTGATATTACTGACCTCTAAAAAGTTACTTTTTCATGCTCGAGACAAGCGCAGCTATTATCTCTAGTAGGGAAAGTTTGGCGACACCAAATCACACAAAAATTACAGAACGACATTTATTTCCTTAGTGACTGAATAAACGAAACAAACTCTTTCTGTTAAGTAACCTCGAAAAAAGTTACATTGCTGCTTATGATCAAGATTAGTGGATATGTCATGTTGAAGACAGTTTTCCGACTGGCACGCGAACCCAAACAACATTGCAGCACAACATTCACGATAGTCTAGCTTGATGATTCCCCAAATAATTATGTAGCGCACAACATTAACGCCTGCTTCGCCATTGCGTCAGTTCGATCCATTGATGCAATGCCAAAGGTACTAACGAAACCTTTATTATGACGGAAAACAAGCGATGTTAACTGCTTTGAATATAGAAAAAGAGTAAATATTCACCTCAACAGAGATTCATTACTTATATCGTAGCCCAAATATTCCCCTTTCACTATCTCCGCTCCTTGTTTATATTATCACGGCTGCATTAAACAATCGTCCATCATAGCATTAAAAAATTAGGCGATTGTTGCATCGCGATAGGAGCAATGTACACGGGTGCAGATACAAATGGGATTTTTGCGTATAGAAGATGTGCTTTTTACACATACGGGTTATGAAGCACGCACGTACGTACACAAAGCTATATATCGATGGCTTGAAGTGACTAAGCATACATGCGCTTCTCTCCGTTTTGCGCTGTTCTCAACAGAAGCCCCTTCTGTTAATATTTCCGGTTTCGATAAGCGTTGCTATTATCCTCGGTGGAGAGAGTTTTGCTACTGACATACGAAACCAAATCACACACAAAATTCCAGAACAATTATTTTCTTGGTGAGCCGATGATGGCCTAGCTTGATGTTCCCCCACACAATTGTGAACCTCAATGCATTGGCGCCAGTTTAATGCAATAATTGTTAAGCCAGAGACATCAGTGGGTGAGTAATTTGGTCGCGTCCACAGCTCAATCCGAACGAATACATGTGATGACGCAAAAGAAGGAATAACAAGCGATGTTCATTTCATTGAATATAACAGTTCAGCTGAAACGTTCATAAAGTTGACGTCTAGATGGCGCCTCTTGCAAAAATCTACTCGACTATCACAAAGTACCATTTTGCAATGTGTACGTGTCAAAATTTGACAGCAATCGGTCTATTGGTTCGTGAGTTACAGCATTGAGAGTGAAGCAACTTTTGTTATTGTGAAAAAAATGGAAAAAACACAAATCAATGAAAACGATGGTAAAATACATAATACAAATTAAATAAATAAATAAATAAAAATAAAAATTGCATGAACTGGGCTTCGAATTGCTCCCGCATCCACCATATTCTCCAGATCTGGCCCCAGCGACTATTTTATGTTCGCAAACCTGAAGAGAATGCTCGCTTGCAAGAAATTTAAGACCGATGATGAAGTGATTACTGAAACTCATGTCTTTTTTGAAAAAACCGAAAGAGTATCGAAAAGTTGCAAGATCGCTATAATCGCTGTATCGCACTCAAAGGCATTGAATTTTGCAAATAAAAATATTTTTACTGTGTTACCTTATAAATTTTTCAGCCGAACTGTTAGAACGATACTGAAAGTTTACCTCAGCGAGAACTAATATTTGAGGGGCTTAAAATGAAAGGGGTGTAAGTGGCATCATCGATTTCTCTACATCGACTTTTCCTTCTTTCTTCATAACATAGCTGCAGAAAACTGCCCAGCTGCTTTTGACAATGTGGAAGGGAGGGCAAAACCTCATCTATCGGATTCTATAGCAAACTCAAATTGGAAAGTTTTTGCAGTTGAGTTATTAAAGAAAGAGAAAGTTGATGAAGAGAAATCGATCAAATCACTTACACCCCTTTCTTCCTGAGCACCTCTTTTATACTCGTGGCAAATATTCCCCTTCGCTGCTCGTCGATAAGTTATTTGCGCGCACGGGTTGGTAAGCTCACAAATGAGCAGAACTAATCTATGGAAAAATAGAAATGCTTCTAGCTCTCATCAGTTTAAACCATTTACACACCAGGGAATTGTAATGAATAGCATATCAAGCTAATCTGAGAAAATTTTCGATTCGTCAATTTCGGATTCAGAATGTATAATAAAATTTAAAAAAGCGAAATTATGTAGCTGCAAGACGCGCAATATGGTAACTTTTAACATAATATCATTACACAATAGATTAATATTTTGGTAACGGCTCTTAACTAATCCTTAGCAGAATTTTCTGTTTCGGACAGCTCTTGGAAACAGCTCTTGGAAACAGCTCTCGTCGGGATATGGTAATCAATTATTTTCATTTATTAGGATATTATTTTTTCAAAATAGCAAAAGTTAGTCAATATAATATAACAAGTTAGATCCCGACGAGAGCTGTTTCCGGGGGCTGGATAGGCAAGCCGAGGCAAGCTGGCTATTTAAACTTAAGTTCAAGAATGCACTGTAAGATGCACTGACCTTCAGCTAAATTAAATACATTAAATAAAAAAGGTACGATTAATATTTCTGTAGAGATGGTTTAATGAATAACGATTTTTATGTACAGTTATGAACATCGATACAAGAAAACCAGCAGTGTTTGCCAAACGATCCATTCACTGAAAAAATCGCTTTCGTTCGTTCAAATATGATCATACACAAATCATTTCCCCCAGCGGCATTCTTCTGTTGTTACGTGCTGCAAATCACGGCACAAAAGAGAACGAGACAACTCTGCTTCGGTTCGCACTTCATGACACACCAGCACGCAAGCAACACCCTCATATACGCTTTCGGTGCAGTAAGTTTATTTTCTTCTATTCTACATATCGAACCTCTCCAACATGCATCATGAAACAGCAGGATCGTATGGACTACGCAAAGCGAATGATTCATATTCGGCTAATGTAGCAGATCCTGATTTTTAAGTCCCAGAGAGTGCAAACTATATGATTATTTAGCTCGATAGAGGCTCGATAGAGGTAGACAGATCATATTTTCACGCCGCTATCCCTTGAAATATCTATATTCATATAGACCGCATAGTTTTACTAGCAACACCGCTCTCTTTTCCCATTCGTTGCTCTCCGCAAATGGTGACCGAATTATGACGTAATTTTTCTTGTATCATTTATTGCTTTGCACCTGTCTGTGCGGTGGGTTTCGCTATAGTAGAGCACGACGATCTATACGGTTCAAAATTGTAACGGGAGGTAAATAAAAAATGAGAATTTTTCAATATCTTTCAGTAACTCAAATAAAGAGCGTAAAATTCTCTTTCTCCAAGAAAATTGCTCTTTGGGCTCCCTAGAAACAGTAGGCGTATTTGGTTTTGCTAGTTTGAATTTAGTCAACGCAAAGATGGCGTCGAAACAGCACGTGCTCCGCGTACGCATTGTACGGTTCTACGAAACGCATTTCCAGCAAGGAGAAAAGTTCACGAAACAGAGGAAGACATCGTTAAAGAAGCTGTTTGACAACAAGGATGCAACCAGCCTGCGTGACGCCGGTCGGAAATATGGCTGCTCCCACGTATTGATCCATCGAACCCTCAAGATGGAAGGAATCGTCTGCAGGAAGAAGACGAGCTCGCCGGAGTACACGGAGGAGCAGATTGAGACGGTTAAATCACAGTGTCGGTGGATGACCAAAAAATACCGCGGGACGTCTTTCGTTCTGGACGACGAAAGCTATTTTCCGCTGTCCAAAACGCATATTCCAGGAAATGATAATTACTACTCCAGCGACAAGTCATCCACACCGCCTGAAGTGAAATACAAGTTCAAGCACATGTTTGAAAAAAAAGGTTATGTTGTACATCGCAATTTCCGACCGAGGCATTTCAAAGCCTTGGTTTAAGCCGAGCGGTCTGGCAATCTACCAACAAATCTATCGAGAAGAGTGCCTCGCTAAAATCCTGCTGCCGTTCCTGAACGAGCATCACGCGGATGGGAAGTACGTCTTCTGGCCGGACAAGGCGTCTTCCCATTACGCCAAGAAGACGCTGGCGTATCTTGAAGAGAAAAAGATACCGTTCGTGCCGAAAGATCGTAACCCAACAAACTTGCCCCAGTGCCGCCCAATAGAGGATTTCTTTGGCTAAAACAATTGGAGGGCCAAGAACACGAAGCAACTGACTACAAGAATCCGGAATTGTATCCGGAAAATGGACGTAAGTGCCGTACAACGTTCATGTGAGAGCATCGCGACAAAGTTGCGTCGAACAGTAGACCACGGCCCTCACTCAAACATTGACTGACATTTTTTTGAAGAAAATACATTATGTTATTAATAAAAAAATACTGAAATCGATGAAAAAAAAATTTTTTTTATATGTGATTGAAAAAAGTCTCATTTTTTATCTAACCCCCGTTATGCAGGTTTCGAAAATGGTTTGCGATGTTTGATACAGCTCGAATATGCAAACAACAGTCTTCGTTCCTCTCTTGGTTTAATCATTTAGTGTAACACAAGTGATTACTGAATGAACCTCTCATATTTGGTTATATGTTCGTGAGAGGTTACTTGCATGACACATTGTGTATCATTCGATTTTGATCGAAATCCCAACACTGAGAACCAGAGAATATCGAGTGTTTCGTTTTGATGTTGGGAAATCTATCCATCTGATTTTTCAAAAAATAAACAGGATTAATAATTAATAATTCCGGATTCTTTCTGCCACTAACACTCTCACAATTCGTTCGAAGTTCAGTTCAGTTCATTTAACAAATGATTTTTCTAGAGCAACCATTTTGAGTATTGAATGAGCTAAATTTACGGATTATAGTCACAAAATCTCCTCAAAGTCCTACGTCAAATTTCCGTCCGGGTCTCTAGGCTACTTTTTTCACAGCCTGCTACACAAAATTTGCGTCAATCGATTTCGGCACTCCATAATAATTTTTTACATTGAATAAAACAATATATGTCATGAAACTACCTATCGAACAATCGAAAAATTTCGACCCCTATCCTAACGGAAATACCCACTTCTGATTGGTCGAAAATGGCGACACATGCGGCAACTTATATACATACTTATATTATTGGCCCGTTATTTCCTGATGGATTTACGAGATATTTGCATCAATCGATCCGAGCACTCCAGAACAATTCATCACAATGAATAAAACATTATATTATATGAATCTAACTATCAAACAACAAAAATCTCCAAACGGAAATACCTTGTTCTGATTGGTCGAAATTAAAGATACGGAGAAATCGGCATTGCAAATACATCAAAGTAGGGGGATATTTTATTCCCACCGGAATGTGTTCCCTAACAGAGATTTCAAAACCAAGGTGCCTGGGGGAAATCGGCATAGCAAATATTTGTAAGTCGGAGGAATTTTCAAATTGCAAGTAAGGTGAGTGATACGATTAATTCTAGCAACTAAAATTTAAATTTGGAACTTGAATGTTGGTTGCTTCGTGAAATTTCATATCAATGGCCGATCATGTATTGTGAAACATTTAGCACAAGTAATATGAAACGATTTATTTCAATGTTCATAAATAGCTGTCTGTTCTGTTGTGTTCATTTTCCCCCAATGAAAGTTCATGCGGCGAGAAAAATTGGAAAAGTGAAGAAATATTCGTAAGTTTTAGGGTGCAATAAATGTTTCTATGATGGTTAGACAGTCCTTCCCCCACTCAAAGGGGGGGCTGCCATACAAATGAAACACAAATTTCTGCATTACTCGAGAATTAATCAAGCAAATGAAACCAAATTTGGCATGTGGAGGTTTTAGGATGCAATAAATGTTTCTATGGTGTTAAGATACTCCTTCCCCCTCTCTTAGAGGGGGCTGCCATACAAATGAAACACAAATTTCTGCATTACTCGAGAATTAATCAAGCAAATGAAACCAAATTTGGCATGTGGAGGTTTTGAGATGCAATAAATGTTTCTATGGTGTTAAGATACTCCTTCCCCCTCTCTTAGAGGGGGCTGCCATACAAATGAAACACAATTTTTTGCATTACTCGGAAATTAATCAATCAAATGAAACCAAAGTTGGCATGTGAAAGTTTTAGGGTGCAATAAATGTTTCTATGATGGTTAGACAGTCCTTCCCCCACTCAAAGGGGGGGCTGCCATACAAATGAAACACAAATTTCTGCATTACTCGAGAATTAATCAAGCAAATGAAACCAAATTTGACATGTGGAGGTTTTTTAGGATGCAATAAATGTTTCTATGGTGTTAAGATACTCCTTCCCCCTCTCTTAGAGGGGGCTGCCGTACAAATGAAACACAAATTTTTGCATTACTCGAGAATTAATCAAGCAAATTAAACTAAATTAGGCATATGGAAACTTTAGGGTGCAATGAATGTTTCTATGGTGGTTAGATACCCCTCCCCACTCTCTTAGGGGTGGCTGCCATACAAATAAAACACAAATTTCTGCATTACTCGAGAATTAATCAAGTAAATGGGCGGGACGAAGTTTGCCGGGTTAGCTAGTAGCCTATATATAGGCATCCTACGTCAACTTTGTTCTCCTTCCACTTTTCCTGCAAATCAATAAGGTAAGAAAACTTCCAACCACACATCATTGGAAAACAACATTTTCAATGCGATGAAGTTACTTGTTGTGCATGCTACATCCGTATGTCAGATATGTACTGGGAACTGATGAAATGTATCAAATGTAAGACAAGCGAACCTTTAGGAAAAGAAGAATTTTTATGAACACCTAATCGTATGAACAGAAATTAAAAATATTTGTTTCCAACTGCTGATAACCTGCTTTTCAAATGTACGATAGGAATCAACCATCTGAAACGTTCATAACATTTATCTGCCTTCTGAATAGACTACTTTCCATGCTCCCATGAAATAGCACTCTCATCAAATCACTGTGCCTTCCTTTGTACCGGCAAGACGAAGTCGTTCCAGGTAATGGAACCAGTAATTAAATGCCACAGAATGTATACAACGTTAACATCATAATTTCGTCTCTACGCAGAAAATCAACCTTCAGATGATGCTGCTGCTCGTGTGCCGGAGGTATATGTTTTACAGGCTATTGAAGACCACGCTACATTAGGGATTCCGAGTAGATGCGGAACCGTAACTTACTCTCACACCCCAACGCGTTCGACTATCGCCCCCCGCTTGTGTTCCGCCCGTCAGGAGAAATCAAGGAAAAGTTAACATCATTTTTACGGTGTGCCCCGTGGTCACACTTAAATTTTTGAATGGTAATGGTCCGTGTTGGCGCAATGCGCTACGCCCAAGTGCAAGTGCGCTACGCCCTGATGCTACCTGACGAGCCCACGTGGATTGCAGCCGGTTCTGTGGTCAAACACAGAACTTAAATGGCAATGATTTTTTTACGATCTATTTCGTTCGTCCTTTATCTCCCCCACGGATATGTGTATGGATGAGTCTCTTATCCGCTGCAGCTTGCGCTCAGTATTTGTCACCGGGAATTACTTTATTATCTCGAGGCTATTCATTACATTATATGACTGCGGTGAAGATGTTCTCCTCCGCTTCGGAATCCCCATCATTCTTTCCCTTCAGAGCTCCGCTTCGTAACAGGGGATTTGTACCCAGAAACAATTGACATAATTTCGCCTCGGATAATTGATTCGTGTCTATGAATGTCGTAAACAGTGATACTTTCGGAGCCAAACCAAAAGAGCACATGTGTTTCTCCGGCGTTCCAACCCAGCGCGGGGGCCACAAATGGAAAATTCGCTGACGCCCTCGATTTCAATTCGTTACGGCAGCCCTTTCCGCTCCAACTTTCTAATAACCATCATCGCAAGCACCGGAATCATCAGCATCCAACAACGACTCGGTTGCTCGAGAATGAACACGCTTATCTTCGGAGGGGGGTTAGCCTTTTTCTTCGTTTGACCCACACTTCCCAGCGCTGCAGGTCGGGAGCGCAAACCCCACCGGAGCTCACTTTGAAAAACGATAGCCAGCGATTAGATTATTGTTCGGTAATAGAAACTTGATTGTGTAGCTTCCGATGGGTTGGACGGACGATCGGACGGTTTGCTGCTTTTGTTGCCTATCCTTTCACCCCCGCATCCATCCCTCGCTCTGGCGGAACTGTTTGAGGTGCGAGACTGGAAAATGAAGGTGCGAAACAGAGCCTACTATGCGGCGCTTCGATGCCTCTTCGCTTCTGTTCGATTTCATCCCTTCGATCCAACCCGAAATTTATACAGTCGAAGCTTTCATCAGTAGGCGGTGCCGTCGATTCGGGGTTTGGTTGCGAATAAATGCGTTCGTTGGGGAGGAAACAATGAACGATTGCTTGGATTGTGGGGGAGCAGATATTTGCTATGAATTATTGACAATGGCGAAATACAGTGGGCGATGATTATTAAATTAAAATTCGACCCCAAAACTTGAACCTCCGCTTGGTGCTCTAAAAAATAGTCCTAATGTGAAATAATAAAATGATTATTGGGTGTATAAAATATTTGAATTTGTAGATTATTGTAGGCTTCCAAACAAATGATTGCCCATCGAACTTGTCATATGCTGCAATCTCACGACACTTTTAACCCGGAAACGATACTGGAATTCGCAAAGTGCAACACACAAGCAATCTCCGGGTAAAAAAAAAATAAAAAATCATTTCGTTCTTAATGACTTTGAATATAACTTCAGAATGCATCGAAATTTGTAAAGTAGCTCTTTAGTAGAAATTTTTGGTGGCCCGTTTTATGAAAGCAGCTAACGATGAAAGATGTGTGATGCAAAATAAATAAGAAATTGTGATCCAAAGATATTTGTTTCTTCCCTTCCGGTATGGTATGGATCCACAAACAAGGATCGTGCAAGAGAGATGTATTTATTCGAGATCTACCCGAGCCTATCATAAAATGTATTCTATGATTCACACGATCCGCAGAAAGGATTGTGCGATAAAGATATGTTTATTTTTCCTCGATCGGTTCCCACCATAAACATGGGTAAACAAATCCGTCTCTTGTTATGTCGCTGCATGAGATAGAAAGGAGAACGAGAGAGAGGAGATAGAGAAGTGAAAGAGAAAAGAAAAAGTAAGAAGACAAAGAGAGAGAAAGAGAAACGGAGAGAGAGAAAGAGAGAGAGAAAGAAATACAACAAGAATTGATGAAAACCCTGATTGAATGAACCTCAAAACGATGTATATAAAGCGATTCAATGAAAAAAGATTTTATCAAAAATCACTTTCTCTAATTTTGTTCTCCTCACATATATTTGTTCAAAAAAAAAACTAGACATGTTTTTGTTTTTATTTCGCGTTATTTTACATCATTCTAAATTGGGGTAGTCTGATAATTCGCTTTTTTGTCGAATATAGTCAATAGAGCATAAAAGTAGTATGGAAGACAACAAAGAAGTTACTTATGAACACAGCCAGCCGATATCCGATCTTTAGTATCATTAAATGAATGATACTAAGTGGATTTTTTTTTGTAAAATACTAACACGTTTTCAAAAATTTAAAAAAAACATTAAAAAAGTTTTAAAAAAATTATAAATTCAGAAATATATACATTTTTTGTGAGACATCTAATTTTATCGCATTTTTTCTGGTTTCAACGAATCTACTCTTTTTTTAAATATGTAATCTTTGAACCACTTGACTGATTTTTGATCTTTTTACAGCAAGTGAAAGAGCTTTGAACTAACCTTGTAAACTGCTAATCGAATATCGTTAAGCGGAAACAATTAAAAAAAAAAGCATTGTAAATGTTTTTAGGTGTCGAGAGCGCGGACAAGTTTGCTTTTTATATGGCTTTTGGGAAGCTGAGAGTTCTTTACGGCCACGCTGAGAAAACTTCCTAAGCGGTTCATAAGTTAATTAAGTGAGGTTGAACTTAGCGAAAAAAAAATGAGAAAAGATTATAGACCACGAAATCGTAAAAGGAACCCTTTCAGTAATTTTGCTGTTTTTTGAAAAAGTTCGGAAATATCCGAAAACAAACAAACCTTTTCTAGTTGGATATTTCAAAAACGCACAATAGTAAACACAATAATAAAAAAATAATAAAAAATCGGACAAACTGTTCAAAAGTTATACAAATATACAAAAATTATACAAATAAATATATTTGTTGAAATCAGCATGAAAAGTGAAAAAAAAATTAAGGCAAATGAGGTTGGTTTGCCCGATTCTGGTTGTTTTCACGCAGCTAGTAAATGCAAATCTTCATGAAAATCACATGTAATCAAAATGAGTTTGGGTTTAGAAATCACCATTTTTGAATGAAAACATTCGAATTCTCAAGTTGATGTTGCATTTATCATTGCTTGAGTTTACTGTCGTCATATTGATCCATTCATAATTTAGGCATTCTTGAGAATTTTGACTATTCTTGGGCATTTTGAAAGTGAACAGCACTCAACACAGAGGAACTTTATTTTTGCTTCACGCGAAGGATAACAAAACAAAACAAACAAAGTGCTGCACGCCATGTGGTTGTCATAAAATTCATGTGGACAAACCATGATCAGAGTTGAGGTCATCGAAATGCATTAATTACATGATTTAGATACAGTGAAAGCTCTCTATAGCGACATTGCAAGGGACCGTCGTTATAGAGAATTGTCGCTATGAAGAACTGTCGCTATAGAGAATTCGGATGTCGTTATAGAGAGAGAAACGCTCAAGATCACACGAAACAATAAAATTATATTATCTTGATACAAAAACGACAAAACATTGAACAATAGATACAGAATACAGATACAGCTCATCTGTTCCCTAACACATTTTTCTTTACATAAAAACCAAATGAAGTACTGTCCTTTGGTAAGTTTGTTCTAATGATTTATCACACCATAAATAGTTTGGAAAGCAACTTCTAGCTGATGTTGAGAGTGTGGGCTTATGGTTCCGCTATCAACTACTTCGTCAGGCACTGAATGAGTTTCTTAATCAATGTTATCTATAGATGATTGCTCTTGCACTGTTTTTGTTACAACAAATTTCCTTCTTCGCATAAGTTGTCAAAAGTTACGAAGTCTGGAAAAATGCAAATTGCGATTATACTTTCTATGATTTTTGAAAATATTAACCATTTATAACCAAACCTTCAAAAGAATCAGAACCTTATTCAGCGGGCGCTCAAAAATTTGATCGGAATACATTTTCCTCTGATAGGTCGTTATCAATGCTGTTTTCATTGATGCATTTAAAATTTTCTGATTTCATAACGCCAGCTTTGACGAAGCAATTAATAATAGTGAATTATTTGACATGATTTACTACCCATCAGCTAGCAGTCACCATTCTTTCATCCAGTTTCTGGAAATCCATTCTTCAAACATCGCTCTCCCCATCCACGCATTTTTGTTGCTTTTATAAATCACTGGAAATTACTTGCGGTTTAAACGACAGCTCATTTCTCTTAACAAATTTTTGGAACCATGGTATTAAAACCACTATTCTTATCATTTCATGAATTTGGTTCTTATTTCTGATTATGGGTAAAATCGTGTTGTGCGCTCATTAATTTCACTGAATAATGTTTTGTTTTCAATGTATTTTTCAAACTTTTCCATAATGTCCAATTAATTTTTAGTGTCAAGGATTTTCTTGCCTTTGAATTGATTTCGGACTGAAAATTTAAAGTAAAACAAACTATGCTTTAAACTATAGCACGAATTCGAATTTAAAAGTTGAAACTCAATTTTTAATTCAATGCAAATATTTTATTTTCTCGAGGACGGGATTCTTGAACAACAATGTTGCAACTGTTTTTTTTTCCCAATAAACTCTTCCTACCTTTTAACAGCTTACAGGTTTCCTACGTGTGTGTTTTAAAAGCAGAGCTGAATTTGTGTTGAATTAGTTTTCATTGCCTTTTTCAAATTTTTCAATAATATCCTATTAATTGTTAGTGCCAAAGATTTTCTTGCTTTTGAATTCATTTCGGACTGAAAATTTAGAGTGAAACAAACTATGTTTTAAACTGTAGCACAAATTCGAATTTAAGCTTGAGCTTGAGCTTGAGCTTGGGTAGACTGTATACTTCGTAGTTGCTCTCCGTGAAGAACACACAGAATAACGCTTGGGACTAGCAAATCATTCTCGTTGTGCAATTTTCGGTGATTCAAGCTTTAAATGGTCAATAACGACGCCGGCCACGTGCTTACAGTCACCAGGGGAAGGGAAGGAATGTTAGTATGATAATCGCCGCCCGAAGGCCAGAAGGGTCGCCTCTATAGCGTGCTTCTCTAGCGATTATCATGGAAGGGATAGTTGTTAGAGCACAAATTCGAATTTAAAAGCTTAAACTCAATTTTCAATGCCTTTTTCAAATTTTTCAATAATATCCAATTAATTTTTAGTGCCAAAGATTTTCTTGCCTTCGAATTCTTTTCAGACTGAAAATTTAGAGTAAAACAAACTATGCTTTTAACTGTAGCACGAATTCGAATTTAAAAGCTTAAACTCAATTTTTAATTCAATGCAAATATTTTATTTCCTCGAGGACGGGATTCTTGTACAACAATGCTGCAACTGATTTTTTTCAATAAACTCTTCCTACCTTTTATCAGCTTACAGGTTTCCTACGTGTGTGTTTTAAAAGCTGAGCTGAATTTGTGTTAAATTTCGCACATTCCTTATTACCTTTCTCTACCATTGTTTTTGCGGAATGGATTTTTGAGCCAGAATCATTTCGACTATCTTGAGAAAACGAGATCCACAACAACTAATCTGTATTGAGTTTCTTTTTATCCACACAGTATCGCTTAGATTGTTTTCCACTGCGCTTCACGAGAGCTTCAGAGCAATCACGTCTTTTTCGAGAGTTATTTCTTGGATTGCTCTTTCTCTATGCGAAATGGTATAGGGTAAATGATCTTGGTTTGTCCAGTCGAAAATATGATCATGGTTTGCCCACTTTTTTGAATGCTCTAATTCAGCGCTCCTGTGTCAAATAAGGCCTTCGAATGTTTCGAAACATATAAATGAAATTGCCCTTTACATGATTTATAGTAGTTTGATAGTATAATTTTACGAAATCACATGTTTTAAAGGATTATAAAATACACCTTCTATTTGTGTCAATGCGCTCCTCATTCGAGCTAACTTTTAATCGATCACCAGATGATTATTTGGCACGTATTCAGACCATTTCTGGATTACAACACTTATAAATATTGTAAACATCATGCTTGCTCACCATTTGTATCGGATTTACATAGCTAAACCATAAATTTAACGCATTTTGTTGAACTCAATTCTAATCATGAGTTGTCCAATTCAATAATGTTGTTTTGTCCACATGATTTCTATGGCAACCGCTTGGCGCGCTGCAGTTTGTTTATGTTTGTTTATGGTGTGCTTCGCGCATAGCAGAAGTATGGTTTTTCTGTGTTGATTGTGTTGAGGTGAACACTTCTAAAATGCCCAAGAAAAGGCAATATTCTGAAAAAAGCCTAAATTATGAATGAATCAATATGATGACAGTAAACTCAAGCAATGATAAATGCAACATCTTATTGTGAATTCTAATGTTTTCATTCAAAAATGGAGATTTCTAAAACCGGACAAACCATGATCATTTTTTTTTAATTCGTTTATTTTTACAGGCTCAGTTACTTAAGTTTAAAGGAGCCGAATTCTTAAATATAATTTTAAAACTATATATATAAACAATTTTCTTACATCTATGGTTAGTAAGGTGGAAAACCGATTACTCGCGGTGTACTCGAGTTTAGGAGGGTGACATATTTTTAGGAGAAGGATGGGATATAAGGAAATTGTAACAATGTTGATGAACACTCAATTTATAAATCTATTCGTATATCTATAGTGTATTTACATTTCAACTTATTCTACTATTTATAGCAAGGGGACGAATTACCCGCAAAGGTAGGAAAGGAGGGTATAAGGATGTAGGGGCAATCACACATGAAGATCTATAGCTTTAAGGAAAACATATATATGGGACATGTAATCAAAAACCATGATCATGACCTTCTTTAAGGAAAATCGTTAAAAAAAACATAAAAATTTGAATAATTTCAACACCTTATGGTAGTATTAGCAACTAGAGACTTGGGGCTTTTCAACAAACCCAAACTCGTATCGATTATGTGTGATTTTCATGAAGAAAAATCGATTTGCATTTACTAGTTGCGTAAAAACACCCCAAATTGGACAAACCAAGATCATTTACCCTTGCTGATTATGTACCGCAGAATTTTGAACAAAAATTTTAAAATGTACCTTCAGCAGAATGACTCTTTAATATGTGTTCAGGTTAAGTACCATGTTTCAAATTAAAATTTCGCTGTTTTTGTAAAGTATCCGAAAATTCATATAAATTGCGCGCGAATAAATGACTAATGTTCACAAAACATATCGTAGACTATTTTCGTTCATAGTCATATACTAAGCTCAATTCAGCTCATTATCATAGCACTGTGAATGGAGTGGCATTGAAAATTGTCGCAATAGAGAATGATATGTATAAGCGGAAATGTGTCGCTACAGGGAATTGTCGTTATAGAGAAATGTCGCTACAAACAAAAGAATTTC
Organism: Toxorhynchites rutilus septentrionalis; assembly: GCF_029784135.1. Taxonomy (NCBI): domain Eukaryota; kingdom Metazoa; phylum Arthropoda; class Insecta; order Diptera; family Culicidae; genus Toxorhynchites; species Toxorhynchites rutilus. Next base: position 3,332,192 of record NC_073744.1, read on the forward strand.
CATGCGATTTTGAAGGGACCTTTGGACATGTCGTTATAGACAGATTTGTCGCTATAAAGATTGTCGCTATAGAGAGCTTTGACTGTATATAAATCTGGTACAAGTGCTGTGCAAGCATGATGTTTACCATATTTGTAAGTGTTATACTCTAGAAAAGGTTTGAATATGTACCAAATAATCATCTAGTGATTAATTAAAAGTTAGCTTAAATGAGGGGGCGCATTGCCACCAATAGAAGGTGGATTTTATAAACTTTTGAAACATGTAAATCCGTAAAAATATCCTAAAAACTACTGTAGATCAAGAAAAAGACAATTTTATTTAAATGTTTCGAAACATTTGAATACCCGATTTGACACAGGTGCACTAGAGCATTCAAAAAAGTGGACATACAGTTGTGTTCAAAATAATAGCAGCGTCTAATGCTTTTTCTATATTATTATTACTATTCATGTATGGATGGTTGATGTTATCAACTAATCATATGAATATATAAAGGTGTAATCACCCGTTCAAAACCCATATTGTTTATAGCAATACAATTTCGTTCAGTGTATATTTCATTTGACACTTCCGGCTGAGTCCGTTTCGCGTTGTTCAAAATAATAGCAGCGAAAAACGATTGCAAACAAAGTTTGTTTCCATTCGGAGTTTTATACAAGTTTTGCTATTTTGTTAGTCGGTAAGTATATAAAAACTAAGATATGTGCAAGAAAATATGTTTGTTTTGCTCGTATTGCAGAAAATGGGTCGCGGAAAACATTGCTCTGAGGAGCAGCGCAATTTTATCAAAACGTTGATAAATCAAGGCAAAACTTACAGACAAGTACAACAAACAGTGGGGGGCTCGGTCAAAATGATAAGCAATGCTTTGAAATGGAAAGACAAGTTGGAAACTCGTGGCCGGAAACGTTGCACTTCTGAAAGAATTGATCGAAGAATCATCAAGATGTCACGGACTGATCCAACCTTGCCTTCTAATGAGATCAAAGATGAACTAGACTTAACTGTGAGCACTGTTACAGTCAGACGACGATTGACGGAAGCCAAACTATACGCACGTAGTCCTCGGAAAGTACCATTGTTGACAAAACGTCATGTTTCGAATCGCCTCAAATTTGCTAAAATGCATATCGATTGGCCGAAAGAAAATTGGCATAATGTTTTGTGGACGGATGAGTCCAAAATAGTTCTGTTCGGGTCAAAAGGTCGACGTTAGTATGTGAGACGTCCACGCAATACGGAATATCAACCGCAGTACACGGTTAAGACAGTAAAGCACGGCGGAGCAAAAATTATATGAGGAAGTTCTCGTTCAACGGTGTCGGGACAGTTTATCGCATACCAGGCATCATGGATCAACATGGCTACATCAAGATACTCAGTGAGATTATGTTACCTTATGCTGAGGAGGAAATGCCACTAAAATGGGGGATGCAGCAGGACAACGATCCTAAACACACGAGCAAACGTGCTAAGGCGTGGTTTAAGGAGAAGAATATTGAGGTTATGGAATGGTCAGCGCAGTCTCCAGACTTAAACCCTAATGAAAATCTGTGAGGAGATGTCAAATACGCTGTTTCTGAAGCCAGACCAAAAAATGTGGAAGAATTATGGTCTGAAATTCGTGATTCGTGGTCTGCAACACCTGATTTTCGCTGCCAAGCACTTGTGGACTCTATGCCGAAACGATGTGCTCCTGTTATTAAGAATAAGGGCTACGCTACAAAGTACTAAGGTGGATAATCATGTTACAGAACAACTTCGAAATCTTTCATCATTTTAATCATGTTTTTCTGGTGTTTTTTTTTTATCCCATCCGTTTATTAGGCTCATTTAGCAATTCAGCTGTCACAGAGCCGAATTTATTCGTATACATTTTTATGTTAAGATAACTATTGTTGTATATTATTTAGGCTTAAGATTCCTATCCATCGATAAACATTTGTTTTTTTTTATGTATAACACAGTAGCTGTTTAGGCCTAAGAATATTCCAATTCTATCGATACACAACACATGCCGCCTTTTTCGGCGTTTGAATATTCCTATTGTTCGAATGTTCACAGTTGGACTGTTCACAACGGGACTGCTGATATGAGGCTTCCATTGCTGTGTTAGAATTAGCACCAATTACCGATGCAGCAGATCGTAATGTGAGCGGTAAGGGACTGGGATTACCGACACATGATGATTGTTGCGTGGACGTAGTAGCTAGAATAACACACAAAGATGGTCAGTTGAGGGGCCCTGAGTTATTAGCTCATGATCGTTCGCTTAGTAGCGGACACGCAACCAATTAGGCTACGAAGACCCCCCTGGTGTTGACTGAAGTACTGCTATTTCTTTTTAAACACTAACTTTTTTTGAACAAATCATTATTTTATTGAACAATAAAATGAAATCTTGCAACCAATACCATACACTTGTTCTATTGAAACTCTGTTCAAAATACACTATGAAAAAAATTCGGAACAAAGCACTAATTACAAATTTTTATCTTATTTCAGATTTTAAATCGGCACTGCTATTATTTTGAACACAACTGTACCATGATCATATTTTCGACTGGACAAACCAACATCATTTACCTTATATATATATATATATATATATATATATATATATATATATATATATATATATATATATATATATATATATATATATAGCTACATAACTGGCGCAGTTATAGTGAAGTGGAAGTAAAGTGCAGTAAAGTGCACGACCGAGCAACGTTTATTGGAAACATCTGGACTACCGGGAAACCACCGGTGAGGGAATATCACCGATTAGTGTAGCCCAGAAGCGAGGAACTACCATCGAACCTAATCATCAACTTAGAAACTCCAGGAGATGATCACCATCATCCTCTTGTAAGTATTTTTTTTTATTTCTTCCTAAGTGAGTGTTAAAGTGAAAAAAGTAACATAACTCTCGCAACAAAAATCAGCTGCCCCGTAAGCAAAAGTAAAGCACGGAGGCAAGCGGCACAAAATACAACGTTCAGCAATTTTTAAAGCGAGCGAAACTAACAGCCACAAACCGCGAGGTGCAGTGCAGTGTGAGCGAATATCATAGCAGTGCATTCTTGTGTGTGCAAATTATAAGCAAGATTATCATTGGTAAAATGGATCAACGCGAACTTATGATTTCACCCGACCTTATGCCAGCACCAGAGCTGGACGGGAGAATAATTATTGAACAAGAACCTCAGGAGAACCCACAACAAGTCACAGTTGAAAGTTTGTTGGGTCATATAAAAACATTAACGAGCAATCAAAACGCTTTGATTGACGAACTCCATAGATTGCGATCGAAATCAGAAGATCCCTTCTTACAGTTCCGAACACCAGACCCGATTAAAAATCTGGCCACTTTTGCGGGTAACAAAAAAGAAACACATGCTTGGTTAGAAGATGCGGAGAACACACTCGCACTCTTCCAGTCATGCAAAAATGAACCCATTTACAGCCAATTAGTGAGAGCTGTTAAAAATAAAATTATTGGCGATGCCAAAGAAATATTAATAGCGGCTGGCAACCCAAATCAGTGGGAACAAATCAAAGAAATAATCCTAAATTCTTATGGGGACAGAAGAGATCTTACATCTCATATTCAATCCCTTTTCTATGTTAACCAGGGAAAGAAGACTCTAACTGAGTTTTACAACCAAGTTAAGAAAATTGATACGTCAATTAAGGCGACAGCAGCTTTGATGGACGACTACAAATCATCCACTAAAGCTATAAATAGTTTAATAAGTCTTATGGCTTTAACAAGATTCATCGACGGGCTAAATGACGAGCTATCAATGCACGTTAGGAGTTATAGACCGCAATCCCTTGAGGACGCTTACTCCATAACTATGCAATATTCTAATGCAGCATATAGACAAAGACTCAACAAACAAACAATAGATCAAAAGACGACCAAAGCAAACAACTTTAGACCATCCGATAGCACCAACAAAAATTCCAACTTGAACCTCAACCCGTTCAATCAAAAACCAAACAATTTCAACAACGGTGGATCTTCGAATACGAAACCATCCTATCCAATTGCAAAGTCAAATGGGTCCGGTAGATTTAAGAATAGAGAGCCGCTACCAGACGACGATGTTTCCATGAGAACAGCAAAATCTCGGACGGAGGTTAACAACCACGAAACTGGGCAAAGACAAAAAAGGGACGACGGCAAAAATTGTGGGGATGAACACGACACCTCCCAACAGCTCGAAGAGTCAATCTTAAACTCGGAGGACGACGATTTTACAAAAGAATTCATCCTTACCACAGATGCTAGTGACTTTGCAGTGGGAGCTGTATTATCACAGGGACAAATAGTTGAATCAACAAGAAAGAAAAGATGACCAGAAATTAACCTTTACACATCAAATCAAACACCGAATTAGAACTGTTTTAACTGAATTTGACTTTGAAATAATTTATAAACCTGGCAGAGAAAACGTCGTAGCCGACGCCCTGTCTAGAATAAAACCAGCAGAAATAAACTCCAATGACAGTACATTCAGCAGACACCAGCAACGATCATTATATTTGGACAACAGAAAGACCAACAAATTCATTCAAAAACCAGATCATATTTAAAATTTCTCCTACAGACATAGAAGCTCACGAACAAATCTTCACAAAATACCACAGATTTATAATCTCAAAACCAAACTACACAGAACAAGACATAGTAACTATTTTTAAAGAAAAACTTAATCCAAACGGTATAAATTGCATCTATTGCCCTTTAATGCTAACACAATTAATTCAGGAAACATATCGCAAACATTTTTCTCATAACAAAATCTTCAAGCTCCTTATTTCACAGGTATTACTCCAGGACATAAGGCTACCAGAGGAACAGGACGAAATCGTGCGCAAAACTCACGACTATGCCCATAGAGGGATCAAAGAGAATAAAGCTCAAATCCTGTTAGAATTATTCTTCCCCGAAATTGATAAAAAATTGAAAGTTTATATAAATAACTGTCCTACTTGCAAAAAATGTAAGTACGACAGAAAACCTCCGAAATTGGTTCAAAAAACTAACCCCGCAGAAAATACATTTGAAAGGATTCATATGGATATATTTTTTATGAGTGGAAGAAAAATGCTAACTATAGTAGACGCTTTTTCCAAATTTGCAAACGTGATCGCTCTTGAAACAAGGACTATCGTAGACCTTAAAAGGGCAATCACAGAGCACATCAGAATTTTCGGCAAACCAAAATCGATAACTTGCGATCAAGAACCAAGCTTGACATCGCTCGCCTTCATTGGATTCATGCAGGATTTGGATATTGAAATTCATTTTGCGAGTTCAAGTAACTCAAACGGAATAGTGGAACGATTCCACTCTACACTCATTGAACTATATAGAACTTTAAATTCGAAATACAAAGACATGGAATTCTTCGACAAAATTAACATTCTTGTGGATATTTATAATAACACAATTCACTCAGCGACCGGCTTTAAGCCAAAGCAAGTAGTCTTTAACCACCATAATGAAACAAGCGCGGAAGAAATTTTTCAAAATTACAGTAAAATTCAGTCTGCCATTAAGGTCCTAATGGAAAAACGCAGAAAGCAGATAGAAAATGAAAACAAGGTAAAAACCTTGCCAAAAACTTTAGAACCAGGAGAAAATGTATACGTAAAAGTTAATCAGAGAATAACAAAGGACAAAGACCCATTCAAAGTTTCAAAAGTCATGGACGATAACGAATTAACATTTAAAGATACTTACGGAGTAAAAATTCATAAAAATAGGATCAAAAAATTTTTTTTTTTCTTTTTCTTTTCGGTCTGTTTCAGGATCATTCCACTTACTTCAGCGATATTTTACCACGACGTATCGACAAATAACGGACTTTTGACCTTAAAATTAGACTCGGTTAAGATAAAATTAGGATACGACCGTATAATACATAAAATTAACCTAGATGAAATAGGACAAAATATAAACTATATCGAAAAATTAGCAAATAACCTTAATGTAACGGATCACTTACAACAAACAATCCAGTTTAAAATTAAAAAGGCTTATGAAAAGTTGACAGGATTTTACCCAAAACGTGCAAAAAGAGGACTTATTAATGCTTTAGGAAACGTGATAAAATTTATAGCAGGCAACCCCGACCAGGAAGACCTCGACTTAATCAATCAAAATTTAGAGATGCTTGAAACTAATAGCAACAAAATCATAGATAATCAAATAAAACAAGTAAAAATCAACAATGTACTTCAAGCTACTATTAATAAAGTCTCAAAAACCATAAGATCAATTAAGGAACATGTACAATCTCAAGACACGATAATTAGAAAAGACTTGGAACTCATAAATCTTATTTTGAATACTGATATCCTGATAAAAACCTTAGAAGACCTCGAAGAACAGATTGCCTTTTCAAAATCTAATAGCTTGAACAAAAACATTCTCAGTATGGCTGAAAAAGATTATATTTTGAAATTTTTAGAAAGCCAACATATTGCTATTAAATTTGAAGATGAAATTTATAAATTCGTAAGATCAGTTGTATCGCTACAAAATAATCACATAATCATTATAGTCAAACTCCCCATCATTGAACCGAACGAGTACTCATTGATGCAGTTAGAACCTGTCAACGTGAATGGAACCAGAATCGACACGAACATCCGCTATGTGGCCAAGTATCAGCAGTCATTATACGAGCAGAGTGAGAGGTGTTTCATTTGCGACAATAACTTGCCAGTGAACGACGGTTGCATCTCCAATATCCTGACAAATCAAAAAGCCAAGTGTCCGATGCATAAACAACCAGAACGTCCAATAATCAAGGAAATCAGTGTCGGAACAATTCTCATCGACACAAATAAAGCAGTCTACATTTTAGACTCATGTGGAGAATCACAAATCATTTCCGCTCCAACTATTATTGAAACAGGTAACTGCACAGTTACAGTGCAGAATGTAACCTTCAGAAGCAACTCTAAAACTATAAATAAATCTGAATATCTCACACCCATATTTGGAAAAGAGATAGAAACCATTAAACAAAAACCAGACATCGAAGAAATACACCAGATGAATATCGAAAATTTGGAGGAAATTCAGAGACTTAAGCTTCACATGATCAGCTCTCAAACGCTCGGAGGACTAGCGATAGCCTCTACCATCCTGTCAATAGTAATCATCTTATGCATTCGCAGATACAAATCCCAAACTAGAAGTCAACCCCAACAGGATAAAAAAGAGGACATCGTCACCTCACAGATTACCAACAAGAAGTTCGACATCAGCTCCCCGGAAAACAATCAGAAAGGAACAGTAACCGATATCCTGAAGGACGAGCCAACCTGCCTAACGAAATCCTTCCTTCCGGCACCCAGATTTGTCCTTACCAAGGGATCCAGAAAATCAACCGAGGACGCTTGACTCTTAGGGGGGAGACGTTATGAAAAGTCCCTCCCACACATTCATTTGAGCCCATAGTAAGAACATGCAACCGAGCCTGGCCCATTGCACGCGCGCCAGATTAACGATGATGCGCGCGAGAATTCGCCAGAAAGGAAAACAAGGTATCACCTTGCATAAATACCAAGCCACCGGGATGAACGCAGACTCAGCAGTCTGTAGTCTTTATAATGGGTTCGATGCTAAAATATAAGTTAGTTCCAAGTATGATGTTATAGCGATAAGTGAAATCGTGAATAAATTTATTTTTTATGCTTTCCCGTACGGAAGCTACATAACTTACATATATATATATATATATATATATATATATATATATATATATATATATATATATATATATATATATATAATTTTCAAAATTGGAGAAGTGGAAAATGGTTTTCTGAGCTACTCCAAGAGTATCTACAAGTTCTTGTTGTTGAATGAGATCTGTTTTGTATTTACATGATTTTTTGAACTTCGCGCCCGCACTGAGTACTTAGAGAGTGAGAGTGCTGCTCGGTCAAACATCCATATGTATATTCTGAAAGTAACGCACATGAACTTGGATCCATCAATTTTTTCCAATCGGTAATAGAGGGCCCTTAAATCCGCAGGATTAAGACGCCCAATAACACAAAGAATGTTGGATTTTTTGTAGTACTAAAAATCACGACTTCAGTGCGGGTTGAATTCAGCTTTTGCTCTTGATGACAAAACTGTTTGGTTTTTTTTTTCGAGAACTCTCAAGGATTTCTAAACATTGAAACGAACAACAAATTCTTCCATGAGTGTATGGGCCGAATTTCTGGAAATCTATTTCTTGCAATGATGTTGTTCTTCATTGATGTCTGGTAATTTTTGTAATACGCTACTTTTGAGTTGTCTGGAAAGTTCATGCTGCTACTGCTGATCAATTAAAAGAAAAGATTAATCCTTGATGCACATGAATTAGTAGATTCGCTACGGATGTCGAAAATCACCGTTCTTGAGAGACGAAACATCACGAAAAACGCTACAATACATGGACTACCTATATTACGGAACCCGATCGGATTTGACACATCGGAATCCGAACGAAATAAACTTTTGCATTCTGCATTTCAAGGTTGCAACATTTGCACAATCCGATAGGATTTGACTCGATCAGATCAAGGGGGATAGAGACACGAATTTCGGACGTTTCTCCGAGCTCCGAAAAAGTAAAACAATGAATATTTTTACCATCCATTATATCACTATTACTGTTACTTTCAACAGTAAAACAAAAATTGAACGGGAAAAAAAATCCATAATTAGAAGCTGATCAAGTGAGGTGGTTCAAAGAAAAGTTGTGCCATGGGCGTACACGATTCCAGTCCTTCTGGTTATCTGAAACAAACGAATCGAACAGATTCTGAATCAGTAAAAATGCCACTATCGAATGATCCTCGGACAAGTCACAAACGTGTTTTTCGACAAAATGGCGGAAATTTGAAAAAAAAAGCTGTTTAAACCTTTTTTTACAAGTTTCTTTATTTTTTTAAAATAGTAAAGTTACGAAATTATGATTGTTTATAGGTTCATGCGATAGTGAGATGCATACAGATTGCATTCATATAAACATAGATCGGATAAGTAGAACTTGAGATGTCGTGTAAGCCAGTTTGAAAAAACATGTTTCGATAAAAACGCGTTTGAAGTTAATTGTTATGGCCGTACTAGATAAGATATCGCATCACTAAAATGGCTATAACTTGGTAAATAATGAGATTTTCGAAAAGTCTCTTCTATGGTATATTCTTAAATGTATGAATTAGAGAAATATGAAGAAAAAAAATGATTTTTTTTCAAGTTTCTAGACTAGAATACACTCTTAAAGAATGCAATATTGTGCTAATTTCAAATCCAACCGGATTTCTGAATAAGGTTTTATTTTACCGAAAAACACTTGAAGGGACTTATCTCAATCTGCGATTCGTTTCATAAACGCGACGAAAATACATATCTGTAACGAATTGTGAAGGGCGAATCATTCACAAGAATGTTGAGTTAAAAAAAATCTTAGCAAGTGAATGGAACTCCGAAGCAGGTTTCCGCTTGAAGAAAGTAATGGTGAACGAACCTGGTCGGGCGGCCTAGGGCACTGTCTTTTAGTTATGAATAAAACACTTTCTGGATTTTCTACTCCAGGAGATACTACCGTCCGCCTCCCTGGCTGACGATTCACTCCCCTTTATTTTTCTGATTCATCCTAACGAAACCTAATCTACCCTAATTCCTACCGACTGAACTCTCAGGTAGAGTTATCCGATTTTACTACCTACTCTACTTATATCTCTACCTATCCTATGATTCATTGAATTTTCCATTTGTATGGAAAATTCCGACATTCTTTTTTGAAAATCCTTATTGGATTCATCTTTACATTCTAGTTGGCAATGTAATATTAAATTATTTATAAAGGGGCGCTACAATGGCTGGGTCTGGTAGGACTGGAAGAAAATCTTCTACCAAGCTACCAAGCAACTTCTTCTTCTTCTTGAATGACGTTAACGTTCCCTGTGGAACTTTTGCCGTCTCAACGTATGCATTAACTAGCGTCATTCATTAATACTTAGTTGAGATTCTTGAATGTATTCCGAGGGGCAAGCTCTAGAATACGCGTGATCACAGTGCAAGCCGAAGGAAATTTATTTGACGAAAAAATCCCCCGGCCAGAACGGGAATCGAACCCGAACACCCGGCATTATAATGTGAGACGCTAACCACTCGGCCACGGGTGCACCTACCAAGCAACTAGTTTCGATGAATAAGTTCTGAGAGGACGGAATTCTCAAGTTGCATGAAGGATGCTGAAATATTCAGGAAAAAACGGTGCATCTATGATCGAAAAGATGTATGTCTACAAAACTATGCTTTTGGCACGAATTTTTCAGGACAATATTTAGCATGATTTAACAATTAAGGGTTGCAGGTCAACGGAATCATCGATCACTTTCAGAGAAAATTCTGTTTTCAAACAAAGTGCTTGATTGAGTCTGATTTTTTGAAAACTCAAACAGCCAGCCAGCTTTAATAAAAATACTCGAGAATAAGTTCACAATTGATATTTTAAAATGGATATGGAGATAACGTAAATGGAATTCGGAAGAAAATAATGAGCTCCCGGACAATGTTGAAAAAAATTTAAGATTTCAAGACAAATCGTTACCATTGGTAAGGCTATAATTTTTATCAATAAAAATATAGCATACAAAATAGAAACAAACTTGAAATGAATTTTAAGCGAAAAAAATAAAATTGTTTGATTTTTTTCTCAAAACCGGAGAAATGTCCACGTGGACAACAGGGGGAGGGGTATGAGGAATGTCACGCTTGTCCACGGAGGGGGAGGGGGGTGTCTAACATCATGCATTTTCTGTCCACGTGGTATGTGGACAGCCCCTTTTGAACCGTGCAAACCACGTCTGACACGTTCGCTCAGTTGGAGCATGGTCACCACAAACTTACATCAAAATGCAATGACTTTCCGCAGCTTTTTTCTTCATATTGAAGTAATGAAGTAACACTCCCCACAACAACACTCTGGTTGGTACGAAATTCGACATATTCGAAGTGGCAAAAAACTATGTTGTTTACGCTTCAACTTTTTGACATATACTGAAAAAGACGCGCAGTGACAGTAGCTTTCCAACGAATGCCTGGAAATTTGATTCACTGGAATAATAATCGAATTACGCCATCTGTTGTATAATCGAAGAAACTTACCGGTAGACCTAAAATAATATTGTTTCTGAAAAGTTAGTACATACGTTTCATTTCCATTTAAGAAATCGAAAATTAGTTGAGTGCATCGACAATTACAAAGATCGTTTCAATTTATTATCCCTTCGGTTCTTCATCCGGTGTAAGGTTATGAACCCATTGGTGATCGGAAATTTTGAGCAGCTGATCGGGCTAAATTTTCATTCTGGATTCATGACTTCATATCATGAATTCATCTCCATGCAGGTTGATCCTTCTTCGTATATTCCCAACCGTGTTTGTTTTCCTGACTACATCAATTCCTCTGTACATTTTGATCTGTCCATGAAGCAGGATATCCATGGAATTCCAGATTATCATCGATCGGGGATCGTTCCTACGATTTTCGAAGCAAAGTATGGGCGTGTCAATTGTGATAATATGTACTTTACTGATGGGTCCTCTATGAATGAGTCCACAGGATTTGGAGTGTTCAACAAATTTTTTAGCACCTCACACAGTCTTCAGTATCCTTTCTCAGTGTACATTGCTGAATTGGCAGCGATACACTGGGCGCTGGACAGCGTCGCCTCACGACCTGTTGAACACTATTACATTGTAACGGATAGTCTTAGCTCTGTCGAAGCTATCCGTTCAGTGAGGCCGGAAAAGCACTCGCCGTACTTCCTTGAGAGAATACGTGAAATTTTGAGTGCTTTAACCAGACGCTGTTATGTCATTACCTTTGTCTGGGTCCCTTCACATTGCTCAATTCCGGGTAATGAGAGGGCTGACTCATTGGCAAAGGTAGGTGCAATTGAAGGCGATATTTATCAGCGTCAAATCGCTTTCAATGAATTTTATTCTTTAGTCCGTAAAAATACCATCGCTAACTGGCAACGTAAGTGGAACGAAGATGAATTGGGTCGGTGGCTTCACTCGATTATCCCTAAGGTTAGCCTCAAACCATGGTTCAAAAGTCTCGACTTAAGTCGGGACTTTATTCGCACCTTCTCTCGACTCATGTCCAATCACTGTTCGTTAGACGCGCTACTCTTTCGTTTTAATCTTGCCGATGGCAATATCTGTGCTTGTGGCCAAGGTTACCACGACATCGAACACGTTGTTTGGTCGTGCGAGATGTATCTTGTTGCCAGATCGAATTTAGAAAACTCTCTTCGGGCCAGAGGAAAACAGCCCAATGTGCCGGTGAGAGATGTGTTGGCTCGGTTAGACCTTGATTACATATCCCAAATATATGTCTTCCTAAAAGTTATCGATCTTCGTGTGTGATGTTCTTACATCCTTTACCCCTCCTTTTCGTCCTTCGCGAACTATCGGTTCCCTTCCTACTAACATTAGAATAAGTTAAATTGTGAATACATATTAGATGTAAGGATAGTTTTAAGAATTAAGTGTGAAGTGTGAGTGTGAATGAGAATGTGAATGTAAATGCGAGTGTGAGTGTGAACATTGCTACAATATCCTTACATCCCATCCTTTTCCCAATCAAAGTGTGTCACCCTTCTAAACTCGAGTCGACCGCGAGTAATTGGTTTCCTATTTTATTAACCATAGAATTAAGGAAACATGTTAATTTTTTATAGTAAAAATATATTTAAGAGCGTGGCTCCTTTAAACCTATGTAACTGAGCCTGTAAAAATAAACGGATTAATATTGACAATTACAAATATTCAAGAATGAGTACCGCAGAATCGCCTTTTGACGTAGGACTACGTCTTTCATTTCTATACCGGGGTGTAAAATCAAAGTTTCGAAAACGAAAGCGTTACGCCGGAGACCAAGATTTTGAGCGTTAATAGCTCCTAAACAACTGAACGAAATGGTATGATAAACACTTCATTCGAAAGATAAAATGTCTACGCGTTATATACTTGTTACTTTTTGATCCAAAAACTTGTTTCAATAGCCTTAAAATTGCTTTCAAAACAGGCTATTGAAATCACCAATCGGTATATAAGCGAGCGCCGCTCGGAAATCCACTCAGTTATAATTGAATAGTGATTGAGATACCATCGCAGGAATGAATGGATGTTTCCCTAACACAGACTTCAAAACCATGAAGTCTGGGGAAACTGGCATAGCAAAATAGATGCAAGCAGCGAGTACTTTCGTACTCGTTTGCACTTTTGCAAATCGGAACGTTTCCCTAACACAGACTTCAAAACCATGGAGCCTGGAGAAATCGACATTGCAAAATAGAAGCAAGCTGCTGGTACTTTTGTACTCGTTTGCGTTTTTGCAAATCGGAATGTTTGCCTAACCCAGACTTTAAAACCATGGAGCCTAGGGAAATCGGCATGGCAAAATAGATACAAGCATCGGGTACTTTTGTACTCGTTTGCGTTTTTGCAAACCGGCATGTGTTTTCCCAACACAGATTCCGAAACCAATAAATTGGGAAAATCGGCATTCCAGATCTCGACAGTACTTTTTATACCCCCCATGCATTTTTACACTCCGGAATACGTTTTGCTAACACGGTCTACAAAAGCGGGTACAAATGCAACGCTTTGGCTCGGTTGTTCAAGACTACATTCCCCTTCAGCTCACTGAACTTCTACGCATACCGTTTGATGATTATGCAAAATGTTGATAACTATTTGCTGCGATAACCACTACCATAATGCATGAATTGACCTAAATTGGGATTTGTTAGCAATTGAATTCGTAAATTGTTTCATTCATTCACTAGTTTAATCCATAATTTAATCAACAGCTCTGCGCAGCGGCGATATCGTACCAAATGAGGAACATTCGAAGTGCGATTATTGCTAATTGGAAAAACACAAATGATTACTAAGCCAACGGCAGTCCAACGTCAACCTTGCGGTTATATCATAGGTATAACCTATCCATAGTTTTTTCCGAAATAACTCTAATCTCGGCTTACCGCCTTCCAATTCTAGTTCAGTAGTTCTAGTTCTGTGAAGAAATCGAAAATGAACCGATTGAAGTGGTAAAGGTAGCAGCGATATCCGCAGTAGTGGTAGTGGTAGTAATAGTGTTAGTAGTGGTAGAGAAGGTAATAAAAATTGATATCATCTTTTGCTGAGCCAAAATCAAATACCAACAATCTCCTTCGCCCTCCCCTCGCTACCACCCTCTTTATGTGGAACAACAACAACGGATCAAGAAGGCTGTTCTGTCCGAAATGAGATTTCCGAGATTGAATTTTACAAAAGCGCGCGAGGAGGCGGACTTTCTATCGCTGTCCAGAGGAGAGGAGGCTATTAAATCAGTGGCGGGCGGTGGGGCATTGCGGGGAAGGGGGTGGGGAGTTTAGGGATAAACACTACTGCTGCGGAGGGCAGAAAGCTGGAAGAAGGGAAAACTTATCGCAAAACTAAAACTGTTTTGGGCAGGAAGGAAGAGCGCTGAGACGCTGAGGGAGATCATAAAAAAGTCCAGAGGCACACATTCTTACGACACAGCGCACACAAATGACAGAAATTCCTTACTCGCACCGTTTGTTCGAGTGCAGGAGGCGGAAAAACGAAACAGGTGCGAGTTTATGCTCGATTCACGTAGCAGTGACGCGCCACGACGCGAGGGGCGAGTGTATTAATTTCAAGCTTATGTGCGAAATACCTCCGTTCAGTACATTTACTTGAGGTTTTACGCTGCAAATGAAGAATTTTGCGTCTTCGTTGTGTCTCGTGTGTCTCGGAATGGAATGTCTGTCTGTGTGGGGGAGGAAAAATGTGAGTTTGTGTTTCGGTTTAGCAATTTGCAGAAGCACAAACGCAACCATTTAAGGTACGGAAATTTGCCATACGGTACACGGTGATTTATGGCGTAAACACCTTTTTCGTGTCAGTTGAAGTGTGTTAGTTATGGGGTCGTGTTTACCCAATCCTTTGTACGAACACAAAAATAATCAGAAAAAAAGACATCGATTATTGTAATCAAAATTAATGCCGTAATTCAACGCATCTCGCCATGGTAACCGACGACGCGCCTCCTTTGATCGATGTTCGTCTCCCTATCGCATTGGCTTCCGCATTGAACTCCCTCACAGCTTCGCAGGCCCTTCGAGTCACCGATGTTACTAAACTGTGACACTTATCTATGATTTATCGGAGCACACTGGAGGAGGCGGCGGAAGGGTCGACGGGGGGTGGGAAATTGGCTTGACATCATCCAGCGCAGCGCTTTACTGCCAAGTCCGGGGGAGCCATTCGACCCGACTTCTACCGGCAATAAATAATGCTAATAAGAAACAAATGAACTCGAAATGACACAGCTCACTTCGACTTGGAAGCGGCTGAATAAATCAACCTGTTGTTGTGCCGTCGTAACGGTCGCTCGCTGCCATGTGGCCACCAAATCCATTCGATTTTGCCGGTCGAAGGCGAGTAATGTAATGGCCCCCCAAATCCCAGGGATGATACGAGGTGCTGAATTTTAATTTTCTCAGCACTCTCCGAAGCACAATATTCCATCATTTTGCGCTCGAAATTTGGCCTATTTTATAATTTTTTACTGCTCACAGTGTAATTTGGTGAGTGAAGAAGAAGCAGTCGTCCCGCGGGTTTTGTCCATTCTCTATTCATCATCACACCATCGTACACCCTGGCAGAGAGCGGTAACAGGCCATCATCGTGCCCTAACGAATGTACGAAGACCGAAAGGAGCGAAACTCGGGAGTGACGCTTCGGTCCTATAAATCATAAAAATGAATGCCAGACGCTGCAGCAAAAGCATAAATAAAAAGCATAATTTGGAGCGTCGCTTTTTCGTCCCTATCCCACCAAATACTAATACAAATACACACACACACACACGTGAGAGGACACGAGATTAACTTTCGGAGGTGTATGAGGTAAGGTTCGCTACTGATCCATCCAGGATGTTTTGAACCCCGCAAACAGTTCAGAGTTTGATGAGATGTGCGGGGGAAAAACAACCCCAAAAAGACAAACTACACGCACCTTCAGCTCAAAACGGTGAAACAATGCGGAACGAGGACATATAGAACAACAAGTGAAGAAAAATTGGTGCCTTCAAGGATTTTACATTGTGATAAAGTCAAACTTTTTTTTTTCTCTCTTCCGCACTCTCCCGCTTCTTCCGCATCGATGCGGCTTTGTAATATATGCGAAGAAAGAACAAGTTTTGCTGGATTTTTTTTCTAACTTCCACTTTCTCCCATGCCGCGGGATGGAATGTTTCGTTTGCTACACAAACAGCTGCTGGGAAAATATTGGGATTTCGCATGCATAGGTTTCGGTCACGGTTGGACGGACCGCTTTCCGGGAAATGGTCGATTTTTTGTTGTTTAGTTTTTTTTTCCTCTCTCATGTCGAGCTGTAGTGTGGCAATTTTTTAAAGTTAAACGATAAAGCTCCAATAATGGCGCGGTAGCATGCCATGAATTGCGGCAGCAGTACCCCAAACGTGTGAACCGAATGGTTACCAGCAAAACAGCAACAAAAAAAAAAAAGAATCCAGAGACTACTACGCGGAAAGCGAACTTCTGGGGAAGTAATGTGAACACCGTTAATTTGTAATAGCCCATATACAGGAAAAAATTACCCGCAGTTTACGATATTGTGTATGAAAACGTCAAATGAAAATAAACAATCGAAAAGGGAGTTGAAGATAGTTTGAATGTCAAGGTTAGATCTATAATTTCATACACCACAGTTGATAAAGTATCATCTATTCGATATATAGTACGAGTCGGACCCGCTTATATACAGACTCGATTATATACAATTTTAGACCCGATTATTTGACGAATTTCATGCCAACTCGACTGGACGTTGGCAGCGCCATTTCAGAGAGCAGTGAAACGTTGTGGGTGTAGAGACATGGGTCAATTAAGCAGCTTTGCATTCTTGAAATGTTCCAAAAATAATTAGACTCCTTTTTGGAAAAAGCCAATTTTTTCTTACTTTTTTACATAAATTTATTAAATAAAAACACACAAAAAATACCGACAATTTTTTGGAAAAAAATTTCGCTAACAAAAAAGTTATTTTAAAAATTAATATCCATTTTTCTCAAAACCGTTTTTTTTTAAATTCCCCAAAATATATGAATAGCCCTTGAAATTTCCAACAAGCCATACATCGGAAGATAGGCACTTTTACAGGGAAAAAGTTTTTCGAACAACAACTTTTTCATGTTTTCTTTGAAAAAAATACAACTAATCCTAATTTTGTTGAAAGTCAAGATAGCGATATAGTGCATTCGACGAAGTTTTAGATCTTATTAAAATATGAACTTTTGTCGAAGACGTCAACATTCTATCTGTTATAGTTTTTGGAATATAAGTCAGTTTTGTATGAAGACTCCTGAAAAAAATAATGTTTTGCTCGTAACATTTTTGTGTGTGATATGTTTCTAAATAGAGAAAAGTTAGCAGATCATGCAAATTGCAATAATTTTGTACATAAAAATGTAACGAATGAAACAATAATAGTATTTTTTCAAAGAAAAGCATGGAAATGTGCCCATATATATATATATATATATATATATATATATATATATATATATATATATATATATATATATATATATATATATATATATATATATATTTGGGAATTTAAAAAAATACGTTTTTCAGAAAAATGAATTTTAAATTTTTAAATAACTTTTTTGTCAGCGTATTTTTTTTTTAAATTTTGGTATTTGTTTTTTTTTGTGAAAATTTTCCTACATTTCATCTTTTGACAAGAATTTTGTAGGTATCATAGTTTAAAAGTTATAAATTTTTATAAAAAAAATAGCTTTGCGCAGTGGCGATATCGTAACCAATGAGGTTTTACCGAGGTGCGATTATTGCTAATTGAAATATAAAAAAATAAGAAAAAAAATTTGGCTTTGTCCAAAAAGTAGTCTAATTCTTTTTCGAATATTTCAAGTATGTAAAGTTGCTTAAATGACCCATGTCTTTACACCCACAACGTTTCACTGCTATTGACGAATTTACGCAAAGCTGAATCAGCTCATTCGACATCTACGTTAAAGCTCAGAACCACAAAAAGTGAGGGTGTTTGTTTATTTTACGCACTGAAAAGCAAGATTCGGTGGTGATTATTTATTTTATTTCAATTTAGATCCATTTCAGCCATTGAATGACGTCAGTACATGGTAAGAAAGTTGGAGTTTTGTATATTTATGATGGTTTCAACCCGCGATTTGACCAAAGTCATAGATAATCTTCGATAATTTTATGTTTGATAACGCATACCGGTTATTGATACTATGGATAATTGCGATGAAATCGATATCATATCAAATTGGCTGATATCATTGATTATGAAGGGGCCGATACGAGAAGAATTTGCAGTATTTTTAGCGCAAAACACCCTATTCATCGTTTACTTAGTTGAAAAAAATTAAAGTTACAATACTTATAACAAGCCATTCCTCGTAATACACATAGCACATTGTAAAATGATGATTTTCTAACCTTTTCAGTGTGGAAAGAATACATGACACTGGGAGATTTGAAGATACATTCAGATTTTTCTAGAAAATTTGAACGAATTTCATACCAAAAAAACAAAACATCCTCATTTTACTTGCTGCGCCATCTAGCTGAAAATCCAACGTAAATTCGTCAATTGGCGATCTAACGTACAAATCTACACCTAGGCGGCACTGCGGTGAAAGTGATGATGGTTTTAAATTTTGCCATGTGAACTTATGGAAGGTTTGTAGTTCTTTCCATAAATTACAATGTTATAATCATTAAAGATTATTTGATAGCGATGAGTTTTTAATAAATTTAATTCTGCGCATTTTTATATATAACATGTTATTTTCTTATCTCTTCCAGTAGTGAAAATTGTATAAATATTGACAATGATTGAATCAAAGAGGGAAATTCGAGAGCACCATCAAAAACAAGTAGAAAAATGCATGGTTCTTGCTAGTGAGAACTACCTTGGAAAGTCCGGAAGTAAAACATACGTGATTTGTTTTCCAATTTTAGGTTACCTTATCATAATTTTCTTAGTTCAAAAACAGAATCCAGATGTCTCACCGATCGTTTACGTTTTGCGTTAGATCGCCAATCTGAGATGATGCTGCTAACTCCTAAGGCGAGTTGGCATGAAATTCGTCGTATACAGTTTAAAATATATATATATCTCACCAAGTTTAAGTTTATTGTTTAAAATTAAATTTCAGCGAAACTTAAAAAAAAGTTGGATGTTAAAGAACGAATTTTGGAGTGGTTGGACATTTTATTTGGTTGATAGAAACAATCAAGTTTATTATACGTTTTTTATGACATAATCAACCCTCCTGGACTCGCGCGTAAATTCATAACTCGTATACCCGCGCACGGTGTCACAGATCGAAAGTTGAACTTCTCTGAAATATTGCTACTATGTACTTTTAGACGTTATTGATATTTTTTTGAAACAGAGGATAAATTGAATAGAAGAAACTCCAGAAAATATTTTTCATTATTCTTCAACTTCATCCAGTTTTAACACATTAAGGACCGCACGTTTTAGGGCAAGCTTGAACGCTTCATTTGCTCGGATTTCACGAATGAGATCGTTTCCTTCGATGTGGATGAGTCGAACGTCAGCCATCGGTAGGCTTTGTTAGATTCTTGGCAAACCATGGATTTAACCTTCAAGTGTAGAAAACACGGGTTATTTCGTGATCCATCCGTAACAGACGGAACTCGAAACACGAGAAATCTCGTGAGCGGTCCGCAATGTGTTAATAGTCATTTAATTCAGCCTCCTCAAAACAGTGTAATCTTTGATGCTGCAAAACAAATAAAAAATCGACTTTTTTACTGTTATTTATTAACTAAAAGTAAGCAACTAAATATAATTCATAAATGTATACGGGACTATGGAATAACAAAAAAACATTGGTGTTTCAATGGCATGCAATCGCAAAGTGTTTTTCGATTTTTTTTTCGAAGAGCTGAATGTACAACGACCTTCTAGATTGATACCAGATTATTAAGGTTCCGGAGAATCAAGTTAGCATATTTCTAATGTTTTTGTCTGAGTGTTCTTGGTAAACTCAGGATTATTGCCTGTTCTTTGATGGGGTACAATAAGATTATATAAAGTTATTTCTACACCCAAACTAACGTTGGCAGAAAACATTAAATCTTCTGCAGAAAATATGCTTTTTCGTGTGGTGAAGGGGGAAATGAGCAAATAAAATAATCTGTTTTAAAATTTTAAAATGTTTGTATGTATGGGAGCAGACATCTCTTTCTTTTTTCTTTTTTCATCTCTTTTGGGGGTGTACCCAAAAAACAATATAAAATGTCCAATCAATGTCATCGGGAATCAGATCGAACCAAGGCGAAAAAGCAGAGCGTAAACGTGAATCTGTATCCTTTTCAGTCGATGCCATGTATGTGGCAAAGTATGCGAAAAGTTTTAATGCGTGCTTATTTTCAATGTGTCTCTTATTTCGCTCATATTGATTTTATATTGCTGTAGCATTTATACATTAGCGCATTTTCTGTTATTTTTAGGCTCATTTAATGTAATTAATCGGGATGCCAAAACATGTCCTAACAATTAATTTTGGGTGTAGAAACATCCTGCGACTTGTTTCCTTGTCGATATAGTTCAGCCCATATATTATAAAAGAATTTACCCTCGATACGTTCATAAGATTGTAAAAAATTAACCATCAATCATCGATCAATTCCTTTAGCGCAGTTGTAAACTACAGTTCCTCCACAAGTGCAATTCTTTCACAAATGTGTATATGTGTGACCATTGTATATAGCGAGTATGCGAAAGTCAACAATTTTTCAAAAAAAATCTTTTCTCTATTCTCTATTCTCTATTATATATTCTCTATTCTCTTTACTCTCTACTACATACGCTCTGTTCTTTATTCCCATTCTCTATTCTCTTTATTCTAGTCTCTATTCTCTATTCTCTATTCTCTATCCTCTATTCACTATTCTCTATCCTCTATTCTCTATCCTCTATTCTCTATTCTCTATTCTCTATCCTCTATTCTCTATTCACTGTTTCTCTCTTCTCTCTACTCTCTACTCTCTATTCTCTACTCTCTACTCTCTACTTTCTTCTTTCAAGTCTCTTCTCTCAACTCTCTGCCTTCTGCTCTTCACTCTCTACTCTCTGATCTTTTCTCTCTTCTCTCTATTCTCTACTCTCTACTCTTTACTTTCTTCTTTCAAGTCTCTTCTCTCTACTCTCTGCCCTCTGCTCTTCACTCTCTACTCTCTGATCTTTTCTCTCTTCTCTCTTCTCTCTTCTCTCTTCTCTCTTCTCTCTTCTCTCTTCTCTCTACTCTTTACTTTCTCCCTGCTCTCTACTCTCTTCTCTACTCTCTACTCTCTACTCTCTACTCTTTACTCTCTACTCTCTACTCTCTACTCTCTACTCTCTACTCTCTACTCTCTACTCTCTACTCTCTACTCTCTACTCTCTACTCTCTACTCTCTACTCTTCATTTTCTATTTTCTACTCTCTACTCTTCATTTTCTATTCTCTACTCTCTTCTCTCCACTCTCTACCCTCTTTCCTCAACTATCTACTCTCTACCCTCTTTCCTCAACTGTCTACTCTCTACTTTCTGCTTTCAACTTTCTACTCTTCACTCTCTATTCTCTACATACGAATGCACACACGCACACGAAAACGTGCTCGTATGCACACACACACACATCGCAACTGATCACTGCAATTTTTCTCTCTGTTTTTGTTTACATTCTTTTTGTTTATTTACACCGCTCCTTTGGACATGATTTTTTAACGCTTAGCGAAAAACCAAAATAAAAAAAAGAATAGTTATAAATTTAAAAATTAAAAAAAAATCAAATTAGCAAAAATAATAGCAACTAAAAACCAATGTTAACATCGATCAGAAAACCAAAAGTAAGTTAATCGAAAAGCAAAATGATTAAATTGAAGAAAGAAACAAAGAATTAAATTTCGAAAACAAAAATAATCAGAAACGAATTAATTATTATTATGGTCGGAATTAATTTCCCTTGAAAGAGCACCTTTTATCTTTCCGAGTACCGTTATCCTTTATTTACAGAAACTGTGTATTAATTTGTGAACAAATTCACTAGGCATTGAAAATCGTTTAGAAAACATGTAAGCTTATAAATGTGGTTCGATAAAGTATTCAGCCACCACGGCTGAGAAATTCAGTTTAAAATCAATTTGAAAACAAAATCAATGTGAAAACACAAAATTAAATCACCTTTTTGGGTTAATTTAATTTTGGGTTTTCTTTTAATTTAAGATAATAAAGATAATAATTTTGGGTTTCTTTTAATCTAAATTTCTCAGTCATGGTGGCTGGAAAACA
Organism: Toxorhynchites rutilus septentrionalis; assembly: GCF_029784135.1. Classification (NCBI taxonomy): domain Eukaryota; kingdom Metazoa; phylum Arthropoda; class Insecta; order Diptera; family Culicidae; genus Toxorhynchites; species Toxorhynchites rutilus. Next base: position 3,354,694 of record NC_073744.1, read on the forward strand.
AAAAACTGATACATTGAAAAATTTAAAAACAAAGAAACGAAAAATTCAAAAATTTGAAATTTCAAAAATTCAAAAATTATGAAATTCAAAACAAATCAGAAACCAACATTAAATCAATCCGAAAACCAAAATTGAATTAATCTGAAAATCGAAACAGAAGAAACATTAAAATTAAAATAAAAAAAATCCAGAACCAATTAAATAAAACAATCTGAAGAATAAAATTGAATTAATTTGAAAACCCAAACTAAAACTAAAAATCCAAAAACAAAATTAAAAATTATTAAACATAATTATTGAGCAATTTGAAAATTTAAAAAATAAGAATCAGAAACCAATATTAAATCAATCCGAAATTCAAAATCAAATTGATTAGTAAACTATAATCAAATTAACCAAAAAATAAGAATCAGAAACCAATATTAAATAAATCCGAAATTGAACATTAAATTGATTAGTAAACTATAATTGAATTAACCAAAACAAAAATTAATAAATTACAAAAATTATAAGTTCGACAAATTGAAAACTTAAAATCAGAGATCGAAATGCTTGAGAGAAAACAAAAACCGTTTTCATTCGCAGGGAAAAATAGTTCAGAATATGCGAGGCGAGAAACGCAATGGCGATTTTTATTTTTCGACGAGTTATGATTAGTCGAAAAGTGGTTTCGTTTTCGGTGACTTCTTGATGTCGACAATGGTTTTTCACTTCTTCAGTACAGCTGAAAACATTGCATAAGAACATGCGGTGAGTTTCATCGTGGAGAGATGAACATATTTGTACAATTCATGGAGCCGGAATCGGAGTCAGAAAAAAATGACCGACTCTGACTCCGACTTCCGCTTGAATGACCCAATAAGAATCAAAATATAATAATAAAACAAATTATTATTTGATTATAAGGAAACTTTGAAATTAATTTTGTTTATTACACTTATGGTTAATAATATGTGGTTGCAGAATTACCCACATCCAACCAGATTCTCTAACATTTTGATGATAAAGAAGTGCACTCTTGGCTAACCCTGCATTGCAACGGTCCAAAGAGCATAATTTTACATATTTTAAGTTAAACCAATTAACGATGGCCAAGGAAGCACTATGCGGAACATCGGTACGGATGAAAGGTTTGTTGTTGGCGAATCTTGCAGCGATAATCCTGAGTCTTCATCTTCATCAGAGAGCACATATTTCGATGCTTACCTGAACAACAAAAGAGCTAATCGACGTCGCCTCGGAAAATAAAATAAGATCACATCACATCATTTCACATCTTTCGAAGTGAAATCCAAGTTTGTTTGCCAGTGATTGAAAAATATGACCGATCGTGCAAGATTGACAATACATGAAGTGATTCGAGCGTTTCCTGAGCTCATCGTGATTGTTGCACGAACGATTACTGCCATACCACCAGCTCAAGTAAGCGTAGAAAGGCTGTTCTCTGCTTTGAAAATTATGAAGTCAGAACTTTGAACCTCCATGAAGGAAGATTTGGCTGAAGCAATTCTGTTTTACGAACATTCCAAATTTTTTTGTTTATTTTTATGTCCAATCATGGAAAATCGTAAATAAACCGTTCTATTGAAAAACCTAGTTTCGAATTACAGTCAACTCTCCCTTACTCGATGTTCTGTAACTCGATATTTTCCCTAACTCGATGAATTTCATGGCACCTTTGATTTTACATGCATTCTTCTCTCCCTAACTCGATACCTCCCCTACTCGATGCCTCTCTTACTCGATGGGCTTTGTTTCATTTTTCCATGGATTTTTACCTCGCTAACTCGATTGATTTTCGCGTACTTGTTTTTGTGCGTTTCTAGCTGTCATTTCAATTGCTCTTGAAAGTGAAGACGAAGTGTTCGTATTATCATGGATTTTTTTTTTCAAGTATGGAAAACCAGGGAAAACCTTTCAAGCGAACGATTAAAACGCTAACCATAACGCAACGTTTGAGCATCATCGAGCAGGTCGAAAAGTATGGGCGAAAGGTGTCTGAAGTTGCAAAAGATTTCAGTATTGCACAAAGTACGGTGTCAACACTATTCAAGCAAAAGGAAACATGGCATCGGATGGGAAAATTGAATGTGGACAAAAAGCGTATAAGGTTGGTTGGGAACGAGAAGCTGGAACGGTCAATGGAAATTTTTGTCAATCAAGCCAGAGAGAATAATTTACCTCTCTCAGGTTCTATTCTTCGGGAGAAGGCTTGCGAATTTGCCCAGAAACTGGGAATTCCCAATTTTAAAGGAAGTTCTGGATGGCTAAGTAAATTTTTAAAACGGCAAAAGATGACATTTCGGAAGCTATGTGGCGAGAGTGCCAGTGTAGATCTCAGTGTAACGGACAACTGGATTTCGCAAACCCTACCCAGTAGAATCGCCGAGTATGATGCACGTAATATCTACAATGCAGACGAAACATGACTTTTCTACAAATGTTTGCCAGACAAAACATTTGCATTTCGATCAGAAACTTGCCACGGAGAAAAATATTCGAAACAACGTCTGACAGTCATGTGTGCAACCAACATGGACGGAAGCGATAAACTACCATTGCTGGTCATTGAAAAGAGTAAAAACCCACGGTGTTTCAAAAAGAAGAAATCATTACCAGTGATATACGAGAGTAACACCAAGGCCTGGATGACCTCTATTCTTTTTGAGAAATGGATTATGCAACTTGACGAAAGATTTTCCAAAGAAAATAGAAAGGTATTGATTCGGGAATTATGTGTAATGGGAATGTATCATACTTATATCTCTTTCTCCTCAAAGGTGGTCATGTTCGTTGATAATTGTACAGCGCACCCAAAATCTCTCCAACCAAAGCTTAAATCGATAAATTTGCAGTTTTTTCCACCAAACTCTACTTCAGTAGTTCAGCCGCTGGACTTGGGCATAATCAAGAACCTGAAACAGTACTATCGCCATGAATTAGTAAAACGAAGACTGCTAGAAATGGAGGATACAACGGTATTTTTTCCTTTTTACATTCATGTTATTCAGCACTCGTACTGTATTCAAATATACTCTAGGACCCTTCAGATATATCGGTATTGGATGCAATTGAATTACTTTCACGCTCTTGGATAAACAAGGTTAAATCTGAGACTGTTCAAAATTGCTTCAGGAAAGCCGGATTTTCCATAAATGATGATGATGATATTCCGCTGGCAGAATTAATGCGTCGTGAGCTTGCTGCTGTCGACAGTGCAGTACCATTCGATTGTTCATCGTCATTTGATGAATATTGCGAAATGGATCAAAACGTGATTTGCTGTGATCTAATGACTGATACCGATATACTGGAAAGTGTTGAAGAAGCTGAAAAAAACGTTGAAAATAGTAGTCCTATGGAGTTAGAGGAGGTTCAGGAAGTTTCAGCTGATTGTTTTGAAATTACACTTACACAACGTTAAATCGAACCTAAAGAATATGTCCTAAATATTGCAATCAACTGAAAATGTTCCCGTGAAACTATTTGAACATTTCTTTGCGATTGAACAGTTCCTGCGTGATCGTTACAATTTAGTTTGAATTACATACATAATTAATATTTTCTTTGTTAACCTAGTTCCTTTTCCATTTCCAATTCCATTTTACAATAAAATTGGCCTACTAAACAAACATCCTATGTATTTTAAATTTATATCAAAATTTGAGAAAAGAATGTATAATAGTACATGCGCATTAGTACATATAGGGTAAATGTACTAATGTACAAAAACAAATCAATTATAGTAATATCCTGTATACGCAATGATACCAATTATAGTAAACCCCATGTACCATAATTGGTTTATTCCTATTTGGGTCATATTTTTAAGCCCTAATATTGGGACATCTACCCTAACATCATAGATTTGCAATTTGTGGCATAAAAAAAAATATGAAAAAATGTTCTGTATCTCGATACCTCCCTAACTCGATGGTCCCTTGGATATCGAGTTAGGGAGAGTTGACTGTATTTAATTTTTTTTGCAGCAGTCGGAATCAGAGTCGAAACCGGAGTTAGTACTAATAATTGTGCGGAGTCGGAGTCAGAGTCGGAATCGGAAAGTTTTGCTCCGACTCCACAGCCCTGGTACAATTCAAACGTTATCTAAATGCAGGTCGTTTAGACGCTGTCTATACAGGCTCTATATTTTCAGTACTAAATGCGAGATGGAAAAAACATTCTCCTTGAACTTTAGAGAGTGATTGTCCCACATCTCCTTTTCTTTGGCAAAGAATTTTCGGTGAGAAGAAAGAGACGAAAATTTCAACATTGCACAACTTATCTCGCAGTTGAGCGAAGAATTTTGATCTTTGCTACAATCTTAAAAAATGTAAGAATTGAGAATTTAAAAAATTATCAGATTAAAAAAATCCGGAATCAATATCAAATCATTCCAAAAAACCAAAATAAAGAATAAAAAAACAAACACCAATATGAAATTAATCCGAAAACCAAAACTAAAACTAAATATCTGAAAAAAAATAATCTGAAACCAATCCGTAATTCAATATGAATAAATTTAAAAAATTATAAGTTTGACAAATTGAGAACTTAAAATTTTGAAAATCTGAGAATTGAAAATTTAACAAATTATAAAACTTAAACAATCAGAAACTAATATTAAGTCATTCCAAAAAACAATCCGGAAACCAAAACTAAATCAATTTGAAAACTTAATTCATCTGAAACTAGAACTAAAAATCTGAAAAACAAAAATCAAAAATTAAAAAATGATACACATAAAAATTTAAAAATTAAACAAAAACAAAATTAAAAAAAATTAATTAAATTTTAAAAATTATAAGATTAAAAAAAATCTGTTAAATTGAAAATAATTGATAAATTGCCAAGTTCATAAATTGATAAATTGATAAATTAATAAATTAATAAATTGATAAATTGATAAATTGATAAATTGATAAATTGACAAATTGATAAATTGATAAATTGATAAATTGATAAATTGATAAATTGATAAATTGATAAATTGATAAATTGATAAATTGATAAATTGATAAATTGATAAATTGATAAATTGATAAATTGATAAATTGATAAATTGATAAATTGATAAATTGATAAATTGATAAATTAATAAATTGATAAATTGATAAATTGATAAATTGATAAATTAATAAATTGATAAATTGATAAATTGATAAATTGATAAATTGATAAATTGATAAATTGATAAATTGATAAATTGATAAATTGATAAATTGATAAATTGACAAATCGAAAATGGAAAATCGAAAATTTATTTAAAATAAAGAATTTTTTCTCAGTTACAGGAGGAGTTTAATTAAAAATTGATCAACCCAAAGAGCGTGTCTTCATTGGTGAACCATCTACCTAGCTTTAAACATTTTTGTCATACTAATCGCTCGAAAAAGTCCAAATTGGCCTTAACAAAACGACATAATGGGGGCGAAACACGGTCTCATGCTAGTTATCCGCCCTCTACACCTCAGTCCCGGTGCACACTTTGCAAAACTTTCTACAATTCGCCATTAAAACAGGACGTCTTACGTCTCTCACATGGTACAAAGCGGAAGTTTTGTAGGTGGGTGTGTATGTGCATCATCAAACTTCTCGTCTCTCCACCCCGCCCCCTCTCACGCGTCCCCGTGACTTCTGTCCGCAGTTCATGCTGCAGAATAATCCGTGTGTCGTTCAAATAACTTTTGCATAAAGCAAATACGCTCGCACATTCCTGCTTCCATCCGTGTCTGGACCGCTTCCCAAAACGGAGCGTTGGTCCTAAATCGTAGCGTTTGGGTTTTTTTTTCTCTTTCTCGCTCGAACCAAAGCTAAGCCGACAATAGCGCCATCCATCGCATGAACTCAAGGGAACGAAACATAAACGCCCGGGATTATAATGAGAAATTATGTCAAGCATTAAGCCTTATGTGCGCTACTCGGAGTGAGTGTGAGAGCACCAGCAGAAGAAGAATGTTTGCGAGTCCTTTCATAAACACACTAAAACGTAAAACCGCTTGAAAATATTTTAACATTCGCCATCGCGCACGAGGCTATATGATACGGCGGCAAAGTTGGAATAGCAAAGGAAACACAAATGCAACAATTTCAGTTGAAGAAGATATCCGCTCGGAAAGCAGCTTAGCGCTGTAGCGGTGGCGACGGTTCTGATGTCAACTCAAGACCTGGAATGTTATGTGCGCTATAATTATCCGGAGTCATCTCCCGCCTTTTTTTCTCGTTGGAATGAGTAGGTAAATTGAATAAACAATTTGAGGACGATGAAGTGGCAAATGCTTTGGACAAATCGTCACTTGAAGTCCACTTCTACACGTGGAAATCCTCGGTGGAATTCCGAGAATCCGTCCCAATCACGCAAAGAGCGAGAACTAGCACGGAAGAGAAAAAGGAACATGATTCAATCCACCTGCTGATATTTTATTTATGAAGCACATCATAAGCTGAAAGCGTCTTCCGCTTCGTGTCTAGCAGCTGCTCAGTCAATCCTTCCGCATGAACATCTACTAAATCTTGGAAACATTGCTTCAGCTTATCGTAACTATTTTATTACCCACCCAGCAACAGTAACTAACCCTGGACACCCGAGGTTGGCTGAGTACAAAACCGATGAAAAATATTCAAAAACTTCAATTCTCTTCCCCTCCCCTCGCACCAAACTCCTCAACACACAGGCGTTCAACCAGGACCGTGTTGTCTGGGAATATCACATGTACCGCACACACACACACACACAAGCATACCCCCGATCCAAAGCCACGGAACTCAAAACATCAAATAGCAGCAAAACGAAACAGATCCGGAAATTGAATCTGAAAGGAGAAAATTAATCCGGAATCACTGATGAGTTTTCCTTCCAACGAAAATGAACTCTTAATACTACCCAACAACCGTCCCCCGGTTCTATCGCTGGCTGGAATTATGAGGAGAGGGATCGGTTGAGCGTCGAAAAACGGGAAGTGAAAGATTGGTGCGGTCTCTGGAAAATGGAAGTATGAAAAATTACTATCTTATATGCTGCTGCTGCTGCTGCTGCTGCTGCTGCTAGTGCTGATTCCAGGGGACTACCGTTTTTGCATACGGACTCAGGTCCGTTCACACTCTAAGCCAGTCAAGCAGCTGAGCTGTGGAATATTGGCGTGTTTAGTTGTGCTCCATCGGACATGTAGATATCAATTACTGTTATGCTCGATGTGTGTGTGAGTATGTTTGGGTATACGAAGGGTCGGAAGGTGCACACACTTCAGTCAGGAAGCTCTCGAAAGTACTTACGTGCTTCATTCTCCCGTCCAGCGATGAGGCGGAAAACTGCAACGAAAAACAATGGAAGAGAGAGGGTGGTGATGGGTGATGGAAATATAAATGTTATTGAGAATGAAAGCTTGTATCCGACCGGTGCTTGATCATGTTATTTCTAATTATTTATTGAGCGCTGAGGAATTATTGAAGGAAAACAAATATACAAAGCACTCCTCCTCACTGATGCATTGTAAGGCAACGGGGGCCGTGGAGGGAGGAGGGGATAAAAAGGGGTTTCAAAAGCTAATGGAAACATTCCCGAGGAGCAAATGATCTGCTCTGATCGGTGCATGGAATGTGGATTTGCAGCGTGAGGAATGAAAAACAGAGAGAAGATATTTATTTTTCCTCGGAATGGAATCACACATTCTCGGTGATGAGAAATTATTTTATGGCACTTGGAAAAAGGTTCGATGGGTGGCTTGGGAAATTAGCAGGCAGTGCATCGGAGTGCATCTTATGGATAATGAATCAAATAGCTTAATGGTGAAAGAATTATTCAGGAACACAGCAGTAGGCTAGGAATGTTCTGAATGGAATTTAGATCCCACTTTTTCATAACATACGACTCGTAGTAGGCTATAAGTATTAGTTTTTAATCTGGTGCGAGTGCATCTCGGTGAGTGCCTGCTGTTTTGGATTGAACTTCGCCTTTCATTCTAAATATGGTATTTTCTCATTCGGACATTATTTGTTTGATTAGGAGATTCGTATGATTAAAGTTTATGTAATAAATGAACCAGATGGAACAATAGAACGTAATTAAAATCTAGTTCGTTTGCATTGTATGATGTTTGGTTATGAATCCATGAGAAGGATTATTAGGTGGAGTAGATTGCAGAATTTGCGAGTGTAGTGTGCAGTGTTTGGATTTCGATCAAAATCGAATGATACACAATGTGTCATGCAAGTAAACTCTCACGAACATATAACCAAATATGAGAGGATTATTCAGATACTTGTATGAATGTCAGTAATCACTTGTGTAACATTTAGTGATTAAACTAAGAGAGGAACGAAGGAACGAGGAACTGTTGATTGCATATCCGATCTGTATCAAACATCGCATACCATTTTCGAAGCCTGCATACAAGTTTGAACCGCATATATCGTTCCATTTTATTATAGCGAAACCCACTGCACAGAAAAGTGCAAAGCAATAAATGTTACAAGAAAAATTACGTCATCATTCAGTCACCATTTGCGGAGAGCAGCGAATGGGAAAAGAGATAAAACGCGAGAGTTTTTGCTTCTCACTGGAGCGGTGTTGCTAGTAAAACTATGCAGTCTATATGAATATACATATTTCAAGGGATAGCGGAGTTAAAAATGGAAAATATAATCTGACTACCCTCCCTTAGTCTCTATCGAGCTAAATAATCATATAGTTTGCACTCTCTGAGACTTAAAAATCAGGATCTGCTACATTAGCTGGATATGAATCTTTCGCTTTGCGTGGTCCGTACGATCCTGCTGTTTCATGATGCATGGAGAGGTCGATATGCATATGTTAGAGGCAAAGAAGAAAATAAGCTTTCTGACCAAAAGCGTATATGATAGCTTTGCTTGCATGCTGGTGTGCAATAAAGTGCGAGCCAATGCAGAGTTGTCTCGTTCTCTTTTGTGTCGTGATTTGCAACACATAACAACAAAAGAATACCGCTGGGGGAAATGTTTCCTGAAAGATCATATTTGAACGAACGAAAGCGATTTTTTCAATGAGTGGATCATTTGGCAAACACTGGTAGTGTGCGTGATCGCATGCGCTGCCATAGTTACTTTTCACATTGTGACGTAAACATTTGTGTTTACGTTCAATTGTCTCCCACATCCAGCGAAAACGCTTTTTTGCGGCAAGTTTTTTAACAATTAAAAACAGATCTTCTCGTGGAGCTCCCACTGAATATGTGTATAGTTTGACAGTGTGCAGGGGATATTTGTGAAATAATGTCTGAAAAGATGAATAGAAGTGATATTTTTGTGTGTCATTTTCACTCTCTCACCTTCATACACCCAAACTAGCGTTGGCAGAAAAGATGTCATTTCCTGGTCATGAGAGTCAAATGCGCAAATAATGAGCTATTTTGAAGCTTAAAAATGGTTTGTATGTATGCGAGCAGACATCTCTTTCTGTTTTCTTTTCTCTTTTCATTTGGGATTGTGCAAAAAAAAAGTCCATACGACATCAATGGGGATCGAATCATTTCGTGTATTTGGCAAACTATACTTTCATATGCTTTCATATGCTTTCATTTAAATGTGTCTCCTGTTTCGCTCCCTCATAGGCTCTAGCATATATATAATACAAATGATATACATGTATTGGGAAGTACAGGGTGGGCCATTTAAAGTGGAAGGATTTGTTTTTGCAATAGCAAAGTAAAGAAGTGGAATTTTAAATTTTTTTTTTGAAATTCATTTATTTTGGTCGAAGGAGATTAGTTCTAACTACTTTTTGATTATGATATCTCGTAAATGACCGCCTCTGGCCTTGACCGCAAAATGTGTCCTTTTTTCGGCATTTTCCATCACTTTGCCCAATGTTTCGGCCGATATGGCAGCAATTTCTTGTCGGATATTGTCTTTCAGCGCAGCCAGGGTCCTTGGTTTACCAGTGTATACCTTGGATTTTAAATATCCCCATAAAAAAAAGTCAGGAGGCGTCAAATCAGGTGATCTCGGTGGCCAGTCATAATCGCCGTTTTTCGATATTAATCTTCCGGAGAACATTTCGCGCAATAATTTGGTCGTGGCAGCCGCTGTATGGCATGTAGCGCCGTCCTGTTGGAACCAGTAATTGTCCAATTCATTTTCACGAACAAATGGCAATTAAAAAATCGGTTATCATTGTCCGATAACGCTCCCCATTCACGGTAACCGTTGCTCCATTTTCGTTTTCAAAGAAGTACGGGCCGATGACTTTATCGGCATAAATGACACACCACACAGTAACTTTTTGGTCGTAAAGGGGTTGCGTTTCGATGAATTGAGGGTTTTCAGTAGCATAAAACCGACAATTTTGTTTATTCACTCCTCCATTCAAGTTGAATTGCGCCTCATCAAACATTATGATTTTTTGCCAAAAGCCACGTTCATTTTTGGCCATTTCGATGGTCCATTTCGCAAAATCAAGTCGACGTGGTAAGTCAGATGGGTTAAGTTGTTGAGCCATTTGAATTTTATACGGAAACATTTTCAAATCAACACGAATTATGCGTCGGAGAGTGGTTCGAGCGATGCCTAACTCTTGCGAACGATGGCGACCTGATGTCGATGGAGTCTCTGCAACACTGGCTCGAACGGCATCAATATTCTCGTCGAAACGTCTTGGTCGTTGTCTGGACAGATGACTGGCATTACCAACACTACCAGACGATATAAATTTGGCATATAATCGACGTATAGTGTTGTCTCCAGGCGATGTTTTAACTTTATTTTTATTTTTCCACGCACGTTTAGTTAACACAATTGAGAAGTTATTTTGAATGTACAGCTGAACAATTTCAGCGCGTTGTTTTGGTGTGTATTGTTCCATGGTTAAAATTGTACTGAAATGACGCTTCCAACGCGGTATGACATTTGTTAATCTGACATCTCTGTCAAAAGTTATGGGGTTGCCAGATGCTTCCACTTTAAATGGCCCACCCTGTAGAACTTTTTATGTCATCCTTCAGTTCATTTAATGTAATAAATCGGGATGCCAGGAAATGTGCTAAAAATTTACTTTGGGTGTAGAAACAAACAAATTTTCGTTATTTTCGCGATGATATGATGATATTTTGAAGGCTCCTAGTACCGGTGTATGTGATTTGAAAAAAATAGATTACAATTAAGCAATGTTTCTTTGAAAATTCTGCTATTTCCGAGGACTGAAAATAAGATTGTACTCTGGACGTTTTTGCTCCTTAAATGATGGAAGTAAGTCACAATAAAATTATCATCTATTAAAAAAACAATCAGTTACAAGATTTCATGAGCATTTTGGCTCATAACATCATCAAAATGTGAGTTATTTAAATATTGTTTAGTCTCTTCCATCTACATTCCATATTCAATGCAAATAATAACAACACCATATTGTGTTTACCAATCCACATATACTCTGCCTACTGCTCCAATTCATATGTATCTCGTTGGTTATGAATATTTGTTGGGTCTCATCGTTACAGAGTATCCAGTTTTGGTGGCAGTTCGCTATTTTTTTAACAGTAAGGCATTAGTGGAACATTTTATAATTATTAATATTATTTAACAAAATAACACGTCATTAACACATTGAGTGCCACGGTTTTACAGTGATTCTGTGGGAATTTTTAAACGTTTTAGGACCAACGTTTCTTATCGTTGTGGAAGGTATGTTTGTTCGAAAGGGAATGCTTATAAACTCAGAGGCGTCTCGTCCGCCTGTTCAAACTGTTCATAGGACAGATACACAATCTCAGAATAAAATGTATATTATTTCACATTTCTAACATGTATGAGGAATAATCGAAGGTTTTTTTTTGCGATTTCCATTTATCCCGAATATCCTTAATATATTTTCTATTTTGGTGGCACTCAAACCCACCGTAAAGAATATAATCTGATAATTACATTTGAATACACCCCAACTCGCGCGCAACACGGCTTTAACGCTACGAAATAAGCAGTGATGACTACCGGGTTCAAACCATTCATCTGAACCCGCCGACATCCAAACACAGGGCAAACACGGTCAACTACATATGAAACGATCACTACTACTAATGCGCCGCCTTGCGTAAAAATGACGTTTTCGGTTCAATATTTCTGCTGAACAAAACCGATGCAAACGATGGAAAATACACACCACCATTCTTCAGTGTTTGTTCGTAGTTGTCATCGTTTCCCTTTCTATTTCTCTTCCTATTCCTGACGTCAATCAAATTTGAGAGAGGGCACGAGACTGCGAGAGTACACAGCACCCAAACACCCCGAACGAGCATGGTACAAATAAAAGAACGAACCAATTCATTCATGATTCCTGTGGATGTGGTGGTATTCTTCGTTGATGTGTGGTTTTAATTCGAGCGTTTTTATCGATTTGGTTCATTCGACAACTTGAACCCGGTACATATAGTTCACGTATGTCTGCTTACGTTGTAGAGACAAATGAACTTCCAGAGTTTAAAGTCTCTTTAATCCAACATCTTCATCATCATTGCTTACGTTTCAAAACCTCCGCTGCATTGACGGACATGTGGGTGAAATAGCTGCGTACTTTGGTCTTAATGCTGACAAAATTGTGGCTCAGAGTTATGATGGCGCTACTGTAATGTCCGGAGATAAATCTGGTGTGCAAACATTGGTTATTCACTGTCGCGCACACGTATTGAACTTGAGTTTGCTTTACTCGTGCACAAACAACAAGAAAACGTCAAGGTTTTTCAATACGATCTCATCTCTTGCGGCATTTTTCTCGCAGTCGTCAAAACGCAACGAGACATTGAAGCAATTTATGGAGATCAAAATACCAAATGTTTGCAAAAATAGATGATTTGAATTATGCACCTATCAATGAACGTTCGGGTGAGATTTACCTACTACGCATTACCTACTGGGAATTTGAAAATGCTTATTTCATACCACTCGAAATTCGATAAAGCGAAGCTTTGTAATAAGCTGACGGTTCTTTTTAAATTATAGTCATTATTCCGATTATCGTTGGACAAAACCTGCATCAAACCATCTCCGAAACGGCTGGCCAGAACTGACTTTGCCTAATACAACGGCATCCGTTGAAAGAACTTTTTTTTTGTTGTTCGACGGATCAAGAATTATTTGCGGTCGAGATCTGATGATGATGACTGTGGAAAAAGATTACTTTATGACATAAGGCAGATGTCTTTATTTTATGAGGAATTCATTGATAAGTTTGCGCTCATAGTTGACCATAGGATTCTTTTGTTATACAGGCAAACCTGTTTTTGTGTGGGTGATAGGGACCGCACCAAAAAATCGTGTTCGCTAAACAATTTGAAAAAAAAACTGTTTTGTTATGTGGTGGATAGGGACCGCATGAAAAAAAATTTCCTTGAGAAAATAACCCAAATCCTAATGATTCCATTCGTGATCAACATTCGATTTCCTTTTTTCATTTTCATCAACGCTTTGCTCCTGTCAATAAGCTCCTACTGACACCTTAAAACAAACAAAACAAAACATGAGAATGGGAATTAACTGACACAGTCCCTATGTAGAGCGATAAAATACATAAGATAGAAAAAAAATGAGCGATTACTTCATTTTCTTTCAAATACCGCACAAAAAAAGTCGCACAAAAAAAAATCGCATAAAAAACCGCACAAAAACTGGTTTTACTGTATATATAAATGTTGAGAAATAAAATGTTAAAATCTGTCATCGCAATACTGTTGTTTTAATGTTGCAAATGAAATTGAACAGGTAGCTCAGTTAGTCACGCGTCGCCTCTGTATAAACTTATATGCTTATATTAGTTATGTTTTTTATCATTTGTTATATTGTCAGTCACCGGTGACTGGCGTGGCAGTCAACGTGTTAAACAATATTTTTGTTATACAATGCTCTATTTTATGTTCCCAAGATAGAAATTCTTGGCGGATTTCAAAGTTTACCGCCGCCGCACAGTGCGTTGAATGCATAGGAATGTGAGACAAAAATCATAAGACGCGGTACACAAATTACGTAACGCTAAAAATGCGGTTTTTGAACACCTTACCACCCCCTCCCTATGTAACAATACGTAACGTAAGACAAACCCCCCTCCCTCTTACGTTTCGTAACGCTTACATAATCAATGTCAAAGTCGTTTGAACAATTTCCATAATAATTCAGACATTTTAAGTGGGGGAAATCAGGGTAAAATCGACACTCTATGGATCTCCACATGGTGAACAGAAACTCGAAAGTTACTTGTACATCGTTACCGTGGACTGATGTGTCGTGAGACAGCAATTCACTGATGGGTGACTCCACTGTAGATTGCTCATTTGAAATAAGGTGATCCTCTGATCCTGATCCTCTTTTGCGAACATAAACTTGATAGTTCTGCAGAAATATGTAGATCTTGTACGGGGATTTTGCCATAAGGTTTCAACATCTATTAGTTTGATGGGCGCCATAGCAATCAAGAACAAGAATTCATCTGTTGCATTTCCATTTGAAAACCATTGTTTGGTAGTACTATAAATCTCTGGAGGTTCGAGAATGGAAGTCGGTGGAAGTTTTTTTTAAAACTAGAGTCACGTTAGCATATTGGCTACAGACTGCCAGATAAGCGCATCTTCACCAATGTGCACGATCAGCAGTTTTAGTCAATAAATAAGACCGATCGTGCTAGACCGAGTTAGTTAGTAAGAAGTACAGAGCGTAACCGGTAGTTGTAAAGTGAATAATTGTGAATAAAAGTGATTTAAAATAAACATTTCCCGTTTTTAAAAAGGCGATCACGGCCCGGGTAATGTGATTGGCGCAGCCTGCAGTGCTTGGAAAATCAGTTTCACGAACAACAGTGCAGAAACTCTTGCATATCAGCTTGCAGTTAAAGTGAACCCGCGAAAGCATTTGTTAGCATTGAGTGTGCCGACGAAGTCGAGGCTCCGCCGCGCGAAATTGGATTCCAAGCGAACCTGCCAGAACGACTGAGGTAAGTGAACATTAGTATAATTGTTTCACACGCGTTCTTAGAGAGACGTGAGGAAAATAATTTTATTGATTTCATTTACTACTCGGAAAGTGAACAGTTCTGAGAGAAGTTCTCTTTCCAACCGGCGTTGTGAAGTTCTTAGAGAATCGCAACACCGGAAGATAACACGAGTTCTTAGAGAACGTGTCTCTTTTGCAAACTTATTTTTAAAACGCATTAAAACTGATGCCTAAGTTTTCCAGGAAAGCAAAAAGTGCTCTGGAAATTACAAGGGAATATTTAAAAAAGGAGTAAATCAGAAACTCATATTAGCTCTGACACTAGCGAATCCGACATAGAATCGGTAGAGCCAGGCGAGTTTTCACATATCCCCCTGAGGACTGATTTACCTACACTTGCCACACTATTGCTTGATACAAACAGCGACATGGATAGTGGTATAGCACAACTTATGAGCCAGCTGACTCAGATATCTGATCAGCTCGCAAAACTAAATACAAAACAAGACGAGCACGACAGACAGCTCAACCTACTACAAAATCAACAATTTGCTGACGTTCCAGTTGTTGACAATGAAAGGCCAATGCACAGCAGAAGCTTGATTGAGTCGTTATCTCGGATCCCAGATCCGATAAAAAGTATCCCCTCTTTCGATGGGAATAAAAATCAGTTAAATACATGGATAAATACAGCGAAAAAAAACCCAACACATTTAAACCATTGGTATCGAATGACGTTTTTGCCATTTACGAACAGGCAGTTCTCAATAAATTAAAAGGCCGTGCCAAAGATGCGATATGCATGGCCTGCGACATCGGTAGCTTCGCTGAGGCGAAGGAAATTTTGATTAACACACTGGGAGACAAATTCGAATTATCAACGTACAAAGCCCAACTATGGAAAAATAGACAAGGAACAGAAATGACCGTACACAAGTACTATCAAATTACAAAACTGATAGTGCAGAATATTAAAACGCTTGCAAAGCAAGATAAAACATATGCCGCTAGTTGGGGGGCGATCTCGAAATTTATCGACGAGGACGCCTTAGCAGCATTTATTTCAGGTTTAAATGAAAACTATTTCGGCTTCGCCCAAGCTGCAAAACCAGAATCTTTGGAGGATGCTTATGCGTTCCTCTGTAAATTTAACTCTAAAGAAAAAATAATAATAACACAAGCTAATAATTTCGAAAAAAAAATTCAAAAACAACAGTGATAAAACAAATACCAATAACTCCAACAGTAAATTCAAATACCAAAAACAAGGCAAACATGAGACACCTGTTAAAAATGAACAATATGTTGAGCCCATGGGATCCTTCACTAAGGAGTCGACTAACCTTAAACAAAAGAAATATCAATAATCATGAGGTATCAGAATCAGAAGAAGAATCAAACAACGATGAAATCGACGAGAATGAACTAAATTTTCATCAAATCCAACACAAACAAAATCTAACTTAAACTATTTACCTTTCCTCGATGTAAAAGTTCCACAATTTAAGAGAAACTTAAAATTTCTAATCGATACCGGGGCTAATAAAAATATTATTTCTCCTGGTATCATCAATAATACAGTAACTACAAAAACGACCGTAATAAAAAACATATCTGGTAACAAAGAAGTCAATAAAAAGGCCAAGTTGGATATATTCAACGGACTGATAAAACCGCTAACATTTTATGAATTAAAATTCCACACATTTTTTGACGGAATTATAGGTTCTCAATTCTTTGCTAAACACAAAGCAAAAATTGATTACCAAAAAGAAACTATCAATATACCTGAAAAAAAGAATTTTAAATTTCAAAAATATTACCCTGCGAATCAAAAACAATACGCATATACAATAACCTTAGAAACAAATACAAATGGTGATTGGTTTGTACCAACTTTTCAAAAACTTTGCAAAAATACTTATATTGCGCCTGGCCTATATAACGCGAATAACTTCAAAACAATGATTCACGTCGTATCTTCAAACTAAACTTTACCTAATCCCCCCAAATTAGGATTGGATGTTAATAATTTCGAAGCGTTCGATCCCTTACCTACCGATAGGGATAACCTAATCTCCAGGGACGAAATTTCGAATATAATAAGAGTAGACCATTTATCGTCTTTAGAGAAATCAAAACTAATTGATCTTATCCACAATAATCAACAAGTCCTTTTACGCAAAGGCGAAAAACTATCATCGACCACGGCTATCAAACATAAAATATTAACTTCCGATGAAACCCCCGTGTACACAAAAAGCTATCGCTATCCACATCATTTCAGAAAAGATGTGGAAGAGCAGATCCAAGAGATGTTAGAAAATGGTATAATAACACATTCAGTAAGCCCACATTCTTCTCCAATATGGGTTGTTCCAAAAAAAAAACAGATGCTTCTGGCAAACGAAAAGTTCGCGTGGTAATCGATTACAGGAAATTGAATGATAAAACTGTAAACGATAAGTACCCGATTCTCGATCGTGAGTTCGAAACTCAGGGCCCTCATTGACCGTCTTTGTGTTGTTACAGAATAACTACGTCCACGCAACAATCATCAGCGATGGAGATCGATCCACGGTCGAAATAAGATCGATTCATCCATACAACTGCTCTGCTCTGCAAGACACATCGGGCTGCTGTTCTATAAATAACTCAACAATGATCAATCAACTGTCTCCGCTGTCCGGTCTAACTGGATAATGGAAGAACAGATAGAAAACACTTACGCCTAAATGGCTGCTACTGTGTAAATGTGTTATATATGGAATGGTATAGAAGGGAATACTCTAACGCCGAAAAATGGCAAATGTGCTAATTATAGATATGATAAATATGTGACATGTACACGATTAAAATTCGGCTCTGTTACAGCTAAAATGCCAATGAGCCTAAAATAAATAAAAGGGACAAAAAAAAAAAAAAAAAAAATCCTCAAAAAATACGCATGGCTGCAAAGACCAGGCCATCATCGACGCAGCCATAGTCGGCCAGGCGGTATATAACCAGCGGAACCTAAGTATGGCCTACATCGATTACAGGAAGGCTTATGACTCCATACCTCACTCGTTTCTCGTCCGGGTATTGGAGCTATACAAGATTGATCCCGTCGTCGTTAGGTTCCTGCAGCATGCGATGAGGCAGTGGAGCACGTCTCTGCACCTCAGTGATGGGGAAAATGTGTTGCAGTCTAGAACGCTGCAGATAAAGAGGGGGATATTCCAAGGCGACTCTTTCAGCCCGCTTTGGTTTTGTCTGGCACTGAACCCCCTCAGTAGGACGCTCAATAGAAACGGTCATGGCTATAAAATAAGGTATGGCGACGGCGCCCACGAAGAAGTGACCCATACCTTCTACATGGATGATCTCAAGGTCTACGCTGATTCACGTCAGCGTCTAGGTGTAGCTATCCGGGTTGTCGAAGACATAAGCAGGGACATCTGCATGGAGTTCGGCCTCGACAAGTGCCGCTGTGTCCATCTGCTGAAAGGGCAGCTTACCGAATCCGGAGGTTACGAGGTCTATGACGGCGAGTTCATAAGAGACATGGTTCGTGGCGAATCCTATAAATATCTTGGATTCCGACAGCTCACCGGGATTCGCCACTCCGACATCAAGACGGAGCTGCGAGACAAGTTCTTGAGTCGAGTGAACTGTGTCCTGAGGACTTTCCTCAACGCGGGGAACAAGGTACGCGCGATCAACACATTCGCGGTTCCCCTGCTGACCTTCAGTTTTGGTGTAGTCAAATGGAGCAAAACTAACCTAGAGGACCTTGAGAGGAGGATGAGGAAAGCATTCAAAGAGGCCGGAATGCACCATCCTCAATCGGCACTGGAGAGAGTTTCACTACCACGCAAAGAAGGGGGACTTGGAATCGTCGACATTTCTGCACTGTGTGTTGCCCAGGTACGACAACTGCGCGAGTACTTCGCAGAACGCGCCAACCAAAACGCGCTATACCGGGCTGTCTGCGCCGCCGACAGAGGATACAGCGCTCTGCACTTGGCGCAAGCGGAGTACCAACGCAACTGCAATCTGCAGACAGTGGAGGAGAAGATTGCAGCTTGGAAGCAGAAGGCAGTGCATGGTGCCCACCCCCATCAACTGGACCGGCCACACGTCGACAAGGCCGCATCTAATCTGTGGCTAACGCGTGGTGAACTCTCTTCAGTAGTAGAAGCCGACATGATAGCCATCCAGGACAGGATAATGCCGACGAGAAACTGCAGGCGGTACGTCTGGCATCAAGACGTTGATGACATTTGCCGGATGTGCCATCAACCAGGTGAAAACATAGAGCACATTATGGGAGGCTGTCCCGTTTTGGCCAACGCAGCCTACACCGAGCGCCACAACAACGTGGCCCGTATTGTTCATCGACAACTGGCGCTCCAATGTGCTCTACTGGAAGACAACGTACCAAACTACCGGTACCTGCCTGCACCTGTCCTGGAAAATGACCGTTTCAAGCTGTACTGGGATCGCACTGTTCTGACCGACCTCTCGATCCACCACAACCGCCCAGATATAATGGTTTACGACAAGAGCGACCGCAAAGTCACCATCATCGATGTCGCTATTCCACTGAACCAGAATCTGGAGGAGACCCACGGTCGCAAAATCTGCAAGTACCGACCATTGGCCGTGGAGCTCAAGGAACTGTGGGGGCTAAGGGAGGTCCTAAGAATTGTTCCAGTCGTTCTCTCTGGAACTGGAATTGTACCGAAGACACTTCTGGAAGCGCTAAAGGTGTTGAACATGGAGAAGGAATTGGCCGGCATCCAAAAGTCGGTCATCCTTAGCACCTGCGCGATTGTCCGACAATTTCTCGGTCAGGACTGAAACAGCACGAGCATGCAGATACGTGCATTCCGCAGAGCCTAGTCCCCCTTTAGCATTCAGAAGCCCGGGGGCAGGTGAAAATTCTGGCTAGGTTCGCCTAGTTAAGAAGTGAGATAAGTCTGCCAAAAAAAAATTCCTCAAATAGAAGATATCCTTGATCATCTCGGAAAATCTGTCTACTTTACAACATTGGACCTTAAGTCTGGTTTCCACCAGATAGAAATGGATCCAAACCACAAAGAAAAAACTGCATTTTCAACGGAAAAAGGGCATTTTGAGTTCACCCGAATGCCTTTTGGATTAAAGAACGCCCCTGCCACTTTCCAGAGGGCGATGAATAATATTCTTGGAGATTACATAGGCAGAACTTGCTACGTATATCTCGATGATATTGTAATAATTGGAAGGAACCTTGAGGAACATTTCAGAAATCTTACACTCATCTCTTGAAAAGACTTTCAGAATTCAATCTGAAAATCCAACTGGATAAATGTGAGTTTCTCAAAAAAGAACCAGAATTTTTAGGCCACGTTATAACGGAAGAAGGAGTTAAACCAAACCCAGAAAAAATAGAAAAAATAATTAATTGGTCGATTCCAAAAAACCAAAAAGAAATTAAACAATTCCTTGGTCTAGCCGGTTATCACCGACGCTTCATTGAAGACTTTTCAAAAATTTCCAGAAATATGACAAAGTATCTAAAAAAAAGATGTAGTACTTAATATTGAAGACCCAGACTACGTCAATGCGTATAAAACGTTGAAAGAAGTTATTTCAACGGATCAAGTTTTGGCATACCCTCAGTTTGAAAAACCGTTTATACTCACAACGGACGCGTCAGACTACGCCTTAGGAGCTGTTCTCTCACAAATACAAGAAGGAGTTGAAAAACCAATTGCATTTGGGTCAAGAACACTCACGGATACTGAGTCAAGATACGCAACAAACGAAAAAGAAGCTTTAGCCATTAAATGGGCCGTTACTAAATATAAACCTTATTTGTTCGGAGGTAAATTTACATTGATCACAGATCACAAGCCGTTGACCTTCATAAAAAATTCAGATAAAAACTCTAAAATATTACGATGGAGATTGGAGCTCGAGAACTACGATTATGACGTCAAGTACAAGGAAGGTAAAACAAACGTCGTAGCCGATGCTCTCAGCAGAAGACCAGTAGAGACAAATAATAATGAAACTTCTCTTCTTTCAGATCCTCCAGAAGTTGGACCAGAGACAAATACGAAATCCATTCAAAACAATAATATAAACTCTACTTTTACAGATTCCCCAAAAGGAGTCCTATTAGGCGAAATAAACAACGTTAGCGAGGATAATTCAGATGCAGATACCGTTCATTCCGGAGATGACTCCGACGATTACTACATACATTTTACTGAATTACTATCGTAACCAACTTATTTTTAAAATCTCAAACATATCAACAGTCATTACGGAGACCCTTTTTACTAATTTTAACAGGACAATTGTGGCCCAACCAACGTATGACAAGACTGAGATGACACATTTTTTGAAAACCTTTCACGATGGAAAGCAAACGGCTCTCCTCGCACCGGAGTCACTAATCGATATCATACAGGAAACATTTAAGGAAAATTTTGGTAAAAAAGGACACTTTGTTTTTACATCTAAAATGGTTGAAGATGTACAAAACGAAGACCGCCAAAATTTAATTATAACAAAAGAACATGGGAGAGCACACAGAGGCATAACCGAAGTGGAAACTCATCTAAAAAGATCATACGTCTTTCCTAACATGTCCAGATTGATCAGAAACTATATCAATATTTGTAAAGTTTGTAACAGTCATAAGTATGAGAGGAAACCTTACAATATTAAAATTTCGCCAAGACCAATAACAGACAAACCATTTCAAAGAGTACATATGGATATCTTCATAATTGCTAAATATTGCTTCTTATCACTCATAGACTCCTTCTCAAAGCATCTACAAATGTATCACATCAAAACAAGAAATCTGACAGATGTACAAAAAGCAATAGGGAAATATATTTCAACCTTTGGCGTTCCAACAATAATTATCACTGATCATGAGACAACGTTCAGATCGATCCAATTCAAAAATTACTTAGAAAATTTAGGCAGCTCATTGGAATATGCCTCATCTTCTGAATCTAACGGGCAAATAGAACGAGCCCATTCTACAATAATTGAAATATACAACACAAATAAACACAAATTCAAAAACGCAGGAGTGAAAACACTTATCAAAATTTCAGTAGCGTTATACAATGATACAATACACTCGTCAATAACGTTCACTCCAAACGAAATTGTATTTAATCATAATAATGTTAATAACCCTGAAGAAGTTTTAGCTAATGCCCAAAAAATATTTCAAGAAGCAAAACAAAGCATGATTAAAAGTCAAATTAAATTAACAAAGTACAATAATAACAAAGAAGAACCACCAGAAATAAGAGATGGTGAGGAAGTATTTGTTGTACCTCAAATAAGGAAGAAAACTGACGCGAGAGCTATTAATACGAATGCATTTGATGTCAAACACAAAACATTTAAAAATGGCAGAAATACCAAGAGAAACAAAAATAAAATAAGGCGAATGAAAAATACTAACTACTAACCTTTTTCATATTCAATTTCAGATGATACTACTAGCAATAAACGTACTACTACTAACAATCGTGCACTGTCATGAATTTAGAATTCCACATATGGAAATAAGGAATCTTCACAGCGATCCTGTTCTGCTCATTAAGAGAAATGATTGTCGCATTCAAACATCCTACATAAAATTTGTACACCCAATCAACATTTCTAAAATCGAAGAAAATGTAATACTAATTAGCAAAATCTCACGACAGTTGAACGACCAATTGGACATATCAAAATTAGTTTTTGAGAAGAGTAGGGTATTGATAAACAACCTTCGCCAAATAAAACCAGTCACATCGAAGAGAATGCGACGCTGGGACGCTCTTGGAACAACTTGGAAATGGTTGGCCCGAACACCGGATGCGGACGACCTACGGCTATTGAACTCGACGTCTAACGACTTAATCAACGAAAACAATAAACAAATAGTAATTAACCAAATGGTGAACCAAAGAATTCAAGACATGGCGAAAACTATCAACCAATTAATCGACCAACACGTGCAAAACAAAATCCTTTCTGAGGATTACGATGCGATTAGTCTCCTTCTCTACATGGACAGTATTAATAATATTTTAGTGGAAATTCAAGACACGATTCTGAGGGCGAAAATCACATTACCCAACAACAAATTATTAACATTGCATGAAATTCTCTTGATAGAATCAACCCTAAATGATCAAGGAATAAAAACGGAGTTTCCCGGACAAGCTTTGAATTATGTGATACCGAATATTGCAACAAAAGACGATTCACTACTCTACATACTCCAAATACCTCAGCTACAAAAAACATGGTCACATATTATTCAAATTGTGCCACTCATCGTAAATGGAACCATTATTGCCGATGCTCCTTTATACGTGGTAAAATCTGGAATTAACTGGCTCAAAACAAATAAGCCAGAGGAGTTCATCCAGCCCATTACTGAATTAAGGATCCTGAATGATGAATGTACCCATCGTATCATAACGGGAGTAACAAGCAAATGCAACGTAGTAGAAGAACATGACACATTTGTGAGCATGGTGGCGAGCAACAAAATTCTCATAAACAACGCACCAAATATTAACCTCTCATCGGATTGTGGACCCCAGAACCGCAGTCTAACTGGCAATTTTTTAATAACGTTTGACAACTGCAGTATTCACGTGGATGACCAACTCTTTACGAGCATTGCAACGATCAGCAACGAAACTCAAATAATGCAAGGTGCTTTTCATAACCTGATCATCAATCGCAATATTTTGAAACTTCAAAAC
The DNA here is from genome assembly GCF_029784135.1 of Toxorhynchites rutilus septentrionalis. Lineage (NCBI taxonomy): Eukaryota > Metazoa > Arthropoda > Insecta > Diptera > Culicidae > Toxorhynchites > Toxorhynchites rutilus. The sequence continues at coordinate 3,378,402 of NC_073744.1, forward strand.
ATCCAAGCCATCAGTAACCTCACATTAGTAAATAGGAAGCGAATGGAAACATTAAAACTCAAACAGTACGATCATCAAAACTGGATATTTAGCATTTTTGGAGGACTAAGCACAAGTAATAATAGTAATTGGGATTATTCTTTATACATGTCTTCGTAGACGAAAGATAGTCATCAAAATCCGTCAGCCCAGAATGAGGCCGGCTATCTCGCATAATAATAGCATCAATCAAACAACTTCTACAAATTCCTAAGAACGAGGACGTCCTTTTTTCACCCCCCGGAGGAGTCACGTTAGCATATCAGCCAAGTCAGCCCAGAAACGGACACCGCACGCGGCTACAGACTGCCAGATAAGCGCATCTTCACCAATGTGCACGATCAGCAGTTTTAGTCAATAAATAAGACCGATCGTGCTAGACCGAGTTAGTTAGTAAGAAGTACAGAGCCTAACCGGTAGTTGTAAAGTGAATAATTGTGAATAAAAGTGATTTAAAATAAACATTTCCCGTTTTTAAAAAGGCGATCACGGCCCGGGTAATGTGATTCTAGATCTAAAGTTTTGATGTCGTCATTTTTTATTTCTTGGCAAATTCAACTTCTCGTTTCTAAAGAGTATTGTTGAAACCAGGCCATTTTTCCAGTAAAATATTCGTTACTTACCTTGATAATAGCATTCCATTTTAGTTGATTTGATGGCACACAAGATTTGACTATTAAAAATGTGTTGAAATCCGAAATTTCAACATTTTTCGCATGCAACAATCTCGCCAAAAGTTGACAATTCAACTGCTTAGTTGTGTAGTTGTGATGCTTTATCTAGCTTACCAATACTTGTTTACATAGTTTTAGGCATACACAAACAGGTATGAGTGCATTTAGCACCCGAAAATAATATTCATAACTAGGAATCACTCTAAACAGAAACCGTCATTCCGAGGGGAAACAAAGAAACAAGAAAAACAAAACCAATCTTGGTTGGTAAATCCACCGAATCAAAAGCGAAAAATCTCGCCCACCCATTCACTCGAATCGATCCGGATCAAAAGTCTAATTTCTGCGGCAAAGTCAATGGCGCGGCCATCCGAAATGGCTGTGATTTTCTGCTAAACCCACAATTATCCGAGGCGCAATTGCGACAAATAGTCTCACAGCAGCACTCAGGGCTCTGAGCAGATGTTGGTCCTCCGCAGCGGACGCGCCTTCGCTTCGGCTAGACACAAAGCCTTTTTGAGAAATTAAGCGATATTTCAACTCTCAATTTCAGGAAATTATACCGCCGCCCGTGATTACCGTTTATCGTTATTATCATTGTTATTATTTTCCGAATTAAACGTTCCGAACGCTGTTCCGTCTGTGTGGGAGGGTTCTCGCAAACGCTTCGAACGCTTCGGCAAATACCAAATAGCACCGCAGGATTCCCCCATTTTTTTTTCGCGGTCCTCGGCACAGTTGGTTTCCGGTTGGGAATATTTATTCTTATCGTAAAAACTATAATCTTAGTTTTAGTGCTTGGCTGGGAAGAAAGGTAAAAACCCCTCCCGTTCTTGAGACAGGGAAAAGGGAGAGCAAAAGTTTGACGGAAATTGCATAAAAGCCAACAAGCAGAACCATTTTCCAGGAGAACGAGAGCACAACGACGACGACGACGACGACGACGCCGATGATGATGATGAAAATACCTCCAGGACAACAAGGAATGAGAACAAGTTGGGAAATAGCGGTCAGGTCGTACCGTAAGCCGTGAGTCAGGTTCAAGAAGAAAAAGTCGAAACACGACACGGCAGAAGCGCCGGCTTTTGCTGCTTTTGCTCCGTGTTTCTCCCATCATCATAGCGCGCGCTATGCTGCTGCTGCTGCTGCTCCTGTTTCCTGGCCCGGACTCCGCTTTCACGGCGATATACACATAATAATATTCTGATTGGCTGTGGGCGGAGCATGGCATTTTGCCGAAAGAGGATTGTACCCACGAAAAGTTCACATGGCCTGTGTTCTGTTGCTGTTGTTGCCGGTTCCACGGCTGCTCTAGTTTACAAAAAAGACACGGCGCAGACACCGGCCAAACCGAAATGAACTCCCCCCTCCCTCCAAAAAACGAAGCGAACGAGTGCAGAGTTCGAAGAGGCCGAATTTCGGAAAAGGTTTTTCCTGCTAATTGCTTTTCTTAACGATGTGACTTTGAACTTTTTGCACGCTGGACACACAGACCGAGGGTTCTTCCATCGCCGCAGGGTCGGCCTCTCTCATGCACGACATCACTGCTCTCTTTTGGGTGGGTGTCAATGTGAAATCTTCTGATACTGCTGCTGCTGCTGCTGCTGCTGTGGCTGCTGTTGTGACTGTCGGTGGTGAAAATGTGAGAAATGGGTTAGAATTTCCTGAGAAGTACTTTTTTATGTGCCTTCTTTATCTTTCATCTGCAGTTCATACGATTCCGAAGCGATATGGTGCCCCCTGTCAGTGAAACTGAAAAGGAAGGGTTGTTTTCGTGTAATTAAAAACATCATCAAATTATTTTTGTCACTCAACATTTGCTGATGAAGTGAAAATGAACCTTCTCTGCTGTTGCCGTGGCCTGCTTTGACCAGTTGTCTTTGCGGTCGTTTGCTTCGGGGGGTGTTTATATGTGCTTTCCGTTTCCATCACAGGGCATAGACGAAGGTAACTTGGATGGTTACACATACTCTGCAATGGTTTCGGACCAGTGACGATCAAATGATTCGAAACAACACATAGCAGGGGGGGTCTCCGTAGCCACAGCGCGTTCGCTTAGTAAGCGATCGATCGTGAGTTCAAAACTCAGGGCCCTCATTGACCATCTTTGTGTTGTTACAGAATAGCTACGTCCACGCAACAATCATCAGCGATGGAGATCGATCCACGATCGAAACAAGATCGATTCATCCATACAACTGCTCTGCTCTGCAAGATACATCGGGCTGCTGTTCTATAAATAACTCAACAATGATCATATCAACTGTCTCCGCTGTCCGGTGGTCTAACTGGATAATGGAAGAACAGAAAGAATACTCTTACGCCTAAATGGCTGTATAAATGTACCATATGTGTAAATGTACCATATGCAATGGTATAGAACAGTGGTTTTCAACCTTTTTTGCTCAAATCCCCCCTTTACGAAAATTTATTCCAGTGCCCTATCAGTGTTTTGCAAGAAAATCTGTAGTATATCAGTAAAGTAATCTAAGAATACAAACGGTGTTCAAGTCATATTCGCAACAAATTTGATTTTATACTTGTATCTGACTACAAAAAGGTATATAAAGTTTAGCACCTGTGCCTGAACGATTTTCGCCAAAATTGTAATTCTTGAGAACGTTGTCGAAAAGCACACCTCATGTCTTCGATATCCATTCTGTTACGGTGTTTTGTTCCCATCAGAAGCATTGTAGGAAATCCAGATTAACATAACTTGTACGCAAAAGACAACAAAACTCGTAACCAACGTTGCCAATGTTCCAGTTTAAACTGGATTCTTCCAGTTTTTTTTGCTCGATCCAGTCAAACAGTTAAAATCTTCCAGTTTTTCAAAATATTATCTAGTTATCCAGTTTTTTTTATATATGGTCTTCAGTTTTACCTATTTTATGTAAAATAAATTCACAATGTATAAATATTATCCATTCTTCACCCTTCCTATCCTTTGAAGAATTTTGTTTTTTGATATTTATCGTTCGTTAGATCCAAAGTATATTTACCTTCGATTGGCCTTTCTTTATTCAATGTTATTTCCTGCTTACACTTCTGAACTCATAACGGTTAGCGCGCAGTGCTTTTTGAACTATCCATTCGACCACAACTGGTGTTATGTATATAGCAAGAAATCTTACCCAAAATAGTTCGTTGAGCCCACGTTCTATGGTGGCTTTGATAACAAAATAATTTATTTGTCATCTAAATTTATATTACCTTCAAAACAAAACAATAATCCCACGAAGCGGAAAAGTGACACGGGCCATATCGCCATTAATTTTGTGTTGGATGAACGTGGTATTACAATTCAATCGTTCAAACATGTTTAATGAACATTGAGCACTTTTGACACTAATCGTGCTGCGACTTTTCTCATGCCCAAAACATTAACCAAAATATGACGAACGGTCACGTGAGAGATATTTTATTCAAAAGCTAGCACTTTCAAACTTAAATGACGATTTCCGAGCATCATTCCTTCTATTTTGTCGATGTTTTTTTTTTTCAGTTGCAAAGGAGGATGGTAGTCCTAGACGTAGAAAATCGTTCATCTATTCTCGGTTGTCTTTGAATTCCTTATACCATCCATACACCCGTGTTTTCGACATAGTTGAGTCACCAAATGTGTTCTGCAAAATTTTCTACCTTTTTGGCACAAGAAATTTTGTTTGCAACACAAAATTTCACACGATATCTTTGACCAATAGAATTATTTATACCAAAAATTGCAGAGCAAAAAAAAAGTTAATTTGTTCCTAATGACGGTGTAAACAAACTAAATGACAGATCATGCTCAAAATTGACATTAAGACCACTGACAGCAGTACCAACATAAAAAATGAAAAAAAAATCACCGGGAAGATTTAAAGTTACAAATTCCCGGTATATATTTGACAGAATGTATATTTTTTCAAAAATACTTCCTAAAGGGGGAGGAAATGCTTGAGACTACCTCCTTTTGATCTTGACACCAACATTTTGTTTGAACAAATCTGATACAAGAAGTAAAATACCAAAGAGAAAACCAAAACGTTGGAGAGAAGTAGTTTTTCAATACCAAAATTTGATAATTTTAATATCAAAGTAATACTTGAGCAGTATTGTTTTGATATTGGATGTGCTCATTTTAGTGATGGAATAATATTGTGGGACCTAATCAAAAATTATTCCAGTATTTTTACACATAGATCACTGCATAAATCAGTACACGGAGGTGTCAGTTTGACAGTTTTGAGTGTTCCAGATCCTCCCATTCGTTGCAATTTCCATATGTCCTTTTTCAAATGTTAACGGATGGGAGTTAAAACAAATACGCAAATAAATCAAACGAAAGGTAAGGTTAGGCTCCGTGCATTTATTACATTGATTTTTTTTCTACGTTTTTCGTGAGTGTGAAAAGCTAGCAACGAAAATGGTCAAAAGAAACACTACAGAAATGTCAAAATGTCACCTTAGAAGACAAAGAACAGAGGTAGCAGTTTTGCGACGATTTTCTTTCATCTATAGGCATTTTTGGTGATTCTAGATGTAAAGATCTTCAAATATAGTTTCACAGTAATGTTCGAGTTGTTAGAAACGTTATTTTTATCTGCTCGAATTATATGACTAATTAATGGTTTATTTCACCTTTTCAAGAACTACATATAAATATTACACGAAACTTAAAAAAATCTATTTTCCAAGCATTGAAAAGCATTTTTGATGAGCCAACGGCGATCTTTTTATCATAAACGATTTTACAGGATCCAGTTTTCTTCCAGTTTTTTTTAGGACCAATCTTCCAGTTTTTTTTAAAATATTATTGGCAACCCTGCTCGTAACGTTTATTACGCATATCAGGATAAAAATTGACCATTTGTAGATCGATAAGTTTGTTCTGAAATTGATCCGAAACCATCGTAACTGCCAGCCGGAAGGCATTTCAAACCATGTCCAAATTTGTTCTTTGATATAAGGAAAATATGTTTCAAGTTTAACTTCTTGTGAAAGTCTTGACAAATGCTGCACAATTTCCTTTTCATGATCTTCTTCACTGTTTCGTCGTCTTTTTCATCATAACTCACTGACGAAAGTCTTCCAAACATTGAGATGTTGCTCAATTGAATATTACGTTTCAGATTAGGAAATGTTTGCCGAGGACCGCAAATTTTAGCGTATCCAATGAAGTTTTTGTGGCAATTTTTGCCATCTGCAAAGCGAAGTAAATGTGCAATATTCCCTTGCACAATTCCCCCCCCTTTTATTGATCAAATTCCCCACTAGGGGGGAATTCCCCACCGGTTGAAAATCACTGGTATAGAAGGAATACTGGCGAATGGCCACTGTGTAAGGTGCTATAATTATAGATATGATAACCATGTGACATGTACACGATTCAAATTCGGCTCTGTTACAGCTAAAATACTAATGAGCCTAAAATAAATAAATGGGATAAAAAAAAACCCATAGCAAAATGGACAGAATCAACAGTTTTTTTTAATTAGCAGTATTTTAAGCAACCTTTCAATTTATTCGTCAAAAATAGGTTATCTCCAATCATTTTATTTTCGATTTTTTTAAATTTTTCGGGGTTTTCAGACCTTCTGGCCTGGTTCACTTGAATTCTCAGAAACAATTGTTGGAAAAATCACAAAACAACTGTGATGATGTTCTTCGTCAATAGCGCTAAGATTCCTAGAGGAACCTCGTCGTACAATTTTGTATTAGTGGCTGTCCACATACCACGTGGACAACTTTAGGGGGGGGGGGGGTTAGGGGCTACAAAAATGGCCACGCTTGTCCACGGTGAGGGAATATAGACAATGTCCACGTGGACGCTTTTGATAAATATTTTTCAAAAAGTACAACTACATTCGAAATTACATTACTTTTGTTCTGTGTTTAAAAAATCCTTTTTTTTGCCCACCATGAGTACTTTGTATTTGTAAATGAAAGGATGAAGTAGTCCGAGAGACATACCCGGTCGAACATTCATATTTTTCTCATATCGTTGAAAACCCTCACTAAAATCTGTATTCTGTAAAATAAAGTTGTACTCATGAAATGTGTTCATTCGATCTATTTCCATTGAAAGTAGATAAAAAAACCAATTCATTTCATTTCATTCGTGACTAAATTTGCGCAAATCGATATTCTTAAATATTATTTCGTTCCAATTTATTAATTCTTCTAGAGCGCTGCTAAGCAGCATAACGAGAAAGGTGCGATTGAAAATCATATTTGCTGAAAAATCATTTTACGCATATCATGAAATCTTAACCATCGTGTTTTCATAGTTCTTCATCAACGTTTCTGACCGTGCACGTACTCTTCTTATACTGCTGTACAGTTTAATTTTTAACAGTTCAAAGTTAGTGATATGATTTGTGATGATTATTATATGGTTTTCGATAACTTTCCCCCAAAAATTAATATTGCAATAAATTGACTGGAATGTCGTGTTCGAAATGGAAGTGTCAGTAAAGATCATTAGGTTTGATCAAACCAATAAAGTTCACCTTGTTTTTTTCACCAAAAGCTTGCTCTCAATGGGGAAGGAGTGGGCCTACGCTTTGGCAGAATGCAAGATTCAGTTTTCGGCGTGTTCAGGTCTCACATGGGGTCGCAGGTATTCCAGGACATCAATATACAGTTTTGCAATAACTGTTTGTCCGCCAGGAATAAATTCACAATGATTAAAAAGGACGATGGAGCTGCTGATCGTGGATCGTAATTTACGATATAGCATCGCTCCTTGAACCACTTTTCCTATTAAAAGACAAGTTTTTGCGACATGCACTCATCTCTGTACGCATTCCGTAATTTTCAAAAGATTGCAATCCAGCCTTGATGTTCATTCATTTTAGAAATAATTATTTACGTTTTTTAACAAAAAATAATTTAGTATTCTGATAAAAATATATAAAAAGTTTGTAATAAAAAAAATAATTTCTGAGTAAGCTTTCTTGTATTTTATTTAGTATTTTTAAATTTTCCTTGGAATATTAATTCAATTGATGTTAAAGGTCCTGTTTTGATCGAATAGCTTTCTTTTGAGTTGAAAATTGTAATTAAGATAGCTTCCAGTGTATATATATAATTTCTGGCCAGGAATCGGTTAATTTGGTGCGTTATTGCTTTATTGCTCTGTACGAAGCGTATAAGCGATGTTTTGATACCGATTTGAGCGTGGGAAAAATCAAGACAACTTAACTTTGAATTGTAAATTTGTGAATAACTTTACGGGAAATGTCAGTGAAAATAAAATCAAGGAATATAAAACAATCACGACTACTAATGAAGTCGAATTGTTCTATTTTTATATAAACGAGATCACAAGATTTAAGGTAATAATCAGAATAAAACTATAGTAATTGCTACAGACCCTAAAAACTATTGCATTGCCTACGCGGGTACGGAGGATTGTTTGCAGACGGGATGATCGGGAATGAACAAGGATTCAGGCATTGTCTAGAAAAGTATCAGTGTTTCCAAATGATCAATCTTCTTAGTGCGTGCGGATTAACATTAAATTCATGGTATCGGATATTATTTCCCCATTGTTTGTGCCTTAAAGTTAGCTACAAACTACTAGAAGAATTTATAACTTAGCAAACCAAAATTAGAATTAATTCTCCAAATCGGGCAATTTAACCCTAATCTAGTACGTGAACAAGAAGCAAACCAGAACCTTGGACTTTAACCCTAATACAGACAAATTAAAGGGTCTGCTCTCAATCTGTCGAGGATCGAGTCCAGGTGAGGAGACTTTATATTTACGAATTATACTCTACCTTGTCTGGCCTTATTAGTAGACAAATATCGAACGTACACAGCACGATTACGACAAACATTCAAAAGCAACAGTTGAGTGGTAGTGATCACTGAACTAAGCTTATATATGACTTGAAATAGCCTTCAAATTAATATGTTTGAGCCCAACCGAATTTTTGTGATAATCGGAGTACTGACAGATCCCGCGATCATTCCATTATCGCCCAACATTTTATAAAAATCTGTATTCTTCTTCTTCTTCAATGGCACTAACGTTCCTAGAGGAACTTCGCCGTCTCAACGTAGCGTCATTTTTATTAGTAGTTAGTTGAGATTTCTATGCCAAATAACACGCCTTGAATGCATTCTGAGTGGCAAGCTCTTCTACGCGTGATCACAGTGCAAGTCGGAGGAAATTTCTTTGACGAAAAATTCCCCCGACCAGAACGGGAATCGAACCCGAACACCCGGCATGTTAGTTATGACGCTAACCACTCGGCCAAGGGAGCACTAAAAAATCTGTATTGCGGACAACGGAAAATGTCAGGCTTCATCGGACCGTTCCACTTCGGAATCAGGTTGGACTACGCTGCCGTTCTACGAATAGTTGTCCCATGTTACTTTTTGACAATTTTCACTTTCATAAAACGATGCTCTTATGCCTAGTCTTCCGGAAAAACACAAATAAAAAGTTATAGTTTGTTCCCAGCTTTTAGAAAAACAACATCGAACTAAATTGTCCATGTTGATATTCTATTCATAACTGTCCTATTATGTATTTTTTGTAGATACATATCAAATAAATCGGTTCAAGTTCAAGAATTTTTATGTCACGCTTTCAGCAGGGCTAATGTACTCATTTCTGGTTTGAAAGAACGAACTAATTATCAAACAATTAAAAAAAGTCTAACAGAACACGTGTACACCTTGTAAGCGAATTCCTAATAACAACGAGATTTATATTCTGCAAAGTATTGCAGAACACTCCCTTCTTCATAAAACGATGTTTTATGCCTAATGTTTCGGAAAAACACAAAAAACTTATTGTTCGTTCCCAGTATTTAAAAAAACAACATCAAGTTCAAGTTTTAAGATGGTATTTACTCGGACAGTGTCCTGTTACAAGACCAGTGAATGTGCTGAAGTCTTTCTTATTAAGGCTTAGCAGTAAGTAATTTTAATATTCGGCGTAATAAATTTTTTCGCCTGTTGAAGTTTTGCAGCCATCCAATTGGTCCAGACTTTTGTTCTGGGACCATACAATCCGGCACCTGTTCTCGTTCCCATTTTCGACCCATCAGTGTAGAACATGATTGAACCATTACGAACGTTAGGTCCACCTTCATCCCATACTGAACGAGAATGTTCGATCACTCTGTATGGAATGTCATAATTAGTCCTAGGTTCCATCCAATCTCTGTTCATTCGTCTCTGAGGCTTGTCCAACGGGTAAGAGATTCAGGATGCTCAAGTGACCAGTTTTGTCCCCGTCTAGTTTTTTTTGACGTAGGACTACGTCTTTCATTTCTATACCGGGGTGTAAAATCAAAGTTTCGAAAACGAAAGCGTTACGCCGGAGACCGAGATTTTGAGCGTTAATAGCTCCTAAACAACTGAACGAAATGGTATGATAAACACTTCATTCGAAAGATAAAATGTCAACGCGTTCCATACTTGTTACTTTTTGATCCAAAAACTTGTTTCAATAGTCTTAAAATTGCTTTCAAAACAGGCTATTGAAATCACCAATCAGTATATAAGCGAGCGCCGCTCGGAAATCCACTCAGTTCTAATTGAACAGCGATTGGAGCATGTTGTCGCTGTTGTGGTGAAGCTCTTCGTTTATCATGAAAGCGCGGATGAACGGTGTCACCAAGAGCCTGTTTGTGCACCTTAGGCCAGAAGGGAATCCATCAGGAGGAGAGTGATGCCACAAACGATTCCCCGGGAAGACATCGCTACACACACATACATGTGCGGAATTTTTTCCGTTTGGATGCCATTCAGCATCGAGAAAGTTCCGGAAAGATCTAATAATTTCTGGAAAATAAACTGCCAGTTCCTCTGGGAATTTAAAAATACATTCATGTGAAAGAGTTTATTTTAATGTTTTCTAAACATATAACACAGCGATCAAATACATTTGATTTTGTAATTTTTCAACCACGTATAATTAGCAGGAAAGCTTCTGAAGATTATTCTTCCCCATCAGTAGGATATTTCCGTATCCAATATTGTATGCGTACGCAATCGATTATCGCTCAGTCGCCGAAAGTTTCGAGCTCAGAGAGTTCGTTCCCCTCTAGTTTGCCTTCCAAATTGCCATCGTAAACCACACCTTCACACAAAAAGCATACTTAAGCGATATTCTGGTGGTGAGACACGTTCATTTTTCGTGAGGACATCGACAAGACAACATCGTTGCCTAACGTGCTGGAGGAGGTGGACGGCGAAGGATCGACACATACACGCGCAGAATTCTTTCCGTTTGGATGCCATTCAGCATCGAGAAAGTTCCGGAAAGATCTAATCATTGCTGGAAAATAATCTGCCAGTTCCTCTGGGAATTTAAAAATACATTCAAGCGAAAGAGTTTATTTTAATGATTTCTATCCATATAATACATTTGGGTTTGTGATTTGTCAATCAAGTACAGTTAGCAGGAAAGCTTCTGAAGATTATTCGAAATCCCCCAAATATTCATTTATTCATTCATTCAGAATGGATTTAGATTCAACTTCAAACAAATGATCTCTAAATCAACGATAGTCCTACGTCACCCTTGTGGTTATACCATAGATATAACCCACTTCCTGTTTTTTTCCATCTTTTAAGCTTTAGAGTGCTGTTTTTAGCCTCTAGCAGAACATATTGGTTCAAAGGTACCAGGTTAAGGATAGCCTCCAATGCCTTCGAAGAAGTGCTTCGCATTGCTCCAGTAATTGCAACGCATCTAAGTGCGCTTTCCAGTTTAGTTTAGCATCTAAGATAACACCTAGATATTTCACTTGAGCGCTGCTTTTTATACCATTCGACTATGCAGTTATCCAAGTGTCTTTTTCTCATAGCATAGAGCGGTCTTTTGACGAGAGAGATTTTTCAATTTTTGTTACTAACGTTGCCAAGTTCGAACCGACTGAAGTAAAGGGAGCCAAAACCGAAACAAAAACCGATGCCAATACCGCAGTCAATAATCACGTTTCGCCATCAAATTCGGCCGGCAATACGAGATGCAACGCGCGGTTAGATCTGAACCAACGGATTCACATCACACTGTGAATTGTGTAGTGAACGTGACAACAGTAGAATGGTGCAGTGCGATGATTGCGATAAGTGATATCATTTTTCTTAAGTGGAAGTGACAAGTAGCGTAGCAAACCGAAGTTTAATTTTCCCGAAGTGACCGCAAGTGCATTTCAGTGCTAGCGATAAATCCCCAACAGGCTAAATAGATTCACCCCCGAAGCGTGCCAGTTCGAAGAAGTCTACCGGGATGCAAGTATGGAAAAGTTCATTCGCTAATTTCCCCACACCTAATTAAAAATCACTCTTGTATCTGCTTGGAATAATCATGGCGAAAAGAATGCAGCAACCAATCGTGAGACTGCACGATGAATCATTTATCACTCTCCGATCATCTTCATTCGGGACTGAGAGTGAACATAACAAAACAAAGAGTGTAAAATAACATTCAATGAATGAACACGACTTTGAAAGATCGCGCGAAACAAATTAACGAGTGAGTCAAAATAGACTCAATCTGCGTGTATGTATGATTTTATTTTCCCTTGTACTCTTTTCTTTGTCAGCATTCAAGTGCACATGAATCTACCTTCCCGCTCACCAATAACTTGCGTTAATATTGTTAATATACTTTATTTTCCCTTGTACTCTTTTCCTTGTCAGCATTCAAGTGCACATGAAATCCACCTTCCCGCTCATCAATAACTTGCGTTAATGTGGTCTTTTGCGTTGGCTTAGATCGTTTCATACTAGAAACAAAAAATGTCATTGCAATAAAGGGTGTGTCACATCAAATTGCATCACTATTAAACTATTAAACAACTTTTGGCATTTTCTTTTTATTCATACTTCGAGCCCAAGCCCGTATGCTCGCACCTTCCTCTTTACCCCGTCCATAAGGTTCTGTACAACGTCAGGTTGTAGTTTTTTTTTAACAGAAATCCATTTTCTCTTGAAGTCCGCCTCCGATTTGACAACTTTTGGGTTCTTCCGGAGGGCCTGCTTCATAATCGCCCAATATTTCTCTATTGGGCGAAGCTCCGGCGCGTTGGGCGGGTTCATTTCCTTTGGCACGAAGGTGACCCCGTTGGCTTCGTACCACTCCAACACGTCCTTTGAATAGTGGCACGAAGCGAGATCCGGCCAGAAGATGGTCGGGCCCTCGTGCTGCTTCAATAGTGGTAGTAAGCGCTTCTGTAGGCACTCCTTAAGGTAAACCTGCCCGTTTACCGTGCCGGTCATCACGAAGGGGGCGCTCCGCTTTCCGCAAGAGCAGATCGCTTGCCACACCATGTACTTTTTGGCAAACTTGGATAGTTTCTGCTTGCGAATCTCCTCCGGAACGCTGAATTTGTCCTCTGCGGAGAAGAACAACAGGCCCGGCAGCTGACGAAAGTCCGCTTTGACGTAGGTTTCGTCATCCATTACCAGGCAATGCGGCTTCGTCAGCATTTCGGTGTACAGCTTCCGGGCTCGCGTCTTCCCCACCATGTTTTGCCTTTCGTCGCGGTTAGGAGCCTTCTGAACCTTGTATGTACGCAGGCCCTCCCGCTGCTTGGTCCGCTGGACGAATGAACCTGACAAATTCAGCTTATTGGCGACATCCCGGACCGAACCTCTCGGATCACGTCTAAACTGCTTAACTACGCGCTTGTGATCTTTTTCACTGACGGAGCATCCATTTTTGCCGTTCTTCACCTTCCGGTCGATGGTTAGGTTCTCGAAGTATCGTTTTAGTACTCTGCTGACCGTGGATTGGACGATTCCCAGCATCTTACCGATGTCCCGATGTGACAACTCCGGATTCTCGTAATGAGTGCACAGGATTAATTCACGACGCTCTTTTTCGTTCGACGACATTTTTCCAAATTTACGAAAAATTGACAGTGAAGCATGGCCAACGTGATCTATACACTCTTATCTGATTATAAGCGAAAGCTGAAGATATAATTCCTAAAAATTAAATTTCTACAGCGTTTTTTCCGTGATGCAATTTGATGTGAAACATCCTTTAGTGCACAGGAAACAACTCGATTTCAACCATCTACCTATATTTTACTGCCGCGATCGAGGCTTCAATGATTGCTATTTGAGTGAAAAAAAGCAAAGTTTCCAATTTGATTCTCTCACCATTTCATTCCGAGAGGCAAATGAGGGAATGCAAAATTCTCTGAGAATGTATGAGCGGAATCGAGAGAGTATTTTTCCGTTCAAATCGAGAATGAACTTTGCGAAGATGTCTCAAATAAAATGAGGCATAAACGGAGAATAGAAGGGTGAGTTTTTTCTGCGAATAAGTGTTGTTGAACGAATTTTGATGCGATTTTACCCATACCTGCCGGGAAGGCGAGTAGCAACCGCAGCAATCAAGGGAAAGAAGGTTTAATGCTGCAGGAACTAGAAGAACAAAAGCTTTTGGAGCAGAAGTTTTTGGACTAGAAGCCCCGGATTTTGGAGGAAACAGTTGGCGGCGCTGAAAGTGTGATTAGTGATGATGAAGACGTCGGATCAGATGACATTACCAAAGTGCAAAAATGACTACGAGAAACAGATGATTGTGGTGAAGCTTTTGATTCCGATTTAATCGACAAGGACATCAATGACGATCAGTTGCCACCAGTAGCAGGCAGAACCGTGATCAACCTTACACGAGTTTGTTCCCAGTCAACGGTATACGCCTCAAGCAGCTGTTCCGGAAGATCCAAGAGTCTGAACACAAGTAGTTGAAGCTCCTGTGTCAGCAATATCTTCGAACGATCTGTTCCTTCGGCCACCGGCCAGATGTCAAATTCAATTACGAAAATCGACAGCTTACGTAAATAAAAATTCAAAAACAAAACATTAAAAAATTAAAACCATTAAGCGCATCGGAATTCACAGTTCTGTTCTTGAAGCGTAGTGATGGTTCCTCAAAAATAGAAAAAACTACTCTACTGACGAAAATGTACGAATCATTCCCGAGATCGGCTCATATTGCCCAAACGATGATCGATTTGGAAGCGGTTGCAACAAGTACGAGGATCGTAGAATTTCGCTGGGAGCACAAGAGTTCACCATCTCGAGAAAAGTAAGGAGAATCAATTTCACCACAAAGCAGCTTGGCAATGAATGTAGCTCATTGAATGCACATTCGTATCTCAAGTTAAATTTTTCGGATGTTCCGACCTTCCTTCCAAGTTTTCCGAACAGAACAAATGAAACACAAATTTCTGCATTAAAGGGTGTGTCACATCAAATTGCATCACGGAAAAAACGCTGTAGAAATTCGCCCAGTAGACCGATCCTTTTGAAAATTTTAGACAGTAAAATAAAAACTATTAAACAACTTTTGGCATTTTCTTTTTATTCATACTTCGAGCCCAAGCCCGTATGCTCGCACCTTCCCCTTTACCCTGTCCATAAGGTTCTGTACAACGTCAGGTTGTAGTTTTTTTTGAACAGAAATCCATTTTCTCTTGAAGTCCGCCTCCGATTTGACAACTTTTGGGTTCTTCCGGAGGGCCTGCTTCATAATCACCCATTATTTCTCTATTGGGCGAAGCTCCGGCGCGTTGGGCGGGTTCATTTCCTTTGGCACGAAGGTGACCCCGTTGGCTTCGTACCACTCCAACACGTCCTTTGAATAGTGGCACGAAGCGAGATCCGGCCAGAAGATGGTCGGGCCCTCGTGCTGCTTCAATAGTGGTAGTAAGCGCTTCTGTAGGCACTCCTTAAGGTAAACCTGCCCGTTTACCGTGCCGGTCATCACGAAGGGGGCGCTCCGCTTTCCGCAAGAGCAGATCGCTTGCCACACCATGTACTTTTTGGCAAACTTGGATAGTTTCTGCTTGCGAATCTCCTCCGGAACGCTGAATTTGTCCTCTGCGGAGAAGAACAACAGGCCCGGCAGCTGACGAAAGTCCGCTTTGACGTAGGTTTCGTCATCCATTACCAGGCAATGCGGCTTCGTCAGCATTTCGGTGTACAGCTTCCGGGCTCGCGTCTTCCCCACCATGTTTTGCCTTTCGTCGCGGTTAGGAGCCTTCTGAACCTTGTATGTACGCAGGCCCTCCCGCTGCTTGGTCCGCTGGACGAATGAACCTGACAAATTCAGCTTATTGGCGACATCCCGGACCGAACCTCTCGGATCACGTCTAAACTGCTTAACTACGCGCTTGTGATCTTTTTCACTGACGGAGCATCCATTTTTGCCGTTCTTCACCTTCCGGTCGATGGTTAGGTTCTCGAAGTATCGTTTTAGTACTCTGCTGACCGTGGATTGGACGATTCCCAGCATCTTACCGATGTCCCGATGTGACAACTCCGGATTCTCGTAATGAGTGCACAGGATTAATTCACGACGCTCTTTTTCGTTCGACGACATTTTTCCAAATTTACGAAAAATTGACAGTGAAGCATGGCCAACGTGATCTATACACTCTTATCTGATTATAAGCGAAAGCTGAAGATAGAATTCCTAAAAATTAAATTTCTACAGCGTTTTTTCCGTGATGCAATTTGATGTGACACACCCTTTACTCGAGAATTAATGAAGCAAACGAAACCAAATTTGACATGTGAAGGTTTTAGGGTGCAATACATGTTTTTACAGTGATTAGATACTCCTCCTTCCTCTCTTTGGGGGGGGGGGTCTGCCATACAAACGAAACACAAATTTCTGTATTACTCGAGAACTAATCAAGCAAATGGAGCCAAATTTGGCATGTGAAGATTTTAGGGGGCACGAAACGTTTCTATGGTGAATGGACACTCCTCCCCCTCTATAAGGGGAGAAGAGGGAAGGGATCTGTCTTTATTCTATTATATTTTCTGTATCAAACATTTATTCCATGTAACGGAGAAACATGTTATTTGCAAGTGGTTGAAAAATCTTGATCGAGAATTGTGTTTGAAAATAATTTGATATTAAAATGATGAGTTTTGGTAGAAGTACTAGGAATTTTTTAGTAAAAGGTAAATTCAACGGGGTCTATCAGAAGATCAATCAATGAACAATTCTGCGATTGGACTCATGAACTTGTGCTTAGTAAGAAAACGTGAGTGTTTGAATTTATTGATAACAATAAACAAATTTTGTGCGAGACGAAGTTTTCCGGGTCAGCTAGTCTTCAATATAAATGATGACATTAAGATAAAAAAACAGAATTTTCAAGTTACAAATTTCTAGTGTGTGATGCGTATATAGTATGCGTGTTGTAGACAAAATACATTGCAAGAAAAGTTTGTTTTTAAAGTTTCTCTAGATTTTGAAAATACATTCTTAAAAGCAATCCATGATTATTTCGCTTCCATTTGATTCATAGAGAGTTTCAGTAGAACTATTTACTATAGAGGTATTCTCTATCGAATAAAATTATCCTTTGATTTGAAATTAGGAATATTTCATGAAATAATGAACGCACAGCAAATCGATGGTCAAATCTACTCATCGCAATCTTGGAAATATTTAATACATGGTCCAGTTGTTGCTTTGACGAATGCATTATTTTATAACAGAGTTACAGCGTTTCAAAGATCACTCAAAACTTTCGTTGTCATATTTTGCTCCTCTATTTTTTTGTCGAGTGTAGTTCTTTGTCTACTTCGGAATACGATCGCCACAGGAAATATCGGTTCATTTCCACAATCAATTCACTTTTAGTCATCAGCGCAATAGAAACCTTTTCCGCAATAGTTCGGGGAGTTTTCAAAGGGTACAAATGCCTTATTAAAAATATTTTCAATATCTATATATATATTTTTTTTATTTTTCAACTACTTATTGACCATTCTGCATTGAGTGTCTAGATAGCTTCCAAAATGCTCGTGGGGAAAAAACATCATAAACCCTCACGACTCAATAAATTTTTACCCGCCTTCGGAAGCGGCGCCCTTTTGCAAACAAACCTGTGTTCCATCGATTGCCCGGTTAGTTTGAAACATAGGAGACGATCCTTTAGTTAGGTCGGACGGCATACGTTTGCACGGTTATGTTTTCATATTTTCGTAACAATAAAAAATGACGAAACACTACAAACAACAAGGGAGCAACAATACAAAAGATATCTGGGTGCCAGTGTATACAATAAAATTGCTATCTATTGTATTTCGGCTCCGGTGACGCTAATACGAAAGTACCGTTATTTGTATTGCTCTTTAGTTTTCCTCCGCTTAAATCCTCATCAAAACGTCACTAACGTCACACTTTACCAGAGAGTAATTCAACGCCAAATTAATCCTCCGCTGCCCCGATCCTCCCCCTTTTATTAAAATTTTGTTCATTTTTTTTTCAAAAATAACCTTGAAGCCTGTTGCCCGATTGAAATTTTTATTTTTTTTTGAGGAATCTATTAACATTTTATTATTTTTTTTTATAAATGTTCTAACTATTGGGAAAAATTTCTCATAACTTGAATAAAATATCGAAAACTGTTATATCTGTTTAAAATATTGTTATATATAAGTGGTTAGGTAGCTGATCCGGAATATTTTAGGAGATACGGGATCATAAAAAATCTTCCACGCTTATGATCAAATCTTAACTACGAAAGAATTATTGAACTTTTCCTTGAGACCGGTTTTTTGCCCTCAACTGACTTTAATTCAAAAAGTGCGCTATTTTGAAAGCAATTCATCATTTGAGGAAATTTTGCATAAAATTCTGTTGTGAACACATTCAAATTAGTGGAAGATAACAAGAAAGATAATAGTGGTGTGTCAAGGAAGGAGAGAGTTGGAGAGCTCCAATTTGGCTGATAGAAACAATCCAGTTTATCATGCATTTTTGGAAAATTAACTAAAAACACAATGTAAAGAAAAAACACAAAGTTTCATCTTTACATTGAAAAATTTATTTTGGGTTCCAATCACTTGAAAGTTTTACAACTGCATTATTCTATGCAAAATTTTCTTATCTTTCAAATGAACAGTATAATTATTCTAAGGAGCGTAGTTTCTAATTAATAGCGAATTCGTTTTTAAAAATGAGTCAGTGCCAAACTGACTCTGTAATAAAAAAACGTTTTCAGTTTCACGAATGCGGTGGTTTGTTGGTGTGCGTTATATAGTCTGATTTGTTTATATTTACGACGGCAAATGTACAGTGTCGACGTCTGGTGGTGATATTAGTGCTTGGGAGGTAAATTGTTCTCCATCAGATCAGAAGGGCCAAGTGCAGTGTAAACATATAAAAGTTTGAATGAAAATTTTTACTTAATATTGTTTGATTACCTAACACATGTAGTTCTGACACTCACTTAACCATTTGTCGATGCATTTCCTGTTTGTTCCACAAATAATTACTATTATAATATCAAACCATCATTAGACACAGTTTTCGTTCAATATTCTGCGATATCGGAAAAAACTTTTATTTAATCACATAAAATAAATATTCGATACGTTAAAGTAAATTTTCATTCATAATTTTGATTTTGAAATTTATTCCACCAGAATATCCATCATTATTTTCACCTCCCAATGAAAGCACACGTAGCTTAATGCCGTCTACTCTACTCTTCAAAATCAGAATCCGAATTGGATTACGATTCCAATAATACAAAAGCAAAAGCAGCAGGTTTTCCATTTTCATAGTCTTTATTTTTACATTTTCCAAAACAATACTCGGAACTTGACAGTTCAGTATAGTTGTATTGGTGAACCCGAGTGCCAACCCGTGAAACATCTCAGTGCGAAACTAACAGCTTTCGGGGCGAACTAGTGCGACACTGAGTGCGAAACTGAGTGAATAAAAAAACGTTTTGACAGCAGTTAGTGCGGCACTGGGGTTGAAACTGAACAAAAACGAATTCGCTATTAGAGTCAGTTCAAGACATAAAATTAGACTTAAGAAAAGTTCAACAATGTCCTAGTTGAGAATTGACCACATGCGTAGTATTTTTTCATCAAATATGATCCTCTATCACCTCCTGAAATATTCTATAATTTATCAGAACACTAGCTCAATTGTTTTAAGTTGACGACTAGTGATGTATAGACAATCTCATGCAAATGTGAATATTGGTTTCTAAAAATCAATGGAATGAGAATACTTTGGAAAAATTATTTTACACGCAATTCAGTATGAAAAACTATACAAACATTATTATCATATACTGTTCTTGAGATATAACAAAATGTATAGAAAATTATATTTGATGGAAAATCATTTACGCATATCATGGAATCTCAACCATTATGGAATCGTTTAACTTTTAAAGTTTTGGCTATGAGGGCTATGCATACCCCGTAACTATAAAACAGGGAGTGGGTTATATCTATGGTATAACCGCAATGGTGACGTAGGACTATCGTTGATTTAGTGTTGTTGAATCTGAATCCATTCTGAATGAATGAATAAATGAATATTTGGGGGACTTCGAAAACGAGAGCGTTACGTTGGAGGTACAAGGTTTTATGCATCCAATATTGGATACGAAAATATCCTACTGATAGGGAAGAATAATCTTCAGAAGCTTCCCTGCTAGCTACACTTGATTGAAAAATCACAGAACCAAATGTATTTGGTCGCTGTGTTATATGGTTAGAAAACATTAAAATAAACTCTTTCGCTTGCATGTTATTTTCAATGCCAAGGGGAACTGGCAAATTATTTTGCAGCAGCGGTATCTTACCGGATTCTTCCCGAAGTCCACCACCAGTGGGTAATGCTAACTCGATAACCACCTGTTAATTGCACTCAATTGAAAAATCACAAAACCAATTGTATTTGGTCGCAGTATAACATGGATAGAAAACGTTAAAATAAACTTTTACGCTTGAATGTAATTTTCAATTCCAAGGGGAACTGGCAGATTATTTTGCAATAACGTCTTTCCGGATTCTTCTAGATTTTTCTCGAAGTCCACCACCAGTGGTTAATGCTAACTCGATAACCACCTGTTAATAGCACTTGATTGAAAAATCACAAAACCAAATGTGTTTGGTCGCTGTGTTATATGATTAGAAAACATTAAAATAAACTCTTTCGCATGAATGTATTTTTCAGTTCCCAGGGGAACTGGCAGATTATTTTTCAGCAACGATTGAATCTTTCCGGAATTTTCTCGATGCTGAATGGCACCCGAACGAAGAGTTCCGCGCGTGTATGTGTGTGGCGGCTGCTCCGATCTCTTCCCGGGGAACCGTTTGTGGCATCACTCTCCTCCTGATGGATTCTCTTCTGGTGGACAAACAGGCTCTTGGTGACACCGTTCATTCGCGCTTTCATGATAAACGAAGAGCTTCACTACAACAGCGACAACATGCTCCAATCGCTGTTCTATTATAACTGAGTGGGTTTACGAGCAGCGCTCGCTTATATACCGATTGGTGATTTCAATAGCCTGTTTTGAAAGCAATTTTAAGGCTATTGAAACAAGTTTTTGGATGAAAAAGTAACAAGTATATAACGCGTAGACATATTATCTTACGAATTAAGTGTGTATCATACCATTTCGTTCAGTTGTTTAAGAGCTATTCACGCCCAAAATCTCGCTGTCCGGCGTAACGCTTTCGTTTTCGAAACTTTGATTTTACACCCCGGTATAGAAATGAAAGACGTAGTCCTACGTCAAAAGTTCGATCATAAGAAAGAGTTGGTCATTCACAATTTACGTTAGATATTTTTATAATACAAATTTCACTGAAGAAGATCCATGATATGAGCAAAAAAATTATAGGAGGTTGTGTCCAAGATACGACCGCATTGTTGAACTACGCTAGTATGGTATTTTCATTGTAGAATCAGTTGACGATAATTGATTGATGATTCATTCTTGCCCTCGCAAAACAATACACTAACTGATCGTATGTCGCAATTTATTTCATGTCAATGCATTGAAAATTTACCTAGAACGCTATTCCGGTGGCCTTTTTCGCAATTGACATAGCCTCGGCTACAGTCGGTTATATACATGTTGTACCAGCACCATTATTCCATATCTCATAACTACATCAATCTATATATCTTTGTCACCGCATGGAAACAACAATAATGACAACACTTGCAAGTATCATATATCATGCTACATGTTATTTAGTATTGCCTCAAGGGAATCGCACCTCTAGGCATCGTTCGTACAACGCAAACCAAGCGCCAAACAAGCGTTCGCCATAGCATGCATACAGAGCCATACATCGGTGGGTTGAAACTACTAGGAATATAAACAATTCTCATCATTTTGCGCTATTCTCAAAAGAAACGCTTCTGTTAATATTACTGGCCTCGAAAAAAGTTGCATTACTTTCTCATGCTCGAGAGAAGCGCAGCTGTCACCCTTAGTGGAGGAAGTTTTGCTACTGGCAAGCGAAACCTAATCACATACAAAATTCCAGAACGACGTTTACTTTCTTGGTGACTAAACAAGCGAAATAAACTCTTTTTGTCATATCAACAACCTCGAAAACAGTAGCAATGCCTCATTATGATCAATATTAGCGCAAATCCAATCCTAGTTGAAGGCAGTTTTGCGACTGGCACGCGAACCCAAATAACTTATAACATTCCAGTAAAACATTCAAGATGCTTGGTATTCCCCTAATAATTTTTTGGCGCACAACCTTAACGCCTGCTCCGCCATAACGTCAGTTTAATGCATTGACGCATACTCAAAGGCACCAACGAAGCCCTTATGACGACGGAAAACAAACAATGTTAACTGCTTGGAAAAATAGTGAATTATGCCACACAGCTTGTACTCTGCTGTAACACCCATCGATGCGAATTCGCTGATGAGTTTGTCAAAAGCGACCGCCTTCGCCACCAGCGGAGGGAGCTTGATTTTGGTTGCTGCCTGGGTAACGCCGTTTACATTTGCGACCGACGCGCCGAAATCGCCTACTTCGCTGTTGTTCGATGCGGTGTCACACTCGCGAAGGCTCGGTTCAGTGCGAGCGCTTTTCACTGACCAACATTGCGTGCATCATTAGATGACGCTTACCCCGAAATTTTATTGCCCCTGGCAATGCGTTCGTTTTTGCATGACTCGAGCCTGCCTTCCTCTTCTTCTTGCTCATCACACACTACGCGAAGCGTCCAATTAATGACGCGGAAAGAAAAACACACGATACGAATAACGCGAAAAACGAACAGAAAAAATCACACGACGATATCCATGTTGGATTACCACTGATGGGGTACAATGTTAGATCGAAGCGCAGCGAAAGCAAAGTGAACTGGATTGCTCAACAGTCCGACGCCGAATGAAAGTTTGCCTTTCTTTCTTTGTTTTTAAGAGGCTTTAAACTTTGCAGTTCATTCGCCTCTAAAAAGTTTGCCTCAGCGAGATCTACTGTTTATACTCTAGGCAAGTATTCCCCTTCATTCTTCTAATTTTCCTTTGTTCACGGAGACTTTAAATCCTACGATTTCCCCTTCGTTGGTCGTCGATAAGTTGCTCGTTATTGGCAGCTTTGTTCGGGAAAGCACACAAATGGACAGAGCAAATGTATGGGAAAATGGAAACGCTTAAAGTTTTCATGAATTTTAACCATTTGCAAACCAGGGGATTCTAATGTATAGCATACTAAACAAATCTTAGGGAATTTCCGATTCGTTTAGTATGTAAATCGCCAAAATCCGTTCGCGGTAAAAATAGTTATTAATTGATAAATATGGAGAGAAACTTCTTCCTGTCCACGTGGACTCAGTCTGTACCCCCTCCACACTCTCCGTGGACAAAAGTGGACATTTTCTAACCCCCTACCCCCTTGAAGTTGTCTACGTGGTATGTGGACAGCCCCATTATAGAGCAATTCCACGCTAATTCAGCCGGCCGCTGATCCGACCCTCTCCGTTTTTTTGAAACTTTGTACTTATGATGGAAACTACCCAAAATCACAGTTCTCATTATCATATAACCAATTCAAGTTACGACTGATTTTTCAAAAGAACGTATTCGAAATCATTAGACTTTAATTCAAATAATCGTAACTCAAGACTCAGATGGCTGATTAGAATATGATATTCGTCAAAGTTGTTGGATAATCGATTAACAATTTAGGAAAAATAACATTTTAAAATCACTATTAAAAAAGATAGTACACTGTCGAAATTCGCCGATCAAACTAAAATCAATCGCCGAGGTATGAATTTTGCGAAGCTGCTGTTGGAAACAAACTTGATTCACCCTTCTCAATATCAAAAGCATCATCATCAACCGTCGATGTAATCAAAGCGTTAATTTCAGTCATCCCGAAAGCCGGGCATCAATTCCAGCTGTTGATGGAACAATATAGAACCGTTTCCGGCAGTCACGCTACTTCCGAAATATTGCACCTCAAAGGACCCAAAGTCTGGAGGTATCGCTTTCCTATCTAATCCCCCCACCCCCCACCACCGGCGGTGAGGGGGCAGGGGTGTGTGTGCACTTTTGCGGAAACCGGGTAAACCCTGGGCTCTGTTTGAGTACGAGTGAAGAGTGCAAATGTGATACTGTTTGCCACAACACACAAAAAAGGCACAAACATCGTTCCGACCGTTAACTAGTGTCCAGTGCACTAAAAGTGGTTCCATTCCGGGATGGGGTGTCCATTCCTCTCCCCCGTCCGTCCTCCACCTCTGCTGCTCTTCCTCACGAATGGTATATGGTGTGTAGGTGTGATCCGATGTCAGGTCATCTGATATAAATTGCATAGTCTCAGTCACCGAGTCCAACTTCAAGTCCGGTTTGTTTTCTCGATTTCCCAGCATTCTCGTGTCCAACGTTTTTGTGCCGTCGCTCGAAGGGTAGGTTTAATTAAAAATTCAGCAACAATTACATACGTAAGCTATTCAATAAATTACGGTGCAAAATGTAATTAATGGCATGTTGTTTTGGGAAATTAACACTGACTTATTTATTTTCTAATTTTTCTCCTTGTGCGCCAGTTTTACTTCAAATGGAACCGAGTGAGTTATACTTTGCGGAAATAAATGGAACGTTTGCAACGTTCCTTCCGAGCAGTTTGTAAATCATTATTCTTATCCCTTCAATTAGAGCTAAGTAGCTGTTAGGAGAATAACAAAAGAACGCACCCTCCTAATCACTCACATCTTAGCGTAGGCACCACTTGATATAATGATGCTATGAACAATTTAAAAGTGATTATTGGATCCCTCCCCTTATTGACACTGCCTCCAGGGCGAAATGGCAGCCTCGCGTTGTCAGTCGAGGGGATTAATAATCAAAAACTGCGCGCATGAAAAAGGCGAACCGAAAGATAAAACCTGTCTAATGTTTTATAAATCTCGATCTCGACCCCCTTTTATGGCACAACAACACACTGAACCGTATTCGTACCTGGCAGATATTTCATCTCAAAAACAACACTGCCAAAGATATTAAATTCTAAGGAAACGAAAGTTGATTCCATTCTCCGCTCCGCAGCAACGCTCCCTTTCTTCAGCTTTTTTCAGGGATTCGGATTTTCCCCCAGAGCAGGTAAAACCGAAAACCTTGCGGCTTTGTGCGCGCGAAAGTACACTTTATTAAACCTGTCTATATCTTTGCCCTCGCACATCATCCAAAAAAAAGGTGAGCGAATGAGAGGTATTATCTGCATCTGGCGCTTCCCAAGCAGGCCATGATGCACTGCTGGAAACATGTGTGCGTGTGTACAGGTGGAATCCAAGCAAGCCGTAGCAAGCTTTTTGCGCCCCAAAAAAAACAAGCACAAACATCACCAACAACAAAGCCTCGCCTCGGGCTCTTCTTTTGCTCTTTGCGGGGGTGTCATGTACTGTTGCTGCCTTCATGCGATGTAATTGAGTATTTGCGGTTGTTTCGATGCTTTCATTGCAATTACGACGATCTGTCGAACCTTTTTTCCGCGGATTTTACAATATAAGAACGTTGACCCAGCGTAAACAAGTTGAGTCACATCTTGAGCGAACACTGATGGCCGTGCTCGAGTGTAAACCTTTAAATTACCATTATCACCTAGTTATGGAACGCACAGCGCAAAAAAAAGCAACAACACTCCAAGCAAATATTTGCCATTTGCAACGTTTGCTATTCGCTCGAAATCATTCTCCGAATGCCAACCATAAATTCCGTCAGGCCGAACAAAAATTACTCGAATCAAAATTCCTCCCACTAGCTATGTATGCCTAAAAAACGCCACCACCCCTCATTCCACATATATGTGTTTGAACATTTCCCAAACAAAAATACAGTCACCATGTTTGTCAAAGCTCCACCGAAGGCCCCCTTCCCCTCTTTCGCCACGGGAAAAACCCATTCGCGATGCCATTCGATGATGTATTCCGCTCAAAGATACTTCATCATTACTGGTGGGCGCACAACACACACACACACACACACACACACACACACACGGAACGACGAGATGGCAATTTTCGTCTTCTGGCATGTTTTTTGTTTGATGACGACCGACCAAAACTGTCTCTCCAAAAATATTGTGCACAGAGCTGGCTAACTGCCGGGAGTAATTAAACAATTTGACGTATATTCGTGTCAAAACTTTTCGCGTTTGCATTTTTTTTTTCGCGTTTTGGGCGGGAAATCTAGGGGACCGACCGTGTCCGTGTGGTGGCATCATCATGTCGTTGTTATCATTTACGGCCGGAGTTGATATGTGTTCCGCCCGCCTACGCGCAGGAGTTTTATGTTTGCGGAGCATAAATTTCTCTGATCTAAATATTTACCCTATGAATCAAACGCGAGGACAGGAGCGTTTCAACCTAGCCGGGGGCTATGATGACTGTGACCGCCTTTGACGGCGGTATTTCGCAAAAACGCTTAATCTGGTGGGATTAGACTTAAGTTTCGAATAGTCAGAAGTTTTGCCGATTGAAGGAATCAGAACTAGAGCAGCGTTCGTTGCAATAAAGACAGACAGTAGTGGTAGCACCTTGACAACCGTCATTCGCTGGTCCTCCACGCAATTGGTTACGTGAAAAAGGGGAAAAAATCTATAAAGTGTGATCCTGTTGAAATCCAATAGCATAGCTTCTACGGTAGAGTTGGTACACCTAGCGATGTCCGCTGATCACCAGGGTTACCATATCTACAGAATAATCTGTATTCACACAGATTTTTCAGACTTTTTGAAACCAAGAATCTGTAGTTAGAGATTACAGATTTTTTGGGTTTTCATACAGATTTACAGATTTTGCAAAATAACGATCCAATATTAGTTATGGCTTGATCTCAATAATATTTTTCCCATCTCACCAATTTAATTCGTATAATATTCGAATCAGTCTGAATGAGAGTCATTTTGGCATTCATATGTAGCGTGAAGAACTGCTTTCTTATCTCTAATCAGGCGAAAAGATGCAAAAGTCTGTGTCGTCGGCTAGCTTTACAATAAATAAATATTTTGTTTTTTGACGTGGGACTACGTCTAACTGGAATATATAGGGGGTAAAATGAAAACCTAAACACAGAACATACAGGAAAAAATGAAAGATTTCGAATGCTTATAACTCGAACATTTCTTACTGGATTGGAAAGATGTTTGCATCAATTGATAGGGAATATTTCTACGCATCTATCTAACAAAATGATATTTTTTTTGAACAATTGAATAACTGTAAAATATTAGGCGTTATCTAAACGCCCTAACTGCCTCGTTTTGATTGGCCCGATTTACAGTTTCCCTAACACAGCCATCAAACCCAGGCAGCCTTGGGGAAATCGGCATTGCAAATACATGAAAGTAGGAGGACTTTTGTTCTCACCGAAGAGTGTTTCCTAACACAGACTTCAAAACCAAGCAGCGATGGAGAAATCGACATTACAAAGTAGAGAGAGCTTTTGTTCCCACCGAAATGTGTTCCCTAACAGAGATTTCTAAACCAAGGTACCTGGAGGAAATCGGCATTTTGAATTCATGCAAGTCGGGGGTATTTTTGTTCCGATTGAAATGTGTTTCCCTAACACAGACTTCAAATCCATAGAGCGTGGGGAAATCGCCATTGCGAATTCATACAAGTCGGAAATATTTTTGTTCCGATTGAAATGTGTTTCCCTAACACAGACTTCAAAACCAAGGAAATCGACTCCGCAAATAAATGCAAACTGCGAGTTCTTTTGTCCTCGCTTGGCTTTGTGCAGACTGGAATATGTCTGTCCTAACACGATGTTCTAAACTTAGAAACCAGGGAAAATCGTGCAGACACTAGAAGCGAATGAACTTTCCAGTTTCAAGCAAATTCGCGGTTCGAAAATTACGTACACTTGAGAGATGTAAACTTCAGAGGGAAATGTAAATTAAATAATCGTTTGATTTTTTTTTCTTCTTTATTAGAGAGATTTTCAGCCTTAGGCTGGTTCAAAAAACGTTTGATAATTCTTGCGTACATATATTTTGTCCTAGGCATCATACCAAACGTAAAAGGTCTGTCATTAAATTTACTTGTAACGAAGAACAATCTATCACAATAAATGAATTGACTTTATATGGCATTTGTTCAATCTTTTCATTCACAAAACAAATATATTGAATTCAATTGAATTTGGAAACTGTTTCATTCAATCAAGAATTTAATCAATACAAACAAATGATTGCTAAGCTAAGGTAGCTCCACGTCAACTATGCGCTTATATCATAGATTTAACCCATCTATTTTTTCTTTTTCATACTAAATCACAGTGAATGCGTATTTCTACGTGGATACCATCAAAATCGTCAAATTCATAATAATTATGCCAGCCAATGATACTAAAGCTTCATTGCTTCACTAAAGATAATGCTTCAAAAAGGAACTTGAAAGGGTCTGGCTGAGTAAGGAAGTAAAAAGTGTCCCAAAACCAAATCGCCAGCTCTATGAAAAATATTGTATAGGGTACCAAATACATTTATACAGGACGGACTCGAATATATAAAGCAGGGGTTTTCAGATTTTTTTTATGGTAGAGCACTTTTTATAGCAGAAACTTGTGACGGAGCACCTGCATTTTGTAATCAGAAAAACAAACTCTATTACCCAACTGAGAACAACTCTATTTCGGTTGCGTATCGCAGTTACACGACATCTGATCCGTAGTAAACAAGATAAATCAATATATGTTCAGTGAAATTGAATTAAAGAATGTTTATTTCAAGGTGGGTTTTCAAGTGGGACCACTTGCTATAACTTCGCGGAGCATAAATTTCCCGCGGAGCACCATTTGAAAACCCCTGATATAAAGTATCCGATTTCTTTTCTGTGTATATAATCGATGCATATATTTTTCGTTTTTTGAATATGAAAGATGAACATCTTTCTCACATGAAAACAGAAAAAATATCCAGAATCTCTCAGGAGATGATATTTGATGAAAAAAAATCCTACTTCACATATGGTCGAACTTCAACAATGATACAGTTATTGAACTTCTTTATTAATCCGCAAACTTTATGCATTAAACTGACTCTACTTCAAAAAGTACGCCACGTAGGACGATTCTGTTGCTTTCATTAGAAGCGTGAGAAAATTTAGTATAGGATATAGTTGTGAAACATCTAAATAAGCGAACTTAAATAACATATTGGAAGTGAAAAACTCAAAAAATAGTGTAAAGTCATCTATCCGCTCTACAATTTGTTCTTTGACACCAAACTTCTATCTTCCTTGATTTCGCTGCATTATCGTTCAAAGCTATTCCTGGTGAGAATTCAATCAAAATCTTGAAAAATCACGATCACGATTATGATAGTTATATCATCAGTGCATTAAGCATTTTAAGATATTAGACCAAAGTGTCCGAAATATGATGTTGTCCGAAATATGATTCAGAACGGTACAATCGAGTCCAAAATTGTATATAATCGAATCATATAGAATAGAGTCTGTATATAATCGAGTCCGACCTGTATATTTTCCATATAGCTGGTGTTTTGGTTTGGGACCCTTTTTACTTCCTTACCCAACCAGTCCCTTTAATACAGATTTCGATTCAGATTTTCTGAGAAAGAGCTAAGATAAAAAGATTGTTTGAGACCAAAAACACAGATTTTATTATGGCAACCCTGCTGATCACACAATTAACTCTTTGAGGTTGTATTCAATTTTTATATGGGTGTTATACTGCTCGGAATTGATTTCTCTTTAAAGAGGATATATGCTCTGCATGTATCATGTAATATTATAAAAGCTAAACAAGATCTGTTTATATCTTGTTAATTTTAAATATGCATTTACTGAGCAATTATTAATTGTGTTGTTATATATCAATCGAACGATTGATCAATGTTGGTTAATCGATCCAACTTTTAGAATTTGTGTTTCGTGAATCGGGTTGATTGTACGAAAATAACCATGTCGTAATGTCTGATGAAACATCCAGCATTCTTTTCAATTCAATTCATATTTATGGTTGCGCTCTTCACATTCACAGGTGGTTCTCTTTTTTGCTAGACAAACAAAATGGTAATCCTCGCAGATGTCGGTGAAGATACCAATAACTTTTTTTGCAGCATATGACAATTTTTTCATTTGAATTAGACGCACACCATCCTACGAGAATATTATGAGGTGGTGGAGTCTTGAAATCGACCCATCTGGTCATAGAAACCATTTGAAATTTCAAGAAATTTACGGAAATGGTCAAGTCCTAAGGCAAATATTTTGGAATCGATGGCACGACAATTTTTTCATTTGAATTGGAAGCACACCATCCTACGAGAATATTATGAGGTGGTGGAGCCTTGGAATTGACCCATCTGGTCATAGGAAACATTTGAAATTTCAAAAAAAAATTACGAAAATGGTCAAGTCCTAAGGTAATTTTCTTGGAGGCGATGGAATGACAATTTTTTTCATTTGAGTTAGAAGCACACCATCCTACAAGGATATTCTGAGGTGGTGAAGTCTGGGAATCAACCCATCTGGTCATAGGAACTATTTGAAATTTCAAGAAATTTACGAAAATGTAAATTTCGAAAATTTCGTAATTTCAAGAAATTTACGAAAATGTTAATTTCGTAAATATCTTGAAATTTCAAATGGTTCCTATGGCCAGATGGGTCGATTCCAAGACTCCAACACCTCAGAATATTCTCGTAGGATGGTGTGCTTCTAATTCAAATGGAAAAAAATCTCATATGCTGCAAAAAAAGTTATTGGTATCTTCACCGACATATCCTTGCAGCTGTGAATTAACTACACTCAAGTCGCTTTTTACGCGATTACTTTGTACGTGGTTTTTGGGATTTACGCGGTTCATTTTCACGCGGATTTGGGAATTAACACGGATTTTTACGCAACACGAATCAACCGCGTAAAAATACAATATGCTAATTGATATGACTTTTCACGAAATAAGTTTGTATTGCATCACTGATAAGTAGCTGAGAAATAAAAGAAGATACAGAAAGCATGATTGTAGTAACTTAAAAAAAAGGTAATCAATTGTTAGAATATGGGTTGCATTTTAAACTAATAATTTACTGTTTGTTAGATTTTTACACGGATTTTAAAAATTACCTGGTTCATTTTTACGCGGATTTTGGAATTTAAGCGGTTTTTTTACGCGGATTATGAAATTCACACGGTTTTTGTTTACGCGGCACGTATAAATCCGTGGTTTGTCGCCGATCAATCACGTATACTCTATCAACACAGCTTCTCTAGAGCGTGTTCAGTCCATCCGTGATCTAGGCGTTGTCATTGGGCCTGATTCTCGAATACACGTCATGGTGGAAACGAAATAAACGGCACGCCATTGAACTACGTTTTACGAGCTAGTGAAGTGTCGAAGATAATAATGAGTTTTCAGGCATAATGAGCACTTTTCAAATAGAAAATCATTAATGAAAATTAACTTCTTCGTATCAAACTGGTATTTAATGCTAGTGGAAAACTTTGTTTTCTTCATGTGATATAATAATCTCATACAAAAATTTCATCTGAAGATAATTTGATATTATAATGATAAGTTTAGTGGGACACTAATCTCGTATCCACATGTCGACACCGTACCGTTGTCATCGCGGATACGTTTCATTCCGTTTCCACCGTGAAGTGTATTCGAAGTGTATTCGAGAACCAGGCCCATTGACTCCAAGCTGACGTTCAACGAACATATCGCTACTATAACAGTCAAAGCGTTTTCTGTTCTCGGATTCATTCGCCGCAATACATCGCAGTTCACCGACGTCTATGTCCTGATTCAATGTACTGGAAAAAAAGGTAATGAAGATGGTAGAGTTTCGAGCGACATAGCATGCGCTGCCATAACTATTTCTCAAATAGTGACGTCAGTCGTTGTGTTTATCTTTGATTGCCCACCGCATCCATTTCAAAATGCTATTTTCAGGAAGTAATTTACCAATTAAAAACGTACATTTTTTCAGAGTTCCCGCTGAATATGAGGCTAATGTGATAGCGTGCAGTGAATATTTGTGAAATCACGTCGAAGAAGACGGATAAAAGTGATATTTCCATGTGCCATTTTCACTCCTCCATAGAAACAAACGAAGATTCATTATTTTAACGTTAAGAAGTTGATGTTTCGAAGACTCAAAGTGTCGGTGTGTATGATGTGAGAGAATAATCGCCAATTAATCAAAATTACACCGAAAATGTTACTGTTTTCGAGAACTAAGCATACGACTGCTCTCTGGACCTTTTTGCCACACAAATAATCGAAATAAGCCACAGCCATACAAATGAAACACAAATTTTTGCATTATTCGAGAATTAATCAAACAAACGAAACCGAATTTGGCATGTGGAGGTTTTGGTGTACAATAAATGTTTCTATGGTGGTTAGACACTCCTCCTCTCTCTCTCTAAGAGGGGGTGTGCCATACAAATGAAACACAAATTTCTGCATAACTCTAAAACTAATCAAGCAAATTTGGCATGTGAAGAAATGATTCTATGGTGAATAGACACTCCTCCCCACTCTCTAAGGGGAGAAGCGGGGAGGGGTCTGTCTTTATTCTATCATATTTTCTGTATCAAACATTTATTCCATTCAACGGAGAAACATGTTATTTGCAAGTAGTTGAAAAATCTTGAACGAGAATTCTGATAATTCTCATAATCTGATATTTCAATAATGAGTTTTGGTAGAAGTACTAGGAATTTTTTAGTATAAGGTAAATTCAACGGGGTCATTTAGAAGATCAATCAATGAACAATTCTGCGATTGTACACATGAGCTTGCTCTTAGTAAGAAAACGTGAATGTTTTGAGGTATTGATAACAAAAAACAAATTTTGGGCGGGACGAAGTTTGCCGGGTCAGCTAGTATATTATACAAATGCTTACCAGTATTTGTGAGTCATGGCATTTTCTGTTATTTTTACGCTCATTTAATCGGGATGACATGACACATGAGCTAAAAGTCAACTTTGGGTGTGGGAGTTTTAAAATCTGGCTAGCGGCAAACCTACCAGACTTCCGCAAATGATTGATCATCCGGTAGCCCTGACTTCAATCCATTGGATTATTCACATTGGACTAAGTTGGAGGAGCGTGCCTGTACCAGGGTTACCATATCTACGGAATAATCTGTATTTATGCAGATTTTTCAGATTTTTTGAAACCAACAATTCGTGTGTTCAATACAAATTTGCAGGCTATTCAAAACAACGATCCAATATTAGTTATGGCTTGATCTCAATAATATTTTTCCCATCTCACAAATTTTATTCATATAGTATCCGAGTTAGTCTGGATGAGAGTCATTTTGGCTTTCATATGTAGCGTGAAGCTCCCGTGCTCCCGTGGCCGAGTGGATAGCGTCATAACTAACATGCAGGGGGTTCGAGTTCGATTCCCGTTCTGGTCGGGGGAATTTTTCGTCAAAGAAATTTCCTCCGACTTGCACTGTGATCACGCGTATTCTAGAGCTTGCCACTCAGAATGCATTCAAGGCGTATTATTTGGCATAGAAATCTCAACTAAGTACTAATAAAAATGACGCAAGTAATACTACGTTGAGACGGCGAAGTTCCTCTAGGAACGTTAGTGCCATTGAAGAAGAAGAAGATGTAGCGTGAAGCACTGTTTTCTCACGTTCAATCTAAGGCGAAAAGATGCAGAAGTCTGTGTCATCGGCTAGCTCTACAATAAATAAATAACCCTGTTCATTTTCCCTACTAAAGCCCAATAAATGCGAACTTCTATGTGAATACCATCAGTGGCGTCGAGTGAAGCTTTCGCACAACTAACTACTACTTAGGGGCTGTTCACATACCACATGGACAGAAAAATACGATTTTAAAGGGTGTGTCACATCAAATTGCATCACGGAAAAAAAGCTGTAGAAATTCGCCCAGTTGACCGATCCTTTTGAAAATTTTAGACAGTAAAATAAAAACTATTAAACAACTTTTAGCATTTTCTTTTTATTCATACTTCGAGCCCAAGCCCGTATGCTCGCACCTTCCTCTTTACCCCGTTCATAAGGTTCTGTACAACGTCAGGTTGTAGTTTTTTTTTTGAACAGAAATTCATTTTCTCTTGAAGTCCGCCTCCGATTTGACAACTTTTGGGTTCTTCCGGAGGGCCTGCTTCATAATCGCCCAATATTTCTCTATTGGGCGAAGCTCCGGCGCGTTGGGCGGGTTCATTTCCTTTGGCACGAAGGTGACCCCGTTGGCTTCGTACCACTCCAACACGTCCTTTGAATAGTGGCACGAAGCGAGATCCGGCCAGAAGATGGTCGGGCCCTCGTGCTGCTTCAATAGTGGTAGTAAGCGCTTCTGTAGGCACTCCTTAAGGCAAACCTGCCCGTTTACCGTGCCGGTCATCACGAAGGGGGCGCTCCGCTTTCCGCAAGAGCAGATCGCTTGCCACACCATGTACTTTTTGGCAAACTTGGATAGTTTCTGCTTGCGAATCTCCTCCGGAACGCTGAATTTGTCCTCTGCGGAGAAGAACAACAGGCCCGGCAGCTGACGAAAGTCCGCTTTGAACTTGACAAATTCAGCTTATTGGCGACATCCCGGACCGAACTTCTCGGATCGGAAGATCACAAACTGCTTAACTACGCGCTTGTGATCTTTTTCACTGACGGAGCATCCATTTTTGCCGTTCTTCACCTTCCGGTCGATGGTTAGGTTCTCGAAGTATCGTTTTAGTACTCTGCTGACCGTGGATTGGACGATTCCCAGCATCTTACCGATGTCCCGATGTGACAACTCCGGATTCTCGAAATGAGTGCGCAGGATTAATTCACGACGCTCTTTTTCGTTCGACGACATTTTTCCAAATTTACGAAAAATTGACAGTGAAGCATGGCCAACGTGATCTATACACTCTTATCTGATTATAAGCGAAAGCTGAATATATAATTCCTAAAAATTAAATTTCTACAGCGTTGTTTCCGTGATGGAATTTGATGTGACACACCCTTTACACTTAGCGTGGATATTTTCATACCCCTCCCCCTGTTGTCCACGTAGACATTTTTACTTATTTTACTAGCATAATTGATGAAATAACTGCAATGCGCATAAGTTATGTTTTAATTCGAGTGAAGTTTATTTGTTTCAAATTTTACTAGCTGTACCCTGCCACGCTTTGCTGTGGCACATTGAGGTTTTATGGCAGAGAAACGATTAGCAAAACAAAGCATATGTTTCGTATGAGTTGAATTTTAGATACTTGAAATACTTTGTTTTTGTATTATCTGCGATAAGATATAAAGTCTATCTGGTTTCCCAACACGGAAACGTGCAAAATACAGTTGAACAATCCGCATCAGAATTTAAACCACACAATTCCAAAGATTGATTTTGAGTAACGCTAATCGAATAAAAATTAATGGATTCAAAATCATTATCAGATACAATTTTAGTTCAAGATTTTTTAAACACTTTCAAAAAATATCTGTTATCACACAGAATTCATATTCAATACTAGAAAGTACATTTACGTTCACAGCTTTATTTCAGAAGTGTGCTTATTCCATCTGGAAATCATGCAAATCAAGCTTCCTGAGGTGTTGGCAGTAGCAAAAACAATGTATATTTTGGCATAATATGAGCTCCATCAGTACCGAACTTTTCGAGCGCACACAAACGAACAGAACAGTTTTTCATACATAAATTATTTTTTATTAAAAAAAAATATTAATAAAATTATTAATAAAAAATAATTTCAAGGAAAGAAAAGATGAAGTAGGAAGCATGCACTGATATCTGATAATGTGGATGGATCTACATTTAACAAAGGATTGAGGAGTAAAGGGTCGAAATTTTTAAGTGATTTCGAAACGCTGTACCGTTTTGACTTTCCGATATTCCGAACAGACTCGAATTCCGCACACGAACATTTTTCATTTTGAAATTAAATTTACTGAACATCATGTTATAAATAATTGAAAAATGAAAACCCCGATATTCCTTAGGGTAAACCTTTTTGTATAACAACATTTATAGGTATCAAAATAACATTAACGTTCAATAAATTCAGTTTTTACAATGAAGTGATCGGAATTTGAGTCAAAAATCTGAATTTCGGAATTTGAGACAAAATGATAGCTTCAATTCGGTTGATAAAAACAATATCATGCATTTTTGAAAAATTAGTAAAATTTTAAGTTTCTTCGTTGCTCCTAAAATATACTCGGTTCCATTAATTTGAATATTTTACAACTGTATTCATTTTACACGCAATTCTGTATGACAAACTATACAGACATTATTATCCTAAGACCAGTCTTCAGAAAACAAACGCAGCGCTGCGCTTGAGTTTAAATTTCATCAGCGCGCGCTCAAAGAAAACTCGTATTCTCTCTTGGTGCGAAGAGCACAAAATTCATAAGCACGACGGCGCAAAATGTACCCAACGCAGAACTCATTTCTTCTCACTTGTGTGATACGCGTCTCATTCTATTCACACACACTTACACATCAAATTCTAGCGCCCGCTTTGTCTTGGTTCGTTCTAAGCAAAGCATAAAAACAACAGCGCGCCCCATTTGAACCGTATACGATTGTGTGAAGAAAAGTATCTCAACAGAGAGAGCAATCCAGTTTCAAGCGCGCAGTATAGAAATAAAGCGCAAGCACGGCGCAAATTTCAGCTTAAAACTGGGCGTAAGAACGGCGCTGACAACCAAACATTTCTTCTGTGTTTCGGAGCGTGCTCATTCGCCAGAGCGCATGTGTGCACAAGGAGTGGGAGCTCAACCGGGTACAAAAATCTTGTTGCGCATCAGCACCGAGTTGCATTCTGAAGACTGCCTAAGACTAACTATTCTCGATATAAAACAACATATACAGAAAGTTATATCTCATGAAAAACCATTTACGCATGCCATGAAATTTCAATCTCAATCCCTTGGAATCGTTCAATTTTTATAGTTTTGGGTTATGGGCGTCTATGCATACTCCGTAACTATGAAGGTTCGATCAAAGGAAGTTTACATGAGATATTTTTAGAATATAGATTCCACTGAAAAAGTTCAATGATGTGAGAAAAAAATATGAACGTTTGACTGAGCTGCACTCTCAGACGGCTCAATCCGTTTATTGATAAATATGGAGAGTTTCGAAATTCTTAAAAATGTAACAGATTTTATTTAATTTTGAATGTATAGGTGATTGTATTTAAAAGATATATTTGTTCTTCCTGTCCACGTGGATTAAGTCTGTACCCCCTCCCCCTCTCCATGAACAAGCGTGGACATTTTTTACCCCCTACCCCCTAATGTAACGAATCAATAGACAAACAAAGATATTCGAACATAAAGCTTAGAATGAAAATGCGCACACCGAATCTGCACTTTCACGTGTATTGTTCATTAAATTGCTTATCTTCTAGGCATGGTGAATTAAAATGAGTCCAAATCTGCAAGAAACAGACCTGAGATACAAGCGAAAATTCCTTCACAGTAGAGGGTCCTGTTCTGCTTCATCAACGAACTGCAATCACTTCACTTCGCTCTCCCTCCCCCCCTCTCGGACTCCATTCCGTTTGCCCGACTGAACTTCATTTTCCAACTTGGCGAACAGCAAAATCATATCCTTCCAGTTGGTCGATTTGTTTCGCTTTTCGCCATAAACATATACCCTTGAAAGTTCCCGTTGTTCCTCGAAAAACCCGTTCCCCGTTCCCATTTCCTGCTCCACTATGGAAAGATTATATCGTGTAGGCTTTCCCGTCTTGCTGGTGCTTCGCAAAACACACACATAGGCACACCAGAAACACAAGATAGCAGGGCAGGCCGACAGAGACCGACTTTCCGGTGGTCTCAAAATGCTGAGCAATCGCACAGTTTGTTTCCTCCTTAGTCACACAGGAAGAATACCCGTAAGACTTCATATTTATGTGCAGCATTTTATGGCTTAAAAGCTATGCATTAAGTTTGTCTTCTTGCCCGGTGCCCGGCTCTTGGCCGAATCAACACCACTTGGCCAAGAAACTCCAGGAGCTGTCCGGTCTTCGATGATTTCCCTCTAGAAATGCAGAGAGTGTCGACAAAAGCGGAAACCCTATACTTATACCCACAAACACTGGGATATGTGCTTTTGCCATCCTTGCTCGCTCCTGTAGTGTGTTATCTCATACTTTATATCAATATTTTTGGCAGCAAGCTCGTAGCACTGGCCTTTCACGCCAACCCCGAAGGAAGCGAAAAAAAATCGATTAATATTTTCATCTTTTTTATTCGGAACACCCAACAGCAAAAGGAAAACATTCCACTATCCAGAATCTCAAACATCTCCGAGTGACGGTTTCCGCCGGGATTTGGATTGACTTGGACTCCAGCTTCTTTCTCCCACTGGCGTTTGCCTTCCGCAGAAAGGGGAATCCCATTTACATCCTTTGCGCTAGAATGCGTTTTACTACTTCCTTTCTCCGTTCGCTTTCGATTCCCTTCGCACCTTCGCACACACCGCAGTTGTCCATATTGATTGTTGTTTAGCTTTGGAGAGTTCAGCTGCTGCAACTTTCACTCCGGCACATCTCCACCGACGCTTAGGATAATGGTGATGAAGTCGAGTCGGTAGCAGTAGCAGTAGCAGCAGCGGGGAGCCAAGTTCTCCAAGATACGTATGCCTTGGTTCAATTTTATTTTTATTATCTTTTGTATTATAAATCAAAATGCTGAAAGGAGGTAATAAAGTTTTATTTTATGTCAAAGAATATATATTGCTGGTGTGTAGGAAAAAATGTAAATTGAATAAGGAAATTCAAAATTCAGACCAACAGAGAGAGAGCATACGTTCACACTCGCACGAGACGAGAAGGGTGGTGGGTGGATTTGGTTGGGTGATGTTAGGAAGAAGCAGAAGAAGAAGATGGGAAATTGATCAACTAACATGGCGTGACTCCTCCTGACACATCTGGTGCCTTCGCGTCCCCGCACCTCCGGACGTCGGGAGGTCGGAAGAAGCTAATCTCCTTGGCCACACAATTTCTTCGCCTTTCACCAGAAATATAAAACTTTCGCCATATCCATTCATGCATACCACCCCCACAAGCTCTCACTCACATATTCCCACTCGCTTTTTGACTCGCTTCTGGTGGCGTTTTGAAATATGTCGACGATTTGAGAAAAACCTCCGGACGCTCGTAAATAAATAAATTGTTGCCTTTCTGCAACAAAACTCACCGCGCGCAGCACTTTATTTCGTGCGGAGGAGAGCCACAAGCGCAAAAGTGGAAACTGCGAATAATTTTTTATTCCCGCCGTAACTTTCCCTTTTAATGGGGTAGATAATCTGAAAGTTGCTCTCGGCTTCGCGCTGTTTTTTTCTTCTTCGTCGTCGTCATCTTCTCTTTCCCTAGTGGAGGCTGGCGATTTTCGATGCGGAACAGTTTTTATCTTGCAATCCCCTCGACCGGGTGAAGATTACCTCGTGCGCGAGAAATTTGTTGCTAACAAAAAGGCCTCTCCCCGAAGTGGAGCGGAGCCCCGCAAAACCCGCAAACACACCTTTTGTTTGTCAAAAGATTCACCCCGAGGTGATGGCGGTGACAGACAATCGTGGAATCAGTGCGGG
Source organism: Toxorhynchites rutilus septentrionalis (assembly GCF_029784135.1). NCBI lineage: Eukaryota > Metazoa > Arthropoda > Insecta > Diptera > Culicidae > Toxorhynchites > Toxorhynchites rutilus. The sequence continues at coordinate 3,417,983 of NC_073744.1, forward strand.
CGGGGGAAGGTGATAATTTTGGAAATTAGACTTTCACGGGTTTATGGGTCCCAATGGAGGGAAGATGTTCGAATGTGCGGGGAGCCGGGAGGATGCAATTTATCCCAGTAAAGTTGCGGGGAGAAGGTGTGTGGCAATGAATCAGGACGGTTTCACCGGTGGCGGCAATACCGATGACATCAGGGATAAGGGGGTAATCAACCAGATGGTGTTAGGAAGGTAATTCTCGTAAGCTGCACAACTTTCGATGAGCTGCGAGGGAATAAATATTAACGTTCAATTTTCTCGAGTGACCTAAAGTTTGTACCCGGCTCAGATTGGTTAACACTTCTTTAAATATCCAATCTCCTCAGTCTTTTTATCCAGTCACACTAACGATTGGAGTGTATAGCTGGCACAGATGGTTTGTGAACGTCTAGATTTAGGTACGAAAGTTTCTAAATATAATTATATTTGCACATTTCTTTAAACACAGAATTCAGTGCTTTAATTTGTGACACTGTCGAAGTCAACCTCGGTCGATTCAGTAAACTTCGAATCAATTCGGCCACAGATGTATAACAATACCACCTCTTAAATGTTTGAAATCAATAAAATTCCCCAAGTGCGACACATTCCAAAAGTTGTCGGGAGACCAACGTTTTGAACAAGTGAAAAAGAAAAATCTGCACATCAACTGCATTTCCTCCAGGGGGTCTTCATAGGTTGCGCGGTAGCTTACGTGCAATTCCAAATGAAATCGTCCAAAAAATGCAGATTTTAAAAACATGTATTTTTGATTCGAATGAAAGTTTGTATTCCGTTTGGGTTGAAGGAAATATGAGTTTTCCACAGCAATTGGGAATTTTTTGACTCAAGCGTAACTTTTGAAAAGGGCGTATCGATTTTAGTAGGAGAAATCTTTGATAATTTATATCTCAAAAACTATGAGTCGTACCGAAATAGTGTCTTAGAAAGAGTTATAGAGTATTGATGTATAAACATGAAAAAAAATTTTCATATAAAATTTTTTTTTTCAATTTTTTCATATAAAATAGAGGGTCATGTAGAAAATTTAAAAAATGGGTCCAAGATGGTAAAATTATTTTTGATGAACTTTGTGGAACATCGATTTTTTATGAATTTTTGAGACTTCGAATTTTTGTATGTTAACAATCATTTTTAGCCACAAAGTATGATTTCTGGTGTGATTTAAAATAAAAAAGCTCATTATAAATCTCCTTCTAAATGCAGCTATTCGCGAGATATTTAAAAAATATTTCTAATTAATTATCTTTTTTATAGTAAATATTCCCTTTTAATATGTTTATCGTGTTATACCGTCATATTCATGAAATTTTATGAATTTGCTTATAATTTCCAACAACTTTTCCAAATACATCATTATGGTAAAAATATATGTTTAGGAGTTACGTGGAAAAACATTTGAAGACATGTGGGTTAACACAAAACGTAGCGATATTAAAAAATCTTTTTTTATCTTAATGCAAACTTTTAACATATTATTCGTGTTACACAATCAACACACGAACAGTAGAATTGAAATCCCAACAACAAATACACCTTGTTGATTCAACCGGACGTTATGGGTACAAATATAATCAACTTGTTTACGTTATGCCGAGATTATACCTGAAGTCAGGTATCTTTAAGCTACCTCTGTACAGGTATATAAAGTCAGGTACCTTTAAGCTACCTCTGTACAGGTATATGAAGTCAGGTACCTTCAAGGTACCTCTATAATGTATATAAAGTTACTCATATTCAAACATCGTTCATCAGCCGAACAATCTTCCTCCTAGAGTGAATTACAGTATACCACAATGGACTACAACATATTTTTTTTCGTGTTGTAGACCGTTTCCGAAAACCGGTAAGAAATGTTCATCTGAAAAACGCTTCTTAACCGTGTCAATGATTGAGAAACTTAAGTCAATGGGATGCAATATCCTATTAGATACATCTTTAAAAATTTGCGGATCATGCCGTTTATCTGTATACTCTTCCAAACCAAAGCAGTGTAATATTGAGGAGCAGATCAGTACAGCAGTAGGAAATACTTTAGAAGAAGTACCATCAATAGTTTCAGTCGTTTCAGCATCTTCGCAAGATTCTTAAAACAGCAATATACCAGAGTAAGAAAGAAATTTCTAAAGGTATTAAAAGAAATCTATTTTCCTTTTCACATGAACAAGACGAAGAGTCGAACTTTAAACAAAAGGCAAAAGAGTTTGATGAGATTATCAATCTGCCCAAAGAGAAATTTGACCACACAGAGACAACAAGATCAGAAAAAGTTAGAATTTTAACAGTTTTGCCTTGGTGCGTGCAAAAAATGGAAGAAGAATTTGGCGTTAATAAATATATGGCAATTCAAGCCAAAAAAACTGGCAAATGAAAAAGGTGTATTGTCGACACCACATAGCAAATATGGACCAAGTTTAAGTGAAGATGTTAGAAATCATGTTTCGGAATTTTATAATGACGACGCTATCAGTCGATCTTTACCTGGAGAAAGAGACTATGTTTCTGTAGCCTGTAGATGGGAAGCGTCAACACATCCAAAAAAGGTTATTAAAAACATCATTACGAGAACCTTCAACAGATTTAAGGAACTTAATCCAAATTACAAAATTGGATTTAGCTCTTTTGCATCAATGCGTCCGAAGCATTGCAAATTGCTGAGTGGTTCAGGAAATCATAACGTTTGTGTTTGTACATTCCATGAAAATGTAAATCTTATGCTTCATAGTCTAAAAAAATATGCCTTTAACATTGAATGCAAAGAATATATGGAAAAAATACTATGTAACACATCAAATAGATCAAAATACTGTTACCTTCGTGAATGTAAAAAATGCCCAACAATGGACGAGTTTGGAAACTGGTTTCTAGATGAGCTTCAGGAACGCAATTTATTTGAAATCACTTATGCACAATGGATTTCTACTGACCGATGCGACATAGAAACTCTTGTAAAACCGGTGGAAGAATTTGTATCGTATATTTGCGAAAAAATAGAAAAATTACTTACTCATGATTACAATAAAACACAACAGTCCATATTTCTTAACAATATAAAAGCTAATTCGCATGAAAATGAGGTTGTTGTGATTTGCGATTTTTCCGAAAATTATTCATTTGTGCTTCAAGATGAAGTCCAGAGTCATCACTGGAACAATGAGCAAGCAACAATCCATCCATTCGTTGTTTATTATAGAGATGAAAAAGGTTCTCTGGCAAATTTTAGTTTAATTTTAAGTTTAAATCGAAATACGACATTGACGCTGAATGGCATTTTTTTGCAACATCACACGGCAAAGGACCTTGTGATACAATTGGTGGTACATTAAAACGGATGGCAACAAGAGCTAGTTTGGCTAGGCAGCATGAACATCCGATTACGAGTGCAAAAACGTTATTTGACTGGGCTAGTAAGCGAAAATAAGACTATCTTACAAAATTGTCATTTTAATATATGTCACAAGAAGAATATGATCAGGATGTGGAAGAGTTGAGTAGCATGTATGATAACACCAAACAAATTCCAGGTACCCAAAAGTATCATTCTTTTGTACCTGTATCCGAGAATAAGTTATCATAATGTGTATAAAAATATAAGAAAATAATGAAAAAAATAAATTATATACAACAAAATTGTTAGTTGATAAAAATAAATGTTGATAAAAAATAAATGCTAAAAATTCTAGTATTATTATTAGTATCTCTCTTAATCTCCGATGAATATAGGAATTATTTGGCCAAATTGTAGAGAATTATATTTTTTCCTTTTATAAATGTTGTGTTCTGTTGGCGCAACATGTATAACATGTTAAAAGTTTGTATTAAGATAAAAAAAACATTTTGAATATATCTACGTTTTATATTAACCCACATGTGTTCAAATGATTTTCAACGTAACTCCTAAACATGTATTTTTACCATGATGATGTATTTGGAAAAGTTGTTGGAAATTATAAGCAAATTCATAAAATTTCATGAACATGACGGTATAACACGACAAACATATTAAAAGGGAATATTTACTATGAAAAAGACAATAAATTAGAAATATGTTTCAAAATATCTCGAAAATGGCTGCATTTAGAAGGAGATTTATAATGAGCTTTTTTGTTTTAAATCACATCAGGAATTTAAAAATGATTGTTAACATACAAAAATTCGAAGTTTCGAAAATTCATAAAAATTCGATTTACCATCTTGGACCCATTTTTTAAATTTTCTACATGACTTCTATTTTGTATGAAAAAATTGAAAAAAAAATTATTTTATATGAAATTTTTTTTTCATGTTTAGACATCAATACTCTATAACTCTTTCTAAGACACTATTTCGGTACGACTCATAGTTTTTGAGATATAAATTATCAAAGATTTCTCCTACTAAAATCGATACGCCCTTTTCAAAAGTTACGCCTGAGTCAAAAAATCCCAATTGCTGTGGAAAAATCATATTTCGTTCAACCCAAACGGAATACAAACTTTCATTCGAATCAAAAATACTCATGTTTTGTCATTTGTCGATTTCATTTGGAATTGCTCTTACTTAGCGATCGATCTTGAGTTCCAAGCTAATCAGCCCAAACATGCATGGTTGACGTAAGCGCCATTTATGATTTCCTGTAAAACCGCATTGAACTTGGTGTTAGCAAAATGTAAAGATAATTTAGAATGTAAAGATAAAGGGCGTGTCACATCAAATTGCATCACGGAAAAAACGCTGTAGAAATTAAATTTTTAGGAATTATATCTTCAGCTTTCGCTTATTATCGTATAAGAGTGTATAGATCACGTTGGCCATGCTTCACTGTCGATTTTTCGTAACTTTGGAAAAATGTCGTCGAACGAAAAAGAGCGTCGTGAATTAATCCTGCGCACTCATTTCGAGAATCCGGAGTTGTCACAACGGGACATCGGTAAGATGCTGGGAATCGTCCAATCCACGGTCAGCAGAGTACTAAAACGATACTTCGAGAACCTAACCATCGACCGGAAGGTGAAGAACGGCAAAAATGGATGCTCCGTCAGTGAAAAAGATCACAAGCGCGTAGTTAAGCAGTTTAGACGTGATCCGAGAAGTTCGGTCCGGGATGTCGCCAATAAGCTGAATTTGTCAAGTTCATTCGTCCAGCGGACCAAGCAGCGGGAGGGCCTGCGTACATACAAGGTTCAGAAGGCTCCTAACCGCGACGAAAGGCAAAACATGGTGGGGAAGGCGCGAGCCCGGAAGCTGTACACCGAAATGCTGACGAAGCCGCATTGCCTGGTAATGGATGACGAAACCTACGTCAAAGCGGACTTTCGTCGCCCGCTCCCGCTGTTTTTCTTCTCCGCAGAGTACAAATTCAGCGTTCCGGAGGAGATTCGCAAGCAGAAACTATCCAAGTTTGCCAAAAAGTACATGGTGTGGCAAGCGATCTGCTCTTGCGGAAAGCGGAGCGCCCCCTTCGTGATGACCGGCACGGTAAACGGGCAGGTTTACCTTAAGGAGTGCCTACAGAAGCGCTTATAGTGGTATTGAAGCAGCACGAGGGCCCGACCATCTTCTGGCCGGATCTCGCTTCGTGCCACTATTCAAAGGACGTGTTGGAGTGGTACGAAGCCAACGGGGTCACCTTCGTGCCAAAGGAAATGAACCCGCCCAACGCGCCGGAGCTTCGCCCAATAGAGAAATATTGGGCGATTATGAAGCAGGCCCTCCGGAAGAACCCAAAAGTTGTCAAATCGGAGGCGGACTTCAAGAGAAAATGGATTTCTGTTCAAAAAAAACTACAACCTGACGTTGTACAGAACCTTATGGGCGGGGTAAAGAGGAAGGTGCGAGCATACGGGCTTGGGCTCGAAGTATGAATAAAAATGAGTGGGTTATATCTATGATATAACCGCAAGGTTGACGTGGAACTACCTTAGCTTAGCAATCATTCGTTTGTGTTGATTAAATTCTTGATTGAATGAAACAGTTTCCAAATTCAATTGAGTTCAATATATTTGCTCTGTGAGTGAAAAAAATGAACAAATGCCGTGTAAAGTCAATTCATTTATTGTGATTGATTGTTCTTCGTTACAAGTAAATTTAATGACGGACCTTTTACGTTTGGTATGATGACTAGAACAAAATATATGTACGGAAGAATTATCAAACGTTTGATGAACCAGCCTAAGGCTGAAAATCTTTCCAATAAAGACAAAAAAAATATTATCAAACGATTATTTTATTTTACATTTCCCTCTGAAGTTTACATCCCAAAACTGTACATACTTCTCGAATCTCGAATTTGCTTGGAACTGGGAAGTTCATTCGCTTCTAGTGTCTGCATGATTTTCCCAGGTTCCTAAGTTTAGAAGATCATGTTAGGACAGACATATTCCACTCTACACAAAGGCAAGCGAGGACAAAAGTACTCGCAGTTTGCATTTATTTGCAGAGCCGATTTCCCCAGAAACCTCGGTTTTTAAGTCTGTGTTAGGAAAACACATTTAAATCGGAACAAAAATACCCCCGATTTGTATGAATTCGCAATGCCGATTTCCCCACGCTCCATGGATTTGAAGTCTGTGTTAGGGAAACACATTCCAGTCGGAACAAAAATTGCATGAATTTGAAATACCGATTTCTCCAGGCACCTTGGTTTAGAAATCTCTATTAGGGAACACAATTCGGTGGGAACAAAATCTCCCCCTACTTTCGTGTGTTCTTCTTCTTCTTTTTGGCTTTAAGAGGATTTAATCTTTTCAGTTCACTCGCCTCTAGGCTCTTTCGTGTGTTTGCAATGCCGATTTCGCTGCTTGGTTTTAAAGTCTGTGTTAGGGAACATTTTTCTATGAGAACAAAAGTCCCCCTACGTTCATGTATTTGCAATGCCGATTTCCCCAAGGCTGCTTGGTTTTGATGGCTGTGTTAGTGAAATCGTAAATCGGGCCAATCAAAACGATGCAGTTAGGGCGTTTAGATAACGCCTAATATTTTACAGTTATTCAATTGTTTATCTAATGAACATTTTGTTAGTTGCGATAGATGCGTAGAAATATTCCCTATCAAGTGATGCAAACATCTCTCCTATCCAGTACGAAATGTTCGAGCTATAAGCATTCGAAATCTTTCATTTTTTCCTTCATGTTCTGTGTTTAGGTTTTCATTTTACCCTCCATATATTCCGGTTAGACGTAGTCCCACGTCAAAAAGAAATTGCCAAAAGTTGTTTAATAGTTTTTATTTTACTGTCTAAAATTTTCAAAAGGATCGGTCTACTGAGCGAATTTCTACAGCGTTTTTTCCGTGATGCAATTTGATGTGACACACCCTTTACCATCATTGCCGTTTTCTTGGATCTAAAACGCGCTTTCGAGACAATTCCTAGGCCCTTGATGCTGACCACGATTAAGCGCTTTGGAATTAGGAGTACTGCATATACTTGTTTTGAAAGCTATTTGTATGACAGAACTCAACGGACTATGTTTAACGATTTCATTTCCAGTCCCGTAGGGAATAATCTTGGAGTGCCTCAGGGAAGTGTATTAGGGCCCATTTTATTTATTATGTACATCGATAACATGCGACGAGTTTTACGATTTTGTGATATCAATCTTTTTGCTGAAGATACTGTGTTATTCATTGCAGCTAATGATTTAAATCAGGTCGCGTCACATTTAAATGGAGATTTGCATTCTTTAAGTAGATGGTTGAAGTGTAAGCAATTGAAATTGAACATAAGTAAAACGGAGTACACGGTAATCTCGCGAAATCGTTCAAATGGAAACGTCTCTATTGCTATTGATGATGAGACTATTGATCGCGTTCGGGAAATTAACTATCTTGGCGTGATTATTGATGACAAACTCAAGTTCAACACTCACATTGACAATGTCATCAAGAAAATTGCCAAGAAGTATGGAATCTTATGCCGATTGAAAAACGATTTTACTATTTGCAGCAAAATACAACTATACAAATCAATGTCTCTCCTCATTTAGACTTTTGCTGTTCCATTTTCTTTCTGGCCAATGAAACACAAATATCGAGATTACAGCGTTGGCAAAATAAAATAATGCGGTTGACACTAAAATGTGACCGATTCACTTCCTCATATTTAATGTTGGACGCTCTGCAATGGTTATCCGTAAAGCAAAGGATTGTTCATTCAACTATGGTGTTCTTTCTCAAATTAGTTAATGGTTTGCTGCCTCGATGTTTGTGTGATCGAGTTGAAAGAGGAAGTGATTTTCATAGATATAATACTAGAAACGCGAATTAATTGAGAACACCCAATTTCTTGACATGTGCTTCACAAAATTGAAAATTACCAGCTTGGCCGAAAACATAATTTATTTGCATTAATGAAAATCCTAATTTTGACAGTTCTGATTTCAGATTCAAAATAAAGCATAACACTTCGGCTGAAAAGCGCCTCTTGCAAAAATCTACTTGACTATCACAAAGCACCATCTTTCAATGGATACGTGTCAAAATTTGACAGCAATCGGTCGATTGGTTCGTGAGTTACAGCATTGAGAGTGAAGCAACTTTTGTTATTGTGAAAAAAAATGGGAAAAATCCGAATTTCGTGTATTGATGGCAAAATTGCATGAATTGGGCTTCGAACTACTTCCGCATCCACCGTATTCTCCAGATCTGGCCCCAGTGACTATTTTCTGTTCGCAGACCTGAAGAGAATGCTCGCTGGCAAGAAATTTAAGACCGATGATGAAGTGATTACCGAAACTGAGGCTTATTTTGGAAAAAAAAAACGAAAAAGTACTATAAAAATGGTATCGAAAAGTTGCAAGATCGCTATAATCTCTATATCGCCCTCGAAGGGAATTATGTTGAATAATAAAATTGAATTTCGCAAAAAAAAAATAGTTTCACTGTGTCACCTTATAAACTTTTCAGCCGAACTGTTACATTAACAAAATAAGCTATGCGTTACATGCATTTTTATTGTGAACTAGCTGACCCGGCAAACTTCGTCCCGCCCAAAATTTGTGTTTTGTTATCAATACCTTCAAACATTCACGTTTTCTTACTAAGCGCAAGTTCATGAGTCCAATCGCAAAACTGTTCATTGATCGACCCCGTTGAATTTACCTTTCACTATGAAATTCCTAGTTACCAAAACTCATCATTATAACATCAGATTATTTTCAGATACTATTCTCGTTCAAGATTTTTCAACCACTTGCAAATAACATGTTTCTCCGTTACATGGAATAAATGTTTGATACAGAAAACATGATAGAACAAAGACATACCCCTCCCCTCTTCTCCCCTAAGAGAGGGAGGAGGAGTGTCTATTCACCATAGAAACGTTTAGTGCTCCCTAAAACAACCACATGCCAGATTTGGCTCCATTTGCTTGATTAGTTTTCGAGTTATATAGAATTTTTTTTTTTCATTTGTATGACAGCCTACCCTAAGAGAGGCGGGGAGTGTCGGACCACCATAGAAACATTTATTGCACTCCAAAACCTCCACATGCCAAATTTGGTTTCGTTGGCTTGATTAGTTCTCGAGTTATGCAGAAATTTGTGTTTCATTTGTATGGGAGCCCCCCTTTTGAGAGGGGGGAGGAGTGTCGAGCCACCTTAGAAATGTTTCTTCCCCATAAAACCTCCATATGCCATATTTTGTACCGTTTGCTTGATTAGTTCTTGAATTTTGAGGAAATTTGTATTTCATTTGTATGGCAACCCCCCCTAAGAGAGAGGGAAGAGTATTTAACCACCATAGATTTATTGCACTCTAAAAGATCCACATGCCAAATTTGGTTTCGTTTGCTTGATTAAATCTCGAGTAATGCAGAAATTTGTATTTCATTTGTATGGCAGCCCCCCACCCCCTTAAAGAGGGTGGTAGAGTGTCTAACCACCGTTAGAACATTTATTGCCCCCTTAAAACTTTCATATTCCAAATTCGGTTTGGTTTGCTTGATTGATACTCGAGTAATGCAGAAATTTGTGTTTCATTTGTATGGCAGCCCCCTTGAGAGGGGGGGGGGGGAGGTGGAGTGTCTAACCACCGTGAAAACATTTATTGCGCCCTAAAACCTCCATATACCCAATATGGTTTCGTTTGTTTGATTAGTTCTCGAGTAATGCCGAAATTTGTGTGTTTTATTATATTCACTGTTTGTGTTCAAATAAAAAAAAAATACGTTATATTCATTTGAAATCTCTTAATTTTTCGTTTTTTCGTCGTAGAGTGAGCCCTAGGGTGGCAATGGATGTAAGGAAAAAAATCATCAAATTTCAAATACCGACCATATACATCTCGTTTATTGGCCCAAAAAAATGACATGTGCAAAGTTTCAGCTCAAGCGGATATGATTTAGGGGTGCCTCAAAGCTCGCAAAGTTTTGATTTTTCTTCCGAGGGGGAATAAAGGAAATTTGGAAAATCGATTTTTTTTTCAATACCATATGAGTTAAAATGCATGAAACGTCGAGATCAATCGGACAAAATTTATGGGGGGCCTCAAAGCACTCAAAGCTTCGATTTTTTGGCAGTTTTTGCCATACGAATGAAACACAAATTCCTGCATAACTGAAGAACTAATCAAGAAAATCGAACCAAAATTTGCATATGGAGGTTTTAGGGAGCTATAAATGTTTCTATGGTGGTTCGACACTCCTGCCACCTCTCTAAGGGCAAGGGGGCTGCCAAACAAATGAAACACAAACTTCTGCATAACTCGAGAACTAATCAAGTAAATGGAGCCAAATTTGGGATGTGAGGGTTTTTGGGTACGAGAAATGTTTCTATGATGGTATGATACTCCTCCCTCCTTTGGAATGGAGAGGTGGTCCCATAAAAATAATACACATATTTCAACCAACCATGACAATTGAACATTTTCTTAAAACTTCCTTCAGAGTTTTTTTTGGGAAAATTATGAAAATTCAATTCCTATATGTTCTACAATTACATAACGACAAACGTTGTTGGTCCATTTGATGCTTGCGCCAATGAAATTGATCTTTGTTCGAAAGTGGAAATGGATTTCAATGCGGTAAAATGCACTCCTATATCTTCTTCTATTTATATATAAATAAAAATGGATCATCGAATGTGTTGATAAGAGCAAAACTCGAGAAAGGAATTGTCCGATTTAGGGTCTTCATTCTATCATATTTTCAGTATCATACATTTATTCCATGTAACGTTGAAACATGTTATCTACAAGTTTTGGGGAAAATTTGAACAAGAATTCTGCGATTGGACTAATAACGTGCGCGAATGTGATGTGACAACGAAAAACAGATTTTGGGTCAGATCAGTCAGACCGGACCAAGTAACAAAATAAGAAAAAATGAGCTAATAGTAGCAAACAATCAAGAATTTATTCATCTACGTGCTACTCTTATCAGATCACACTTATGTGGCAACCAGCCAGGTTTGCAACATAATAGAAGGAAGGAAGGAAATTTCAAATGAAATGCTGGATTTCTCCGCATCAGAAGATTCTTCTCGTTGTTCTTCAATGACCATAGTAATTTATACTGAAGCACACTGTATATGTTATTCAGACAATTCATAGTTATTGAAAAGTTGATCGAATATATTATTGTATCTTGTTCAGACAGAGTGGACCAAGTGCTAGATAGTAAAAAATTGCAATTACTGAACTTTTCATGATCGATTTCAGATCATTTACTGCAAATACCCTTTTTCATAATCACGCTAACCCGATTGTCATTGAAACATATTTGTTTAGAAAATCAAGAATTGTACTTGAATACTAATCCATCATTTTTGGTGAGTAAAAGCTGTTTCGAATATATCACGTTTCCATTATATCACGCGAAAATTTTTTCTGACCGTGATATAATCGGAGCGTTACAGCATTATAGTTAAATTTTTTTTGTAAAAAATAAAGAAAAAAATTTAGGCTTTTTTCAAAAGGAGTCCGATTTTTTTTTAATATTTCAAGTATGCAAAGTTGCTTATGTGATCAATATGCTTTACACCAACAACGTTCCACTACACCCAAACTAGCGTTGTCAGAAAGCATTTCCTTTTCGACTGAAAACATGCCATTTCGTGTCTTGAAACGTCAAATAGGCAAATAATGTCATCTGTCCTCCAACGCTTTAAAATGTTTGTGTATATGGGAGCAGACATATCTTTCTTTTTTCTTGTTTTATCTTTTTTAGGATTGCACCCAAAAAAGTCCAAACGAGGACAAAGGGGATCGAACCAAAGCCGGCTAGGACGCAAGTCTGTTTTACACACGACCACGCTATCTACATGGCTAATGATGCTACAGGTAAACTTCGATATAACGTACATTTCACTTTCAAAATTGTACGTTGTATCGAAGCATAATAAAGTACTCACAAACATAGTCTATAATACATTATTGTGTTGCTGTTTTAGTAAAGTTAATGAATAACTTCAATCAGAAGACGAAGCCAGCCTTTCTCATGATGTTTTCCTTCGTACTGTTGATTGAAGCTTGATTCATTTAGAATCGGAAATCACAAAACCAGCTGTATTTCGGGATTTATTGAAGGTACAAAACTTGTTTTAGCACCACAATACAGGTAATTCATTGTTTTATCAGAAAAAAAATATTGAAAAAACTTTTCCTTTACACTTTGGAAATGTGTACGTTGTTATATCGAGTGACGTTATATCGAGGGTACATTATAACGAGGGTACGTTATATCGAAGTTTCCCTGTATTCGGCAAATGTGTGATAATATTGCACTTGATTATAGAATGATGTTGGAAAGTGTTTTCTAAGAGTAAAAAAGGAGCGCATGAAGGAGAGCAATATCTATCTCAGTCTGGGCCGTGCATGTGGCAAAGTATACGGAAAGCTTATTTGTCTTTCGTTTCGTCTCGTAATATACACAAATGCTTACCAGTATTTGAGAGTCATGACATTTTCTGTTATGTTATGTCTCATTTATCATCATAAAACGGGATGACAAAACATGAGCTAAAAATCAATTTTGGGTGTCCAATCTGAGATGTTGCTGTCAATGGCCAGTCGAGTTGGCGTGAAGTTCGTCTATTACGCTATTTTATTTCATAAAACAGAAAGACGTAGTCCTACGTCAAAGCATTGTGTAAAAATATTGAGGGTCCGTAGAGGCCAATTTATCGCGCTTGGCTTAGAAGCAACGCAACGTTATGAACATTGACCATTTTTTCTTCCTTCAGCGAATTCCGCCGCACATTTCGCACGTAGCAATCTATGAAGTTATGCGTTTTGGCATATCTATATCTAAATAAAAATATAGGGTAAATGATCTTGGTTTGTCCAGTCGAAAATATGATCATGGTTTGCCCACTTTTTTGAATGCTCTAATTCAGCGCTCCTGTGTCAAATAAGACCTTCGAATGTTTCGAAACATATAAATGAAATTGCCTTTTACATGATATATAGTAGTTTGATAGTTTAGTTTTACGAAATCACATGTTTTAAAGGATTATAAAATACACCTTCTATTTGTGTCAATGCGCCCCTCATTCGAGCTAACTTTTCATCGATCACCAGATGATTATTTGGCACGTATTCAGACCTTTTCTGGATTACAAATTGTTATTCAATTCTGATCATGAGTTGTCCAATTCAATAATGTTGTTTTGTCCACATGATTTGTATGGCAACCGCTTGGCGCTCTGCAGTTTGTTTATGTTTGTTTATGTTGTGCTTCGCGTATAGCAGAAGTATGGTTTTTCTGTGTTGATTGTGTTGAGGTGAACACTTCTAAAATGCCCAAGAAAAGGCAATATTCTGAAGATAGCCTAAATTATGAATGAATCAATATGATGACAGTAAACTCAAACAATGATAAATGCAACATCTAATTGTGAATTCGAATGTTTTCATTCAAAAATGGAGATTTCTAAAACCGGACAAACCATGATCATTTTTTGGTCAAACCATGATCATAATTCTTCTTTAAGGAAAATCGTTAAAAAACATAAAAATTTGAATAATTTCAACACCTTATGGTAGTATTAGCAACTAGAGATTTGGGGCTTTTCAACAAACCCAAACTCGTATCGATTATGTGTGATTTTCATGAAGAAAAATCGATTTGAATTTACTAGTTGCGTAAAAACACCCCAAATTGGACAAACCAAGATCATTTACCCTACATCCAAAATCCAGCAAACGCCAGTAGGCTGCGAAAGTCCACGCAGAGAAGAAAACGAGTCAAGAAGATACTCAAAATGTGCTCCCATAAATTTCCTTTAATATTATTTCGCTTTATATTCCGCACATTTGAATACATTTTCATAATTAAAATAAAATAGAAAAAAAGTACAGCGTGCGCGCTTGTCGCTATGTCCGCGGTGTCTCTCGTTTTGAGTCTGACAGCGGCGGCTTTGCAACTATTTTTCCTCGGCTTTGTAGTATTATATCGCGGGAAGGAGGATGTTGTGCTCCGTCCTGAATGGAGTCCCACTCCAGAAAAATCTACGGAACGAACGATTCGATGGAGGAAATTTGCAACGAGCTTCCGCTGGGGTTTATTCAAAAGCGACTGTGATTGATGTTATTATCCTGCAAGAGGAACGCGATCGGGTTCTTAAGCGCGCCAAAGCAAATTGTGCTCTCTCCCATCAAATCTGCATCCCGCGCCGGGCCCCGAAGAAAGAGACATTTTGTCGCTTCCGATTGCAACAGTGTACCACCGCACCGTAACGATTTTGGCGTATTTTTCATTTCCCCGTTTCGATGCCACGGTGCCACTTTCGAATTCAGCTGCGCTGCATGCGCTGGAATGAGGATGTGTTAGAAAATCCTAAATCGCCACAGCACACACCAAATCAAAGATAGCTTGCGCTTATTCGCTCCGAATAACGATCGTGACGTGGAATGGAAGCATTTAGTCGGATTGAAGAAGATAAGAACGAGAGGGAGGGGGAAGCGGGTAGTGAAGCACGAATCGTCTAAGTGAATTTCCCAGATGCTTTTGCAGCAAGGATGCGCCCCGAGGAGTTCAGAACATTTCCGGGCCATGCGACACATTCAGTCGACTTTAAAATTCTTCACACGTTCCCGGGGTCGTTAATTTGCTTGGCCAACATTTGGCAAATAAAACGAAGAAATAAGAATAATGTGCTACAATATGCGGAAGAAAGAAGCAGGGCGAAAGAAAAATAGGTGGTTTCGTGGAGGGACACACCATTCCCGGGGCCAACAGCCATAAACGGAAGAGGAGCGGACTACCCCACTGTAAGACACGAACCACCGCTGTGTTTGAATCACATTTTTGACGTAGAACTACGTCTTTCATTAGGGGGGTCAAATCAGAAAACAGGTCACGTTATTATGAAATAAAGTTAACGTTAATAAATATTTTTGCCGCGAACGGATTTTGGCGATTTGCATACTACACGAATCGGAAATTCCGTAAGATTTGTTTAATATGCCATACATTAGAATCCCCTGGTTAGTAAATGGTTAAAATTCATGAAAACTTTAAGTGTTTCTATTTTCCCATACATTTGAGTGCTTTCCCGAACAGAGCTATCAATAACGAGCAACTTATCGACGACCAACGGAGGGGAAATCGTAGGATTTAATGTCTCCGTGAACAAAGGAAAAGAAGAAGAATGAAGGGGAATACTTGCCTAGAATATAAACAGTGGATCTCGCTGAGGCAAACTTTCATTCGGCATCGGACTGTTGAGTAATCCAGTTCACTTTGCTTTCGCTGCGCTCCGATCTAAGGATGGGTTCAGACTAGTGATATATTCATGTGAAGAAATATGATGAGATTTATAGAAATCGCCGTTTACACCGTTTACACTAGCGTGAACTTCTATAATGAATATATTCATATTTTCGGTGAATTTATTCACCTGAAGTAGAACTGCATCCAACTTTAGTAATTTCTCACCATTGAGAAATTCACAAGCGTTTACATATGCTGAATTTATTCAAGTTATATATACCTCGAATAAGTGTATCATATTTATTCTCATCCGTTTACACCTATTTCCAGGTGAATAAATCCATCTATAGCTATAGATCTCCCTAGTGTAAACTCGCCATAAGATTGGACCCCACCAGTGGTAATCCAACTTGGAAATCGTCGTTTGATTTTTCTGCTCGTTTTTCGCGTTGTTCGTATCGTGTGTTCTTCTTTCCGCGTCATAAATTGGACGCCTCGCGTAGTGTGCGATGAGCAAGAAGAAGAAGAAGGCAGGCTCGAGCCCTGTAAAAAACGAACGCATTGCCAGGGGCAATAAAATTTCGAGGTAAGCGTCATGTAATGATGCACGCGGTGTTGGTGCAGTGAAAAGCGCTCGCACTGAACCAAGCCTTCGCAAATGTGACACCGCACCGAACAACTGCGAAGTAGGCGATTTCGGCGCGTCGGTCGAAAATGTAAACGCCCAGGCAGCAACCAAAATCAAGCTCCCCCCGCTGGTGGTGAAGGCGGTCGCTCTTGACAAACTCATCAGCGAATTCGCATCGATGGGTGTTACAGCAGAGTACAAGCTGTGTGGCATAATTCAGTCTTTTTCCAAGCAGTTAACATTGTTTATTTTCCGTCTTCATAAGGGCTTCGTTGGTGCCTTTGACAATGCATCAATGCATTAAACTGACGTTATGGCGAAGCAGACGTTAAGGTTGTGCACCAAAAAATTATTTGCGAATACCAAGCATCTTGAATGTCTTACTGGAATGTTATAAGTTATTTCGGTTCGCGTGCCAGTCGCAAAACTGCCTTCAACTAGGATTGCATTTGCGCTAATATTGATCATAATGAAGCATTGCTACTGTTTTCGAGGTTATTATTAACAAAGAGAGTTTATTTCTCTTGTTTAGTCATCAAGAAAGTAAATGTTCTGGAATTTTGTATGTGATTAGGTTTTGCTTGCCAGTAGCAAAACTTCCTCCACTAAGGGTGACAGCTGCGGTTCTCTCGAGCATGAGAAAGTAATGCAACTCTTTTCGAGGCCAGTAATATTAACAGACGCGTTTCTTTTGAGAATAGCGCAAAATGATGAGAAATGTTTTTATTGCTAGTAGTTTCAAGCCACCAATGTATGCATGCTATGGTGAACGCTTATTTGGCGCTTGGTTTACGCTTAGTTTGTACGAACGATATCTAGAAGTGCGTTTCTTTAGAGGCAATACTAAATAACATGTAGCATGATATTTGATACTTGCAAGTGTTGTCATTGTTGTTTACATGCGGTGCCAAGGATATATTGATGTAGTTATGAAATATGGAATAATGGTGCTGGTGCAACATGTATATAATGTAGCCGAGTCTATGTCAATTTCGAAAAAGGCCACCAGAATAGCCTTCGAGGTAAATTTTCAATGCATTGACATGAAATAAATTGTGACATACGATTGTTTTGCGAGGGCAAGAATGAATCATCAATCAATTATCGTAAACTGATTCTACAATGAAAAAATCATTTCAAAGATTATTCTACTGAGCAGTTGGCTTTAAAATTTCACAGCATTATAGAATAATATCCGAAGGTATAAACAAGCGACTTATATAAAGTAACAGCGTAGTTCTACGTCAACAATGCGGTCGTATCTTGGACACAACCTCCTATAATTTTTTTCCTCTTCTCGAGCTAGGCTTGGAAGGCTCCTTGCAGACTCCGATACATAAAGATCGTGTGTGTGTGTGAGTGTACGGCTCAGCCTTGAAATGAAAACCAAAATGTGGAAAAAGAGAAGAATCATGTTTAGGAGCAAGAGTAGTGTCCCCCGCGGATTGGGCAGGGGCAGGGGCAGGATAGAGAAAAGGGCCGCGGATATGTAGTGTGTTCCGGCGCGAAGGGTAATATATCAAAACACAATCGAGTGGGGGAGGGGGTTTGCGGAGACGCAATTCCGCAGTTTCTCGCTAGTCGAATGTTCTTCTGGATGGGGAATTAAGGGTTTTTCGGTTGCCAGCGATTCATTTCGAATATGCGCCTATTGAAAAAATGGGAAGTGAAAGTCGCCGGTAACTGCGATGAATGGACAGAACTTTTTTTCACTGTTCGCTTATCCAACATTACTTTGATTTATGGTACGCATACAGTGCCAAAAGAAGACTGAAAAGTACTGAAACCATATTCCCAAAACTAACATATATAACTCTGTTTTTGAAGATTCTCACTGATATTTCGAGGATTAATCGACTAAATTGTATAAAAAACTTGTTTGTAAATGTCACTTCTATGTACCAATTATGGTAATAGTGTTCCTTGAGTTTCGTCATAAGTGTACCCTAGAATGCCTCTGAAAATTCCCACAAAAAACTACCCTATGCAAAATTTCAGCTCAACCGGAATTCATTTACTAGTGTCACACAGCCGTCAAAGATTGAGTTTTTTTTTTTGTAAACTGAAAAACCACCCAAGGCCAGAGTTGCCAACCTCCCAGTTTTTCCTGTATATCGCCAGTTTTTTCTTCGAGAATGCCAGCGAAACAGCCAAAGGCCAGAAATCTTCAGTTTTTTCAAATTTTCACAGTTTTATCCAGCTTTTTTTTTCGGCATTTTCAAGTTTTTACTCTCTAAAACTATATCCTTTTCTTCCAGTTGTGAGAATCCTACTCCGCTTCACTCACATCGAAGCCATTTAATGACGACTATCGTCTTTATCTATATTTTTATATTCCTAACGGGTGTTAAATAAAAAATGAGAATTTTTTCAATCACATATAAAAAAAAATATTTTTTTTCATCGATTTCAGTATGTTTTATTAATAACATAATGTATTTTCTTCAAAAAAATGTCAGTGATATTTGAGTAAGGGCCGTGGTCTGCTGTTCGATGCAACTTTGTCGCGATTCTCTCACAATAACTATGTACGGCACTTACGTCCATTTTCCGGATACGATTCCGGATTCTTGTAGTCAGTTGCTTCGTGTCCTTGGCCCTCCAATTGTTTTTATACACTAGGGCACTGAGTGAGCCAAAGAAATCCACTATTGGGCGGCACTGGGGCAAGTTTGGTGGGTTACGATCTTTCGGCACGAACGGTATCTTTTTCTCCTCAAGATACGCCAGCGCCTTCTTGGCGTAATGGGAAGACGCCTTGTCCGGCCAGAAGACGTACTTCCCATCCGCGTGATGCTCGTTCAGGAACGGCAGCAGGATTTTAGCGAGGCACTCTTCTCGATAGATTTGTTGGTAGATTGCCAGACCGCTCGGCTTAAACCAAGGCTTTGAAATGCCCCGGTCGGAAATGGCGATGTACAACATAACCTTTTTTTCAAACATGTGCTTGAACTTGTATTTCACTTCAGGCGGTGTGGATGACTTGTCGCTGGAGTAGTAATTATCATTTCCTGGAATATGCGTTTTGGACAGCGGAAAATAGCTTCCGTCGTCCAGAACGAAAGACGTCCCGCGGTATTTTTTGGTCATCCACCGACACTGTGATTTAACCGTCTCAATCTGCTCCTCCGTGTACTCCGGCGAGCTCGTCTTCTTCCTGCAGACGATTCCTTCCATCTTGAGGGTCCGATGGATCAATACGTGGGAGCAGCCATATTCCCGACCGGCGTCACGCAGGCTGGTTGCGTCCTTGTTGTCAAACAGCTTCTTTAACGATGTCTTCCTCTGCTTCGTCATTATCGTCACCGGACGACCACTTCCGACCTTCCGCTCTACGTTCAGGGAACCCAGGATACGATATACCGTACTGACAGGTACATTTTCTTCCTTAAAATGTGCCACCGTGAACTTTTTTCCTTGCTGGAAATGCGTTTCGTAGAACCGTACAATGCGTTCGCGGAGCACGTGCTGTTTCGACGCCATCTTTGCTTTGACTAAATTCAAACTAGCAAAACCAAATACGCCTACTGTTTCTAGGGAGCCCAAAGAGAAATTTTCTTGGAGAAAGAAAATTTTACGCTCTTTATTTGAGTTACTGAATAGTATTGAAAAAATTCTTATTTAATACCCGTTAGTATAAGTACACAGAAGTACGGTACGGTGTTTTCTCACTAATTTGCCTCTCTTTTATTGATATTCAGTTCAATCAGCAACATTATTTTTTGTGCTCCCTTGGCCGAGTGGTTAGCGTCATAACTAACATGCCGGGTGTTCGGGTTCGATTCCCGTTCTGGTCGGGGGAATTTTTCGTCAAAGAAATTTCCTCCGACTTGCACTGTGATCACGCGTATTCTAGAACTTGCCACTCAGAATGCATTCAAGGCGTGTTATTTGGCATAGAAATCTCAACTAAGTACTAATAAAAATGACGCAAGTAATACTACGTTGAGACGGCGAAGTTCCTCTAGGAACGTTAGTGCCATTGAAGAAGAAGAAGAAGCAACATTATTTCAGTTTGGATAATGTTTATATAAGTGCTGCTATCGAAATGTTGATCAATGAATATTTTTCAGTATGTAATACATGATCGGTACCGAGAAGTCATTAAGAGCGTATCTAAGGAAAGACTGCCCAGGTCGATCTATGACAGTTTGAATGATCCTACGACGATTATTTATTTAACTGTCTTATCTTATGCTCTAAGCATGGTGAACAATATCACAAGATTATTTCAAAGCGGAAGTCCGGAACTATTTACTTTGCGTTCGAGCATTTCAAGATTATTCAGGACACTTTTAGATAACTTTTTTGAGACAGACTATATGAAAAATGCATCCAATGTATCCAATGTATCCAATCTGAACAACGCGCAGTTCGATCAGCAAAATTATGTCAGTTTGTATAACGTTTATGTCGGTGCTGCGACTGAAATGTTGATCAATGCATATTTTTCCGCATGTAAAATTTCAGAAAACGGCGTAGTGGTATTCAAGACCGGTTCGATAAGTTTTTACATTGCAATATGCAATCAAGTTCTTAAATGATTTGGGTTCAATGATCCTTTGATTATCAACATGACGAATATAAATCCAACTAAAGTCATAGAAAGGAAGCATATGTCAATTCTTCAAAGTCTTCCAATTATTTCCGATCGAAATTAAATTCGATAACGAGTTTAGGGAGTTCCGAAACCTGGATTTTACTGACGTCACTGTGAACGAACGCACGTCACTGTGAACGAACGCACCGCCTGAAGTGAAATACAAGTTCAAGCACAAGTTTGAAAAAAAAGGTTATGTTGTACACCGTCATTTCCGACCGGGGCATTTCAAAGCCTTGGTTTAAGCCGAGCGGTCTGGCAATCAACCAACAAATCTATCGAGAAGAGTGCCTCGCTAAAATACTGCTGCCGTTCCTGAACGAGCATCACGCGGATGGGAAGTACGTCTTCTGGCCGGACAAGGCGTCTTCCCATTACGCCAAGAAGACGCTGGCGTATCTTGAGGAGAAAAAGATACTGTTCGTGCCGAAAGATCGTAACCCAACAAACTTGCCCCAGTGCCGCCCAATAGAGGATTTCTTTGGCTCACTCAGTGCCCTAGTGTATAAAAACAATTGGAGGGCCAAGGACACGAAGCAACTGACTACAAGAATACGGAATTGTATCCGGAAAATGGACGTAAGTGCCGTACAACGTTCATGTGAGAGCATCGCGACAAAGTTGCGTCGAACAGCAGACCACGGCCCTTACTTCTTCTTCTTTCTTTGTTTTTAAGAGGCTTTAAACTTTGCAGTTCATTCGCCTCTAAGTCGGCACTTACTCAAACATTCACTGACATTTTTTTGAAGAAAATACATTATGTTATTGATAAAAAATACTGAAATCGTTGAAAAAAAAATATTTTTTTTATATGTGATTGAAAAAATTCTCATTTTTTATTTAACACCCATTAGATAAGGTTCCTTGCAAAAATAACTTTTTCAACACGATGTGTTTCAGATCAACATGTACATCGTTCCTAGTGTCACAAGAAGCATCCGACCAAGCTTGGAAAAAGATCTAAGATAGAATTCGCAAAACCGCCAGCCTGGCAACACTGGCTCCACATCCCCTTGTTGGGTATGTAAAACGTGTCGGCGTCTTCTCGCTGCTGCTGCTGCTGCTGCTGCCGGCACCATTTCCATCCGCTGCTGACTGACTCGTTGACTAGTAGCAGGAGCAGCAGCGGTAGGTTCGCATATGGTTTGATTAAAATATCTTGGACGATTGGAATTGGACCATCACACATACTGACATATCCATACAAACACACACACGCAATGGATGATGTTGGAACAGTGGGGAACTGGTCGTCTTTTTTTTGTAATACTGCGGGAAACCACATTTTTCTTCGTCCCATCCTTGGGTCCGCTTTTACATATGTCGTCCCATTCCCATTCCATTTGGTATCACTTTTTTTTCTTCTCCTGAAAGCGGTTTCGTCACACCGAGTCGGAACGCCGCCCAGTGCCGCATCAGAATTGTGGCAGCAGCAACAGCAGCAGTGGAAGCAGCCCTGCAGAATCGACTTTAGGGAATTGCTAAACGGGAAATATATTGAAAAATGTTAGATTTCTTTGCCGGGTTGGAGTCGGTTCCGCTGCAGTGAGCTTAAGCAGCATGCACATGGCTGAGCCCGAGAGAGCTGCGATGCAGTTGGTGGGAGAAAAAGGACAAATTTAATTTGAAAGATTTATGAACAGTGAAAACGAAGAAAAAACCAATACCAGTTGGGGCATGACTAACTAGTTGGCGTTTGGACTGAGGCAGATTGAATCTCGTTTTTTTCTTCTTAACAATGTGGTTGTGAATTTTTAGACAGTCTCCCGTTGATCATCGGAGCATACAAATGTTGGTGCAGCATGGTATCGAATCTTTCCCAACGGTAATTATTTACACCTGATTATATTTACACCGCGTATGACCACCGGAGATACGCGGATATCCGCCCGAAGGGACAATCAGTGGGCATATTCCGGTGGGATCGATTGTATCGATGCCAAACTGCTCTAATGCCAACCACGGGCCAATCCCCCTTTTCCACATCAATAAAGCAAAACAATCCCACAGCCACAGGGCTAAACAACAAACGCATCACACGGCGGACAGCCAGGAAGCCACCAATCGGCCGGTGAAACACATAAAAGTGGTCACCACACGCCGCCACGTCATCTCCGGGGTCGAATCTCGATTGTAATTAATGTAAAGCATCACTAGCAATTATCGTTATTAATATTATTGTACGTATATAGGCATAAATATTTGGGCAATAATATTGCATGTGTGTTTTGATATAATTATACAAAGCCTCGGAGCTGTCATTATCCAAATAAAACAATATATCCGAGCATCGGGTGATTTTACGCGTTTGTGCTGCTCTCCATACGTGTGTGTGTGTGTGTGTGTGTGTGTGTGTGTGTGTGTATGTGTGTGTGTGTGTGAATGCAATGGTTTCACAGAACCATCCGCAGTTCAATCGGTTATGGTGCTTTTGTCTGGGACCGACCGTGTTCACCCGAATCAATATTCAACGATCCCTACCTGATCTCTCCCCGCCCTCGCCGACTCGCCATCTCGCCATCGCTGAAATGGGACATAAAAAGATATTAATATAAATTTGCAAAAGGCCTTCCCGTCGAGCCTGGGTCGAGGCGGCCCAAACACGGGGCCGCAGTTTAAAACGACGCATCGATTACTGTTCCGTGGATTCGAAGTTGGTTCCTGTTGTGCGTGGCGGGCCAAGGTTTACCAAGGAAGTCTGAATCGGAACAATTCTTGTTCGTGAAAAACCAATGTTGTTAACACGTTTTTGTACTGTCTATCATTCCTCTTGTATTTCTTGCAATTTATCGATTTTCTTCCATGAAACTGTTTATCTTTTAAGAACCGAAATGGAACAAACCAATTTCTGATGCCTTATTTTTATTTTTTATGTTTTATCTTCGCTTGTTCCACGTCTGTATATTTCAACCACATTTTAGTGCCAATCCCCGACACCAGGGAGGCGATCCCAACAGACTGGGCCGAGGCAACAGCTTACTTCCCTACCGAAAGAGGACGTAACCAAAGATTTTTCGCCTCACAAAATCCCAACGACGCCAGCTGAGATTGAACCCAGGCCGACCGGGTTGTGGGTCTGTTACGCTTACCACAAAACCACTGGCGCCGCCATTATACCTTATTTTGCACATATCGAGGGCTTCTTGCTTTTATCGAAACAATTTGTAAACTCTACCAGAAATATTGGAAAAAGTTGCAACTATGGACAATATTTTGAATAACTCATTCGTAATTATTCGTAATTATTATAAAAGTCCAATTTTCATTAAAAAAAACAGTTAGAATGTCGTTGCACACAAAATACGTAATTTTAACGCTTAGCTTCATGCCGGTTCAGGAGCTATCTGATAGAAAAAAGGTGAGAAACGTTGCCTTACCCGCTTTATAGCTCAAAGATTTCCACTATAAAGCTTCGACTTTAATAATAATTACAAATAATTACGAATTAATTATTCAAAATATTGTCCATAGTTACAACTATTTCCAATATTTCTGGTAGTGTTTGAATACCATTACGGTGAACGCGAAGACTTTAGCCTTTTTTTAGGCTATCCACGAATCACCCGATTTTTTATGAGAGCTCCGCGTTCGATTCTCGTTGTGGTCAGATTTCGCAGAACATGTCCCGATTTTGAGATGCTTTTGTGGCGTCCAGATTAATATTTCTTACTCTAGCTCCTGTCCTCATTTTTATAATAAATTAAGTTTTGTTGACGAATCATGATAAATAATTTTTTTTTTGTATTTCATTTTTGTGTGAAATTTTTTTGACGTAGGATTGCATTTTTCGGGAACATATTGGAGTAAAAATTGAAAACGAAAAATCTGCCGCATAGCGAAAGCTTATTCCTCAGTTATTTGCTGATGGAATTACGAAATATTTGCCTCAATCGATTTAGGCACTTCCTAATAATTTAATACAATGAAGAAAAACATATATTTCATGAAGCTAGCCATCGAAAAATTGAAAAATGTCAAGCAATACCTGCACGAATATCCTGCATTCTGATTGGTCAATTGGCACAAGCAATCTCTTCCAGTTGTTCATTCAATACTAATACGGAACCGTGCAATGCCGTGTATGCATTTAGTTTGATTTTCTGGAATTTTGGAATTTTTTCAAACATATCCAGCATCAATATGCAATAATAGCTCAACCTAATCCTACATCATACAGTTGCATGTTTCACGAGATCTCCCATCAGTTTTCATTCATGGTTTCCGTTTAACCAGTTATTTTCGGTTTTGTCTCGATAATCCAAGTTGATTTTTAAATGACTAAACCGAAGCGTCAATTGCGCCAGAAGAATTTTTATCTCACAAAAAGACTTAATGATTATGAGAGTAAGTGCTGCGTATGTGATTGATAAATGTTGGTGGGCAATAGACGGATTTCGCGCCAACTCGTCTATGGGATTGGCATGACCCTCTCAGAACTTAATGAAACATTCTGGGCTTGAAGACCTTACCTAGTTAAGCAGCTTGGCATACTTAGTTTTCCGAAAATTTATCTAGACTAACTAATATGGAAAGGGCTAAATTTTTTTGACCATTTTTTATAAATTTTTTCTACTCGAAAATGGTAAGTCCTGCAAAAATGTGATATATGGAAGAATTTTAGGAAAAAAACTTCAATTTTCAGAAAAAAATACTGAAATTTTTTTTTTGAAATCCTACACTGAAAAAAAAATCGATTTCAAAAACTAAAAGTCGATTTTCTCAAAATGGTCATCTCAGATTTTGATGCAATGTTAGATAAATGGAAGATAAATATGTACCCTACAACTCTTCCATACATCGCAAATTGTGCATATTTAAGGCAAAAAAGTTTTCTAACAAAAACTTTTTCAATATTTAATTTTTTTTTTTATCTTCGCTTATTTTTCGTCGGCCTATTTCCGCCACTTCAGTGCCAATCACCGACATCAGGGAGGCGACTTCACCTGTTCCTAGCTATCAGACTCAACAACTCATGAGCCGGGCCAACTTCTTTTACTTCCCCTCCGAAGGAAGACGTAACCAGAGATTTTTCGCCTCAGAAAATCTCAACGAAGCCAGCTGGGATTGAACCCAGGCCGATCGGATTGTGAGGCTGTTACGCTAACCACACAACCACTGGCGCCGTCAATATTTTATTAAAATTAGTTTTTTTTTTCAGTGCAGAAAGCCAACCCAAAATAAAAAAAAATAATAATAATAAAATTTTTAAATGAGTGTTTTAGAGGTTTTTACTTCAAATTAAATGTAATAAAACCTATGACATTTTTTGACATTAAATTCATTTTTATTCATCTGATCTTATACCATGTACATGTGAACTTATATTCTAAGAGATACAATCATCATATCTTTCCTATTTTTCCTTTTTATCTAACATTTTGAAGATTTTGGAATCATCTACCGAATTTGAAAACCTTTTAACTGCGATTTTATTTTCATCTACAGGAATGAAGCAATGAAATTGTTGTGTTCCCGATATTGTTTTCCGGTGGTTGAATAATACCTCAATCTCACTTGCCCTTTTTTGTATGCTCATCTTTGGATACGTAACAGAATTTCGTTTTCGTGATACATTTGTCATTTTGTTTAATTGTTGGATTGTGTTTCAAAAATCATCAATTCACGAAGAAACAATTCTTCTATTGGAGGACAGCGGAAAAGAAGAAATTGTTTTTCAACAATGGCTGAATTTGTGATTTTTCAGAGAATTATTCATTCATAATTCCAAATGTGGCACAGGGTTATCACTGGAATACTTGCAAGCAACTATTCACCCATCCGAAATATACTAGAAAAAATATGGTAAACTAAAAAACGTAAGCTTTATAGTTATTTCGGAAGTTTTAACACACGACACTGTGGCAGTGCAGTTGTTTATAGAAAAATTGATAGAATTTGTCTGAAAAATAATCGATTTTACTAAAATAACTTTCATGTCGGATGTAGCAGCAGCACATTACAAAAACAAAACAAAAATTCGCTAGTCTGCGTAATTTCAAAAAAGGTTTACGGACTACAAGCAGAATGGCATTTATTTGACACCTCCCAAGGGAAATGACTCTGTGATGCAATAGGAGGGACTCTGAAACGAATGGTAAAGAGAGCAAGTCTTGCCCAAGGTTACAGAAATACAATCCAAACAGCACTAGAGCTTCATGATTGGGCAGTTAAACAAAATGACAAATGTGTCACGAAATAAAATTTCTGTTACGTATCCAAAGAACAGTATACAGAAAAGGGCAAGTGAGCTTGAGGAACTATTCAATCACGCGAAAACAATATCGGGAACACAAAAATTTCATCGCTTTATTGCTGTAGATGAAAATTAAATCGCAGTTAAAGTTTTCAAATTCAGTAGATAATCCCAAAATCTTCAAAATTTTAGATAAAAAGAAAAAAATAGGAAAGATATGATGATTGCATCTCTTAGAATATAAGTTTACATGTACATGGTATAAGATCAGATGAATAAAAATGAATTTAATGTCATAAGATTTATTACATTTGGTTGGAAATAAAGACCTCTAAAACACTTGTTTAAAATTTTTATTATTATTATTTATTTTTTTATTTTGGGCTTTCTGCACTGAAAAAATAAATAAACTAGTTTCAATAAAATATTGAAAAGGTTTTTGTTAGAAAAACTTTTGTTGCCGGACGAATTTCAGGAGAACGATGAGGTGAAACCTCTTTTTAGCTACGTATATAGTAACACAGCTTTAAGCTAGAATTTATTAATTTTTAGATTAATGAACAATTCTTCATATATTAATAATTCTTACATTTGGTTTTCTTCTGTCTCTTTCCTCAATTCCTCCGGTTTCTACTTATTTTCTCGTTATCTGCTTCAACTCTTTGATTCAATAACTTTCATAAACTTTCTACTTTCTTCAAACTATGGCTTTCCTTTTAGTTTCAATTTTCAATTACTTCAATTCACTCTATCAATCTATTGTTTGTTTTAATTCTCTTCATACTTAATTTTCATCTGACGTTTCTCCTGGTAAACATTACACTTTCATTTGTGAAGGACGTAATCGGGACTCACTTGGTAACCGGTGGTAACGGCACAGTGGGTGCGGCAACAACTTTTTTGCCTTAAATATGCACATTTGTATGTTGTATGGAAGAGTTGTAGGACACATATTTATCTACCATTTCATCAAAATCTGAGATGACCATTTTGAGAAAATCGACTTTTAGTTTTTAAAATCGTTTTTTTCAGTGTAGGATTTAAAAAAATATTTTTTCAGTATTTTTTCTCGTGAGCGTTCCCTAATGTTTTAATCCGCACAAAAATTGATCCCAATCACTGTGTTTAATCTTATCGCGCCTTGTCTCATTCGTATTCATGTCGAACTAAAGGTCGTCTTCATTATCAATTCATTAATGTTCCTACATGATGAACTATAATCCTTGTATTTGCGCTGAACTACTGACATCATTAAAAAGTTTCACCTTTCTATCGCGTTTGTCACTTGCCTCCACGTTCGAGAGTCCAACATCTAGGTGAATTATGCGCTCGACGATAAAACTGAAGTTTAATTAGCATTTATATCTGTTATATAAATTTGCATGATGAATCCCAAGTATCGAACTATTCCGCAGTTACACCCGGAATCATCACTGGAATAATCGTCCGGCGCACTGATGCATTTGTGGGTTGTTGTCCGGCTGTTTTCATAATAGTCTCTGGGTCTGTGGGCATCGTTACCAGAAACACCACAGATGAGAGAAAAGTATGTGAGCTGAATCGTTTCAACACCTATCAATACCACAATTGATAACGTTCAATGAGTTCCGTGAGATTTATTTGAACATCATAGTTGTTTTTCCTGTGCCTGCTTATGGTTGAGTGACTCAATACATATTCTATTCAGTTGATAAACTGGAGATATCAGTCTAGATAGAGTTTGCCATTTTCGAATCGAAGAAATGAAAATGATTTTTTCATAGTTTCTTTTACTTCAGCCAGATTCATTTTCGATCGATCCATTTCAGTGAGTACGTTTGGAAGACAACAATGAAACTTCCATTGGAGCATAAACTGTTCGAATAAATGAATGGTTCCATTCTCTCTGAAATGAGTTTGAAAACATCGCATTAGGGTGAGCCATAAATTGAAGGAACGTGAAGCAGAAGAAGTGTGCACGAAGGAGAAGAGATGTTTTATTTATTGAGCGTGAAAAGAGAGTAGCAATATATTATGCCGCCATAAACAAGGTGCTACCTGAAATGCAGTAGAATCATTATTAAGTGACAATTTGTGAGAATGAGATTTGCATTGTAAGGCCTGAGTCTAGCTTTGAATATTATTAAATTTGTTCTGAATACAATGGAAAAGATCAACTCAACAATACAAATGTGAGCATAAGCGTTACGAGCAATTCCGAATGAAATCGACAAATAACGAAACGTTTGGGTTGGAGGAAATATAAGTTTTCCACAGCAATTGGGATTTTTTTGACTCAAGTGTAATTTTTGAAAAGGGCGTATCGATTTTAGTAACAGAAATTTTTGATAATTTATATCTCAAAAACTATGAGTCCTACCGAAATAGTGTCTTAGAAAGAGTTATAGAGTATTGATTTTAAAACGTGAAAAATATACCCTGAGAAAAAGAATTGTACTTTTTTTTATTTACGAAAAAAAAACTTTAATTAGCAATATTACATATTTTAGCAAAAATATATATTTTAGTATTTTGTTATATATATAAAAAGAAATCATAACGAATTTCATGCCAACTCGTCTTAGAAATTGGCAGCACCATCTCAGATAGCAGTGAAACGTTGTGGGTGTAAAGACATGGGTCATTTTTCAAAAAATAATTAGACTACTTTTTGGAAAAAGCCAATTTTTTTCTTATTATAACTTCTTCTTCTTCTTCTTCTTCTTCTTCTTCAATGACACTAACGTTCCTAGAGGAACTTCGCCGTCTCAACGTAGTATTACTTGCGTCATTTTTATTTGTACTTAGTTGAGATTTCTATGCCAAATAACACGCCTTGAATGCATTCTGAGTGGCAAGCTCTAGAATACGCGTGATCACAGTACAAGTCGGAGGAAATTTCTTTGACGAAAAATTCCCCCGACCAGAACGGGAATCGAACCCGAACACCCGGCATGTTAGTTATGACGCTAACCACTCGGCCAAGGGAGCATTATAACATAAAAACTATAAATTAAAAAATTATAACTTGAAAACTATGATACCTACAAAATTCTTGTCAAAGGATGAAACGTAGGGAATTGTAGGAAATTAAAAATTATCAAAGATTATTTTTTGGAAAAATATTAAAATTCAAATTCATTTTTTCTCGAAAAAATATGCTTTTAAAATTCTGAAAAAAATGGATATAAAAAGCCCTTGAAATTTTCAAACAAGTTTTTCATACATCGGCACATTTACATGGAAAAAAATTTAGAACAACAACTTTTTAATGTTTTTCTTTGAAAAAATGCTATTAATGTTTTATTCGATACATTTTTATGTATAAATTATCGCAATTTGCATGATCTGCTAACTTTTCTCTATTTAGAAACATGTCAAACGTGAGAGTTTGCACACAAAAATGTTACGAGCACAACATTATTTTTTTTCACGAGTCTTCATACAAAAATGACTTATATTCCAAAAACTATAACAGACAGAATGTTGACGTCTTCGACAAAAGTTCATATTTTAATAAGATCTAAGACTTTGTCGAATGCAATATATCGCTATCTTGACTTTAAACAAGATTAGGATTAGTTATATTTTTTTCGAAGAAAACATAAAATGGTTGTTGTTCGAAAAACTTTTTCCCTGTAAAAGTGCCTATCTTACAATTGACAAGTCGTCAATTGTTGGAAATTTAAAGGGCTCTTCATATATATATTTTTGGGAATTAAAAAAAAATACGTTTTTGAGAAAAATGAATTTTAGTTTTTAAAATAATGTTTTTGTCAGCAAAATTTTTTTTACCAAAAATGTTTGGTATTTTTTTGTGAAAATTTAAACAATTTCCTAGATTTTATCCTTTGGCATGAATTTTGTAGGTATCATAGTTAATATGTTATAAATTTTCGTAAAAAATTAAGAAAAAAAATTTGGCTTTTTCCAAAAAGTAGTCTAATTATTTTTCGAATATTTCAAGTTTGCAAAGTTGCTTAAATGACCCATGTCTTTACACCCACAACGTTTCACTGCTATCTGAAATGGTGCTGCCAACGGCCAGTCGAGTTGGCATGAAATTCGTCTCATGTAGAAAATTTAAAAAATTAGTCCAAGATGGTAAGACTATTTTTGACGAACTTTTTGGAACATCGAATTTTTGTGAATTTTCGAAACTTCGAATGTTTGTATGGTAATAATCATTTTCAGGCACAAGTTATGAATCCTAATGAGATTTAAAATAAGTAAAGCTTTCATAAATCTCCTTTTGAATTTAACCATTCTCGAGATGATTGATAAAACATTTCTAATTTATTGTCTTTTTATTTTTTTTTTTGTTCTAAACTTATAGGGTAAGTGATCTTGGTTTGTCCAATTTGGGGTGTTTTTACGCAACTAGTAAATGCAAATCGATTTTTCTTCATGAAAATCACACATAATCGATACGAGTTTGGGTTTGCTGAAAAGCCCCAAGTCTCTAGTTGCTAATACTACCATAAGGTGTTGAAATTATTCAAATTTTTATGTTTTTTAACGATTTTCCTTAAAGAAGAATTATGATCATGGTTTGACCACCTCTGATCATGGTTTGCCCAAAAAAATGATCATGGTTTGTCCGGTTTTAGAAATCTCCATTTTTGAATGAAAACATTCGAATTCACAATTAGATGTTGCATTTATCATTGTTTGAGTTTACTGTCATCATATTGATTCAGTCATAATTTAGGCTTTCTTCAGAATATTGCCTTTCCTGGGCATTTTAGAAGTGTTCACCTCAACACAATCAACACAGAAAAACCATACTTCTGCTATGCGCGAAGCTCACCATAAACAAACATAAACAAACTACGCCAAGCGGTTGCCATAGAAATCATGTGGACAAAACAGCATTATTGAATTGGACAACTCATGATCAGAATTGAGTTCATCAAAATGCGTTAATTTAATGGTTTAGCTATGTAAATCCGATACAAATGGTGAGCAAGCATGATGTTTACAATATTTATAAGTGTTGTAATCCAGAAATGGTCTGAATACGTGCCAAATAATCATCTGGTGATCGATTAAAAGTTAGCTCGAATGAGGGGCGCATTGACACAAATAGAAGGTGTATTTTATATTAAAGGAAATCATGTGATTTCGTAAAAATATACTATCAAACTACTATAAATCATGTAAAAGGCAATTTCATTTATATGTTTCGAAACATTCGTAGGCCTTATTTGACACAGGAGCGCTGAATTAGAGCATTCAAAAAAGTGGGCAAACCATGATCATATTTTCGACTGGACAAACCAAGATCATTTACCCTATATGTATTTTTATTTTTTAATTGTTTCGTATAAAATAGATGTCATGTAGACAATTTAAAAAATGAGTCCAGGAAGGTAAAACTATTTTTGACAAACTTTGTGAAACATCGAATTTTTATGGATTTTCGAAACTTCGAATTTTTGTATGTAAACAACCATTTTTAGCCAGAAATTATGAACCCACATGTCTTCAAATGTTGTTCAACGTAACTCCTAAACATATATGTTTACCATAATGATGTATTTGGAAAAGTTGTTGAAAATTATAAGCAAATTCATAAAATTAAATGATCATGGCGGTATAACACGACAAACGTATTAAAATAGCCTATTTACTATAAAAAAAGACAATAAATTAGAAATATTTTTCCAAATATCTCGAGAATGATTGCATTTAGAAGGTTTTCAATCACACCAGGATTCATAATTTGTGCTTCCAACCCAAACGGAATACAAACTTTCATTCGAGTCGAAAATAAATGTTTTTAAAATCTGCATTCTTAGGACGATTTCATTTGGAATTACGGTAGTAGTCTCCAATGAAATAGTTCAGAAATTATGAAAAGTTTCTTCTCATACAAGGTGGGCTTTATACTTTTAAATTGAATATATACATACGAAGATCACATCAATAACTATAGTAATTGAAAAGGTTTTTTTTTCGAATCAGTTGTAAATCATATGTCTCATGAATTTGCCTCTTTCCCAAGCCCTTTTACGCACATTTTTGTGAAAATTAAAATCAATGAATGTCTCTGGAAAAAAAGTTTCCCGTTTCATTATGGCCATAAATAAATACATTGTAGTGTTCCGGGACGGCATTCCCGGTACCCCAATATCATCAAGCTTCCTGCTCTATTATTCAGTTCATTCCTGAATTTTCATCTCCACAACCGCCTCGACGCAGCATCATCCAGAGCCCGGATCAAAAATACGACCTCACTCACAAATCATATCTCATTCGCAACCCCGCTGCAGTCAGAGATCATTCCCAAAATCCCAAAAGTACCCTCCGCATACACCACTCTTTTTTTTTTATTTAATTCTCTTCCCCACCCCCTCCCAATATTCTATCCACCCATCAAACCGGGAGCCCAAAGTTGACATCCGTCGATCCACATGGCGAAACGACTGAAACGTGACCCTTTGGCGTTTCCATACCCCGAAAAGCCCAAATTGATACCATTGTTGTTGACGCAGCCATTTCAACACGCGACTTACTTTTCCGCCATAATACATGTCGCTTAATGTCATCACTTAATATCCCAGTGGAAGTGGCGGCCGGGGAAATCTCTGGGAGGGACGCAACACCCAGAAAAAAAAGTACGTCATCTCTATCTGGGGACTTTAATTATTCACAATGGCACACAAACACAAAAATGAGAACCGAATACCGAACGAGAATTGCTAATGTGTCGAGAAAACGAATACGGGCTCCTCTTGCATCCCCATTCTTCCCGACGTGATTTCCCGGGGAATTACTTAGCTTGGGTCGGTGGATTTTGAAGAAGCGCTCGAGAGAAGGGCGCGAACCTTCTTTGCTGGGAAGTTTTCCAATCGTGGCAATATTTTTGACGTTTGACATGGCGATCCTTGATTAGAGTGGTGTGTGCGTTGTTGTCACATGGGACAGAGTGGTAGGCGGGCCTTTATGAATATTTCCACATCTTGTCGTAATGAAGACACGCGATACACGAAATGAAATATACAAGTGGTGTTTTGTGTCGCAGGCGAATCTGGCGGTGGAATTTCCTTAATGAGGAATGTTACCGAGCATAAAAGTGGTGAAGTGAGCAAGGAAAACAGGAAAAAAAACATGAAAAGGTAACATCACAGGAAGTCAACGGAACCGAGGAATGTAACTCAACGCGAACGAAGAGGGGCTTGCGGGTGGTGGAAAAAACAACATGAGAACATAAGAAACTTGGATGATATTGGATCTGTTCAACACTCGTTCTGTCTTTTGTTTTTTCTACTCTCGCTACTGCGAGAAGGTCTGCTCTCTCTCCACTGAGTTGTGAAATTCAAATAATTACATTCATTTGCTTCACTTGCTTTGATGACTGCTCGGGTGTTAGCTAGAGTTTCATTTCGCAGGATTCCCAGAACCAACTCCTTTGTGGACTAATGCTGAACCACGGTCGACGCCCGGTAGTGTAAGCCCTGTTCAAATCATCCTTTCCCCACCACTAACCCAAACCCAGACGATTAACCAGGTTGCTTGCTGCGTTTTAGGTCCTGTGCGGAACAGAAACGAAGGAAACATGAAACCACTTCAATCTGCCGGAGGAGACCAGCAGCAGCAGCGAATACGAGAAGCGAAAGTACATCTTTCTAAATGCTAAACAATTTCCAGTTCAAAATCGCGCTCCAGAGACACAAAAATGAACATTTTAGGATGATAATTAAAAACATTAACCGTTTTTATGCTCACGCTCTGTCCCTCTCCCCTCAGTTTCCCCTATACCGCGTTTTTCGTAGTCCTGAAGAGTTTGGCAAATGGAGGTTTTTTGAGCCGGAAAATTACTGCCGCCGCCAGCGTTTCTTTTTCGTGCTTGAGCTCCTCGGTGTCTGTAAGGAACCCACGGAGTTAGTGGAAGAAGAGGACTTTTAGAACAACTATGCAAATGTTAGTGCTCTCATTGCTTGTAGTACAGCAATTCCTTAGCTGGCGTTTCACAGAAACTTATCAGACTTCTCCGTCTGTCTTCCACCAGCAGCATCCGATCCGTCGACAGTGCGTTTGGTAGCCGCGGGATCATTTTTTCACCCTTCATTTTCGAGCGACTGCATGTTTTCGCTGTGTGGCAAACTCATTCTCCACACCTCATTTCTCACTCTTTCGCCAACGACTGATAAGAGGTCTCCTTTCAAAGACTCATTTCTTTCGCCCAGCTTCCCATCCATACCCGACAACGCAAAGTGGCAAAGTTCTCTCTCTGTCTCTCTCTCTCTCTCTCTCTCCATCAGATACGAACGCCGAAAAGGCAAACGTTCTCATCTAATTACATAAAGTATGTAGCGAAAGTCTTTTCATCCTCCATTTCCCCCAGAGCTCGGGCGAGAAACATCTTTTCGAAGGATGCGATGCGTGTGTTTACTTTGAGCAGCAGCAGGCCTTGCCGTTTGCCGTTTTGTGTCGGAAAGGAGGCGGCCCCCTTTTTTGCGTTTTCGTTACACTGCCGCCTGCTGCTCATCATTATTTAATGCCTTCTTCTCGCAGCACAGATGAATGATTATTTGGCGTATTTCATCGGCAAACAGCAGTCAGTGGCGCGTTCGACATCATGAGCATCGGAGAAGCAGGCGACGGCGGCATATCATGAGAACTACAAATTAGCACCAATCGATCGAATGCGTGTGGGTGTGGGTGTGTGTGTGTGTGTATGTTTGCGTTTGTTTGCATTGCGCCACTTGTCGAGAACCCGAGAAATAATTGTGGTTGTAATATTCTTTCACTGTAATGTGGAAGAATTTTGTCTACATTGGAACAAAACAAAAATTCTGTGAATTCCGATTTATTTTTGAAATCTAAACACGCAGAAGAATAGCGACCACATGAAACAAGTTTCATGATAGTAGCCGAATATTTGAATGTTTTTACGTAGGACTGCAAAGGAAACTTTTCTTCCGTATGGGAACCAAATCAGAAGCATGTCACGTTTTTTTATGAAATAATTTTAACACGAATACCCATTATAGCTATGAATAGATCTTCATGATTTGCTTACCAGTTAAATCGGAAATTTTCTAAAATTTATTTGATGAACTTTGTCTAACTCCGAATGGTTTTTTTGTAATGTGAATACTTTAAAACATTCACGTTTTCTCACTAAGCCTCGACCATTTACAATTTTCTTTCACTATAAATTTTCTAGCGCTCCAACTCATCATTATAATATAAAATTATGTTCAGACACAATTTTCTTTCGAGGTTCTTGAATTACTTGCAAATAACGTGTTTCTCCATTACATGGAATACAGTACAGGTAAACTTCGATATAACGTACATTTCACTTTCAAAATTGTACGTTGTATCGAATTGTACGTTATATCGAAGCATAATAAAGTACTCTCAAACGTAGTCTATAATACATTATTGTGCTGCTGTTTTAGTAAAGTTAATGAATAACTTCAATCAGAAAACGAAGCCAGTCTTTCTTATGATGCTTCCCTTCGTACTGTTGATTAAAACTTGATTCATTTAGAATCGGGAATCACAAAACCAGTTGTATTTCGGGATTGATTGAAGGTACAAAACTTGTTTTAGCATTACAATACAAATAATTCATTGTTCTATCAGAAAAAAAATATTGAAAAAAAAATTCCTTTACACTTTGGAAATGTGTACGTTATATCGAAGGTACGTTATAACGAGGGTACGTTATATCGATGTTTCCCTGTACTGGCAATAAATAAGAATACACTCTATTAGTTCTAAAAATGTAATAAAAAAGGCAGACGAAAAAAGCAGTTACCGAGATTTAATTATTCCAGGATTATTACTGCTTGTCATCCTATTAAGTGAGATGAAAACAGTTTCGTTAAAGTTTGGTTTGTTCTTCAAAATAGTGAAATGAACATTAATTGCTTATTTTAGTCTGGCAAATAAAACTAGAACATGTCGTGTATTTGACACAAAAGCATAAAAAACACAGCCACTAGAATTTCGTGTGTTCTCTTTTTTGGCACATAAAACTGCCTGCAGACGTCGGGGCATGCTTTCAACCAAGTTTTACAGGTAATCATGATCAATTTGTTCCCATGCCGTTGAAGCAGAGTTTTGTTGGGCATCGTGCTTTTATCCATTTTTTTTTTTTTATCATGAATTGAACACAGCTGAAATATCCAATCCTTCGGCAGTCCTTCGTGCTGAGCTCTCAAAATTGTGCATAAGCATATCAATGTACTTGTCAGCATTCATTCTACCATCGATCTGAACCAGGTTTCCAACACCGGACCAAGCAAAACACTTTAAGACCATGGTATTGCCGCCACCGTGTTTCACTGTCTTCTGAACGTTTTTGTCAAGCGGCTCCTTTCTTCCTCGCTCAACCCATACTCTGGGTCATTGTTTCGTTCCGAAAAGCTATAATTTGCTTTTTTCCTGACCACAGCTCCTTTTTCCAGAACGAGATTGGCTTGTGGACGTATTTATTGGCGAACTTCAAACGTTTGATCTGAGACTCATTGAGACTCAAATTTGTTGTTGCAGTCTCCGTTATGTTCAATTATAAGCGCACAGAAATTTCGATTTTCATGATCAGCAAGAAAAAGAAAAAGAAAAAACAACTCGCAAAACCGTATTCAGAATCAACAAACTCAGAATTATCGAACCCAAACGTCGAAAGCGTACAGAAATGTCATCTTATATCAGTAATGACGCGCCATCTCCAGCTGAATGCGAAAACGGTTCATCTGTGTTCTTTTTATTGTACCACATTCAAAATGATCAAATCTGGCACAACCAATGTACAAATCTTGTACTGCAATCCAAAAAGAATAATTGTGGTGATATCTGATACCTTACTTACGATCACGATCCATGAGCAAAGAGGAAACATTTTAAACATTGTACTCTTTATTATTGCCAGTACTGTACATGTTTGATACAAAAAATACAATAAAACAAAAACAATTCAAATCGGACGATTACTACCCCGAGTTTTGCGCTAACGAACACATTTAGCGATTCATTTTTATTTATATGGATAGAAAATATAGGTTTGCGTCTCTTCACTTTAAAATCCATTTCCACATTTAAACAAAGATCAATTTCGTTAGCGAAAACACCGAATGGACTAACAACGCTTATCACAATGTATATGAGAATTCAATTTTCCGAATTTTTCCATTTCCCTTCACAGTTTTCCTAAAATTTTCAATTGCCGTATTTGGTTGAAACATATGTTTCAAACAAACATGTCTTTCAGAGGAGAAAGGTATGTCAAACCATCATAAAAACATTTCTCCTGCCCAAAACCCCTCACATGCCAAATTCGGCTCCATTTGCTGGGAGCAAATTCGGCTCCATTTGATGGGAGCCCTCCCTTCCAAAGAGGGAGGGGTCTTGAACCATCACTTTCCCTGGCCACAAAAAAAAACCCTACACACACAAAACCCTGAGAATCTGACAGACAGATAGAAATCCATTTTTATGTATACAGCCATGGCAAACCGATACAGAGTAGTGCGGGGCAAAGGTGCGCACGGGGCATACGTTCGAATTGGACTTTTAGAAACATACAAGCAGAAAAAATATTGCAATACTGTATTCGTTTAACACATCATTGTACCATAAACGAAGAGTTGTAGCGGAGCAGTTGATTTATTGAATTTTCGGAATAACGACTAAGATATTTGAAATACAGTCAACTCTCCCTTACTCGATGTTCTGTAACTCGATATTTTCTCTAACTCGATGAATTTCATGGCACCTTTGATTTTACATGCATTCTTCTCTCCCTAACTCGATACCTCCCTTACTCGATGGGCTTTGTTTCATTTTTCCATGGATTTTTACCTCGCTAACTCGATTGATTTTCGCGTACTTGTTTTTGTGCGTTTCTAGCTGTCATTTCAATTGCTTTGAAAGTGAAGACGAAGTGTTCGTATTATCAAGGATTTTTTTTTCAAGTATGGAAAACCAGAGAAAACCTTTCAAGCGAACGATTAAAACGCTAACCATAGCGCAACGTTTGAGCATCATCGAGCAGGTCGAAAAGTATGGGCGAAAGGTGTCTGAAGTTGCAAAAGATTTCAGTATTGCACAAAGTACGGTGTTAACACTATTCAAGCAAAAGGAAAAAGAGCATCGGATGGGAAAATTGAATGTGGACAAAAAGCGTATAGGGTTGGTTGGGAACGAGAAGCTGGAACGGTCAATGGAAATTTTTGTCAATCAAGCCAGAGAGAATAATTTACCTCTCTCAGGTTCTATTCTTCGGGAGAAGGCTTGCGAATTTGCCCAGAAACTGGGAATTCCCAATTTTAAAGGAAGTTCTGGATGGCTAAGTAAATTTTTAAAACGGCAAAAGATGACATTTCGGAAGCTATGTGGCGAGAGTGCCAGTGTAGATCTCAGTGTAACGGACAACTGGATTTCGCAAACCCTACCCAGTATAATCGAGTATGTTTGCCAGACAAAACATTTGCATTTCGATCAGAAACTTGCCACGGAGGAAAATATTCGAAATAACGTCTGACAGTCATGTGTGCAACCAACATGGACGGAAGCGATAAACTACCATTGCTGGTCATTGGAAAGAGTAAAAACCCACGGTGTTTCAAAAAGAAGAAATCATTACCAGTGATATACGAGAGTAACACCAAGGCCTGGATGACCTCCATTCTTTTTGAGAAATGGATTATGCAACTTGACGAAGGATTTTCCAAAGAAAATAGAAAGGTATTGATTCCGGAATTATGTGTAATGGGAATGTATCATACTTATATCTCTTTCTCCTCAAAGGTGGTCATGTTCGTTGATAATTGTACAGCGCACCCAAAATCTCTCCAACCAAAGCTTAAATCGATAAATTTGCAGTTTTTACCACCAAACTCTACTTCAATAGTTCAGCCGCTGGACTTGGGCATAATCAAGAACCTGAAACAGTACTATCGCCATGAATTAGTAAAACGAAGACTGCTAGAAATCAAGGATACAACGGTATTTTTTTCCTTTTTACATTCATGTTATTCAGCACTCATACTGTATTCAAATATACTCTAGGACCCTTCAGATATATCGGTATTGGATGCAATTGAATTACTTTCACGCTCTTGGATAAACAAGGTTAAATCTGAAACTGTTCAAAATTGCTTCAGGAAAGCCGGATTTTCCATAAATGATGATGATGATATTAATGGCAGAATTAATGAAAAAAACGTTGAAAATAGTAGTCCTATGGAGTTAGAGGAGGTTCAGGAAGTTTCAGCTGATTGTTTTGAAATTACACCTTCGAACGTTAAATTGAACCTAAAGAATATGTCCGAAATATTGCAATCAACTGAAAATGTTCCCGTGAAACTATTTGAACATTTCTTTGCGATTGAACAGTTCCTGCGTGATCGTTACAATTTAGTTTGAACTACATACATAATTAATATTTTCTTTGTTAACCTAGTTCCTTTTCCATTTCAAATTCCATTTTACAATAAAATTGGCCTACTAAACAAACATCCTATGTATTTTAAATTTATATTAAAATTTGAGAAAAGAATGTATAATAGTACATGCGCATTAGTACATATAGGGTAAATGTACTAATGTACAAAAACAAATCAATTATAGTAATATCCTGTATACGCAATGATACCAATTATAGTAAACCCCATGTACCATAATTGGTTTATTCCTAATTGGGTCATATTTTTAAGCCCTAATATTGGGACATCTACCCTAACATCATAGATT
Organism: Toxorhynchites rutilus septentrionalis; assembly: GCF_029784135.1. NCBI lineage: Eukaryota > Metazoa > Arthropoda > Insecta > Diptera > Culicidae > Toxorhynchites > Toxorhynchites rutilus. The sequence goes on from NC_073744.1 coordinate 3,458,751, forward strand.
TGCAATTTGGGGCATAAAAAAAAATATGAAAAAATGTTCTGTATCTCGATACCTCCCTAACTCGATGGTCCCTTGGATATCGAGTTAGGGAGAGTTGACTGTAACTAGGAAGTTCGAAACCACAGTGTCAAGAATTGCTTCATTCTATAGTAGTTCGTAATGCGTATTCTTTTTTTTTGTGAAAAACTTCAAGAGTTTTTTTCTGTAGAAATCGGCTTAGTTAAAAAATTGCTTGTTGAGCAAACGTTCGCACCGTTTTGCCATTAAAGGTATCTATGAAGCGGTGTTGCTACACTTACAGATTTATCTGGAAAGGTACAGTTTTTCTCGTCAGATTTTCGGTTCAGGGTACAGATTCAAAAAGTACAGATCGGTACAAATTTGTTCACGTGTGAAATTTCTTACATTTGAACAATGCAACATGAAGGTACATGACGACTTTTACGCCACAGTTGCTTTTTTGGAGTTTGTTTTGCCCCAGATCAACAGATTGAATCGTTTGTTCATGGCGGCTGAAAAACCTGAATCCACGATGCTACATGAAGAGGTTAAAGATTTTTGATCATTCTCACTGATATCTTCAAGAAATCTTACGTTGTTTTAATTTCCAATGCAATTGAACTTGAAGATCATTTGAAAAACGCCAAAAATTGGTTGGAATGGCATCAGAAGAAACTATCAGAACAACGGACAGCGATCTACCATTTTAAAGGATATTTGTCGCAGTTTTTTCGTGGAGCTGATCAAGCAAATGAGAAAATGATTCGATTTTGATGACCTTGAGCGTCAAGGCTGCGGCAATGTTCAATCCCAGAAGCTTTTCCAATTTGACAAGCATCAACGTTGTGATAGAAGCGTTTCCAAGGTTCTACTATGGGAATATACAAGATCTGGAGAATGAATTCTATACCCTAAAGATAGAATTACTCCATAAGGAAATCACTGTTTCAGAAAACGAGCATTGGTGGACAAAAATGTATGCCTAAAAAGAATTGATTTTCCATTTTCGGCGCTTCGATGCCTTGTTTGTAACGTTCTCGCTATGCCCCACTCCTCGGCAAATGTCGATAATATTTTCTTTTTTGATTTTTTTTCTCGAAAATTTTAATAAATGATAGTATGCAATCTAGATTCAGATAGAAATTATGTATAAACATCTGGTGAATATGTGGTGAATAAACAATATTTTCGATGGTACAAATAAAAATGTGGCAACACTGCTATGAAGTATTCTCAAGCAAAATGATCTTATACAGGACTTACAAGAGAAAATACATCTGGAAAAAATTAACTCCAAAAATTCTCGAAATTGCCCAAAAAAGGGTTCGGGAGAGCGATTAAAAGCGACGATTATGGCAGACCTCGGTTTTTCTGAGAAACTGGTTCATATTAAGAAACAGGTTCATATTAGTGAATAATTATACGATTCGAGTCTTGTCACCACCATGGGACAAAAGTTCGCATTTGTCAATTTATATTACAATAGATATTTGTCCAACTATGAACAAACAACAAACGTAACCCTATTTTAAAAGTTATTGGACGACATCAATTAGGTGCCGCATATTTTTTTTTTTTATTAGAGTGCCCATTTCCATTTTAGGGTGGTCCAAAAAATCAATTTTTCCCCTTCTTCCCAAAATGACTTTTTTTTTCCAAAAACTCATAACTTTCGAGCTACTGCACTGATTTATATGAACGACATATCAAATAAAAGTCATTTAGTTAGTCTTCTTAGAAAAAATGCGAAAGAATTGGATCTTATTCTCGTTGTATTGATTCTATCTGTTTTTTTATTGTTTACATGGCTTAGGACTAGACGGCGCTATATTTATTTTATAAAAAATATCCAAAAATCAGAGATGTGATTTTTACCGTTCCTGAGTATTGATAGAAATGGGCACCCTTATGAAAAAAATTAAAAAACAATGGGCCTAATATTTTGCGATAAGGAACAAAACTACCACTTTTCACAAAAATCTGAGAACCACTATATCGGTTTGGCATGGAACGGCTGTATATACAGATAGATCTTGATTCAAAAATGTTTATTATTTTACTTTACCGATAATTAATTGGCGTTTGACCATTGTTTGTTAATTTCTCAATTCGTAAATATATTCCCGAAAGAAGTGATCCTACGCCAAAATATCAGTAGTCAGTAGTGTTCCATCGAGTTGTCCTGGTCAACAACTTCAGCTGACACATTCGCAATACAACTAAACACTTTTGCTCGGGTCACCCACCGCTCACTCGTTTCATTTCAAAACTATCGCTAGGGCAATCCCGGTCCGCCGGTCCGTCCGTCCGAATCGGCCGTATTGCGGAGGGTTCTCTGTCGCTGCAGGTGTTTTCGCACCAGAGCGTCCAGCGTCCAGAATTAATTGCCTGCGGATGTCGAAAGATTATGTGTTTTGTTTTAATTTATTATTTTTTAATGTTAATACATGCGTTTCAAATTAATGATGGGAGCAATAAAATCAATTTTCATAATCGCAGTAAATCAATGGTGGAGAGTAATGGTGCAAGATTGAGCCGGAATTAGTTATTGCGGATTGGCAGAACCCCGGGGGAGCTGCAGCAGCAGCAACAGCAGCCAGGAAACGTGGTTTCGATCGATGACAGAGGGAAGAAGGACGAAAATTATGGTAATATCGGTTTGTCACGTTATAGAAACACGTTTTAACTGCACAATGTGTGTTTTTTAACCTAGGGCGCATGAATTACGCTAGGCTCGGCGGCTGTGATGGAATGTTTACACATCGTGGTGTTTATTTTCCGGACATGCTCCAGCCGTTCGTTATAAATTCAGAATTTTAACAGCAGTATTTATTCTGTGTCAATTATGCAGACCTTGAGTATCACTCTAACTTCAGATGTTTTTTACTACGAGCATTCCGAGAATGTGTATTCCACAAAACACACGTCCCTCGTAGCTCGATAGACTGCAACCTATCAACCTATCTTCATGTTTGATTTTCATATTTTAATCGGGCAACTGTCGAAACGACCCGAGAGTTGTCCAAAAATGTGTGTGTGTGTGTGTTTGCATGAGCGTTTGTGTGTATGAAATTTTAGTATCAATAAAATATTATTTCATCGATCGTTGACGTGTGGAAAAGCTGATCTAAGCAAGCTTCGGTTGCTTCGGAGAGAGAGAGCGATAATCAAAACGAATCGGCGGTGGTTCCCTCTGGTGGGAATGGGGTGAAGAGAGGGTTTTCAATTTAATTAAAATTCGAATAGGTGGCGAGCGAGTTTTATAATCGACCATCGAAACGAACAAAAGGAGAGAAGCTAAGAGGTAATCAGGCCCTCCACCCACCACCATTGGCACTCTTTGGGAGGACTCCAAAGGGTTGGGCAACACTTTTTTATTAAAATACAACAAAATAGTTTCCCCACCCCGCACTATATGTTCTCGCACATGGAAACTGCTTTATGGCAATTATAAATAACGTATAGTTTTGATTAAGTTTGTGGAGAGGGTAGTTCCGATGGGGAAATAGAACGAATTGAACAAATGATGATTGCGCTTTTGTGTTTTTCATTATCAATGGAACATTCGCGGGTGTGACACAAAAGTTCGAACTCGGGTTTTGTGGTTTCGAACACTTCGCACCGACATATGGCGATAGTTTGGTTGTTCACAAATTTGCTGGGAGAGCGTTTCTGCCGAGAGAGCACTTTGAAAATTCGGTTTGTATGAATTACCGCGGGCACGAAATGTGCTTAAGCCGTAATAATGGCGCAATTCGATTTTTTCCGCTCGGCAGAAATTAATCAAATCAGGTCAAAACGAGCGCGGAAGCGGGTTTCGCTCTCTGATCGTATTCCTCGCCATCTGCAATATTTTAGCGTTATATTTCCTCGTTAAAGACACTGCCCACCGCCGAAAAGTGGCATTCGTCACGGAAGGCAAGCGTATAAAAATCGCGATCCCAAAAACTGGTGCGCCCAGCCATCAAAAAAGCACAGTTTATAATAATTAAAAATATTAAACATCACATCACCCTCCTGCTGGGACTCTAAAATACTGCCGCTCGCGTGTGTATCTGCCGTGCCGCGGCCTAAAAACACGCATCATGTAGGTAATAAACCAAATTAAGCCAAACTTTGCTTCCATTATCACACTCGTACGCGTCGAAACGATATTTTACCTACACCCATCACCATATCACGCGTTTCTACCACTATGATCATCCAAGTTGGCTGTGCGAACCTGATAGCATAACCACACACACACACACACACACACACACACACACACACATACACCTCATCGCCTACTTCGAGCTAATGCATGCACTGCCAATATGATGCCGATGATGGTGGCTCATATTTAGCCGTAGCTGACGACTTTACAGGATGGAAAATTTATGCTAATGCATCAACACGTCTACATTAGACGAAAACTTACTTTCTGGAGGTGTTAGTGGCAGTTATCTGCTTTTTTCTTCCACTCCTCCAGATTTCTACCTTCCCTCTTAAACGGTTTGTAGGAGGAAAAGGTTTACCCCCTCCCGCAGTTCAGATTTGGGCGGATCGGTCAATGTAAGCTAGGAATTAATAAGCGAAAAGCAGCAAGCCATCGACGAAACCGACGGAGAGGAGGAGGAATGCGTTGTCGTAAAAGTCTTGAGCGCGTTCATTTAAGCTGTGCGAATTCACCGCGAAAGTGCTCGTAAAAAGCTTCAAAGGCAACATTTATCACCTGGCTTGGGCGAGATTTATCGCGGAGAAAGGATGGGGAAAATATGCTCACTTACAACATGTGACTTTGTGTTTAAGATGTGCGGCGAAAAAAATGTTATGCGTATCAAAGAATCTTGTCATGATGAGCACTTGAGAGTATTTCCGACAAACGTCTTAAGTCATAAGAACTACGAATAGTTTACGGATATTGTTGATTAAATGAAGGTACTTTTCTAACAAGCTGATGTCATCAATATTTTTCAATTGGCTCCTCACACACCTTTCCATACGTTTTTTCCATTGTTCGAAGCAGTGCTGAAACTCTTCTTTTGTGATGGCGTTCAAAAGCCGCGTCGCTCTTTCCTTCGCTTCTTCTACGGACTGAACCGGGTACCTTTCAACACGGATTTGATCTTGGGGAATAGGAAAAAAATCGCATGGGGCTAGATCTGGCGAGTACGGGGCATGTTCGAGCACAGGATGAGGGGGCTAAAAATTGCTTCACCGACAGCGCGTTATGGGCAGGTGCGTTGTTGTTCGTGTTTTTCGTCACACATGATTTCCGACGTGCACTACAAACCACGTTCCATTCAAACCACTGCTGCTCGCATACTCGCATACTCGCTACTACTATAGTGACAAAAACGTGTTTTCGTACGGTTATAGCAGACACTTCAAGCTACCGAACGCACTATTCGTTTTTCCCCCCACCCCTCTAGGGCGCCCTGCAGGCGCGCTCGTATCTAAATCATGTAATTAATGTATCACGATGATCTCAGCTCTGATCATGTCGGTAAAGATACCAATATCAAGATAGCAATAACTTCTAATTATAACTGACACCTTCTCCCGAGAATATTCTGAGGTGGAGGAGTTTTGAAACTGACCCATCTGGTCATAAGAACCATTTTAAATTTCAAAAAATCCTAAGTCGTATGGCAACTTTTTTTTGTTGCCGATGGAATGACAATTTTTTTCATTTTTGAATTAGGCGACGGGATTCTATGTCTTTTCTGAAAGGAGCCCATAGTCTGACAAGCAATTCAGTTCAACTAACTAAAATTGGACAAATAAAAATAGTTCAAGTTAAAAGAAAGTATATAAATTTATTGAAGAAATTAGAAAATTATATCATTTTGATTTTGGAATATATTTCACATTGTTTTGAGCTATTCCAAATGAATCCGACAAATGACAGAACATGAGTATTTTTTATTCCAGTGAAAGTTTGTATTCCGTTTGGGTTGGAGGAAATAAGAGTCCTCCACAGCATTTGGGAACCCAAGCGTAACTTTTGAAAAGAGCGTATCGATTTTGGTAAGAGAAATCTTTGATAATTTATATCTCATAAACTATTAGTCCTACCGAAGTAGTCTTAGGAAGAGTTATAGAGTATTGATGTCCAAACGTGAAAAAAATATACACTGAGAAAAAAAATTAGTGTTCTTTTTTTTTACAAAAACAAACTTCAATTTGCAATATCTAAAATATTAATTTTTTATTTTATTGTCATATAAAATAGAAGTCATGTAGAAAATTTTAAGAATGGGTGAAAACATTGAGGTAAAAACATGAGGAACTTTGTGGAATATCTAAATGTAGCCAATCTCGAGATATTTGGAAAAAAAAAGCATTTCTAATGTATGGTATTTTTCAATTATTTTTTTTAATTTGTATAAAGGGTGTGTCACATCAAATTGCATCACGGAAAAAACGCTGTAGAAATTCGCCCAGTAGACCGATCCTTTTGAAAATTTTAGACAGTAAAATAAAAACTATTAAACAACTTTTGGCATTTTCTTTTTATTCATACTTCGAGCCCAAGCCCGTATGCTCGCACCCTCCTCTTTACCCCGTCCATAAGGTTCTGTACAACGTCAGGTTGTAGTTTTTTTTTCGAACAGAAATCCATTTTTCTCTTGAAGTCCGCCTCCGATTTGACAGCTTTTGGGTTCTTCCGGTGGGCCTGCTTCATAATCGCCCAATATTTCTCTATTGGGCGAAGCTCCGGCGCGTTGGGCGGGTTCATTTCCTTTGGCACGAAGGTGACCCCGTTGGCTTCGTACCACTCCAACACGTCCTTTGAATAGTGGCACGAAGCGAGATCCGGCCAGAAGATGGTCGGGCCCTCGTGCTGCTTCAATAGTGGTAGTGAGCGCTTCTGTAGGCACTCCTTAAGGTAAACCTGCCCGTTTACCGTGCCGGTCATCACGAAGGGGGCGCTCCGCTTTCCGCAAGAGCAGATCGCTTGCCACACCATGTACTTTTTGGCAAACTTGGATAGTTTCTGCTTGCGAATCTCCTCCGGAACGCTGAATTTGTCCTCTGCGGAGAAGAACAACAGGCCCGGCAGCTGACGAAAGTCCGCTTTGACGTAGGTTTTGTCGTCCATTACCAGGCAATGCGGCTTCGTCAGCATTTCGGTGTACAGCTTCCGGGCTCGCGTCTTCCCCACCATGTTTTGCCTTTCGTCGCGGTTAGGAGCCTTCTGAACCTTGTATGTACGCAGGCCCTCCCGCTGCTTGGTCCGCTGGCCGAATGAACTTGACAAATTCAGCTTATTGGCGACATCCCGGACCGAACTTCTCGGATCACGTCTAAACTGCTTAACTACGCGCTTGTGATCTTTTTCACTGACGGAGCATCCATTTTTGCCGTTCTTCACCTTCCGGTCGATGGTTAGGTTCTCGAAGTATCGTTTTAGTACTCTGCTGACCGTGGATTGGACGATTCCCAGCATCTTACCGATGTCCCGATGTGACAACACCGGATTCTCGAAATGAGTGCGCAGGATTAATTCACGACGCTCTTTTTCGTTCGACGACATTTTTCCAAATTTACGAAAAATTGACAGTGAAGCATGGCCAACGTGATCTATACACTCTTATCTGATTATAAGCGAAAGCTGAAGATATAATTCCTAAAAATTAAATTTCTACAGCGTTTTTTCCGTGATGCAATTTGATGTGACACACCCTTTATTTCAATCGGTCAAGAAACAGCTAGTTTGTAGTATTAGAAGGATTGTTATTATTTTACAAATTACCAACGTACTTTATAACTTTATAGTACTAAAAAGACTGCAGTCTTACGAAATGAGAGTGAATAAATGATAAATAAATAATAAAAATAAAAATCTGGCAAATTTCAGGCTTTGAAAATGAAACCGTTTTCCGGGGATCAAATTTGTTTGAATAACATATCGTTCCAAACCCTCAAAACCCTTAAAATATCACATTTTCTACCCATTACCGACTTCATTACTCGAACACCACCATTAGTTTTGTACTCTCGACAGAAGTCCCGGTTAACTTTCCGAATAAAACAATAAAAGAGCAATGTTTATCGCAAAACTTGGTTAAAAAAGCGGGAAGCAGAAAAGCACCCAATTCTCGATTTGCCGATTCCGCGGACAATTGGCAGCGAATGACCCGTAGTCACTTCAGCAGGGCCTCGTACTGGGCCACAATCACTTCATTCTTTCTCCTCGCTACCCCCACCAGGACTCTATTAACGGCCACTGCGTCTCATCGGACATTTCGGTGTGGAAAGTCCCAGCAGGAAGACTGATGCTGATGGTTATGGAAATTTGCATTCAGTTGACTACACACAAACACAAACACACACACACACACTCTTTTGTAGCTTCTGTTTTCCGCTTGATTTTGTCTTCCCCGTTCCCATTTTCTGGGGGGACCCATTTTCCCCCGAGTGTCTCTCATCAGCAATTTGGGATTAAAGCTTTCCAAATCTGATGAAATAAAGCGGAACCGGGGAGAGTGTAACGAGTGAGTGACACAGAAAGTCATAAACAAAAACCAGCTTCTTCGTGCTGATTTGCACGTATCCGGTGGAGGAGTGCGGCGGAGGAGGAAACACGAAAAAAAAACTTTTAAACTAATCTTCCGCAGCACGACGCGGCGCGGCCGTTTCCTTGGTCCCAAAAAAGCTAGCTAGCATCCACGCTTCCGCTTTCCCTCGACTCGAATATAATGGTAAGAGGATAGGAAAAAGCTTAAAAATGCATTTAGAAGAGAAATTATTTTACGAGCGAAGGTTTTAATAAAGTTTTAGATTGATGCTAGATTTGTTTTCGCACTTTTATTCGGTAGCAGCACACCCTCTCTCTCTCGCTCGGCTTGGTCCTTTGACAAACGGTCCTCGCTCTAGACCGACGGAGACGTGACAGCGTGAAGTGATGCTGACGGAATTGGGAAAAAATGTCAACCGACGTGAATGGCAGCCGCAGCAATAAAAAGCGGAAAACGGTTCCGAGGCGTGAGTGTCAAGCTGCTGGCGCTGTTTAGCGGTAGATTACACCGTTTTATTCCGCAAAGTGCCCCTCGTCAATCAGATTTGAGGGCGGAGCACGTTTGATGATCCATTAGATAGGCATTTAATTCAAATATTGGCCGTCAATAATTTCCACGCTTTGTTTGTGGAGAAGCGCGGCGATAGGCGCGAATGTTTTGATGGACTGTGTGGTTTGCAGATTTGGTTTGCTAGCGGTGATAAAGTTTTGTGTGTGTACACACAAAACATAAAATGAATGTTGAGAATGGGACGCCGCGAGTGCGATTTGTGTGCACACATTTTCGTTGGTCCGTTTCAATCGCAGCAACCATTGCAACCCATTTCACGCTGTGCGCCTGAAAGCAGAGCGCAAATTTCCACGCGGCTCTACCCAAGGCCTACTTTGACAGTATATGCGGTGGCGGTCATTCGGGGATTTTCCGCGCTGCAACGCTGCTGCAGAATGGCGTTGGCGTGGAATTTGAGAACAGTTTCAATCGACATCGACGGCAAAACCGGGCTCTTATCAAGATTTCCCGCATTCTCCCGGTATGCCGGAAAGCTGTTAACTTTTATCAGCGATCACTTGATAATTCCACGCCCGTTTCAATTATAATATCCACTCGTTTCGATCCGCATCGGTGATGACACGCTGCGGCATTGCTGGAATGTGTGTTTGCTTTCTTTTCTTCTCCCCCCCCCCTTCTCCCCTTCCGCCAGGAACATATACACCACAAACGGACATATAAGTCCCGCATTCTGCAGACGCCGTTCGACATGTCCGCGTGGCACCCATGCGGCAGAATGCTAAGACAATTAATTGCCTTCTAACAACATGTGTTTATAGACCGAGATCAATTAAATTAAATTCATGCTCCATATATTTTGTTTACTTGTATTTGCTACTTCTTGTGGTGCGCTCGGGAACCGGCTGAGATGCCCCCTGGAGGAGTTCTGTTGCAGAGGAAAAGCCGTCACGTGTATGCGTGTGACGAAGTAGAGGACAGGAATCACCAATGCACTGTATAGTTGCTAGCTGTGCCTTTGCTATGGTTTTTGGAAAAGGCAGCAGGAGAAGGATACAGTCTTAGATCTGCTTACAAGCAGAACATATTTTGATAATAATGAACAATGTTTGCGTTGTGAACCCCCCGCCTCGAGTGGAACTCCTATAATAGGGCAACAAAGGAGAGAGCTAGAGAGAGAGAGAAAGACACACACAGTGAAATCAGAATAGAAAGAGACCGGAAATGCTGTGCTAAATAAATCCAATTAAGTAATGTGCTGCTACCGGATGGTGCATCTGCATGGTGTATTTGCTGTGCATACGGCAAGAATGGAGAATTTATGTAGATAAAATGGTTTTACATTTGCCCCAGAAAGGTACAATTGTTTCCTTTTTGCCCTTTCATTGTTGCGTGAGTTGGCTTCTGCGAACCGAAAGATATAGTAAGTATTGTTTCCCCCCAAACAAGATAAGAAACTGTAAAAAAACATAAAATTACTCAACTTCACACCGACGGTAAAAGAAAAAAAGTGAGATCAGTAAACAAACCATTAAGTTATCCCTCCGCTAGTGACATCAAATATCAACACCCCTCTAGAGAGTGTAAAATGAAAAGAATTTCGTTCCCCCATCGGCAGTGTTAATTTGCGTGTTATCCTGCACCATGTTTACCGTATCAACAGTAAAGTGATCCCCCCATAACTTTCCAGGAATATCACGAAGCAGCTGTCGACATCTCGGGCCGATCATCCCAAGTAGGCGACGACTGAATGAAAAGCTTCCCTCCATGGCCTGCTGCATCCATGCAAGAAACTTTTCACGAGAGCAGCAACCGGGTGAAACATTTCACCACATGCTGCGAAAGCTTTTGAAAAGTTTCACCCAGCGTTCGTTGCAAACGCCACCCACCGAAAAGTGAGCACGACGCCCGTTATCTCCCAACTCCACCACCCACTCACCCACAAGCGAGCGAGCAAGCAAGCCGGTATGATAAAAGACTAGATTTGATTAGCAACTGCTCGTTGCGATTCAACATAAATTAGCATTCATTTCGGATGTTTCCCCGGCCATTACATACGACGAATGCGATGACAAAAGATGACGATTGTCAACTTCTTTTGTCAGTCACCGGTTCTTCCCGCCGCCACAGGAGACTAAGATGGCAGACCAGACATCACCACCAGAGAAGCGGAAATCGGAAGTTGAGCGATTTGTGTGCTTTGGTGTCGCGATGCAGGGCTGATTGAAAGTAATGAGGGCGTTGAGAGGACCCGGCGAACGGAATTTTGAATGAATTGCCGGGAGCGGAAATTTCGTGGGAGGCGATTGATAAATTCGTGATGATTGGGATCGTTGCATTCCATGGCTTTCAACAAAGGTCTGTAATTAGCATATCATACAGAATGTATAATGTTTCTTCATTGGAGTAACTGTAGATTTTTCCCGAAGCTTTTGAATTTTTTCTTCGAATAATTTCAGATTTGTGCGATTTTATGGAACCTGTGCAATATATTAAGAGGTTTGTGTGAAAACTATTTCAATATTTCTCCAGTTTTGTTTGTTTCGCTCTCACGAAATCAGAATGAAATTAAAGAGGTTCAGCGACTAGTGGGGAAATGTTGAGCTCTCCTGAAGGGAAATTGTTTATTTTCTCCTCATACCTACACTTGCTGAATAATTTAGGAGTTATATGGCCACACGATTCAATCAACATGGATTACTATGGATAATCTGTCAGCTGCTTTAGAGAATCATGATTCAACTTCTGGCATATCATTTGGACAATCAATTGGTCGGTGTTCAGTCAGACCGGACTAAGTAACAAAATTAAAGAAAAATTAGTTCAAAGTAGCAAATAAACAAGAATTTGTTATCCTACATTCTACTTTTGCCAGATCGCACTAATGTTGCAAAGAACCAGGTTTATGGTATAAATTTATACGGAGTTCAACAAAGAGAAAATTCGGTACATTTCACACTTTCTCATTTATAAAGCCGAAAATGCAAGCCAGGCCGCTGAAATTGTGAATGGTGTTTATGGAGCCGCAATGAGGTACATATAGAGGTGGAGCAGTAGACGGAGTATATCTGTATTGGCAAGCAAAATATCGTGTCGTAATTTTTTGCATTCAATATGGTATGTATATGGAAGAAACAAAACAATGTTGAAAGTTCTCACGGTTGCATGATAATTTGAGCCAAAATTTTCATGAAATCGTTCAAATGTTTGGTTTTTAACAGATGACATTTGTATCGTGGCTTATATCGATTATTCATGTGGTAAAAAGGTCCAGAGAGCAATCGTATACTTAGTTCTTGAAATCAGTAACATTTTTGGTGAAATTTTGATCAATTGGCGATTATTCTCTCACAACATACACACCGACACTGAGAGCCTTTGAAACATACATTTCATAATGTTGGAATAATGAAACTTCGTTTGTTTCTATGAACGAGGGGGAGTGAAAATGGCACATGGAAATATCACTTTTATCCGTCTTTTTCGACGTGATTTCACAAATATTCACTGCGTACTATCACATTAGCCTCATATTCAGCGGGAACTCTAAAAAAATGTACGTTTTAATTGATAAATTACTTCCTGAAAACAGCATTTTCACATAGATGCGGTGAGCAATCAAAGATAAACACAACGACTGACGTCACTATTGGAGAAATAGTTATGACAGCGCATGCTATGTCGCTCGAAACTCTACCATCTTCATTGCCTTTTTCCAGGACATTGATGGAGCCGATACTGCAACAGTAATTTACGTGCAATTCAATTTATTAAATGAAACATTATTTATTTCTTTATTTTCGTTCTAGTGGAATACACTAAATTCAGATCTCTACAATCAACAAATGGACCCGTTGAAGCTAGCGATTGACCAGAAACGTCAAAAGAAGAGGCGCTGTGTTCCATGAGGAACACAACGCAGGGCCACACAATTCCGAGAGTTTGATTGGGATGTTTTAGTGCATCCACCATATAGTCCGGACCTGGCATCAAGCGATTACCACAATTTTTCTTGCATTGCAAAATTTCCAGAGTGACAAGAAATTGGGATCAAGAGAAGATTTTGATATAATGGATAGTAATGGTTTTCCCCAACCTAATTTTCCTGTTCATTGTGATAAATTGTTGTGGAGTGCTCAAATCGATTGATGCAAAAATCTCACAAATCCATCAGGAAATAACTGAGCAATAATTGTAAGTACATGAGCCGCCGTCAATTTCGACCAATCAGAACTGGATATTGCCGTTAGGATAGGGGTTGAGATTTTTCAATTGTTCGATAGTTAATTCCATGACACGTATTATTTTATTCAATTCATTGAATTGTTATGGTGTGCCGAAATTGATTGACGCATAAATCTCGCCAATCCATCATGAAATGACTTAGCAATAAGCATTTGGAATTGGACATTTTTCACGATGCGATCGATCTTCGTTTTTCAATTTGTACCCCCAATATGTGTTTATCATACCATTTCGTTCAATTGTTTAGGAGATATTAACGGTTAAAATCTGGTTGCTCCGACGTAACGCTTTCGTTTTCGAAACATTGAACTTACACCCCAGTAAAGAAGTGAAAGTTTTGATCATGGCTTTCACATTATTTGACTTCTGGTGTACACGAGCTTATAGATGGATAGTTTAATGATTCATGTATTGATAAAACATAGTTATCACGCTGAAATATCTTTTTTTTAGTTATTTATTGCGTTATCCGCGATTTTCGTGATCCGCGGTGACATAGCCAGACTATTCCGCGGATAATCGGGGTTCTACTGTATTTTGACTCACTTGTTATTTTGTTTCGTGCGATCCTTCCAAAGGAATATTCATTCATTGAATGTTGTTTTCCACTCTTTGTTCTGTTATGTTTTCCATCAGTCACGAATGAAGATGGTCGGGGAGTGTAAAATGATTCATCGTGCAATCTCACGATTGTTTGCTGCATTCTTTTCGCCATGATTATTCCAAGCAGATGCAAGAGTGATTTATAATCAGGTGTGGAGAAATGAGCGAATGAACTTTTCCATACTTGTTTAGAAATAGTTTGTTAGGTTACTCCCAATGGGTCTGCAAGCTCTGAGTAATGTATCTAATTCTTCGTCTTCGTAACTAGGGATTGTTAACCGGTTTTACCGGTAATACCGGGTCATTTTCCATTACCGAATTACCGGTAATTTTACAATCAATAGCCGGTAATTTTAATGTTTACACCATAAATAATATTCGCCTTTATGCTGCTTTGAAATATTACTCTAGAATCTAAATAAGATCGAAAAATTCAACCGGCAGGGTTGCGCCGATTCTACGGCCTCCGACCTATTGTTCAAAAATAGCTGCTCGATCACGATACTCGATGCCATCGAACCAGTTCTGGTCGCTGTTGAACTGCTATGCCGGAAGATGCACCCTTTATGAAACTGACGTCGGATTGCAATTTATGCTAGAACATCTATCTGCATTCTGCTCGTGGTCGTGGCACAATTAATGATGACTTCGGCGTCTTCTATTGAACTTCACGGACTGCATTGAACAAGCATGCATTTTAAATCATTCATGATTTAACGATTATGGTATTGGCTCAGTAGCTGGATAACAGAAGGGAGAAAAACCCACTGGAAGGAGTAGAATCTGTTGAGCATCAAGGAAAAACTTAACGATTGCAGCAATCAAAGGTATCAACGCCCAGCCCAAGCTCAACGTCTAACGGATTGATGAAAATCCTCAGACATGTTTTCGTACAGAGGGCATCAGAGGCAAATACATGGCCATGGTATTCGATGCTCTTCGTACTGTACACCCAACATCATTGGACTCTGAACGTCCGTTTCCCTCTTCTGGAAATTTCGGTAGAGGGAAATCAGGGAAAACCCGACACCTCCTGATTTTTCCAATTAGAAGACATTTCTTCAATTTCCGATGTCCCCTGTACACACTTGTCATTTTTTACATTCCGATTCACCCAACAGCTACGGAAGAAGCTTTACTGTCAAAACAAACAACACAACAGGACCGGTCAGGAAAATTCGATACTTCTGTGAGCTTAATTCATCTTAGATCATTGTTCAGTGTATTTTATGAGACGGTAGGTGGTTTTGTTGATTATCGATGATGGAAAACGTTGTTTTGAAATTTCGAGCCCATTCGGTGTAACACCGACACCTGGTATGTGTTCCACTGACAGGAAAAATGCGTCTTTGCATTTTGTAGACAAACCGACAAAACTGGATTGATAAAACAGCCAAAACCAACGTTGAACAGGGCTTTTCAACAAAAAAGCCTGGAAGAGCTTCAACGCTCATCGGCACAACCCCCGTGGTTGCTCACCCGAGCTGGATTTAAAACTCTCATGTTTACTCCGGACCAGCAGTAGGAATTTGTCCATCACCTGCTTATTGTAACATGTTTACATTCGTTTCTCTAAAGGTTTGAACCCGACAGGGTGTCGATTTCACTCGCACTCTCATTTATTTCACCTAAAAACATCAGTTCTTGTATTCTATCAAAACTAGAGTTCTACTCAAAAAATAATCAACAGATACTGTAGGATAGTTCATGAATAGTTGAAGAGAGGTTCTGTAACGATTTGAAGTCGGGGGAACATGGGAGGTCTTGGAATTATGTGGAAATCCTTAGGGTGTCAGTTTTACCCTGATTTCATTAGGGGGGATACGATTTAGATTAGGAGACGACAAAATTAACATTATTTGTGTCCCTTAGTATTAATTTAAACAACAAACTAAGTTGCAAAATCCTGCAAAATGTTTTCTTGTAAACTAATCATTATCAATAAAAGCCGTTTCCTCAAGAAAATGGTTTTACCGGTAATTTACCGGTTTTACCGGTGATGAAATGTTCATTACCGAATAACCGGTTATTGAAATTTTGTTTACCGTGGCAAAATTTCAATGCAATCCCTAATTGAAACCATTCCATACAGAATCTATCCGATGAGTCATCATAAACTTCCGCAAGCGTTCGATGAAATTCAGCTACACTTTTCTTCCAATGAAATTAGACAACCACAAAACATTCCGCAAGTGAAACTCATCATTTTCAACGTAATAAAAATTGAACTTTTTGTACGAAACACAATGACTTGTAAACAATATTTTGTTTTACGATTTAGCAGAAATCAGCTATCGGCGTCGACTATTTATAGCACCCTGAGCCATCTTGTATCTTATGTAAAAAAAAATTACAGGAGGTTGTGTCCAAGATACGACCGCATTGTTGACGTAGAACTACGCTGTTATTTTATATAAGTCGCTTGTTTATATCTTCGGATATCATTCTATAACGCTTTGGCGCACAATCTTAACGTCTGCTTCGCCATAACGTCAGTTTAATGCATTGATGCATCCTCAAAGGCACCAACGAAGCCCTTATGATGACGGAAAACAAACAATGTTAACTGTTGTTCGATGCGGTGTCAAACTCGCGAAGGCTCGTTCAGTGCGAGCGCTTTTCACTGCACCAACATCGCGTGCATCATTAGATGACCCTTACCTCGAAATTTTATTGCCCCTGGCAATGCGTTCGTTTTTTGCAGGGCTCGAGCCTGCCTTCCTCTTCTTCTTGCTCATCACACACTACGCGAAGTGTCCAATTTATGACGCGGAAAGAACAACACACGATACGAATAACGCCAAAAAAACGAACTGAAAAAACCACACGACGATATCCAAGTTGGATTACCACTGGCGGGGTCCAATCTTAGATCGAAGCGCAGTGAAAGCAAAGTGAACTGGATTACTCAACAGTCCGATGCCGAATGAAAGTTTGCCTCAGCGAGATCCACTGTTTATACTCTAAGCAAAAATTCCCCTTCATTCTTCTACATTTTCTTTGTTCACGAAGACTTGAAATCCTACGACTTCCCCTCCGTTGGTCGTCGATAAGTTGCTCGTTACATACTGCTCTGTTCGGGAAAGCACACAAATGTACAGAACAAATTTATGGGAAAATGAAAACGCTAAAAGTTTTCATGATTTTTAACCGTTTACAAACCGGGAAACTCTAATGTATAGCATATTAAACAAATCTTACGGAATTTCCGATTCGTTTAGTATGCAAATCGCCAAAATCCTTTCGCGGCAAAAATAGTTATTAACGTTAACTTTATTTCATAAAAACGTGACCTGTTTTCTGATTTGACACCCTTAATGAAAGACGTAGTTCTACGTCAAAAATCCTAAAAAAGTTGGCGTTCTCTCTAATCTCCACACGATGAAAGAAGAAATAAAAATAGAATTAATTCGACGCAAAACTTATAAAAACCCGAAATTGTCGGGTACAAGGAGTCGAAAAGACGAAAATGGCCAAAATCGCTGTATGTGGAGTGCTAAAAAAATCCAAAGAACGTTTGGTTGTTTCGCAGCGGATCAATCAATGGTTCAGTTGATGACACGTATAATGCCCAAAATTCCCTTTTTTCACATTTTCTGTTCGGTTTCGGCAAGAACAAAATTCTGCTCGCAGATGTTTCCTATATATGTCTTTCTAAGATTTCCCAATGGTTTTACTTAGGAGGCTACACTGCCCCAAATCTCCGTGTCCCTTTCCCTCTCTTCTACCTACACTCTGTCCAACTTCTATAAAACCACCCTGATTCTATTTCGTTGCAACACAAACAGTTAAAATTCCAACAAAATACATTCATACATTGTTGAATGCTCAGAATAAAGTATATTTAACCTCAATTTTGTCGTTTGTTTAGAGTTGAGTTGCTTGTTTATTTATTGTGCTTAAATATGATAATTCCAGCTGTCCAGTTTCTATAAGACCATTTCAAAATTCATAAGTATTATCGATGAAAAATTCAAAACGATCGGTTGATTTACACGTCAATAATTGGCAATCTTGCCATTTCGGCTAATAACCTGGAAAATTCGTGTTGGAAAACTATTTACCAAATTCTGCTGAACGGATTTCTCGATATTTTTCCATGTTTCCGAAGTTGCGACCTTGAGCTCTTCAATCGTGGTGTACCGTTTTCCCTCAGTGTAGATTCTGCGTACAAGGATCCCCCCCTAAGATTTTCAACAGGATTCAAGCCTTGAAAGCAAGCCGGCCAGTCCAAAAAATTAAGTTTTCGGTCTTTAATCCATAGTTTCCTTGCTGATATGAATAGTAGCATTGTTTTGCTGGAATGTGATTTTTTTGTGACGATATCTACGCAAAAACGGTAGGAGAGAGGATTCCAGAACATGTGTGTAATCCTTGAATGATGTGAAAGCTATCTTGAGCTTTGCGGTTGCACTGAATCCCACCCAAACCATGCACGAGCCTGCCCCAAAATTCCAGATTGCAAAATACTGTTCCTTCTTCCGTAAATCACGCCAATACCTGTTGAAGCCATCAGGAGCATCCAAATTGAACTTTTTTTCGTCACTGAAGATAACCTATACATTGAAGAACTTTTCGTTGTGGTATATTGCGAAATGTATTCTTTTGGAAACATTCATGTCCCACTGTCGGTTCATGTTAGCATTGGCAAAACTCAGACGTCTTCCGATGTGAGATGGTGTAAGATAAGGAGCTTGAACCTTTTAAGCCCTCTCAACTAAAACAACAGAAAATGTAACTTGTTCTATAAAAACATGACACTTTAAAAATACAAAAACATTAGTTACGCTCAGCGCTTACACACATACATATGAAAATCATGCAGTGTATGGTAGTCACCAATACTAATACACTAGAATATAAATTAAAGCAATGTTTGTTTACAATGACACAAAGAGGTAAATTCTTCACTTGGTCTTATAGAAGTTGGACAGAGTGTATAAATATTAGGGTACCAATGGAAATGGTCATCTCGAATTTCAAAAAGTTATCACATAAAAAATGTACACCACCTCGAAAAAACACCCTATGCCGAATTTCAGCTCAATCGGACTTAAGGGAAAGTGACGCGGTCAAAGTTTGAGTTTTTTTGGAAATCGAAAAATCGGAGTAAAGGAAATCGGTGTTTTCGAAAAAAAAAATGTATGTCAAATGTCTTGAAATTGCATGAAACGTTGAGATCTAGTCTCGTCTCGAAAAAAAAAATACAGGTCGGACTCGAATATCCGGAGTATTGTTTTTTTTTCACTCCGGATAATCGAATCCTCCGGATAATCGAGTCAAAAAAAAAATTTTTTTTATTCGTTTTTTTTGCATGTATTTTTTGTTTTTTGAATATAAAACAGAAATTTGATTTTTGATTCATCCCCTTAAAGTCAGAAAACACCTTTCTCACATGAAAAAAATAAATTTATCCAGATTCTCTCAGGAGGTGATAGGCGATCATATTTGATGAAAAAAATCCTTCTACACATATGTTCAAATTTCAACAATGACAAAGTTAGTGAACTTTTTTTCTGTTTCGGACTCTGTTGCCTCGAACTGGCTCTACATTAAAAAGTACGCTACGGAAGATAACTATGTTGAATAACTGAATAACTCTGCCTTCATTTGAAAAATGAGAAAATTTAGTATAGGATATAGTAGTGAAACATGTAAATTAGTGTATTTTAATAACATTTTGGAAGGGAAAAACTTAAAAGTTAATAATTTTTAATGTGTTATTATTACTTTTATCCTAAAAATTGTACTAACTGGATTGTTTCTATCAATTAAATTGAAGCTCTCAAACCGCTCTACAATTTGTTCTTTGACACCCAAATTCTTTCTTTCTTAATTTGGCAGCAATATCGATATAAAGAATTCCTGATAAAAAATCAAGCAAAATCTCTAAAAGTCACTATTTTTACCCCACATGTAACAGCCCCACATAACCCCACAATAGCCACCCAAATCACACCTTAACGTTGAAAGGTTACATTTCTTCTTGAAATAAGTCATATTTGAAATATAAAAAAAAAAAAATTTTTTCCAAACTGTATATAATCGAGTCCGACCTGTATCAAATGAAAGAGATTGACTAGTAGAACAAAGTTATTTATTAAAAATGAAAATCCAAAATAGCCTCCACTAAATAGTCGACTATGTATTTTTTGCATTCCCCTCAATACAGGGAAACTTCGATATAGCGTGCCCTCGTTATAACGTACACATTTTCAAAGACCAAATGAATAATTTTTTGAATATTATTTTTCTGAAAGAACAATGAATTACCTGTATTTTGACACTAAAGCTTGGTTTGTACTTTTAACCAATCCCGAGGTACAACTGTTTTGTGATTTCGGATTCTAAATGAATCAAATTTTAATCAACAGTACGAAGAGAAACATCATGAGAAAGGTTGGCTTCGTCTTCTAGTTGAATTTATCCATTAACCTTACTCAAACAGCAACACAATAAAGTAATATAAGCTACGTTTCTGAGTTCTTTATTATGTTTCGATATAACGTACAATTTTGAAAGTAAAATGTACGTTATATCGAAGTTACCCTGTATCGTTACCAAATGAAATGATTTGACTAATAGAATACAGTAAATAATTAAAATATTCCGAAGAAAGTTAGGTAAGAATAAAAAATTTAAAAAAAGTTGAATGATTTTATTGTAGAGATACCATTGTAGTATACTAATGGTACAGATAATTTACTAAAAACTAGAAAATAAAATAAATAAAACAGCTTTTTAAGTTATACGGATTAATGTACTGACAAGCTAGAAAATAATTAGACAAGCAACAGTTAGTAGTTATCACATCCGTTCGTTCATTTATGTTTGTGTTGTTGATAATGTAGTGTATTCTCCAAGTCAAGCCATTCAGCCATTTATTAGCGGCGGCCAAATTGAATTTTTCAAGATCATGGAATACGCAGTTTTATAAGGGCAATAGAATTAAAGGTATGTTCCTAATTTCAGATCAATCAGTGATCAGGAACGGGGTCAAATTTCAATTAATGTGGGGCAATTCTACAAACACTCAAACATACTCAAACAAACAGGGCAAGCTGAATGAAACCATTAAAAAGTAATTGTTTATTTGGGAACTGCGGCCATCTTGGATTTGTATTTTTTAATAAATAACTGTGTTCTACTAGTCAAGCCCTTTCATGTGATACCCATATTGATGGGGTTGGGAAAAAATATATATGGCGCCATCTTGTGGTGACGGCCATCTTGGATTTGCATTTTTTATAAATAACTGTATTCTACTGGTCAAACCCTTTCATTTGATACCCATATTGATCGGGTTCTGAGAAAATATGTAATCCATCATCTTGTAGTGTCCGCCATCTTGGATTTGCATCTTTCATAAATAACTGTGTTTTACTAGTCAAGCTATTACATTTGATACCCATATTGATGGGGTTGTGAAAAAATATATATGGCGCCATCTTGTGGTGGCGGCCATATTGGATTTGCATTTTCCATAAATAACTGTGTTCTACTAGCCCTTTCATTTGATACCCATGTTGGCTATTCAATATGGAATTAAAGGGTGTGTCACATCAAATTGCATCACGGAAAAAACGCTGTAGAAATTTAATTTCTAGGAATTATATCTTCATCTTTCGCTTAAATCAGATAAGAGTGTATAGATCACGTTGGCCATGCTTCACTGTCAATTTTTCGTAAATTTGGAAAAATGTCGTCGAACGAAAAAGAGCGTCATGAATTAATCCTGCGCACTCATTTCGAGAATCCGGAGTTGTCACATCGGGACATCGGTAAGATACTGGGAATCGTCCAATCCACGGTCAGCAGAGTACTAAAACGATACTTCTAGAACCTAACCATCGACCGGAAGGTGAAGAACGGCAAAAATGGATGCTCCGTCAGTGAAAAAGATCACAAGCGCGTAGTTAAGCAGTTTAGACGTCGTCCGAGAAGTTCGGTCCGGGATGTCGCCAATAAGCTGAATTTGTCAAGTTCATTCGTCCAGCGGACCAAGCAGCGGGAGGGCCTGCGTACATACAAGGTTCAGAAGGCTCCTAACCGCGATCCAAGTTTGCCAAAAAGAACATGGTGTGGCAAGCGATCTGCTCTTGCGGAAAGCGGAGCGCCCCCTTCGTGATGATCGGCACGGTAAACGGGCAGGTTTACCTTAAGGAGTGCCTACAGAAGCGCTTACTACCACTATTGAAGCAGCACGAGGGTCCGACCATTTTCTGGCCGGATCTCGCTTCGTGCCACTATTCAAAGGACGTGTTGGAGTGGTACGAAGCCAACGGGGTCACCTTCGTGCCAAAGGAAATGAACCCGCCCAACGCGCCGGAGCTTCGCCCAATAGAGAAATATTGGGCGATTATGAAGCAGGCCCTCCGGAAGAATCCAAAACTTGTCAATTCGGAGGCGGACTTCAAGAGAAAATGGATTTCTGTTCAAAGAAAAATTACAACCTGACGTTGTACAGAACCTTATGGACGGGGTAAAGAGGAAGGTGCGAGCATACGGGCTTGGGCTCGAAGTATGAATAAAAACAAAATGCCAAAAGTTGTTTAATAGTTTTTATTTTACTGTCTAAAATTTTCAAAAGAATCGGTCTACTGGGCGAATTTCTACAGCGTTTTTTCCGTGATGCAATTTGAGGTAACACACCCTTTATTATACAAATTATTCAAAATTTCCGAAAATCAAAAATAAAATACTCCGGATAATCGAGTCCCCGGATAATCGAGTCCGACCTGTATTTGTCAAATATCGGCAATCTGGGACTTCGTTTTTTTCGGAGTACGAAACGAAAAGTATGGTTTCGGGTGCCAATAAAAATAGTTATCTCGATTTTTCATTCGGAACATGCTACAAAATGTTGATTTGCACGATAATATACCCTATGCAAAATTTTAGCTCATTCGGACTTCATTTACTTGTGTCACAAACGTTAAAATTTGAGTTTTTTTTTAAACGAAAAGTCATCGAAAATCTAGGTTTTAAAAAAAATGTTGATGTCAAATATCTCAAAAATGCAAAATCCCAGATTGCCGATTTTTGACAAAAAAAAATTCATGCAATTCTAAGACATTTGACATCGAATTTTTTTCTTCCGAAAACCCCGATTTCCTTTACTCCCCCCTTGGCTTATTTTTCGATTTTCAGAAAACTCAAACTTTGACCGCTTCGCGCCACTCTCCCTTAAGTCCGATTTAGCTGAAATTCGGCAGTGGGTGATTTTTCGAGG
Organism: Toxorhynchites rutilus septentrionalis; assembly: GCF_029784135.1. Taxonomy (NCBI): domain Eukaryota; kingdom Metazoa; phylum Arthropoda; class Insecta; order Diptera; family Culicidae; genus Toxorhynchites; species Toxorhynchites rutilus. Next base: position 3,481,845 of record NC_073744.1, read on the forward strand.
TGGTGAACATTTTGTATAGGGTAACTTTTTGAAATTTTTGGGTCGATTTTTTCCCATACACTCATTGGCACCCTAATAAATATGCAGGACCTGCTAGGATCAGTTCACTATGGGGACCACACAAACTTCACAAAAAAAAAATAACTAGAAGTGGGTTATATCTGTGATATAACCGCAAGGTGGACGTAGGACTACCGTTGTTTTAGCATTCAATAAGTAACAAACATATAACTCAAAGACATTTTATGTTTCGTATAAGGTGATTATCATACCACTTCATTGAATTATCATTGAAAAGAATTATTAACGCTCAAAACATGAATCGATTTCTCATAGGAAATACCAAGCGATGCAAAAACAAATCCATTCGTTCCGACGCATTCGCAAGCGATCCATTTTCCATGACCTGAAATAGGAACTGATGCTCTTGTTCGCGATTAGATCACGCGACACCTAATCGTTTTTTGCAAATGCGAAAACGAATGCTCCGCATTTCCATAACCTCTCCATGACCTCTGCACGCAGTGGCAAAATAGAAACTGATGCTCTTGGTCTCAATTGCATCACGGGAACCGAATGCGCAAATCTTCCTTTGCTCGAGTGCATTTGCAAGCGAGTAAAAGAAATCACAGCCTGCAGATATTCACGATGACGGTTTCTCCAGTTGCGTTGATTTTGCGTCCGTGGTCGGTCATCAATGAGCCAGATTGTTATGATTTCAACAGCTTGTTTTCAAAGCATTTTTTTAAGCTATTGAAACGATTTTTTGGACCAATAAGTGACAATCATGTAACTTTTTGACATTTAATCTTCCGAATGAAGCGATTATTATACCACTCCATTCAACCGGTAGAGAGGTATTAACGTTCAAAACCTTGCAGTCCAGCGTCACTCTCTCGTTTCCGAAACTTTGAACTTATACACCGGTACAGAAATTAAAAGCGTAGTCCTACGTCAAAAAGCACTCACGATAAGAAGATATCTAATCTGATATCTAATCATTACCTGTGTTCGTGACCGACAGCGCGAAAAAGGAGCAAGTATCCCTATTTCCAAATTCCCATGTCCATCCCTATCCTTAACTCCATCCAATCGACTCCCCACCCATGATAGATGCAATGTGTGGTGCTTGACACAACTACAACCCGAGCAGCAGCAGCAAAGTATCCTGACATACAGTATAAGAGAAGCCGAACGCATACATACAAATATGTGCAAAAAGAAGCTCTCTACCAATATTATTTCTTATTTCATTTCCAAACGTTAACCGTGTAAAACCGCAATAAATACCGTGTTTTAGTAGATTATTCTAAGTTTTTTTCCATTCTCCACGAGCCACATCCGATTGGTTTGGTCTTCCATAAGACCAAAGTGCAAAAGGAATCCAGATTTCTGAGCTATCATCCTGGCCTCTTTCAACCGGAGGAACTGCCATTTCCCACAATGGTGTGATCCACCAACCTGGCGATATAATTTTTACGAACCATATTAGGCGATATTTCAAACAAAAATAATATCGACGAAGCAAGCTAGCTATTTAAACGTAAGTCTAAGAATGCACTGAAAAATAGTGAATTCTTATCCTGTTCAGCCAAATGCGATAAATAGAAAAAGGCGACAGATCGATTAGTATTTCTGTGGGCACGGTTTTATTGATTGTGTTTTTATGTACTTTTGTGAACATCGATATAAGAAAATCAGAGTAATTCACGTAATTTGTGTACGACGCCATATCAGTCTTTTTTTCAATAATTTGCTATTGAAAATAGACAATATAATAATTAATGGTTCCGGATTCATTCTACCACTACAATACCTCCGACCAGTTTGAAGTTCAGTTCAGTTTAAGTAACAAATGGTTTTTACAGAGCCACCATTTGGAGTAATCAGCAAGTTAAATTTACGAATTTTTGAACAAATACAAAACCTCAATTCAAAGGCAATTGTTCCCCATAATAATGGTCCTACGTCATCCTTCCGTCCATGTCTATAGGTACAGACCCTTCTGCTTGTCATGCGAATGGACCGCTTTTCGGATCGGGTCTCTATCTACCTTCCCGACTAATTACGTAAACAATCTCGAAACACTGTGTGCAGTAACCTAAGCTTATATTTGCATCCATACTTGTGAAATTGAACGGAAAACCGCACAATTGCAGCAACATCCAGCAACCCCCCGTTCAATCAGACCATTCATTATGTCGAGCTGATTCCCTCCCTTGCTCGTTCCGTCACATCAGAAACTTCTTGAATTTGTCAATCTCTGATGATGCTTTTACTGCCTCTCTCGTTCCCACCCACCGTGTTTCTCTTCATCACCACGAGAAACGAACCCACCGGGAGACAACAACGGAACAGATGCTTTTGGAGAAGAAAAATTAAATAAAATTAAACGACATATCAAGAGTTCATTTATATCAATCTCAAGTTCCGCAGCGCCAGCGCCGGCAGTGGCTGAGTGCTCGAAGTTGATTTCGTTTTGATAACACGATTAATGATGCTTAAGTAGGTACTCCTTCTAGCCTGCCTCCCACCCGCTTTTCAGTCTGGTTTCCGACTTGTGAGATGAATAATTAACTATACAAGCAAGTGTTTCACTCGGTACAACATCGGAGAAAATTCCTCCGCCGTCATCCGCAGAGGCGATTGTACGCGGAAGAGTAACTTCTGTGGATCACACACGTACACGGTTCGTGATCGGGTTCCTCGAGAAGATGTTCTTTCGATAATACAGTCTCTCTCCTTCCCCCGTCCCTTTTTTTTTGATGGCATTCGCTCGCCACACACACGCACACAAAAGTTTGTTAAACATAACGTCCTCCTGATTTTGGTAGTTGCCTTGGCCGGAACTGTCCACTGCCGGTGATGCACCGTCCGTCTCCACCAATCGTTTCCGCTCGGTGGGGATCGTCTCATAGATTCATTTTTCCCCTCTAAACTCATAATTTTCTCACCGCGCGCCAAAAGCAAATGCAAATAAATAAGCTCGAGCGTTTCAGACTGTTAGCTTCATTTATGAACTTCCAACCAGCACACAACAACAGTACTAAATAACGGCAGCATGTGGCTTACTGGAAAATAAGCCAAAGTTCATAATTTGATATCATGAAATTTTCACCTCGCGTCCGTGGAGCGGGGGCGGCTTCTGCTTGGTTCACAGCTTTGTTCCGTGGATTGCGATGCGGTTCGTCGCGCTTTTTCTTTTATTTTCCTTTTTTTTTGCTCATCTCCCCATCGAGCGAATTCCACACACGGCTGCGAGAAAGGACACATACGAAGCTAATATAAGTGAGGTTGAGGCGAGAAGATGTTTCTGCCCGGATACACTGCCAGGAAAGGCGGAACAAACAGACGGAAGAGGTGGGAATATTTATTCCACAGACGTTGTGAACAATTTTCAATAAATTTTAAAACATAATCGTCTAGGAAAGTGATACATGGATTTTGGGGTATTGGCAATCACCGTTTTTGATCGATTTGATCCTCTGTGCCGTGGCGTGTTGTGCGAAAAGCCCCATAATTCAAAGACGTGCGCACCTTATTCACGAAACATTGGTCGTGAGTTGGTCGCGGTTATCCGCGCTCGCCTACTGTGCCGTGACTCCGACGCACGTTTTACTGCAAACATCACAGCAGGCGGAGGAGCAAACGCTCGTTTCGTTCATTTTTTATATCATCTTAGAGTATTGTTACCTTGCCGCGACGCGCCTCCTTGAATTCATTGTTTCATTCGTCGGAGCGTACGTTTATGTGGGTGGGTGTATGTGTGTGTATGGGTGAGCAACCGTTGGAGAATGCTAATAAAGATATTTGCCATTTCGACACCTGCAACCGCGATAACAATATCGCCACGTCCAATGTGAGGGGTGTCTTCTCTTCCTTCTAAGAGGAACAAAAAAAAACATCGTCAGATGGACGAGGTACGACGGAGTCACGAACACTGAATTTGGCACTGATGTATAATAAAAAATTAAATGGATCAAAAAACTTTAAAATGTGGGCTTTAAAAACCTAGTATTATTTCGCACATGAGATTTTGTATATAGCTCTCGAACTCACCAAACGCATTCTGGACCATAACGTGGTTTGGTGATCAAAGAGGTCGTCAATTCAATCGTCATGACTTACCTGAAACATAAAAAAGAGAACGTTAATAGTTTTGAATAATGGACCGCATTGAATTCGGATGATACTACAAAAATTAGGTTCAATTCTGCCAAACGCGCTCACGTTTTGAGTTCTCAAAAAAATTGATGCCAAATGTCTTCAAATTGCATGAAACGTCGAGATCTACTGTCAAAAATTGACTCTTTGGTCGGATTTTAGGAATACAAGGTAAAGCGTATGGTTAAGGGTGCCAATGAAAATGACCAAATCGATTTTCGACAGAGCTATCGTGAAGAAGACGGAGAAACAGATTAAAAGCGAGTTTCCCATTCAACTGACATCAAAATCCGTACGAAGTCGTCTCCATACAAAAAGGTCTTAAGAGCAGAGTAGCACTTAAGAAGCCATGGTTGTCCGCAAAAAATATCAAAAAATGATTGAAGTGGGCCCAGGACCACATTTCATGGACCAGTGATGACTGTACTAAGCTGATGTGAGTTACTCTACCAACATTGGGTTTTCAACCAACTGAGCATGACTTTAATTTTTTTCTGCAGATAGAGTCATGGTGTGGGGATCTATGGCTACATCCGGCGTTGGAGAACTTGAGTTCATCGATGAAATCATGACCAAGGCGGTTTATTTGGACATTTTGAAGCGATATACATTCCACAAGACGGAGATCCGAAGCACACCTCAAAGCTGGTTTCACAGTGGTTCAATGAAAAGCGTATCAAGTTTATGGAGTGGCCGGCACAGTCTCCCGACCTCAATCCGATCGAGTATCTCTGGTTAATTTGGAAAATTAAACTCCAGGAGCAAAAAACAACAAGCTTCCAGCCATTGCGGCAAGTAATCTCCACTATTGGGAAACTTTCGGATCGTGTGAAAGAAACTATTTCTCGTAGCAGCTCGTTGTATAATCAGCTCAACTACAACTGAAATATATTTTTAGAATAAGATATCATAGAACATAGTATGACTTACACAATTTTAGTTTTCTTTTCTCCCGCGTACAACGTGTTCTAGATCTGATGGTGCTTAATTTGCGTTTGTCGGTTAATCTAACTGAACTGAACTGAATGCAATTGTTGTTTTTTTGTTCCTGCCTGACATCAATTTTTTATCTGTCATGTTGACATAAGCCCGATCGTTTTCAGTGAGGTAGACCGGCCACTGCAGCTCTTTACAGTGGCCCAACATCAACTGGATGGGACAAAATCACCCCGAAAGCAACTGCTAAGCTTGTTAAGTTGATGCCACGACAAGATTTATAAATTTATTGGAAATTTATAACCTTACTCCAACGCTATAAGAAAGGTTATCGATTTGGAAACAAGTATTTGTTGTACCCGCAACAGTTACCATATCTACGGAATAATCTGTATTTCTAAAGATTTTTTAGACTTTTTTAAACTAAGAATCTGTAGATACAGATTACAATTTTTTTGGGTTTCACACAGAATTTGCAGATTTTTTAAAAATATTTCAGAAATTCAAAATAATATTTGCATTCTGATCCAAACGTCTGCTTTATCGGATAGCGTTACGATAAATAACGTTTGCATTGAAAAAACAATAGGAGATTGTGTTCAAGACACAACCGCATTGTTGACGTAGAACTGCGCTGTAGTTTAATTCAAGTCCGTTGTTTATAACTGCGGATATTATTTTATAATGCTACGAAAATTTTGAAATAACCATTCTACCAGTTTGGTTGCCCTGAAATGTTATTGATTTATTGTAGAATCATTTGACGACATCTGCGAGTGAGTAATTTGGTCGCGTCCACAGCTCCATCCGAAACGAAGACATGTGATGACGCAAAACAAGGAAGAACAAGCGATATTCATTGCTTCGAATACAGCACGATACTGAAAGTTTGCCTTCCTTCCTTGCTTGATACTTCAAACTTCTTCAGTTCATTCGTCTGTAACCTTCAAAAAGGCCCTTGGAAAACTTTACTTTATCCATAATATTACTCCTCCACTCCATTGCCTTGAGAGAAGCATTCGATCCCTCGCCGTCCAGCTCGCCCAGTATCGATGTTGTTCAGTCGATTTCCTCGCGAAGAATGAAAGTTTGCCTCAGCGAGATCCACTGTTTATACTGTATGCAACTATTCCCCTTCGTTCTACTTCTTTTCCTTTGTTCACGGAGACTTTACATCTTACGATTTCCCCTTCATTGCTCGTTATTGACAGCTCTGTTCGGGAAAGTACACAAATGTACAAAACAAATGTATGAGGAAATGAGAATGCTTCCAATTTCCATTAATTTAAACCATATACAGACTATGGGATTATAATGTATAGCATATCAAACAAATCGCCAAAATCTGTTCGCGGCAAAAATAGTGATTAAAGTTTTCTGATTTGGCACCCTTAATGAAAGACGTAGTTCTACGCCAAAATGGTCTTTTTTTCCCCTTCTCGCTGATTGTCAGCCACAGCAGCACCTTCTTGGGGAACTTGGTGTGTGAAATAAACTTCAACCCGAAGCTCACTTCCTTCGTGGGGGAAATAAAATACGAAGTGCCCTGCCAGTCGTTGCCATCCAGGGTGAGATAGATCTCGTCGTCCATCATCACCGCCACGTCGCGATTAGGGATTGTATTACCGTGCTAAGAATTCAATAACCGGTTATTCGGTAATGAAAATTTCATTACGGTAAAACCGGTAAATTTTCAAGTACATACTAATCGATTATTTTTGGTAAGTAAAATACTGTTTCAAGCCATAAAACCGTTTTTTTTTCCATTGTATAGGTTTAGCGGAGGACATTCTACTGTTTAAAATCCATTTCGACTGCTTACTGAAAAAATTATAAATAAATCTGCATATAGGAAACATTTTTCTGCAATACTTTCAAGCAGCTCCTTCATCACTGAAGCTTATCCTGTTTCGTTTTCAGATCGAGTAGCCCGTCGCGATTCTCCGGGAAAATTTACCTGACCAACTTATTCAGCCGCTGCCGCTGCGTCATTGCCTGCAGCTCCGAGACCAGTGGACGGAACTTCCGCTTCCTGACATGTATGTTCATGTTCGCAAGGTACTTTTTCACTGTTTGGCCGGTTACACCGACCTCCCGGCCAAGCGCACGCAGCGATGTAGCCATACAAATGAAACACAAATTACAGGGAGCGTCTTTATTCTATCATATTTTCTGTATGAAACAATTATTCCATATAACGGAGAAACATGTTATTTGCAAGTGGTTGAAAATCTTGAACGAGAATTGTGTCTGAAAATAATCTGATATATATTATGATGAGTTTTGTTAGAAATAGTAGGAAGTTTAAAGTAAAAGATAAATTAAATTCAACGGGGTTGATAAGAAGATCAATCAATGAACAGTTTTGCGATTGGACCCCTGAACTTGCTCATAGTAAGAAAAAGTGAATGTTTGAAGGTATTGATAACAAAAAACAAATGTTGGGCGGGACGAAGTTTGCCGGGTCAGCTAGCATGTTATAATAGCGTTGAATATAGATCGACGAACAACAAAAGTTTGAATATTTTTTTTTTATTACTGTGTATATGCTTTCTGTTTTACGTGGATACCATCAATATCGTGTAATCAATAATAACTATACCAATTAAGGCAGGATTCTAGTCTAGAAGTTTGAAAACAATAAAAAAAAAACCTCGTATTTCTGAAGTTTAGGCATTCAAGAATATACCCTAAAAGGATTGTTCAAAAATCCCTTCATTTACCGAGTTATAGCCAGATTAGTGACGCGGTATATAATATAGGCCGGCCTTAACAATTAACTTCAAACGCGTTTTTCGAGAAAAAAGTTTTTTTCCAAACTGGCATACACGATATCTCAAGTTCTACTGAACCGATTCATGTTGAATTTACGTGAATACAATCTGTATGCATCTCTTCATCACATGAACTAATAAAAAATCATAATTTTTCTACATTCACTATTTTAAAAAAATCGGGAAACGTAATAAAACGTTTTAAACAGCTTTTTTTTTCAAACGGCTGTCATTTTGTCAAAAGACATGTTTTTGACTTGTCCAATATTCATGTTCACGAGGTTTTTCTTTGTTCACATTTACTGAAAAAAACCTCAATGCCTCCAGGTAAGTTTAATGGAATACGCTATATAACAATACCAATTAGAATCAACATTGAATAAGCTATCAAACTTTGTTCAAAAGTCAGTTATGAATTTCAATTTCCCCCGATATGATTGGGAAGACATTTGAAGACAATTTTTCGTACCATGTGAAGACAATTTTTTTTTCGTACCATGTGAAGACATTTACTGGTATGTGAAATGATCACCTGGCATCCTTGCTTCGTACGCAGCTGAAATTTTGCATTGGGGAGCTTCTCGTGGGAATCAACATTTTTAAGAAAGTCCCTGTGAGGTGTACACAGTAGAGATGGGCAAACCGTTCACGAACGGTACGAACGAACTAGTTCGCTGAAAAGAGTGAACGAACGGTCGTTCTTTTTCAAAGAACGGTAGTTCTCCCCACGAACTGATTGCGAGCGAACGGTTTGTGAACGAACTGATTCCGAAAGAACGGTTTGTGAGTGAACTGTTTGAGAGTGAACTGATGGAGAGTGAACTGCTTGTGAACGAACTGGCTCACAACGAACTGTTTGCGAGTGAACTGTATGGGAAAGAACTGATTGAGAGTGAACCGTTTGGGAACGAACTGTTCGAGAACGAAGTGTTTGCGGGCGAACTATTTGCGAACGAACTAGTGCAGCTGAACTGATTTGCGCTGGACGGAATGGATGCATATAACGAGAACGCTTATAAGGAAAATAAAACGATATTGTCATGATGAGCAAAATGCATCTAACGCAGGGTTTATTTTGTTAATGTATACTCAATTTTGTGTTAAAAATTAAATTAGATTTTCGTAGTTTTAAAAGCAAAACGATATATTTTCAAATTCATGTTTTCTTTCAACTCCGCGTAACATTCATATATTTCCTGATTATCAGAAAAAAAAAAATCTAGGGGAAGCTGGGGCGATTCATGGATTAGGTAAACATAAAATCTCATAGTGAGGACAAAGTTTTTTCGATGCTTTCAATTTATTGTTTGGCCTATTGCGTGTACGTGTTATCGTGATTGTTTGTATGATTGATTGTTAATGAAAATCGCTGCTGATTTTTTCCCCTGAATGAACATTATGAAATATGATCTTACATGGAACCTGTGTGTTGTCCAAAAAGAGAATATGAAAAATAGCACATATTTTGTGCACATCAAATTATTACATAAACTTTTGTCGACCGATAAACATATTTTTACATACAGTTTGCGACTTTTAAAGAAGAAGCAGCTTATCTTTCCTCACTAAATATCAAAAATATAAATCCCATACGTACACTATCCAATCCAACGATATCAATTCATAGCTGTTTATTGATGTTGGGTTCTAGCTAACATTCTATGTTGTTCTTAATACCGCTGAACGAAAGAGCGAAAGAACGGTTCAAAAGAACTGATTCACTTAGATGAACGGTTAATGAGTGAACTGTTCATCAAAGTGAACTGTATTGCCCATCTCTAGTACACAGAACTTAACTCCATTATCCTTTCCCCTCAAATAGATGTTACACAATGTATTCGGGAACACTGCTTTGACGCAATGTTAATTGACTTCCTTTGTGCGGCAGCCAGTTTTACATGCGGAACACGAGAGGTAAGTTCTCATCGAGTGATCGTCTCTCTGTGTAGAGCTTCCTGGTGAAGTGCAAGATGGTTGGCTACAGGACTCTCTTCCGTAGCAATGGCATATTCACAGTCCCGTTCAAAAATTCGAAGGTCACTCTTTTCCACACATCCACCGTTTTTATGCTTCAATGGACACTTCCATGAACGATCGAATCAATGGCGAATTACATTTATTCTAATGGTTTTGCAATTTTCTTGTCCCACTTGAATCAAAACGAGAAGCTATTATACACATTTAGGAAATCAAACTCAATCACAATTTATTTCATCAAAATGAAAAATTCCAAAACAGGTTGGACTCGATTATATACAGACTCGATTGTATACAATTGTGGATTCAATTATATGCAGTTTGAATTTTTTTTTGCATTTCAAAAATGACTTGTTTCAAGAAAAAATGTAACCCTCGAACGTTAAGGTTAATTAAGCGGATATTATAAGTACAGTGGGGCAAAAATCGTGATTTTTGAAGATATTTCTTTCACCAGGAATTGCTTATATCGATATTGCAGCGAAATTAAGAAAGATAGAAGCTGGGTTTCGAAGAACAAATTGTACAGTGGTTTGAGAACTTTAATTTGATTGATAGAAACAATCAAGTTCAATATCAATTTTTGGGATAAAATTAATAACCACACATAAAAAATTACTAACGTTCAAATTTTCACTTCCAAAACAGTTATTTAAATCCACTAATTTAGATTTTCCTCTACTATATCCTGTACTAAACTTTCTCATCTTTCAAATGAAGGCAACGATATTAGCTTACACAGCGTACTTTTTAGTGTAGAGCCAGTTTGAGGCAACAGAGTCCGGAACAAAAAAAAAAGGTTATTGCTCCGTCAATGTTGAAATTCTAACATATGCGTAGAAGGATTTTTTTCATCAAATATGATCATCTATCACTTTCTGAGAGATTCTGGAAAAAAATATATTTTTCATGTGAGAAAGGTGTTTTCTGACTTTAAGGGGATAAATCAAATATTATATTCTTCTTTTATTTCCAATAAACGAAAAATATTTATGAAAAATATATATAAAAACGAATAAAAATAATTATTTTCTTTGACTCGATTATATACAGTGAAAAGAAATCGAAGACTGTATATAATCGAGACCGCGCTGTATAACAAATTATGATAGTCCCGGTAGACAGCGTTTACTTAGGCCGACAGTGAAATTACATCCGTCATACGATAATATTGAATTTAACAAAAGCTCTAGCATTGACTGACATCAACAAATCCAATACGAGTGTCTGAACTTATCTTTCAATGTACACGCAATCATTTCATTCATAGTTTTATGTTTCCTTTTTAATATTCACTAGCTAACCCGGCAAACTTCGTCCCGCCCATTTACTTGATTAATTCTCGAGTAATGCAGAAATTTGTGTTTTATTTGTATGGCAGCCACCCCTAAGAGAGGGGGGAGGGGTATCTAACCACCATAGAAACATTCATTGCACCCTAAAGTTTCCATATGCCTAATTTGGTTTAATTTGCTTGATTAATTCTCGGGTAATGCAAAAATTTGTGTTTCATTTGTACGGCAGCCCCCTCTAAGAGAGGGGGAAGGAGTATCGTAACACCATAGAAACATTTATTGCATCCTAAAACCTCCACATGCCAAATTTGGTTTCATTTGCTTGATTAATTCTCGAGTAATGCAGAAATTTGTGTTTCATTTGTATGGCAGCCCCCCCTTTGAGTGGGGGAAGGACTGTCTAACCATCATAGAAACATTTATTGCACCCTAAAACTTTCACATGCCAACTTTGGTTTCGTTTGCTTGGTTAATTTCCGAGTAATGCAGAAATTTGTTTTTCATTTGTATGGCAACCCCCCATTAGAGAGGGGGGAGGGGTCTCAAAATATCACGAAAACCTTCCCCGGTCCCAAAAACCCCTACATACCAATTTTCATGTCGATCGGTTCAGTAGTTTCCGAGTCTATAAGAATCAGACAGACAGACAGACATCACTCCATTTTTATATATATAGATTGGCTGTCGCAAGCTCCTCAATGACGAAGCAATGCAACAGAGAAATGTATGCTACACATGCGTTCCCAATATTCTTATGTCATATGTAAAACTCACTTGTAACAGGGGGACTCCGTCGCTCGGATCCATTTTTCTTCGCACCGTTCTGCGTCATCTCCTTTCCACCTGCACTATCTAAGATTTTTCTTTTTTTCTTTATACAACACTATTTCTTTTTAATTTCATCTTTCCACATTCACTTCTTCCAAACGCTCCAGCCTTATACCGGAAACAAATATCGAAAATTTGCGGACACTCACGACTGGACCACGTGCACCAACTTTCCCGTCCGCCATCATGGATATTTCGCACAATACCACAATGTGGGTAGGAAAATGAAAGCCACTGAAACCACGGCGATATTATCACTTGCCGCGTATTGAAGTGCAATTATCGATTAAATACCTTCCGCGATTTTCTGTAACACCATAATCGCACGAAAATTCGACCGACGGCGCATTATAATACTCTCGAGGTAATCACTATCAAGACCGCTCTGAAAACGCACTGGATTCACTGAACGTTGTAAAACGCTACCAAAGCACCCATACCAACCGAACAGATTCGCGCCCCGATTTCGACTGACTCATTCATGTCAGCATAGCATACCACCGTAAAGGACCATTTATACGTTGCCAGTAGCTGACTTGACAATGAGCAGCTACTGACCCGGTGGACTCTCTTGACAATTGGTTGACTCGCCTTGCCCGTTCACACAATGTGAGCTGCTGGCGAGAAACTAGATACTACGGCACGGGTTTACCAGGAATGCCTGGCGATTTTTCAAATGTCCATCAAATAGTCAGAAACAGCAATCAGGTCCGAATTTGTCAAATGATTGGTCCGAAATCGACTTCTTTATTGGCAGTTTTCATCTTAGGTTTTCAGTTGAATGTATCATTACACAATTTTATAGCGAAACACACGCTGATCGTGTTTAAAAATACATACTTTGTGCTGAATTTCTTTGAACTGAAGGTACTATCCCAAAAAGCAGAAAGAAAAAAAAAGGATTCGGGCCAGGTATTGGATGCAAAGAAAAGGAGCAACAAATACAATATTGAAGGAACTCTACGATGAGAATCCCCGAGATTACAGAGCAGTGTTGAGAATAACACCTGAACAAGTGGAAAAACTGTTGGATTTCATTGGCCCACAAATACAACGCCAAGATACAATCACGAGGGATGCTGTATCTGCAAGAGTGAAATTAGAAATGACATTGATGTGCCTTTCTTCTGGAATATCGTTCAGATTGTTGTCGATATTTTTTAGAATCTCGAAAGCATCCATAGCTAAGATAATTCCGGAAGTATGTGATGCTATAAATGGTAGTCTAAAAGATTTTTCTAAATTTTATTTATTTTGTAAAATGAAAATGATAGTCTCAAAAAGAAAGCGTGCCCCGCCAGCGTGCAAAACGAAATAACAATGATTTCGTTTAGAAACTATGAGGATTTTATTTGTTTTTCCAATAATTTTCAAGTCTATAAATATCTTCGCATATTTTCAAATATCTTAAAAATAGAGACATTTCTTTACATTTGGCATCCCTGATTCGGACGCTAAATTCTGTTTTTGACGTTTTGAAGCATGCGAGTGCGAGTAAATTCAAAAATCTTTGAAGTAGCTCGCACGCCGGATCACACATGACAATAACTGGCATGATGTGTTCACACGGTGTGAGTAGCTGCACTGCAGTAACTGACTAGACCGACTCGTATGCTTACTCGCACCGTCTGAACCCGGCTTAAGCCGGAGGGCCCGGAGGTAAAAACGAACAACGATCGCACGACGGAGTTTGTCGATCGAAACGCGATCATTGATGAGAAGTTGGAGAAAAAGAGATGCAACCGAAGGCCTACAAGCAACGTTGCCAATGTTCCAGTTTAAACTGGATTCTTCCAGTTTTTTTTCCTCGATCCAGTTAAACAGTTCAATCCTAAAATTTTCCAGTTTTTTCAAATATCATCCAGTTTTATCCAGTTTTTTATATGTATGCTTCAATTAAGAAAAATCGCAATGCATAAATATTACCTCTTCCAGGGTGGCCACAACAAAATCTTTGTTTTTGATCCAAAAAAATCTTTTCATCTTAGTTTTTTCTTCTTTCAAGAAATCTGTAATGATATCTGTATCAATGTAATGTAAAATGTAAAATAATTATAATAAAATAATAAATTAAATAATCTTAGCTTCAGTATCATTTAGTTAATACTATAATTTAGTATGTATTAATGTTGGGCGATCGTCGATCGATATTTAGAAGTTCAAGGCACATGACACAAGATTAAATTTCTGGAAAATTATTTTATTCTGGATGCTGAGGAACAAAACAAAGTGTTTCGATGTTTGAATGGAGATATGAAAATATGTTATATTTGTTGTTAGAATGAGAAGATAAATGGAAAAAGGCTTTCGATTTTTCAAATTTTATGGTGCCGATTTACTCAATGGATCGAGCCGTTTAGAAAAACGATTCGTCAAGATCGATCTTTTGGTAAGATCGCTCAATACTTGTATGTATCATAGCATATATATATAGTAATGCTTCGAAATCCGGACGCTTAAGCGCTTACTTCAACTACTAAAAAATATTGACAAATCATAGCATGAAAAATTAGCGTTCCTATAGAATTAGAAGGCCTTCATCTAAGTTATGAATCACAGAATTCCACAAAATTATGTTATATTTGTTCGAAATTTGAAATTTCTTTTATCGTGTCGGGATTTTAAATCCGGACACTTTTTTAATCATGCCTTGAAATCCGGACTCTTTTGCTTTTAAATCTGGACACTTGTTGTCTTTGCAATTCTTTGAGAGAAATTATTTATTAATTCTTGTAGAACTTCTTAACGGGTGCGTCATAAGTAGCGGGACTGAATGGAAACACGTTTGGTACAATTTTTTTTATTAATTCAATTATTTATTGTATTTTTACAAGATGACCACAACAAGATGGCGCCATACATATATATTTCCAAAATCCTATCAATATGGGTATCAAATGAAAGAGCTTGATTATTACAGTAATTTATGAAAAATGTAAATCCAAGATGGCGGCCGCTACAAAATGGCGGATTACACATTCCCTCAGAACTCCATCAATATGGGTATCTAACGAAAGGGCTTGGCTAGTAGAACATAGTTATTGATGGAGAATGTTAATACAAGATGGCAGCCGCTACAAAATGGTGGATTACATATTTTGTCAAACCCCATCAATATGGGTATTAAACAAAAGGACTTAATTAGTAGAATACAATTATTGATGAAAAATGTAAAGATGGCGGCCGCTACAAAATGGTGGATGCAAATGCAAATCCAAAATTTTAAAGAAATTATTGAACAGTTTACATATATTGTATCAAGAACTAAAAAAAAAATAAGTAAACAACACTTTTTAAGTTCAATGGTTTCATTGCGATTAAACATAATAATAATACAAATGATGTACTTAAAGATAAAAAATAATAAAGCAAGTAGCAGTTAGTAGTCACCACACCCTTTTCTTCATTAATCTAGGACATTGATGAGACTAAAATAAAATCGAGGAACATGTAATGAAACATCTAGCTGTAGAAATTTTCACATTTTTCATCAATAATTGTATTCTACTAATTAAGCCCTTCCGATTGATACTCATATTGATCGGGTTCTGAGAAAATATTTAGTTCATCGTTTTGTAGCGACCGCCATCTTAAATCTACATTTTCCATCAATAACTGTATTCTACTAATCAAGCTCTCTCATTTGATACACATATTGATGGGGTTCTGAGAAAATATGTAATCCACCATTTTGTGGCGACCGCCATCTTGGATCTATATTTTTCATCAATAATTGTATTCTACTAATCCAGCCATTTCATTTGATACCCATATTGATAAGGTTTGGAAAAAATGTATATGGCGCCATTTTGTGCTGGCAGCCATTTTGGATTTGAATTTTTCATAAATAACTGTGTTCTACTAGTCAAGCCCTTTCGTTTTATACCCATATTGTTGAGGTTTAGAGAAAATATGAAATCCGCCATTTTATAGCGGTCACCATTTTATAGCAGCCGTCATTTTGGATTTCCAAGATAATGAAATATGCAGTTTTATAATGACTGCAGAGATAAAGGTGTGTTCCAAAATTCAGATCAATCGGTCAACAGGAAGGGGGTTAAATTTCTATTAATGTGGGATAGCGCTACAGACAAAGTTACAAAGTTACTCACGTACATACAAACGGGTCATATAATCGACTCCGCCCTGTATACCGAAGAGTTTTGCGGATTCCCGGATCGGAAATCTTTGCTCCACACTCCATACTCCATACAAAGGCTTCTAACATACCTTTATGCAACTCCTTCAATGAGAAATTTAATCGTCAACTTTTGACCGTCCGGATTTAAAAGCATTTTCTGAATGTGCTTTTTATTCCGGACATGGGTTTGTGAAATTCACACTGATTTTGGATTTTTTACGTTTTTTTGTTAACAGCTAGGTACTAAGTTTGACACTAAACTAAATTGACACAATAGTAACTATCAGTCACATTAATTCAACACGCAAAAAATGTCATGGTTTAGGCATGATATTGATTGTAATGAAAAAGTGTCCGGATTTAAAAGCGTCCGGATTCAGAAGCATCACTGTACATACGCTTATGATAAGGATAGATTATGATAGAATTTTCTAATTCTAAATAAAATAATCGGGTGTGTTTTAATTTAAATTTATATTTTTTATTCGAACTTTCGTCGTTCAATCGGCTCCGCAGATAGTCTAAAAAGTAACTAGAATAGACCTAATCCGGACTTGTCCGCGTTAGGGAAAAAACACAAATATTATTAAAGAAATATAATTAGAAGCTCTTATGTCAACAATATTTGCTATTCGCTGTATGGGACATTTATAATCAAATTGCAATAAATTGTTAGGTGCATTCGATTGGTGTAAAAACATCACGAATCCCTCATGAAATGTATAAGTAATAAGCGCTCAGATTTGAACAGTTTTCGTGACGTGAACAATATCTAGCCTTTTTTTAAATTTGTACTTTCTATATATATATATATATATATATATATATATATATATATATATATATATATATATATATATATATATATATATATATATAAATATATATATATATATATATATATATATATATATATATATATATATATATATATATATATATATTCCCGAAAACGTAATCCAATGTCAATACGTATTGTTGGTTCTTTCAGGGAGTTTCAATCGGTAATTTCAATACCAAAGTCATACTTGAACAGTGTTGTATTGGTATTGAATGTGCTTATTTTACTAACGGAATAATATTGAGGGACAATTGTTGCAGTTTTGTGACGATTTTCTATCAGCGAATTCATGGACATGAACCAATAAATACGAGATGTTTCAAGTTTTATCCAGATAAAACCGTATTTTCTAGAGGTTCTAGAAGGAAATATACACAGATATTTTTCCACAGTAATGTTAGAGTGGCGGGAAAATAAAGTTTGTTTCACCATTTGATGAACTACATATAAACACTACACGAAGCTTTGAAGGAAATTATCTTTTTCAAGCATTAGAATGGACAAAACAAATCATTCTAAATAAATCAAAGCCGATCTTCTTAAAATTAAACAGTTTTACAGGATCCAGTTTTCTTATGAGCAATCTTCCAGTTTTTTGAAAAAGACTATTGGCAACCCTGCCTACAAGTGTGCCCGAAAAGTCACCAAAGCGGTGCGACAGCTGAGGTGCATGTGTGTGTGTGTGTGTGTGTGTGTGTGTGTGACTACTTGCCAACCAGCTTACCAATGATCCTACCTCGATCGATATTTATTCATGCGATCGTCTGTTGTCATTACTTTTTATGGAATGGGAACATCGGCAGAGAGGGAGAGAGACTCGCATGCTTCAATTTTTATCAATGAATGCGTACGAAGACTTGTGTGAGAAGTGGCTGCAGAGTGGCTATCCAATGAAGAGGTTGATTCAGAATTGCCAGATATAAATACTTGTCTTCATTTGATGACAGTCAAACTGTGAACACATACAATTTTATGAAAATATTTTGAAGATATTTCAAAATATGTGAAGATAACTACGGACTTTCCAAAATCTTGTGGTAAACAAATTTCCCTGTATTTCCCTGTGCAGTTGAGTACACCTTGTATGTGACATGATATTTTAGGAAATAAATGTGTTTCGCGCGCGCGTTTGTGTGTGTGTTGAACATTAACAAGGCCTTGGCCCAGATAGTGATCCCAGATTTTAATTTGAAAGAACTAATCAAATACTTTTTTCATATTATATAATTTTTTAAATAAATATCATGTACATTTCTTATTACTAACTATATACATTTATCGCACAGTTCTACAAGAAGGTGCGAAATGGTGAGTAATGTTCGATTTTACGTTGAACTGTTTTGGTGTAATACAACGTAAATCCGCCATCCTTCAGTGATCTCACACTTTCAAGAAATTTAGGAAAACCAAACACTTTCATCGATCAATCTAAGTTAGAACCAGACAAGCAGTTCCTTTGCTTAGTCATGATCTGTCCTGCGGATGTAGATGTAGCTGAATTGCACAAAAATTACATAGCAATATTATGCACGTTTCAAACGAGCTATTAGTGTGACCAACTAGCCCCTCTATATATAAAAAAGAATATTCATGAAAATTCAATAAATTTTAAAATAATTTTAAAAGTGATTTCCATTAACACTCAAAGCTAATACGTACAATAAACCTTTGTTTTATGTTTGAGCCGATTTTCTTCATGGTTATAACCCAGTTTTAGAACACATTTTATAATGCGCAAACCGTGAATGATTTTTGGCAAAATCGGAACCATGTCCGTATTTTTAACCTACTTAATAAAAATTTCTTAATTCCAATTTGCTTATTTTGACGTAGCACTACGTCTTTCAGGAAGGGTGCCAAATCAGAAAACAGGTAACGTTTTTATGAAATAAAGTAAACGTTAATAACTATTTTCGTGGAGCCGATCTGGCGTGGAGGTAACATCCATACTTCTCACGCTCAAGATCACGAGTTCAATTCTCACTCCCGACATTCTTCCAAAATGGAAGGTAAAAGTGACGAACCAGCCAGAAGCGTTGAAAGTCACTATAATACAGAAAAAAAAAAAAAAAAAAAAACTATTTTCACTGTGAACAAATTCTCATGATTTGCATACCAGTCGAATCGGAAATTCTCTAAGATTTGATATGCTATACATTACAATTCACTAATCTCTAAACGGTTTAAATTCATGAAAACTGGAGAAACTCCCTTTTTCCCATACATTTGTTCTGTCGATTTGTGTGCTAACCCTACCCGTATTTTGAAGGCTTATAACTCGAACATTTCTTAACAGATCGGAAAGATGTTTGCATCGATTGATAGGAAACATTTCTACGCAAACATTTCTATCACTATTAATAAAACGTTATTTTTCATGAGATGAACAATTGAATAACTGTAAAATGTCAAACGTTATACGCTCTAACTGCCAAGTTTCGATTAGCCCGATATTCGGTTTCCCCAACACAAACTTCATAATCGATGTACCTGTGAAAATCCGCTTTGAAAGTATACATGCAAATCGGGGGTATTTTTGTTCCCACTGAGCTGCTTTTCCCTAACACGGACTTCAAAATCAATGTGCCTGGGGGAATCAGCTTTGCAAATACATGCAAGTCGGGGGTATTTTTTGGTGTTGAGTACTTTTGTACTCGCTTTAGAGATGTGCCATCCGCTCATGAGCTGTTCATTCGAATCGCTTCATCATAGTGAGCGGATTCGGATCGGCTCGCAATCAAAAAAACGCAGCTCATCAGCTCATTACGGAGCTGGAGCTGATGAGCTGATGAGCTGTTGAGCTGATGAGCTGCTGAGCTGATGAGCTGTTGAGCTGTTGAGCTGAAGAGCTGTTGAGCTGTTGAGCTGCATAGCTGTGGAGCGCAAAAGCTGCAGAGAGTGTGAATTGCGAGACGCGAAAGGATTTTTCGTCTCCCGCGCTTCATGGCATGACGTCAGTTTGTTTTAGTGTATCCCTCTTCGTACTTTAGCTTTAGCAGAGATGCCAGATAGGAAAAAAGGTTTTTGTTTTGAAGATATTCAATCGTTCGTTACTTCATTAAATTTTTCTTATATGGCCAAACAAAATAATACACATTATTATATGCTTGTAAATAAATTTAATATATTACATTGTTATTTAAACATTACTGTGGAAACACATACATTTATTTCCGCGTGCTGAATCAAAACAATTCAGAAAACCACCCGGCATAAATGTTGATGATTGATGATCGGTCTGACTGGTCCTTTTGTTGCCTTTGTGATCGCGAATAATTATTTCTCGTTGCACCTATTAGTGGATTTATTGACGTAGGACTACGTCTAACCGGAATATATAGGGGGTGAAATGGAAATCTAGGCACTGAACATGTAGGAAAAAATGCAAGATTTGGAACGTTTATAACTCGAGCATTTCTCAATAGATCGCAAAGGTTTTTGCATCAATTGATAGGAAATATATCTACGCATCTATCATAACGAATAACATTTCATTTTTCTTGAGATAAATAATTGAATAATTGTGAAATATCAAGCATTGTCCAAATGCACTATGTGCCCATTTTTGATTGGTCCATTTTGTGCTCCTCAAATCGTACCGACCAAAACGGGCAACCAGAGCAGCAGCGAAATAGAATGAAGCACGATTGGAAAGGAAAAAGAACAAAAATGAACGAAACATTGGTCGCAGTCTCACACATGCGTAATTCTCGAGCCAGCCAGTCTGCTTTAAAATCCCCGCTCCGATGCCGTAACGATCATTCTTTTGTGTGGACACCGACTGGACAACATCGTTGCTAGACGAGCTGGACGGCGAGGAATCGAGTGCCTTTCTCAAGGCAAGAGGGTGGAGGTGGTAGTGTTGGAGTAGAGTAGAGTAGCGTTTTCAAAGGGCCTTTCTCAAGGCTAGAGGCGAATGAACTGAAAAACTTTAAAGTCTCTATAATAATTCCTTCCTTCCGTAACGATCATTCTCATTCAAACCGTACACCACATCAGTTCGCATCACAACACATCCAGAACAAGGCGGCATCGAGGGCGTTCGAAATGGATTTTTTCAAAACCACGAGTACAAAGTTTTCTAAATTGGAACCATTCCATAAAACAAGGCGCTTGTCAGGGCCATTGAACCTTTCAAAAAAGAGTTTACGAAAAACAGTTCAATGCTTTCTAAAATAATATCCAAAATAATAATAAAACACAAATTGATTTTTTCATAAATTGTTTGCCAGGATCTGATGAGTATGTGAATTTGGCAGTTGTTCTGAGCTTATTGATAGTTGGGGACTTTCCTGATTATTCAATTTTCATCAATTCTTAAATTGTTTCCAGATTGAAAGTACAGTAATTTACAATTAGTTCGACATTTAGCTAATTGGACGGACATGTAATGCGACATATTTAGTTGGACATTTTTGTAAACATAGAGATCCAAATTATGACCCCACATTGAAAGTCGACACTGTACCACTGTCATCGCAAATTTTCAATTACAGGTTAAAATCGCCTCGAATGCGACACTGAGTGGTGCTTCGACACGTCGCGTTAAATGTAATTTACTGTACAACATGTCATAAGCAGGACGGGAAGAAATTTCCCAACTGTGAAAGCTGTGGCAAACGCAATCGTTAAACAGGAAGCTTTAGCCGAACAAGATGGGGATATAAAGATTTTGTGATCCTGAAAAGGACCCTTTTTAGCCTGCATGTGAATCCAACGAGCGAACAAATCGTAATGAATGTATTTTTTTACCATCGCTCCTTTTTAACGCTCATTCGTTCGTCTCGTTGGACTCGCCCCTTTGGCTGAGTCTGCCGATTTGTCTCTATTCTGTGAGCGTGTACCGCTAAAGTACAAAACGCGCGGATCCCAAAAAAATATCTCATTTTCTTTCAAACCGTAAACCAGTGTGGTTGTACGGCATCGTTTAACATCGCATCGCATCACATCATAATAAGAAAACAAGCTGCAACGTGGACGTGTGGACGTAACAAAGGAGGACAAGTTAAGGGAAAGACAAAGTCTCACTCGAACCGTGCAGGTCTCCAGTTCCCTGTTGGTCGCATTCACTGATTGCTCCGCAAGGGTAACTAGGCCGAACAGATTGGTGCCGGAGCACCAGTATACCTAACAGCGATTATAGAGTTTCGACCGTCGGAGTGCTCGAGTTGGCTTGCAAAGCTTGCAAAAACAAAATTGGAGTAGAGTAGAGTAGAAAGTTCGGCACAGTCAAGACAAAACACGCATCAAGAACAGAGCAGCTTCGGTTCGGCGCTCATCAAGGCAACAACTAGTTTCAGCTAGTGGCAAACGCAATCGCAAAACGGCAGCAGGTAGAAGAAAGAAAAAGGTTTGTTTATACAGACTGCTTTGGTGGCAAACCAGCCACCGTAAAACACGGCGCTTTTCAGGGCCATTAAACCATTCAAAGAAGAGTTATTAAAAGTTTTTCACAATACCAATGCATTCTAAAGTGACATAATATGACATATAATATAAACCGATTTATTTTGTTTGAGCTTGTTCTTGAGCTTATTGGTGGCTGAGGTCTTTCAAATTGATCATTCAGTTTTCACAAACCCATACATGGTTTCCGAATTAAAAGTGGCTTCAAATTACAACACATTGTATGCAGGACGGCATTAACGAATTTTCTCGGTGACTGACGTTACATCTGCATTGCATAGAGAAATAACTAAAGAGCAACACGATTAGCTATGTATTTCCTGCTGCTCTGTTCTTATTTTAAAGGACTTTAATCCGAAGGTCATCCGTCCCTGTATTTACTGTTGGTTTTTAGAACGCTTATAGCTCGTTTATTTTTCGACAGATCGTAGAGTTCGTCTCCAAAACCTCAGTTCTTTTTCATTTTTATTTACTTTGTTTGCGGAGACTACAAATCTTACAGTTAATTCGTCTCCAAAACCACAGCTTAAGGTACGGTAATGTGCTCAATAGTGAAATATATGATAGTGAACGAGCTGATGACCACCTGTGCATTCCCTATCGCAGCCATCATTTTGATTGTACGATATGTGTATACGCCGAAAGATGCCCGGCGTTGAACATTTCATAAGTACAAAGCCTTCAGAAAAAAATCAAGAATCAAGTTTGTAAAAAAAAAACGCAAAAACACAACACCAAAGGTTCTTTTCAGAACCCCCAACATGTTCATAAAGAGTAAACAGTAAACTAATCCATTTTTCAGGTAGATAGGTAGGAATTCACGTAGGAGAAGAAAATAAAACAATATATATTTAAAATTTATATTTAGCAAAAGCTGTCCCCTTTGTATAGTCCTACGTCACTCCGGTTATGTCACCGACATTACCCACCCGTCTTTTTTTTTATATCCTCGGATGCAAAAAAAAATCTCGATGGTTTTTTTCAAAAAACGTTGTCTCGGCCAATATTCCTGGAGGCATTCTATTTGGCTACTGCTGGTTTTTCTGTTGTTTAAGTTCAGCATATCCTAAGCATCTTCTATGTTGGATTTCAGCATTCAGTATTTGTTGTATATTATATTATTAGAATTCATATCAGTTTTAGTTTTTGTACAATTACGAATTAAATTCGTTTATTTTTTGCTTTCCGTCTATTAAAAAAATGCACACTATGCAATGTCCCATGGTGATTACGTTCCATATGCAATTGTGTGGACAACTGCAAAATTCAACTGAGCTGAAGAGCTGTTCCAAATGAGCAGCTCACTTGTATGAGCTGAACGGCTCTGAGCCGCTCACCATGATGAGCTGATTTGCCCATCTCTAACTCGCTTGTCGTTGTTTCGCTAGATGTTTCGCTAAAACGTACTTTTAAACTGAGAAGCCTGGGAACATCATCATTTCAGATACTAGAGGTGAATGAACTTTCGCGGCTCGAGAACTACGTAAACATGAGATGTGTAATAATTTCAGAGGGAAATGTAAAATACAAGGATCGTTTGACAATTTTTCCGTTCTCACATTTTGGTAGACCTAGGCATCATATCAAATGTAAAAGGACGTTCATCAAATTTATTTGTAACGAAGAACATAATCTATTACAAAAATTTCGAAGCATTCTGAAATAATATTCGAAGTGGTAAACAAGTGGATTGCATAATGTAATTGCGTAGTTCTACGTCGAAAATATGCGGTCGTGTCCTAGATACAACCCCTTACAATTTTTTTTTTGTATCAGCAATTCGCTATTTTTCATCCATGGATCGCTAATTTTTTGGACGCTCAGATTCCAAGATATCGTCACTGACCATCTAAAAATAAAGGTATTTAGTTTCTCCAAATGTATGCCTTTTATTTCTATTCTCTTTTGTTTTCTACTGTATTTTAATAATGTAACAAAACTGCATGATTTCTTTGAAATAAGACAGACTTTAACCCTTTCTCTACGGCAGTGTGCTCCGTCGGAGTGCCACCGCTAAACGAAGCATTTTTTATATTGCTTTCTCTTTTTGTTCTGTTTCAGTTACTGGATGCACCAACACTGAGAGAGAGCGAAATTATTTCTCTCGTGAGCGATAAACTTCTACTACATGTCCATTATACGAGGGTCTAGTGATGCCTAAATTTTTCATTTATTCGACTATCGATTAATCGTTGGGGCATTTTACAATATTCGATTCATTCGAATAATTGTCTTTCAATATTCGATTAATCGAGCGAATATTTATTTCTTGTAATAATCACGTATCACGTTGTCATTTTGGTCGCGTGGTCTATCGGGTTGTCGATGTTAGATGATTGGATAAAAAAATGATGGATAAAAAAAATAAATAGCCTAATTCTTAACCTAAAAATGCATTAACCTTGAGAAAGATTACTTTTTTGATTAATCGCGATTACAGCAACAATTATTCGATGTATTCAAATTTCATTTTTTAATTATTCGATACAAAATTACTCGATTATAATTTCAGGTATTCGATTATTTGAATTAATCGAACGATTAACCGACGTCTCTACGAATGTCGTTAAAAAAATAAGTTTCAGTGCCTCAGAAATCGAGCCTCAGTGCCTAAAGTTAGGACAAAAAACAAAGTGATTTTCGTAATCTACGTTTTATTTTCTATTTTTCTACATAATCGCCGTAACGTTCGAGGCATTTTTCATAGCGTGGCACGAGTTTTTCTATTCCAAGCGCGAAGTGCGTAGCGTCCATCTTTTTGAAGTACGATGTAACTGCGTCACGAATTTCTTCAGTGTTACGAATCGTTGACCGTCGCCATTGACCACTGAAATTTATTTTTTGAACGACCCTCGTACCCGCATCGACAAAAATGTTCTACTTTTCGGCTTGTTTTAATTTCAGTAAAAAGCCTGAAAAAACACAGTTTTATAAAACATTTGGCCAATTAGTTCGAAAACCAGTATATTGAACTGTATGAAACCGCTTATAATTTTTGGAAAACATTAGTTTCCAAAGATAAAATTGAAGTTTTCCTTAACATGTCCGTCTTACCCACATCTCCCCTACGTGGTTGTCAGCTGGATGCGTAAATGCTGTCTGCAAATCGGTACTTTGCTGGTGGTATCGGTTCTGAAGCAACGGGGCGTCGCACAGTGCGGCGTCCCGTAGACAAAAGTCAAAAAATTCACTTTTATATTCACCCAAACTAAGTAGGCGGTGTGTTTTATACATGTTTCAGGCATGCTGAAACGATCTCAGTAGCCTTGTTAGCCTACCCAATTTGTCAGAATGTGCGGACAAGAAGTGTCTTCTAAGCACGTGGCAAATTAATTTTCAGTGATTCATCACAGTTTTACATTGAGTTTTCGTTTGCGTTCGATATCTTTTGAAGTGAAAACCCAAATGGCGATAGTAGCAACACGTAAGTAAAATCCGTTTCCTTAACTATTATTGGGACATGCCGCAATCACTGTGAAAATAAACGCTTCTTTGTTAAGGTAGTTTTGTTCCTTAAGAAAAAAAGATACTAAAAATTTCAAATCCTTCGGCAAGAAAAGTTCCGCGGAGTTCCGCTCCAAAACACCCCTCAACTTTTCAGTCATTATACCCTAGATATTCTGCTAGTGATTCTCGTTGCTCAAGTCTGCTCTTCTGACCACAGTTTACGTTTTTTAGATGATATTTCTACAACCAAGAATAAGCAAATTTTCGAACAATGGCTCCCAGTTAACCCCTCCCAAGGAAAAGATCGTTTGTTCACCTTTTTGTTGGGTTTTTATGATACGGATGATTTCTCTAAAGAATTGAAAGAAGAGTTTTTGGAATTTTGCAAAGTTTATTGCTACAAAATTAACCAGAGATGGTCGAAATGCTGCAGATCATATTCTAAATTCGTAAAGCAAAATTCCGACTGGTTGTCAAAACCAGTTAAGCTTCCGGCATATCAGAAAGGTAAAACTAAAGACGATTTGCAGTCTGTTCCTCAAATTGGTAAAGGAAGACCTCAGAAATCGTTTGACGAATGTTCGAAAAAGACAAAAAGGCGACGTGTTGAAGATCTTGTTAACAACAATGCACCTGAAGAGCTTGCATTCGCTCATTATCAACAACGATAGCGCTCAGATCGATAGCGTAAGTTTTGAATTCCATCTTACTATGATAGATGGAAAGGTGGCAAATGTGCTTTCCGGAAATTTAAAAAAAAATGCTTAATTTGTGGATCTTTTCCGAAAGAAATGAATACATCGAAGGCTGTTGAGACAGTACCAAATACCAAAACTTACAAGCTAGACCTGTCATCACTGCATTGCAAGATAAATTGTTTTGAATGCGTAATTCACATCCGTTACAGGTTAGCATTATAGAATGTTTAATAGTCTATAAATAATAACTATCATTCATTTCAACAGATTGCCATTCAAAACCTGGCAAGTGAAAACTGCTGAACATGAACAAGAGTATGAAAGCAGGGAGCGAGAAATTCAAGAGGCGTTCAAGTCAACGATGGGTCTAGTTGTCGACAAGTCGAAACCGGGGTATGGTTCAAGCAATGACGGCAACACTGCACGAAAATGTTTCTCGGATCCACAAACCAGCTCGGAAATAAGAGGGGTATGTGTGGAGCTGATAACGAATTTCGCTACAATTCTCCGTATAATATCGTCGGGGCGAAAAATTGAAATGTCCAAATACCAGAAACTATTGTCGGATACAAGAGATCTCTACATAAGCCTGTACGGATGGTGTTTTATGCCTGTAACTGTGCATAAGTTATTGGTACACAGTTCAGATATTATGGAAGCATTTGATCTGCCTATTGGCCAGTTATCGGAAAAGGCTTCAGAAGCTGCACACAGGCTGATCAGGGAGAACAGGTTGAAGCATACAAGGGAAGCATCAATAATTTACAGTAATAAGGACTTGATGAACTATATGCTGCTTTCTTCTGACCCTTCCATAGCAAGGAAGAGAAAAACTATAGCGAATAATCATCACACGGATGTCAATGATATTTCTTCTTTTTTTGCTGATACAGTTGAATTTGATTCTGTTTGTCTTTTTAATGAAACTGAATAATTTACAAAATAATCGAAATATGTGAGAAAAGAAATGAGACATAAGCTTTCTCATCACATTAATTAAAAGAGTTGTACTTATTCATAAACTAACAAATATTACAAAATAGAGAAAAAAAATGACCTTTAAGAAAAATTCCAAAATAATAAATAAATAATAAATAAAGTGTAAAGTTTCTCCTGCTATACAATACATGTATGGAATGTAAATATTAAATGTGACCCTAGAATAGGAAACATTTAAAAATTTAAAAATTTAAAAATCACCACAGTGGCGTTTGCGTAACTTTGCCATCGGATGAAAAATAAAAGATTGTACAGTCAACTCTCCCTAACTCGATATCCAAAGGGACCATCGAGTTATGGAGGTATCGAGATACAGAACATTTTTTCCTAATTTTTTTTATGTCTCAAATTGTCATATATTAGGGTAAGTGTCCCAATTATGGTATGAATTTGAATTTTTGATTCATTCCCTTAAAGTGAAAAAACACCTTTCTCATATAAAAAAATATTTTTTCCAGAATCTTTCAGGAGGTGATAGACGGTTATATTTCACGAAAAAATCCTTCTACGCATATGTTAGAATTTCAACGATGACAGACTTATAGAACTTTTTCTTTGTTTCGGATTCTGTTGGCTCAAACTGACTCTACATTGAAAAGTATGCTACGTAATCCGATTTTGTTGCTTTCATTTGAAAGATGAGAAAATTTAGTACAGGATATAGTAGTGGAACATCTAAATTAGTGGATTAAACATTTTTAAAGTGGAAAATTTAAAAGTTTTTTTTATTTGTAATTATTAATTTTATCCTAAAAATTCATACTAAACTTGATTGTTTCTATCAATTAAATTAAAGCTCTCTAACCTCTCTACAATTTGTTCTTTGACGCCCAACTTTTATCTCTCTTAATTTCGCTGCAATATCGATATAAACAATTCCTGATGAAGATTCAATCAAAATCTTCAAAAATCGCGATTTTTAACCCACTGTACTTATAAAAGCCACCTCAATTTCACCTTAATGCTGAAAGGTTATTTCTTTTTCTGGAAATTATTCATATTTGAATTATAAAAAAAAACTTTTTTTTTCAAACTGTATACAATCGAGTCCTAAATTTTACATAATCGAGTTTGTATATAATCGTGTCCAACTTGCATGAGGCACTAGGTTAACAAAGAAAATATTGATTAAGTATGTTACTCAAACTGAAATTGTAACGATCACGCAGGAACTGTTCAATCACAAAGAAATGATCGAATAAAGGGTGTGTCACATCAAATTGCATCACGGAAAAAACGCTGTAGAAATTTAATTTTTAGGAATTATATCTTCAGCTTTCGCTTATAATCAGATAAGAGTGTATAGATCACGTTGGCCATGCTTCACTGTCAATTTTTCGTAAATTTGGAAAAATGTCGTCGAACGAAAAAGAGCGTCGCGAATTAATCCTGTACACTCATTTCGAGAATCCG
Organism: Toxorhynchites rutilus septentrionalis; assembly: GCF_029784135.1. Classification (NCBI taxonomy): domain Eukaryota; kingdom Metazoa; phylum Arthropoda; class Insecta; order Diptera; family Culicidae; genus Toxorhynchites; species Toxorhynchites rutilus. The sequence continues at coordinate 3,510,764 of NC_073744.1, forward strand.
CAGTTGTCACATCGGGACATCGGTAAGATGCTGGGAATCGTCCAATCCACGGTCAGCAGAGTACTAAAACGATACTTCGAGAACCTAACCATCGACCGGAAGGTGAAGAACGGCAAAAATGGATGCTCCGTCAGTGAAAAAGATCACAAGCGCGTAGTTAAGCAGTTTGTGATATTCCGATCCGAGAAGTTCGGTCCGGGATGTCGCCAATAAGCTGAATTTGTCAAGTTCATTCGTCCAGCGGACCAAGCAGCGGGAGGGCCTGCGTACATACAAGGTTCAGAAGGCTCCTAACCGCGACGAAAGGCAAAACATGGTGGGGAAGGCGCGAGCCCGGAAGCTGTACACCGAAATGCTGACGAAGCCGTATTGCCTGGTAATGGACGACGAAACCTACGTCGAAGCGGACTTTCGTCAGCTGCCGGGCCTGTTGTTCTTCTCCGCAGAGGACAAATTCAGCGTTCCGGAGGAGATTCGCAAGCAGAAACTATCCAAGTTTGCCAAAAAGTACATGGTGTGGCAAGCGATCTGCTCTTGCGGAAAGCGGAGCGCCCCCTTCGTGATGACCGGCACGGTAAACGGGCAGGTTTACCTTAAGGAATGCCTACAGAAGCGCTTACTACCACTATTGAAGCAGCACGAGGGCCCGACCATCTTCTGGCCGGATCTCGCTTCGTGCCACTATTCAAAGGACGTGTTGGAGTGGTACGAAGCCAACGGGGTCACCTTCGTGCCAAAGGAAATGAACCCGCCCAACGCGCCGGAGCTTCGCCCAATAGAGAAATATTGGGCGATTATGAAGCAGGCCCTCCGGAAGAACCCAAAAGTTGTCAAATCGGAGGCGGACTTCAAGAGAAAATGGATTTCTGTTCAAAAAAAACTACAACCTGACGTTGTACAGAACCTTATGGAAGGGGTAAAGAGGAAGGTGCGAGCATACGGGCTTGGGCTCGAAGTATGAATAAAAAGAAAATGCCAAAAGTTGTTTAATAGTTTTTATTTTACTGTCTAAAATTTTCAAAAGGATCGGTCTACTGGGCGAATTTCTACAGCGTTTTTTCCGTGATGCAATTTGATGTGACACACCCTTTAGTTTCACAGGAACATTTTCAGTTGATTTCAATATTCCGGACATATTCTTCAGGTTTGATTAAACGTTCGAATTAACATCTCAATAGAACTACTATCTTCAGCGTTTTTCTCAGGTTTTTCAACACTTTCCAGTATATCGGTATCTGGCATCAGATCACAGCAAATCACGTTTTGGTCCTTTTTGCACTAATTATTTAAAGACATTGAGAACGGTATTGTACCGTCGACATCAGCAAGCTCACGACGCATTAATTATGCCAGCGGAATATCACTCCCGTCCATGTTGGTTGTGCTTTGAAGTTAGGAATTCCCAGTTTCTGGACAAATTCTCAAGCCATATCCCGAAGAATAGAAGAGGGGTAAATTATTCTGTCTAGCTTGACAAGACAAAAATTCATTGACCGCTCCAGCTTCTCGATTCTGACCAACCTTATATGCTTTTGGTCTAGATACAATTTTCCATTCCGATTCCATTTTTACTTTAGTTTGAGTAGTGTTGATACCGCACTTTGTGCAATACTGAAATTATTTGCAGCTTCAGACCCCTTCCGTCCATATTTTTCGACCTGCTCGATGATGCTCAAACCTTGCGCAATGGTTAGCGTTTTGATTGTTCGCTCGAAAGGTTTCTCGTGGTTTTCCATACTTGAAAAGAAATTGTTTGATGACACGAACACTCCGTCTTCACTTTCAAGGGCAATTGAAATCTGAGGTAATAACGCACAAAAACATGTACGCGAAATCCATGGAAAAATGAATCAAAACACATCGAGTAAGAGAGGCATCGAGTTAGGGAGGTATCGTGTTATGGAGAGAAGAATGCTTGTAAAATCGAAGCTGCCATGAAATCCATCGAGTTAGGGAAAATATCGAGATACAGAACATCGAGTTAGGGAGAGTTGACTGTATTATTTGTGTATTATCCAAACAGGAGAAATATTCCGGAAAGCATTTTATTTCTTCATAACATTATTATTTTGGCGTTCAAGATACTTTTGCGATTATGTACAAAACGTTAGTCTTTTATGCAAACAAAATCGTATAAAGCATTAATCTTTTATGAAAAGACTAAGAATATATAAATCAAACATTGCCCTACAGTAGAATGTATTTATTTGTTAAAAATGAAGCATTAGCAACTTAGACGAAAAAATGTATAAAAAATGAAAAATCATCACGGTGGCGTTTAGGTTACTGTGTCGTCGGATGACATATAAAAGATTGTGTGTTATTAGCCTTTTATCTAAACAGGAGAAGCATTCCAGAGAACAATTTAATTTTATGTCACTATTAATATACTATACACTATTAATTTGGCGCTTAAGACACTTTTGCGATTACGCATAATACATAAGTATTTAATGCAAATAGTAGATTTCATCATAACTAACATTTTTTCCATTATACCTATCCGAAAAAATGACTGTAAGGGTTGTTTTGATTTTTGTCCCGCATCCCTATATATTCAACGCACTGTGCGTCGCAGAACGAATTTCAATGAATATTTAGAAACTTTAGGACGATAACTAAATAGGGGTTTTTAAAAATTCTAAAAAATTGCCAAAATGGCGGCCATTTTTGGTTGAAAATGATATATTTTTCATGAAAAATCGCTGTTTAGAAGCTCATAAAAAATCGAACAAATCAGTTATAAAAAAACGGCTATGTAACGCCTTAGGTAATTCATTTTTACATGCTGATAAAAAAAATTCAGCCCAATCAGTCGAGTAGATTCTGAGATATTAATGGTTTCTAGGTTAGTAAAACACGTCTGGTTATGACTAGTGGTACAGACAGAATGAACATCTTATTAAAAATCTAATTCATGGCTTACTTACATCAATCTGAAACATCTCGTTGAGAAAACCACGCCACCAAACAGCTTCCTGTGTTGCACCTGATAGAGCCATGTATTCCGCTACAGTTGTGGACAAAGCCACTGTTGGTTGTCGCCTTCAACTCCACGCCACTGATCCGCCACCGTACTGAAAGGTATACCCTGTGACAGAACGACGAATTTCCAAATCGTTGCCCCAATCCGCGTCACTATATTTTCGAACGATGGTTCAGCTTGCTTGTGGAAAGTCAGCTTCTTGGATTTTGTGCCCTTCAGGTACCGGAGAATTCTTTTAGCCGCTGCCCAGTGTATCTCGTTAGGATCACTGTTGAAACTGCTCACTGCGTTTACGGCATAAGCGATATGCGGCCGTGTGCAGTGCGCCAAAAACTGCAATCCTCCCACCAATTCACGAAACGGAACCTTTTCCATTTGTTGCTTCGGTTCTTCCGTTCTTGGTCCTGCTTTCGTCAATCGCTGATGTGGGTCCATGGGTATCGACACTGTGTTGCAATTGGTCATGTTGAATTGCTCCAGTAGTTCCTCCACATACCTTTCTTGATCCAGCATAACAGCGTCCTTACTTCTGGTGATTCGCATGCCGAGAACCCGCTTGGCCTCTCCTAGGTCTTTCATATGGAACTTCGTCATCAGCTGCTTCTTCACGATGTCGATCCAATCTTGATCCGTCGAGAACAGCAAGAAATCGTCCACGTATACAGCGACCACCAGAATAGTATTTCCTTCGATCTTGAAGAATACGCACGGATCGAAGCTAGATCGCTTCAAACCTATACGCTTCAGCTCCGCATCCAATTTCGTGTTCCAGACACGACTCGCTTGCTTCAATCCATACAGATCCTTCAGCAGACGACAAACTTCCTTCGGAGACTTCCTGTCAACAAATCCTTCAGGCTGCTCCATATAGATTTCTTCGTCGGACAACTCTCCCTGAAGAAACGCTGTAACGGCTCCATTTGGTGTATACGCATATCCTGCTGCGCTGACAGTGCCAACAGAAATCGAATGTTTGCGAGTCTCACCACCGGCGAGTACGTCTCGCTATAGTCGACTCCCTTGAGAACCCTTTGATGACGAGCCTTGCCTTATACTTCTGCACAGATCCGTCCGAGTTGAGTTTCCGCTTGAAGACCCACTTGCACTTCAAAACTTTTCTTCCCGCTGTAGCCAGGAACACAGCAGTTGACACAGCTTCCGCCCAGAAGCGTTTTTCCAGGTTGGCATCAAACAACAGACATCGTGCCCGCTTGACGATCGTACGGTTCGCTCTCTCCGCTAACCCGTTCTGCTCTGGGTTGTACGGCACCGTGACTTCATGATGAATCCCGGATTTGCGAAGAAAATTCTCCATCTCTCCATTCACATACTCTGTGCCATTATCCGTCCGTAAGCGCTTGATTCGTTTGCCAGTTTGGTTCTCCACCATCGACTTGAAGTCTTGGAAATACTGCAACACTTGCTTCTTCGACTTCAAAAAATACAGATGAATTTTACGGCTGCTGTCATCAATGAACGTTAGAAAATACCGGCTACCACCGATTGACACGTTCTCCATCGGGCCGCATAGATTACTGTGGATCAATTCTGTGGATCAACTTTTCCTGCGCGGATTCCACTCTTCTTGAAGGGGTGACGAGAATGCTTGCCCTGCAAGCACGTCATTGGTGTCATTGGTTCATATACCTCGGAGAGTCCCATCAGCAACAGACTGGCCAACCATTCATCGTCAACCTTGAATCCTGCTTCACTCAGCTTATGACTCGTACACATCATCTCGTTCACGTACGCTTCAACAGTGGAATAGTCTCCCAGGCGAATACTGGTCAACTTACTAAGTAACCCAATCCTCCGAGTCATCCCGTCATCCTGGAAGGCTTTCTTGAGGTTATCCCATGCTTGTTTCGCTGTGCTTGCCGACTGGACCAGGCTATAATTGATCGGTTCAATACTGAGGCATATCGTAGCTAGTGCTCTCAGCGACCTCTCGTTTTCCGGATCACCTTCTTCCGGTGCATTCACAGCGTCCCAAGTTCCCTCACGGATTAACAGCATTTTGGTCGCGAATGCCCATGAAGAATAGTTTTCTCGGCCTCGAAGACGTTCCATGGCTGGCAGCGAAATCCTTCCACTGCCGGTCGATCTTCCGCTATCTCCGAAATTTCGTCCATTCCCGTCCCCGCCATGTCCGCTTCCGGTTCCGGAACTTCCGCTTCCGTAACCTGTTCCAGAACTTCCGCTTCCAGCTCCAGCAAGAGACATCTTGAAATAACGTTCTTCAAAAAAAATAATTCACACTTGTTTGTCCGTAGCTATGGTACCTGGGCCCATAACCTAATGGTTTCTAGGTTAGTAAAACACGTCTGGTTATGACTAGTGGTAAAGACAGAATGAACATTTTAGTAAAAATCTAATTCATGGCTTACTATATCAACAGATATCGAGACCACCAGTTGAAAAGACATGACCTCGAGAAAAACGTGTTTAAAAATTCGTACAGCAATGCAATATCCCTTGAGGTGACTTAATACTTTTGACTATAACTTTCCAACGAAATCAAATATCGAAAAAATCTTTTAGAACAACATTTCTGAGGGCATAAGCTTTCCAAAAATGCAAAAAACAGAAATTCGATTTTTTCAATTTTCCAAACCGGGGTCCCCCCTTAACGGTCTTTCAAAACATATAAACTTTTTCCAAGCTCTTAAAGAGGAAAAACGTGGTAAATCTGGATAGTGATAAACACCTGCTCATTTCAACATTGATTTTTCGAATTGATTAAAATATAACAAATGGGAAGAATGAACTGCTAATCTAGCGAGATGACTTGAATTTGAATGACTAATATTCATTTCAGCCAAATGTTTAAATCTTTCGAAGCACCAGTAATTTCTATCACTCGTCCATAACATCAGATACAATTATAGCTAATAATAACACTTCTCAATCCTCGAAAGCTGCAATCGCCTAAATGAGCATCCATTCCGTATTTACAGCCTCAAATTGATTAAACCAAAACCAAGGCATTCCAATGCCACCCCTCACCCCCGTGCACATAACTCTTGAGTCCTGATTCAACTTCCACCAACCGCCAGAATCTAAATCACCACCAGAAACAAAATGAGTAAATAAAACTACGTACTCGGTCGGCTGTAAAATTAACTGGCGAAAGGTTTATTTACATGCCTATCATCCCCGAATTGGGAAAGCACGTTCCGTTGCCACCTCCCCCCAGAAACACTTTAAAACCCGCAATTTTTCCGTGCATCGATTTTCCGGAGGATTATATCCAACGTCGTGACCCTTTCCCCCCAAAGAGTCCCACAAGAACAATTCAAAACAGCAGCTGAGACACATCAATTTTCTCTCTCTCTCTCTCGTTTGTCCTTTTCACTCACACACTCGCTCCCTCTCGCTCTCACGCTTTCTCTCGTTCTCACAAAGGCAGACAGCAAAGTTCTCACTTTCTTCGCCGGGAAAACGCTCCCTCCGTTTTTTTGGTTTCGTGAGTTTGACCCACAGCTTTCCACCAAAGTAAGCATACGGATTTCGTCCGTCGACGGGTCGAAAGCTTGCTTGGATCTCGTCCGCGTAGTCAGCCCCTGCTTTGGGCAATCGATATCGCAGCAGGCATTGATCAAACAGAAAGGCGCAACGCTGGTTTCCAAGAGTTCAAGAAGGCGCGTCATTCCGTAATAACACTGAACACGAATAAATGGAGCGGGATTGCGTTTCCCTTGAATGTTTTTTTTTTGTTGTTGAACGCGAACAAATCCAACCAAATCAAGCCCCAAACCATTCCCAGCTTCCAGTAGCGTCACGCGAAGATACTCTTTGAGAGAGGTGTGGCTTAGCCGGATGTGTGCGATGCAATGATGTGAACCAATAAAGTTTGTCTCCGAATCAAAGGCGGAGTTGTAGCTTTCGAGTGCAACCAATTCAACTGTCGATTTGGCTGGTAAGAAAAACGGTGTGAGCTGTAAGCTGTGAATTATTTGGATGGAGTTTTTCATGGCGCAGAGTGCAAGGATACAATTGGTTTTTCTCCTATGTGAATACTAAGTACGTCACGTGGGTCTTCTTTTAATCCGACGAGCATTCAAAATTTATCGCGTGGCTCAACACGAAACAAAATTGCAACACGAAATTGCTTCTCAGGTGGAATTTATAATCCAAACCGAGCTGGAGCTTTGGACAGGGAGGGGTCCCTTTATTCACACATTGCCATGCAACCGGAATGCAACGCACGATTCAAAAAGCCATTGGGCTCAACTGCAGGTGTATTCATGATTACTCGAAGGCTCCTGGGTGCTCTCTATCGACACCAACGCACTAACGGTGTGTGTCGCCGGAAATGGTTATCGTTGACGATTTCGAGGCTAAACGGCTCCAACAATGGCCACTCAGTCCATTCCGCCGCCCACCGGACGAGGGGGTGTCACTGCTGGTGCCGACTTTATGATGCCACATTTCGGTTCGCTACATTTGCCCACACTTTGTGATGTGCCTTAATCAAGGACTGGAATTTAAATAATGCACACGCAAGCCGCTGAAGCTACCGATCGACACAAAACTGAATATTTCGGAAACAGGGTGCGAGAATTATGTCTAAATTCGATGGAGTATGAATCACTCCCGATCTGCTCTTGTTTATCATTGAAAAAGAATTATTTGTATTATGGAAAAAAAAGTTATGCTCAATTGAGCATGAACTTTTCCACACCCTGTACAAAATCAACCCTGAGAACCAGCTGAGTCCCGTTTTTTTTCGTGGTGGCAATGTCAATTTTTTAGCAACAGGAATAAAATAATAGAACGGGTAAAATTACAGTATACACATTCCGGGTTTTTTTGCGTCCCAAAAGATTACTCAAACTGTGCGGCGAGGTGCAAGGTGTGGAACATCCGACAGAAGCCTACGAATTCCCCGCCCTCATGCGGAATTCGTTTATTTTTCTGAAATATGTATCGAAGTATGGCGCGCGCGGAACGGGAAAAATTTGATCGGCGCAATTCGGGATTGTGTCCCATTATTTTGATCTATATTTTGTTCACCAAATACTCGCTACGTTCCGTCGGTATTTGGCCCTCGAGTGAATATATTGAATCGTTTTTGTTTCTATTTCGCACAAGGGGTTTATTGTGATTAAATATGAAAGGATGGCTTGTTCTGTTGGTTGGAATTTAGATTTGTGTTTTTTTTTCAAACTTAGATCCCAGATCCCAGTTTCCACAGGCCAGACAAGCCAAGCGAATTCCTATCCAATTGAAAGTTTTTAAAATCTGTCGCTAGAATATATTTTTAAGTTCGGTTTGCAAACAAAATTTGGACATCAATATCTAACGAGTGATTCGGGAGAAATCTATATTTATAACAAACAACATTCATGTCTGCGTCGTTATTTTGCGTAATCAATTCTTTAAGTATTAAAAATATCCTAAATTGAGTGATTGCAAGGGAACACAAAATTTTGGTTTTTTTATTATCGCGATGTTGAACATTTTTAATACCATCCGGAAAGCAAAACAATTAGGCGTCGTACACAAAACTACGTAACGCTAAAAATCCGGATTTTGGACCCCTTCTCGCGTTACGTAATTTGTGCACGACGCCTTACCTCGTCTTTTACTGAAGGTCTAAACACTTAGCATCAGTAATCAAAAATTCAACCCTATCTCAACTTTCATCTCGCTGTGGATGAAAAAAGTTGAGGTACACAAATATGAAATTTTCAAGCACTACTCCTTGTACATCTTCGATTCAATAGTTTCGTTTGTAACCATAATTTCTCGTCCACAACTTATAATATCAGGCGTTTTTTCAAAGGATACGAACCTAAATTTGATGGGGAAAATTTCACAATCGCACGAATATTGATGAATAATAAGGTTTGCGTTCCATGTTCTCGACGTGGATTTCCAAAACCTTTTTTCTTTTCTCTACTTTCAATACGCACATTTTTTTAGAAAATGGGATGGACCGTATCGAATCCTTCACCATTGAACTTCGAACACTTTTAAAACAAACCATTATCAAAACATTAGCGAATTATTCGAAAATATTCAGAGCCTTAGGGTAAGTGTATCAATTATGGAGGACATATGTCAGCAACTTGCTGAAATTGGCGAATGGATACTGTATTTTAGTTCGAAAGTATAGAAAAATATTCTTTTTCTAGCAGTTTGAGCTCTGTTTTACCTAAAAACCAAAATTATCCATACGCCGCGCCTGAATGATTCATAGTTTATTTTTATGCAGGGGCCAAAAGATTAGGTCGGAGCGATCCCGAATAAATAAATTAATCTGTTGATTTTAAGATCGTATGAGTCTTAAGTTTTCAGATAGGGACACATTTGCGATAAGGTCAGCACGATCCCGAACAAATAAAGAAATCTGTTGCTTTTACGATCGTATGACACACAGTTTATTTGACGTAGAACTACGTCTTTCATTAAGGGTGCAAAATCAGAAAACAGGTCACGTTTTTATGAAATAAAGTTAACGTGAATAACTATTTTTGTCGTAAACGGATTCTGGCGATTTACATACCAAACGAATCGGAAATTCCCCAAGATTTGTTTGATATGAATTCATTACAATCCCATAGTCTGAATATGGTTTAAATTGATGAAAATTGGAAGCATCAAACTGACACCATTGCATTAAGGTTCTGAGCTACACAGTTGTGTGGGGAATCATCAAGCTAGGCTATCGTCAGCTCACGAAGAAAATAAATGTTCTGGAATTTTGTCAGTGATTTGGTTTCGCATGACGGTAGGAAAACTCTCTCCACAAATGATGACAGCTAAGCTAATCTAGACTGGCAATATCAACAGAAAGGGCTTCTGTTGAGAAGAGCGCAAAACAGAGATAAGTGTGTATATGTTTAGTTGCTTCAAGCCACCGATATATGGATATTTTTGTACGTACGTGCGTGCTCCATAACCCGTACGTAAAAATAGTGCATCTTTGCTACGCTGAAAACCCATTTGTAATGATAAATATAAACAAGGAGGGTAGATAGCGGGAGGGAATTATTTACGCTATTCAGCATTTTTCCAAGCAGTTAACATTGTTTATTTTCTATCATAATAGCTTCGTTGGTGCCTTTGATATTGCATCAATGCATTGAACTGACGCTATGGTAAAGCAGGTGTTAAGGTTGTGCACCAAAAAATTATTTGTGGAATACCAAGTTATTCAATAAGTTATAATAAGTCATTAATTTATTTGGGTTCGCGTGCAGATAGGATTTATTTCGCTTATTTAGTCACCAAGAAAGTAAATGTCATTCTCGAAGTTTGTATGTGATTTGGTTTCGCTTACCAGTAGCAAAACTTTCTCCCCTAAGGATGACAGCTGCGCTTATCTCGAGCATGTATTGTTCTGCAAGCACAAGAATGAATCATCAAACAATTATCGTCAAATGATCCTACAATGAAAAAAAAACATTTCAGGGCGACCAAACTGGTAGAATGACTATTTCAAAATTTTCGTAGCATTATAAAATTAAAACGCTCACACAAAAAAAAATCGAATAGCTCCATATGAAATTTTTTTTCGCTCCGTCGATGGTAACACTGCATTCCCCACTTCGGGACGATAATATTCGGCTACTCGTTCAGTCTGATCGGATAGTTTTAGTGTCAAGATGTACAATTCACAAGAACGTGTATTTTTAGTGAAATCGTATTACTCGGGCAACCGAAGCCTCAATGAAACTTTGTCGTCTTATGGTAAGAATTTCAACATTTCTCGTCGTAAATTACTTCCTCTGGGGGTACGTGAAGGACCGTTGCTATGTTAATAAGCCATAAAATTTGGAGGAACTTAAAGAAGAAACAACTTGGAGTTTCAACAGCATCGAAGTCGTAATGTTAGAGTTTTGCATGAAGAATGTAGTTCACCGTTTAACGCGTTATCAAAGAAAGGGTGGTCACATCGAAAATGTCCTGAAATAAGCTTTATTTTCGTTTTTTAAAAATAAAAATCGGTTCACTTTTGTAGAAATTATTAAAATTTGTAGCGTGAGCGTTTAATCTGAAAGACCCTGTATGTCATTGATTCTAATCTCCATAGAAATTGTGGGAACGAAGCGCAAAGTCGAAGTTTTTAAATGATGTTAGAAATGCTGTAACTTCGTGAAAACCCAACACATGAAGACGGGATATACAACATTCAAAGCTTCAAGTTTTGAGATGTAATACACTTGAGTCGCTTTTTGCGCGGTTTTTTTTATACACGGTTTTATTTTACGTGGCTTTTTTACGCGCATTTCGGAATTTACGCGGATTTCGAAATTTACGCGGCATGCATTGACCTCGTAAAATTCAATATGTTAATTGATGAGACTTTTCGCGAAATAATTTAGTATTGTATCACTGATTAGTAGCTGAAAAATAAAAGAAGGTACAGATAGCAGGATTGTAGCATGCAAAAAAATCAGGTAATCAGTTGTTAGAATATGGGTTACATTTTAAACTAATAATTCACTGTTTGTTAGATTTTTACACGGATTTCGAAAATTACCCGGTTTATTTTTACGCGGATTTTGGAATTTACGCGGCTTTGTTTTACGCGATTTTTGTTTACGCGGCACGTATCCCCCGCGTAAAAAGCGATTCCAGTGTACTTGAATGCTTCTATCTTTTTTTGTGTAGGTGTAGTCACTATACTGTAGTGGATAACAATACTGGAAAGAACAAAATCGATTTCTTCCCGGCAGTTTTGAAAATTCCAATATATTCTGTACAAGACTCATTATTTAGTATTCATTGGGCCTGATCACGAACATCACTGTCACGTAAGTTTTCACGTCACTTATACTTCACTTAATCTTTTTGTGTCTATCATCATTGTCACGGAGAGTTGCGTGTAAAAATGAACTCCGTAAAGTGAAAGTGTTCATTCCCGTTTAAAAGAGATATGTTGGTTGCATAATGTCGGGTGTTTGAACGTTGTGTCGGTTGCATAATTTCGGACGTTTGAACGTTATGTAGGTGAAATTAATACAGCGTATGAGATAATATTCTATTTAATTAATCGTATATTTTAGAATGACAAGTTTGCGATTATACCTCGATGATTAGTTTGCTGAATCAAATGCTGGCTCATAGTTGAACATATGGGAATGTAATTTTACGCTAGAGATAAAACATGACTATTATGTTTGATAATTGAAATATCGCATACTCTTGTACTTAGCTCTGTCTTACTCGTTTGAATAGTCAGAAATATTTAGAATAATTTTGTATTAACCGTTTCTACAATTTTGATGAATAATAATGTCTTCTACCTCACGATCAGTATAATCTGAGCTACTCTAATATGGGATTCTGAAGTTTAATCTTCTTATCCTTCCCATACTGACAAAAGCGGAAAGTGATTCAGATTTGCTTTAGACGAATATCAAACTTATGGAAAAAGAACTAGAGAAGATTTTAAAAACAGTATCTTGTGAAAGCTTTGCAATAATAGACTCATTCTTTCCTTGTTTGAAACTTATTATCATTTTTTAAATATTCTTTCATTCAAAGTATGTCTTCAAAACAATACCGTTGTAAATATCTATAACGTAAAAAGTTATAACTATCGTCCTAATTCTGGTCTGGTCCGCCAATTGTGAATGTGTTAATTACAAAAAACTAGCTCTGCAATGTTGGAAAAACTTTACAGTTATTGTTTTATATTCAAAATATCAACAAATCAGTATTATACATAATCAATCATGATAATCGTATTTGGGCCAACGGTCTCCATTGTCATTTTATGGTGTGGCAACTCTCTCTGTTCATTCAGGACAATCGGATATAGACCTTCGCCATGTTTCAATGGGCCGATGGGAACTACATTTTTAATCCTTGATTACATCCCATAGCGCATTTACCGAATCCAAATAAACAAATTTACGTCCTCTGGATACGTCAGAATTTCGTTCTAAAAATGCCACCAGGCGGGTAAATTGCTGTTTGTTTATCTTTTGTTTCGTAAACAAGACAAGACAAATCCAAAATGTTAGCAAAAAAGCTAAATAAATACGAAATCAAACTTACTCCATTCCGCGTGACTAGCTTTCACCGTGTAAAACACAAGTGAGACATATACCAGTTTTTCTCCGTGACATAACAGTATCGTGGTATTCAAAACAACACCGAGTTCATCAAAGTTGTCACGACGGATGAACTCTTCCGGATTCTACACACGCGGTGACAGCCGTAATGAGGTTGTATACAATTCACTTCGTTTTCAACGTGAAGTGACGTTCGTGATCAAGCCCATTATTCGACCATTTTTTGCTTTTGCTTTGATCGATTCTCTTAATTGACTTTCTCTTACGAATACCATGACCTTCCAGACAAATTTTGTGCCACATAATTTCAAAATGCAAAGAACATCAATCAATTATTTGTATTCAAAATTTAAAAAATTAAGAACTTCCGGAATGTTTATCTGAGAGAGGGTACACTTAATTAATTACAAATCAAAAAAGAATTAACAAGCATTTCAAGTTCCGGTTATGATTTATCTTCTGTTTATGAGAAATTATTGTTTTTTTTCTAATATCTGGTATCCGGCTGGTATACTTGTCTCTCGCGATCTGGATCATTAATTTGCATCTGGATCACGAAAATATGTAAACAGTTCCAGAGATAGGCCTGACGAGGGCTTCTGACAAGCGTATGAACCACTGGGAACTAACACAGAAGAGGTTACAAGTTGTTTGGTGGTAGATGTTAGGTGTTGCGAACGGGTGTTGTTGCGAATTAATCGAAACAATTTCCGTAAATTTAACAGATTTTTTTATGACGTTAAATTTACCCTGTAATTGTTTGTACATATAGATTTAGCCTAATTTGTTTAGCAATTGCATTTATATTTACTCACGTTTAGTGCGTAATTTACTCGTTTAAGTTATCTGGTTTTTGGTACTCAATTCAATCTATTTCTGGATATCTATAGTAGCTTCAATTAAAGGACATTAGGTATAAGGTTAACTAAATGAAATGTATAGGTTAAGAAATTCACCTGGTTGTAAAAATAGGATTCACTGAATTCGATTCAGTTTCGAAGCTAATTGGACTCGTTATTACTTTTGATCCAATTCACTATGTAATTCCAATCATAACACAACAATAATATGAAAAATTCTGGTAAATTTCAAGACTTCACTCTATCCAAACCTTCTCTATTGTTTTCTAAATTTGAGATGTATTATCTGTCAAACGATTATAATCCGTTGTTGATCTCGGGTGTTGTTGATGGAGGAGCTTGATTGCCAAAGGGCGTAACAGGTGTAATCAACCTGTCTCCATCGAAGAAGGACGGATAGTTATGATCAAGGAGAATTTTTAAAAATCTCGTGTCACGATGTTCGTGGTCGAACTCCTCCGAAACGGCTCGACTGATTTTTATGATAATATACATAGAACACTTGGTAAGCAGGAAAATTGGTCCTAAACTATAAATGATACCGCAAAGGTACGGATTACCGTATATTTAATACTAATTAGGGACTCTATGCATAAAAAAACGGTTTCTTTTGCATGTTTTTTTTGTAAAATTTGGCTTCGAAAATTCATGTTAATTCTAATATTCACCCCGTCTCTTATTATTAATCCTGATTTTAGATTTGTTGTGTAAACAATATTCAAAGAATTTAACCATCGTTCGTTTTCAAACAGAACGGATTTATTGATAGTTTTAAATGACATATTGCGCTACGTTCGCTTCATCGAACATTCATCCACGCAAGTAACCTCAATTCGTCTGAAGCCATTCGCTTAGCCGGCGAGCTGGAAGTCTTTTTGAATAAGCACAAAAAATGATTGAAATTCCTCAAATCATGCATGCTCGGACTGCAAAGTTACAATCACGCTATCTTTCAATCCTGATAAAACACCGGCTGAAAAGCACAGTGACAAGCTCTACACAATGTGTGATTACAGTGCAAGTCAGAAGAAATTTCTTTGACGAAAATTCCCATGCCGTCTGGAGTGATAACACGGATACTTTATAAATATTGAACAACGAGATTCCGCCACAGGTCTTCTTGGATTGCACTAACGTTCCCAGTGGGACTTTTGCATTCTCAACGTAGGTATTTCTTGCGTCGTATTTATTAGTAGTACTAAATTGAGAAGATTCTTCAAGTCGGAAGAAATTTCTTTGACCAAAAATCCCCCGGCCAGAGCGGGGATTGATGTGCGCCACAGGTTCTTCATTCATTTAAAAAAAAAATGCGCCCACTGTATTTTTATGTGTGTCGTAATATGATTCAACACGTTCAGAACAACGCCATTCTGCGATGTCACGAGCTGTGCTAACAATACATGGTCGACATATACGCAAAGGTAGAACTCATCCGCTATCATGAGCAACGCTGACACAGCCACTGCTATTGGCAGGCCAAAACCCAATTTGTTGTCATCACATTACAGCACGTGTGTTCGGATGGTCGCGTTATGCAAATGCGGCAGCCTTGCTACGCTTTTGAAACAAAAAATATAAATGAAAATTATCTTTACCATATCAAATATGTGTTCTATGTAACAGAGTAACATGTTCTCTGCAAGTGGGAAAAATCTTGAACGAAAAATTTTGCCCGATAATGATAATGATAATGATATCATGTTTTGGCGGAAATGCATAAAAAATTATTTTTTTAAATAGTTGAGTTGAGGTCAGGACTATGGCTTTGAAGTATTCAAATAACATCGTGAAATATTTTTCATTAAAGTTTAACAATTCAAAATTGCTTTTGGGTCGGCTAATCTGATAGAGAATAAATTCCTCCACAAATACGGTTTAATTGTTGTTTGTTTTGCGTCGAGCAAGGCACACTTTCAATACATTCGTTTTTTTCTATTGAACAACAAAAATATTCACTAGAAATAATTTATATGGCAGAGCGAAGTTTGCCGGATCAGCTAGTAATTTATATATACAGCCATTCCATGCCAAACCGATATAGTGGTTTTTAGATTTTCATGAAAAGTGGTAATTTTGTTTTTCATCGCAAAACAATAGACTCATATGTTTTCATTTTTGCATTGGGGTGACCATTTCTATTTTAGGCTGGTCCGAAAAATCATTTTTCTCCCTCTTTTTCTAAAAGTGACATTTTTTGTAAACTCATAACTTTCGAACTACTCGAGCGATTTAAATGATGGACAGATCAAATTAAAGTCAATGAATAAGTTCATTTAATAAATATTACACTTGCTAAAAAATTGTATTTTGTTTTCATAATTATTGATTGTATTTGTTTTTTGTAGTTTGCATGGTCCCGGGACCATGGGCGTTATATTTGTTTATATTTTTTATGGATTATCCACATAACATTTCTCGAAACCAGGGAGGCGTTTTTTTCGTTTTTGAGTTGTGATTTTTCAAAGTTAACCGATGATCCAAAAATCAATGACCGAGTTATAGTAAATACCAGTCATAGTTATAGTTAACTGGCTCTACACTAAAAAGTACGCTGCGTAAGCCAATTCTGTTGCTTTCATTTGAAAGATAAAAAAATGGTACAGGATAAAGTAGTGGAACATTTTGGAAGCGAAAAATTGAAAAGTTAGTAAATTTTAATGCGTAATTTTAATTTTATCCCAAAAATTCATATTAAACTTGATTCTTCCATCAATCAAAGCTCTCAAACCACTCTACAATTTGTTCTTTGACGCCCAACTTCTACCTGTTCTTGATTTCGCTGCAATATCGATATAAAAAATTCCTGTTGAAAAATCAAGCAAAATCTTTGAAAATCGAGATTTTTACCCCACTCTACTTACAATAGCCACTTGAATTTCACCTTAACGTTCAAAGGATACATTTTTTCTTGAAATAAATCATGCTTGAACTATAAAAAAAATATTTTTTTCAAACTGTATATAATCGAGTCCAAAATTGTATATAATCGAATCACATATAATCGTGTCTGTATATAATCGAGTCCGACCTGTATGTAAAGGGTGTGTCACATCAAATTACATCACGGAAAAAACGCTGTAGAAATTTAATTTTTAGGAATTATATCTTCAGCTTTCGCTTTAAAATCAGATAAGAGTGTATAGATCACGTTGGCCATGCTTTACTGTCAATTTTTCGTAAATTTGGAAAAATGTCGTCGAACGAAAAAGAGCGTCGTGAATTAATCCTGTGCACTCATTTCGAGAATCCGGAGTTGTCACATCGGGACATCGGTAAGATGCTGGGAATCGTCCAATCCACGGTCAGCAGAGTACTAAAACGATACTTCGAGAACCTAACCATCGACCGGAAGGTGAGGAACGGCAAAAATGGATGCTCCGTCAGTGAAAAAGATCACAAGCGCGTAGTTAAGCAGTTTAGACGTGATCCGAGAAGTTCGGTCCGGGATGTCGCCAATAAGCTGAATTTGTCAAGTTCATTCGTCCAGCGGACCAAGCAGCGGGAGGGCCTGCGTACATACAAGGTTCAGAAGGCTCCTAACCGCGACGAAAGGCAAAACATGGTGGGGAAGACGCGAGCCCGGAAGCTGTACACCGAAATGCTGACGAAGCCGCATTGCCTGGTAATGGACGACGAAACCTACGTCAAAGCGGACTTTCGTCAGCTGCCGGGCCTGTTGTTCTTCTCCGCAGAGGACAAATTCAACGTTCCGGAGGAGATTCGCATACAGAAACTATCCAAGTTTGCCAAAAAGTACATGGTGTGGCAAGCGATCTGCTCCTGTGGAAAGCGGAGCGCCCCCTTCGTGATGACCGGCACGGTAAACGGGCAGGTTTACCTTAAGGAGTGCCTACAGAAGCGCTTACTACCACTATTGAAGCAGCACGAGGCCCGACCATCTTCTGGCCGGATCTCGCTTCGTGCCACTATTCAAAGGACGTGTTGGAGTGGTACGAAGCCAACGGGGTCACCTTCGTGCCAAAGGAAATGAACCCGCCCAACGCGCCGGAGCTTCGCCCAATAGAGAAATATTGGGCGATTATGAAGCAGGCCCTCCGGAAGAACCCAAAAGTTGTCAAATCGGAGGCGGACTTCAAGAGAAAATGGATTTCTGTTAAAAAAAAACTACAACCTGACGTTGTACAGAACCTTATGGACGGGGTAAAGAGGAAGGTGCGAGCATACGGGCTTGGGCTCGAAGTATGAATAAAAAGAAAATGCTAAAAGTTGTTTAATAGTTTTTATTTTACTGTCTAAAATTTTCAAAAGGATCGGTCTACTGGGCGAATTTCTACAGCGTTTTTTCCGTGATGCAATTTGATGTGACACGCCCTTTAGTACCGATTGGTGTGGCCCTATGTAGAAAAAAAAAAGATTTTTCCTGAATATTTTTTTGCATATATTTTTTTGAATTTGATTTCAAACCATACATTAAACCACAAATTTTCACTCTCTAACCCCCAGTCCTTATTTTTCCATCGTGATTTGAGTATTTTTATAAACAATATCTAAATAATACATTTATCCGCCGTTCAAACGAAACGAATTCATTTACGTTGTTAAATGATCCACAAATCTACATTTGCCCGAGTAACCTGAATTAGCCTAAAGCCTGACGCATCACCGGCGAGTAGGAAAATCTTACAAATTGTTACATGAAATGTAGAAAATCGATTTTTTTTTCTATACCAAATAGCTTTAAAACGCATAAAACGTCAAGCGTTTTAAAAAAATTTTGGCCGAAAAACGACCTTCTGAGACTTAGCCTGAGTGGCCTAAAAATCAAAACTTTCAGTGCTTTGAGGCACCCCTAAATCATGTCGGAAATTTTGCACAGGTCATTTTTTGGGCCAATAAACAAAATGTACATAGTCGGTTTGTGAAATTTGAGATAACCATTTTCGCTGCCACCCTAATAAACATCATTACTCTTTTCGAATCAATGTGTATGAATATCATGAATAGAGGAGACGAAACGAACAAAAGAGTGCGCTCGATGGATTTCAATGTGTATCATACGATGATTTAACGCGGTCAGGAAAACGTCATTCTACGTGGTCAAGAGCAGTGTCAACAATTTATGGTCGACATATACGCGAAGGAGAGAGCGAACGACTGCGATTCCTACAACACAATCAACAGTAGCGGTGTAAGAAGGAATACATTCTCTTGCGAGACTCTATCGTGAGCAACGCCGACACAGCCGCAAATCATTTTCATGATATTACATCATGTATTCGTGAAAATGGTAATGGATTTTCAGGTGGAATAAGCACGCTTTTGGAACAAAAATCATATATTTCGATGAAGTCTGCCGTATCAAATACGTGCTCTATGAAAAAGGTTTACTCTTGTACATTATCTGCAGGTCGTGTAAAATTTTTTAGCATTAGCATTAGCATTGAGCAAGTTGCACAATATCGTAGGTGGTACGAATTCAGAACTGTTTAGTTAAAAAGCTAGCCTCCATCCGTTGCTAATGATTAGTAATAACTCTTAGATGAAGGCATACTTAAGTTAAGTTAAGTTAAGAATTGTCCTGGCCATGTCCTTGCAACTGCTAAGGAAAGGGAACGAATGTTAGTTCGACATTTACTTAAGAGAGATGCAGAGAACTCTACGACCTCTCATAAATGTCTCAGGAATTTAGGACTGTGTTAGTAGGGAAGGAAAGCCAGAGGATACACTCAGTCGGTGTTACAGGCCTAGCTTGTTCTTACTAATAATGTAGCGGTACATAAAATTACTATTACTATTACTATTATTATTACTATTACCTATTACCTATTACCTATTACCTATTACCTATTACCTATTACCTATTACCTATTACCTATTACTATTATTATCACTATTGCTGTTACTATTACTTCTTTTACTATTATCAAATACTGCAAAAGATCTGTTGAAAGAATTGGTTCATTATATAATATGATATTATATTGTAGATTGGTAGGCCTTTCGATCGTTGTCACACTAGTAGCTGAAATTTCATCAGAATCAGTCATTTTCGGTATACTATGGTGTGAAAAAGCGCTGAAAATAAACTTCGAAGATAATTATTAAGCTGTGAACATCGAGATTCATATGTACCAATCTATTTTCATTATCCTGTTAGTTCAATTACTCAGCAATATGATGAGGTTGTTATGATTGTGACGAAACGGGAATGAATCGTACAAAGCTCTTTCACATGACCCTATTTTAAGCTGGTATCAACTCGAACATGTGAAGAATATTCAATTAATAAAATTTATAATAAAATAAAACTCTGCAGGTCGTGTAAAATCTTGAACAAAAATTGTGTCTGATAATTATTTCGTATCTACATATATAAATAAAAAATATCCAACAAATGTGATGCTAAGCGCAAAACTCGAGGAAGAAATCGTCCGAATTGAGCCGCCTTTATTTTTTTGAATCTGTCTCTGCCCATAGATCAATGTTAAGACGAAAAAATCATTGCCCTAGAATGAAAAGTTACTGTTTTGGTCTGTCTTTTAAATTACAGGTAACCCGCAGTGCTGTCAAGTTTGGCCATCCCTGTTTTATATAAATCAAAACGGATCGCTAAAATAGGAAAATTCGGAAAATGTTATTCTCACATGTCCTGAAGTAACATCGTTGAAGGCGTTGTTAGTCTCACTGAAATTCGAGTTGACGGAATTATTTATCATGTTGCGTTGGTGTGAAGCGTATATGGTGATGGATTGTCAGGGAAAGATGGTGATAGATGGTTAGCGATAAAAAATTATGAAACGGTTAATAAAAAGACTAAATAATGAATACTTCTAGGATTGAACCCATGATCGTGCTGAGTAAGAAAATGTAAATGTTCCAATGTTTTCATATCAAAAATCTATTTTAAGCTGGACGAAGTTCGCCGGGTCACCTAGTAAATTATAATAAATGGATTAACACGTTTAGCCCAGCGTCGGTTCCTAGGGGCCGACGGTTTGTTTTTGGATGTTTTAGAAAATGTGACTACTTTCTAGTCGAATTGCTGACTATTTTCTATTTACACAATAAATATCTTTGGGTACTGAGACCGACACTGATATTGTGCGAATGCTCTTGATGCGCAGCAAAAAGAAATCGGGGCTTAACGTTTTATGCACTGGATTGGATTATTTTTTCTCAAAGTTCTGTCACTTTCTTTTTTTACTTGAGCGGATAATATCAAAGTATAAGATCAATACGATCGAGCGAGAAACACATTGAAGGTTAGCACGCTTTAAAGCTTTCCGCATATTTTGCCACATACACGGCTCGGACCGAGATAGATATAGATTCACGTTAAGCTCTCCTTTTTACTCTTAGAAAACAGTTTCCAACTTTATTTTATAATGAGGTGTAAAAACATCAAAAACGGAAAAAACGCTGTAGAAATTAAATTTTTAAGAATTATATCTTCAGCTTTCGCTTATAATCAGATAAGAGTGTATAGATCACGTTGGCCATGCTTCACTGTCAATTTTTCGTAAATTTGGAAAAATGTCCGCATTGCCTGGTAATGGACGACGAAACCTACGTCAAAGCGGACTTTCGTCAGCTGCCGGGCCTGTTGTTCTTCTCCCCAGAGGACAAATTCAGCGTTCCGGAGGAGATTCGCAAGCAGAAACTATCCAAGTTTGCCAAAAAGTACATGGTGTGGCAAGCGATCTGCTCTTGCGGAAAGCGGAGCGCCCCCTCCGTGAAGCCAGGCACGGTAAACGGGCAGGTTTACCTTAAGGAGTGCCTACAGAAGCGCTTACTACCACTATTGAAGCAGCACGAGGGCCCGACCATCTTCTGGCCGGATCTCGCTTCGTGCCACTATTCAAAGGACGTGTTGGAGTGGTACGAAGCCAACGGGGTCACCTTCGTGCCAAAGGAAATGAACCCGCCCAACGCGCCGGAGCTTCGCCCAATAGAGAAATATTGGGCGATTATGAAGCAGCCCTCCGGAAGAACCCAAAAGTTGCCAAATCGGAGGCGGACTTCAAGAGAAAATGGATTTCTGTTAAAAAAAAACTACAACCTGACGTTGTACAGAACCTTATGCACGGGGTAAAGAGGAAGGTGCGAGCATACGGGCTTGGGCTCGAAGTATGAATAAAAAGAAAATGCCAAAAGTTGTTTAATAGTTTTTATTTTACTGTCTAAAATTTTCAAAAGGATCGGTCTACTGGGCGAATTTCTACAGCGTTTTTTCCGTGATGCAATTTGATGTGACACACCCTTTAGTATTATCACGCATTTATGCAACAGCACCGGTAGCTATGTGGATAGCGTGGTTGTGTAAAACAGCCTTGCATTTCAACCGGCCTTGGTTTCGATACGATGTCAAACGTTTGGACTTTTTTTGGGTGCAATCCCAAAAGAGACGAAAAAAGGAAAAAGAATGAAATGTCTGCTTCCATACATACAAACATTTTAAAGCTTTTGAGATAGATGATTTTATTTGCCCATTTGACGCTTCAGGACACGAAAAGCATTTTTTTCTGCTGAAAATGAATTTTTTTTTGACAAAACTAGTTTGAGTGTACTATTGTCCTATCATGCCCGAATTGTATTTTATTCAAATCATGACCCCTGCTGTGAAGCTTCAACACTTACTTAACACTAGAACTACCGACAGTTGTTATATACCTATTTCTACCAAACCGGTCATTTTGACCGGCGTGATGTTCGGTTGTCAAAATACAAAAATTCGAAAAAAAAAATTACAGAGAATAAAATATATTTCACTCTAATATTGCAAGTACATGATAAACACATCTATTTGCACAAAATATAGTATTTTAATTTGTATTTTTATTTAGACATACACTGGACAAAAAAGTTAGAGAAACATAGTGCAAAGCGCAAAATGATTTTTGAAATGCTGCAACTTCTAGAAAAATCAACGTATTAAAATGGGATGCATATCATTTTGAAGCTCAATCTTTCTTGTTTTGGAATATGTCATGAACATATTTTTATCCGGGTGTATGTAGATGTAGTGAACAAAAACATCAGGAAGTAATAAGAAATCGATTTCTTTCTGTTTTTTCAAACTTATTGTAGGTTAACACAATTTTTTGCTAAACAACTCAATAACAAATCCAATTAACCTTATTAAACAGCTTTCATTTGATTCCTAAACATTCATGTAGGAATTTTACATGCAAAGATATTTTTGTTTCAATGAAAAGTTACCCCTTAATCTTTGATGATAAATAATTCAATAAATAATTATCGCATCGCAAACGGAGAGGTGGTTTTGAAAACTCCACTAAATTTTGTAATTTGTTGCTTAGACGAAAAAAATAATTTGAATTTTTTGCATCAATTTTAAAAAAGTGTCAAAATTAGGTTTTTTATACCTTTTCAGAAAATTTTCTGTAATTTAGAAAATATTGCGGTAAATTTGAATGTTAGCGGGTACATTTTTAGCATAGTGTATTCCCTCAACTCCTGTGTACATTTCATATTGATACGTTCATCCGTTTTTTCTAGGCGATCGATCAAAATTTGGAGTAAATGCGAGCAACACTTCATCGCACACTGTACCAAAATTACAAAATGCTATGCGTACCCTCCAAATGAACGATTCGTTACCTCCAATCAGTCTTCCATGTTTCACAAAAAACACTGCGTCCAGGATAAACATGTCCACGCTACTGTTCACACTTTTGTGTTTGAGTACAAACATGAATTTTTCGTACTTATGTTTGAAAATGTGACATGTTTGTATTCGTAATATGTTTGGACATACGATGTTTAATCCCAATGTTTCACATGATGTTCGAACATGGTGTACAGTTTCTCTTGCATTTTCACCCCAAGCACCGGCAGTGCGTAGAGTAGAAGAAGCGAATTGGACACCACACCACCACCACTCAACGCGTGGTGTGTTGGTATGTTGACATGGAAAAAATACTTTCCTATCATGACAATGGGTGCTTCGTCTAAAATATTGGGCAAATAAAATAAACTTCTTTTTCTGTTCTGAACAAAATAAACATCGATTGAAATCAGAGTTTTTCACATTTGATATCATTATTTAGTGCACGCATCAATTTATATATTGAATTCATGTAACATTCGCTATTATTAGCTATCTGAACAAATACTAAAATTGAATAGAGCGTGGCGGAGATGTTTAGTTACCCACAACAAACTTTGATTACAGTATTCCTATAATTTTAATCGAATATAATGTACCAGAATTATTCAGCAGTGACATGTTAGGCGTGCCGCTAACCACTCGACCACGGGAGCAACAATTTTAGCTGGATCTTTGAATACAAATGGCCAATACTGCTTGTTCGCGACGAACGCGACCCGAGCTATAAAACGAGCGAAGAAGAGGAGAAGAAAGGATGATGCAATCGCATGTATGTAGTGCAGTGTAAGTGTAGCTTTTAGTTTTTTCCTTCATTCAGTTTGTGATAACATCGAGAAATTAATGGTGTGTTTTAGCCGCTGAAATTTCTCTGCTGGTTCTGCTGTGTGCCGCTGAAGGTTGCATCTAAAACTAATTTTTGGGTATTTATTTTTTTGGTCAGCATTTGTACGACGTCGCCCGCTGTGCATTCGGCTCCCCAGAATTTAATTGCCAACATGCACACAAAAAAAATCTCATAGAAAGATTCTTTCTATTCAGAGATTTTTTTCTTTGCACGAAACCAAGGATTATTTTATCAGACTTGCAAAATGTGCATGAACTCATAGCCTCTCAGTTCGTGCAATTTTTGAAATGCGAGCTAAATTTCAAGTTCGTTTCTGTGAAAAAATATTCTACGAAGAAATGTTTTGGGATGAATAATTTCTTTCCGTGCATGAAAACAAACGAAAGCAATGAATACTACGACATCGGGTGATATGTTTGTACATGATGTTCTTGAATTATAAACATCGTGTTTGTTTTCACATGTTTAGGTTTGGGTATCATTGTTCGTGTTTGGGATAGACATTCAACACTAGCGAAAATCATGTTCGAATTCAAACAAAAACATGGAATTTTCACATCACGTGGACATGTGTAAGTGTTTTTCGGAAGACTGCCTCCAATTTCTTGCGTTTATGGGTATGATGATTGCAAGGAGTGATGATATTCACGCATATACTTTCATATTTTCACATATAAACACACCCCTCCAATTATTCGAAAATGCTTCGAAAATGCTGTTAATGTATATCCTTCCTGGAGTGCATTCAGCTTTTTGTGCAGATAGTTCCATCAGCAGAAATGATAGCTATGTTGACGGTCATTCTCATCCGAAGATGACGACAGTATCAACATTCTTCTTGGTCTACGTAAATTGATTCTCTTTGCTATTGCTCTCTGAGGAAACAAATATTTTTTCTTATGATTGATCATCTATATTTCAGATACTGGTCAAATTTTAGAATTTAATTTCATAAACATCTTGATCGATATCAGCGAAAACTTCCCTTGAATCTGTTACGTCCTCTAAAACTTTAGATATGTTCGAGCATCTCGGCATTTTTAGGTTTTATAACTAGATAAAAATATATATTTAGAATATTGTTATTTTCCCCCCTCAATATAATACAAATATTCACAACTTACTTATACTGCAAACTACTATAACTTTTTTTTTTCAAATCAACACAATTATCCACAATGTAGTGAGTATTTCAACTGCACTTATTTCAACATTTCCTATTTCTACCGTATACAACAACTGTCAATGAGAAAAATTGCATCACAATATATTACAAAATTCTAAAAATTTCCCAAAATTTGTGGTTTAGAAGCAGTAATTGTTCCGGAAACTTTGATTGGCTGGCACCGTAGTGGCAGATTGACGTTGTTGCTAAGCAATTTTGGAATTTGGAATTGGAAAAATCACGACCGGTCATTTTGACCGGTCGGTATAAATAGGTATGCCACATATGTATAACAGAAAAATCGAAGGTGAGTGATCAAAATAATTTACAATATTGATCAATTTAGGAAAAGTCATAACATCATTAAAGTCAAACATCATTAAAAAATTTAAAAATAAATTTCAATACAAAATCTCATAAATAAATTATATAACCAGTCATTTTGACCGGTTTGTAGTTCTAGTGTTAAAGCTCAAATACAATATTCGACGTAGAAAACAGCAGTCCGATGAAAAGACATATATCTCACACGAAACATACAACCAGCAACAACAGTGCGCCCCCATCGCGCAAATTTAGCCAACACAAATCTTTGATAACAGCTGTAAAAAACAGAAAGTCCCACCTCCTGCTGCATCCGGCAGGCCTGGGCGAAGGTTATCTGTGCCTTAATTTGATTGTAATTGTTTAACAGCAATATTTCAAACCGGATTTCCGGCGGTCCTGTGCACGAAATGGAAGTGTCTGCAGCACCGTGGCAGAACCAGCGTGGTGAGCCATTTAGCACCGCGCGATTGCTGGCCCCCCAGCGGAGTTCGCTTCTTGGCCCTTTATTTATTCGTCTAGTTCTTGGCTGGATGGTGGGAGCGGAGGGTGGCTGGTCAGCAATAAAATAAAATAAGAGAACGAAAGTAAAAAAAAACGCTTTACCAATGCAGAACTTTGTCACTTTGGCTGCTGCTGTTTCCGCGCTTGAAGTGACCCCCTGCTAACCACATTCACACTCGAGAGGCAAAGGAAAAAAAAGGCGAAACAACCGGAAGAAGGAGTTTTGAGCAAAAACACTCACCAAAAAAAAACGAACGTTTGAGCCTGTCTCCGAGGAGGGCGGCTAACAAATGGATATAAATAGCGTTTTTTGTCCCTTTTCAAACCGTTCCAACTTCTTTCCAGCGCAGTTTCCCGTAGACCTCGTTTGCATATCTTCCTTCGGCTGTTTTTTTTTGTTCCAACACTTCTAATGAGACTTTTATAAATGACTCGACGGTGGCAAATTTTCACTTTCGGACGTCTGGTTTTGCGCGACAGTTGCTGATCTCTTCTTCTCCTCCACTTTTCCTCGCGTTGCGTATCTCTGCCGGGAAACAATCTGCCTACTAGATTGAAGCAACGCCTCGGTCAAAGTCTCGCCGAAATGCAGCAAGGCGTTAAATATTTAAAGATTATGTTAATTTCGTCCGCCGTGTTTCGAACATTTCCCCGCCTGCTTTTCCTTTGCGACGTTTTTTTCGTCTTTTGTGTCTAGAGAAGGAAGAGTCTTTCATCGACATGGTTTTCAAAATCAGCGTGATCACACTCAACAATGTTATCAAAATTTGCCCGTCTTGTATCTACAGAACGATTGCAGGGGTGAGGGATCCAAACACAGACATCGAAGCGAACCTGGGCTTGGAGCTTTGGCTGCTTGTTTATGGTCGATTGTGGTGAATGTTGGGGGTAAGCTTACTTACTCGCCAGCCGTCGCTTCTTCGTAACTTAAACTTTCTAGCAGTGTGCCTTTGAGATTGTTTGATGAGATTAAAGGTTTGAGTTGGTTAAGTAATTGCATGAAATTTTAGTAGATTTAACTCATTTGAATCCATCTCGGATCCTTTCCGCCTAATTTCACGAGTTGCAAAGGAACGGCAAACCCATCCAACCAAACTCACAATTTCACAGTTAATCCGGCAACAATCTTGCTCATCCCCACAGCCAACCACAAATCTGGCTGTATCAGTTATCATCCTGAAAACGTCTAAAGTTATCTTACAAAGGCAACCATTTCTCAGTGCTGATTGCCCTACCACACTTCCTCCGGGCCCGCCTTTGGACCGAGCGGTTAGCCACAAGAACGAACCTAATCTTCCCATAACAAGCCCGTCTTGCCTTCACGCCGTGAGACAGACTCCTTTGCATCCTCGGGAAAGTTACTCTTTCACAAAAGAATAGCCACAGCCTTGGGTCGGGCAGCGGAACACAACAGTAGGCGAGTGAGTGACGATTGGATTTAGGGATACAATATAATGCTATTGTGGTACACGACCTGGAGGAGCACAATTCATGGTCTGCTTTGGTTTAGGCTTTGCCTTGTTGTAACAGAGAACGCCAACCCCTAGAGTGGAACAACAAAAGAGAACACAGGCGAATGCAATCCGATAGTGACAGTAGGCTTCCGCGACGAGGAGTAGCAAAGTTTGCTAGTTGGAACTTTTAATAACAATAAATTTCTCCGAGAGAAGGCCATTTTACAGTTTGTACTGTGTCTATTGTTTGTGGTGCAGTTATGGCAAGTGTGCAAAATTCCACTGCAGTTACGGTATAATCTGTGGCAGTGGGAGTGAATTTTAATACGCTGCAGTTTATCACATTGCATTTGTTGATTAAATGTACACACAGTCATAAAAATAGATAATTTGCAGTTTGCTTATGACCTGAGAAATACAACTTCAACTGATCCCCAGTGGCTCCCCATTTAAAATTCCCCCACGTGTAATTATTCAAATCCCTCAAAGTGTTCACGCTCATAAAAAGACTTTTATCCTAATTGAAATCGATCCGCGCTTACATATTCCAGCCTCGTTTATCGGTAGGATAGTTAGAGGGAAAAAGTACTCTCCCCATATCCATATATTCACGGCCTACATCCCAAGAATGAGTCGTAAAAAAACAAGAAACGTCTGCTATTCAGACTAGATCAACTCGGCAAAGTTTCTCTTTGTCCCACGGCTTGGTAATGGCAGTGTCACCACAAAAAAGCGGAAACCAAAAACACTTATGACATGTGAGTGTGTTCAATGGTGAAAAACCTTTTATACTCTTTCCGAACATACATACACGCACAGGATAATGGTGAAAG
The DNA here is from genome assembly GCF_029784135.1 of Toxorhynchites rutilus septentrionalis. Lineage (NCBI taxonomy): Eukaryota > Metazoa > Arthropoda > Insecta > Diptera > Culicidae > Toxorhynchites > Toxorhynchites rutilus. The sequence goes on from NC_073744.1 coordinate 3,539,357, forward strand.
TTTTCATAACATCCCCTGCCAGAGCCATCTCCCAAAACCTCTCGATGGAGAGCAAATATGAACCCATTCACATGTCACTTGCGATTTTTTCTATTACGGTAGTTCCCTGCAGTTCCGACCCCCGTTCTGTCGTAACTGTAGTACAAGGGATACGACAAGGGTAGATACAGAAAATTGGGAGACGCAAGTTTTGTGAAAACAATACCTCAGCCGAGCTGGTAAAGAGCTACCATACATTTTTGAAGAATATGAAAACAAAAAAAAAACCTCAGAAGAATTAAACTGCATGCGGATGCTCCTGCTGGAAATCTCCATAACACATCATTGAATTTATGATACTTTTAACTTTTACATTAAGGCCTCTTAAAAGCAACTCATACCCGGCTCGACCCGACCGAGCCCCACGGGTCCTGGGACTTGGAATGTGGGGAAGAAAGCACGAAAGCATACGCTTGGTGTCTCGTCTATGAGTGCGCAATCCGGCTCGCTTCTCTCGTATGAGTTTGCCCCAGGTCCCAGGTTAATACGCTTCCAAAGCCCCCTCTTGTGGCTCACAGCTTCCAGCCCCCCCAGCCCCGTCACTCGTCTCGTCTCGTTGCTCGGGTATGCATAAAGTTTTTATTGGCTTTTTTCCCCACTTCACTTCGCACTCGGCGCTGCGCTCAAACGCTGAGGGAGAGATGGTACTTCACAATAAGATAAATACCGTACTGCATGTCGGCTTGAAAATTTATGCTTGTTGAGTTCGTTAAAGACTGCTACTCCCAGTGGCTTGATTTACCCTCCTGGAGAGCGGGAATTTTTCTTTCCCGCATTGTTGCGGAAAATATTATTTCGCGAAGGTCACCCCCTCTCCTAACGGTGAAGGAATTAGTTAAGTATTTGCCGGTTTCATCAACGGTTATCGGATGCCAGACAATATTTACTACTAATTCCTGTAGAAAAAAACAACGCATTGATGTTCCGGAAGTGTATTAAAATAAACTTCTAAAAATTGCAATGGTGCTCATTCAATCATGCATATTTTCAGTTGGTTTGTAGAATTTATCAAGTTTCCCTTCCTCCAGAACATTAGTGAAAGATGTACGAAGGGAAATTGACAAGTTCTTAGCCTGGAGTACTTGCAGTTTTGCTAACTGCTCATCCTACACCGCATTGATTAGGTGACATTTACTCTACGCGGAAAGGAAGTTTCACTTCATGTTGCTCTAAACAATTTCGGAAGCGATTGTATT